>NC_136068.1:328630994-329886096 GCF_964261635.1 Lissotriton helveticus | reverse complement strand
TGTAGTGGAATCATTCAAGTCATCTCCTCGTGACAATATTTCATTATTGGTGCTCTCAATTTCAATCAATGTAGTGGAATCATTCAAGTCATCTCCTCCTTGTGACAATATTTCATTATTGGTGCTGTCCATTTCAATCAATCTAATGGAATCATACAAGCCATCTCCTCCTTGTGACAATATTTCATTATTGGTGCTCTCAATTTCAATCAATGTAGTGGAATCATTCAAGTCATCTCCTTGTGACAATATTTCATTCTTGGTGCTGTCCATTTCAATCAATCTAATGGAATCATACAAGTCATGTCCTCCTTGTGACAATATTTCATTATTGGTGCTCTCAATTTCAATCAATGTGTTGGACAATTCAAAAGAAATTGCCACGGTCTCTTCATTGTGAGCCATTTTATTTTGAAATTGCTTGCTGTAAATTGCAGAAAAAAATAATCACTTTCATTTATCGTTTTTAGTAATACATAATATAAAACTAACTTTATCAATTATTTAGTATAACAGAAGGACTGCAAATAAATAACAGAAAACATTTTTCAAATTATCTTCAAGTGTACAACATAGTTCCCCTTACAAATTAACAACTCACCTTTTTAAAAGTAGCAGAAGTGTTAGTACTGTGTAAATCAAACACCAGAAATTCACCACCAAAAATTCCTCACAAATGTACCTCAGACAGTAGTATCACAAAATGGCTGTGGTTTCCTCTCATTTGACATATATACATAACCAATTAACTTTCATCACACACAAATACAAAACCAAAGTAACATTTTAATTGGTTCTAAATTTCAACACTTTCAAATGTGTTTTCCCCATGCAATTTTCCATAGGACATTTACATACGTCTACAGCCTGAATGGCTGAACGGAATTACACCAAACTTGGCAAAATGGTACATCAAACCTAAGAGGTCAGGAAGGATCTACTATGCCCCCTTATGGTCATTTCCCCCTTCGCTTTGGCCTCCTCTTGTCTCTCAATCCTACCGAGGGACAAGATGGCGGCCGCTACGGACTGTTTGGAATGTTGACAGACGCCGGAGAACCAATCAGCTTCGCAAAGCTCCGTAACGCGAAAAGTACGCGAAGCGGAGCGCTGTTACAGATATATATCTTTTTTTGAACGTTAATTTCTCAAAATCCACTGGAGCATATATATTGAGACCTAGCAAAGGCACATCGGGCTACCAGTCCCTAATATTTTGCCAAGTTTCGTGCAAATCCATTCAGCCGTTCGATTATTATTATTTTGTTTTTTTTTTTGCCCCGCGGGGCCCTTTTAAAACCTCCACATCAAACCTAGGGGGTCAGCGAGGATCTACTATGCCCCCTTATAGTTATTTCCCCCTTTGTTTTGACCTCCTCTTGTCTCTCGATCCTACCGAGAGACAAGATGGCGGCCGCTACGGACTTTTTGGAATGTTGACAGACGCCGGAGAACCAATCAGCTTCGCTTCACAAAGCTCCGTTGCGCATTAAGTACGCGTCCTGGTCCGCTGTTACAGATATATATCTTTTTTTAAACGTTAATTTCTCAAAATCCACTGGAGCACATATATTGAGACCTACAAAAGGCACATCGGGCTACCAGTCCCTACAATTTTGCCAAGTTTCGTGCAAATCCATTCAGCCGTTCGGGCTAAAAGTGAGGCCAACCGCCCTATGGAAAACTCAATGTTAAAAACACGTTTTGGGACCCCCCTTTTTTCTCGGCCCCCCCTTGACGAATCCCCCCCAAATTTTCAAGGGCTGCTCAGAAACAAAATGTGCCATTTTCCTGAAAATTTCAGCCAATTCCGTCCACAAACGCCAAAGTTATTAGACATAGAATTTTCCAAAAACCCATAGAGAAAAAATCCTAACTATATATACCTACTGGCGACCGCCAGTAGGTAATATATATATATATATATATATTCACTGAAAAAACCATAGGTTATAGACCATATATAGTTAGGAATTAGCATTTACAAAACCTTGAAAATTCACTGAAAAAACCATAGGTTATAAACCATATATAGTTAGGAATTAGCATTTAAAAAAACTTACTTTACTCACACAAAACCATTGAAATTCCATATATAGTTAGTTGTACTAACTATATATCGCGCACCCGCAATCCACTGCTGATCATGTCACATATTACATCATTCATGACATGGTCAGTGACATCACTGATGACATCACTGATGACATCTCAAATGACATCACTGATGACATCACTGATGACATCGCAAATGACATCACTGATGACATCACTGATGACAACATCCAGTAACTGTATGTTTCTGTAAAGTTAAAATATGTCTTACATATTGAAGAATGAGTGGATGTAGAAGTGTCTGAACAAAGGATTTAGTAGGTGCATGACTGACTGTATGAGTGAGTGATTAAATGTGTCTCACTGAGTGAATGGGTTAGTGACTAAACTGTCTTAATTTGTGCATCATTATGTCTGTTGTTCTGTAAACTGCTGCATGTGTTGATCAGTAGCTATATGATTAACTATATGGGTTATTGATTGGTTGCCCAAGTATTTGTATGGGAGACTGAGAGTGTGTATGGGTGGCTGGGAGGTGTATGACTCTCTGCATAGATGTATGGGTTCAAAAGTGCATGTGGAAACAGCTGTATGGGCGGTTGACTGTGTGCATGACTGTATTGGTGAGTGAATAGATATCTCAGTGCTACATGTCAAAGTAAGTACATATGTAAAATACAGTACATGTGAGAGTTGACATATATAAATAACTGTGCATAAGAGCCAGTGAATGTGTGAGTGGCTGTATGGATCATTGTGAACTTGTATCCAGGATTGTATAAGTGAGTAAATATGTTTTAGTATATGTTTGAATAAGTAAGGTGTGTTTAACTGTATAGTTAAGGAAATGGAGGTGTGATTGATTGTTTGCATGACTGACTAGGTGTGTGTGTAACTTCATGGATGAGTGACAATCTGTGAGTCTGTGTTTACACTGAATGTATCTAAGGTTATATTAGAGTCTGAAGAGGTTCATCGTATTATCACATGAATGATGTCATCAGTGATGTGATCAGTAATGTCAAATGAGATGTCATCAGTGATGTCATCAGTGATGTCATTTGAGATGTCATCAGTGATGTCATCAGTGATGTCATTTGAGATGTCATCAGTGATGTCATCAGTGATGTCACTGACCATGTCATGAATGATGTAATATGTGACATGATCAGCAGTGGATTGCGGGTGCGCGATATATAGTTAGTACAACTAACTATATATGGAATTTCAATGGTTTTGTGTGAGTAAAGTAAGTTTTTTTAAATGCTAATTCCTAACTATATATGGTTTATAACCTATGGTTTTTTCAGTGAATATATACATACATACATATATAAACATATATAATCTGCATAGCTATATAATTACAAATATAAATGCATGCATACATATACATATATGCATACATCTGCATGTTATTTACATGAAAGTTTTAAAAACACTAATAAAAGCAAAGCTAAAAAGCCACCTTATTACAAACAGAATGGCTTTAACTTAAACGAGGGCGAGATCTATTGCATTTTTAATGCTCGTTTACTTTGGTCCATCAAGAAGGCATACAGATGTGTCACACATTTGCCATAAATTCTGAATGTTAGCACTCTAGTTGATCATTAGATCACTTTAGTAAAGCTACTGCTCACCAGGGAAGTCTGCTGCTGGTATTCAAAGTGCATGTTTCAGTCTGCATGTCAGAATTTTTTTTAATGAAATAGAGGAGGATTTGAGAAGTCACTCAAAATGTGCCCTAATTTTTCTTTTTGAAGCACTAATCATACTTTCTATGGCAAAATGAACCCCCTCATTTTGTTCCTTTTTAAATTAAATGTTTTCAAACTTACCACTTCATTCCAATCAAGTTGGCTTCTGATGTGACATACTTTTGTCATAAATAAGACTGTTAGCGCTCTAGTTGTTCTTTAGAACACTCTGGGACATTCTGTCATTGGGCTACACTTGGGCTACATCTGGGTGATATTTGGGCTACATTTGGGCTCTTTTGTCTCTGGTGGCCATCTTGGGAGACTGCATGTCAGATTTTTTTATGAAATTGAAGAGGATTTGAGAAGTCACTCAAAATGTGCCCTAATTTTTCTTTCTGCAGCACTAATCATACTTTCTATGGCAAAATATACCCCCTCATTTTGTTCCTTTTTAAATTAAATGTTTTAAGAGTTACCACTTTATTCCAATCAAGATGGCTTCAGGTGTGCCATACCTTTGTAATAAGTAGGACTGTTAGCGCTCTAGTTGTTCTTTCGAACACTCTGGGACATTCTGTCATTGGGCTATACTTGGGCTACATCTGGGTGATATTTGTGCTACATTTGGGCTCTTTTGTCTCTGGTGGCCATCTTGGGAGACTGCATGTCAGAATTTTTTAATGAAATAGAAGAGGATTTGAGAAGTCACTCAAAATGTGCCCTAATTTTCCTTTCTGCAGCACTAATAATACGTTCTATGGCAAAATATTCCCCCTCATTTTGTTCCTTTTTAAATTAAATGTTTTAAGAATTACCACTTTATTCCAATCAAGATGGCTTCAGGTGTGCCATATCTTTGTAATCAGTAGGACTGTTAGCACTCTAGTTGTTCTTTAGAACACTCTGGGATATTCTGTCATTGGGCTATACTTGGGCTACATCTGGTGATATTTGGGCTACATTTGGGCTCTTTTGTCTCTGGTGGCCATCTTGGGAGACTGCATGTCAGAATTTTTTAATGAAATTGAAGAGGATTTGAGAAGTCACTCAAAATGTGCCCTAATTTTTCTTTCTGCAGCACTAATCATACTTTCTATGGCAAAATATACCCCCTCACGTTGTTCCTTTTTAAATTAAATGTTTTAAGAGTTACCACTTTATTCCAATCAAGATGGCTTCAGGTGTGCCATACCTTTGTAATAAGTAGGACTGTTAGCGCTCTAGTTGTTCTTTAGAACACTCGAGGAGGCTGCAGTAGAATGTACATGTTTTACTGAGAATGTCAGACTTCATTCTCACATGACTGAGAAAGATAATGTGAATTTACAGAAAATATGCTTTCAGTTTAGCTTATAGATCCCCTTCCAAACCACTGTGGGAAAAGCATGAGATAATAGTTTTCTTTCAATCATGATTCATGATATCCCAGCAGAAGGCTTTTTCACATGGTAAAATCACCTTAGAACACACCACAGTTCCTAAAATGAGTATGGTACCATCAACAAATGATTTATAATGTAACTAAAGTCCTAAAACCCTCTATTAACTACAATGTTTTGTAATGAGGTGCTATCATGTATATTGGTCCCAAGATGGCTGCCAACACTTCTTGGATGAAGTGCTGACAGCCAATCAGATATATATGTGTTTTTGAAGTTAATTTTCATAAAAACCACTGGAGCAATTTTCACCAAATATAGCAATGACCATGTCATGAGTGATGTAATATGTGACGTCATCAGCAGTGCATTGCACGCGCAAGTTATAGTGAGTCCAACTAACTATACCGTGGGAATTTCAATGGTTTTATGTGAGTACAACTTTCAGCTAACTATAACTGGTGTGAAACCTATGGTTTTTTCAGTGAATTTAATAGGTTTTTTTAATGCTAATTCCTAACTATGACTGGTGTGAAACCTATGGTTTTTTCAGTGAATTTCAATGGTTTTTTAATAGCAAATCTTTATAGGTATAAAAAGTGAAACATTTTAAAACGAATTTTATATTGTATAAATATGTACATTTTAAAAAAAAAAATTTTTACTTTTGACCCCGGGGCGCGTTCCGGTGAATGCACTGGTAAGCGCAATGTTACGGCGCACCCCGGGGCGCATACCGGGGAGCGTCCCGATAGCGCTATTGCCGCGAACGAAAACAACATCGTAACGTATCACTTAGCCGCCACGCCTTGCGTCATAAGACACGTATGGCGTAGCCGCGAGATGCGTCTTATGACACACCGCGTAAGCGCACCCGTAAGCGCCCGAGCGTATACGATCTCGCAACGTAAGCGCCCCGACGCGCTTACGCTACGCGCCCCGGGATGCTCCCCAGGGCGCGTAGCGTAAGCGCGTCAAGCCATGTGACTTTAAAATAACACTTTTCATTGGTTCAGAACTTTTTTTTTTCAAACTTTTGAAAAACCCACTGATTTCTCTCACTATTGCTTTGCACTTGGAGAGAGCAAGAGGTGTTCTGTGTATTATCTTCTCATAATTTTCCTGATCTACAGCAATGGCTGCAAGGGAGTCATCCAGCAGTGATTCAGATGGTTTTTTGCCTGAGGACCCTCCTCACCAGAAAAAAAAGAACCACTTCATTTGGAAATTTTATGACATCCCTGAAGGACAAAAAAAAGTTAATGCTGCTAAAGTAACCTGCAAGATATGTGGCAGTACTTTATCCAGAGGCAATCCTCAAAAAAAATATAGCTTTGGAAATGCCAATTTAATTAGGCATGTCAAGAGAAGACACCCAAATAATTATTCCAGGGAGAGTGTCAGGGACCTGGCACGGAATTTACCAAAAGATGGCAGCAGCACCTCCACTGGTGGAGCAACACCTTCAGAAACACCACGTGGAAGAATGGCCCCTAACATACAGCCGGTGTTTGCAGGCATAAAAGTTCTGTGCGTGGAGTGTGAGGAACTGCTCTGTTATGGGGAGCAGAGCGTTGAAATCATTGCTATAAAGAGACAGGAACACCGCTGCCCTCCCCGTCCCTAAATTTTCACATTTCTTTGCTCCTGTTGAGCAGTTTTGGAATCCCTGTTTTTGTTTTTCCCCTGAAAAAAAATCCCAAAAAAATATGAAATCTTTTAAAAAGTATAAAAAAATATAAAAGAACAAAAAAAAAAGTTCTTTTCAGAACTACCTCCAATTTATAAAAAAATGCTATTTGTTTAAAAAAAAAGTCTGTCATTCTTTTATCTCCATGGTACACTCCCCGGTACGCATACCAGGCGCTCCCCCCGCGAAAATCTAAAAAAATAAAAAAAAAATGTTGTCCTACGGGACCCTTTTATGGCCCCCACATCAATCCTAGGGGGTCAGGGGGGGTGTACCCTGCCCCCTTTTGCTCATTTCCGCCTTTGATTTTTGCCACCTCTTGTGTCTCAATCCTACCGAGACACAAGATGGCGGCCGCTGCGGACTGTTTCGAATGTTTACAGACACCCGAGAACCAATCAGCTTGCCGTGCGCAAGTCGCGTGGCGTGCCCGGAGCACTCCCCGGTACGCGTACCGGGGCGCGGCTCTAGATATATAATTTTTTTTTAACCTAAATTACTCAAAATCCTCTGGAGCACATATCTTGAGACATAGCAAAGGCAAATCGGGCTACCAGTCCCTACAATTTTGCCAAGTTTGGTGAAAATCCATTCAGCCGTTCAAGCTAAAAGTGCGACAGACCACCACATGGAAATTAACATGGGGAAAACACGTTTTGAGACCCCCCTTTTATCTCGGCCCCCGCTTGACGAATCCCCCCCAAACTTTCAGGGAAGGAGCGGAGAGCCGCGAGGCAAAGTTGCTGATAAATTCAGGCTGATTCCTCAACCGGCGCCAAAGTTATTCCAAATAGAATGTTGCGATTTCCCTATGGAAATCAATCCTAACTGTAACTACCTACTGGCGACCGCCAGTAGGTAATATATATATATATACATATATATATCATACCACAGTTTGCCTCCAAACAAAGACGCCACACACGAAGGGTTCCGGCACTTAACACCGCAGGTAGCAATACTCGCAGAGAGATGTAGCTTTCCCAGTAGCCATACGCGTTTCGAGCATTGCGCTCTTGATCACTGGCTGGCTTGAAAACAGGAGGCAAAAAGTAAGAACATGTGATTTTATTGAGTAGCAAGCTCCGCCCCAGTGGGCGTCAACTGTGGCATTCTGGTAAATGTAGTCAAAAATATGCCACAACAACTTGCAAAAGTTCATTCACCGAGTGGATTTGCCGCCTCCCTTCAAAGAAAATGTCATCCCCAGTCGGGTGAGAAATTCTGCCACCTCTCATGCAGGCTTGCAAGTACATCCCTGTAGTGTAGGCCCCCATCGTTCGTACGAGTGCTTGCGTCTTCAAGCACTCAGGACCCGCTTCATGGAGCAGTGGGGCTTCTTTAGCGGCCGGGCAGGCCGCAATATAACATACCACAGTTTGCCTCCAAACAAAGACGCCACACACGAAGGGTTCCGGCACTCAACACCGCAGGTAGCAATACTCGCAGAGAGATGTAGCTTTCCCAGTAGCCATACGCGTTTCGAGCATTGCGCTCTTGATCACTGGCTGGCTTGAAAACAGGAGGCAAATAGTAAGAACATGTGATTTTATTGAGTAGCAAGCTCCGCCCCAGTGGGCGTCAACTGTGGCATTCTGGTAAATGTAGTCAAAAATATGCCACAACAACTTGCAAAAGTTCATTCACCAAGTGGATTTGCCGCCTCCCTTCAAAGAAAATGTCATCCCCAGTCGGGTGAGAAATTCTGCCACCTCTCATGCAGGCTTGCAAGTACATCCCTGTAGTGTAGGCCCCGATCGTTCGTACGAGTGCTTGCGTCTTCAAGCACTCAGGACCCGCTTCATGGAGCAGTGGGGCTTCTTTAGCGGCCGGGCAGGCCGCAATATAACATACCACAGTTTGCCTCCAAACAAAGACGCCACACACGAAGGGTTCCGGCACTCAACACCGCAGGTAGCAATACTCGCAGAGAGATGTAGCTTTCCCAGTAGCCATACGCGTTTCGAGCATTGCGCTCTTGATCACTGGCTGGCTTGAAAACAGGAGGCAAATAGTAAGAACATGTGATTTTATTGAGTAGCAAGCTCCGCCCCAGTGGGCGTCAACTGTGGCATTCTGGTAAATGTAGTCAAAAATATGCCACAACAACTTGCAAAAGTTCATTCACCAAGTGGATTTGCCGCCTCCCTTCAAAGAAAATGTCATCCCCAGTCGGGTGAGAAATTCTGCCACCTCTCATGCAGGCTTGCAAGTATATCCCTGTAGTGTAGGCCCCCATCGTTCGTACGAGTGCTTGCGTCTTCAAGCACTAAGGACCCGCTTCATGGAGCAGTGGGGCTTCTTTAGCGGCCGGGCAGGCCGCAATATAACATACCACAGTTTGCCTCCAAACAAAGACGCCACACACGAAGGGTTCCGGCACTCAACACCGCAGGTAGCAATACTCGCAGAGAGATGTAGCTTTCCCAGTAGCCATACGCGTTTCGAGCATTGCGCTCTTGATCACTGGCTGGCTTGAAAACAGGAGGCAAATAGTAAGTACATGTGATTTTATTGAGTAGCAAGCTCCGCCCCAGTGGGCGTCAACTGTGGCATTCTGGTAAATGTAGTCAAAAATATGCCACAACAACTTGCAAAAGTTCATTCACCAAGTGGATTTGCCGCCTCCCTTCAAAGAAAATGTCATCCCCAGTCGGGTGAGAAATTCTGCCACCTCTCATGCAGGCTTGCAAGTACATCCCTGTAGTGTAGGCCCCCATCGTTCGTACGAGTGCTTGCGTCTTCAAGCACTCAGGACCCGCTTCATGGAGCAGTGGGGCTTCTTTAGCGGCCGGGCAGGCCGCAATATAACATACCACAGTTTGCCTCCAAACAAAGACGCCACACACGAAGGGTTCCGGCACTCAACACCGCAGGTAGCAATACTCGCAGAGAGATGTAGCTTTCCCAGTAGCCATACGCGTTTCGAGCATTGCGCTCTTGATCACTGGCTGGCTTGAAAACAGGAGGCAAATAGTAAGTACATGTGATTTTATTGAGTAGCAAGCTCCGCCCCAGTGGGCGTCAACTGTGGCATTCTGGTAAATGTAGTCAAAAATATGCCACAACAACTTGCAAAAGTTCATTCACCAAGTGGATTTGCCGCCTCCCTTCAAAGAAAATGTCATCCCCAGTCGGGTGAGAAATTCTGCCACCTCTCATGCAGGCTTGCAAGTACATCCCTGTAGTGTAGGCCCCCATCGTTCGTACGAGTGCTTGCGTCTTCAAGCACTCAGGACCCGCTTCATGGAGCAGTGGGGCTTCTTTAGCGGCTGGGCAGGCCGCAATATAACATACCACAGTTTGCCTCCAAACAAAGACGCCACACACGAAGGGTTCCGGCACTCAACACCGCAGGTAGCAATACTCGCAGAGAGATGTAGCTTTCCCAGTAGCCATACGCGTTTCGAGCATTGCGCTCTTGATCACTGGCTGGCTTGAAAACAGGAGGCAAATAGTAAGAACATGTGATTTTATTGAGTAGCAAGCTCCGCCCCAGTGGGCGTCAACTGTGGCATTCTGGTAAATGTAGTCAAAAATATGCCACAACAACTTGCAAAAGTTCATTCACCAAGTGGATTTGCCGCCTCCCTTCAAAGAAAATGTCATCCCCAGTCGGGTGAGAAATTCTGCCACCTCTCATGCAGGCTTGCAAGTACATCCCTGTAGTGTAGGCCCCCATCGTTCGTACGAGTGCTTGCGTCTTCAAGCACTCAGGACCCGCTTCATGGAGCAGTGGGGCTTCTTTAGCGGCCGGGCAGGCCGCAATATAACATACCACAGTTTGCCTCCAAACAAAGACGCCACACACGAAGGGTTCCGGCACTCAACACCGTAGGTAGCAATACTCGCAGAGAGATGTAGCTTTCCCAGTAGCCATACGCGTTTCGAGCATTGCGCTCTTGATCACTGGCTGGCTTGAAAACAGGAGGCAAATAGTAAGAACATGTGATTTTATTGAGTAGCAAGCTCCGCCCCAGTGGGCGTCAACTGTGGCATTCTGGTAAATGTAGTAAAAAATATGCCACAACAACTTGAAAAAGTTCATTCACCAAGTGGATTTGCCGCCTCCCTTCAAAGAAAATGTCATCCCCAGTCGGGTGAGAAATTCTGCCACCTCTCATGCAGGCTTGCAAGAACATCCCTGTAGTGTAGGCCCCCATCGTTCGTACGAGTGCTTGCGTCTTCAAGCACTCAGGACCCGCTTCATGGAGCAGTGGGGCTTCTTTAGCGGCCGGGCAGGCCGCAATATAACATACCACAGTTTGCCTCCAAACAAAGACGCCACACACGAAGGGTTCCGGCACTCAACACCGCAGGTAGCAATACTCGCAGAGAGATGTAGCTTTCCCAGTAGCCATACGCGTTTCGAGCATTGCGCTCTTGATCACTGGCTGGCTTGAAAACAGGAGGCAAATAGTAAGAACATGTGATTTTATTGAGTAGCAAGCTCCGCCCCAGTGGGCGTCAACTGTGGCATTCTGGTAAATGTAGTCAAAAATATGCCACAACAACTTGCAAAAGTTCATTCACCAAGTGGATTTGCCGCCTCCCTTCAAAGAAAATGTCATCCCCAGTCGGGTGAGAAATTCTGCCACCTCTCATGCAGGCTTGCAAGTATATCCCTGTAGTGTAGGCCCCCATCGTTCGTACGAGTGCTTGCGTCTTCAAGCACTCAGGACCCGCTTCATGGAGCAGTGGGGCTTCTTTAGCGGCCGGGCAGGCCGCAATATAACATACCACAGTTTGCCTCCAAACAAAGACGCCACACACGAAGGGTTCCGGCACTCAACACCGCAGGTAGCAATACTCGCAGAGAGATGTAGCTTTCCCAGTAGCCATACGCGTTTCGAGCATTGCGCTCTTGATCACTGGCTGGCTTGAAAACAGGAGGCAAATAGTAAGAACATGTGATTTTATTGAGTAGCAAGCTCCGCCCCAGTGGGCGTCAACTGTGGCATTCTGGTAAATGTAGTCAAAAATATGCCACAACAACTTGCAAAAGTTCATTCACCAAGTGGATTTGCCGCCTCCCTTCAAAGAAAATGTCATCCCCAGTCGGGTGAGAAATTCTGCCACCTCTCATGCAGGCTTGCAAGTACATCCCTGTAGTGTAGGCCCCCATCGTTCGTACGAGTGTTTGCGTCTTCAAGCACTCAGGACCCGCTTCATGGAGCAGTGGGGCTTCTTTTGCGGCCGGGCAGGCCGCAATATAACATACCACAGTTTGCCTCCAAACAAAGACGCCACACACGAAGGGTTCCGGCACTCAACACCGCAGGTAGCAATACTCGCAGAGAGATGTAGCTTTCCCAGTAGCCATACGCGTTTCGAGCATTGCGCTCTTGATCACTGGCTGGCTTGAAAACAGGAGGCAAATAGTAAGAACATGTGATTTTATTGAGTAGCAAGCTCCGCCCCAGTGGGCGTCAACTGTGGCATTCTGGTAAATGTAGTCAAAAATATGCCACAACAACTTGCAAAAGTTCATTCACCAAGTGGATTTGCCGCCTCCCTTCAAAGAAAATGTCATCCCCAGTCGGGTGAGAAATTCTGCCACCTCTCATGCAGGCTTGCAAGTACATCCCTGTAGTGTAGGCCCCCATCGTTCGTACGAGTGCTTGCATCTTCAAGCACTCAGGACCCGCTTCATGGAGCAGTGGGGCTTCTTTAGCGGCCGGGCAGGCCGCAATATAACATACCACAGTTTGCCTCCAAACAAAGACGCCACACACGAAGGGTTCCGGCACTCAACACCGCAGGTAGCAATACTCGCAGAGAGATGTAGCTTTCCCAGTAGCCATACACGTTTCGAGCATTGCGCTCTTGATCACTGGCTGGCTTGAAAACAGGAGGCAAATAGTAAGAACATGTGATTTTATTGAGTAGCAAGCTCCGCCCCAGTGGGCGTCAACTGTGGCATTCTGGTAAATGTAGTCAAAAATATGCCACAACAACTTGCAAAAGTTCATTCACCAAGTGGATTTGCCGCCTCCCTTCAAAGAAAATGTCATCCCCAGTCGGGTGAGAAATTCTGCCACCTCTCATGCAGGCTTGCAAGTACATCCCTGTAGTGTAGGCCCCCATCGTTCGTACGAGTGCTTGCGTCTTCAAGCACTCAGGACCCACTTCATGGAGCAGTGGGGCTTCTTTAGCGGCCGGGCAGGCCGCAATATAACATACCACAGTTTGCCTCCAAACAAAGACGCCACACACGAAGGGTTCCGGCACTCAACACCGCAGGTAGCAATACTCGCAGAGAGATGTAGCTTTCCCAGTAGCCATACGCGTTTCGAGCATTGCGCTCTTGATCACTGGCTGGCTTGAAAACAGGAGGCAAATAGTAAGAACATGTGATTTTATTGAGTAGCAAGCTCCGCCCCAGTGGGCGTCAACTGTGGCATTCTGGTAAATGTAGTCAAAAATATGCCACAACAACTTGCAAAAGTTCATTCACCAAGTGGATTTGCCGCCTCCCTTCAAAGAAAATGTCATCCCCAGTCGGGTGAGAAATTCTGCCACCTCTCATGCAGGCTTGCAAGTACATCCCTGTAGTGTAGGCCCCCATCGTTCGTACGAGTGCTTGCGTCTTCAAGCACTCAGGACCCGCTTCATGGAGCAGTGGGGCTTCTTTAGCGGCCGGGCAGGCCGCAATATAACATACCACAGTTTGCCTCCAAACAAAGACGCCACACACGAAGGGTTCCGGCACTCAACACCGCAGGTAGCAATACTCGCAGAGAGATGTAGCTTTCCCAGTAGCCATACGCGTTTCGAGCATTGCGCTCTTGATCACTGGCTGGCTTGAAAACAGGAGGCAAATAGTAAGAACATGTGATTTTATTGAGTAGCAAGCTCCGCCCCAGTGGGCGTCAACTGTGGCATTCTGGTAAATGTAGTCAAAAATATGCCACAACAACTTGCAAAAGTTCATTCACCAAGTGGATTTGCCGCCTCCCTTCAAAGAAAATGTCATCCCCAGTCGGGTGAGAAATTCTGCCACCTCTCATGCAGGCTTGCAAGAACATCCCTGTAGTGTAGGCCCCCATCGTTCGTACGAGTGCTTGCGTCTTCAAGCACTCAGGACCCGCTTCATGGAGCAGTGGGGCTTCTTTAGCGGCCGGGCAGGCCGCAATATAACATACCACAGTTTGCCTCCAAACAAAGACGCCACACACGAAGGGTTCCGGCACTCAACACCGCAGGTAGCAATACTCGCAGAGAGATGTAGCTTTCCCAGTAGCCATACGCGTTTCGAGCATTGCGCTCTTGATCACTGGCTGGCTTGAAAACAGGAGGCAAATAGTAAGAACATGTGATTTTATTGAGTAGCAAGCTCCGCCCCAGTGGGCGTCAACTGTGGCATTCTGGTAAATGTAGTCAAAAATATGCCACAACAACTTGCAAAAGTTCATTCACCAAGTGGATTTGCCGCCTCCCTTCAAAGAAAATGTCATCCCCAGTCGGGTGAGAAATTCTGCCACCTCTCATGCAGGCTTGCAAGTACATCCCTGTAGTGTAGGCCCCCATCGTTCGTACGAGTGCTTGCGTCTTCAAGCACTCAGGACCCGCTTCATGGAGCAGTGGGGCTTCTTTAGCGGCCGGGCAGGCCGCAATATAACATACCACAGTTTGCCTCCAAACAAAGACGCCACACACGAAGGGTTCCGGCACTCAACACCGCAGGTAGCAATACTCGCAGAGAGATGTAGCTTTCCCAGTAGCCATACGCGTTTCGAGCATTGCGCTCTTGATCACTGGCTGGCTTGAAAACAGGAGGCAAATAGTAAGAACATGTGATATATATATATATCCACACTCGATTGGGATAGCCCGCTGCCTCCAAATCAAAGGGCGCGTCGACAAAGTAGACCTTCCAGTCACGGTCCAATTTAATTCGCCACACTTTCAAAACAGAAAAGATCGACGCCGTGTCTGTGCACAGAATAATTTTAATGCCAGCTGATAATGCTAGACACGTTTCGCCTGTCCTGCAGGCTTGTTCACTAGCAAGTCAATAAAGTTTTCTTCGCATTTTTAACTGTGAGTGTGAACCTGTCACCTGATAAACTACAACAATAGAGTGAGATGAGAGATTGGTAGTTTGTTAATACATACATACTGTGCATACACAATTTACAACTATGTGGGTTGTTGCTAGTATTGTTTTCTAAATTCAAAACCCACTGCATAAAAACAATATACGATATAAGCCTCAAGTGCTAATTTGCAACGCTCGTAATATTTACTATAGCTAATACGCTTTGCGCGCACCATGCTTAACTGGCGTTCTGACCTTAGTTGTCTAACTCTCAACCTAAATACGTCTTACATAACACAAAATGTGCTGTGTTAATCCAGTTCTATACATGCGGTAACATTTAATTAAATATCTAATGCATTAGGTAAAAATCATTAGGAATCAATCAATATACTTTCTAATATTGCAATACCCACTAATATGCCCAAGTGGGCTAATCCAAATTCATATGAATCATAACTATTCTAAAAGCCTGCAGGTAAACATGTTCCACCTTAACGGTACATTTCTTGCATACTCCAACATCTGCCTAGAAGTGCTCGTGTAAATGCTTGAACGTTAAAAACAACAGAGATACGGGAGGAACCTATAAATGTGTATGTAGGTCTTCTTCCATGTTGAAACCTTCTGGGGACATGGTAATGAGTTTAATGATGTAACTGGATTCGAGTTTTCGTAATCTCTTTTTATGGTCACCGCCCCTTATATTCAAAGGTACAGCATCGATTACAAAATAGAAGAGACCTTCAGCATTTTTGGTATGGTACTGCTCAAAATGCTGCGCCACGGGGTAAGATTTATCCCCATTCTTAATGGCACGTATATGTTGTAGCACCCTTTTGTGAATGGGAAGGATAGTGCTCCCCACGAACTTCAACCCGCATCGGCATTGAAGCACATAGACAGCATAATCTGTTTTGCATGAGAACTGCCCCTTGATTTTTTTTGTGCAAAACCCAATGGAAAACTGACAGTATTTCTTCCAAACGTGCAAGCCTTGCACTTCATGCATCTGATAAAGCCATCCTTTCTACTCAACCACAATACAGTTGGTTTCTTCACAGTTTTACTTGGTATCATGTTACTAACCAACGCTTCTTGAAGGCAACAGGCCTTTCTGAAAGTGAACTTTGGTCTCCTTTGGACAAGTTTACCCAGAAATGGATTGTTGCGAATGATATGCCAATGCTTATAAATGCTATTTCTAAGCTCACCTTGCTGATTGTTGTATGTAGTGATAAGTCTACACTGGTTGCTCCCCTCTTGTAATACTTTCTCTTTCTTGCTTTTAGTATTAAAGAGTGTTTCATCTCTGGTTTTATGTTTTGCCTTGCAGATGGCCTCATCAAGACATGTCTCAGAATATCCTCTAGCCAAAAGATGTGATCTAAGGCATGAGAGTTACGCCTCTAAATCTTGCCCACTAGTACAATTGGGCATGGCCCTGAGGCATTCCCCATAGGGGATACTCCTAACCAGTTTACCCGGATGGAAGCTTGTTGCATGTAATAACGTGTTTCCATTGGTAGACTTTCAATACCACTTGGTCTGCAATTTACCATTATGCACATACACTGTTAGATCCCAAAAATTAACTTCAGATTCGCTAACGCACTAGTCAGTTTCAAATTCAAATCATTAGTTTGGAGTTTTTTAATAAACTCATTGGCACTCTTTTCAGTGCCCCTCCATGCGATGAAAAGATCGTCGATATACCAACTCCAATGTACCACATTGTTCTGCCACTCCGTATGCCACAGCGTCTGGATCACCTGCTCTTCCCACCAGCCCATATGCAAATTCGCATAGCTGGGAGCGAAGCAGGTGCCCATCGCCGTTCCGCACACTTGATGATAGAGCTCACCATTAAACAGAAAGAAATTATTCTCTAGGCAGATGGTAATCATCTTGAGTAACATCTGTGTGTGGTGGCAGAATTTTGCTGGACGGCTGCCCAGAAAGTGTTTGGTAGCATTGATGCCATCCTTGTGACGTATGCTGGTATATAGGGTAGTGGCATCAATGGTCATTAGAAGAAAATCTGCCTCCCAAGGTACATCATATACTTTGCGCAGGAAATCCCCTGTATCTAGGATAAACAAAGGGAGCTTTTTGACTAAAGGGCACAAAAATGAATTCACATATTTGGACGTGTGTTCTAGGGCACTGCTGATGGCCGAGATTATAGGACGGCTCGGAGGATTCAACATATCTTTATGAATCTTTGAAATTACGTAAAGTACATGCGTTGTGGGAATACACATTTTTTAAAAAGACATTTCATCTTTACCAATAAGGCCTTGACGATTCCACTCCACTAGTAATGCATTATATGTTCGATGACATCACTGCATGACATCTTCTTTTACCTTTACATAATTCAATCTGTTGTTAAGTTGTTTATATGCCTCAGTCCAATATTGTTGTCAACCCCAAAGCACCGCATTACGACCTTTGTCAGCATTGCGAACAATACAGTCATCATAACATCCTAGTTTTTCAACCAAAGTGTAATAATCCTTAGTCTGCTGCGTAAATGGCTTTTTCTTTGCATTTAATGTTTCACAAAGATTTTTTACTACATTAACCACTAACTCATTAAATACATCCACAGAGTCTTTAGTTGTTATAGGAGTACATTGTGAAGTCTGTTTGAATTTGGCCAATGTTTCAATATTTGTGTCAATTCCTTGTTTATGAGCCAATATTGTCATCTGGTCACTCGTACTAAGGACATCTTGGGTGTTCAAGTTGATTGGAATTTTGTATTGAACTGCAAAACACTGTGCCCCCCAGCAGCTCGGATTGCCATTATGGTTGGAGGTGCGGCAAGGGGAGAGAGGAGGTGATATTTATCGCCTGATTAAGGAGTTCGGCAACAAGCTTTGTTTCATCCTGCTGGGCACCTGAGCTGGAGTGTGACCCGTAACCAGTCAGTTGGGACATCACCTGATGTTAGAAGTGTCTCTGTCACTGTACAGACACTCTTATGGACTACGCCTACCAGCATGCATCTGCTCAACAGGATATGAGCATAGAGGGGGCCATACATCCTACATTGGAGGAGGAGCGTGATGACATCATCATGGGAGCGGTCTATTTACCACCTGCATGTCATCTGACCCCCAGAGAGAGTGTGGAGATCATGGAACCAGCACTGATGAGAGCCATTTGAGGCTTGAAACGTGTCTGCCTGAGCGTTTCAGGGACTATCAGCACCACGCGCCAATCAAATCAATAAAGCCACTTGCTAGTAACCCCGAAGTTGTGTCGTACCTTTCCTTTCCTGGGAGTAGGCGCTAGTTATATATAAGTACTACAAGGACAATGAGGCCATGTTCATGGCCACGCCCACTGAGGCGGGGGTTACTGATTACAAAGGTGTACTGGGAAGAAGGACCTGGTTTCATTCACCTCACCCCTTGGAAGAAGTGCTGCCTAGGTCAGGGCTGGACATTATTCACGTGAGGCAGCAAGCTGTTCCTTTGCCTTTCGCATCACAAATAAAGTGGCAAAACTTAATTTCTCTGCTTGTGGCTCCTTCATTCCAGACAAGCCTTTTTTTGGGAGATTGAGCGGCTTGTTGCCTGAGCCGCGAGGAGAGCCCAGCTGCAGTCTGCAGCCCGGGCTGAAGCGCCACATGACGTTTCATTGAGAGGAGCAGGGGAGAACCTGTGATACAAGTAAGGAAGGTGTTTGAACTGTACCACTGACTTCACAACCCAATGGGGATTATCACGCATTTGCACAGAGAATGAAACAGGCAAGTCACTGGAGTAAGACCCCAGTACTACATGGACCATGAGGTCATGTTCATGGCCACGCCCACTGAGGCGGGGGGGGTTACTGATTACAAAGGTGTGCTGGGAAGAAGGACCTGGTTTCATTCACAGCAAGTCTTCACCCCTTTGAAGAAGTGCTGCCTAGCACGAAACGCATCTGGACTGGACATTATTCACGTGAGGCAGCAAGCTGTTCCTTTGCCTTTTGCATCACAAACAAAGCGGCAAAACTTAGTTTCCCTGCATGTGGCTCCCTCGATCCAGGCAAGCCTTTTGTTGGGATATATATATACATTAAATCACTAACCTGGTAACCCCCGTGAGTGAGGTGCGTTCTTCGAACGAGGGAGCTTCCATATTCAAACGGACCCACCGCCGTTTTCACCGCACCCGCCCTGAAGAGTGCAGAAGGCGCCTCGGTGGACAAGGAGCTTAGCAGTAGGACTGCATGCGCCCAGCACCGCCATAGAGACACCCTGACACGGAGCCGAGAAACGGCAGCCATCCAGGCTGTTAGGTTTGCGCGAATGGTCCGCTCCTACTCCGACCGCCAGGATGCCGCGTGGTTGGCGAGGGGGTGCCCTGGGAGTGATTGAAGACAGCGGCTTAGGGCATTTGCGGGAGACACCACATGTATAATTGATTACTGGACTACAACATCCACAAAACACTGCGGCATAAAGCCCAGCCTGCAAATTAGGCGTGTCATATAAAACGGATTTGTTTGCTTGCATTTTAAAGTACTGCTCGTCTTTTCCCTGAAGAAGAAGGCAAGATCCTTCGAAACGCATCGGACTGCACACAAGACGAACTTTGGCCCCTGAATACATCAGAGACCTTCTCCCGTGCCTGTAAGCTATCGTGCATGCTGCTGCCATTAAATCACTAACCTGGTAACCCCCGTGAGTGAGGTGCGTTCTTCGAACGAGGGAGCTTCCATATTCAAACGGACCCACCGCCGTTTTCACCGCACCCGCCCTGAAGAGTGCAGAAGGCGCCTCGGTGGACAAGGAGCTTAGCAGTAGGACTGCATGCGCCCAGCACCGCCATAGAGACACCCTGACACGGAGCCGAGAAACGGCAGCCATCCAGGCTGTTAGGTTTGCGCGAATGGTCCGCTCCTACTCCGACCGCCAGGATGCCGCGTGGTTGGCGAGGGGGTGCCCTGGGAGTGATTGAAGACAGCGGCTTAGGGCATTTGCGGGAGACACCACATGTATAATTGATTACTGGACTACAACATCCACAAGACACTGCGGCATAAAGCCCAGCCTGCAAATTAGGCGTGTCATATAAAATGGATTTGTTTGCTTGCATTTTAAAGTACTGCTCGTCTTTTCCCTGAAGAAGAAGGCAAGATCCTTCGAAACGCGTCGGACTGCACACAAGACGAACTTTGGCCCCTGAAAACATCAGAGACCTTCTCCCGTGCCTGTAAGCTATCGTGCATGCTGCTGCCATTAAATCACTAACCTGGTAACCCCCGTGAGTGAGCTGCGTTCTTCGAACGAGGGAGCTTCCATATATGTATATATATATATATATATATATATATATATATATATATATATATATATATATATATATATATATATTCACTGAAAAAACCATAGGTTATAGACCATATATAGTTAGGAATTAGCATTTAAAAAACCTTATTTTACTCACACAAAACCATTGAAATTCCATATATAGTTAGTTGCACTAACTATATATCGCGCACCTGCAATCCACTGCTGATGATGTCACATATTACATCATTCATGACATGGTCAGTGACATCACTGATGACATCACTGATGACATCTCAAATGACATCACTGATGACATCTCACTTGACATCAATGATCACATCACTGATGATATCATTCATGTGACAATACAATGCATCTCCTCACATTTTAATATAACCTCTGTTTCACCCAGTGTTAAAAACAGAGTATAATTTTTGAAACCATTGACACACCAATACTAGTTACTACATACGTACTCACTGATTCCTACGTCTACACACACATTCACTCATTCACCCATACAATCATTCATACATACAATCACTCATGTTTACAACACAATCATATGCACTCATACACCTATACAGACACTCACACTCTGCCACTCATCCATGGAGTTACTCACACACCTAGTCAGTCCTGTAAAGAATCAATCACACTTCCATTTTCTACTCTATACAGTTAAACATAGAGCACCTTACGTTTTCAACCATATACTAACACATACTTACTCTCTTATACAATCATTGATACAAGTACACATTGATCTGTACAGAGTCACACACCTCCCATCCAGCCACACACACACTCAGTCTCCCATGCAAATACTTGGGCAATCAATCAATAACCCATATAGTTAATCATATAGCTACTGATCAAAACATGCAGCAGTTTACAGAACAACAGACATAATGATGCACAAATTAAGACACTTTAGTCACTAACCCATGCACTCAGTGAGACACATTTAATCACTCACTCATGCATTCAGTCATGCACCTACTAAATCCTTTGTCCAGACACTTATACTTCCACTCATTCTTCAATATGTAAGACACATTTTAACTTTACAGAAACATACAGTCACTGGATGTTGTCATCAGTGATGTCATCAGTGATGTCATTTGAGATGTCATCAGTGATGTCATCAGTGATGTCACTGACCATGTCATGAATGATGTAATATGTGACATCATCAGCAGTGGATTGCAGGTGCGCGATATATAGTTAGTGCAACTAACTATATATGGAATTTCAATGGTTTTGTGTGAGTAAAATAAGGTTTTTTAAATGCTAATTCCTAACTATATATGGTCTATAACCTATGGTTTTTTCAGTGAATTTTCAAGGTTTTGTAAATGCTAATTCCTAACTATATATGGTCTATAACCTATGGTTTTTTCAGTGAATTTCAATGGTTTTTTAATAGCAAATATCATAAGCTGTCGAATGTCAAGTACGTGGTAAGTGAAAACATTTTCGTGTTTATGCACACTGATCTGCTTTGAATGGTGCCCCCCCCCCTCATTTCTATTAGGAGTACTCTCTCTTTGCAGATAGTGAAAGGTAGTTAACGCAGGTCTTTGCCCCCATTGTAATCCGTCGTGCCTGCTTCTCTCTCCATTTGATTCATTGTTATCCAAGTATTTACTGTTTTAGAATTAGTTCTCTTTGGTTCATTCTCTATTTACAAACAAACACAGAGTCGCAATACTCTGTTTAGTCTTTGCAGATAACGAAAAATCGTGTAAAAAAAAAGAAAAGGAATCGAGCAAAATCAGTAGGCCACTAATGGGATCTCTTTTTGACCTCGCTAAAATAGAAACATTAGGAACAACCCCTCATGACAAATACAAAACTAGTGAGATGAACTGAACTCCACACAATGATGGCTGCAAAACAGCTCTGCTCCGCCACCCACCCCGCCCAAAATAACGATAAAGAACGGCTGCCATGATTGGTTGCGGAATGACCACGACGGAGCTACGAAATGGTGCTGCTCTCATGCTAACCCCAGCTTCAGTCTGAAACATCCAGAAACACTGTAGACTACCAATTCGATCAGTTCCGGTAGCGCCCCAATGTAACCCGGTAGAGAAGAACTAGCCCTCCCCTCTTTGACTGATGGTTCTTGTTGCCTGTCCCTTCTGTTGTCATTTAACAGAACTATTTAGCCTGCTGAAAGGGGTTGTGTTCCGACCGCTGGTTGGTGGAGACATTTTGACTATATTCTGTACCTGCGTTGTCGCGTAATGCGTCATATGACGCGCCGCGTTAGCGCATCCGGAAGTCATCCGGGGCGCGCAGCGCGTAACGTAAGCATAACAAGTCATGTGACTTGTTAATAAAACTTTTCATTGGTTCATTTTACTTTTCTTATTGTAATGATGAAAGGCTTGGTCATATGACCTAAAAATTACGCTTTTCATTACTTCCGAACATTATTTTTTCTTAAATATATGTTATAATGTTCCAGGCTAATGTACTTTCCCGGAAATTTTACAACTGTCCTGCAAGTAAAATATATTCTTTTTTCGAGAAAAAGAGCGTTTCTTCGTCCCATGACGGAGCCGTTGAGCAAAAGAGGGTCGACCTGCTGTCTTAGTCGCCGATACGCCTGAATATGAGATTCTTATCGATCACTTTATGTTGCAGGAATAGAAAACACAACAGCCCTTGACCATTTATCTTTACTGCGTTCCTTCGTATTATACCTTTTACCCTTCATGTAATTGGTCTGCTTTATTTCACTTGCCTTTTAATGATTCTAAAACAGTGACTATTATTAAAAACTTTACCAATGTATATACTACTACCATGTTTTCTTTTAAAAACCTTTATTGTGAAAATTTCATTATACAAATACGAGCCTATAACCACGTGGGCCGGCCACGGAGCAAACTGTAATCGTATATGATAAATAGACATTTACACTGTAGAGGAACGTAACGGGCGGGCCATTAGGTTGCAAGAACTAAGGTGTCTAACAGTTACGGAATCGGTGGACGTACATTTTATAATTAAAATACGACAGGGCCAGTTACAATAAAATTATCTAGATATACATTTGCGGGCAAGTACCATGGGTGACGTTAATTCGAACTTTCAACAGTACAGTAATCAATAACACATCAGAACTTAATATCAATAGGGATGTCGAAATATTCAATCAATTCTCGTCCCCGCCCGCCATGTGCTTCAAAACTGCATACGTATCTCGTGATTTCAAGGTTCTGCAACCAGTACACAACAAGGAGTTACGAGTCCCATTTATTCTGGCGCCATTTTGGGCGAGGACGGGCAGGTCCAGGATATAGTCAAAATGTCTCTACCAACCATCGACTATGATGATGTTCATATACTGTATTTATTAGAGTAACACTCAGATGTCCACATGAAATAAATTTGCCACAATCTAAACATGTCATTTTAATCTTTCCAAAGTTCTTCTAAATATTTGGGACCGTTTCCCTTGCCTCTGAAGCTCTCAGTGCCACTTCTTTGATGAATGTACTAGCAGGTCAGGGGTTCTCCTCCAAATCTCTTTTATGCAGCACTATAATTAATTGGTGCCACCTCTCCATATGACAATGCATGGTATAGTTACCACAACTATATTTTTTTTCGGTTCCTCTAGAGAGTTCATCGTGGCAGATGAAGCGTGTAACGTACCGGGCATTTACCTTTTTTTGCATGTACAGGAAAGGAAAAATAAATCGAGCGTCCGAGTTCTAAGGTGTCCCAGGGCCATTTTAGTGGACCAGGCCCAAATCCAAAGAACAGGCCGCCATTTTGAGAGTCCTGTTGCAGCCGCCTGTCGCTGTAGCATCAAGAGCAGCCGAAACTCAGCTGAATGGCAACTGAAACGGTAAAGGGGCGCCCCACTACAGCAGACGAGCCAGGCCCAAATCCAAAGAACTGCTATCTCACAGGCTAATGGGGCGACCCACGCCGAGTTTCAGCATTGTAGGATGACCACACAAGTACAGCAACCTGCTAGACATCACCTCGGTGCCATCCGGATCTCGGCGCCCCACTGCAGATGAAGTGCCTCTCAACTATGAAACCACCACGGTGACATCCGGATCTTGGCGCGTTGTGCTGCCTTCGGCCTATTCGCACATCGGTCCGCTACTGACGCCATCTCACAGGCTAATGGGGCGACCCACGCCGAGTTTCAGCATTGTAGGATGACCACACCAGTACAGCAACTTGCTAGACATCACCTCGGTGCCATCCGGATCTCGGCGCCCCACTGCAGATGAAGTGCCTCTCAACTATGAAACCACCACGGTGACATCCGGATCTTGGCGCGTTGTGCTGCCTTCGGCCTATTCGCACATCGGTCCGCTACTGACGCCATCTCACAGGCTAATGGGGCGACCCACGCCGAGTTTCAGCATTGTAGGATGACCACACCAGTACAGCAACTTGCTAGACATCACCTCGGTGCCATCCGGATCTCGGCGCCCCACTGCAGATGAAGTGCCTCTCAACTATGAAACCACCACGGTGACATCCGGATCTTGGCGCGTTGTGCTGCCTTCGGCCTATTCGCACATCGGTCCGCTACTGACGCCATCTCACAGGCTAATGGGGCGACCCACGCCGAGTTTCAGCATTGTAGGATGACCACACCAGTACAGCAACTTGCTAGACATCACCTCGGTGCCATCCGGATCTCGGCGCCCCACTGCAGATGAAGTGCCTCTCAACTATGAAACCACCACGGTGACATCCGGATCTTGGCGCGTTGTGCTGCCTTCGGCCTATTCGCACATCGGTCCGCTACTGACGCCATCTCACAGGCTAATGGGGCGACCCACGCCGAGTTTCAGCATTGTAGGATGACCACACCAGTACAGCAACTTGCTAGACATCACCTCGGTGCCATCCGGATCTCGGCGCCCCACTGCAGATGAAGTGCCTCTCAACTATGAAACCACCACGGTGACATCCGGATCTTGGCGCGTTGTGCTGCCTTCGGCCTATTCGCACATCGGTCCGCTACTGACGCCATCTCACAGGCTAATGGGGCGACCCACGCCGAGTTTCAGCATTGTAGGATGACCACACCAGTACAGCAACTTGCTAGACATCACCTCGGTGCCATCCGGATCTCGGCGCCCCACTGCAGATGAAGTGCCTCTCAACTATGAAACCACCACGGTGACATCCGGATCTTGGCGCGTTGTGCTGCCTTCGGCCTATTCGCACATCGGTCCGCTACTGACGCCATCTCACAGGCTAATGGGGTGACCCACGCCGAGTTTCAGCATTGTAGGATGACCACACCAACTTGCTAGACATCACCTCAGTGCCATCCGAATCTTGGCATCTCAACGCCTAGTGGTATCTTCCATACAAAAAATATTGTTACGCTGCCTTTGGCCCCATTCGCACATCAGTCCGCAACTTAGACATCACCTCGGTGCCATCCGGATCTTGGCATCTCAGCGCCTTGTGGTGTCAGTCAGAAAATATTGTTGTGCTGCCTTCGGCCTATTCGCACATCGGTCCGCTACTGACGCCATCTCACAGGCCAACGGGGCGCCCCACGCCGACTTTCAGCATTGTAGGATGGCCACACCAGTACCACAACTTGCAAGACACCACCTCGGTGCCATCCGGATCTTGGCATCTCAGCGCCTTGTGGTCTCTTCTACACCGGAAATATAGTAGAAAATATTGTTGCGCTGCCTTTGGCCCCATTCACACATCAGTCCGCTACTGACACCATCTCACAGGCCAACGGGGCGCCCCACGCCGACTTTCAACATTGTAGGATGGCCACAGAAGTGCGACAACTTACTAGACACCACCTCGGTGCCATCCGGATCTTGGCGCGTTGTGCTGCCTTCGGCCTATTCGCACATCGGTCCGCTACTGACGCAAACTCACAGGCCAACGGGGCGCCCCACGCCGACTTTCAGCATTGTAGGATGGCCACACCAGTGCGGCAACTTCCTACACACCACCTCGGTGCCATCCGGATCTTGGCGCGTAGTGAAGCTGCAGCAGCTGCAAATAAGCTTCAGACAGTGTTACAACCGCTGCTCAGAACTCTCAACTATGACACCACCTCGATGCCATCCGGATCTTGGCGCGTTGTATTGCCTTCGGCCTATTCGCACATCGGTCCGCTACTGACGCCGCCTCACGTGCCAACGTATTTTCTCCGCATTTTATACCCTATGCCGCATAACAGGTCATGTGACTTGTTTATAAAACTTTTCATTGGTTCATTTTACTTTTGGTTTCCTAATGATGGAAGGCTTGATCATATGACCTAAAAACAACACTTTTCATTGGATGAAAACTTTTTTTTTCCCCCAAACGATGAAAGCCCCACCTTGTTTCTGGATGTTTCAGACTGAAGCTGGCGTCACCATGAGAGCACCACCATCTCGTAGCTCCGTCGTGGTCATTCCGCGAGCAATCATGGCAGCCGCTCCCCACCAGAAGCCTGCAGGAGTCGGGGCCCCCAAAACTTTTGATGAATTCTCAAGGCGGAGGGGACGCTTTCGAGAATGGGGTCCAAGACCTAGCAGACAACCGTCCGATTTCCAAGGTGTCCCAGGGCCATTTCAGTGGACCAGGCCCAAAAAGGAAACAGCCTGCCGCCATTTTGAGAGTCCTGTGACAGCCGCCTATCGCTGCACCGCAAGAGTGGGCGCAACTCAGCTGAATGGCGGATTTTGACACAGTGGACCAAAAGCGGACGGAATGGCAACTGAAACGGTAAAGGGGCGCCCCACTACAACAGACGAGACTCCACCTGGAGAGGCCCGTTCACGCCGCCTCCCCCGGGGCGCCCCACGCCGTTATTCGGAGCAGCATTGTAGGATACCAAAACCAGTGCGGCAACTTACTGGACATCACCTTGGTGCCATCGTTCTGCTGCCTTGGAACTATTCGCACAACAGTTTGCTACTGATGACCCACCCCCCGCGACGCCCCACGCCGTTATTTGCTGGGTGGCAACTTACTAGACATCACTTTTGTGTCATCTAGATTTCGGCGCGTTCTGCTGCCTTGGAACTATTCGCACAACAGTTTGCTACTGATCACCCACCCCCCGCGACGCCCCACGCCGGAAATCTGGACGTTGTGCTGCGTTGGGACTATTCGCACAGCCGACCGCTACTTCGTTGTTTTTCTCTAAAAATGTTTATATGTTATTACTATTTTTGTTTTCTTGTATATATTTATAAATTATTAAAGTTTTATAATCTTACTACTTTGTCGGAGTGCTATATATTTTTAATGTGACACATAATTGTAAAAACTTTGATGTACAAAGAGTCATCCCTGGAATCTTCCGCTTCACGCTCGGTCCCCTCCCCAATCACAATACAGAATGGTTTTCAGATAATAGCAACGCTTCTGCTGTGACGGATCTCATCGAGTGTGGGCCTTGATCTACTATAACTCCTTTGAAGACGGGTGATTCTTTACAGCTGTGGCCATAAACTACATCTGCAGGGCTAGCTGATAGCCTAGGACCGGCCTGGACAATCGGACACAGAGGAAAAGGAGTGTCAGAGGGTGCGGTAGTGAATAGGGCGAAAGGGAGGTGTCGGGCGGGCACAGGGTGTGATTCTCAGGGAAGAACAGCGCAGATGGGGGGAGGTTTATTACCCATGCATAAAACAGAGAGCGGGGGTGACCACTGCCTGGGGGAGATGCTTGCGAGGGTGGGGAGCCATGCTAAGGATCGACAGCGTTCACAGAGTGGATCTGGTCAAGGCATCTAAAATGGCTGCCGTGCACGACAAAAGTGTGGCATTTGAAAAAAGACAAGATGGCGCACACAATGTTTTTCAACAATTCCTGATTTCCTTCGAATCGAACGTTAACAGACGTTGGGGCATATTACCAAGGTTAAGCGATATTTATCCCTAACGATGCTTAGCAACGATTTTTTTACCGTCAGAAATTATCGCAGATAAACCTTGCTATTATCAAGGTTTATCGCAAATACGATAAAAAACGAGCGCAATGCATTAATGTCGCTGAAAACTCCGCGATATTCATGCATTACCGAGCTAATGCTCTTAGCCATGTTATCCACCTCCCATTGGATAACATGGCTAAGAACTGCTCAGGGCAGCTGTTACTTTTTGGAGATATTCGCGCTTATCTCGAATATTTCCAAAAGTTGATAATAGGAGATAGCGATGTTAGCGACTGTTTCCAGTCGCTAACATCTTGGCATGCCCACTTTGCATGTCATTAGTGATAAATATCACTCACATGCAAAGTGGGACCCAAGATGGTCGCTATCTCCTACTAGCCGTCGCTAACTGGTGTTAGCAACAGCTAGGTAATACACATATAATTTTATCTCCGCGAAGCGGAGCGCTGTTACAGATATATATCTTGTTTTTGAACGTTAATTTCTCAAAATGCACTGAAGCACATATATTGAGACATAGCAAAGGCACATCGGGCTACCAGTCCCTAATATTTTACCAAGTTTCGTGCAAATCCATTCAGCCGTTCGATTATTATTATTATTATTTTTTTTTGCCCCGCGGGGCCCTTTTAAAACCTCCACATCAAACCTAGGGGGTCAGCGAGGATCTACTATGCCCCCTTATGGTCATCAGCCGTTCGATTATTATTATTATTTTTTTTTTTGCCCCGCGGGGCCCTTTTAAAACCTCCACATCAAACCTAGGGGGTCAGCGAGGATCTACTATGCCCCCTTATGGTCATTTGCCCCTTCGCTTTGGCCTCCTCTTGTCTCTCGATCCTACCGAGAGACAAGATGGCGGCCGCTACGTACTGTTTGGAATGTTTACAGACACCGGAGAGCCAATCAGCTTCGCTTCGCAAAGCTCCGTAACGCGAAAAGTACGCGAAGCGGTGCGCTGTTACAGATATATATCTTTTTTTGAACGTTAATTTCTCAAAATCCACTGAAGCACATATATTGAGACCTAGCAAAGGCACATCGGGCTACCAGTCCCTACAATTTTGCCAAGTTTCGTGCAAATCCATTCAGCCGTTCGATTATTATTATTATTATTTTTTTTTGCCCCGCGGGGCCCTTTTAAAACCTCCACATCAAACCTAGGGGGTCAGCGAGGATCTACTATGCCCCCTTATAGTTATTTCCCCCTTTGTTTTGACCTCCTCTTGTCTCTCGATCCTACCGAGAGACAAGATGGCGGCCGCTACGGACTGTTTGGAATGTTGACAGACGCCGGAGAACCAATCAGCTTCGCTTCACAAAGCTCCGTTGCGCGAAAAGTACGCGTCCTGGGACGCTGCCCGGTCCGCTGTTACAGATATATATCTTTTTTTAAACGTTAATTTCTCAAAATCCACTGGAGCACATATATTGAGACCTACAAAAGGCACATCGGGCTACCAGTCCCTACAATTTTGCCAAGTTTCGTGCAAATCCATTCAGCCGTTCGGGCTAAAAGTGAGGCCAACCGCCCTATGGAAAACTCAATGTTAAAAACACGTTTTGGGACCCCCCTTTTTTCTCGGCCCCCACTGGACGAACCCCCCCCAAATTTTCAAGGGCTGCTCAGAAACAAAATGTGCCATTTTCCTGAAAATTTCAGCCGATTCCGTCCACAAACGCCAAAGTTATTAGACATAGAATTTTCAAAAAACCCATAGAGAAAAAATCCTAACTATATATACCTACTGGCGACCGCCAGTAGGTAATAAAACGAAAAGTCCTGACCACCTCTGGTAGCGGTTTCAACAGGCGCAGACCTCCTCTCTAACAATCGATGCTCTGTCAGGTTCAAAACATCAAACAAGCCATCACACTAGTTCGAGTGCCAGCAATCCATATTTATTTAGCAGAAGTGCAAGGGCGAGTGCCCTCCCTGACGCGTTTAGCTCCGCGGACGGAGCTTGATCACATGACACGTCAGGAGTAGGCAGTGCAATAAATTGGAGTTAAAAGCCCAAGCGCCTAAAGAAACAGAACGCAAGGGTTGCAACAAAGCAGATAAGCCATAATACCATTTTTTTGTGAATAAACATAGAGACACAGTTAGAGCATAGTGCTCGAATAACACATAGGGATAAGATCAAAGGATGTATCTGCAAACAAATCCAAGCAAGTAAATATATTACAATAAATTGGTTAGTCATGATGTCAACATCCATTGATTTATGTAGTCAAACCAAAAAACAAATTTGTTCCCTAGATACTCTCAAATAATATTAAATGAGAATACAGAGTGGACTAAACATGTTAAATGCAAGTGCAAAAAAACCATTATTGTATGGTTAAACAAACAAAAAATCCTCCCTAACTAAAAAAAGATTCTTTATATCTTTTTTTTAAATGTATTATATGTTAATGTCTCAAAGTGCTTAAGTGCTAAAGTGCAAGTGCTATAAAACAACTTCATATTCAGATGTTAGATATATGGAATATTTTTAGGCGATAGAGGACTCATTTGAGAACCTGAAAACAATAAAGCACAATTCATTAATTAAATTCTCAATATATATAAATGAATTAGTCAGAAACAGAATTTTAACAAGGAATATGGACCTAAATGAAAAATATATAACTAACTTAGTTTAAGACAGGAAAATACACACTACAGAAAATGATGTAATTCATCAAAAGCATTCAACCCGTTGGGAGATCGAGTGTCAAGCAAAAGTATGAAATATGCTTCCTTTTGGCGCAACAATTTCTCACGATCACCACCCCTGCCTGGATTAGCTACAGAACACAACAGGGTATATTTCAAATCTTTTAGTTTCCTATCGTGTACAGCTTTGAAGTGGCGAGCCACTGGATAATTCATGTCAGAATTAACTGGCACGGATGTGTTGCAATATGCGTTGATTCGCTGGTAATTTAGTACTTCCAATATATGATAGTGAACATGTGCAGGTAAGCTGGTAAACTACAAAATCACTGCGACATGTCAGATGTTCTTTTATTGGAATAGTTCTCTCATTGAATGCTGACGTATAATGTGTGCCATTTTCAGCAAAGGTGCAAGCCCGACATGAAGTGCACCTAAAGAAACCTGGTTTGTTAAGCCAATTAGTTTTAGATGGAAGTTCAGGTTGGGTTCTATCTAAAGAATCTTTCATAGAAGGAGCCCTCCTAAAAGTAATGGCCGGTAGTCTGGGCAAAAATGGAGCAAGAATCACATCCGTTAGCACAATTGGCCACTCTGATCTGATGATCTTACTGATCTTAGAGGTTTGAGAGCAGTAGGTGGTGATAAAACGAGTTGAGCCCTGTTCCGTGGAATTTAGGGTCTCTTTGTTTTTAGAGATCAAGAGTTCCTCACGAGGACGAGCAAGTGCTTTTGTAAGAGCCTGATCCAAAATGCCTTTGTTATAGCCGCGTCTGAGGAATCTTGCCCTAGATTCCATTAAACATTGGTTCAAGATATCAGGACTGCTACAAATGCGCTTGATTCGGATAAATTCTCCCAAAGGAATGCTGTTAATCGTGTGTGGAGGATGGGCACTTCGGGCATGCAGAATAGAATTGCCCGCAGTGCTTTTCCTATGAAGTCTTGTCTGTAATATATATATATATATATAAGCGCCAAAGTTCCCCACCGGAAAAAAGACGCACTCAGACATCTGCTAGCACCAGGCTTTTAAAGGGTAAGAACGGAACCGGCATGCCGATGCAAATAACAGCTTTTGTGTTGAGTTATGCATGCCTGACGCGTTTCTGTGCTGCCGCACTTCATCAGAGGCTTCGACAGTCTTTCGTGCTGTTCTGACCCATACACACACAAGGAAAAATGTCACCCTTTGATGGGCTGCTCTGTTTAGCGTATTTACTTGTTGGTGTTGTAGTCTGGGTCAGCAGACTCTACCCTAATGGGTGCACGTAAATATTGCTGTTGCCAAAAAGTTCCGAGCCCACAAATGGGCCTCTGCATGTGGGTGCCGTTCAATATCCCAAGCAAATGTCCCACGTGGTGGCTCTGTGAACTACAGAGCCCGTGGCCCCCAACGTTAGTAGGGTGGTGCCTCTTTTGCGGCCGGGGACGCCGGGTATAATGAAAGCTCCAAAGTTCCCCACCGGAACAAAGACGCACTCAGACATGCGCTAGCACCAGGCTTTTAAAGGGTAAGAACGGAACCGGCATGCCGATGCAAATAACAGCTTTCGTGTCGAGTTTTGCATGCCTGACGCGTTTCTGTGCTGCCGCACTTCATCAGAGGCTTCGACAGTCTTTCGCGTCAGGCATGCATAACTTTCTGTTACACAGTACTCTGTAGTGAGTGCTAGCATAGGCACACTGCGGAAGCATTCTTTAACCTGAACAATCCCTTTAGGAGCTATCTCAATTGCTGTAATCACTTTAGCCAGTTCGAAATATTTTATGACGCACAGCTGATTTTTTTCTTCACACAGCCTGTTAGACGTTTACTGGCAGAGTGACAACCTCCATGCCCTCACTTTCAGTTTATGTAACATTTTTGATGCTTACCTTGGTTTGTATGCAACTTTCCGCATACATTACCTGCATTTTCACAAAGGGACTCATTGTTTACACGGTGTCAATGTTGCATTAGGACAAAACTGGAGCAAGATGTTTAGAACAAGTGTTTTAAGTGGGCTGAAAAAATGTGTCTGGTGTCTTAAAAAAGCCTAATAAAGAGACACTTTTAAGATGCTTGGTCTCTGTGTCTAAATGAGCATCCTAATATATGTTGGTTACCATCATTTCTTGTCTTACTGGCCCTAGTCCTCCAATCCTATACATCCCAACCATCTTGGTACTAAATCGGTACTGGTGGTTTGAGTCCTCTTTAAGGTATTCATTCTCCTACTACTCTTTCTCTTTCTCACTCCCCTGGTATGCCTTGTCTTGCCCTCCTGGTATTTGTCCTGAGGATCATCCTGACCCTCTGGAAAATATTAGTCCTGGTGGTAACTATTCTTCTAGTAGTCCTACTCCTTCTGGGCCCCTTCTCCATGTCCCTAGGGTCTTTCTTGCCATTCCCAAGGTGTCCTGGTATTGACTTTGCTATAACTGGTGCTTGTGAGCCTCCTGGTGGTACTGTCTTTGGACCGACTCTTAGTGGCCTGGTCATCTGGTTCTACTTCCTCTAGACCCCCCAAGTCCTGCCAGCCCTCTTGGATGATCCTCATTGGTGTAGTCCTTAGGTGCTTGGTCCTCCTAAACATGGCCCTTCTTTCCTACTCTTTGTGGTCCTCTACATCCTGGTTTCCCTGGTTGTCTCTTTGGTGGCTCTGGTCCTGTTTTCGTGATTCTGGTGTCACCCTGAAGGTTTTGCTTCACCACTTCGTCTTGGTCACCCTTTTGTACCTCATTGTCTTTCTGACCCACAAGGACCCAGTTCTGGTCATCCTGGTCTTGGTACTTGTAGGACTTGGCCATTTTGGCTTAAGTTCCCTAAAATGTTTGCTTTACCCCTAGACCGTTTTCCTGACACAGAGTTGCAATTTAGATGCTTTAGGTACTTTGCCACTGCTCATCAGTGTCAAAGTGTTCCCTATGTAAAATGTAATGGTAATTGGTTGGCCTTGATTGGTATGTTTGCCTTACTAGTAAAGTCCCTAGTGATGTGCACTGTGTGTGCCAGGGCTAGTAATGCAAGGGTGCGCGGAGAAGGGAACTCAGGCAAGCAGGGTAGGGCCTGCATGCAGTATGCTACATTAGCATGTTGTCCCGACAAGTGCAACCACTTGTCAGGCCTGACTTTCCCTTTTATATACAAATTGGGCACCCCTGTGGTAGGTACTGGGTAATCCCCGAGCAGGGTGGAGTGTAGGTGAAAGGCAGGACATATACTAGGAATATGTTATGTCCTGACAGTGAAAACACTCCATTTCGTTTTTCACTGCTGAAAGGCCATCCTGCCCATAGGACAGATTGGGGGAGGCGGGGTGTTGTGTTTGTTAGCACGGTTTCCTGTAAGTTTATGAGGGAGAGCTGAAGTTTAGTATGTATGAACTCACAGTGTCATAACACATCTTTCTGTGAAGGTGGTTTTGTCACTGTGTGTTCAGAAACCACTCTTTTAGAAAATGAAAGAGTTTTTTACTGTAGGCATTTCTGTGTGTCTCTGCTGAAATGTGTATTGTCTGTGTAGATCTGGAAGGTGGGAGGAGCTGGGAGAGGTCTTGATCCAGGGAGGGGTGGAGATGGCACCAGGATGCCCTGCATCTGGAGAGTAAGGGGAGGAAAAACCAGGGAGGTGAAAAGGCCTGGTGCTATAAACAAATTGACCCATCTCATGCTGAATGATTAAGGATTCAGACCCTCAGTATCAAAGGGAGAAAGGTGACACTGGGAGGGAGACACCCAGAACTGATATAGGGAGGGGTCAGGGACCCCTGAGCACAAACAAACTTCAAAGACATTAAGGTGTATTACTATGAGAGCTGAAACTCCTGAACGTGGGAATGAAACAGAAATGGATTAAGACTGAAAAGGATTTAACCCATTCTGTGGTCAAGAGGAACCTCTGATAAAGAAGGAGCAACTGAAGAGACTGCTGTGGAAAGACCAATCATTACTTCGTGATCTGGGGCTGGTCTGCAGTTTGCTGTTCTAACCAAGGAAGAGGCTGTTGGGACTGTGCTTGGAGGTGCTGGGTCCCCCGCTTGAAGAAGACTCTGCTTTGTGCTGTGTCTTGTTACAACAAGGGCTGGAGGTGAGCTTGCTCCCTGTTTGGAAACACAGGAACATAAAGGGTCGGGAGAAGTCCCAAGCAAGGTGGTGTGCGCATGCTTTTGCAGCTTGAGATCCTCCGAAGTTGTGCCTTACGATTGTGGGCACGCAGGAGTAAACTGAGTCTCGGATGCGCAGGGTGCATTTCGTGGTGCAAGCCAAGGTGTTGGTGAGGAGCGCCTGGTCGTTGTGTGCACGGGGATATGAGGTGAGACTCGGACGCACAGATTGCCTGCCATGGTGCAGGCTAGGGCGTTGATGAGGAGTGCCTGGTCGTTGTGTACACCGAAAGAAGAAGTGTGTCTTGAACGCGCAGAGTGCTTGTCGTGGTACAGCCAGGGCATTGGTGTGGAGCGCCTGGTCATCGTGTGCACTGAGTGAAGAAGTGAGACTCGGACGTGCAGAGTGCATGTCGTGGTGCAGCCAAGGCATGATGAAGATCACCTGGTCGTGGTGTGAACCGAGTGAAGAAGTGAGCCTCGGACGTGTGGAGTCTGTGTCGTGGCCAGGGCATTGGTAAAGAGCGCCTGGACATAGTGTTCACCTGGAGAAGAGGAGGGACTCAGATGCGCAGGGTGCGTGTCGAAGTGCAAGCAGAGGCTTTGGTGAAGAGCGTCGGGTCATTGTGAGCACCAGAGAAGAGGAGAGTATCAGTAGCGCAAAGTGCGTGTCGAGGTGTAACCTGAGGCGCTGGTGAGGAGTGCCTGGGTAGTGTGTACACCGAATTCAAAGTAAGTCTCCACAGTGCTAAGAGCGGGTCTCAGTGTTCACTGAGACCCGCCCAGATTGGCAGCCCCGGAGGAGCTGAGCCGCCGGCCTGAGCTCGCCATACCCATCGATGGAGTTCTGGATCAAGGCCCAAGTCGCTGAAGGAAGCGAGGATAGTGGGGTCACGCCCCACCAGGTACCGTGGATCACCACCTGGGTTGGGGTGCGGGCATGGAGGGACACTCTCTTGGCCTCTCCCTTCTGTCAGCTGCGCAAGCCTGTTGCTTCGGCTCAGATCTCGGCTTGTGCTGACCCAAGGAGGAGGGCTCACTTTGCCACTGGATTCAAGCAAGCCTGGCTGAAGACGGCTGTAATGCCAGAAACCGGTCCTAGGAAGCTTGATTCCGGTCCAGGGAAGGCATGGCTTGGCAGTTCGGGCTGGACTGTTCCCATGAGGCACAGGGTCAGACTGATTTGCATATGGCCATGTCTGAACTGGGGTGGCAGAGTGGGCTAAAGAACGGTGATGGATTAAACCTAGATCTGTTGACTGGGTGTCAGTGTTTGATTGGTTCAGATGCTCCGTCCATTACCACCCCCTTTTGTACCGCTTTGTTCGCCATAAGTTGGCAGGGTATGCTCAGACGTGTGTCCCTTGCTGACTTTGCCACTGGATTCAAGCAAGCCTGGCTGAAGACGGCTGCAATGCCAGAAACTGGTCCTAGGAAGCTTGATTCCAGTCCAGGGAAGGCATGGCTTGGCAGTTCGGGCTGGACTGTTCCCATGAGGCACTGGGTCAGACTGATTTGCATATGGCCATGTCTCAACTGGGGTGGCAGAATGGGCTAAAGAACGGTGATTGATTAAACCCAGATCTGTTGTCTTGGTGTGAGTGTTTGATTGGTTCAGATGCTCCGTCCATTACCACTCCCTTTTGTACCACGCAAGTTGGGGCAGCACGAGCCGCAGTGAGAAGCAGTACTTTTGTGTCATCATTGATCCATATTGGGGGCACTGTTAACGGAGCACCTAAACTGTCGTATGACACTTTACATTATTGATGCTAACGAACTATCGAACTGTCGTATGCCTGACCTCATTTGTGCCTCATGAACTACATGCTTGGTGCGCTACGCACTGCGTTATTTTTCCCTTGCAGAGTACATGATTGTAACGTGGTGCATTGCATTAGTTCTTCATCGCACAGTATCTGATTATAACGTGGCGCAGTGCATTATTTCTTCCTTGCACAGTACATGATTGTAGCGCGACGCATTGCTTTTTTTCTTCCTGGTACAAGGCATGCTGGTAGTGATACGCATTACATTATTCCTTATAGTCTCTGGGTAAGTATTCAATAACAATCTCCCTTGGTGCTCCAAGGAGAGGGGTGCGGATCCAACACCTACTTCGTTCTACCTAGGTAGAAACAAAATTAAATCAGGTCTCTCCAAGCACTCTATCAGTTCATTCAATGTAGATTTACACAAAATTGTTCATTGGCATGTGTCACAGTTCAAATCCTCAGAAAAAGATCCAAATCTTCCAAATCAAGGTTCATCCGTCTTTATTTTCATAATCTTCAAACAATATGGGTCCTCAATACATCAGCCAATACATCAGCCAACACGTGTTTCGTCGTGTAATTATTTAACACTCTGACTTCATCAGGGCTGTAACCAAAATAAACAGTTCCCATGAGTCTCCACGATTTCCACATGGCTTCATGCTAGTAGTGTGATATAGTAAAAGCACACCAAAGTGAGAAGTGTAATAAGCCTGCATAAATGCTGGCTTAAAGAGAGAAGAATGTGAAAAGATGGTAAAGCCACACCCGACTCATATCACACCTCTTATGTGTGAGAATTAGTTATAAATAGGTGTCAGGTACTGGGAGAGAGAACATGGCAGCATGCTTAGTCCAGATACAACAGTTCACCAAATTACCTATAAGTTCGATAATCGGCTCCCATATATCTTCATCCAAGACCAGATCCGTCTTTTATTTCTAGAATTATAATTATCAAATTAATTACATTCCCCTACCCTGACACAATAAATATTTCGTCCCAACAACAGTCATATTCTGAATTATCCTTTAAATAAATGTCCCAAACGATATTCACTACCATCCGACAGCAAACCTCAGCCCAAAATTAAACTGATAGTACAAATCAAATATTCCTAAACTCCCCAATTACTCAAATTGTTGTACCTCTCGTCAGTAATTATAAGACCATACCATATCTGGTCGATCCATTTTTTCACAAATTGCAAATCCGTTTCTCCACTCTCGATATTTCAAAATTGCTAAAACAAGAGGGACATCCGTCAGTCTCGTTGTTCCATATCCCCCCTGTTCACGAAACTTCAAATAAGATACTACTCACCCTCACTTCTCACTTTCCTGCATATACAAATAAATTCTTTCTAAGAGCATTCCCTTCTGGTGTTCCTTGTCTTCCTGTCTTCCAATTTCTGGGTCTCCTAAATCTCCTGGTCATCCTGATCCTCCTATTGGTCCTGGCCCCAGGAATGGTCTCAGGCCTGAAATTCATTCTGGGGCTCCTTCTTCTTTTGCTCTTTCTAGTACTCCCTCTTCTTCTCCTCCTGATCTTTGTTTTTATTCACCTGTTCATCCTCAAAGTTTTCCTGGGCCTACTTTGTTCCCTCTAAGCCAACCTTCCCATCCTACTACATTCATCCCCAAACCTCTTCCTTATGCTTCTGTTTCTTCTAAATTTCCTGGTCTTCTTGCTGCTTCTCCTAATCCTCTTCCTCTTTCTCCTAGTCTAGTCCTGTTTGCACTTTGATCATCCTGATCTTGGTTCTTCTAGATCTTTCCATCTGTCTGGTCTTCTTGGTTCTAATCTTCCTCCAACTGGTCCTCCTGATAAAAATCCACATTTTCCTCCTTTAATCTTTGTCCTTCTCCTCCTCCCCTTCATCTGCTGTCATTTTACTCTTCATCCTGTTCTTCCTAATCCCAGCCTTACCAACTTCCTCCTGGCCCTCCTGCTTCCTGTTCTTCTTTTGCAGGCTCTGGAGGCCTGACTTGGCTTTCTACGTAGATATTTAGAAAAGATAAGAATAGGCCAAATATGTGCTACATACTTTCATCCTCATATACTGCTCATTATGTATGTAATTTGGGCACTTATTAAGAGGTTTGATAATTGTTGGGGAGGGACAGGAAGCACAGGGAGCAACCCCCTGAGGTCTTGAAGAAAAGTCTTGGGAGAGGGCTTGAAACTAGTCGATCAGAAACCCGACGGGTCATACACCCTAGGGATTTCTCACAATGCCCATATTTTTAACCATATCGACTAGGGGGTGAATAAATGAATCCTTTTCCTACTAGTCAGATATTTTTAACCTTTCCTTTATAGAAAAAAACCCCCATTCTAATATCATTACAACCAGCACAGGTGTATAGGAAGGACATGCCATTAGTGCTTTCATATACATTGTTCCCAGCACCCCTCTTTCCGTAGCAGGTTAGGGAGGAACCCTATGGTGAAGCATGCCACCCAGGGCTAACACTGGTGGGTGAGGGTTACTTAATAAGAAAACCTTTTCCTTCCCATGACGAGGTTGATTTGTATTGCTATTCTCCTAGGAGTGACTCCTTTTTGGTTATTTGCAAATAGTTTGGAGGACAAGTCCTCTCCTTTTTCCTCTATCTCCCCTTCCTGTTTTTGATGTTCCACAATGTCTCCATGCCCTCTCATAGGCATTGTTTAGCTGATTTTTATTTTAAGGGGAATCTGTCTAAAGAGAGCCTTGTATGGCCAGTCCCAACACTGACGTTTTAACGGACTCATTACTGACAGCTTCAACTGTCTGTCACAGAAAACATTGCTTTATTTACTGCTTAGCGTGGACTTTAGGCTAGCCCCTTGCTCGTGACTAGGTGGCTTTCTAGAACTAGATTATTTTAGGAATAGCTGAAATGCCTGTTTTCTCATCTGCAGCAAGAAAATACAAGACTGTGGATAATTAGGACATTTTCGCATCTGCCTGCCCTGGATTTGAGAAAGTGAGGAATGCAGGTGAATGCCCTGCTAAATAAGAATTCCTCATTCTAGCCATTGAGGAATGCAAGGAATTGGGAATTAGCTGTCATCAAAATATTGTTCAGTACAGAAACTAGCATAAATCTCAGTTCGTAAGTCAAGAGAAAGAGATAAGGTGATTGACAGTCTAACGTGAAGATTGTCAGTTAAAAAGTATAATTATAAAGTTAGATGACAGTCCAATCTAGAAACTGTTCATAAGAAAGTCAGGGAAAGATCTGGCACACATCCCAAAAAAGTCATATTTTAGAGTTTCTTTGTAAGGGAATTAACAAATGAGCTTGCACATACATATGCTACATTAACCGAAACATTGCTAAAGACACATTTAGACAACATAAATAATGCTAACCCTTAACCTACAAACAAGAGAATATTACATCTTTGCATGTATTACAATACAATGGACCCTTCAGTTTACGAATGAGTCTGATTTTGTTACGTGAGTGAGAACATTCAAGACATAGCTTCCTCTGAGGCATACTGATTGATACAGTTCAGGAAACCTGTGACGTAACGGCTCGACCTTGGAGCTGCGGAATTGGGTTTGAGTCTTGGGAAGGACGCCCAACATCCTGTGATTCTGTGCAAATCCCTTTATTTCCTCGTTCCTAAGAAAAATGAATGTGTCCATCTATAAGGCAACTGTAAAGCGCTCTGATACCTCCGGGTCTAGTTTGTGCTATATAAAACAACCAAAAAAACACCATCAGGGTTGGACTGGCCGTTGCGGGCACCGGTCAATCCCCCGGTTCGCCGCAAGGGTGGGGGCCAGGTTTGGGCCCCTGGGGCCGTTTTTGTTTACAGGGCCGTTTTTGCAGAATAGCTGCAAAATCGGCCCTGTAACAAAATCGGACGAAAACCGGTCCGGCAAAGAGCAAGGTCGCACCCTCAACCCCCCCCCCCACTCCAGGGGACCGGCCGAGCACTTTGCCAGGGCCGGTTTTGGTTCCCAGTCCAGCCCTGAACACCATGATGTATCGTATTTTAACTATTTTATTTAAAAGAAAAACAAAGAGAGGAAAACACATGCAAGCCAGGAAGCTTGTTTATGCATCTTTGTCAAACCAAGTTTTCTTCAGGCACCAGTGCAATTAGACAAAGGTCAGTAAATAAATATTACAGCCTAGTTATGCTAACTTAAACACACTTAAATAGCCATTATTTTCAAATTAATAAAATTCTCTATCAATTTTCTCTCTGTGATGATTTGTGAAATCATCACAAATTACACTACTCTACAATACTTCATCTATTAATTTTGACTTTGTCATCTTGAAAGTTTTTATTTCAACGTAGACCTTTGATTTAATCTCATCAATACATTATCTTCCCTCTTGCTATTTGCCTTCTTTTCAAAAAGATAACTTCCAAAAAATGTAATTGAAGAAATAAGCAATTTAACTAAGAATAATTATAATATTTGGGGTTAGTATCTTTTTTTAAAATATCACTACCAGCATCACGAAACCACTCACTCATTTTTTTATTCCCTTTCCAATCATACTTAACCATGCACCATTCTCTCCAAATGTTTTTGCTTCATGTGAAATATATGTTATGTTATTAATATATAACTCACATTGGGTGGATGTGTATCCAGATGTCATTGGAATACACCATCTTTGTTAAAATACCCCTCACACACCAAAAGGGCCCTTGGTGTCATGCTTCATCATCGGGGTCTTCCCGTCCCGCTGCGGGGCGGGGCAGTGCTGCGACAAGCGGATACGCCGGAGCACCTTTAGATGGAGGTGCTATGTGTTGGGAGTGAGTGTCAGTGGGGTCAGGAGTGATATAAGTGTGAGTTAAAAAATACCTGGCCTAGTGGAAAAAATAATTTTATTAAACACTGGCTGGTATTATTAAAAGAAAAGTGAAGCGGAGAGATGGAGCAGGTTAATGGGCTCTCTCTCCTAAGTGGGTCAACATGTTTCGAGGCGCGGGGCCTCTTCGTCAGGACCAAGGGGAGATCCCCCTGTCACTCACTAGTGTTTCTCCACATAGGTAGAAAAGTGTATGTACAAAAAGTGAACGAAAAAGGACTATGTGAGTAACTACAATTAATAATTACAACACATATGCTACCACACTAATAATGTAGTTTGCTTATCAGTGGGGGGGTCAATGCCTCATGAGCCAGCTTAAGACAGAAGGGTATGGTGGGGTCCCAATGTGCCCCTAGCACGCTTGTGCTTCCTCCTTCGTCCGCGGCTTCCGTGGGAGGGGCACATTGGGACCCCACCATACCCTTCTGTCTTAAGCTGGCTCATGAGGCATTGACCCCCCCCACTGATAAGCAAACTACATTATTAGTGTGGTAGCATATGTGTTGTAATTATTAATTGTAGTTACTCACATAGTCCTTTTTCGTTCACTTTTTGTACATACACTTTTCTACCTATGTGGAGAAACACTAGTGAGTGACAGGGGGATCTCCCCTTGGTCCTGACGAAGAGGCCCCGCGCCTCGAAACATGTTGACCCACTTAGGAGAGAGAGCCCATTAACCTGCTCCATCTCTCCGCTTCACTTTTCTTTTAATAATACCAGCCAGTGTTTAATAAAATTCTTTTTTCCACTAGGCCAGGTATTTTTTAACTCACACTTATATCACTCCTGACCCCACTGACACTCACTCCCAACACATAGCACCTCCATCTAAAGGTGCTCCGGCGTGCCCGCTTGTCGCAGCACTGCCCCGCCCCGCAGCGGGACGGGAAGACCCCGATGATGAAGCATGACACCAAGGGCCCTTTTGGTGTGTGAGGGGTATTTTAACAAAGATGGTGTATTCCAATGACATCTGGATACACATCCACCCAATGTGAGGTGGCCCTTTTTGATTAACCTACAACCCTGATAAGAGAAGGACGTGCCCACCTCGGTGCCCACCGGCACCACCTCTTCACTCCCCCTTTTGATTTCCTTAACCTTTATGTTATTAATATAATCATTATTTAAAATGCTAATGTCAGGCATATATGTGCAATACTGTGGGACCTTCAAAACATGCACACATACATTTGCTTCACGAGCTAAATATGGAAAGCAGGCTGTTTATTAATTTTGTTAATGCACTTGCAGTAGTAACTGCCAAGTGATACAATGAAGTAGATAACTTTATCATCTTAACATAATTTAAAGTCACACACATAGGTGAATCAATACTGCAAATATGGCCATACGCACTAGTTCAAATCCACATTTCACTCACGTGATACACTATCAGAAAAACTAAAGCCAGATAGCAGGAACCAACCCACTTACTTAAGAATGTTAACATATGCTATTTTACCACAGACATAAATCCCTTGCCTCAAAGTATGGGATAAACACCCAAATGTTAATTTCTACCAACCATATATTTATAACTGCATTTATTATTCCAATCATTTCTGAAGATTCTTAATCATTATGTTTCTCACACATCATAAGGAATTCTTTCCGTTCTTTCCTTTCTTCTCTTGATTAATTCTGAGTCTAAAATGCATCTTTAAAATGCTAAATATCTTGTCTGTCTCTTCCTCTTCTGTAATATCTCTTTGTTCTTCAGCATTTCTACTAACTTTCACTCTCCTTTCAATAAAGTTTCTAACAAAGTTACGTTACACATCACTGAACTTAAACTCTTTTTGTTAGTGTGATTAATTGTTCTATATAGCACAATAGGTCTATTATCAGTTTTACTGAACAAACCCAGATTGTTTTTGTTCCAGTCAACTTTTCAAACGATTGTTAAAATCAGACTTAAATGCCACAAGAAAATATTGATCTGTTAAACATAGAACAGTAGACACTATCGGCTAATGAATAGAGAGGCAAAGTTGTGAACCTCTCTGTTACAGAAGCTAGCAGGTATTTACAAATATAACATTATTATGTTATAAGACACTTTCATCTTTAGAAACTCACCCAACAGGAGTGTATAAATTCACTAAAACACAAATAAAATCCAGCAAAATGAGAATTATAAAGCTATCTTTAAAGTTAAACACATCTTATCATAGATACCCATCTTCACTTCTATAAATAAAACCTGTAAAAACCCAAATTGAACTCTAATGGTGCAAACATCTTTAAAATAGGTGCTTCTTCAAATCTAAAAAAAAATGGGAAATTTGATATACGCAGTTGCAGACATATAGTTCAAAGTTGTGGTTCATAAAGTACTATTTTAGACACAAAACTATCTTCTGCAGGATACCTTCAAGAGGACATGAATTATCAAAAACTTCTTACTCAGTTTCTAATTTAAACACCTTAGTTGGTGCACTATAAACAATAATCAAAAACAGATATCTTCTTTTTAATTTCAAGAATTCAGTTTCATTACTCCATTAGAAAATAATGCAATGTAGATCACCACAATTCTTTGTTCACAATTAGTCATGGATGTTCTTCCAACAGCAACTGATTGACATACTCTCTCAGATCAATGTCTCTTTCTTCTGCTTCAGTCTTTGTCACATACACACATTCAAGGGCTGCATAGGTCTTGTTTGGCATTTTTACTAGGTGTAGGAGGAGTTCGCAGAGTTCGTCTATGTGGAACGCATCGCAAAGGGACCAAAAAACTCCACTGCGTTTCTCGGAGTTCCACAAGTGGCGTAGTGCATTACATCATCCCATTCTAGCTATTTTAGTGTCAGGTGTTTACCCCGCGCTGTAAAATCAGTGTGAACAGCGTAAAAGGGCACTTCTTCATTCTGCCATTCGTTCTACTTGAGCAGCAGCTTCCTCAACATGAATGGAAAGTTTCGGAATGCGAGCAGTAGCAACCATCTGTGACCACCGTCATTGAGAAATCTTGCTGGGAGGTGGTCTGAAGTAAGGTTTTCCTCGCTTGCGCTCATCAACATAATGTTGGCGAGCGTGAGCAAGACAAAAACTCCACTCTGGGTAGTTTCTTGGAACTCATGCTCTACGCAGAGGGTAGAGTGGAAAAAACTCAGCAAACTAAAAATTTCATGCCCTGGCCTAATTCTTGCTCCTGTTTTCTTCTGATCTCAGGTATTTCAGAATCTACACCATTCAGACCCCTTATTGTTTGCAATGCTCGTCCACTGTCTCTCACACTTTTAGGCCAATTAGCTGGATTCAAGCTTTCTTCTTCAGACAGATTTGTCTCATTTTCATCTTCACCTGTCTCATCTTTTTAGCACCTTGCAGCAGGATCACCTTGAGCTGCTCTAGGGTTTTTCAGACTTCATGTTTTTGATGTTTGATTTTCTTGTTCTTTTTCATCTACTCTTTGTCACCCCCCCCCTCTGAATCCATTGGTTAAACTCAAGTTTGACTCTGTGAATTAGTGAGTAGTGTCACCACTTTTTCATCTTCAGTCTTCATCGATCTACTGTGGCAATCCTCTACCCATAAACGCAGTGTTTGTCACCAGGATTACGAGGTAGGGCACCTTCCATTTGGACTTCAGACAGGATTTCCTCATGTGCCCTTGAACATCTCCTCCCAATCCCTGTGGAGCCAATCATTCAGAACTGCAAGCTGAGAGGCCCAGTAGTACTGTTGCAAGGATTTGTGCTCTTACACAGAACTGTGCACAGAGACCTAGGACATTAGTGAGTTGTGGTGTACCAGAAACTCACCTCAGTACCTAGAAACCCCAACCAGCTAGCAATCAGTGTCTCATTAGCTCTTCGTCCTATAGCAAAGTCACCAATGATTAGACAACCTAGATCATGCGACTTAGGAAAATCTCAGGAATGGTGGGAAGTGAGAACACTCTTTTGTTATACTCTCATACCAGTCCACAACAAGAGTAAAAAAAGAGACAAGGTAAGGTTAAAATATTTAATTTAATGACGTGATCTCATGCGTAGTATCTTAGCCAACATAAGCAGACATATGATTAAAAATAATATGGTCAGCATGGTTACAACTCCATGAAATACAAAAGGAGGAATCATATTACAATGATAGTGCAAACAGGTGATAAAGTGCCTAGTTTAAACACCCTCCCTATATAGGAACTATGTATTATAAAACTATAGAAGGTCTCTTGAGCTCGTTTTGGGGGACCCCATTACCTGTCCGCTCAGTAAGTGTAAATTACATGTGGATCGGCTAGTCTCTCTGCATCACTGGAATCTTCCAAGTGTGTGAAATTATGGCAAGTGTGCTATGATAAAGGTGCCAGAATCCTACTCGGCTTGCAGCTGCCAAAATGTTGTGTCTAGAATGTGCTACACGGACACGCCTATAAACAGGCTCACATATTATCATAACCTTGAGGGCTCAGCACTCACTGTACAGACTAGGGGCACAATGTATGTCTAGAGATGTCGAAAAACAAACCCTTTCTCATGTATAGACCTTCATGAAAGCTAGCTTTGCAAAAACAGCTAATCAGTGTTGTGTGCAAAAAGGAGCAAAAGGTAAAATGGCATTTAAACATCTAATAAGCCATGCTAACTTAACATGCACGCAAAAGGAGGCCTATAAACCATACTACAGTACAGTTGTACATCTACCATGGCCATGCCCCTATCGAAGGTGGATTGAACACATGTCCCAAAAGCAATATGTGGGACATGCTTGGCCCAGATGAAGGATCGATCTTTGACCTGTAACGCCATGAACCCCATGAACCTCTGCTTAGAGATTACATACTGAAAGTTTTGTAGAACATACGCAAATTGTGGTAGGACCATCATCTTGAAAATGGTCACTTTTTCACTGAATGCTGAACACCAACCAATCCCATTTCTCAAAGTTCTTCTGTATCTTGGTGACCAACCTGGTCGTGGGACCAGGGAAATGATGGAAGCAGGGAAATATATATGCCTAAGTAAAGTAAACTTGTCCTGTGAACTGGAACCTGGGACTGCCAGGTCATGTCACCCCACTGCGCAGTGGGTTGCCAGCCAATATAAAAGTTTATGGACTTTTTTACCCACCCGTAAACACGGCTATGGAATGCAATCCAGCATTGTCGCACCTCATTAAGGCACCATTGCCTCAGCAATGACCCGTCAGTCTCCACTTGGATGGCCTCTATTTCCTCCCTCGTCTCTTACACCAGGTGACCAATCCGGTCCTCCAACTCCACCATCTGGTGCAGAATCTGCCTGTCCTTTGCTCCTGGAAAATGGATCATGCCTTATAAACATTATCGGTCACTCTCAAGCAGTCTCTATGTGAGAATATCACCATATTGAAATCTCGCCCCACAACTGTAAGTCCCTGAGGGAGCCTTATCATCACAGACATCACTATGTCAAGAGTAGGCCCTTACAACTGGGGGGGATATATAGGCTGATTAGGTTATACTCTTGCCTCACAATCACTCCATGACAGTGGTGTAGCTAGACCTTTTGCCGCCCGTGGCAGCACCTGCATTTGCTGCCTCACGGTGGTCCTCATGTAAGAGGGGGTGTTGGCGATTTGTGTGATGGCTGCCCTGCGAAGGCCTGCATGTATGAGGGGGAGGCTGCTGCCCCCAAACCTTGTGTCGCAGGTGGTAGACTGCCCCCTTACCACCTTACCCCCTTGCTATTCCACTTCCCTTCAACTGTCACACATCTGCCCCGCTTGTGAGACTCAGTATGAAAATCACCATAGGTAGACATTTGTGTAGAAGAATAACTACCCCCAGAAAACCCTGTAGTGGCCTGCATGAAATGTTGTCTCAGAATTGCACCTAGCAAGGAACGTGCAACTAGTGCCCAGTAAATTAGCTTCCCGCAAATAATGGGACATCCGGAGTGTGGCACTTAGCAAACCCAATACTCCTCCACTCTTGATGTAATCATTCTGTCCATTAACATTCCATGTCATGATCCTAACAGCAGCAATAGTGGGGATGTTGAGGGCGGACACACTCCCCAGGGCACCAACCCTGGCAGCCCCCTTTGTTGCTCATCCTATTGTATCTGCATATTAGAGTGAAACTAAGATGTGCCATGGTCCATGCTTACATCAATATTTGAACTTTGGACAACAGGATGAAACCTCCCACTGAACCCACCCCACATCGCCCCAGAAGCATGTTACCCCAACCATATAGAACACATACCAGAGTAATACAACTGAGTTTATTCTGTCCATGTCAAACCCCCAGAACAAGACTATCAAATGACAATACAGTGTTGATACCAAAGCTTACTATGCTGTTACAGGCTACACGTCCCTCATCCTGTACAAAACCTTATTTTTAAAGTGAATACCCTTATCTGACTCTAAAAAGGATGGAAAACAGAATCTAGGATTCAGATCCTTCAATAAGAGCTTGGTTACAATAAGGGTGACACACATCTGTTTACTTTTCCTGTTTCACATTCTGATGTTCTTTATATTACCAATGTACTAGATGCAAGAGCAGGGTATTTTGCAACGTTGCCTGCAAAGTTGTTTCTTGCTGAAATTAGATCATCTCCATTCTTGTGAGTGGCACATTGTATGACTTCAACTTTCTTTTGGACCTGTAGGGCTTGTAGCAAATCCAGAATTTGCGAGCATTTTCTAGAGAATTTCAAGAAAAACCTCTGTGTCCATAACTAACCAAAGACATGGACTAATTAAAAAGCATGCTGGCTATCAGTGTAGATTGTGACAATCAGCCCATTGGTTATGTAGCACGTTATTGTAATTGCAAATAATTTTTTCAATAGTGCTAAAGTTTTGTTATACAAGTATGATGCTTCGGCAACATATGCTATTGTGGAGGCTGTATACACTCCTCAAAGGACTCCATAACGATCTCACAAGAAAGAACCATTATTGCAAAAGAGTTTTGCACACTTTTTTTTATCACCAGATATTGGACTTTTAACTCTGGGTGACTCTCACTGCTTGAGTCTCACCCACAAGAATGAAATGGTAAATGGACTGCACATGCTTGTTGGCTGTGTCTGATTTTTAGGGTAAGGCTGCAGCGACGCAGTTAGGGTAAGGGGAGCTTATAAGTAAACATGTGTGTGTACACATGTGCACATGTGTGCAGGCTGGGCATGTGATACTACCATTGTGGGTAGTCTGGTAACTGAGCACAGATAGCCTGGCACAGGTGGGATTCTGCACGGTTGGGTTTTTACCTTGGATATACCTTATATTATTAGTGGGCATTCATAGGTAAAGTCCGTATGGTTTACTGTTTTGCCTGCAGTGACCCTGTTTTATATACATAGGCAGAAATCTGTCTTAGAGTGCAGTTTTGCTTCCCTTATACCTGCAAAGTACCATAAGGCATTAAACTTGGGGGCAACACGCGCACCCAGTTGTAATACGCTGGTCCCAATATCATACCTGTAAACCTAAGCTCAGGATCAGAGTCTAAGCCTTTTGTCAGTCTGTTGGGCCAAATCAATCACTCTGCCCCCCAGCAGAGGGACACAAAGTCCTCCCCACACAAAATTGGTACTTAACAGTACTTCTCTCAGTTCTACTCAGTATGAGGGCACTGAGCACAGTAACTGAGTAGTAAACAAGGAGGCGTAGAATACTGCCTATATAGATACACAGATCCCACATTCATCATAGCATAGCAGGTGCACTAAGATACATTGGGTAGACGGCACTAAGCCCAGTACAGCGAGGCCCTTGCAAAGCATGGAGTGAGCAATAATAACGGCAGAATAGCAAACAACACCATGTAGGTTAAAACAAGTATGACCCTCACTAACTAAATTATTAAGTGAAATTACACCAAAAGAACCACAGTGAACTGGTTAAATTAAATTCTCAAATCATAAATTTAACACATTTAAACCAATTCCACACCAAAAATGTGTACATAGTCAGAAGAAAGTATTGGAAAAATGTGAACTTTGGAACAAATGTTTTTAATTAATGTACTTTCTCTGGAACTACATATCCCACAATGCCTCTTTATGAGGCAAGTTGGAATGTGTGTATAAAAAGAGAAACAAAGAAAGTACTCACTTAACCATGATCAAGACTAGATAGTTGAAACACATTGGGGATGTTGTGCAAAGTAATTATATTTGTAAAAGAAACTCCTCTAGTGTGTCCTAAAACTTGTTGGAGAGAGATTTATGCGGGGCATAGTTCTGCCCTGAACGCCGGCACAGACCGTGACAGCATGCTGTAATTGGAGACACATACCTTATTATACTTACCATGCATGGGAAAGACATACATGGTAAATGCATGAAAAATGCATGTGTGGCAAAAGCTTGTGTTATATTCTCATACATCCTTAAAGACATATACCAGAATTTGAAAATGCAGAAAAATGTGTGTTAGAGCCGTGGATTTGATTTCATAGGCATTTTAGAATCACCTCACTTAAAATAGTATAATTGTCCCTACTTAGGAGTTTAGTCCATGCTAGGGCACACTTAGGGGCTCATTTATGAGTCCTTGCGTCACTTTTTCTCCGTCACATTTTGTGACGCACCAGCGGCGTAAAAAATGCACTGTGTTGCGTCATATTTACAAAGTGACGCATCTAGGTAAATGCGTCACTTTGTAAACCCCTGCGCCACATTATACCTGCGCCAGGTATAATGTATGCAGGGTGGGCGTTCTGACGCAAGTAAGCCTCATAGAAGTGACGCAGTGAAATCTATGAGATTTCCCTGGCCACTTCTGGAACACAAATGTGTCAATATCCTATGCCTGCCTCACAGCAGGCGTAAGACTGACGCAGGCCATTTCACATGGGACTTGCCCCATGTGAAAGGACACATTGCTGGAGTAGTGTCACTTTTGTGACACACTCCAGCAATGCGTCACTTTTGCGCCTACAGATACATGAGAAATACTGACGTATCTGTAACTCCTTTCGAAATGATGCGTCATATAGTAAATATGACGCATCCATCATGTCGCAAGGAGGGCGCACTGAGAAGAGACGCAACGCTGCTTTCACGCGGTGATACATCACTTTTCATGAATGAGGCCCTCAGTATTTATACAAGGTTCGAGTAATTTCCAGTGGTGCTGGAACAATTTTCAGTGTTGGGTTGCTGCCATCAATACCACAAGCAAAAGACACACAATTGATGGACGGAATGCAGAACAAATCAAAATGTTCACTCCCCGTCAGTAGACCTGGGTTAAATCCATCTTTCTTTTGCTCACCATGCCACCCCAATTTAAACCTGGCCATATGCAAATCAGTCTTGACCCTGTGCCTCGTGGGAACAGACCTGCCCAAACTGCCAAGCCAGGTCCTTCATGGACCGGAATCAAACATCCTAGGACCGGTTTTGGGGTTTCACCTCTTATCAGCCAAGATAGCTTGAATCCTGTGGGGTGGCATGGTGATCAAAAGAATGATGGATTTAACCCAGATCTCTTGACTCGGGGTGAATGTTTTGATATGTTCTGCACTCCATCCATCAATTGTGTGTCTTTTGCTTTCTCGCCCTAAGTGTGCTGGGTATGCCCATACGTGAGTACCGGGCTCACTGTGCCACTGGATTCAAGCTATCCTGGCTGATGAGTGGTGAAGCCCTGAAACCGGTCCTATGATGCTTGTTTCCGGTCAAGGAAGGAACTGGCTTGGCAGTTCGGGCTGGACTGTTCCCATGAGGCACAGGGTCAAGATTGATTTGCATATGGCCAGGTCTAAACTGGGGTGGCATCGTGATCAAAAGAATGATGGATGTAACCCAGATCTTTTGACTGGGGTGAATGTTTTGATCTGTTCTGCATTCTGCCCATCAATTGTGGGCCTTTTGCTTTCTTACCCTAAGTGTGCTGGGTATGCCCTGACGTGGGTCCCAGGCTCACTGTGCCACTGGATTGCAGCTATCCTGGCTGATGACTGGTGAAACCCCCAAATCAGTCCGAGGATGCTTGTTTCTGGTTCAGGGAGGACCAGGCTTGGCAGTTCGGGCTGGACTGTTACCATGAGGCACAGGGTAAAGACTGATTTGCATATGGCCAGGTCTAAACTGGGGTGGCATGGTAAGCAAAATAATGATGGAGTCAACCCAGCTCTCTTGACTGCGGGTAAATGTTTTGATTTGTTCTGCATTCCGTCTATCAATTGTGTGTCTTTTGCTTTCTCACCCTAAGTGCTCCAGGTATGCCAGATGTGGGTCCCAGGCTCACTGTGCCACTGGATTCAAGCTATCCTGGTTGATGAGGGGTGAAACCCCAAAACCGGTCCTAGGATGCTGGTTTCCAGTCCAGGGAGGACCTGGCTTGGCAATTAGGGCTAGACTATTCCCATGAGGCACATGGTCAAGACTGATTTGCCTATGGCCAGGTCTAAACTGGGGTGGCATGATAATCAAAAGAATGATGGTTTTAACCCAGACCTCTTGACTGGTATTGAATGTTTTGATTAGGTCTGCATTCCATCCATTAATCGTGTGTCTTTTGCTTACTCGCCCTAAGAGCGCCGGGTATGCCCAGACGTGGGTCCCGGGCTCACTGTGCCACTGGATCCAAGCTATCCTGGCTGGCTGATGAGGGGTGAAACCCTGAAAACGGTCCTAGGATCTTGTTTCCGTTTCAGGGAGGACCTGGCTTGGCAGGTCAGGCTGAACTGTTCCCAAGAGGCACAGGGTCAAGACTGACTTGCATATGGCCAGGTATAAACTGGGGTGGCATGGTGAGAAAAAGAATGATGGATTTAACCCAGATCTCTTGACTGGGGTGAATATTTTTATTTGTTCTGCTTTCCATCCATCAATTGTGTGTCTTTTGCCATCAATACCACATCACAGAACTCATAGTGACCGTGAAAAGTCCAAAGTCTGCACAAAGAACAAGTGTAGCAAATGAGCCACTCCCGTTCAGCAAGATACTTAAGGGTACAATATGTAGCTTGTGGTGAATTTTGGATTACAGTGTTGCAAATATATTACTATAGCATGGTATGGTAGATCATTGTCCTTTACGGACAGTATGTTTCCCTTGGATTGGCCACTAATTTAGCACAGACATAGGGTTAATGGTAAACCTATATAGCCATTGTAAACTTGGCTTGTGGTTCTGGGGTGACGGATATACCAGGCTGCGGGTCAGGAACGAGAGTAACACCGGGTCGTGTGGGTAAAGACGGTTTTATTGGTATCAAGCGTTTCGATGGTAACATCAAAGTTCTTCTGGTTCTAAAGGTAAGTCTTTCCTTTGCAAACTGACTGGGATCCGTTGTGGCGTTCGGGTATGTGACCTCTCGTCTTTCAGGTTGTTGTTGTTAGTCACATCAAGGTCTGGTCATTGAGGCGACTCCCTTGGCTCCGGTTTCCCATGCAAAAGAAGACCAACAGAGAGGGTGCCGTTAGTTCCACTGTCTACTGGGGGGGTTTGCCCTTGGGACCGTGTGTAGTGAGACTGGAGGGAATCACCGGTGACAAAGTACTTCTATACAAGTCAGTGATGTGGGACGGGTTTTACAGACAGTGAGGGTTAAACGCGGGGTAATGGAAACGAGAGGTTGGGGAGACGAGGAAGAACAAACACGGGGCTTTTTACACTATTTACACACGCTTTCCCACCCAAGCCGCCATACGCTCCCGTACCTGGGATAGCCACGCTCCTCCCCCGGGAGAGTGGCACGGCGGCTCACGGGGTCGTTGGCCTCCTGGCTCTCCGTGGGACTCTTCTCCGCCTCCTCTGTGAAGTTCTTCGGGTCTTCCTCGTATTTCTTCGTTGCTGCACTCTTCAGTCGCCCGCTCGCCAACACCGCTCCTCGCCTTCTCCTCCGGGGTGATGTCACATGCCACGAACATCACTTCCTGGGGTTTATCCAATCCGGCATTGCTGACGTATACCGAAGGTGTGTCCTCCTCCTCCGTGAACTCCCAATTAAAGGCGCCGTGTTCCTCTTCTTCGAGTCCGTCCTGACCTGAATCCCAGGAGTCCGTCTGTAATGAAGGAGGCATTACGGGGTCATTTCCGGGAGTCCACCACCCCTCGTTGTCACTCAGCCTCGCCTTGTTACAGCCATAAACAATAATGTGTGGAAATAGGATTTCAGAGAATATTTGTCATTCGAGCATCACCAAATAAAGTGTCTTGGATTGTTTTGATCCTATGAAAATCTTTGTTACCATCACACTTTAGAATTACCAAAACTAGTGCTCAATTTGTGCTTTCCAACGTGCATTTTGAAACATTTGTACAATTAATTTATGGGTAGCTACATTTTGTTATGTGTTAGAAATTTTTTTTTTTCAGCCTCTCCTTTCACACCAGCAAGACTGCCACATTATTCACTTTACAAGATCATCTCACGTTGGAATTAGAGAAAGAATAGTAAACACCACTCTCCATGTTAAAAGAATATGCAGCAGTTTGTCAGGAGACGACGCCTGACATTTGACCTCTGTCTTTGTATGAACAGCAAATGTGAGAGCATAAAGAACATTAAAGGAATCTTTATTGCTCGTGCACCTTCTAAACTTCAGCATTGGTTTTTTGGGGTGCTGGAGCAACCCCAGCACCCCTGCCTCCAGTGCCTATGGTAGCTCCGTTTTCTTCATTTTTCGTAGGGAGAAACTACATTGTTCTTTCGAACGTTGACTGAATCTCAAGTAGCAGCAAAGATTACTGAAAAATTCAGTTATGTCCTACTTCACATCCATCTAAGCCTCTTGTGCTCTGTGAGGAAGGACCGTCACATACAATGAGACAATTAGAGTTAGAGAGGCAACTTCAACAATAACAAGTTTTGGTATTTAAAAACAGTTTTATTCCCTAAGGCACTGACACCTTAAGAAAGCCACATCCCCCATATTAGTGATAGGCAATGCTGCATATTCATGCTTGCTCTTCCATTTGTTCCTTAACGCAATGGTATGTCTCACATTGTCCGCAGGGCCGGACTAGGAATCCAAAGTAGCCCTGGCAATTTTGTAGGTTTGTAGGACCAGTCGCCTCCTACAACGCCTTTGCCAATCCACACAGGAAAATGTAACCCTCCAAAAAGTGCCTTATGTCTTTACTGACACACCCTATTCCTAATGCATGTGGTGTGGGATTTCATCCAAGCAGTAGCTGAAGAAGGCAGGCACAAAGCAGCAGCTGAAGAAGGCAGACACAAAGCTAGCATTGGCTGAAGGGGATAACCCAAAACCCCTCAATATACTTTCATGTGAAGGAAGGGCAGCTAAGCAGCCTGTAGCTGGATCTTAAACTTATTGCGTAAGGTATGTAGTGATAAGGCAACGGGTTGTACATCATAATTAATTAGTAATGGTAAAAAGGTTGAACGTTCTGAAAACATTCCACTTGACCTACAAGATAAGAATTATAACTGTGGCAAAGCAACTGGTTGAGCACTGTACCAACAAGATTCACTTGTTGGAGAAAGAGGGAGTTGCTAAGACTTTCAAATGGATCTGTTGATAATAGGTCACAGGTATCTACCTCCATTATCAGTTGTCGAAAACTACTAATATCTCCAGTTTGTGCTTGTGTTGGGTTTGAAACTGATCTGAAAGGTGTCCTGGATTGCAATGTCATCATCATCAACATCTTTATTTCGGCTTCATTTGCCATAAAAGATAAAACACAACAATTATACAGATAACACCATTAGTTACATCATGGACAGTTAATCAGAGATCTTAAAAACAGAAACATGATTCCTTAATGCATAGCAACATGCAGGGAGCTGTGATTAGTCCATAGAAACAATAAAAATGTTAAAATGATATTTACATGTGGATAATATTTAAAATTAGACAATTATTCAGCAACCCTGGATAGTAAGCGTCTTCTCTTCTGCCAAAAGGTTTCCAGGTATTTGGCTACCGCAAACACTATCATGCCAGAGAGGTCCGTTTTAAGAACCCTATATGCCTGCAGGCAGTGAGTAAAGCCCAGATTTTTACAGGCCGGAACAATCCAATGCCTTCTAGCTTGCGCATAAGTTCGACAGAAGAACAATATGTGCAGCTCAGTTTCCTGCTCATAGTTGCACCTGGGGCAGTGACTCAGGGAGGGCTCAGTCCATTTGCTAGTGAAGGCTCGGATTGGTAGACTTCCGTACCTCCACTGTAGGTACAGTTTCCTGGTATTAGTTGGAAATATAACATCTAGGATTCCCTCCAGCTTATAAGTATCCTTGATCTTTAGTAAGGAGTCAGTCAGGGTACCAGACTGTATGCCCTGTCTATGTGCCACAATTTTGCTTTCGTGGTACAATGAAAGCAACTGCTTCCAAGAAACCATGGATCAAACCACAGTTTGGCTAGTCCCAAGCGCACAAACTCGTTTTTTATGTACTGAAACCAGGGAATATTCCCTACAATCGAGTAGTTCAAGATTTCCTGCATCTCGGACCTGTAGTTTGCCAGCTCTGGTGTGGTACATACTCTGCGCCAGAAGGTTAAGGGCCTAACACCCAAGTCTTCATCAAGCGGCCTTAAGCCCAAATCAAGCCTCATCAGCAACAGGGGGGTACTAGGGGGGAGAGATAAAAGCTGCCTGATAAATTTATTCTCCGTTACCACCATCTCACGTTTACACATATGGCCCCAGAGTTCACTACCATACATAACCGCTCCCCTGGCCTGCGCTCTATATATCTCTAATGGGGGACCGATTGTCATGATGGTAGATTTGTTTTTATTTATAAGGCTATCAACTCCTCCCGCCAGTTGGGCCAGTTTAAGATGTGGTTTTGTTTGATGGTGTCCCCAAGACATATTCTCATTTAGAGTCACCCCTAGGTATTCAAAGGTTCTAACCCTCTCCAACCTATTTGCAGCGATGCATGGATTAGGACGTGTTTTTGATGGGGGATTAAAGATCATATATTTGGTCTTAAGAGTATTAATCTCAAGGCCATGGTTTCCACAGAATACCTCGGAACCATTAAGGACTCGTTGGATCCCCATAGGTGATTTAGACAGCAGCAGGGTGTCGTCCGCGAACATAATCGCCGGCACCCTGCTGCCGGCAAGTCTGGGGGCATCACCATCCTCTACCCCATTTAAATGGGCGATTACCCCGTTGACATAGAGGCAAAACAGGGTCGGTGCCAACACACAACCCTGTCTTACCCCCCTGTCAACGGGGAATCTATTAGATAGAGAGCCATCCCGGCCACATCTAACCTGCGCATAGTTATCCGTGTGTAAACGGACAATCATATTTAAAAGGTGTTGCGGTACCCCCATGTTGGTTAGGACAGACCAGAGTTTTCTACGGGGTACGAGATCAAAGGCCGCCCGTAGATCTACAAAAACGGTGTAGAGGCTGCCACCCTCCAATTTTACCGTTTTCCAATATAGAAGGGCCAAGCAGAAGATTTGATCTATGGTAGAGACTTTCTTCCTGAACCCTGCTTGATAAGGGCTCAGGACTGAATGATCAAGCATCCACTCAAGTAGGCGGTCCAAGATCATCCTTGCAAAGACCTTTTGTGGGACGTCTATGAGGCTGATAGGCCTGTAGTTGGCTGGGAGCAGATGAGAGCCCTTCTTAAAGATGGGTACAATCTTTGTCCCCAGCCAAGTACTAGGAACCTCCCTCCCACCCAAAATTGAGTTAAAAAGGACCTGTAGGTATGGGGCCCAGACAGTTGGTTCATGTTTGAACAAGTCTCCCGGGAGCCTCTCCAAACACGGAGCTTTCTCCGCTCTCAATTTAGCAATTGCGGCACCAACCTCCGCCACAGTGAATTCTGCCTGGGCCACTACGGGGCTATGGCCCATCTCTGGGTTACCTATGTCTTCTACCTGATCTGTACTAGCCTGTGAGTATAGGGTACGGAAGTGAGCCTCCCAGACACTAGAAGCAATATTAGCTTCTACTGCTGGTGTTGGATCCACAGAGCCATTTTTAACGAACTGCCAGAATTTCCGGGCATCTCTAAGGTTAAGGGCACCCACCATTTCAGACCAGTTTTCGTTGTCCCACTCGGTCTTGGCAATTTGAATTAGGTGTTTATATTCAGTCCTCTTTGCCCTAATCAACACGGTGCTACCCCTTTGCTTTATAGCCTCAAGAAGTTCGGCTTTGGCCTTCCTGCAGGCTGTGTTGTACCATGAGGCTTTTGACGATTTGCTATTCTTTTTCATTACTCGCGGGTTCAGTACCTCTGCTAATGCACTGGTGAGCTCCGAGTGAAGATCCCCAAGTGCATTGTATTTCTCCTCAGACGGGCATAATGAATTAAGTTTGTCTACTCTTTGTAGGACCGGTACTATTGTGGCATAGAGCCGGGAGATGGATTCTGGGTTCCTTATAACTTTAGCCCATCTTATTCTGCGTCTATCGCTAGATAGGATCGCTCTAGGGTCCGGGGAGGTATTGGGCATCTGGTTCTCAGTGATAGTACCGGGCACCTGGAATTTCAGGATCAGCGCATTGTGATCACTTTCGTCACGTGGGGTTACCTGAAAGCTCCTTACCATAGCCCAGTCACGGATCTCCACAAAGATATAATCTAAGCGTGACTCGTGCCCCGGTTTATTAAAGGTGGGTTTCGGGGGAATATCCCCACTGACCCGCCCATTGCAGGCCCTTATAGAGTTATTAAGAGTCAGGGCCATGATTTGGGTAGCAAGCGGAGTCCAGGACTTCACTGTTGGGCCCCCAACAGGTGGTATATCTCATTGATCATCCTCCTCCAGCGTGGTGCCCTCCAGGAAGGCTGGCAATGGCTCGAATTGACAATTAAAGTCACCCCCTACCAGATATGGGGTGCCTAGGGGGATGGTACCAAGGAAGAGAGATAAATCCTCAATTGTTCCTGAGACGTTAGTCATGCCCGTTGGTCTTGAATATACATTGACTAATACTAGTTTAGCCGCATTTGGCCATTCCAATGCCACACTTTGGATATCCGCAGAGTTTGTCTCAAGTGTCCTTACAGAACATCCTAAGTGTGAACCCACCCAAATGAGTAGTCCGCCAGACGGGTGTCCCTTCCCACCCCATTTTGCCTAGATTGAAAATGAGGCAAAACCAATGCGCCGGTGGTCCTCCCTGGCCCAGGTTTCCTGGAATAGGCACACATCTTGCGAGTCAATAAATGACCCCCATTCGGGCAGGTCAAGTTTGTTTGATATCCCTGCCAAATCCCAGGAAACAATTGACAGGGAACCTTGTTCTCCATTTGCTTTTAGGCTATTATTCATTGCCCCGTTTACTGCCCGAGATGGTAATGCCTGAATTGTGATTGGGCTACTGGGTCCACTTAGGTGTTTCGTATCCTCACTGTTACTATCAGAAACACAGTCCGGTACACCTATTTGACTGTCGTCTTCATTAGTCTCACCATCTACTTTGGGGAGTCAATCTACACCCTCCAAATCTGTTAGGGGATCAAACCTATTATAGACTGGGAAAGGGTACACTAGCCTGTGAGATGGATTTGCTCCCAAAAATCCTCTCTGTCGAAGGATGGGATAAGAATTATGGCGTCCATTATTCATAGCCCCTGGTTAAAAATAATCAAGGCCCAGGGATTGGATATCGCCCTCTCGGCCGAATCTAGGTTCTCTCCGAATATGGTTTACCCCCCATGTATCCCTAAAATTCACTAGAATACAGTCCCCTTCAAGAACTTTGGGGTTGTTGCCCACCCAGTGCACCCTTCTAACACCCAAAATCTCTGTATTCAAAGATGGAGGGAGAGTCCTGTTCCGATTTAGCCAAAAGACCACCTTATTCTTCAGTTCCCTGTACGATTCTGATTTTCCTGCCCCCAGAGATCGTACCCCCACTAAAACTATTGTATAGGGGGCTGCCTCTGGGGGAAGGTTTAAACAGGGGAGTTGGTTTTTACATACTTCCTTATCCTGCTGGGCTTGTCTATTGGGCCTTCTATCTACTGATAAACCACTAAATAAGGGCTGGGATGCACGTACCGGATCCATTACCTTCCCACCGAGCCTTGATGTACCTACTTGTTTCTTCGGGTGGGGTTTTGACAATGGTGTGTTTATTTTTTTTTCTGTTTTTTTCTAGGTTCCTCAGCAACCACCCTAGCAGTAGTACTGGGACCCGGGTCCTTTATGGTAGTATCTGGAGAATTAATATGGACAATACCCTTGGCCAAATCAACTAGCTAAAAGTGAATTTTCTCCGACCTGCTTTTCAATCTGATCTAGCTTAGAATTCATCATCCTAGTTCTCTCTAGGAGTGGCAGCATCAGAGATTTCACCAGAATCTCAATTTTTCCCAGGAGATCACCCTCAGGGACAATTGGACAATCAGAGGGGCTAATAACTTCTGTATCGGGCCTAAAAGAAATAGGGAGCTGAACAGCGGCTATTGGGGCCGGATTTGAAATCTTCTTTTGTTGTTTGGCATGAAGGCCCGTCAGAGAGCTGCCCCTTCTTTTCCTACTATTGGTTTTCGTCCTAGCTGGGGAGCCCTGGGTCAAAGTGGGAAAGATGAAGTAACTAACCCTGGGGAATTATACAAACCAGCGTTATCACTGCTAGGGGACAGGGTCAGGGATGATAGGTTTGTACTCAAACTATCTGAAACATCCCCAACATCCACCAACCTAATTTCGTCCCCTGGAATATTTATGGGCGCCGGAGAAACCGTCGTCCCTATGCGACCTAGGGAAGACCGTTTCCCTGTTATTAAATCCAAGGAGAGGTGCTTTTCTACATAGGCAATCTCCTTTTCCAGTATGGTGGAGGCTCTCTTGAAGAAGTGGGCTGGGGATGTGGGTTGATTAAGCCAACTGACTGAAATTTTAAAACGGATTTTAATTGATTGCAAATTAGAATTTTAAATTTGTGTTATGATTGAAAACGAATTATAATACACACCTGTACTGTATAGTGCTTAGATACGCTCATCATAGCGCTGTCAGGGGCTTTTTACACTGTAACAAACACTCAGTGCTCTGTCATACTGCCTGCCCGCCCCGGTCCGACTCGGTAACCAATACCGTTGAGCGGAGGGCGGGACAGGTACGAGCCTGAGCAATACACTTCCTGCTCCCTGCTGGTGACTCGAGCGGTTAGCGCTCCAGCTTTTAGGTCACAGGGGCTACTTAGCCACTCGTCGGCCAAAGCGCGCAGCGGTTGCACGCAGGGGGGCGCCTTCAGACGCGCCGAAGACAAGCCAAAGACCTGCCCGTCTGCGCCCGTCCGCGCCAGAACGGGCCAGGGGCCATGGCTGATCCTGGTATATTACCCCAAAATCCTATCCCAGGACATATAACATACTCCTCCAAAATATTGCGCAGCCTAAATAATTCACTATCATTAGGCGCCGCCTGCATTTGTCAGCTACAGGTGGAGGGTTCCTTCTCATGCCGCTTCTGTCATTCCCAATTCTCTACCGAATTGACTATGCCTTCCAACATGTACAACCACCGCACTATGATAGCCATGCCCATGCCAGGTACTGATATTCCCCCGCTGGGGAGAAAAAATATCTTATGTAATGTCAGATCCCTCTCCAAACACACTACGGAGGTTTGGGACATTATTTCCTCTCACCAACCGGAAGTATGTTATCTGACAGAAACGTGGCTTAAACCACATTGCACTCCGGATATAACTCTTGCTATCCCTTGCAATTATAAGATACTGAGATTGGACCGCCCGGTGAAAACAGGTGGTGGAATTGCGGTGGTTTACAAAGAGGATCTGAGAGTCACTATTTTAGAGGAACTTAGTTCCGCTGATATCGAAATAATGGTTTTTAAAATTCAGGTATCTCCTAAAGGACATTACAGAGGTGCTTTAGTCTATAGGCCTCCAGGTCCCTATCGGAATTTCAATAACACTCTACTCGAACTACTTGCTCCTTATATCATTAATGATAGGGAGTTTACACTAGTTGGAGATTTTAATGTTCATACCGAAATTCCGGACTGTAATGAGGCACAAGCGTTATTAACAGATCTATCTTCTCTGGGTTTAACACTGAGAAACAGTGGACCTACTCATCGAGCAGGCCACACTTTAGATCTAGTCTTCTCTAATGTCCAGCCTGTGTTGTGCCCGCCTGCTATTCAGGTGAACTGGACTGACCACTTCATTGTGGAATTTACCACTCCTTTTCAGGCGCCAAACCTCTCTTATCCCAGCACCTTGCCCTGTATCCGGAGACAATGGCACAAAGTCACCCACTCTACCTTTAGAGAAAAGTTCATCCCTCCTAATTTTCTACCTTCGGATGATATTGAAATTGCCCTTGCTAAATTTGAAGGAGAAACTAGGAAAGTCATTGACAAAATTGCTCCTCTAAAGCTTTTTAAATCTAGGCCTGCAAAAAAACAAGAAGTCTGGTTCTCAGATCACTTGAGAACAATGAAACAAGGGGCTAGAAAATTGGAAAAAAGATGGAGAACCTCTCATCTTTTGGAGGATAAGAAGAAATATTGGTGTGCACTGTCCTCGTATCATAAGGAAATTCGTGGTGCTAGGAAATCATACATTGCATCCCAACTACAAGAGGCTGGAAATTCTCCGAGAATTCTTTTTCAAATTTTACAGACTTTTGTTAAACCCCAAGCATGTGAAGCCCCTGACATGGCATCTCAACAGTTGTGTGAAGACACTGCATGTTTTTTCACTAATAAGATCGATAAAATTTATGAAAAAATAATTTTGACAAATCAGGCCCCACTGATCGTTACAGAATCCTTCCCTGATCCTGCAGAATGCATACCTGTTGTACATTCGCTGGACGCTTTCCCTCCCATATCTTTGCAAGAAACTTCCAATCTTTTAAAACTAATTAAAAGCGGGAGTCCAGAGGATACTATCCCTGCTAAACTAATGCCCACACTCGATGAACATCTGTGTCCAACGATCAGTGAACTAGTAAATATCTCACTTATCTCAGGTGCTGTCCCCAAAGAATGGAAAAGGGCTCTTGTCAGACCCATAAGGAAGAACACCGCCCTATCGTGGTCTGACCTGACAAATCTTAGGCCCATCTCCCTGTTACCTTTTGTGGGAAAAATTATAGAAAAACATGTTAACCATCACCTATCTGCACATGTGGAACTGGTAAAGGCCTTGGATGAATCCCAATCGGGATTCCGCCCCAAATACAGTACAGAATCCACTCTTTTGTCTGTTACTGATGATCTCCATGCCTACCAGGACAAGGGCCTCTCAGTCATCTTGGTTCTATTAGACCTATCAGCAGCGTTCGACACCGTGTCCCATACCATCCTGACGCAACGGTTGTCGAACGCTGGCATTCAGAACAAAGCTCTTGACTGGCTAAAGAGTTTCCTGACTGACCGCACCCAGAGAGTCACCATGGGTGCATATCGCTCGGCGGAAAGAGAGATTTCTAAAGGGGTGCCACAGGGCTCATGTTTGAGCCCTACTCTTTTTAATTTCTACGTGGCACCCCTGGCAGGAGTTCTGCGTAGATATGGCTTTATCCCCATATCATACGCAGATGATACACAGCTCCTTTTCCCCTTTAAAACTCTCACCACGGAGGTCAGGAAATCTTTTTCGACAGGCATGAAAGAAGTGGCAAAATGGATGGCCACCAACTACCTCCAATGAAATGTCACCAAAACAGAGATCATGCTATTTGGAGAGGCTAAAATACTCTGGACTCCTGAATGGTGGCCGTCAGAGCTTGGAGCAGTCCCTGAACCTAAACAGGTTGTGAAGAATCTGGGGGTCAGGTTTGATCATGACCTGTCATTTAAACAGCATACCAACTATATATCGGGGATCTGCTTCCACACCATTGGACTCCTCCGTAAGGTCTTTCCACTTCTGCCTGACTCGGTAAGGAAAACGCTTATCCAAGCAATGATCCTCAGCCGGATTGATTACTGTAACGGTTTGTTACTATCAGCCAATGAGGGAGTGTTGGACAAATTGCAGGTGATCCAGAACACGGCAGCTCGCCTGGTTCTGAATGCCCCTCCGAGAACCGCTTCAAAACCTCTTCTGAATCGCCTACATTGGCTTCCAATACGACAGAGGGTCAAATTTAAAATATGCTGCCTGATCCACAAATGTCTGAATACACAGGGACCAATTTATCTAGAACGGAAATTCATTCCTTATGTTCCAGTACGATCTCTTAGATCTAGCAACAATTTCCTTCTTGTGGTCCCTCACATAAACAAAGTAAGACACGGAGGTAGAGCCTTGTCTACTACTGGCCCCAAACTGTGGAACAAGCTACCTCTGGCATTAAGACAGTGTAAGGAAAACCTGACATTCCGTAAACTTTTAAAAACCGCTCTTTTTAAAAATGAAGTCTAGTTCATTCCCACATTATCAATGTGTTGCTGATTTCTGGTCAAAAAGCGCAGAGATACTCCTGTTGGAGTGATTCAAGCGCTATATAAACTCATAAATAAATAAAATAAATAAGAAGTGATCCAGGGTGCCTGTTACCACCCCGCCAGAAGTGGGAAATGCAACATGGCGATTTTTTCCAGACCGCAAAGACATAATAGTTATAACCACAACCAACCTGCACTTTTAAATAGCAATCACAATCGTGCCTGTGATCCGCAGGAATTTTTCATGAACTAAAAGTATCTACAGTTAACAGTCAAGATGGGCGGGGGGGCGGCCCGGCCTTAATCGACCTTGGACGGCTTTAGACGGCCCGCCCTTTGCCCGGGCTTAGCCCGGCTAGTCCCGTGCGCGTCCCACTAGCCTCGCAGTCCCACCCACGGTCGTTACCTCACGCCCTCAATCGGCAGAGCTCCCAGGGTCCGGGCTGATCCATGCTGTCAAGAGTCAATAAAAGTCAATTAAAAAAGATGAGCAGGGCTGTAGATGGAAGCGGCAAAGTGTCCTCACTGTTGACGGCTACGAGCGCCCCCTGCGGAGCGGGGGCCGCGAGCCGTAATAAGGCTGCTGGGAGGAAGAGGCGGGAAGATGCCCCAGCTGCAGCGTAGGTGGAAAGCGCTGTGCAAGCTGGGCCTCTCAGTCCCACCCGCGGTTGTTACCTCACACCCTCAATCGGCAGAGCTCCCAGGGTCCGGGCTGATCCACGCTGCCAAGAGACAATAAAAATCAATTAAAAAAGATGAGCAGGGCTGTAGATGGAAGCGGCAAAGTGTCCTCACTGTTGACGGCTACGAGCGGCCCCCACGGCGCGAGGGCCGCGAGCCTTAATAAGGCTGCTGGGAGGAAGAGGCGGGAAGAGGCCCCAGCTGCAGCGTAGGTGGAAAGCGCTGTGCAAGCTGGGCCTCGCAGTCCAACCCGCGGTCGTTACTTCACGCCCTCAATCGGCAGAGCTCCCAGGGTCCGGGCTGATCCATGCTGCCAAGAGTCAATAAAAGTCAATTAAAAAAGATGAGCAGGGCTGTAGATGGAAGCGGCAAAGCTTCCTCACTGTTGACGGCTACGAGCGGCTCCCGCGGAGCGGGGGCCGCGAGCCGTAATAAGGCTGCACGGAGGAAGAGGCGGGAAGAGGCCCCAGCTGCAACGTAGGTGGAAAGCGCTGTGCAAGCTGTGCCTCGCAGTCCCACCCGCGGTCGTTACCTCACGCCCTCAATCGGCAGAGCTCCCAGGGTCCGGGCTGATCCACGCTGCCATGAGTCAATAAAAGTCAATTAAAAAAGAGGAGCAGGGCTGTAGATGGACGCGGCAAAGTGTCCTCACTGTTGACGGCTACGAGCGGCTCCCGCAGAGCGGGGGCCACGAGCCATAATAAGGCTGCTGGGAGGAAGAGGCGGGAAGAGGCCCCAGCTGCAGCGTAGATGGAAAGCGCTGTGCAAGCTGGGCCTCGCAGTCCCACCCGCGGTCGTTACCTCACGCCCTCAATCGGCAGAGCTCCCAGGGTCCGGGCTGATCCACGCTGCCATGAGTCAATAAAAGTCAATTAAAAAAGAGGAGCAGGGCTGTAGATGGAAGCGGCAAAGTGTCCTCACTGTTGACGGCTGCGAGCGGCCCCTGCGGAGCGGGGGCCGCGAGCCGTAATAAGGCTGCTGGGAGGAAGAGGCGGGAAGAGGCCCCAGCTGCAGCATAGGTGGAAAGCGCTGTGCAAGCTGGGCCTCGCAGTCCCACCCGCGGTCGTTACCTCATGCCCTCAATCAGCAGAGCTCCCAGCGTCCGGGCTGATCCACGCTGCCAAGAGTCAATAAAAGTCAATTAAAAAAGATGAGCAGGGCTGTAGATGGAAGCGGCAAAGTGTCCTCACTGTTGATGGCTACGTATGCTTCGGTACTGATGAGCTTCACAGGGTGGGACAACTGGAATATAAGTTGAAAAATACTGAACTCTTCTGGGTGTAAGTAGGCCTAGCGTACAGCTGGAAATACCTGGGCATAGGCAGGTATAAATGTGCTAGGGTGTAGGTTAGGATAAAGTTATAAGAATATAAGAATGTAAGTAGAGGTTGAGGTCCCATTTGAGGCATTTCGTTGCGCGCACTGCATCACATTTTGTGATGCAGTGCGCGCAACGAAATTCGTTTTATTTATTTAAATGTTTACTTATCTGTAAAACTCCGTAATCCATGCATTACTACCCCCGACACTGCCTCTCCCCCTGCCCATGTCACCGTCCTACAGAAACACCTACTGCCGACCGCTACTGATATTTTCCACGCTCGCAATCGGCAACTTGATGCTGCTGATCGCGAATGAGGAAAAAGTCTCGCCGGGATGTGGATTTTGCTCGCTCACTGACGCCAACTTGACGTTGAGGACCGCGAGGAAGCAAAAAATTTGTTATTGCACAGAGCTACGTGCAATTCGTGTAGCGCGTAGAAGCGTAAACTAGGCACGCTCCGCGAGCGTAGCGTAGTCCTACGCCCAGGGTTACTTCAAGTAGAGCCAATTCAGCACTGGAAGGAGGACGAATTTCTGATTGAGAGTTGTGTAAAAGATTATTAGCTTCTAAAAATGAGGACAGCTATTAATATTTTTTCTAAACTCTTAGAGATTGTCGGCAAAAGTGAAGTAAGTCTAAAACTGCTCTTTATGGTAGGGTCTCCCTTAGGCTTCTTCAACAAAGGTACTATGGCAGCTGTTAAGGAAATAATCAAATTATTACTTAAAACATTGAGAATAAATGGCTACACTAGATTAAGGATTGGAGAAGGACAAGGATCATGTGGAGATCCAGTTGCATTTACTTAACTCCTTAATTACTTGTTCCAGAGACAGATCATTAAAACTGATAAAATAGAGCCAGAATCACTTCTGAGTTGATCGAATTTGCATAAAACATTTCTTCAGTAAAGGTTGAATAGATAGTATACATCGTATCATAAAAAACAAATTGAAAAACCATTGCACAATTCCAATGAAGAGGTAACTGTGTGTTATAATCTCCTGGAGATAAAAAATGATTAAACAATTCAAGAAAGCGACATTCATGCTAGTATAGAGGCAGATGGTCATAACTGATGTAAAGAATGTGTGGTCATGATGAATCCCTAGTTTGGAGCCTTTCAAAGAGAGTATATAAAAGAAGAATGTCAGTGCAATCCTTTTAATAGATTCGCTTCAATAAAGCGGTGTTGGTCCTGCACAAGTGTTTGTGACCTCACTTCTTAAGGGAAAACTTTGGAGGTCCCAAAAAATATACCTACATTGACAAAGTCCCGGTCCCAGATACAGTGGAGTCATACTAGTGTGATTGCAAGGGTTCAGGTGGGCCCTAACCAGTATGTTACCCAAATATCGTAGTTAGAATATCAACTGACATAAATATTGTGTCCTAAATGTTGTTTCCATGGATATCTCCCCACGTGAGTTAGTGATAGAAAATGTACACCCAGTGGGATGATATTGCAAATGATATTTAAGAAACAGTATTTATGTGAGACCATATTTCTGGCTACAATATTCTGGCATTCAATCTGGAGCAAATAGGAACGCAAGAGGATTCGATGGGCATGGCTGGCCTTATGGGCCATCAATTTCCATTCACTAATATTGACGTAGTTGATTTTCTAAAAGTATGAAATAAAACCAGCGATGTATCAGGAACGCTGAACCATCAAGGGCATAGTCAGGGACATAGCAGATATAGTAGAATTATTAGGGCTGAGTTTCACTTCTGGGTGCTAGGTGTGGTGAATCCAGTGACGTAGCTAGGTATCGACTGGGGTGACCGAATTTAAGCGGGGGGGGGGAGGGGTGCTGGCTGCAGGTAAGAGTAGGGGGAGGCCGGCGCCCCCAAAAATTGTACAAACCGGGGCAGACCACCACCCGCCCCCCCTTGCTACGCCACTGGGTGAATCAGTAGAACAATGCATCCATGGTCACAGGTCGCGCTTCTGGTGGATGCCCTTCACCTATCATTCTTTCAAGGTTCATAAAATGAATAGCATTAAGTTGGATAGCAATAGGCATCCCTTATCTGTTTATAGCACTGATAAAAATAAGCTGCAATATTATGCGATGCAATCCAGAGGCACTGGCCCTATTTCCTTGCTTGAATTATGGGCCATGGCTCACTTGTGAGTAATGTAAAGAAGACCCAGCCGCACTCACTATCCACCTCTTTGCGGCAGATGAGGGTACGCATTATTAATGATTCCCTCATTTAAGGCTTATAGGTAAATGCTTCTAAACAGTCAGGCTCGCTGTTAATGCCAGCACTCTATTCGCAAAATAAACGGAAGAAAAGTTGAAAAGACCCAATGTACACAGGCTTTCCAATTGCTCCCGCAATGGAGTAAATTGTGATCGTTTCTATAATCCGGAATTTGTCACTCAGTTACCTCTTTGCATTTTTTATGCTGAAGAATTTCTTTCGCTGTTAACAGAACAAAGTTTCTGTAAATCCATAAGAATTAAAGCGTGCGCGCAGGCCTGTTTGATCTGAGGGATCTGAGACGTACAGCATAATGTAATGGGAGGCCAAAGCGGAGATGCTGCTTAGCCTTTGATGGTCTCTGGAATATATAGGCCATCATTACGAGTTAAGGGCTAAATTCGGATCCCTGGGCAAACACTTGTTAGCACAGAGATCGGAATTGTGAGTTGTGTGATAATTATCTCTCTCTCGCAGTTTCCCTGATAGGTTCCGACAGGTAAAACCTGCTAAAATGTATCGATAGAGAAAAGGGCGATGGAAAACACACAGAATTCAGGTGCGTATTCACAAGCCGCTATCGCCACCACAATGTCACTTTTAAAGACGTTTTGGACGCGATACAGGCTTCGCCTTATATACATGGCTTAACACTACCTTGTAAATAAGGCACTCTGTCATGCTATACTTAGCGTGAAAGGGGAGGGCAAGGGGTGTTGCTGTGGGCGTTCCACCGCAACACCCATTGATTTCGACGCTGCTCCATATTTTCAAGGGTGCCGTAAATATGCGGCAGCTCTACAATTAAGACCATGGAACACCTGGTCTTAACTTGGAGAAACAAGGAGAAATGATTAATTTCTCCTCATTTTAGCTGTTTCCATGTATGCTGCATTGTGCAGCATACCTGGAAACAGCAAAACGCCTATGAGTGTTTATGTGCAGGAAAGTGTCCCTTCCTGCACATAATAAAAACTATGTTTTGCAACTTGTTTGTGTGCTGTGTTAAGCAGCACACATAGAAGTTTCAAATCACCATTTCAGATTGTTTCCCTTCCTTCACATAAACAATCACTCCCCTGACTGCAGGCACCCTTGCACTATGGTGCAACGGTGTCCGTTTTGGCGCTAGGCAGCTAAATTAAGCACCAGCGCAGCGGGAAATGCAGAGCTCGACCATATTCTTGTAAATATGGTGCATCACTATGTTTCTAAAGTGATGAAGCATGTCGTTAGCCTCCTTGTAAATATGCCCAAAAATGTGTTTGAAACTGATTACACCTGTTATGCCTCATTTTCCAGATAAAAACTCAGAAGAGGAAGCATTTACCCACTTAGTAAATACTTCACTTTGAGAACATGGTATTTGCCATGTGTGGTAAACATTTCACCCTATTCCGCCTATCCTGTAATGAGGGCTCTGGAGTACTTCCGAAACAGCAGAGCGAGCCCATCTGCCAATCTGCCACAGGCTGTCACTTAGACGCCATGCAATGTAAGCTAAACTGGAAATCATTTGTTGGACCCTAAACACAGGGAGAAAATTATGTTTGTCAGGACCTCTAATTTTTTTAATTTTTTTCCATAAGGAAACTCCACTTTTGGAGTTTGTTAATGAAAACAATAACATTTGAAAAACAAAAAGCTTTGCTAAAGAAAACATAGTACCCCACTAGCAAAGTTGCCTCTCGTGAGAGCAACTGGTCAAGGTCAAAAGTTTAGTTTATTTAGATCATAATCTTTAAACCATACACAGTGCTTACTTACAATAAAATAGCAGCAATCATCAATATTCATACAAAATTATCATTAGATTTCAATCCTTTAAAATCAGTTTAAATGGACTTCCCCCAGACAGATGTCAATTGACAGCAGGTACACATTTTTTCAGCAATTCCAATAGTTCCCTTATAAAACTCATAAAACCAATTTTCTCTAGACAATTCCATTTAAAACCTTAATATTTACTGATTTATTATAACCCTATGTACACTTTTTAAAAATTTCCCAAGTGCAATTGCGATATCAATGTTTGGAAGTTCTGTTATTAGCTCAAGTGCTTGTCTCCTGTTCTTTATATAATATTTTGTAAATATTGGGCGCAGTCAAAGTTTACGCTGTTCTAAATTATTTAAACAGTCTAACAGAAAGTGCACTATGTCCCCTTTTGTGCCCAGCCTGCATTTACAGTGCCCATTAGGGTCCAACATTTTGGTCTTAGATTCTTTATTTGATAACCATGGGTTGATCCCAATACGTAATCTTAGGATCTCTTGTCTAAGCCACGTGTTAGGCAATAGATCCAAATAAGGGAACCAGGATTCCTTTGCCCATGCCTTCATCATGAAATCCACTGATATTTTTTTCCCTAAATATTCTCTATCCATACTTCTTGTAGACATTTGTCCATTAGTACGTAATTCTTGTTTTGAGCACTCTATAGTTAGCGCCTCACTAGACATATCCACTTTTATATCTTCGCAGGCCTGTAACATTCTCTTCTTACACATTTTGGCCCATTTTAGGTCACTTCGTTGTATTTCGTTCCGGCACCAATGTGCAATTTTTTGGTCGTTTTTTAGGAGTTTCCAGAACCGAATTACTGCACATTGCGTCTGAACTCCCCAAGCTGTTGTTCCTAGCTCTGTTCTTATGGCTTGGACCATTGCCGATTGGGGTAGGGATAAGAGCTTTTTCATGCATTTTCCTTCCTATATGTCCCAGGCTCCCTTACCGCTCAAATAAAGGACCTCCGCTCCGTAGAGGACTTGTGGTGGAATCATCGCGTTAAATGCTTTCAATAATGGCCGATGAGCCTTATCCCCATAATCCCGGTTAAACATTTTTAAACCAGCAATTGAAGTTTGTGATTTCGTTTTTTGGGCTTCAAGGTGTGTTTGCCAATTTAATTTCTCATCGAACCACACACCTAGATATCTGTATTCATTTACGGATTCCAATTTAAGATCCCCTAAAAACCAATTAAACTTAATCGCTTTTTTCCCAAAGCATAAAACTTTTGTTTTGTCTAGGTTTACCTTTAAAAACAACTTTTTGCAATATTCATTAAAAGAATTCAGTTTCCTTTGGAGGCCAATTTCTGTTTGATCCACTATCACTAGATCATCTGCATATAGCAGACACAACACCTTTTTGCCGTCCATTCTTGGACTGGCGCTACCCTTTACTTCGAGGTATTTTGGTAATTCGGCTAGAAAGATGGAGAATAACTGGGGGGCCAGTACGCAGCCTTGCCGCAGGCCATTTCCAATGGGGATTTTTGGCGTTAATGTCCCCTCAGTATCCCTGATGACTTGGGCCCAATTTTCCCGGTGCAATTCTTTTAATACCGTCAACAAATCTCTTGGGATATTTTCTTAGTTAGTATTTCCCAGATGCAGTCCCGGTCTACCGAGTCAAATGCGGCTCGGAAGTCGACGAAGCAGCAACAGAGTTTTCCATTCTGTTCCGTCGACTTCCTCGCCATTGCCCATAGGGAGAAGCAGTGATCTATTGTTGAATGACCTGCTCTAAACCCTCCCTGTTCAATTGGTAGTATTGAGTACTCTTCCACCCAGGCATTCGGTCTGTTAAGGACAAGTTTTGAGAAGACTTTTGCCCCTATGTCCAGGAGATTTATCAATCTGTAATTTTTCGGTTCCCCTGGGCTACCCTTTTTATGGATAGGCCTGATTATTGCCCCCTTCCAGTTTGATGGCATTTTTCCCTCTGTTAGGATTAATTGGAAGAGGTTTGCGAAAAACTGTGCCCACCATTTTGTTTGGGATTTTAGGATTATAGCTGGGAGGTTATCCGGCCCTGCTGCTCTAGTTAGGTTCAGCTTCTTAATTATTTCTCCAATGTGGTCTTCTGTGAAATCTGATTTAAATTCGTCTGAGATTTCCTGCCACCCTGGTAAAGCTCTTACTCCTGAGCCTAATCTTGCTTCATACAGTTCCCTTATATATTTGTCCCAGGCTGCCTCACTTACTACGCATATCATTTCTCCTGCAGGTGGAGACGAGCCTGCTTTTATCAATTTCCAAAATTGTCTCAAATTTTTATTTTCAATTGATTCTAGCAGCTCTCCCCAGCATTTCTCTTTGTAATCGATTTTTGCATCAAGGGCCATCTTCTTAAGCTCTCCTTTTAGAGAGATTATATGTTTTTTCCTCTCTAGATTAAATTCTTTCCTCTGTTTTCTAGCTTCTGCCCTTATTTCTCTTTTTTTAATTTGGCAGTCCATTGAGAACCATTTCAAGCGGCTGTCACGGTTTGTTTGGACTTTACTTTTATTCTTTTTTAGTTCTATCCTAAGACATTCCACTAATTGGGCAATTTTCTCCTCGTACCATTTTAGATTTGGGTTTTCTAGATTTACCATTTCTATCTTTTGTTGGAATGATTTTAGCTTTTCCACATAATCTTCGGTTACTCTGGTTGTTGACCTTTTTGGATAATCTAATTCTTGGTGAATCACCTTTTCCCTTGGTTCCAGCCTTCCCCATTTTAAGCTTACCAAAAGCAAATTGTGGTCACTACCCTCCCCATTCAGTATTTTAAACTCCTGCACTAGGTGGAAGTTCCATGCTGGCATAAAGACATAGTCGATTAGAGAGTTTTGCCGACCTTTTTTAAAAGTCTTCTATGCCTTGTAGTCTGATTTAAATCTGCCATTTAGGCAAAAGAGTCCCTTTTCCCCCAAGTAATTGACCAATTCCCAATCCAGCTTTGAGGGGTCACATGTTGGAAACTTTGATATGTTATTCCATAGGCGTCTAGTAGTTCTGTGCACCAACGATCGGTCTTCCCTGGGTATAGTTTATGGTTAAAATCCCCTAAAATTAACAATTTGTCTGAAGTGTACCTTTCGAAAATATGATCTACGTCCTGCTTGTAGTTTCCCATCTCTCTTGCATAGTCCTCTACATTGTCCCATTGTATATATACATTTACAACAATCATCTTTGCATATGACTTATCCAGACAGAGATGGTTAATTCTACATGCCAATAACCATTTACACTTTACATTTAATATTGTCACATATCTTAGTATCTTCGTTGAGATAAGCGTCATTATTACCCCCGAGGGGCGACCAAATCTTTGTCTCGTTGCCGGTCGATTTAGTTGATAATATCCCTCGAAGATGGGGCTTTCGCCGCATGCCCAAGTCTCTTGTAGGCAAGCAATTGCTACTTCGTTTATACGAAGCTTTAACTGTTCCCTTTTTAAATCATTGCCTAGCCCGTTTATGTTCCACGTTAAGAGACTTAGGGCAGTCGGCGACCCTCTCTCCTATTCTATATCGCTCAGTCCCCCGACTACCTCACTTCCCACCAAATCGCACTCGCTTGAGTCCCCTAGATAACTACATTGGCTCCAATTGCCCCACCAATCCTCTTTCACAGTATTATTTATCACCACCTTTAGACGGTTATCCCCTTCCTCTTTACCCTGGTGCATTCTCACCTGTCTCTTTCCCAGACCTGCGTGGCAGCTTAGGAAGTCCCTTCCTGTAAGTACTTTTCCCCTTAGCTCTTTTTCAGTCAGTGCCTTTACTCCTTCTTGGAGAATCTCACTGGCTGCCCTCAGAATTGCCTTTCTTACTAGGTCTGAGTGTAACAATACTTTTGTTATTTCCCCACCTGTGGTGCTGTCTATAAAGCCCACCTGTCTTAAATCTTTTGTGTCAATCCCACTCAGGCTTCCACATTTTGAGAAGATCGACAAAATTTGTGATCTATTTAGGGGTTTTATTTTTCTTGTCTTCTTACCCCTTTGGACTTCTTCTGCTGGTCCTAGGTAGACCCATTTAATATTCCCCTGATCATATCCTTTCACTGGGGGTTCTAAAGTTTTCTGTCTTGGCCCTTTCTGCCCTGTTACTGCCGTTTCTGTCTCTTGTGGCTGGGAAATTTCTTCCGGGTTCCTGTGTCTCAGAGGGGTCTGCCTTTGACTTTTTAATAAGGGGGTTATTCTCTGGCCTATGAGTTTTTTCTTTTGTACTGTCCCTTTTGGGTCCCTGCCTTTCTTACTCTTTTCTTGTATGATTTGAACCTTCCTTGATGTTTCTATTTCCAAAGGTCTGGTCGGGACGAAGGCCCGAGCCATAATGTTTAGTGTATCTCCGGTTTCTTTTTCCTTCAACTTCTCCTTTGGCCCTACCTGTGTGGCCTGCTTTTTTCCCGCTCTACCTTTGGTGTGAGTTCTTACAAGGTCGCATCTCCTTCTTATTAACATTGGGCGCCTAGAGATATAGACATTATCTGGGAGCTCCATCCGACTATTTTCCGAGCTTTGCTCCATAGCTCGGGGGGTTCCTACTGGTCTTATCAGGGTAGGCATTTGGCCTTTGATTCTAGTCAACTCGTCCTCTATCCTCTTTAGGTGTTGCTTTTGGGCATTCAGAACTCCATTGTTCAGCAATGAGACTTCGAGTATCCCTTGCAGAGTTTTTTGCAGCATAAATAGAAGATCCATCATTGAGGTGGTAGGGGCAATTGAGAGGTCAGGGTCATGTTGGCTATTTCTCTCTGGGATTATGTGGCTTCTGGTTTTCCCGGTATTCTGCACATTTGAGTTATTTCCCCTTTCTTCACTCAATGGTACTTGGCTGGGGGATACCTCCCAAGCAAAACTTGTCTTCAGGTTGACTCTTCTCACTTGATCTTCATTCCCCGATACTTGGGGGGAGAACAGTTTTGGAGATGAAGAAAGCCAAGGTACCAACAAATTTGAATTCTGACTGTTTAGTATTAGATTTATTAATAGGGGATCCTCCGGCTCTTCTTCCTGATCTTTTTCTGGCGTTCCTCTCAGGTTTTGGTCCTCTTGAAGCACGTTATCCGTTTCTCTATATGTTGTCTCGGAGTCCTCCTCCTCCTCAGAGTCCACATTTATAGCCGTTGGGTTTTGGATTTTATAATGTTTACCTAAGAAGTCCTTTACTGGGTTTGAGGGCTCTGTATTCAGTTTTTTTTAGGGATGTTAGAGAGGACCCTTTTTTTACTTGCGGGGCCTTTTTTGGTCCTTTTTTACATTTTCCCTTCTTGCGTCTCTCCACGGAAGAATCCTCCTGGGAAATCAGGCTCTCTTGGCTATCATCCCTTAAACTGAACTCAGCCGGTTGTTTGCTCGTCTCCAGGCTGGAATCTTGTGCCGCCTTCCGCGCTTTCTTTCTTAAATTGCGGCCCATACCCTTTTGTAGGATTAAACTGGTGGGGGTTTGTTTTTCCCCTACTAGGCTTACTTTCTTTTTACTGCACAGAGTGGGTTACTAATCACCAATTAGTGTTCATATATTCTGGCTTAGACACACACACACCTCCCACTCCTCCACACTGTCGCTGACTTACCTCTGTTGGGCGCTATCCACCAGCCTGCCTTGCCAAGGATTGATGATGCAAATCTCTTCCTTTATCTCCTGTTGGGGCGCCCAGAGGCTCAATGGTCCGGGCTGGCTGGCCGACTTTCGGAGGTCCCTGGTAGCCGTTTATAGTGCTCCCCCTCAGGGCACCTAGGGGCACAGTTTGCCGCTTCTCGCACTTTTCTGGACCCCCCGGTCCTAGGTTTCTCTGTCCTCAGCCAGGGGTGCCCAAAGCTCTGTAGACTTGCTGCAGTTTCTCCCAAAACGGCGCGGAGGTGAGGGTGGGGTCAGTTGAGCTCGCCCCTCCGCTGTCCCGCGCCTCGCAGCACAAACAGTCCGGACAGCTATAGATGGACACACCCCTCGGCTCGCGTCTCCAGCCGCACCGAGTACTACACTCGCTGGGCGTTTTTCGTCGCTCTTCCTCCCTATTACGGTGTTCAGCTCCCAGCTTTGGGTTTCCGCAGCGTCTACGGCGTTTGGACCGGCATTTGGTCCGACGTCTCTATCGCGTTACTCCTCACGATGCGCCTCCTCCTCCTCTGGTGCTTCCGGCAAGGCAAGGCAAGGTGGGGCGTAGCGGCGGCAACAGAGGTAGCGGCGGCCTTCGGTTGTGGGGAGAGGGTTACAACCTTGGTGAGCAACTGCCATACAGGAGGTTGCACAGAAGGCTTTAAAGATTCCTGCCAAGCAAGCAAGGGTGGGCAGACCGAGGCAGAGGTACGGAGATCAGAGCCTGGATTGGAAGGCCACCCTTAGGGTCATCACGACATTATCTTTTTATGGGACATTTAAAGGATGAAATGAAGCGGCTGTTGTTACAATGATTTCTAACAACTTAAGAATCGAATTACTTCTGTCAAGAACTTCTTTATGAAACAATCTTCCTCTTGGGAATAACTTTCATATATTAACATTATTTTACACAGTATTGAATAATATTTATTGCTCACGCTTGTCGTGGTGTGAAGTGCTCTGTCACCCCTAGTGTTTTTATCTATGCTGTATAAATAGAACTCCTGATAATATTAACTAAGTAAATGTGCAACACTGAACAGGAATTATTCGTGGAATTACGAGTACAAGAAATATTTCTGTGAATAACTTCAACTTGTAAATCCATCCACTTAGGTGTTTTGATATCAAATGTACGTGCCTAAATTTTGTTATGGCCTAAGAAATCTCACATTGGCCAGATTATTTTTTGTGCAGTTTTATATAGCGCAAACCCGACCTGAATGTATTGGAGTGTTTTACATGAGCACCAGTTGCATTATTCAAGGTCACGTAAAAAAAATTTTTAGGCAAGGGACATTCAGTGATTTGCCTAGAATCACAGTATGTGGTGGGCGTAAAGCCTCTAAATACAAGCGCCTCAAACTTTTCTGCCATTTTTCTAAATACCTTACCATTGATAATTGAATTCTAACGGCAATATATTGCTTTTCTAATGACTTTGCCAAGCATTTGAGACTTCGGGCTGCAGTCCCTGCTTTCACCGAGGTCTATTGTTTCATGGGCTTCGCAGCTCAGGTTTTCACAGGTTATATTAATACCCTGATGTATTGACTCCCATGGATAACAAAAGTAAGACTTGTGGGGCATATTACCAAGCAATAGGATTAGCGGGAAAAAAATATCACCAAGCACCGAGGATTTTTACCGCTGAGATACCTTGATATTATCAAGATTTATCTCAAAAGCGGTAAAAATCCTGCGAAATGCATGAATTTCGCTGTAAAATCAGCGATATTCATGCATTATCGTGACAATGCTCTTAGCCATGTTATCCACCTTCCATTGGATAACATGGCTAAGAACTGCTTTTAGCAGGCGTTAGCTTTTGGAGATATTCGCGCTTAGCGCGAATATTTCCAAAAGTTGTTAATAGGAGTTAGAGATGTTAGCGACTGCTTCAGTCACCAACATCTTGGCACGCCCACTTTGCATGTCATTAGCGATAATTATCGCTGACATGCAAAGTGGGCCCCTAAATGCCCGCTATCGCCTACAAGCTGTCGCTAACTGGTGTTAGCGACAGCTTGGTAATAGGGCGATAATGCCCTTGGTAATATGCCCCTGTGTTTGTTTTCAAGTCATGGCCATGTAACTTTTTTGTGGCTCGAAGAGAGTAAGCTAGTTTCCCGGATCAGTTATAATGATAGATATTGGAAAATGTACACGTACATCTGTACATTGAAATCAACATTTAATTTGTAAAATACTCTGGGGCATATGTACAAGCCCCTATCGCCACCACAACGTCACTCATACCGACGTTGTTGTGAGGATAGGGGCTGCGCCTTATGGTCAAGGCAGCCTTGAGTCACTTAACGTGGCTTAACGCTGCTTTGTACATAAGGCCCCCTTTCACAGTTTTCTTAGCGTGAAAGGGGTGGGCATTGGGTGTTGCGGTGGGCATTCCACTGCAACACCAATTCATTTTGACGCTGCCTCCCCATGTACAAAGGTGGCATACATAGGAGGCAGCGCCAAAACTAAGTCCAGTTGAATCCTGTTCTTAGGTTGGCAAAACAAGGAGAAATGCATTATTTGTCCTAGTTTTTGCTTTTTCCATGTGTGCTGCCTTATGCAGCACACAGGGAAAAAGCAAAATGCCATGTTTATTTATGTACAGGCAGGTGTCCTTTCCTGTACATAAACAAACCTTTAAAATAATGCATTTTGTCACTTTCATGTGTGCTGCATGAAGCAGCACACATGAAAGTGATAGAATGGCATTTTATGATTTTTATGTGCAGGAACAGACATCTTCCTATACATAAACAATCCCCCCTGCACGCAGACACCCTTGCACTATGATGGAAGGGTGCCTGCATTGGCACTCAGTTGCTAAACTTAGCGCCACCGCAAGGGTAAAAGCAATGCCCAAAGCACTGTTCAGAAGCACCAAATACAGAAGGTATCTAGTCTGAGTATACCTCAGGCTTCTTTATACCACAGCCAAACACTTCCTACCCCTTTATTGCACTCTTGCAGGTTGTGGCTTTGTCCATTGATGATGGTTTTGCCGTCTTTCTCTTCGTCCTTCTTTCACATTTGTGTGGTTTTCCCTCTCTAGCTCTCTGGAAATGCCTGATGAGGAAAAATAAGTGCTGGTTCCCAAAAATATGTGCTGGTGGCCCCAACCAACCTCCGCTGGCTCAAATTAAGTACTGATTTTTTTCACCACAAATGTTATTTGGTGTTTTTCAATAAGACAAGCCATTACGGCAGCAAATAATAGGCTACATACCCTCAAACAACAAGAGCATAGAAAACTGGCACAGCCCTTCCCAATCCCCCAAACCCCACAATGCCCCCCCACAGATCCTTGAGGCGAATACACTTTTAGTTTATGGCAGGTTCCCTCATGTGGTATTCTCCATATGTTTGTATCTCAGTGTACAACTGGGCATTAACAGTGCTTACCGAGGCTAGAACTAAACCTCTATAAACAGCCCATATGTTTGGGTGCTTTTGAGGAGAGCCCCTGGCCTGAAAGACAGCTATTTCTAAACCCATAGAATGGTCCATACCTCACTTCCATGTGCCTATGGACAGTGGAGAATTTGCTTTCCACATCTTAGTAATGCCTCTCTTGGCCAGTGTGAGCCCCAAGAACTACAGGTGTCGTTTATAGCGGCTCCCGCTAAGACCCTCTGTGCTATGAGGAAGAGTCAGTTTGGGATCTAGTGGGATCTCCCAAGAAAGGACCTTGGCGAGGCAAGATGTCACTCACCGCCAGTAGAACTTCAAGGACAATCAATCCCACACTGTGTGTATGAAGGTGCCCTTGTCTATCCCGCACCAAAGGCACATAGGGGACCTAATCACTCCCATGACCCACAGGAGATGCCTGGTGTAATAAGCACTATTAGATATTTGATTTGAATGAAGCGAAAGTGAGAAAAAATAGCTGCTTCACGGGTGGGCCCCTGGGCCTCTGTCCAGTCATTTTCTTCATCCTCACCTACATCTCCCTGACATATCACCGAAGAGCTGGTAGTGTTGTGGTACTATGCATGGTTAGTGGCTGGTAGATTTGTGTAATTTAATGCATGCTTAGGTCACCCTTTAATTGCTTAACCTCCATAGGGGTTAAACTGTGGCAGCTCTTGATGGTCACAAAGATAGGGCAGTGGAGGCCAGCATGAATCTGGGGTGGTGCAGCGGGGCAGTAAGGAGGTAGGATTGTGAAAAAAAGAAAAATGTACTTACCTCCACGCCGCTCTGTCCCACATCGTCTCTCCTCAGAATGGGAAGTAGCCAGGCTCCCCTGCAACATTGTGATTGGGTCCCCTAAACCAATCACAACGCTGCAATGCAGAGCTGCGATTGGTGTGAGCGCTGTGGTTCGACACTCAGACGTGGACTGGGTGTCTGGGCATGTTCTCCGTGCAGGCTGTAATGCAGCCTGTATGGAAAACATGTTAAAGTGTGTATGACTGTTCGGCCGGCCCGAGAGGGCCAGTCAAAGAAAGCATGATGTGCACTTTAGTGTACCCACCACTCTTCCCCTGTTCTTTCAGCAGAGCAGTCCCACCCTCATGCTGCATCAGCAGGGAGGAATAAAATGTTAATACCATTGCATTATTATCATTTTATTATTCCTTGCCTTTACTACTGCACAGCAGCAGTGGGGTGACTCTCCTCCGCCTTAGCAGAGGAGCCGCCAGTGAGATACGGGATATGTCATGGTGCAGCTGTAGACAACTAAAGAATTAGCAACGATTAAGCTGGAAACTCAGTCACAGCTCTTGCAAGGAATTCAAGGCAGGAGATTTCATACCATCACCAGTGTGGACACCCCTATGTCACCCCATTTTTGGTAGCTTTTGAGTAGGGGAACCTGACGAAGAAGGATAGCATGCCCCAAGGTAGTCTCCCATGTCAGTCTCCTCTTACTACCCCATCCACTGAAGGGAGCACTGCCATTGGCATATAACTACCTCCATTGCAGGGGGAAGAAAGGCCTGTCCCATTCTGCTGTACACGAGGTTCAGGAGTGGGGTGTCACCCATCGCCCATCTCTCCATAGAAAATGCTGGGTTTTCATCAGAGCTATACCACTTGACATGAATGATCAGAAGGTATGAGGCAGCATAATAGGATTTTATGTCGTCTGCTGCAATTCCTCCACATTAAGTGGACTGAAAACGTATACGAAGGGCAATGCATGCAAGGCCACCACCCCAAAGAAACCTGTTTAGCACAGCATTAATCTGTTTGAACCATGATATTGGGATAGCGTGAGGATAATTCTGGTACTGACAAAGCATATGCTGAAATGAAAACATTTTAAAGAATGTTGATGTGCCTAGCTGGTAAAATGGCAGCTGAGACCAAGCCCTCACCCACTCTTTAACACGTGATAGCAATTGACAAACATTACATGACCATGATATCGCAGGATCAGGGAGATAAAGACCAAGACATATTTGAAGCCTTATCTGGCCAGTGTCAAACCAGTCGCCCACTCCATGCTATTGGCCGTGCCACACACAGGGAAAGCCACTGACTTCTCAGGATCCATGTATAGCCCAATTCACTGCAAAATAAGAGGCCAGAGGACTGCGGATTTGTAAGGACGATCATAACATCATCTGCGTATAGCGCAATTCTGTTAGACAACTCCGGTGACCACTCAAACCACTCTCTTGAGCATCCACCCTTACCCATGCAGCAAACGGCACCATGGCCAGTTCGATCAAGAGGAGGGACAGCAGGCACTCCTGTCTCATGTCCCTGTGGATCTGGAAAGGTGCTGACACCTCATTCGCCATCCGGTCCGAGGCAATCAGATCAGGATCTAAAAGGCATATATAAGAGAGGAACCGAGGGCCAAAATTCATGTTCTGGTGTAGAGTATTCCCAGCTGACCAAGTCGAATGCTTTATCAATATTGGCCAATAGTACAACAGCCGGACCTCCCAAGTGATCAGCCATGGCTAGAGAATCGTGGACACATCGGATATTGTAACGTGTGCCCCTATGTGTCGTGACACCTGCCTGATCTTGATGAACCAGATCATGCATGTGTTCCATAAGTATGTTGGCACGAGTCTTGGCGAGGACCTTCACCTCAACATTGAGGAGAGAGATAGGGAGATCTGCAAGGACTCTCTGAAAGAAATATGAGCAAGGGAACCCCCCCACCTGACTCTCCTTGACGTAAATCTTTTCCCAAGGCCGCACACGTGATGTACCTAACCCATAGAATGTCTGGTCTAATCTGCTGTCTTTCCTCTCTCCTCCCTCTCTGACAGAGGCCCCCTGACTTAAAGAGAAGAAGCCTAATGAGCCTAGAAGCCAACTACGCCTCTAAAGAGGTCATTATTTATACTCTAATTCTTGGCAGACTACACAAAATGTTGCATTTTCAGAAAAAACTTGTACCTTATTGGTCCGTCATGATGGCAAGAGGTCTCCCCATCCTGACACATTCTAAATTCTAAACTATACTGGTTTTAACAAAAGAAGCATAAATGATTAAATACATGTTATATGTTTTTGCAACATTTACTAGGAAAAAATTTTTCAGTTTGATTTACTCCTTCTTGTCATATTGTAGGCAGGAAGGATACTTTAACTAACACTGGTACATTGGCACAATCGCAGGAATCTACAGTTCACAGTGGCCTTGACTCCTTTGTGTCTTGAGGCATGCTGGTAACAATCTGCGCATGCTCTCTTCTGTTAATGCAAGTCACAGCCTTGCTGGATTCACAGGCGGCCATGTTTTCTTAGGCCCAAAAAGCAAAACAAAACAAAAGAGTATTACATTTATGTAAATCAGCCCATTATGTTTCCCAACTCCATACTTATACCCTCTATAAAAGATTTGCTAGCAAAGCTATTAGTGTAAAGCAGCTTTTCTTATTGGTTATGTACAACATCCAAAATGTGCAAATGTGCAACATAGCATAAACATGCACTGGTGTACATTTTCAAAGCGTATATAGTTAATACATGCATGCTTAAATGTTTTAGATAGCTTTTCATGCAAAAAAGCCTTTAGCACCATGTAGAGTGTTTGGTGCATTATTAATTCACACACATTATAAAAGAGGTTTTATAAACTGAAATACTTTTTTTTCAGTTCATACGTTTTTATTTCCAAATATTTTATCATAAAGGCATCGTTAAAATAACACACTCTACATAATTTTACACCAATTTCCAAGGGTATTAAAATCAGTAAGCCCTAACATTCGATACTAGACGCACACTTGATGTACCTAACCCATAGATTGTCTGGTCTAATCTGCTGTCTTTCCTCTCTCCTCCCTCTCTGACAGAGGCCCCCGACTTAAAGAGAAGAAGCCTAATGAGCCTAGAAGCCAACTACGCCTCTAAAGAGGTCATTATTTATACTCTAATTCTTGGCAGACTACACAAAATGTTGCATTTTCAGAAAAAACTTGTACCTTATTGGTCAGTCATGATGGCAAGAGGTCTCCCCATTCTGACACATTCTAAATTCTAAACTATACTGGTTTTAACAAAAGAAGCATAAATGATTAAACACATGTTATATGTTTTTGCAACAGTTACTAGGAAAAAGTGTTTCAGTTTGATTTACTCCTTCTTGTCATATCGTAGGCAAGAAGGATACTTTAACTAACACTGGTACATTGGCACAATCGCAGGAATCTACAGTTGACAGTGGCCTTGACTCCTTCGTGTCTTGAGGCATGCTGGTAACAATCTGCGCATGCTCTCTTCTTTTAATGCAAGTCACAGCCTTGCTAGATTCACAGGTGGCCATGTTTTCTTAGGCCCAAAAAGCAAAACAAAAACAAAAGAGTATTAACGTTATGTAAATCAGCCCATTATGTTTCCCAACTCCATACTTATACCCTCTATAAAAGATTTCCTAGCAAAGCTATTAGTTTAAAGCAGCTTTTCTTATTGGTTATGCACAACATGCAAAATGTGCAAATGTGCAACATAGCATAAACATGCACTGGTGTACATTTTCAAAGCGCACACAGTTAATACATGCATGCTTAAATGTTTTAGATAGCTTTTCATGCAAAAAAGCATTCAGCACCATGTGTAGTGTTTGGTGCATTATTAATTCACACACATTATAAAAGAGGTTTTATAAACTGAAATATTTTTTTCAGTTCAGTTCATACGTTTTTATTTCGAAATATTTCATCATAAAAGACATCGTTAAAATAACACACTCTACATAATTTTACACCAATTTCCAAGGGTATTAAAATCAGTAAGCCCTAACATTCGATACTAGACATAAAAATTAGATTAAATCCTACAACACAATTTACATCTGTAAAACCTGGTAAAGTGTCATACATATTAGATTAAGATACAACAAAGACGTCATCAATACAATTAAAGACGTACTAAAGATTTTCAAAAAATAGATTTCAAACAGTTATCAACTAACTATTGGCAACTTAGCTCTGATTGTCCACGCTCAACCCAAGAACTTTGCTACAGCTATAACCACCATTTCTGTTGTGTCTGCCCTCAAAATACGTATGGAGACCAACCCCTCCCGTGTTCTCATTTTGTTACAAATAGGTTTTAACCATTTGCTCCGGGGGGCTGAATAGGCAGGGCAAACGAAAAATACATGGCCTAGTGACTCTTTTAGGTCAATGCACCATGGGCAAAACTCATTTGACTGACCTCGCCACTTGATGGTAAACGATCTCAATGGAAGCGACCCGACCCTAAACTGGTGATATAACTTCCTATCACCACTCTTAGTGATGATATCCCAGTAATCCTCTAAGAAGGGGTTGAGTTTATGTTCCAAGAACCTACCAGACAGAGAGGTGGTATCTGTCTGGACAATGAGTTGTTGTCTTACTGTGGCCCCAAAAAGATCTTTAAAATCCTTTTTCGATGGAAAAACATTAATATTTGGTGCTGACCACAAATGACTTAGGCCCATATTTTCCAATAAAAATCTTACATTCCTAAAGAGGGAATATTACCCGAGCCCACTACATATCTTAGGTCCAATATTTCATTAGCAAAAAGTGCCAGTTCAGGGGTTGTCCATATTCTCCTCCATAAGGCTACTGTTCTGAAACGTGCTACATCGTCAATAGAATGACATCCCAGGTCGAATAACAAGGGCTTCACAGGGCTAGATTGGGGGAGGCCTACATGGGTTTGGAGAAATTTGTTTTGGACTCTGACTAACGATGTTAGGTCCGAAAAGGCCCATAAGTCCGCACCGTACAAAATCGCTGAACTTATTTTTGCATTATAGATTCTTAAAGCAGGACCTATCTTTTTTGTCAGAGCAGATCTCTGCTCCTTGATTAAACACCCTGTCAGCTGAGCAAACCTCAGGGAGAGTATGTCAAGCTGAGGTTTCCAGCTAAGCCTGTTTTCCAACACAACCCCCAGATAAGTCATGACTTTTACCTGCTCAAGCTCACAACCATTCATACTAACATGACTCTGCAGTGGTCTGTTTTTGGTTAACACCATAAATTTTGTCTTAGTTATGTTAACCTGTAGATCATTATTTGACAAAATTCCTCAAACTTGTTTAAAGCGGACTGAAGACCCTTCTTAGTTTTAGATACAATTAGGGTGTTATCCGCGAAGATAAGAAGCGGGAACTTAGTACCTCCTAAAACTGGGGCATCAGTTGGGAATGCTGCGAAGTACTGCAGGACCCTATTGATGAACAACAGGAACAGGGTCGGTGCAAGTACACACCCTTGACGTACACCACGGGAGACGGGAAATCTCTCTGTAACCTGCCCCTGTTTACCCCATCTAACCTGTGCAAAGTTTTCCTCATGTTGTCTAATCACTATATCAAGAAGATCACGTGGCATCCCCATATTTGCTAATGCGACCCATAACTTGGCTCTAGGAACCAAGTCAAAGGCAGATTTTAGATCTACGAATGCTGCATAAATAGTTCCACCACCCAAAATAACAACCTTCCAGTAAATTAGTATAAATCTAAACACCTGATCGTTCGTGCTGACACAAGATCTAAAGCCTGCTTGTAGCGGGGACAGAACATTCGCATGATCCATCCAGGCCTGGATCTTGGCCAGCACCATCCTGGCTATTATTTTCTGGATGGCATCTATTAAACAGATGGGGCGGTAGTTCCCCGTGGCAGAACGATCACCTTTTTTGAATATGGGCAGTATCTCTGCGCCCCGCCACGAATCCGGGATTGGAGCCCCCTTCACTATAGCATTAGCTAGAAAAGTAATATAAGGCACCCAATCGTTAGACTCATATTTAAATAGGTCGGCCGGGATGCAATCCATACCTGGGGCTTTTCCACCTTGTACCAACCTAAGTGCATTCTCAGCGTCTTTACTGTCGAACACAAGTTGAAAGTTGAAAGTTGAAAATATTTATAGAGCGCACTGTGACCAAGCGGCTTCCTGGCGCTGGGTGATTGACAGTAGCAGAGGAACGGAGCACCAGGGGATTACTGGGTAGCAAAGGCTTGAGCAAACAGATGAGTTTTAAGCGCCTTACAGAAGTGCAGATACTCAGCGATGGACCTGATAGTGAGCGAAAGGCTATTCCAGAAGTGGGGGGGGAAGAGTGGAGAACCTAGTGCCACCTACTCAGGTCTTGCAGAAACAGGGAACACTGAGAAGTGACTGGCTAGAGGAACGGAGATCACGGCAGGGGAGGTAGTGGGTGATCATGGAGTAAATGAAGATAGGCGCCGTACGGGCGCCGGCCATGAAGACTATGCATCCCATCTTGAAGAGGGTTCGCTGCAGGATGGGAAGCCAATGAAGGGATTTAAGTAACGGAGTGGTGTGGTGGTACCTGGGAAGCCGGTGGATTAGGCGAGCGGCCTGATTTTGGATGGTCTGGAGGCGTCGCAGCTCGTAAGCAGGAATGCCCATGTACAAGCAGTTCCCGTAGTCCAAACGAGAGAGAATCAAAGCCAGAACAATGATTTTGAGAGCGTCAAGGGAGAAAAAGCAAGAAATCTTTCGGATAACCCTGAGGGACAAAAAACAGGAGGAAACAACGGAGCTGACCTGGGGGCGCATGGAGAGGTCCGGGCTGATTTTGATTCCCAAGGTTCTTACTGAGGCAGAGGGAACCGGGGGGACCAAGGATGGAAGGCCAGAAGGCAGAAGTCCAAGGGCTGGTGGAACCGCCCGTCAGGACAACCTCCGTTTTGTCCGGGTTAAGCTTGAGGTGGTTTTGATTCATCCAGTCTGAAATAAAAATAAGTGTGGTCTGAAATTTAAGGAGGGAGTCAGAGGGAGAGGAAAGATCAAAAACAAGCTGAAGGTCGTCAGCGTAATTGTACACGGAGACCTCCGTTTTGAGCAGAGAAATAATAAGGGGATAAATATAAAGAATGAAAAGAAGGGGGGAGAGGGAAGAACCTTGGGGGACCCCACAGGACACCGAACGAGGGGGGCAGAGAGACCGGAGAGCCGAACAGCTTGTGTCCGGTCTTGGAGGAAAGAGGCGAGCCAGGAGAGAGTGGTGCCCTGGATGCCCGCTGCCCTTACACGGTCGAGGAGGATGGAATGGTCGACCGTGTCAAAAGCAGCGGATAAATCAAGAAGCACCAAGGCTTGAGGAGAGTTGGAATCTGCCTTGCTCTTCAGCTCGTCCAGGACCAACAAAACCGCAGATTCGGTCGAGTGGACCGGGCGGAAACCTGCTTGATGAGAGGCCAAAAGATGGTTGTCCTCGATGTAGGCCGACAGGCAGGAGGTAATGTGGCTCTCTAGGATCTTGCCTAGGTAAAGGAGAAGGGAGATGGGCCTGAAATTAGCAGGGAGAGAAGTGTCAGAGACGGGTTTTTTTTAAAAATGGGAATGACTGTGGCTGATTTAAAGGAGAGCCGGACTATACCCTGAGAGATGGATGCGTTGAGAAGGGATAAGGGGGGGTCGGGCAGCCAGAGAATAGCTCCCTTAGGATGCGAGCCGGTCCACAGTCAGCAGGGGACCCTGACTTGACCTTCCTAAGCAGGGCAAGGAAGGATTCCTTCCAGATAGATGACAAATGGTTCAAAGAGGAGGACAGAGGGGGAAGGGAAGGGGAGGGAAGGGGAGAAGATGGAAAGGAGATGTTCCGTTTGATGTTAGCAATCTTCTCAAGAAAGAAATCTTTTAAGGAGAGGCAGAGGACTTGGGAGGGGACAGGGTTGGGAATAACTCTGTCAGAGGCAGCCAGATTGTAAACAATGGAAAAAATCACCTTGGATTTGTTAGTCGCTAGTAGGATTTTATTAGAGAAGTATTCTAATTTGGCTGAGAGAATAGCTCTCTTATAGTTTTTTAGGAGAGACCTGTATCGATCTCTCAGGAGTGGGCAGGAGGGGGCAGTAATTTTGCTCAGACTGTCTGAGAGCTAATTTAAGGACCTTAAGATCACTAGAAAACCATTGATTGGCTTTGTGGAGGTGACAAGCCTTGACCCTCCTGAGGGGAGCGACCAGGTCACAGGAAATGGACAGTCAGGTGTTTTTTAGGGGAGACCTGTATCGATCTCTCAGGAGGGGGCAGGAGGGAGCAGTAATTTTGCTCAGACTGTCTGAGAGCTAATTTAAGGACCTTAAGATCACTAGAAAACCATTTATTGGCTTTGTGGAGGCGACAAGCCTTGACCCTCCTGAGGGGAGCGACCAGGTCACAGGAAGTGGACAGCCAGGTGTTAACGGCGTCAACTTGAAGGTCGAGGGAAAGGTCAGATAAATCAGGGAGGGAGGTCGCCAAGGAAGAATGAAGAGACTTAAGGTCCACCCGGTTCCAGTTCCGTGCTAGGACATTTTTGGGCAGGGGGGGCTGGTTAGTGACTGCAAGATCAATAGAAAAGGAGATGAGCGAGTGGTCCGACCAGGTGCAGGGAAGGATGGTGACAGGAGAGATAGCCCGACTGCCCGACCATATCTGGTCGAGGGTGTGACCATGAATGTGGGTGGGGGCGTGAATGGGAGAAGTGAAGTTGAAACAGCGAAGAGTGTCAGAGAAGTCTTTAGAAGTTTGATCTTCCCTGGGGTCACCAGGCCAATAGTTGAAGTCGCCCAGTAGAAGAACTGACGAATTATTGATCACAAGGGTGGCCAGCAGGTCTTGGAGAGCAGGCGCAATGTGAGGCATAGTTTGGGGAGGGCGGTATAAAATAACTATAGTGAGGGGTACCAGAAGGTTCACCGAACGGGCGACTAACAAACCACATGAGGTATGGGAGGATGGGTCAGGGGTTGGAACTGAAGATTGGACTGGATGATCATGGCCACACCCCGCCAACTTTCCCATCTGGGCGATCAGCCCAAAGGGCGTAGTAGGAGTTGGGAAGCGCAAATAGAACATCGGGCAAGGAATCTGCAGAAAACCAGGTTTCCGTCAGGAACAAAAGATCAGGAGACTCAGAGTCGAGAAGGTTGAAGAGTTCCAACTGGTGCCTACCCGCCGAGTGGGTGTTAAGGAGATAGGCAGAGGCCACAGTGGGTGGACGGGAAGAGGGAGGGGGTGAGTTCACAGGCCGAGCGGCAGACTGGGGCCTGAGCAAGGAAGCAGCAGGGGGGGGGGAGGGGCAGAAATGCCGAGGGCCTGGATGCGTTCAAGCATCAGAGAGCTAAGGGGCCAGTTACCTTGAAGGACAAGGAGTTGCGCAGATGTGTACATTACAAAAGGAATCATAGGCACAGAAGTGAGTGCGATTACCACTAACCATTAGCTGGATAACTACATTACAAAAGGAGCAGGGTCTGTGGCCCCGGGTCCTGTCCGGTCGCGGACAGGCGCAGACGGGCTCGCCTTTGGGGATGGCACAAGGTCGGTGACTTTAAGATAATATCAACTGGGGTCGGAACTATTTCTATTTCCAGGCCCTGAAACTGTGACCCAAAGTGATCAACCCATTTTTCGGCAGACACATGGTTTACCGGAACTTGCAAATCCACTGTGCTTCCCCATTTGACTACCTGCCAGAACCTGGTCTGGTTTCTCGACCTACTGGCCTCAAGTAAATCCTGCCAATGTTGGTCATCCCATTCCTTCTTAGCCTGCTTGAGGGCTCCAGAGAGTAAGGATGGGTGGCCGCTCGTTTAGCGTCGCAGCGGCCAAACTCTGGAACTCCCTGCAACTCCCTCTAAGCATGGGCGTAAAATCCGCTCCGCTCGCAGATTTTTCGGATTTTCGGCAAATTCGCAATCCGCGAACTCGCGTGAATTTGTCGAAAATCCGTGAATCCGCTCGCGGCGGATTTTTTGCTTGGATGCGGCGCGCGGCGTGGTGCACGGCGTTCACTTTCCGTCATTAAGCGTTTGCCGAGTTGTTTTTCTCGATCATATTTTGCGAGTGCCGCGCCATTTTAGATCTTGCTGCGTGATCCCGCGGGAGTTTGGCGCCCGCGAATACGTAATCGCGGCTTGCCACCTTGCACAGCACACCTCGCGAGAGTTCGCAATTGCGAACACGTAGTTGCGGCGGAAAGGAACAATCTCGCACTCGCGAAATAGAGATTTTGCAATTCTGCACAAGAAAATCACCAGCAAACAGGATAAACCTTCAGAAAATTATGATTTTTATCAGAATCACTCCTCAGGTTGACATTTGCATGGCCTTTTTTTTGCAAGGAGTCCATTTTTGGGGGGGGGGGGGAGGAAGGAAGTGCCCCACAGTCTCCAACTTCCTGTTCCTGTCCAGCAGGCTCCTCCCAGTGCTTTGTCCATCTCCTGGTCACTTTCATTTGGATCTGGAGCTGGAAGGATTACTTTTTGTGGGTGCTGTTGGATATTTGGATTTGAGGCCTTTTTGACTGTCTTTGGATCACTTTTGGATTAGAAATCAACTTTCACAAGTAAGTTTGTTTGGGGCATTACAGTTGCTGCAAGTACAATTTTGGAACTTTTTCAGAGCATTAAATAAATTATATTGTGGGTAGCCACAGTATCCAGTAGGACCAGGGTTGGTTAGGGGTGCATGATACAACTGTTTTGTTGAATTTAACCACCATTGAAGCCATGGATGGGCTGGGATTGTGCTGATTTTTGTCGTTTTTTTGGGCCTGCTGGTGTGGCCCTTTGCCCAGGGGTGGTGAGTGTTGCATGGGCCTAGTCTTTCTGTGGGGTGTCTTCTTGAATTTAAACATCATTGAGGCCATGGATGGGCTGGGATTGTGCTGATTTTATTGTTTTTTGTCGTTTCTTTGGGGCTGCTGGTGTGGCCTTTTGCCCAGGGGTAGTGGTGCATGGACTGAGTGTGCCTGTAGTGTGGTCTCACTCTCTTTAATGTAAACATCCTGGATGGCATTGGTTTGTGGTGATTTTTGGCTGTTTTTCGGTTTTTTTGGGGTGTACTGTTGATGTGGACTGGCCATGTGGGTGGTGGTGGTGGCCATCTTGAGTGCTGGCTGGTACAGGCAACATGTGCTTGGGGTGCAAGGGGCCATTTTGAAGAGAGGCAGTGTCTGAGGCCTGCACTTATTTTGCCTACTTTTCATCCATTATGCCCAGGGGTAGTGAGTGTTGCATGGGCCTAGTGTTTCTGAGGGGTGTCTTCTTGAATTTCAACACCATTGAGGCCATGGATGGGCTGGGATTGTGCTGATTTTATTGTTTTTTGTCGTTTTTTTGGGGCTGCTGGTGGGGCCCTTTGCCCAGGGGTGGTGACTTGCATGGGCCTAGTCTTTCTGTGGGGTGTCCTCTTGAATTTAAACACCATTGAGGCCATGGATGGGCTGGGATTGTGCTGTTTTTTGTTGTTTTTGTCGTTTTTTTGGGGCTGCTGGTGTGGCCTTTTGCCCAGGGGTAGTGGTGCATAGACTGAGTGTGCCTGTAGTGTGGTCTCACTCTCTTTAATGTAAACATCCTGGATGTCATTGGATTGTGCTGATTTTTGGCTGTTTTTCTGTTTTTTTGGGGTGTACTGTTGATGTGGACTGGCTTGGGGTGTAAGGGGCCATTTTGAGGAGAGGCAGTGTCTGAGGCCTGCACTTATTTTGCCTACCTTTCATCCATTATGCACAGGGGTAGTGAGTGTTGCATGGGCCTAGTGTTTCTGAGGGGTGTCTTCTTGAATGTCAACACCATTGAGGCCATGGATGGGCTGGGATTGTGCTGATTTTATTGTTTTTTGTCGTTTTTTTGGGGCTGCTGGTGGGGCCCTTTGCCCAGGGGTGGTGACTTGCATGGGCCTAGTCTTTCTGTGGGGTGTCCTCTTGAATTTAAACACCATTGAGGCCATGGATGGGCTGGGATTGTGCTGTTTGTTGTTGTTTTTGTCGTTTTTTTGGGGCTGCTGGTGTGGCCTTTTGCCCAGGGGTAGTGGTGCATGGACTGAGTGTGCCTGTAGTGTGGTCTCACTCTCTTTAATGTAAACATCCTGGATGGCATTGGATTGTGCTGATTTTTGGCTGTTTTTCTGTTTTTTTGGGGTGTACTGTTGATGTGGACTGGCTTGGGGTGTAAGGGGCCATTTTGAAGAGAGGCAGTGTCTGAGGCCTGCACTTATTTTGCCTACTTTTCATCCATTATGCCCAGGGGTAGTGAGTGTTGCATGGGCCTAGTCTTTCTGAGGGGTGTCTTCTTGAATTTAAACACCATTGAGGCCATGGATGGGCTGGGATTGTGCTGATTTTATTGTTTTTTGTCGTTTTTTTGGGGCTGCTGGTGTGGCCTTTTGCCCAGGGGTAGTGGTGCATGGACTGAGTGTGCATGTAGTGTGGTCTCACTCTCTTTAATGTAAACATCCTGGATGGCATTGGATTGTGGTGATTTTTGGCTGTTTTTCTGTTTTTTTGGGGTGTACTGTTGATGTGGACTGGCTTGGGGTGTAAGGGGCCATTTTGAAGAGAGGCAGTGTCTGAGGCCTGCACTTATTTTGCCTACTTTTCATCCATTATGCCCAGGGGTAGTGAGTGTTGCATACTTGCATGGCCCTAGTCTTTCTGTGGAGTGTCTTCAATGTAAACATCATGGATGGCATGGGATTGTGCTGATTTTTCTGTGTTTTGTCGATTTTTTGGGGTGTATAACTGAACTGATGTTCCTCTGTCTTCCATTGCTTTTAGGTGCACAAGACTCAAGAGAACCACCAGTGCCAGGAAGAAGTCCTGCAGCGGTGTGTGTGTGCAGCATAACGTCACGCGACGTCACGTCTGGACACAGACAACTCTGCAACTCGTGCAACTGCTGCCTGCTGTTCTGACCTGCTCTGAAGAAGATGGCCCCAAAAAAAGTTACCCGTAGCTCCTCTAGCAAGAAAGGTGCCAGTAAGGAGCAGAAGAAGCAAGTTACCAAGGAGACTGGTGTGCCGCCCGCCCCTTTTTTTGGGAGTAAAAAAAAAAGTATGCCTGCAGCAGCAGCGGGATCTGCTGGGGACCAAGCTGGCAGCAGCACCCCCGCTCCAGTGGGCTCAGTGCCACCACCACCACCACGCCAACTTAAGTCCAAGCCCTTGAGTGCTGCAGAGGCAGCCAGTATAGTTCTTCAATCACCATCGACCAGTGATGTTGGCTTATCGCAAGAAAGCAGCAGCAATGTCCCTCAATCAACACAGGTTGTTGTAGCTCATCTGACGAGTGTTGAACAACCACAGCCGCAACAACAATCACATGTGCAAGTACAAGCCCAAGTACATGTGGAAGGAGAGGCAGCGCAAGGAGATGCGCAAGCAGAGGTGCATGGAGGGTCACAAGTGCCCACAATAGTTGTTCCTCCCGAAGTAGGGGCACATCAGGAAATCGACAATCAAGGCGAGGTATCATTTGAGGAATCCACTCCTCCTGATGATCCTTCATTGTCTTGCACACCCCTAGCAAGGAAGAGATCAAGGGTGGTGTCTACATCTTCTTCAAGCACACCTCCTTCTGATGATACGGATCAAACTTGGGAACCAGCACCACTGCCGTCTGAGAGTGAGGCACACCATGATCCGACAAAGGTAGTGAAGCGTAAAAGGAAGCTCGTCCAAAGTCTCAGAGTTATGGAGTGTGATGAGGCTCAACAAGAAGTGGCGGATACTGCTGCTGATGAAGACTCTGCCAACGACGACCCAGTCATCATAAAGGTCACTGCAGCCCCAGCGGGCATGCAGCAAACAGACATTTTGACCCTAGCCCGAAGAGCTGCTGAGCGTGATGATGATGATGTTGTCGATGAGGAGGCAGTGGAAACACCACAATCATTGGAGTTAAGTAGTACACCAACTCGTCCCGCTTCCATATTTCTTTCTGGCAAGAAGAGACCTCCATCCACCTCGACCTTAATTAGTGGCGGTGAAAGTGCACAACGTACAAAAGTTGGGCAATCCAGATCCTCCACTTCATCTGGCATTAGCTTCATGACCACCACCACCAGTATCGCCGCCTCCTCCAGGTCCCACAGACACTTCAAGTCCCCAGTTTGGGACTTCTTTACTGTTTGTCAAAAAAATCCAAAGTTTGCCATTTGTACCATTTGTAAGCAAGCAGTTAGTCGTGGTAAGTCAGGTACCAACTATGGTACCGGAGGCCAGAGAGGTCATCTTAGGAGACAGCACACTGTCCAATGGTTTGCGCACCTAGAATCGATCAAGGAAGCCCGAATTCAAGAAAACGTTGATGTTGCATCTCATGATGACGAGGAGGAAGAAGACGTGTCAAACACTTCCCTTACACCCAGTACCCCTGTCAGCAGCACACCCAATGTGAGGCACACTAAGAGTGTTGGAGCGAGTGAGACACCAACGCACAAAAGTTCACCAGCGAGCAAAATTGGGTCAACGAAGTCATTATCAGCCCGTAAATGCTTGGTCCGTGGCAACATTAGAACCATGTTTTCTTCAGACGTGCCATATGAACGCAACCACCCACTGACGCGTCTGTATTGTGGTAAATAAATAATTAATTACCGGTACTATTTTTGAATACAGTGAATAAAACAGATAGCTCAATAAATAAGAGACAGGATTCGAGGTATCTTGAGTCTTACAGGCTTTAATCAGGCATAAGGGAAGGGACAGGAACGGGATAGCCTGCACGGAAATAGAATGGATGGCAGCTGCCAGGGAACGGGAATGGCATGGGGTAACTTTCAGTAACAGTACATAGTATATATACTAAAACAATTACATTACATTCAATACAGTAGGCGTAGCAGTAGGCGTAACTCGTAGCAGTCGCGAAAGATAAGAGTAAAATGGGTGTAACAAGAAGGCGTGTACAGGGCGTATACATAGACATGTGATGTAGACGTCATGGAAGTGTCATAAATGGGGCGGAAACATGGAGGGGGCTACCTGAGCGGCTGGGACCTTTAACCGAGTGGTGCGCGCAAACGGGCAATGACGTGTTACCAGGAAGAACTGGGGCTATGACTTCTACGCTGGAAGAGGAGACTAAAGTCTGCAGTGTCAGAACGACTTGTACCTATATCATATCTGGTATCTTGTGTTTGGAGTACATGTTGATAGAATCCAAAAGTTATCAGGGCAAAGGCTACTTGACACTAAGACTGGTGCGTGCATAATTCTACATGTATTGCGTGTGCTAGGAATATTCTATGAATATTAATACAGTATTTCTCTTACATGGAGACAGAAAGGCTAGACCATAGCTGGAACTGTTGATGCGATTCAGTAGCTTAGGAATGCAGAGAAGGAGGGCTGGACTGATAACTAGAAGCATAACATACTTTTGGCAGACTGGGAGGCAGAGCCAGGCCGGGCCGGGCACTGTGAGGCAGGAAGTAAGTGAAGGGTCAGGGATGCAGGTGGGGGCTGCATCGCTCCTCGGAGTGGGTTCAGGAAACTGGAGCTGAATCTGGTGTCCGGGCCCTTTTGAGGCCTAGAAACGGGGACAATTCAATGAATTAACGTGCACACTGTATAATGTGGCAACATAGGCCTAATACTCGTTGCTTTCACGAGAACTGGAAACTGGCGTACTAGAGTTGGACACAACTATAATTGCGTCTGTAATCGATCAGAGGGGGATACATGCATATCGATCATGCACATATAGCATAGGATGGGGAACACGTAGGCACATATAACATGGCAAAATTTACTTTTCCACATTCCCTCCTTGTGCCCTACGTTTCCATCAGGAAACATCAATATTCATGATACCATCTATCTGTTCATATAGCATCATTTGCTCGTCTCGAATTGTCTTGGAACGGGATTTAGGACTAGGAATACAAGAGGTAGCACACATGCCGCAAATCGCAGGGCCACATTGTAAACAGAGGCAGCAACTGAATATGATCATTACTGCTATACCTAGGAATGACAATACTTTCCATCCCCAGGCAGATATGATACTCCAGAGCCAACCGGACCATGTCCAGGTGCCTGGATTCTGGTGTAACTGATGGGCAATTTTATGAAGTCTGGTTATAGCTGAATAAACAGACGGCGCGTTATTAGGAATGAAAATGCAGCAACTAGATCCGATGACTCTACAAGCTCCTCCTCTATCGGCCAGTATGACGTCAAGAACGAGACGATTTTGGAGCACAACAAAACGCATAGCAGATTGTTCTTCGGTTAAGTTACCTAGAGCGGAAGTAGTCTCATTCACTACTGCTTCAAGGGTTCTGGTTAACCTACGTATTAACTTACTATTCTGGACAGGGCCTATAAAGAAGAAGAAACCTTTATTGAAGTCTTGATATTGTTCTAGAGCAGTTTCAGTTTGATCGACAATTGGGGACTCAGTCTCCCTTCTATGTCTAACGTGTACTAGATGTGTGTTTCTGTGATAATCGGATGGGGCTAGAAAAACTGGTGGCAGTAGGAAGGCAATATAACATGTTCCATCCCAATCAAGGGGCAGACGAACATATGCGGTCTGACCACAAACAAAATAAGAATGACGTGAGGCTTTGAGAATAGATTTCCCACTGTCACTATACTCGACAGTAGTAGTACAATCACTATGTCCTACATGTGCGGAACCATTCTTTCTGACACATAATTCGCCTTTGACTGGTAGTACTGAAATAGCAGGCAAATCTGGAGTAGTATCGGACTGAACATTCAGGACCATGAAATTCGAAGAATAATTACTTAAATCATATACTTCATTCTCTAGATCTAACCCTGTTCTATGGGAAAGACCTTCCTTGTCTGGAAAACATGTTCGATTCAGAAGGGACATATCAGTTGAGGATGACGTTAACGTGGACCATGCTCCACACGAACCATTATGTGAAAACGGATAAGGAAAAAGTGGCAGAACTCCCTTCGGTGTCTGGAAAGGGGGGAGTCGACCACACACCCAACAATTAGTGGCATTGCTGGTCTGGTGTGAATAGTGCAACATTCGAATGAATGTGTTGTTACGCATAGCAAGACGATAGGATAGCTCGTGAGGAGGCAGATCACTAAATGTGTGCTCTACTGTAGTATTAGAAAACATATGTACATGTGAAATTGGAAAACATAAATGTAAAGCATAACTTATGCATGTAACCATAAGACTCAAAAATAACAAGAAGAATAGAACGATAATACATCTTTTAGAGTTTTGACTAACTCTCTCACTGTGTGGGTCTATCTCATACATGTCAGGAACCTGTCTAACCGTTTCACCCGAGAGGGACTTAGACAATTAAACTGGCTGACTTATTTTACTAGACCTCAACTTGGCTTTATACTCCTGCTGCGGAGTTTTCTCTAACAGGGGAAGTTTGAATTCAGAGTCTGTCTTTGGGCAGTCCTTAAGAATAGGGCAGTCTTTGATAAATGTCTTTTGTCGCAATCCATGGAATTTCTTGATATGACTGGTGTGCACCCAGCCTCTGCGTCCCTCAAGCTTGACTGCGGTCCTTGTTGTCAATAACACCAGCTGGGGCTCCTTCCAACGGGGTTCCAGCGGACTTGAACGATCAAAATTTCGCACCAGGACATATTCTCCCGGAACGACTTCATGCGGTTTCACCTCAGTGTTGTCTGGAAATGCAGCGGCAACCTGTGAACGACAAGAGTGTAGGGCAGACATCAAGGAAGCTAGGTAATCTGTCAGCATATTACTGGAAACGTCTGTAATACTACGGGGTCTAGGTGTACCCCACATGTTTGGAGGGCGGCCGAATACGACCTCATAAGGGGACAGACCTGATCTGGAATGTGCAACCATTCTCATGTAAAAGAGCGCAACTGGCAGAGCTACTAGCCAGTCTACACCTTTTTCTGTACACACTTTAGCAATGCGGATTTTCAAAGTCTGGTTATGTCTCTCTACGAGACCGGCTGCTTCAGGATGGCGTACACAATGGAACTTCCATTGGTACCCTAACAGAAGGGAAACTTGTTTCATGAGCTCGGATGAGAATGGCTGGCCGTTATCTGAATACACGACCCTAGGCAATCCAAAGCGGGGAAAATACTCACGAACCAACTGCCTGGCAGTGGTCGCAGCTGTGTAATCTGGAACTGGATATGCTTCTGTCCACCTGGACAAAGCGCATACAACTACTAGGACATACTTGAAACCTCGACATCGCTCCATCTGAATATAATCCATCTGGAGGACTTCAAAAGGGTGGTCAGGAGGTTGGAATCCACCTTGTTCCACCGGGACACTTTTACCTGGATTGAACTGACAACATATCATACAGGTACGGACTTTCTGCTTGGCTGCTGCTCGTAAATGCTTGTTGAACCAAAGGTTCTGAATACTGTCTAACATAGCTTTTTCTCCTAGATGTGCTGGACTATGTGCGGTGTTGATAATGACTTGAACCATAGAGTCGGGGAGAAACCATGTGGCTTTTCCCTTCGTCAACCATCCTTGATCTGTCTGGGCCCCTCCTTGTTCGGACCATTTCTTGATCTCATCAGGAGTAGCATGTAACTGTATGTCTATGACATCTTGTGTAGGGTCCTTAACTGTCATACAAGTAGTCTGATCTGGAGTGGGTGTCTGAGTCGTGTTAACTGGAATGTCTGGAGTCTGAGCTGTGAGCTTGGCTGTTCGATCTGCTAGATCGTTACCTTGAGAAATGATGTCAGTGACTTTCGTATGTGCCTTGCACTTCATGATAGCGATAGCTGTCGGTAAATGTATTGCATCTAACAGAGCTTGAATGAGGAGGCCATGCTGGATCTTGGTTCCATGAGAAGTCATAAAACCTCGTTCTTGCCAGAGCACTCCAAAGTCGTGTACGACTCCGAATGCATAACGTGAATCTGTGTATATGTTAACTTTCAGGTTCTTGGCACGTATGCAGGCTTGGGTCAGAGCGACTAGCTCTGCTGCTTGAGCAGACAGGGTGTCAATACGATGTGTTTCTATAACTTCGGTGTCAGTAGTCACTGCATACGCGGCTACTAGTTCTCCTGTACTTGTTCTCATACATGAACCATCCACATAAAGTGTCAGGTCGGGATCAGGTAATGCAATGTCTGTCAGATCTTGTCTTGGCTTTGTCATAGTGTTAACAACTTCCACACAGTCATGTGTGGCAGTATTTGAAGTAACTGACGGTAACAGTGTAGCTGGATTTAGAATGTTGCAGCGTCGGATTTCTATGTGTGGCTGAAACAGTGTCAGTTCATAACCTGTTAAACGTGCAATTGTCAAGTGCTGAGTCTGTGTTCTGTTTAAAAGAACTTCCACGGAGTGTGGAACTTGTACTGTCAGGGAGTGTCCTAACACTATGGAATCACTCTGTCTGATGGCTAGAGCTGTGTCTGCAACTGACTTGAGGCACGCAGGCAAAGCCTGGGCTACTGGATCTAATGTGCTAGAAAAAAAAGCACAGGGCTTGTATTGTCCTGCTTGATCTTGTGTGAGAACAGATAATGCAGTACCATCACGTTCTGTGACAAAAAGTGTAAAAGGCTTACTGTAGTTCGGTGTAGCTAGAACGGGTGCTTGACATAAGGCTTTCTTTAACTCATTAAAAACAAGTGTATGTTCCTGGGTCCAAGGGAGGACAGTCGATACGGATGCCTCCTGTGTCGTTAACTGTATCAGTGGCTTGGCTAGAAATGCATACTGAGGAATCCATTGTCTGCAGTAAGAAGTGAGGCCGATAAAAGCTCGTACCTCCTTCTGTGTCTTGGGCTGTGAAAGACGTGCTATTAACTGGATACGGTCAGGTGTCAACTGCCTACCCCACTTGGACAGTAAGTGTCCCAAGTAGACCACTTGCTGGACACAGAATTGTAATTTGGAAGGGGACACCTTGTGCCCCATCTCGGCCAGAAAATACAGAACTGTAAGTGACGCTCGCTCGCAGTCACGTTCAGAACGGGCTGTGATCAGTAGATCATCGACATACTGGAGCAGGGCAGTGTCAGTTGGCATGTGAATATTGTCTAGTTGTCTCTTAAGTGCTTGACTGTAAATACTAGGACTTTCTGTAAAACCTTGAGGAGCTCGTGTGAATTTATAGCTTCTTCCATTTAAACAAAAACCGAAAAGGAATTGGCTGTCTGGATGAATGGGGACACTGAAAAATGCGTTCTTGAGATCGATAACTGTGAAGAACGTAGCTTCAGAATCAATGGCTGTCAAGAGGGATGAAATATCTGGGACTACTGGGTACTGGGGTATGATACATTTATTAAGCTCTCGAAGGTCAATCACTAATCGATATACTGGGGGTGCATTTGGATCAGTACGTTTCAGGACTGGAATGATAGGAGAATTACATACGTTGGAGTCAGTTTCTACAACCACTCCTTGGGCAATAAGTTCGTCAATAATTTTAGATAAGGCTGCTACAGCCTCAGGTGGCAATTTGTACTGTCTGATTCGGGGTAAAACAACACCTTGCTTTAGAGTCACACGATGGGGTGTGATATGCATACAACCTACATCAGTTGGACCTTGCGCCCATAATTGCTGTGGTACATTCAATAATCTTGGATCAAAATCACGTAATACATAATGACCTTTGAAGTCTCTCAGGAACAGGCGGACCCCTTCTGGGGAGCAACAAATGACTGCTCCTAATTCTTTCAATGTCTTAATGCCTAACAAATTTTCTGGACAAGATTTCGTGAGTAACAAGTCTGTAGTTCGGGACAATGGACCGACTTCTAGAGTAACTGGTTTCGATATTTCATTAACAATAGGCTTTCCTGAAAATCCAAGGGAAACATTTCTAGAGCCTGAGAGCGGAGCCCCTGGAACCTCGTCATGACTGATGGTGGTCCTACTTGCCCCTGTATCAATCAGAAACTTTCTGTCTTTCCCTAATACTTGACTGTGTACATAGGGACCCTCTTGATCTACAGGTATCTCGATGAGAGGCAAGCCTACCTCCCTCTCTAGGCTGTTTCATGAATACGGCTGATAATCTGGATACTCTGTCTGTGCATACTGGTACATCTGCTGTGTAACATGCTGTGTTGCAGCGATAGGCTGCGGTGCTGTGACTGTCTGTTGTGCATTCTGTGGTGGCTGAGAAGTCTGTGAAACTTGTTCTTGTCTAGGCGGACGTGGTCTTTCTTTAGTTTTACCAGTAGCTATGTTGTGTTTCAGAACTGCACACTCGTTTATAAAATGACCTGGCTGTTTACAGTAATTGCAGGTCCCTTTAACAGGAGCTGTAGGATGACTGGCTTGATTCGGACCCCTCTTCTGACTGTCTTGTGGAACAGATTGGGCAACTAATACTTTCATTTTCGTGTCTTTCATACGTCTTCTTTCGTGTTCCTGCTCTTCCCTGATTCTGTTCTGGTGATACTGGAGCATTTGTAACATCTGTGACGGAGTATTAGCTTGCCAGGTACTTTCTACTTTCAATACTCGATTTTTAACTTGTGGACTTGAATTCTCGACTAGTTTGGTAACAAAAAGATGAGGGTATGATTCACTACTTGTCTTCAGACCACTGTTAATAATAAAACATTTTTCAAATCTCGAATAAAAATCACTAGTATCTTCGTCTTGTTTCTGTTTACAAGCTGAAATGGCATCCCAATCTTCCTTTTTCGTGGCAAGTAATCTTGGCAAAACTTGTATCAATAACTCGGGCAATTCTTTAGCTTTACCCCCAAGACCGGTACCTGGTACTCGTGTATTATCTTCAGCTTCTAGAGCTGTCCAATCTATCTTTTTCTCTCCCACCTCCCATTCTTTTTCCTTGAGTTTTTCATATATGCCTGCAGGCAACAGGACCTTTAACATTTTAATGATATCAGGATACGTGTATTCTCCCATACGGAGCATGTCTTTTAATTCACGGTGGAACCCTGCTGGATCTTTATCGTGACAGGGAATTAACTTTTTCATCTCTAAGAGTTCCATTTTTGTGATGGGGGTGTAAACAAATACTCGTTCTAGATCACCACCCGTTGTCCTAACTGGGTGCACTTCTCGTAACGGATTCTGTCTATCTATGTAAAATGATTTACTTTCTGGGGGTGAGACGTGAACAAAATGTGGATTCAGAAACGTTCGATATTTGTGGCGCTGTTCTAGAATAACACTAATTAAATCGGTACCTAGACCTCTCCATCTGTACTGGAGTAACTCGTTTAATACATCATGTAGTGGACCTGGATCAGAATGCTGTTCCTCATATAGTGTAATGAGGTACTGGATCATATACATACCCACCAGTCGCTGCTCGGCTGGGGGCAGTTTCAGAAACATTTGTGCCACTATTTCGTCTGGAAAAGTGGTAGAATCAGTAGTCCACCGGACTGCTGATCGGGCTAGTTCTTGTTCATGCATTGTACTGAGCTCACTATAACCTATTCGTGATTTCAGAATGTGATCGGTAGCTTGGAATACTTGCTCAAGGGAACCTTGTTCTGGTGCTGGAGGAGGAAAAACTTTCTTGTGATCTAGGCGTGAATGTCGGTCGGAAAGTCTAGTTCTACCTACATACGCTATTCTGGAGGGATTCTCGTCGTCTACCTCTTCGGTAGGAGAGTCGTCTTCTTTCTCAGTTACTTGTGTTGCTTCTCGTTTCTCGTGTAACTTTATTATTTCCCTACGAATTTTCTTGTACATACTCTCTATACAGTTCTGTGTCTTGTGTCTTCCCTCGGCTATATGGTCACTCCACCTGGTCAGGACTTTCATTTCTTCTTGATCTTTTTCCGGATAATCTTGTTCTCTTATTAAACAGTTAATTAAAAACTTTAAAAGCATGAGCTGAGTCTGGACTTTTCTTTGAATCATGGCGTCGCGAACACTTTCTGGATTTACTCCTGTACGGATAAAACGATATATTCTGTCTAGATGTTCTCTCATACCGGGCAGGGTGTCCAAATAGTCGGTCACCCGTCTTAAACGTAATGAATATATGACCATAGTACCATCGCCTGGAACTGGATCATAACGACATTCGGTAAGGGCTCGCTTGATATCTGTGAATGTATGAACTTTTGGCGTACGCTGTAACGCTAGTTCATGTAGCGTCATACGTCTGTGTTGAGGCGGGGTACCAGGAGGACTTCCCCCCGCGGCTCCTAAACTAGAATCGTCGGTGGGTACTGTACGTGCTGGTAGAGTGACTGATGTAGCTGGTACATGTACTGTAGGCTGGGCCGGGGGTGCTGTAACAGATGTTGTAACGGGTGCGGTAACGTGAACTGTACCCACGGCCCCGGTGACTGGAGGAACAGGAATTACATTATTTACGGGAGCAGGCGGAACAGGATTTGCATATTCTGGGACCGTATCGTCCAAATAGGACGAGAGAAAAATATCAGCTGCGGTCGGTTTGTGACGTAGCTTAATCGGGACCAATGGCGGCGGAAAATTACATGGTGCTTCCGGGGTTGCTTTTGGCAAGCCCTCGGCAAGAAGAGGATACATACCCTTAATAAGGGCATTTCTCTGTCTGTCTGACTGTTCTGCTTTAACTCGTTCACCTACTTCGATTAATTCCCTTTCTTGGGCTTTTTCTGCGGATTCCCTACTTAATTCTGTTTTTCTGATTTCTTTTTCGGTTCTTTTATGAGATTCTTTGCGCCATAACTCGATGGCATCTTTCTGGGACTGTCTGGCTTTCTTTTTCCATAATGCTTCTTCTACCCGCATGATGCACTCGGCATCCCATGTACCTGATATGGGCCATCTATATTTCTCTTCTAACTCCTTGGTATAGTCCACCCATAAGTCTAGATATAATATGGCACCTAAGCCATGCTTATGATACATAAAATGACCAGGACTGTCCCTAGGCGGGACAGGAACTGCTTCCTCGAGTAACCCTTTTCGGGTTTTTAACTGACATAACTTGGAGAACAGAGGCATTCTATACTTGAATCTGAACACAATACAATACACGATAAACACAATAATGACTAGAAAAACAAATCACTCATACCACGACATGACACATTAAATAACATTTAGAATAACAGTTCGGACAGAAATATTACCTGATATACTGAAAACAGGACACATGAATTTCTCGAGAACGAAAACTTACTAGAATTACTAGATGCACTGCTAAAACAGTACGAAACATACCGGTCCCATAAAGAGACACGTCAGGACCCGCGTCCACCTAGGTGAACACTTCGGACTGGATCTGCGTACCCAAACCCACTGGACCAGAGACAAATTTATTGACCCTGTCTAGATACTACCCCAGCAACGGTACTCACCGGGCAGCAAGAACGGAAGGCCTCGGACTGGACTGGACTGCTACGACGTCGGACTACGAACTTCGGACTTCAGTTACAGGTGGGCCTCCGGATACCTCGGACCTTGGACTCTCGGCTTGGGCTCTGGTCGGGACTCGCCGCGTTCCTCACCGCCTCGTCTGGATGCTGGACCGCAACCTCCGTCTCCTCCGTGGGCCTGAGGGATACTTGAGGCAGAAATATCTGCCGGTGCGCAATAGAGTTCCGTCACGGCTGCAGAGGGTCAGGGGGCCTGCGTGGCTTCGCCGGCGCGTGGGGAAAGGGCAAGTCCCTATTCGGGCGCCATTATGTGGTAAATAAATAATTAATTACCGGTACTATTTTTCAATACAGTGAATAAAACAGATAGCTCAATAAATAAGAGACAGGATTCGAGGTATCTTGAGTCTTACAGGCTTTAATCAGGCATAAGGGAAGGGACAGGAACGGGATAGCCTGCACGGAAATAGAATGGATGGCAGCTGCCAGGGAACGGGAATGGCATGGGGTAACTTTCAGTAACAGTACATAGTATATATACTAAAACAATTACATTACATTCAATACAGTAGGCGTAGCAGTAGGCGTAACTCGTAGCAGTCGCGAAAGATAAGAGTAAAATGGGTGTAACAAGAAGGCGTGTACAGGGCGTATACATAGACATGTGATGTAGACGTCATGGAAGTGTCATAAATGGGGCGGAAACATGGAGGGGGCTACCTGAGCGGCAGGGACCTTTAACCTAGTGGTGCGCGCAAACGGGCAATGACGTGTTACCAGGAAGAACTGGGGCTATGACTTCTACGCTGGAAGAGGAGACTAAAGTCTGCAGTGTCAGAACGACTTGTACCTATATCATATCTGGTATCTTGTGTTTGGAGTACATGTTGATAGAATCCAAAAGTTATCAGGGCAAAGGCTACTTGACACTAAGACTGGTGCGTGCATAATTCTACATGTATTGCGTGTGCTAGGAATATTCTATGAATATTAATACAGTATTTCTCTTACATGGAGACAGAAAGGCTAGACCATAGCTGGAACTGTTGATGCGATTCAGTAGCTTAGGAATGCAGAGAAGGAGGGCTGGACTGATAACTAGAAGCATAACATACTTTTGGCAGACTGGGAGGCAGAGCCAGGCCGGGCCGGGCACTGTGAGGCAGGAAGTAAGTGAAGGGTCAGGGATGCAGGTGGGGGCTGCATCGCTCCTCGGAGTGGGTTCAGGAAACTGGAGCTGAATCTGGTGTCCGGGCCCTTTTGAGGCCTAGAAACGGGGACAATTCAATGAATTAACTGTCGTGTATTTCTATAGGTTCTGATTCGATCCCCCTATTCCTGACCCTATTCTGGTTAAACTTACTAGCTAGTTAACTAACAGTCAGCCCATGAGGCAAGAAATCCCCCATGATGCAGATACCGTTATCTGACGCAGTCACACTACGGCACAGGAACGTGTTATCTGATTAGGTCATAACGCTTGAGATCTAATTAGACAAGCGATATTCCTCCAGCCCCTGATAAGGCATACGACGTTCTCATAACAAATCAAACCTATGACAACCTGGATAATCCGTGCGGCCATTGTTTTGATTTCACAGAGAACTTTAGTAAAGAATGTGCTAACGAGCAAGTCGTATGACATCTTTATTGACGTACCTATGTCCATCCTTACGTCAATCTCGGCACCTTTAAGGTATAAATATTGCCGACCTTGCCCTATGCAAACACACGCGTGGTGACAAGACGGAGCAGCCATACTTGCCGAAGCCGAGAGCAGAAGCAGACCCCGCAGGCAGCAGCCCCGCCTTCCTGACGCGCTGAGAGACGCGCTGCTATCTCAATCCGAGAGACCCAGCACCGGCGCTTCTGGGCAGCCCTCGCAGGCAGCCTGGAATATCGAGAGCAGAGAAAGAGATACCATTCCTCATTCATCCTAAATTCCAGGTACAGAACTGAATAACCCCTCCTAGAGAATTCTTTAGTTATTCACTTGGCAAAAACAAACTTAAACTAAACTGTAACTTTCTATTCCCGCCCACGCATTAGACTTAGGTCAGGTACACGGGGTAGGCGTATTTAGAAACACCAGTTGAGTACGTTTAGTCAAATGTATATGTGTATGTAAATATATTTTAATCATTTTAAACATCATATAGCTCAGAAACCATATCAATGTTTTTACAATATTATTTTATACTATTGCTTCTAATGTATGCACTTTACTTAACTATAAGTATTGCAATAATATCGATCCATTTCTCTTGTACGAGAAAAGAGACTGATCAATAAATAACATCTTTTATTGAACACGCCCGTCTCTTCCTTTTCTCTACATTCTGATGAGACTAAGAATGCACGTACTGACTGAGTAAAATAATTGCCTTGTGCTCACACGACTCTCGAGATTGACTCTTGATTAGGGGAGAGCAAAGTTGTCATGTTCTATGGTTGTCAGAAACTAAATCCCTTCTTGTCTAATCAGGGGAGTTCATCCTTCCTTGAACATTCGAGAAAGTTTCTAGCGAACTCTGAGCTTAGCTGGCAAACCCAAAAATTAAGTCTAGTTTCGACAGTAGTAGACCTAGTTAACGTCTGGCCTAGGTCTTTACTGCTGTAGGTACTATTCCAATGCGCAGAGCCTATTGGGAAAATAGGAGCTACACTACATGGCGCCCAACGTGTTTGGAAAGGGCGATAAAACTAACGTAAGACATTTAGAGTAACTCAGTCGTGCTTTCTCACTCAGACCCCTTTTCCCAAATACTCCAAAGACGTCTGGAGTGGGTGAAAGGTTATTATATCCTCCAAAACCTCGCAGGAGGGAACTCCTATGTACGGTTCTTGGTCTAGTCAACGTTGAAGGATAAAACAGTTCCAAAATATTGTGCACCTAATCTCTGTTTCCATAAAGAAACCTGATCTGCAAATAAAAATAATACCATCCTGTCAGTAAAATGGGAGACAGTGATGGAGAAAGAGAGGCAATTAGATTAGCTACTGAAATAGCAGATGCTGATGCTACCATGCAAACAGCAGACCCGGATATAATACTCATCCAGGTCGCCAAAAGGAGATCTATAACCTTAAAACTTATAGAAAATGGACTGACACCTAGAGGTGGCACAGTCATATTCGTAATTGAGGCACACGAATATCGGCAGACAGAGGTATACTATACATGGATACATTTTCCAGCAGCAAATGCTGTAACAAAGTACTTCCACTATTACAAAGTAGAGGAACCTCCTGAAACGTACACTCCTTTCGAGGAGGTGGAAGTACCACTCAAATTCCAAGAGCATTTGCTCTTATTTGATGGCGCCCTAAAACATAATAATCACATTACAAGGCTCGGTCCTTTAGGAAGACCAGGAGCAACGTGGCCGGTCTTAGCCGGATACACACCACATCCAGACATCGACGAGATGACTGCACCAGAGCTATTAATACAGCTAAAACAACTACTAAAAATTCACAGACAATTAGTTCAGTATGTAATGCGGACTTCAACAATTCAGCCAGCGATTAAAATTCCACAGCTGACCCCTCACCAGGGGAACACAAATAAAATCACACCACAGAACATCCAATCCTGCCTAGGTAAAGTTCCAGCTAAACGGGAACAGATACCATTCTGGTTGGCACAGAAAATCACCCAAATAGAGGCGGTGTTTCCTGACACCACCCCATTAGAAAAGCACAGGATTCTGACTATATGTCTCCCAATGGGAATCGCACCACACATTGAGGACTGTGACACTTGGGGTACGGTCTTTGCTTCAATCTACACAAAAACGCACGGTGTTCCATCCATTTCGGTAATACCAGATGTGCTAAAACAAATTCAAGATGAATACGGTCCAGAACCTGCTTTAACTCTTGGTATGAAATTACTGAAAGACTTCAAGCAGGTCTCGGCTATATTACTAGCCAACATAAAGGGTGAAGCAGCAAACGTGGCGATCCGCCAGAGGTTAAAAGAGACAGATATAGCAGACCAACCAGCTGAAATTGCCAGAATCATAGAAAAATCCTATGAAGAACTAGGCAGAGATAGTCTAGGTGGAATACCAGTAAAACCGCAACTGACTACAAGTCCAGAAAAAATATTTTTTAATAATAATTCACCAAAAAAGAACTGGGATGGAAATAAACAATCCAACCCTAAAGAAAAGAAATTCCAGTCCAGAGGAAGGTCTCCTAGGCGAAGAGAGAAATCTCCAAACCCGAGACAAAGGTCACCTCAGAGTGAACCCTCTGGGAATAGATATAACCTTAGAAATAGGGATAATATTAAAAAACCTGATAGATATCAAGACATTGATACACGTCCGTCTCAATCTTTTCAGAATTCCTCGCAGAAATCGGAAAGAAGAGGACGATCAGAAGAGCACGCCAAGTCCAAAGACAAGGAACCTGCTCAACTGAAAAAGAAATCACAATTTCCAAAAAAGAAGGTAGCCAGTATCAAGGTAGTTAACAATGCCGAGAATACTGAGGACACAACTGAAAAACGGAGAGTGGGCTCAGACAATGCTAGACAGCGCAGCAGAGGTGAGCATAGCTCGCAAAGTCCTTATGAATCATCTGGAGACAGTGGACACGAATGAATACCTTCAAGTGGAAACTGCAGATACCAGAGTTAGCAAGCCCCACAAAATATACGAGATAACATTACGTATAGAGGGAGATAAGACTAGGAAAATAAGGGGACTATTTTGGGATAACCTATCCAAGGGCTATGACATCCTTCTAGCTGAAAAAGACTGGCCACCGGAGTTTGTCAGGGAGTGCCCTCATGGCGAAGAAGTAATTATGCCTGCCTTCTCGAATCAAATACCGATTCATAAAAAATACACACTTGCTAGAAAGTGGGCAGTGGCCTTAGCACCTGCTTTATATAAAAATCACGTAGGATGGGATGAGGATTCTCCTCCTCACAAAGTCCAGTTAAAATCACAACCAACTGCACAAAGGCAGTACCCAATTAAGCAAGAAGCTAAAAAACAAGTAAATGAAATACTAGATCAGCTAGAATACCAGGGGGTGATTGAAACTTGCACCTCACAAATGAACAATCCTTTGTTTCCGGTCTCCAAACCAGACAATTCGTACCGTCTAGTTTTGGATTACCGACACCTTAACACATGTTGCAAAACTTTTGCAGTGCAAAACTCACACAGTGCTGCACTAATGAATAACATAGTGCGCAAAAAATACAAAACAACCTTGGACATCTCCAATGGATTCTTTTGTCAAAACATAGCACCAGAGAGCAGATATTTAACTGCATTTTCAGTAAATGGCACTCAAAAACAATTCTGTCGGTTAGCCCAGGGGTACAAGAACAGCCCGGGGGTATTCTCAGCGAGAGTAACAGAATTACTACAACTATATGATGATGAAGCATTATCTTATGTCGATGACATTTACTTAACAGATGATGACTTGGAAACTCACTTGAAAAGAGTGAACACCATAATACTTGGTTTCGCTGCAGAGGGTTACAAATTCAACTTCAAAAAGTCCAGAATTGCCCATCTGACGGTCCTATTCTTAGGATATGAGTTATCAAGTGAAGGCAAAAGCCTGGCAGACAATTTCCTAGAGAAATGTGCCGTAATCCAAGCTCCTAAAACACTAAAAAACCTACAGTCAATTCTAGGCTTCCTAAATTTCGGAAGAACTTACATTGCAAATTACGCAGAAAGGGTCAAACCCCTTTACGATCTAATTAAACCAGACTTTAAAAGATCCAGTTGGACTCAAGCACACACAGAAATTTTGAGATCCTTACAAACAGACATGCTAATTAAAACAAAATTAGAAACCCGTGATAATACACGCAACCTTGTGATCCGAGTCATCCCAGGGAGATGCGGATTCACATACCTAACCTCTAATGAGGGAGATAAGGTACCAATTGCATTTAAATCGCACTTGTACACTAAGGCTGAAATGAAATTTAGCCCAACGGAAAAAATTCTTACAGCAACACAGACAGCTATAGCAAAAGAACGAGCCCTGGCACAAGGTAAACGAATAATAATCGTGACACCAATACCAGCCTTAGAGGCGGTAACAAAGGCAAGCATTCCTAATGCGAAAGCACTCCATCCGAGATGGATACAATGGGCTAACTCTCTTGCTGCAACAGACGTGGTGTACGAATTTGATCCTTACTTAAAAACACAAGAATTTCTACAATATGAATTCGAATGTCCTCTGCCAACCGAAATTCTGCCTCTAGACCAATACGGCTGTATAATATATACAGACGGATCAGCACAACCCGCAGTAGGGGGTAAACAAGCTTACAGTGCTGCGTGCGCGATTGTTAAAGGTCGTTGGCACGAAGGGAAATTTAAACCAACCCTAACTAAGACCCAATCTCTAGGAGATTGCACAGCTCAGCGAGCTGAATTACTAGCATTTAAGATGGCGCTTGAAAATACCGATCGAGAATTCCCCACACTCATAGTGTGCGATTCGTATTATTGCGTTCAATCTTATAATGAATACTTGCAGATCTGGCTTCAAAATGGTTTCAAGGATGCGAAAGGAGGCACAATCAAGCATAAAATGCTATGGGAACAAGTAGCTCTTTTACAAAAAGAACTACCAAAGACTCACGTGATACATACACTGAGTCATCAACGTGATGGCGTTCACGTTGCAGGGAATTCATTGGCTGATGAGGCCGCGAAGGCAGCTGTGCAAACGGCTTCCGTAGCTGCCATCACCCGGTCAAAAACAAAAATAGTCAGCGAAATATTACAAGCTGTCAGCGCTTCTGAAAAGGATTCGATAGAACCACTCCCTAAAGGCTTTCCATTAAAGTACTCATACATAACAGATGAAAACAATGTTCCTTTTGCTCAAATCCCTGGAGTGGGGGATAGGGCAATTCCAAACATGGAACACAGATTAGGACTAATAATAGCGGCACACGAAGGGCTTGCTTCTACCCATGCTGGCGTCTCAGCCACAGTATCATTATTAAAACAGAGATACTGGTGGCCGCAAATGAGAAGACAAACAAGGAACTATGTTCTAGCATGTGAAATATGTCAAAAAATGAAAGTATCAACTGTGAGACGTCCAGCACAGACGCCCCTTCTAATCTCGGATAAACCATTAGCCTGTGTTTATCTAGACCACTGTGGTCCCTTACAAAGGGACGGTAACTATAAATATATCTTGGTCGCAGTGGACTCATGCACGAGATTCATATGGATGTGGCCCCAGCGAACGGCTGACGCCAGAACTGTTATAAAAGATTTGCGGGTCTTTATCGGCACATACGCAATTGGCATTCTGCATTCGGACAATGGTCCTGCTTTTAGCTCTCGGGCTTATAAGGAGGCCATGGTCAGCATGGGCGTGCAATTGCGGTACTCTTGTCCATTTCACCCTGAGGGGAACGGAATTGTTGAAAGAAAAAACCGTGATATAAAGCAATCTATAACGGCAAAGGTATTAGGTTCGGGAGCTGGGTGGGTCAAACATCTAATAAGTGTCCAACGTAGTCTAAATAACTTGCCAAGAAATTCTCTGAAGGGATTCAGTCCGTACGAATTATTATTCGGAACTAGGATGTTGATCTCTGACCTTGATAGTCAGACTTCAGTGGTAACAGAAAAAAGCTTTGATGTCAAAGACCGTTTGGCTATTTTGCAGGACTTAAACAAAACAAGAAAAGACCTGAGCAACATACAGTTGAAAGAACAGCCAACGACCACTGAAGAATCACCACCTGTCCCAGCAAGACCTGTCTGGATTCCAAAAGTCGGGGATCTAGTCAGGGAGAAGATCGCGGTAAAGAAGGAATTTGGGCCTTCTTACAGAAAAGCAGTTCCTGTATTGTCTGTCAACGGGACAAGATCAGTTGTACTACCGCCACTTGCTGGAAAAAAGGAGAACCGAGTTGTATCCATCGACCTGGTAAAACCACAACATGTGGCCGATAACCAACAGTAGGCCAAGTGGACTCCCAATAAGTAGCAGAACACCAAGGTTTGCTACCAGTACAGAGGTCCTATCAAAGAGGCTCATCACATTCGAAACGCCTACAGAAGAACAACAAGGACTATGCAACAATGCAATAGAACTTAGACCTCTGAAAACCCAAATAAAGACATTTAGCAGAGACACACCAATCTATACAGAAGTACCAAGTGAAAATGCGAGAAACAAAAATCCTGAACCAATTGGAACAATTGACAGAACTGCATCCGGTTACTTCATCAACTTCGATGATTCCTCTGAAGGCTTCAGCGAACAAAAGACACAGCCATCATCAAAAACCTTTAAAGACAAAGCGAAGGAACTTTTGAAACAACTGAAAGAAACATATCTAGTTTCTCCATGGATTGAATTTTGGGTGGGTTTTGGTGCATTTATCCTCATACTTTGGCTCATCATGGTATTTACCTTGGGACGCTTCATTGAGGGAAAATATGCTAAAATGGACACAGCAAGTCAGAACATCAACTTGGTCCTCAAACCACACACATCTTCACACGTCGAGAAAAGAGAACTTTCTTCAGAACTTTCTTCAGCCAACTTCACAGCAATTCCAATATCTGGTGGGGTAGCCTGGGACAACACTGACTATGAAATTTATGGTCCGGTCGAGATCCTGAAATATCCACACCAAATCAAGATCTCCTTGAGTGACTTTGCAAAACCAAACTCATTTGCTGATGATTGGGACTTTGAAAGTATAAACAATATGATGTCTGACTTAGTAATGTCTGCTAAATTTACAAAACATGATTATTTGCAAGGTTCTACAAATTATGATAGTATGTATTGCTATAACCATTATGGTAACCATTTCTTGCATAAATCTGCACAACCTAGAAATGTTTTAAATTTTAATCAATGGGAACATTGTGCTACACCTCCAAAAGGGAGCTCTAGAACCGTGTATGGCAAATATTCATATTTTTCAGGTTTTAACATAACTAATGCTGAAACATTTTATTACAAATTGTCAAACAAGACAGGGATGAAAACCATGATAACCAACACAAAATTGATATATTCAGATTCTTTCTTTGAAAAAATGAATACTTTTGGATTTGATTATTGGGACAAACATGTTGATTTGAAAAGTGTTTGGGGTACAAAAGAATGGCAAGTACAGGGTATAGAAGCTTTGTTTAGAGCCTGCATGATCCCAGAACAAATGATATTTTTAAATGACACCGTTCAACAAACCACCTGTCTTGGCTTAGCCAAAATCAAAGATTTAAATAACCTGTCTATTCCAAAGCCAACAATGTTTAGCAATAACTCTGAAACAGATGAAGAAATAGACATAAACCATATACTTAACCAAAACAGAACACATCCTGATTGGAAACAATGGTTGATCTGGCCCACAGATACAAATAACTGTCAAGATAGATTCCTGAATAAAACACAGGGTTTCAAAATGAACAGGCCAGACCCTAGATATCCCCAAAGACATCACCCAGGGATAATAACAACCTACAGTGTGGGCAAATTATGCCTTCAATGGCTACAAACTTCCACACTGCCTGAAATTAAGCAACACCTAACTTTACTTACTGATGGTGCTGACTTGCGTGATTTCATAATGGGACCACGCAAACAGCGTCAAAAGCGTTTCATAGCAGCCTCTGTATATGCAGCATACAATGAGGCCTGGAAGGTTACTCAAATTGAGACAGCAGAAAGAATACGGGAAATTGACCGTATTAATTTGGAAAAATCACTTTCTGTAGTGGACAATGGGTTAATGACTCTGTCCTCCAGAATTTTTTCATTGGACAGCATTGTGTCTTCAGCAATCGATATATTATCGCAAGACTTACTGTTATTACAACATGGTCAGTCACAATTGCGTTCTATTGTACAGCTTGGCTGGACGTTACAAAATCTGCGTTCAGGCTATGTGCCTTGGCGTTTAATCAACACAACGTCACTATTTCAAATCTTTAACCTTACTGATAGACAAATCGGTATGGCGCAGAAGGGTGCTGATTATACAATCTTGAGCATTGAAAAACTAGAAAGATTACCGTTGACAATGTCAGAACGACCTGTCAGTGAATGGATAATCCACGGAATCATAAATATTCCAATCTCAACCTTCAGGTTTCAATACTGCCAAAAATATATACAGGCTGGCATGTACGAGAAATTGGGAAAGGGGTACCTTAAAACAACATGGAACCTGCCCTATTCACATGCATGTGTCAGTAACAAAGGACAGAAAGTGTTTCTTAGTGGCATCAATTGTGCTATGTCACTAAGCGGCACGCTTCTGTGTAACGGTATTAGTTTGCACGGAGCCTGTGAAGGGAATTCATACAACCTTTCATGTCACCAGCAAGGCGCACCTGCAACTGAAATAGAACCATTCTTTCAAAGACTCTATAATGGGAGTTACATTCTTATTGTAGACCACAGATGCTGTAGTCTTATGCCCGGGACTCCTTATCTCGTCACTACGACGGCGAAGGTCAAGTGCTGTGGACGTTCTTTGTTCCCCAGCTCCTTTCCAGACAGGGAGGCGAGGGCATGGCCCAGTTTGAAAATTACTTCTATTCGAATAGACACTTTAAGCAGAATGAAAACAGTGCTTCTTCAGACGCCTACAAGGCTCACGTCATCTAAAGAAACGTATGATCTACAAGTCGCAAGGACGACTGCAGAGATACATACATTATTATCAACTAATTCCCCCGTACATTTCGCGGAAATCCTGAGCGAAATCTTAAATATTTCTGATACCACAGGGGTCTCAAAGGTATTTAAGACAGTATTTTCGATGGCATTAACACCATTCAAAGCCATACTGGGTATTTTTCCAGACTTCGTCCATTCGATTTTTGGCGGACTTCCCCTGATCCTAGGACTAATTGCGGGAATCCTATTCCTAGTCCTTATTTTTCGTTATGGCAACCCATGTCACAGATCAAACTCTCGCGACAATGGAAGATACGATCCTAGCCATTGGATACCGGGACCGGATATCAAAAATCCTTGGACTATCCCGGCTTAGAGACCTAAACATGACTTGGTTTCTATCATTTCGACCAATGTGGCAAAGGTGTGTTTTACCTGTACTAAGGTGTCTGCTATGCGGAGAAGAATGCGTGTTAGACACCTGTCTGACGCTACAATCGGATGCGCCGGTGGATGCAGATACACTGTTGGTTCCTACCAAGGTTCACGCACTGTGCTGCCCTCAAAGGCTGCCAATTCTGATGACGGCATTCCTGGAATCTTCACCACTGCGATTGAAGAGTAGTGAAGTTCAAGATGAAAGCAGCATCGAACAGGTACGACCTTCTGTCAGCAATGCAAATCAGAATGTCAATGGAGACAATCATGCGCATGAATGCATGGTTACCCCTATTTCCGACTTAGTGGAACTTTCCCATGAAGCTGTTGACAGTTTTTTCGAAAGCCTGAATGATATGATGTTCTCTCCGGAACAGAAATAGAGACTTTTGAGTAAACTCGCACACGGCGTTCCCTGAATTCGGCCTTCAACTTTAAAAATAAAGTCACATGAACAAATTACAATCCAGTTCACGGACAGCAACTTTTTTCAGCAAGCCCCTAAAATATTTTTCTATATATTTTTTCCCGGGACACTGATTTTCTGCTTAAAGTAAGAGACTATTCCTAGAGAACTAAGATTTCTATTTTAGATACTTTATAGACTTTATAGACTTTAGCTGCCCGCTGGTATGTTCGCAATAGATTTTATGTGATGAAATGGTTTCGACTTTTTTTCTGTATAGCCATATTAAGAGCCATTTCATGTGTATTTCTCATATACCAACAATCAATAATGCATAACAATGCGTGTTCACTTTTGCATCTAATTCATAGCTTAAGTGCATACAATATATATGACTGCAATTTTTCAGTATATTTGAAAATTTCGAAATGCATTTATGTATTTTGGGGTGGTAAGGTATACACTATACTCTATAGTATGTTGTACTATGTTATACTATGCATAGATTAGTAGATATGACCATAGTTAGCGTGGAGTGGGTGTCGTGTATTTCTATAGGTTCTGATTCGATCCCCCTATTCCTGACCCTATTCTGGTTAAACTTACTAGCTAGTTAACTAACAGTCAGCCCATGAGGCAAGAAATCCCCCATGATGCAGATACCGTTATCTGACGCAGTCACACTACGGCACAGGAACGTGTTATCTGATTAGGTCATAACGCTTGAGATCTAATTAGACAAGCGATATTCCTCCAGCCCCTGATAAGGCATACGACGTTCTCATAACAAATCAAACCTATGACAACCTGGATAATCCGTGCGGCCATTGTTTTGATTTCACAGAGAACTTTAGTAAAGAATGTGCTAACGAGCAAGTCGTATGACATCTTTATTGACGTACCTATGTCCATCCTTACGTCAATCTCGGCACCTTTAAGGTATAAATATTGCCGACCTTGCCCTATGCAAACACACGCGTGGTGACAAGACGGAGCAGCCATACTTGCCGAAGCCGAGAGCAGAAGCAGACCCCGCAGGCAGCAGCCCCGCCTTCCTGACGCGCTGAGAGACGCGCTGCTATCTCAATCCGAGAGACCCAGCACCGGCGCTTCTGGGCAGCCCTCGCAGGCAGCCTGGAATATCGAGAGCAGAGAAAGAGATACCATTCCTCATTCATCCTAAATTCCAGGTACAGAACTGAATAACCCCTCCTAGAGAATTCTTTAGTTATTCACTTGGCAAAAACAAACTTAAACTAAACTGTAACTTTCTATTCCCGCCCACGCATTAGACTTAGGTCAGGTACACGGGGTAGGCGTATTTAGAAACACCAGTTGAGTACGTTTAGTCAAATGTATATGTGTATGTAAATATATTTTAATCATTTTAAACATCATATGGCTCAGAAACCATATCAATGTTTTTACAATATTATTTTATACTATTGCTTCTAATGTATGCACTTTACTTAACTATAAGTATTGCAATAATATCGATCCATTTCTCTTGTACGAGAAAAGAGACTGATCAATAAATAACATCTTTTATTGAACACGCCCGTCTCTTCCTTTTCTCTACATTCTGATGAGACTAAGAATGCACGTACTGACTGAGTAAAATAATTGCCTTGTGCTCACACGACTCTCGAGATTGACTCTTGATTAGGGGAGAGCAAAGTTGTCATGTTCTATGGTTGTCAGAAACTAAATCCCTTCTTGTCTAATCAGGGGAGTTCATCCTTCCTTGAACATTCGAGAAAGTTTCTAGCGAACTCTGAGCTTAGCTGGCAAACCCAAAAATTAAGTCTAGTTTCGACAGTAGTAGACCTAGTTAACGTCTGGCCTAGGTCTTTACTGCTGTAGGTACTATTCCAATGCGCAGAGCCTATTGGGAAAATAGGAGCTACACTACATAACGTGCACACTGTATAATGTGGCAACATAGGCCTAATACTCGTTGCTTTCACGAGAACTGGAAACTGGTGTACTAGAGTTGGACACAACTATAATTGCGTCTGTAATCGATCAGAGTGGGATACATGCATATCGATCATGCACATATAGCATAGGATGGGGAACACGTAGGCACATATAACATGGCAAAATTTACTTTTCCACAGTATAACACTAAGCTGGCTAAAATGCTAGCTGTGGACCTTCTCCCTTTTTCTTTTGTAGAAGCGGTAGGTTTTCTAGAATTAGTGGCAACGCTCTGCCCTAAATGGAAGGTTCCTAGCCGGTTCTATTTTGCCAGAGTTGCGGTTCCAGCACTACATTAAGATGTGCTGGAGGCGATTGGGGCAGCTTTGCAGAAGAGTGCTGTTCACACAATACATCTGACAACAGACATGTGGACCAGTGGCGCAGGCGCTGATTAAATGTGCATCACTGCACACTGGGTCTCTTTTTCAGGTGTTAAAGCAAAGCTAAACGCAGGTGTTGACCCGGACCAAGTTTTCAAAGCTGCTCGGAAACATGCAACACTAGCCATGTTTGGCTTGGAGAAAAGTCACACATCCGAAAACATTTTGGACGAGTTTAACAAAAAGGTCTCGAAAATGCTATCCCCAAAAAAACGCCAGATTGGTTATGTTTCCACGGATAATGGCGCCAATGTAGTTAAGGCCATGTCGCTGGGTGGCTATTTCAGAGTGCCGTGTTTGGCGCACTGTATCAACCTGGTAGTTCAAAAATTCTTGAGTGATAGAGACAGTGCAGCGTTCGCGGTAATGGCCACCTGCCGCAAAATGTGCAACCATTTCAGCCATTCTTTTAAGGCCCGGAAGCATCTGAGGAGGCTGCTACTTCAAAGTCGAATACCAGTGAAAGCACTCATCCAGGAGGTGGCAACACGTTGGAACTCAACCTTCTACATGCTTGAGCGTCTGTATGAGCAGTATACGGTACTCGATCACTATTTCTTAACAGAGGGTACATCTCAGAAGGAGGACCTGCGGATGGGTGCGGCGCAATGGGACATAGTTAAAAGCCTGACAGACATGCTTCGTCCTTTTGAGTTCTTCACGCGTGCAGTCAGCCAGGAGGACTGTAATTTGGGCAAAGCTATCCCATTGTTGTGCATGCTGGAGCACCAACTGATGGCGGTGTCTTCTGAGTTTGAAAAAGATGTAAAAAAAAAGACCATTTTATTTTGTCTGAGAAATTATTAGAGCGCCTACGTGGTGATGAACGTCTTCAAAAGATCAAGTCAGAACAGCATTACATTTGTGCTACTATTCTGGATCCACGCTACAAAAAGGCGCTGGCAGGCGAAGCATTCTTTCTTTTTGCTGATGAAGATGTTAAAAATTACAAACATTGGCTAGCCTGGTCAGCCAAGAGGTTTGAAAAAGAACGGCAGGTTATTGAAGGAGAAGGCAGTACATCAGCATCAGCATCAGCAGGCCATCCCCAGTCACAAGAATCCACTTCTGCACCTGTGGCTGGGGCACAAGTGACCTCTCAGCCATTAAAGACACCGGCAAGTGGATCATCTGCACCACACACAACACTAACAGTGGCTGCTGTGGAGGATTGGCTAAGTTTGCTGGGGTATGGTTCTCGAAAAAATGTCACAGGCACAGCAAAAAGTAAGCAAAGTGGAGGAACCGTTGATGACCTTGAGCCGATGGTGCAGGACTATCTGAATGACTCAACAGAGGTCTTTCTTAATGATGAGCCATTGCAGTATTGGCATGGCAAAAAACAATTGTGGCCACAGCTCTCCAACCTGGCTATAAACTATTTGTCTTGCCCACTCGCAAGCGTGTCTTCTGAACGTGTTTTCAGTGCTGCTGGTGGCATTGTAACTCCCAAACGGAGCCGCCTCTCGCCCAAAAATGTGGAGCGGCTGACAATGATCAAGATGAATCAGCACCTCATACCACCAGATTACAAAGTACGAGAAAGCACGCCGCATGAAGACGTGGAGGACGGCAACGTAGATGAGGGGATTTGTTCTCTGTTCGGTGGCACTGACCTCATCCTGCCTGAATTCGCAGAGTATGATGACGAAATCTTCTTTTTATTCCCTGACACCGAGCCCTGAAAATGAGACAATGAATCAATAACTTTCTTTTTCGTCCTTATTCACTTTTATTCCTGTGTGTCTCTCTTTCTTTGTTTTGCACAGTTAATTTAATTCAAACTTTAATCACCTAATGCCAAAAACAAGACCATCAGCAGAACTGTCTTCACTTGTTTGCTTATTGATTTGAAGGTGCCGCAGCCTACATTCCTCAGGTTCACAAGTTCTGAAGAACATGCTCCTCTATCCTCCTCCTCCAGACTGCGATTTCCCTCAAAGCAGAGTGCTGGATTACGCCCAATGAAGAAAGACTCAGCACTTGTGGGGGTGTTCTACTTCTTTGCGGGTGAGTTGACGGCTTTGGGCCCATTGCTGTCAAGCTCTAATAATGGATGAAAGTGTTTTGGACCAAATATGAGGTGGAAATTTCTTGCCGTTTTTGCTGACTTGCTTGCCTTTGAGGTGCTCTTTGGCGGGGTTCCGGGTGTTTGTGGGTGAGTTTTGGGGTCTGGGAGCACTGCTGCGACAGTCTCATCTTGATTGCATTTGCTTTTCAGGAAATCCGTGGTAGAAAACAGGAGTTATGATGATTGGTGAGTGGTGACCTAGCTGCACAGCGCGTTTGGACCGAAGGCCGAGAGATATTGTAAGTATGAGATTTAGCTTTTTCGCTGTTTGGGGGGTGTTGTCGCGTGCTTTTTTGCGGGTGGGTTGGCGGGTCTTGGCTGGGGCATTCCTGGGAAGGTCTAATACCGGATAGAAGTGTTTTGGACAAAATCCTTAAGGAAAAGCCTTTTTTTTGCTATTTCTTCTGACATCTTGCTCAATGTAGCGTTTTGGGGGCTTCCTGCTGTTCGTGGGTGGGTTGCGGCCGGGGTCTCTGTCGAAGCACTGCTGCGACAGTCTAATCTTCATTGCATTTGCTTTTCAGGAAATCCGTGGTGGAAAACAGGAGTTATGATGATGACCTAGCTGCACAGCGCGTTTGGACCGAAGGCCGAGAGATATAGTAAGTATGAGATTTAGCTTTTTCGCTGTTTGGGGGTGTTGTCGCGTGCTTTTTTGCGGGTGGGTTGGCGGGTCTTGGCTGGGGCATTCCTGGGAAGGTCTAATACCGGATAGAAGTGTTTTGGACAAAATCCTTAAGGAAAAGCCTTTTTTTTGCTATTTCTTCTGACATCTTGCTCAATGTAGCGTTTTGGGGGGCTTCCTGCTGTTCGTGGGTGGGTTGCGGCCGGGGTCTCTGTCGAAGCACTGCTGCGACAGTCTAATCTTGATTGCATTTGCTTTTCAGGAAATCCGTGGTGGAAAACAGGAGTTATGATGATGACCTAGCTGCACAGCGCGTTTGGACCGAAGGCCGAGAGATATAGTAAGTATGAGATTTAGCTTTTTCACTGTTTGGGGGTGTTGTCGCGTGCTTTTTTGCGGGTGGGTTGGCGGGTCTTGGCTGGGGCATTCCTGGGAAGGTGTAATACCGGATAGAAGTGTTTTGGACAAAATCCTTAAGGAAAAGCCTTTTTTTTGCTATTTCTTCTGACATCTTGCTCAATGTAGCGTTTTGGGGGGCTTCCTGCTGTTCGTGGGTGGGTTGCGGCCGGGGTCTCTGTCGAAGCACTGCTGCGACAGTCTAATCTTGATTGCATTTGCTTTTCAGGAAATCCGTGGTGGAAAACAGGAGTTATGATGATGACCTAGCTGCACAGCGCGTTTGGACCGAAGGCCGAGAGATATAGTAAGTATGAGATTTAGCTTTTTCGCTGTTTGGGGGTGTTGTCGCGTGCTTTTTTGCGGGTGGGTTGGCGGGTCTTGGCTGGGGCATTCCTGGGAAGGTCTAATACCGGATAGAAGTGTTTTGGACAAAATCCTTAAGGAAACACCTTTTGGCACTTTTTGTAAGTTAGGGTTCGTTAGGGTTAGCCCTAGCAGCAGGATTGCATGTGTTTCGGGGTGTTCTATTGCAACGCAGTTCTGGGGTTTTAGAGCACTGTTGGAGCGATGCTGGCTATGGATACTTTTGCTTGCTTGCAAGTGGTTTGAATACAATCCGCGGTCGGTAAGGGTGTATTTGGGCCTACTGTTACTTTCAAAGTACGTTTTGTCACCATTTTTCTGCTAGCCATCGTTTTTGGAGATCTGATTGGGGGTCTTCTACATTTTTGCGACTGGCTTTAGTAAGGGTCTTGGTGGGAGCATTGATGGGAAGGTCAAATTGTGTTCTAAAACACAGTTTACAGTACACCTACCTTGAGGGGAAAGATCCGCTATAATATTTTGGCCATACTTATTTATCCTTAAAAAGGTGACTCAGACAGAGCACGCAATTTCAAAAATATAGTACTGTCTATTAGGGAAATCAAAGTGTGACTTTTTGCACCACACAGCGTACATACGTTTTATTTATTTATCAGTGGTATTGTAATAGCACTTCCTGTTTTCCGTTCAATAATTACAGGCCGAGTTTCAGTCAACATCCGCCAGGCAGGCAGTGGACACAGGGTGTCTTCTGTCAGTGGTCACCAACATTGATGGACGAAGCGTCAGCTGGAATGGAGGAGTGCCGCTAATAAGAGGAATTGTTTGCTGCATGCAACTTACTTACCAAATTCAACAGGACAACTCCAACAACATACAGAATACAGATACAGTATCCATTGTTTTCTTCTATGAGTGTGACTGCATGTGCTTAGCTTTAGTTTGTACCCAAAGATTTCTTTATCTTCAATTATTGTTTGTCCAGGCTGTGCATTTTTTTTCTTCTCTCAACAAAACCTACCCAAAAAGAAACCCCCATTCCCATCCATTTTCCAAACCCTAACCCTCTTCCCCCGGGCTGTGTTGTTTTGCTTGATGTCTGACTAAAATGACATCAATAATTCCACACACTTGCTGGGGAGGATAAGGTCATAGCAACAGGCTGGTGAAGGAATACAAGGATATCTTCTAGACTTACTCAGCTTCAGTACTATTTCTTCTAGTAGTAGGAGCCAATGTCAAATAAATTCAACGCAAGTACTAGTTATACTTGCAAGCAAATACTTTACCATTTGTTAGGCTACATTATGGCACTGTTCTAGTGTACTGTCACCTGCTATATTCTCGATCGTACCGTAACTGTTGTAATGCTACAGTAAGGACAAACCAGGAAACGTTTTCTTTTTTTCCATAGGCATGCAACTGCCACTGTGTCACACCACTAGTACCACCGCAATGAGGAAATTTCACCTGCCCAGGATTGCCAACGTTAATCCCCATTTCACGTGGAGCCAGCCCTGGGCCTAGCCCTAATTTCTAACACAAATTACAGGTAAGATAAGCGTTTGGTGGGAGGTAGTATAATGGAGTATTAGGACTAGACGAGAGATTGACGGTAGTACTACTAAAGTCCTACGACTGTTCAGGAAAACAAACTTACTGTTACACCCCCGTCCCCCACCCACCAGACTGAAAAGCAGTAAAAAACAGGTATGGTCAGATAAAGTTCAAAAAAGTATATTTATGTAGCCCTAACAAAATAATCTCCCTCAAGACCCTCCCTAACCCCAACGATTGTCTTTGAAAAGTCCCAAAAAGAACCCAACTCCCAAATCCCACCCCCCAAAAGTCTCTAAAAAAAGGGCAAGGGACACTCCACTACTGGAGGGTGCTGGTGAATTTTGCGGCCAGGGCATCATACTCCTTGCGGAGGGTGGCAAGGTCGAAGCGGAGGCCCTCCACCAAGTTCTTGTACCTAAGGACCTCCTGCTCCAGGTAGGACATTCGGACTCCTAGGCGGCGCTGGCGTGCCTTGCAGCTCCTGTGGGGGGCAGCTGGTCTTTCTGCTGCTTGGCGGTGGCGGTTGGCTTTCTTAGCCCGGCTCTGTACCGCTGGAGCACTGCGCATGCTGGCGGCCCGTGGGGTCACGGAGGAGGATGCAGCTGTCCCAGTCGAGGATGTTGTGGTTGCACCGGTCGACTGCGTGTCCTCCTCCTCCTCCAGGGCCACCAGCCGCCGATATTCGGCGACAGTGGCATCCAGCCTCCGTTGCCGGGCCATTCGAGCCTGCTCCCTCCGTGATGTCGATTTGGAAGGAGCAACTATATGAAGAAAGAAAGACATAGTCTGTAACCAATGCTCCTTAGCATTAATAACACAAAGTGATTGAGCCGAAAGTTGGGTCACAGTACAAGTAGCAAATTGAAAGCACAGTACATAACTATTGAGGACAGTATCTATGTAACCTCCCACTTCTGCATCCTTGCTCTAACATTAGTGGTAGTTTAATGAACAAATTCTACGACCACTATGGACTTCCATTACAGTCGACTATGACAGTACACCAGTCTTATTCTTCTTCTTCTCTCTTGTTTAGGAAAATTGGTACGTTATCTTATGCAAGCCGGCAGAATGGCAGCACAGTGAACTTGCACCCGAGAAAAACAGTTGCACACCATGATGAGGAGACAGACTGGCGTTACTGTACCGGTCCAGTACATGCAGGTGGTGAAGCTATTACTTTTCTATTACGGGTGGCACTGAGAATACTCTGTTACAAGGGCTACTGCTTAATTAATTTACCTTTCACCCTACAGTGCAAATGAGTACTAGAAAAGGAAAATGAAGAAGCTAAATAATTTGATTATCTATCACTTCACATGGGACGTATTTGATGACATATGGGATGACTTTAGGTGCTTTGCTTAATATTGAGTGAACAGTGATACACCCACACATGAATGATGTACTACAACTAAACTAAAGTTATTAAGAGAGGTACGGAGTGTCCACCGTAATAACCGGATATATGCTGTGCTTGCAGTTGCAATACAAAGTACTGCTACTATTCATGGTAGTATTGGACACATTTACAATTTCTTTTCCTTGCCTTCCCTACACTGGAACGGACGTGCGGGTGCGGTGGTACATGCTCTTCAAGGTAACACTTAGTTCATCCAGCGACCATCTACTCTCTCTAGATACACATGTGCTATCTAAGAGTCAGAGAATACCATGCTCCAGGCATCCATTCATTCAAAGTATACGCACACATACAGTTTCTGTTTCACCCACCCAGGCTGCTGTCCTTCCACCCATCCTTGCTTCATCATTGACCCAGCCATGCACCATACCATATTCTTTCCTTCCCAGCCACCTCGGGGGCCAAGCAAACACATATCGTTCTTCTTTGCCAGCCATCATAAAATTTCGCATCCCACTTACTTACACGTACACCCTTCTTTCGCTTTTCGTTCATCCCATCCATCACGTTCATCTAAGATCTTATTGGGATTCTTCTCACCAAAAACTTCACAGCTAAGTCGGAGTACATTTCGAGGAGGCTACTACCTGGTTGATTTGTAATACACCCGTGCAGAAAGCACACTATGCAGTCTTCAATCTCAATAAGTAAGAAATATATAGCTTACCTGTTCCCGCCACCACCGTGCGAACCCCCACAGGACCGTCCGCCGGCTCTTGCACCGCTTCCTCCCCAGAGTCCTCCGAGTCCTCGCCCAACACCGCCACCTCCGCGCTGGCCCCGCCACCAGATGTTCCACCTACAAAGTACATTTAAGAATGTTAGAATACACCACTCACTACTATATAATATTTGGTCTAGGAGTAATAAAGAAATGTTAAAAAAAACAGAATACAATGTAATAATTTGTGACTGTCTACTCTAAAGTAAAAATGTCCCTTTTTCCAGGGAAGGCTGTTGTCTTGCTGCACTTTTATGCACAACTGATGAATGCTTGCTTTTTATTTTTAACACGCACCACTTTTTCTCCTAACAGACAGAAGCTTGACTTCTAAGAACACGAGTCCAGGATCAAGTTCAAACCAGGTGAGAGCTCGGCTCGACCACAAGAAATGTGTCCAATTAATCGTCAGCACTAAGCACTTTTCCGTTTTCAGTTAAATAGTTTTATGACAAAGTTGATTTTAATAAATGTGTTTACTTTTAATAAAGCTTTTAAACTTAATTAGACTCTGTGGTTTTTGGTCCTCCAGACTAGAGTGGATGAGCTAAAGGTTTTGGAATTTTTGCAAGCATGAGTGCCTCTGACACTTCTTGACTGTGACTCCGTACTCTTGTCCTGCGTAGGATAATCTAAAGATCATTGGGGATCAATCATCGGTGACTTTGGGAGCTAAATGACTCTGCCACACTATCTTGTCAGTAAGGAGACAGTGCATAGAGCTATTGCTGAATAGAATGGGAGTCCAATGGAATTGCCAAATGTCCAATCTTAGTAAGCTACACAGACAGACTAATAAGAATAATCTAGTAATACCACATGGAGTCATATTCGAGGCAGGATAAGAATTTATATCCAGTCTACAAGAAGATCAAAGACGATTTAGAAAAAATCGAATGAGGAACGCTAGGAAAAAATAGGTACTCTTTATTAAAATTTAAACTTACTGGGGCCAGCAAAGGAGCCCTCGCCTGCCCGATCCTGGCCTGCATCCTCCTGAACAGCACCCTCCTCCTGTGTCCTCTTGCCCTTGGGGGGAAGCTGATGTACAACATGAAAGAAAGAAAGACCAGAAAACATGGATGAGATTTGTCAACCAAATCAAACATTTCAAAAGAACAATAACAAAATATTTTGGAGAAATAGCAAATAGATAGACAACTACTCCACGGGATCTATCTCATGTGGTATACTACGTTATTCGTATTGCCTGATTTGCGGACCGTTGACTTAAAAAGTTCCTATGTAACTCAATAAACAGACTACTAAAGAGGTTTGCCTAGGCCTGGCAGGCAGCAGTCCGCAGCACGCGAAGTGACAGACAAAGTCCATCCTGCTTGCAGATCAGTGAATACTCAAACTATCAATCCACCGACCACCGCCACTATTTCTTCTTATAGCCATGTGTCTAAAGGAAGGACTGGACTTCAGTCTGTTGGGGCTGATTTAGAAGTCCCTTGCGGCTCATTTTCCTCCATTGTTGCGTGACTTTTGTGACGCAGCGGCAGAACAAAAGACTCGCCATGGTGTTGGTGCAGCGTATATATGCATCACGTTGTAAAGCCCTGCGCCATCAGGGGGCGTTCCGGCGCAAGGGAGGGCGTACCTGCGCAGGAACGAATCCTAAAAGTGGCTGAGGGAAATCTACAAGATGTCAATCAGTCACTTTTAGGACAATGATGCATGACTCAAACCCTGCGCGCTTGAAGCCGACGTACGGCTTGATGCAGCATTGGGGAGATAGGGTACCCCAGAGCATTGCTGGAGCTGCGCCATCGTTGGCACGCAACTCCAGCAATGCGCCGCCTTTACGGCACAGATGCGTAAGGCTTCTGTGACGTTTTGGGCCAATGGGTGGTGGTGGCATGGCACACAATTACTGCCGCACCCCTGCTACTTTGCAGGGATGCGCCGGTAATTGAAAATATGACCCTTAGTGTCTAGCATTACGCATTTCTTATCTTTACACTACACTCATACATAATTTCTCAGGCCAATGAAATTAACACAAAATACAAAACAAATAAGCATAGTAGCAAGCAAGGCTACTGAGAAGTAGAGCAGTGCACCTGAAATGCATAGAAGATTTTGAAATATAATTTACCTAAAATGTAATCAGCAGCATTATTGCTCTTGGTAAAGAACAAAGATTTGCAAATGACAGAGCCGGATAAAACAGAGTAGTGATGATTCTAGCTACTACTACTCACCAAGCCCGGGGACCTCTACGCCGAGCGCGTCCAGCAAGTCCCGTTCCCGGTCCATGACATCTGTCCAGCAGTGGGTGGCCTGGTTATATGTGCGCCGGACCCCAGAGAGCTTAAACATGGCCCGGCACACCTTCTCCCACCGCTTCCGGCGCTCCCGGATGCCATAGCCGGTTGCGATCTTGCCGCCTCCCAGGATCGTCTTGGGGAGGCGGCGCTGGACGTGGAAGATGAGTGCGGCCACCTCCTCCGCGCTAAAGATCTCCCGTGGCACCACTTGCTCCCCCCTCAAACGCCCGCACGGGAGCCGGGCACGGGGTGCGGGACCCTTCCCCTTCTCAGGGTGCTTCTTGGCTCCCTTTACCATGGTCTGGGCAGAAATAAAGTTAAATGATAAAGAAGAAATAGAATAGTGAAGAAGAAAAGAAAAGAGTTTAAAAAAGTAGTTTAAAAGTAACTAAAAGCAGCAGAAAACACAAAAATATAGAGCTAGAAAAATAGAGGGATAGATAATAAGTAAAATAGATCAAATAAACTTCAAACAAGCAAAGGATGGCAGAGATTCAGAGAGGATACAGAAAGCATGCCCAGAACCATAGCAATGAATGAGAAACAAGATGGCCGCGCCCCTTCACGACCGCGTGGGTAAGTTCGCGCGAGATTTTCCTCGCGAGCACGCGCGAAATTGTACTAGCGAGCAGCACAGTTTGCGAGATTACACATAGCGGCCGGAAACGGAATTACGTCACGCAAACAAGATGGCCGCGCCCGTGTACGACCGCTAGGGTAACTTGGCAAACGTATAGCTACAAGCGCCTCGCGAACACGCACAAAATCACGCGAACATACACGTCGCAAAGAAAAATTTAGTGTATTCGCAAGCATTCGCGGCTTCCGAAATCGATCTCGCACGGATTTGCGCCCCAAAAAACGCGCGAAATTGCAGAAAAAATGATTTTTGCTAAACTGAAAGCAATGAGCAGGTGCAAAAGTTCAAACTTAACATTAGTAACATTCACTCTAGTGCTTCCTGAGGGGCCCCTCCAGAGTTTGCAACTATTCTATGACCCTGCTATGACCCAAACAGCAGGCTCATAGAATAGCTACAAGTAGACCATAAAGGTCCTGTGAAAAAAAATTGCACTGCAACAGAAAGCAAATTACAGATAAGGAAGGAAGCAGGTGCCAGCCAGACTGGAACTTTCAAAATAACTGACACATTAATCAACCCCAAATTAATTCATGGCAGTTGAAGTAGGGGAGGTGTGCTTGATTTTTTCAACCCCCATAAACTACAGTGATAAACAAACCTAATGGGTGGCAGTGAGGATGTACCAGAGGGTGGCATGGGTGTCCCAGAGGGTGGCAGTGGTGAAACAGAGGGTGCTGTGAACCTGTGATGATAAACCAGACGTAGAAACAACATAGTCGCGGCCGTTGCGAGCCGAAAAGTAAGTTCGCAATTGTGAAATTGTCCCAAAATCCGTGCGAACGCTCGCCAAAACAAAAAACGGGAAAATCCGCAAATCCGCGAGAGTTCGCGTATTGTCGCGGATTGCGAATCTGTAAATACGCAAATTCGTGTACGCGAGATCCGCTAGATCCGCCCATGCTTAACTCCCTCTGAGAAGTCAAAGGGACTACTTCCCTTTTAGGAAAGCCCTAAAAACGCATCTCTTCCCTAGGGATGTTTGAGCAGTGGAAGTGCTGTGGACCGGATCTCAAGCGCCAGGATGCCCTTGGAGCGACAGGACCGTACTATATAAGTACACCTACAAATACAAATACTAATTTTCTTATACACTAGCCTCGCTAACCTAATGTTCTAGGTTATTCGTGATTTTATAGCTTTAACCAGGGGAGACATAGGCCAGTCGGCACGATTTTTTATACCATGAGTTCCCTGGATTTTTAGAAGCAGGTTTGCTAGAATTACCGCTTTTGGAGAAGAGAGATTTCAAAACCTCCAAAAGCTGCTCATGAAGTACACTGGTGGTCGCAATTTGTTCTTCACGTTTGCCCAGTGCCTGAAAGGCACTCAGGGTAGTAGAGACCTCTTGAGAGATCCTGACTAAAATTTGGGGATCGTTAACTACCCTATCCCATCGAACTCTACGCCTATCATTAGTGAGGAGGTCCTCTGCTGTGACAGTCTCCAACGCTCTAACACGCTGCAGACCTCCCTCAGTTTTTAAACTAAGTAGGAGCAGGTTGTGGTCACTCTCTGGGCGGGCAGATATTATCATGTCCTCAAGAAGGGACCAATACTCAACCTTTAATAAAATATAGTCAATTCGACTAGAGTGGGTACCATTATCAAAAGTAACCCTTCCAATTTTATCAGAGCTAGAACGACCATTGACAGCTCTCAAACCCCACTCAAGACACAAACCCAGCCACTTCAGGGCAGCCTCTGTCCACTTTTTTATTGGATTTAAGAAGAGATTGGGGATATCCCACTGTGCATCTTCTGCAGCTAGAATATCTTCCCCCTCAAGGACTAGAGGTTCGAAAGTACAAATTCAAATCCCCTGCCACAATCACAAAACCTTCCATCCCAACGGAGTTAAGGATGAGATCCAGCTCGTTGGTTATTCCCGAGCTCCTCCCTCCTGGCTGACCTCTAGCATAGATGTTAATGATAATGATCTCCAATTGACTTGGACGGGTCAGCTTAATCACAAGAATATCAGGATTATCCACTATTACTTCAGAGGGCTTGAGGGTAAGCGACTGCCTAACCCAAATAGTTAGGCCACCTAAAGGTCTACCTCTTTTGCCTCTCGTAGCGGGTTTATAGAAGTTTAAATATCCCAGGCGGTGAATAGGGTCAGGAGCCCAACTTTCTTGGAAGATCAGGATATCATGGTCATCCACGAAGACAGACCACTCTGCTATGACAAGTTTGTTTTTCAACCCTGCAATATTCCACAAGACTATTTTTAATAAATTGTCCCGAGTGGTAGGCTTGATTTGTTCTATCACCATCAAGTTTGACCCTGCTTACCTCCTACCTGTTATGGGGACCCCTCTAACCAGAGTGCCTATGGACGACCCCTCCACATCTCGTTCGACCACACTCTCACCCCTGACCTCTCCAGTGCAGACTCCCCATGATAAATTAAATCCACCCCAGAAGGAGCACAACATGCTCTGCCGCTACCAGCAGCATCCCCAACCACTAGTGATCCCTCCGCTATATCATCCATCGCCCAGCTAAAATGACTATCTTTATCATCCCCACCCTTTACCTGGGCCACAGTGGTATCACAAGAAATGGTCTTAAGTCCATCCACCCCATCTAGACCTATTAGAGGCTCATATCGATTTGACAGGGGGAGATAATACTCATCCCTGGCAAACCGACAGAGACCATTAGGTCTACCCCTTGCATATTGTTAGAATAGTGGGATGGACCTCGATTCAAACCACCGCAAAAGTAGTTTAGACCTAGGGGTTGGATAATTCCTAATCTAACCAACCTCGGCTCACTGTAGATGTACTCAACCACCCACGGATCTCTAAAGTTGACAATTACACAGTGGCCCTCTATGTCCTTTTTTCTAGGGCCCACCTAGCTCACCCGTCTCACGTTTAATATCTCTGCTATTAAAGTGGGTGGTAATGTTCTATTCATATTTAGCCAATGCGTAACTTTATTTTTCAACTCCATGTGCGATTCCCGTTTCCCAGTACTAATCTCAGGGACTCCCACCAATATAACCGTATACGGTTCGTACTCTGGGGGGAGGTTAATACAGGGCAGCTGCTGGTTACTATTCACACTTCCCAATAATGGGGGGCCGTTTGGCTGTCTCTCCGCATTCTGCACAGGCGGAGCATGCAGTGAACTCAACACCTCACCTTCCCCCCTACCCCGCACCATATTATTACACAATGGGTTACTCAATACTGGGCGCTTATCAACACTGGGTTTAGGGTTCTGGCAATTGACCCTATCATTATTAACTTGCTGGGCTACCCTTCCACTGCTACCGGACCCTGTTTCTTGGGAGACGCGGGCTTCTACACTTGGGATCTTTGTACCTTCCGCTAGAGTATCCAGCGTATTTGTATTTGCTGATACTAATTTTTCAAGTTGCTCAAGTTTAGTATAAATCATTTTTGTTCTCTCCAAAAGGGGCAGCATCAGTGATTTAAGTAATTTTTCAATATTTACTAAAAGCCCCTTGTTTACACTGCCTAGGATTGGCAGTTGAATTATATCAGGTGAGGCTATAATCGGGCTAGGGGGCTGTATTGCATGAGGTAGAAACTGATTTAAACCATTTTTTTTCGATATTTTTGCTGAACCACCCTTCTGAGGGCCACCCCCTCTCTTCCTTTTACCAGAAAAGAAGTTGGCCTTGGTGTTTTTACTCCCTATAATTACCGGGTTTAGAGTTTTTGGTGGGGGACTATGTAACGAAGGGAATTTAGAGGCCCTTTGTCGCGAACTGCTAGAAGCATTGCTCCCATCAGATGAATTCAATGAGGAACAAACCACAGAGTTTTTAGACCCTTTCTGCAGGCGACTGGTTCTTGGACTCTGAACAACAAGAGGATCATTTGGTGCTTGTTGTTCAGGGGTCACCGCTGACCCAATAAGGCCCAACGATGATCGCTTCCCCGTTAAGAGGTCTAAGGACAAGCGTTTCTCAGTGAGGGCTATTTCTTTTTCCAAAACCACTGTAGCTCTTTTAATAAATTGGTCGATAGTGCCAGTAACCGCCCCCCAGTGGTGGAAAGAGTCACCTTTCTACCCTTCCCGGAACGTAATGCCATTGGAGATCAGTACTAAAGAACACACCCACTAGCAAAATACAAACATGTGCGCAAAAAATTAAAACATTAAATAAATAAGATAAGATAAAATAAACTGATGAACAAATAATAGCTAGAGGAGCTCTCTACACTGACACAAAACCAAGGGGGATGGCCCAGCCCGGCCTCAAACGACCTCGGACGGCCTCAGACGGGCCCGCCCTTGGCCCGGGCTTCGCCCGCCTCGCACTCGCGCGCGTCCCACGAAACACGGGAATGTGCGTATCTAAATAGGAGAAGGTGTAGGTGGGAAGAGGCCCAGCTGCGGCAGATGACAGGCCGCTAAGCATGCTGGTCCTCGCAGTCCCGCAATCCAATGGTGTTCAACAAAGTACTGCCCCAAAATCGGCAAAGGGTCCTGGTGTGCACGAAGCAGTCCCAACGTCCAGCAATGTCTCTTATCAGCCTCAAGCTACGACTACGAGCGGCGCCCGCGGAGCGGGGGCCGTGAGTCGTTATCTACTGCGGGGAGGTGGGGGTGGGAAGAGGCCCAGTTGCGGCAGATGACAGGTCGCTAAGCACGCTGGTCCTTGCAGTCCCGCAATCCAACGGTGTCCAACAAAGTACTGCCCCAAAATCGGCAAAGGGTCCTGGTGTTCCCGAAGCAGTCCCAACGTCCTGCAATGTCTCTTATCACCCACAAGCTACGATTATTTTTTTTATTCAAATGCAACAAGCCAAAGTCTCTTAAGACAGGAATAGTGAATCTAGATTGCAAGGGATGAACTGGGAAGATTGAACACATTTCTATGGTTATTCTTCACAACTAAAAACACCACTTATATCACAAGTTTTTCTCTACACTTCAAAAACACATGTTAATTCAGCAAAAGCATTTCAGATTGACTAGGCCTCATTTCATGTCTCATGTGCCATTTGTTTTCACTTGCACCAAAATCAGCGTGTCAATTTTAAATGCAGTCTGTCTGAAGCACAAAAATAAAGCAATGTCTGACTGCAAATGAAATCTGCTCCATCAATAATATGGAAACCTTTGGGCAATATTGCAAAACATTATTTTAGGGCTCGGTTAAAGGACATTGTTCACAGACTTTTATGTTGTTTTTGCAATCACCTTTAAAGCCTAGGGAAGAATAACTGGTGTCGGCTATTCAGCCTTTTCAATATCATTTTATTACATTTCAAACCACGAGATTTGTTTAATCAAACTAAAAATAAAATCAGCATAACCCCCTTGATAAAAATGACACAATAAATGCATTTCGATCATTTCAATAGGAATCTGAATGAAAACAGATACTCTGAGTATCACAATTGCCATATTATGCAAAAAGAAAATCCATTTCATATATAGTTGGCTTTACAGGATATAAAAGGGGACACAAAGCTTGACTGTAAATTAGGTATAAAGTGAAAGCAATCTCATAATAAAATTGCTGTGTCTTGGGATCAGATGCTTGCTAACCGAAATTATAAAGCACACTAATATAGTATACAAATATGTTAGCCATGACTTTATGTGCGAGGAATAAAAAGACAAAGTGCATTACATTAGCTTCAATAGTTAGCTCATAGCAAATGTACCCTGTTGTGTAAAAATAAAACAGACTTGCAAAATTCAATACTTTTTTTGTAAAATTCCATGAACATTTCACAAAATGATTACAAGAACCTTCTACATTTCTCATGTGAATGTATTAAGTGAGACCTTATCTCGCATAAACAAGTCCCAAAATATACTGGCAGTTAACAGGTTTGAGCACTAACTGTCCCTCAGCAAGACATTTTCTGCATGAACCAGGTATACTATTCTTAGCTACTACAAGTTATCCTTCCTCTAACTAAATCACCATACGGTATGCTAGCTTCAAATGGTCCTGGATGGAAACCAGGACTTACAAGAATCAGACTCCTGGGAACATAACATTGTAGGCAACTAGTTTTCACCATTTAGTTATTTGCCCAGAATCACAGGATGTTGATTATGGGTGGGTGTAACAGGCAGCATTCTCTCTAGCGTAATTACTCCTAATTACCTGAAAATTACTTGTAATTATGAGCAATTTAATGAAAAGCGTAATCCAGCTTTTAGTTCTATTTTCTTAGTTCAAAATGCGCCTTCGCATCCAAAATGGGGCTGAGGATGCATTTTGCACTAGCAAAATAGAACTAAGATCCAGATGTATGACCCTTTTTAGCGGCCGCAAATGAGAGCATCTCCCGTTTGCAGCAGCAAAAAAGGGTAATAGCATGTACAAATACTATTTTGCGACTCTCACTATTAGGAAGGTGCGTCCCTTCCTAATAGCGAGTCAACATGCTATGTACTAGTGTTTTGCGACCTCATTTGCAGCCGTAAAACACTCACAGTTTATCACCTACTTCAAGATGGTGCTAAACCACTCGCAAAGGGGAAGGGGTCTCCAGGGAACCCCTTGCCCTTTGTGAGTATGTTGGAAAAAAATTTTTAAGAGCAGGCAGTGGACCCAGAGAACACTGCCTGCCCTTAAAGAAATGAAACTGAAAAGTTTTCTTTTTCTTTTTTAAATGCATCCCGTTTTCCTTTAAGGAATACGGGCTGCATTTAATTAAAAAACGTCTTCATTAAAAAAAGCAGTCCCAGACATGGTGGTCTGCTGAGCCCAGCAGCACACCATCCCTGGGAGGGCCTGTCATTCCCAATAGGCTGGCAAATTGCGTGAGGCTCATTAATATTCATGAGTCTCGCCATTTGCGACCCCATTGGGAATCGCAAACAGTGTTAAACACACTGTTGGACATGCAAAAAAGCGCCTCACAAATTGCGCGTCGCAAATGACTCGCAATTTGCGAGGCGCTACTTTGCAGGTTGTACATCTGGCCCTAAATACTTCAAGAAGAGCAGTAGCCAGCAGCATCTCGCTCACTTTTAGTGCATTGTTCCTGTGCTCCTGTGGTAGGATTTCTGCCTCAAACTACTCTTAGTTACTCAAGCTGGCTTAATTGCATAATTTCAGTAATTTTGCATCACAATATTCACGCTTAATTACTGAAATTACTCCGGCATAAAAAAATAATCTCCCAGGCCTAATTTTGAGTTGACAGCTGAGACTCAAACCTAGATTTCTAGCTGGCCATAATCAATTTGACTATTGGTTTACTGTTTGTGCACGGAAAAGATGTTTATGTTCACAGCTTACTCTACTCAATTGGCTGATACAAATCTCTAGTTTGAGATAGCTTTTTCATATTGTCAAAGGGACATAGTTTCTGATTAAAAGCCTCATAATTTTCTGCCATTTTTCTAACTGCCATGCTTTGGATAATGGAATTCTAACTACACAATAAGTGCTTTTATATTGACTTTGTCAAGCATTCAAGGCTTCTGGCTGCAGTCTCTATTTTCACTGAGGTCTATTGTTTTATGAGCTTCCCAGCTCATGTTTTCACAGATTATATTTCCAAATACCCTAATGTATTGCCTCCCAGGGCTAACAAAATTAAGACTTGTGTTTTCAAGTAATGGCCCTATAGGTGATTTTAGTGTGGCTAAAAGAGAGTAAGCCATTTTAGCAGATCAGTTGAACTTTTTTGAACTGATAAATATTGGAAAATGTACAGATAAACCTGTACAAGGAAGGCAGCCCTTCTTTCATATCAGTTCTTAATTTGTAAAAAAATGAGTGCCGGTGCCCAAAGAACTGCTCGGATGCCTGGCTGGCACTAATAAATGTCAGCACATCAGATACCACGGCTATGTAGTCTGAATATACCTCAGGCTTCTTTAATCTACTGACAGTCACTTCCTACTAATGCTTTCACCATTAGTGATATTTTATCTGCCTTTGTCTTCATCCTACCTTAACGTTTGTGTGTTTTCCCTATTTTGCTCTTTGGAAATATCTAAGTGGGAAAAATAAGTGCTGGTTCCCATTAATAAGTGCTGGTGGCCCTACTAGCAACCTTTAGACCAAATTAAGTACTGCTGGAATAAATATATGGCTCAGAAACGTACGATAATTCAGTGATAAATCTGCGCTAAGAAATAATTCAATGCTCCTGGGCACAAATACATATGGAATATGCAGGATTACTTTGCAAATTGAGAATATTCAGCCTGTATAGTGTACTCACTCAAGTATATTAGAATATTCTTAACCATACATTCTCCAGATTGTACTGATTACCAAGGATTTCCATTACCATAACGAGATACAAGGACACACGCTGAGAGAATGTTAATGTTATCTTATGTTAAAATAGGATTTATATAGCGCTCAGCTACTCCTGGGAGTGTCCCGGCGCTTCAAACCCAAGGCAGAAAAGGAAAAGGCATAGGATGACAAGACTACTGAACAAATAGCCACGACTAAAGATCTTTCCTGAAGGCTAACAGGTTAGTGTTCCTTCTCAGAGACAGCGGCAGAGTGTTCCACAACTGTGGCGCCAGGCGTCTAAAGGAGCGGCCTTCAATGCGCGCTCTCCTAATACTGGGGACAGGGGCCAAGGCCAGAGAAGCTGACCTAAGTGATCTAGAAGGCTGGTAAAAGGTCAGCCGCCTTCTGATATATTTAGCACCAATGTCAAGCAGAACTTTAAAGGCAAGTGAAAGGGCTTTAAACACAATTCGCTTCCGAATTGGGAGCCAATGGAGAGTTTTCAAGAGATCAGAGGCTCTAGCTCTACGATGGAGGCCAAAGATGGTTCATGGAGCAGAATTTTGGACTATTTGCAAGTGTGACATAAGATATTCCGGAAGTCCAAGATAAAGCACGGTGGCATAGTCCAAGCGAGAGCCAATTAATGCCTGAACAGTAGTTTTTCTATGGGCTTGGGAAAGCAAAGGGAGAAATTTCCTCAGCATCTTAAGAAGGCCGAAGCATTTACCTGCTAGACCGAGGACCTGAGGCTTCAGGGAGTGGTCGTTGTCGATCTTTACTCCAAGGTTCTTGGCCATAGATGAAGCAACCGAAGGGGGAAACATGGCCGATTATAGAATATAAGGTTTCAGGTCTAAAGGGGGTGTACTTTAATTGCAGGTAAGGTGGGGTGCGTTTTCCTTATAATACATAGGAGCCTGCCTCCTCTCTGCCAAATCAAAATTGCCAACTTCATTACCCTCACTTAAAATCAAACCTTTTTGTGGTGTTTTGTGTTGCATCGTTATCTGTAAGTAGAGCAACACAATTTTGGGCTGTAATAATATGGAAACATTTGGGCAATACTGCAATACGTATTTTAGGGCTTGGTTGTAAAAAGGACATTGTTTACAGACTTTTGTATAGTTTTTTAGGTCACCTAAATAGCCCAGAGAAGCATACACAGTAAGGCTAGTCAGCCGTTTCAATATAATTTTATTACATTTTTAAACCACAAGATTTGTTTAATCAAACTCAAAATAAAATCAGCACAACCCCCTTGATAAAAATGACAATAAATATATTCTGATAATTTCAATAGGAATCTAGATGAAAACACATAATTGAGTATCACAATTCCCATATTATGCAAAAAGAATATCCATTTCATATATAGTTGGCATCATAGGATATAAAAGGGGATAAAAAGCTTGACTATAAATAAGGCCTAACGTTAAAGCTATTTCATATAGTAAAATTGATGTGTCTTGGGATCAGATGCTTGCTAACCTAAATTATAAAGCACACTGAAATAGTGTACAAACAGGTTAGCCATAACCTGATGTGTGAGGAATAAAAAAGCGAAATGCATTACATTGGCTTCAATTGTTAGCTCATAGCAAAAGTACCCTGCTGTGAATTAACAAAAGAAATGTGCAAAATACTGTACTTTTTGTGTGTGAAATTCCATGAACATTTCACAAAATCATTACAAGAACCTTATGCATTTAGTGTGAAATGTAGTTTGATATCTCATGTGAATGAATTATGTGAGGCCAAAATTGATGTGTATTGGGATCAGATGCTTGCTGACCGAAATTTTAAAGCACCCTAATATAGTGTACTACATGTAGGACTAATTTTGAGTCAACAACTAAGACTCAAACCTAGATTTCTAGCTGGCCATGAATCCAATTGACTATTACTTTACTGTTTGTGCACGGAAAAGATTGTTATGGGAACAGCTTACTCTACTCAATTGGCAGATACAAATCTGTAGTTTGAGATAGCCTTTTCATATTGTCAAAGGGACATAGTTTCTGATTAAAAGCCTCATAATTTTCTGCCATTTTTCTAACTGCCATGCTTTGGATAATGGAATTCTAACTACACTCAATTGGCAGATAAAAAGCTCTAGTTTGAGATAGCTCATTCAAATTGTCATAGGGACATAGCATCTGATAAAAAAGCCTTAGCATTTTCTGCCATTTTTGTAATTGCCTTTAATTGGAAAATTGAATTCTAACTGCAATATATGTGCTTTTTATTGAATTTTGAGGACTCGACTACTGAACGGGGAATGGGCTCTGACGATGCTAAACAGTGCGGCAGAAGTAACAATAGCTCGCCAGAACCTTAAATGATTATATCACGGTGGAAACATCTGATACTAGGGTAAGCGTCTCACATAAATTGTATGAAATAGCACTCAAAATGGAGGGGGACAAATGCAGGACAGTGAGAGGTCTCTTTTGAGAGAACCTGACATTTGGCTATGACATTTCGTTAGTTGAGCAAGATTAGCTGCCAGTATTCGTCATGGATTGGACTAGGGGAGAAATGGTAATTTTACCATCATTTTCTGACCACGTTCCAAAATATTTTTTAAAAACATATGCACGGGAGTGGGCGGTAGCCCAGGCTCCAGCATTATACAAAAACCATGTTGGATTGGATGAAGATTCGACCCACCACATTATTCCACTAAAAAATATTCAGACTGCACAAAGGCAGTATCCTATAAAGCAAGACACTAAAAAACAAGTAAGGGAGATCTTAGATCAACTTGAATATCAAGAGGTGATTAAAACTTGCACCTCTCAAATGAATAGCCCTTTGTTTCCAGTATCAAAATCAGAGAAGTCATATTGTTTAGTTTTAGATCCCAGACATTTAACCCCTTCGACGCTCATGACGAGCTGGGCTCGTCATGCAGTAGCCTCCCAGCACGCTCATGACGAGCCCAGCTCGTCATGAATAATGGGTTTTTGTAAATCCCAGCGCAGCAGCAGAATATGATGAGCTTCCAAGTGGTTAAACACTTGCACTAAGATGTTTGCAGTTCAAAATGCACACAGTGCCGCATTAATGAATAACATTGTGCAGAAAAAATACAACACAACAATAGATATCTCAAATGGATTCATTTACCTAAATATAGCGCCAGAGAGCAGATATTTGACAGTATTCTCAACGCTAGGGTCACAGAATTATTTTTTTTACTCCCCCAGGGGTATAGGAACAGCCCGGGATTGTTTTCAGCCAGATTAACTGAATTACTTCAAAATCTGGATGAAGAGGCATTGTCCTATGTGAATGATATTTATCTAAAGGACGATGAGCTGGATTGATACTTGAACAGAGTAAATACCATAATTTTGGGATTCGCCTCTGAGGGTTATAAATTCAACTTAAAAAAAATAAAAAATAGCCCACCTTAACATCCTTTTTCTAGGATATGAGCTTTCAAATGAAGTGAAAAGCCTGGCAGCCAACTTTTTAGAAAAGTGTGTGCTGCTCCAACCTCCAAAATCACAAAAACCGTACTATCAATCTTTGGATTCTTGAACTTTGGCAGAACATACATTTTGGATTACGCAGGAAGAGAAAAAACATGTTTACGATTTAATAAAACCTGATTTTTCAGTTAGACAATGGACACAGAAACACACAGATACACTTTGTTCCTTACAAGCTGACATGATAGCTTCAAAACACTGACAGACATGCGTAAACATGCGCAACCTGGTGATCCGAAAAGTTGCGGGTCAATCTGGGTACACCTATCTATACTAATATAATAAAGAGAGAGCCCAAACTTTTGAGGCGGGTAACCTCAGGAACCACAGCACCAATCACAACACCCAATACAGCGTTAGAAAGGGCAGTTGCAGCAGAAGGACATAGGCTATGCAGAGGGCCACCATGTACATTTAATAGGTAAAAGAACCGTGCCAGCAAAGTAGTCGTGTCTGTCTTGTGCTGTGGGTGTGTGCTGGGGGCGTGACAAACGCTGGGGGCTTGTGGTACGTTCCTCCCTTCATGCCATGTCTCATATCGTGTGCTAATCCCACCCTGTTCCCTTTGAATACCCCTGCACCCCATAATCATAACCCACCCTTACTCCTTAAAATACCCCAACACCCTTAAACACTAACCCATCTTAACCCTATATATATATACCCTGTATCCCAAAACCCAAACCGATCCCTAAACCCTAAAAATACACCTGTACCCCAAAACCCAAACCTATCCCTGAACCCTATAAATACCCCTGTACCTCAAAACCCAAACCAACCCCTGAACCATAAAAATACCCCTGTACCCCAAAACCCAAACCTAGCCCTGAACCCTAAAATACCACTGTACCCCAAAACCACCCCTGAACCCTAAAATACCCCTGTACCTCAAAACCCAAACTTAGCCCTGAACCCTTAAAATACCCTTGTACCCCAAAACCCAAACCTGCCACTGAACCCTAAAAATACCCCTGTACCCCAAAACCCAAACCTATATCTGAATCCTTAAAATACCCAAACACCCCAAAACATATACCTTAGTACTCCAAAACATATACCCCTATACCCATACTTACCATACCCAAACATTTAAAAAAAAACATGCTTTTACCATTCATGCATTTACAATGAATTTTGTTGTAAATGTATGCGTGGTAAAAGCATATAAAATGTAATGCCAGGCGTTATAATGGCATTGCGGAGTCATGGTACTTTTGTAATGAAAGTATGCAGAGTGATGGTATGCGGAAAGAAAGTTGCGGAATAATGGGTGTTTACCCTCCCCCGGTAAGTACATTGGTGGCACGGCGGCCCACATCTTCAGCAACATACTCATATTTTTTCACCACCCATTTGAAAAATGCACAGGTCTCTCTCATTGATGGCCAGCACCGACATACACTTTTAGACACACCTCCCGCCACAAGTTCTAGAATTGCAAACTTTGAAGCTGGGGAGCTACGTTCGAATCTCGGCATCAGCTCAACATCCTGTGATTCCAGGCAAATCGCTTTGTCTCCCCTTGCCTACCACAAATGAATGTGTTCTTCTGTAATGTAAATTGTGCTCATGCCATGTTGTCGAGTTCGCACTATATAATATTACAAAGAAAAATAAAGTAGAGAAACTTGAGTTCACACACTACTGAACGCACACTCTTAAGTGCATCAGCAGTGCACTGTGAATAGGAGCGTTTCACAGGTATGTCACAGATAAGAAATGCTATCAAAACGAAATCCTACAAAACAATATACTACTGTCCGGCAGCAATTCATACCCGGACAACGTCAGGACGGGCTGCTAGTCTAACATATAATGAAGGTGAAACAGTACCAATAGCATATAAATCTCATTTGTACACAAATGTTGAGATGCGATTAGCATCTACAGAAACATTTCTAACAGCAGTACAGAAAACTGTAGTTAGAGGAAGAGCCCTGGCTCAAGGGAAATGTATAATAGTTGTTATCCCGGTACCAGCCTTAGAGGCTGCAACAAAGGCAATCATTCCCAATGCTAAAGCCTTACATCCAAGATAGATAAAATGGGCTAATTCTCTAACTGCAACAGATGTAGAATACAGGTAAGACCCAAATTTAAAAAACACAAACATTTCTGCAATACAAACAAGAATATCCTCTACCAAGTGAAATAATGCCTATAGATCAGTATGAATACATTTTTTATACTGACGGTTCTGCGCAACTGGTGATAGGGAGTAATCAGCAATACAGCGCTGCGTGTGCTATCGTTAAAGGATGGTTGCAGGATGGAAGGTTTTGTCTGAATTGCACAAAAACTCAGGGGCAGATTTATGAAGGCCCTGCGCCGCCGGTGCGTCACTTTTTCCCATGTTAAAAGTGACGCACCGGCGGCGCAAGGCCTTCATAAATCTACCCCTCAGTCTCTTGGAGACAGCACAGCACAGTTGTCAGAACTAAAAGCACGAATACTGGCACTGCTAAATACAGATCGAGAATTCCCCACACTAATCATGTGCAATTCCTTTTACTGTTTACAGTCATACAATGAAAATTTACATCACTGGCGCAGAAAGGGTTTAAAGATGCAAAAGGTGGCACGATTAAGCATAAAATACTTTGGGAACAAGTAGTGTAGTTGAAAAACTAGCTACCAAGGGCTCACGTGATACACACATTGAGTCATCAACGTGATGCGTTCACATTGAAGTGAATTCATTGGCTGACGAAGCCGCAAAGGTGGCTGTTCGCACGGCTTCTGTAGCTGCAATTACTTGTTCAAAAACGAGGATAGAAGTTGAGGTAATGATTGCAATTATTGCCTCATGCAATAAAACAGCAGTACCAAAAAGATTTCGACTAAAGTACTCCTACAAGTTAGATGCAAACAATGTTCCATTTGCTCAAATTCCAGGAGTGGGGATCGAGTAATACCAAATATGGATAGATGATTAGGATTCATTCTAGCAGCACACAAGGGTATAGGTTCCGCACACGCAGGAGTTTCTGCTACTGTTTCTCTATTGAAACAATGCTACTGGTGGCCAGGACTAAAAAGGCAGTCTAGGGACTATGTCTTGAAATGCAACATCTGCCAGCAGATGAAAGGCTCCACAGTAACACGTCCAGTGCAGATACCATTACTAATATCAGACAAACCACTCCTGTGTGTTTATTTGGACCACTGCAGCCCCTTACAAGTCTGATGGGGCTTACAAGTATATCATGGTTGCAATTGATTCCTGCTCTAGGTTCCTATGGGTGTGGCCCCAGTGCTTGGCTGATACTCGAACTGCTATAAAAGATTTGCGAGTCTTTATAGGGACATAGGCAATCAGGGCACTACATTCTGACCGTGGCCCCATATTTAGCTCTAGGGCTTACAAGGAAGCTATGGGAAGTCTGTCTGGGTGTAGCATTGCGGTACTCCTCTCCATACCATTCCGAGGGAAATTTGGTTGTGGAGAGGAAAAAGTGTGACTTAAAACAATCTGTAACAGCTAGAGTATTAGGCTCGGATGGAAATTGGGTAAAACATCTTTATGGAGTCCAGAGAGCATTAAACAATCAGCCAAGAAGCTCTCTGGGGGGATCACTCCTTATGAGGTCCTATTTGGGACGAGAATGTGGGTACCTGATCTTGGTTGTGAAGGCTCGGTGGCAGATGAAAAACCTTTTGACATCCATAAACGTTTGGTGTTTACAGGACCTCAACAAAACCAGGGCATTAGAGAGTAATGTCAATATAAAGAAGAACACCACTGGGGAAGTAAAAAGTGTTACAGCAAAACCTGTCTGGATCCCTAAAGACAGGGATCTGGTCAGAGAAGAAATAGCAGACAAAATAGAATTTGGACCATCATACAGAAAATCCGTACCTGTCCTGGCACTTGAAGGAACAAGAAATGTACTTCTGCCACCTATTGCTGGTAAAAAGGGTTCGACCTATGGAAAGACAGCGTAGACTCAAAATCCATCTGACAGAGAAACAGATAGAAATGGTACAGAGGAGAGCAAAGTATACAATGCTGCACATTGACAAACTGGACAGATTAGCTTTCACAGTGGCAAAATCACCATCAACTGAATGGTCAATCCATGGCCACATAACTCTTCTGCTCACAACCTTTCATTTCCAATATTGCCTAGAACAAATGCAGGCAGGCAGATATGAAGAAATGGGTAGGGAATTCATCAAGGAATCTTGGAAATTGCCGTACAGATTTTCATGCTGGAGTGGAGAAAAAATAGTGTTTCTAAGCAGTGCTAACTGCGAGAATATCTTACGTGGATCACTTATATGCCAGGGTATAATGTTTTATGGGGCCTGTAATGGCTCCGTAGCAAACTTATCCTGTCACTTAGAGGGTGCCCAGCTGCCATGATCACAGCATTTGTCAGACTACTTTCGCATGGGAGTTACTTGATGCTGAACGATCAAGGTTACTGTGTAATGCTTCAGTGCATCGCATATCTGGTAACTGTGAGTTCCAGGGTTACTTGCTGTATGCAAGTATTGTTCCCCCAGCACATACAGTCAGGGAGGCGCCACTATGGCCTTCATTAAATATTTATCTAATACGGTTTGATGCTTTGAGCAGAATGAAAGCCATGCTTACACAGAAATCCGTGCCCTAAACCTCCGCAACAGAGACTTTTGATCTCCAAGTAGCAAGGACTTCAGCAGGGATACAGGCACTTATACGTACAAACTGCCCTTTCCATTTTGCAGAAATGGTAAATTGCGTCTTTGACATGTGTGATACAACAGGCATTGTTGACCTATTTAAGAACATAGATTCTGGACTGTTAAGCACTTTTCAGACGGTCCTCGGAAATATACCAAACTTTAGACACTCCGTATTTGGAAGCATTTTTGGAGGACTGCTGCTGATCCTGTTTCTAATAGCAGATATCCTGATTGTCATGTTTCTGCTACGTAATGGAAGTCCCAGTCACCAAGGAGATAGAAACAGTACTCCTGGAGAAAAAATACCGTGATCGCATAGTACAACGTCTTCTAGGCACACCTTCCCTAACTAAATGATTCTTGGTTCTTGTCATTTAGACCAGTCTGGATGGACTGCATTTTACCTGTCCTCCGATGCCTGTTTTGTGAAGAATGCATGTTGTATCTCTGTCTGACACTCCCATCATGTGCACGACAGGACGTTGATGCTTTGCTGGACCAGATAAATGCCCATGTTTTGCAGTGTCCCCAGCGTATTGTGGAAAAGTAAATTTTGCCATGTTATATGTGCCTGCGTGTTCCCCATATTATGCTATACGTGCATGATCGATATGCATGTATCCCCCTGTGACCGATTAAAAACGTAATTACAGTTGTGTCCATCTCTAGTATGCCAGTTTCCAGTTCTCGTGAAAGCAACGAGTATTAGGCCTATGTAAACCTATGTTGCCACATTTTACAGTGTGCACGTTAATCCATTGAATTGTCCCCGTTTCTAGGCCTCAAAAGGGCCCGGACATCAGATTCAGCTCCAGTCTCCTGAACCCTCTCTGAGGAGCGATACAGCCCCCACCTGCATCCCAGACCCTTCGCTTACTTCCTGCCACACAGTGTCCGGCCCGGCCTGGCTCTGCCTCCCAGTCTGCCAAGAGTATGTTATGCTTCCAGTTATCAGTCCAGCCCTCCTTCTCTGCATTCCTAAGCTACTGAATCGCATCAATAGTTTCCGTCATGGTCTAGCCTTTATGTCTCCATGTAAGAGAAATACTGTATTAATATTCATAGAATATTCCTAGCACACGCAATACATGTGGAATTATGCACGCACCAGTCTTAATGTCTAGTAGCCTTTGCCCTGATAACTTTTGGATTCTATCAACATGTACTCCAAACACCAGATACCAGATATGTTTTAGGTACATGTCGCTCTGACACTCCAGACTTTAGTCTCCTCTTCTAGCTCAGAAGTCATAGCCCCCAGTTCTCCTGGTAACACGTCATTGCCCGTTTGCGCGCACCACTAGGTTAAAGGTCCCAGCTGCTCAGGTAGCCCCCTCCATGTTTCCGCCCCGTTTATGACACTTTTGTTACGTTTACATCACATGTCTATGTATACGCCCTGTACACGCCTTCTTGTTACTCCCATTTCGTCCTTATCTTTCGCGACTGCTACAAGTTACGCCTACTGCTACGCCTACTGTATTGAATGTAATGTAATTGTTTTAGTATATATACTGTGCACTGTTATTAAAAGTTACCCCTTTACCCTTACCCCTTACATGCCATTCCCATTCCCTGGCAGCTGCCGTGCCGTCCCGTGCTTTCTATTGCAGGCTGTCCTGTTCCTGTCCCTTATGCCTGATTAAAGCCTGTAGACTCAAGATACCTCGAATCCTGTCTCTTATTTATTGAGCTATCTGTTTTATTCATTGTATTAAAAAATAGTACCGGTAATTAATTATTTATTTACCACAGTATTCCCATGTCGATGTTGGAATTCTTAGAGCCACCGCTGGTAACATCAGCGTCTGCTGGTACAGGCACTGGCTCCTCCTCTGACACCTAGGCCTTGAATGGCGCACAGGATGCACAGGCTGCCCCAGCACTGGCTGTAGACAGTACAGAAAATCATCTTTGCTCAATAGACATTATCTGCGAGTTGTTACAGGGACCGCCAACTGTGGAAGCAAGCAACGAGAATGTTTGTCTACCAGCCAGGACACGTAAACATTTCACTCATTTGGACCGTCGTGTGCTGGGAAGAAATTCGACTTTTGAAAAACAATCCAGAAAATGTAAACTCTATATCAAAATTGACATTCCTTTCATGCATGTATGGATTTCAAAATGCTTGTAGTAGTTCAGACTATAAATACGGACATATTCGAGCAGTAGCCTATCTGTCAATTTCTAATACTTTCCCTTTTTAACAATATTTTTTTCAGATTTTTTAGGAAATCTTTTTTAAACAAATGTTTTTACACAATAAGAAACTAATGTTTGTATATTTGTGTACGAGTATCTAGAACACCTAATAGTAAGTGTAGAATTTAAAACTATGTCATCCATTCAGAAGAGGAGTGGGTGTTATATTCCCTATAGGTACTATAATATAGGCCTCTGTAAACTCGCTACCATTCACCTATAGTCTCTCCCTACATTACACTTATAACAGTTTACAGGGACTGACCTTTTACCTAGATATTACATTGCATTCAGAACACGGGTTTTCCCTAGTTCGAAATCTCATACATTATGCATGAGGGTACTTGGAAGCAGAGCAGGACTGTCATCTCCTGCATAAAATCTATGTAAACAGTTAATGCCCGATGTCATCCCTAGGCCGACACAGTGATACAGCAAGGTAGGACTCCTGGGGAGACCTACGGGTATATGTACATCACATCTTGCTAAGATATCTAGAGGAGATTGAGACTTCCAGGCCCGCCCCCTGACCAGAGTCGCTGAGGTTCCTGCATGCAGACACTCCAGTCTAACATCCCTCACGGAGTGTCCAGCTCGAGACCAGGACATGGTCCCATAGTTTCACTTCAGGTACTGGGGTTGACTAAATCCTAGAGAAATTCTTGGCTTAAAGCCTAAACCTAAGCTAGGTACACTTAGGTACATCTAGTTAGGGAGACATCGTAGGAGTATGCATCTTTTATCATGTGTTTTATATTATTTAATATATTCATGATTTTTGTAAGATGGAAGAACTATACCATCCTTTTGCCATTATAGAACTGTTAATCATTTATATCTTATACGGTCTAGCGGTTGTTACAGCACATCTATTCTACACCAGAATACAAACTGTTCAATAAATGATTATTGAAAATTCCCAGTTTGTTTTATTCGGTGTGTCTCTCTGAGACAGATTAAGTAAGCACGAGTGACTGGGCGAAAGGTAGTATATTGTTTCCATGGTCCTGAGGGATTAGGGTTGTCTAGTTCGATGGTTACCAAGAACTATTCTCTCTTTGGTAAGAGGAGACTCTAGTGGCACTGTGAGCTAGTTGGTACAAGAAGGCCAACTTACCCGGTGGGGCTGATCAGAGTTTGTCTGACACCAATCCTACAGTGTATGTTGTCTAACAGCGCAGACCCTGTATACTTTTTATAGGAACTACACGACAAAGTGTGATAGGGTGATATGAATTAGGGTCTTCACAATCTTTTCCATTTTTCAATAACCTAACTATATTCCCTTTTTGAAATGAAGGTGGTATTGGGCGGCCATCTAAAATTGAATTAGCAATCAACAAAAAAAAATTCTAAAATGGCCCCCCATAAAGGTTTTTTAAAACTCAGCCGGGAGACCATCCAAGCCACAGGCTTTTTCATTTGGCAGTTTCTTTATGACATCCCCAGTTCTTCTTTGGAGTAAGGGAACGTCATTCTAATTTTATCAATCTTGGAGAGTACTGGAATTTCTTGTGTCTGGAAAAATTTGTCCAGGGTTGCATTATAATTAGACTGTTGTTGGCCATAAATATTCCTGTAATGTTGTGACATATATCCCTTATGACCACTGGATCTTCACAGTGGATTCCAGTTGCAGGGCATATCAATGTACTGATCTGATTGCTTGATGCATGCTCTCTGGCTTGACATGCAGGGAGCCACCCGGTATAATTACTCTCTTCATATACGTTTTGCTTGTGATTACTATGAAAAGATTCACATTTAACATAATGCTCTTTGGTAAGATCTTGTTTAGCCTCTTCAAGTTTTTTATGGTTGGGGCCGAGGGGCAACTAAGAAAGATATCATAGCACCTTTACACCTTCTGCTCTAGGTATCGCTTTTTTCCTTCAGTTTTCAGCATCTTTCCCAATAGCTAGTCCAAGAATATATGCCTTAAGAGAGTCCCAGACAATATGAGGAGGTGCAGTACCGTGATTTCTGGTGAGAAACTCCTTTATCTCAGCTTTCTTCCAATAGGTATTGCCTATTTAAAGTCCATCTTTTGGAATGAGCGATGTTTTTGCCTAACTCTAACACTAGGATGACCATGGCATAATCCGAGAATCCATTCAGAAGAATTCTCTTCTGATTAAAAGTCCGGCTCTTAGATATATTGTTAGAAATGGGATAAACACATTTCCAAAGAAATGACATTTAGAACCAATTAAAAACAATAATCCCCTTCTATGTGACTATCTAAAATGTAGAGTTTTGTAGTGGAGTCAGTTGTCGCTGTGGTACTGTGCAAACACAAATCCGGATCCTTACGTTGCTTCCAGTGTTAGAAATGGGATTTCCGGTTCGCTAAGGCTGGCGCCACAATCAGGCAGAAACCACCACTCTAGTCAGGGCAAGGGAGTTACACACCAAGATAACCCCTGCTCACCCCCTTGGTAGCATGACACGAGCAGTAAGGCTCACCCCGGAGGCAATGTAAGTTAAGTATTTGCGCACGCACCCACCAGCAACAACATCCAAGGCCCCCCACAAAAGGAACTCCACACAAGGTTATATAAAAATAGCCTTTGTATTATACCAAACATATTAGATAATGAACACACACTTTACAATGTGCCATAGGCACAGGCGGACTTTACAGGGGATATATGTACAGGACAGGGCCACATGGACCACTGTCAGGAATAAGCACTTGGTAGAACTAGCACTTAGGCCATAGAACAATTGTAGCACCAAATAACCAATGTAGCACACAACCAATGTAGCACACAACCAGTAATTACTGGTAAAAGCTAAGTACCACCTACGCAATCCTAAACACCTTAGACAAATATCACGCAGGGAACCATGAGCTCTATAGCATCACTATACTAGGAAAAACAACCTCCTAAGCATAACATTACACTCAGAGGTATAGGCACAAAGACATTATACATGATGCAGAAATGACATTAGGCAGATTATCACCAATTGTGCAAAGATCACATGAGGCCATAAACACATAAATTGTCCCCAGGCCCCCTGGCCTCTCAGGGGCTGAAACGCCCTGTGTCCACAATGTCAGGGTAGGCTGCGCAGGCAGCCAAGGAAGAAGGTGCAAGGGCCTAAACGTAGCAGCTGCCCACTAAGTGCTGGGAAGCTGTAGCAGGGAGCCTGGCACCCGCGTGCCTCCTGGCCCTCCTGTGGGGCTCTGAACAACAATGGGGCCCAAGGACATGTGGGAGCCCCTTGGGCTCCAGAAACAAATGCCACCTCGCTGCCAACCGGGGCCGCTCTACCCTCCAAAATGCCCCCGGGATGTAGGAGCCTCGTGGGCTCTGAAGAAGTGCTGCTTCATTGTCTGATGAAGAAAAATAAGTGCTGGTTCCCAAAAAGAAGTGCTGGTGACCCCACCAGCAACCACTAAATAAAAAATGACCACTGCCGGAGTGATTATATGACTTAGAAACGTACGATAATGCTGTGAAAAATCTGTGCTAAGAAATAATTCAATGCTCCTGGGCACAGTTACACACGGAAATGCAGGATTACTTTGCACAGTGAGAATATTCAGCCTTTATAGGGTAATCACGAAAGTATATTAGAATATTCTGAACCATACATTCTATAGATTGTGCTGGTCACAAAGGAGTTCCATAACCATAAGGAGATACAAGGACCCAAGCAGAGAGAATATAAGGTATCAGTAGTAATAGCCCGTGGTGGGAGTGCTGCCGGGCGCTGACGTGGGGTGGGGAGGGGCAGGGTGGGGGGTAGTAAGCTATGATTACGGCTGATTAGAGGTAAGTAAACATATAAATAAATAAAATGAATTTTGTTGCACGCACTGCATCACATTTGGCAATGCAGCGAGCGCAAGAAAATTTGTTTTATTTATTTATATGTTTACTTACCTCTAATTGGCCGTAATCTGTAGTTTACTACCACACACCCTGCTTCTACCCCGCACCGCGTCAGCGCCCGGCAGTTCTTACACCACCGGACGCTACTGGGTATCAGTACTAAAGGGGTGTACTTTAAGTTCATAGAAGGTGGGGCTGTCTTATTTCTTATAACCCATAGGAGCCTTCCTCCCCTTTGCCAAATCCACAGACATGTTGCTCAACTTCAATTCCCTCATTTAAAAACAAATCTGTTTGTGGCATTTATGTTGCATCTTTATTTGCAAGTGGAACAACGACATTTGTGCTGAAATATTATGGAAACATTTGGGAAATATTGCAATACATTTGTTTAGGGCTGGGTTGTAAAAAGGACATTGTTTACAGACTTTTATATAGTTTTTCCAGTCACCTATAAAGACTAGAGAAGCATACACAGTAAGGCTATTCAGCCTTTTCAATAAAATGTTATTACATTTTTAACATGACAAGATTTGTTTCAGCAAACTCAAAATAAAATCAGAATAACCCCTTGATAAAAATGACAATACATACATTCCTAAAATGTTAATATGAATCTGAATGAAAACAGATAATATGAGTATCACAATTCCCATATTATGCCAAAAGAAAATCCATTTCATATATACTTGGCATTATAGGATATAAAAGAGGATACAAAGCTTGACTTTAAATAAAGTATAAAGTGAAAGCAATCTCATATAATAAGATTGATGTATCTTGGATCAGATGCTTGCTAACCGAAATTATAAAGCACACTGAAATAGTATGCAAACAAGTTAGCCATGGCTTGACATGTGATGAATGCAAAGGCAAAGTGCATTACATTGGGCGCCAATAGTTAGCTCATGGTAAACAGATGTGCAAAATTCAACACTTGTTTTCTGAAATTCCATGAACATTTCATAAGATTACAGCGGTGGCTGCTATAAGTGCTTAGTGGTGAGGCAGGAGTGGGGGGAAATGAATGAATCAGATATACTATTCTCTATTACTACAAATGATCTTTGCTCTAACTAACTCACCATAGGGTATTCTAGCTTCGAGTGGTTATGGATGGAAACCAGAACTTAAAGGAAATGGACTCCCGGGAACAGCACATTGTAGGTGACTAGTTTGCGCAATGAGAATAGTCAGCCTTTATAGGGTGCTCCTTTAAATATATTAGAATATTCTGAACCATATATTCTCCAGATTGCACAGATTACCAAGGAGTTCCATAACCACAACGAGACACACAGACTGAGAGAATATGAGGTGTCAGGACTAAAGAGGGTGTACTTTAAGGTCATACAAGGTGGGGGTGCGTTAATCCTTATAGTACATAGAAGCCTGCCTCCCCTTTGCCAAATCAAAGTAGACATGTTGTACAACTTCATTCCCCCATATGGAAGTAAATCTGTTTGTGGTGTTTTTTGTGGCATCTTTATTTGGAAGTGGAACGACATTTGGGCTATAATAATATGGAAACATTTGAGAAATATTGCAATACATTTGTTTCGGGCTGTGTTGTAAGAAGGACATTGTTTACAGACTTTTATATAGTTTTTGCAGTCACCTATAAAGCCTAGGGAAGCATACAGTAAGGCTATTCAGCCTTTTCAATAACATTTTATTACATTTTAAACATGACGAGATTTGTTTCAGCAAACTCAAAATGAAATCAGCATAACCCCTTCATAACAATGAAAATACATTCATTCCTAAAATTTAAATATGAATCTGAATGAAAACAGATAATATGAGTATTACAATTCCCATATTATGCCAAAATAAAATCCATTTCATATATAGTTGGCATTATAGGATATGAAAGAGGATACAAAGCTTGACTTTAAATGAAGTATAAAGTGAAAGCAATCTCATATACTAAAATTTATGTATCTTGGGATGTATCTAAGGATCAGATGCTTGCTAACCGAAATTATAAATTACACTGAAATAGTGTACAAACAAGTTAGTCATGGCTTTATGTGTGATGAATGCAAAGGCAAAGTGCTTTATATTGGCTCCACTAGTTAGCTCATAGTAAACAGATGTGCAAAATTCAACACTTGTTTTGTGAAATTCCATGAACATTTCACAAGATTACAGTGGTGGCTGCTATAAGTGCTTAGTGGTGAGCCAGGACGGGGGGAAAATATAATCAAAAACTAAACGCACAACGAAAAAAATGTAAAAGCACACTTACCTTGTGCTCTGAAGGCCGCCACCTTTCCTTCTCTCCACCGATCCTGGACTCCGACTGCGCAGGATCCTAGATGCAAAATCCCAGCACTTCCCTCGTGCTGGGAATACCATTGGTCTGAGCTGCTTCGTTTGCCACTCAGACAGTGCATTGGAGTCTTGGGGTTTTTCAGAGCTGGCTGTGCAACTCAGCCGGGTTGGAGAAACTTAAGTGCATATGTGTGTTTCGCCAGCCTAGGACGGCTGGCCAAACACATTTGTGCACTTAAAAGTGCTCACCACTCCTCTCCCTGCCATGCCTCTCCAACAGGATTGCCTTTCCCCACCAGGCCCCACTGAGGACTCGCTCGTTAGCTTTTAGCCAAAATAGAATGGTAATAAAAATGCTTTTATTATCAATTTCTTTTTCCTCTTTCAGCAGGGGAGGCTATGCTCCACTTCCACTACGGAGGAGCCGACCCTGCAAGATTACACGAAATTATTATGCATTTAGTAAGAAATGTAGTTTGATTAAATCCCATGTAAATTTACTAATTTAGAGCAAATCTGGCATAAATAAATCCCAAAATATACTGACTGTTAACAGGTTTGTGAATAAACTGCCATCAGTAAGACATTTTCTGAATGAACCAGATATACTATTCTTTATTACTACAAATAATCTTTGCTCTAACTAACTCACCATAGGGTATTCTAGCTTCGAGTGGTTATGGATGGAAACCAGTACTTACAGGAAATGGACTCCTGGGAACTCCACATTGTAGGTGACTACTTTGCGCAATGAGAATAGTCAGCCTTTATAGGGTGCTCCTTCAAATATATTACAATATTCTGAACCATATATTCTCCAGATTGCACAGATCACCTAGGAGTTCCATAACCATAACGAGACACACAGACTGAGAGAATATGAGGTGTCAGGACTAAAGAGGGTGTACTTTAAAGTCATACAAGGTGGGGGTGCGTTATTCCCTGTAGTGCATAGGAGCCTGCCTCCCCTTTGCCAAATCAAAATAGACATGTTGCACAACTTCATTCCACCATATGGAAATAAATCTGTTTGTGGTGTTTTTTGTGGCATCTTTATTTGGAAGTGGAACGACATTTGGGCTATAATAATAAGGAAACATTTGAGAAATATTGCAATACATTTGTTTCGGGCTGAATTGTAAAAAGGACATTGTTTACAGACTTTTATATAGTTTTTGCAGTCACCTATAAAGCCTAGGGAAGCATACAGTAAGGCAATTCAGCCTTTTCAATAACATTGTGTTACATTTTAAACATGAGGAGATTTGTTTCAGCAAACTCAAAATGAAATCAGCATAACCCCTTCATAAAAATGACAATACATTCATTCCGAAAATTTAAATATGAATCTGAATGAAAACCGATAATATGAGTATCATAATTCCCATATGATGCCAAACTAAAATCCATTTCATATATACTTGGCATTATAGGATATGAAAGAGGATACAAAGCTTGACTTTAAATGAAGTATAAAGTGAAAGCAATCTCATATACTAAAATTAATGTATCTTGGGATGTATCTTGGGATCAGATGCTTGCTAACCGAAATTATACATCACACTGAAATTGTGTACAAACAAGTTAGCCATGGCTTGACTTGTGATGAATGCAAAGGCTAAGTGCATTACATTGGCTCCAATAGTTAGCTCATAGTAAACAGATGTGCAAAATTCAACACTTGTTTTGTGAAATTCCATGAACATTTCACAAGATTACAGTGGTGGCTGCTATAAGTGCTTAGTGGTGAGGCAGGACGGGGGAAAATATAATCAAAAACTAAACGCACAACAAAAAATATTTAAAAGCACACTTACCTTGTGCTCCAAAGGCCGCCACCTTTCGTTCTCTCCGCCAATCCTGGACTCCGACTGCGCAGGCTCTTGGATGCAAATTCCCGGCACTTCTCTCATGCTGTGAATACCATTGGTCTGAGTTACGTCGTTTGCAACACAGACCGTGCATTGGAGTCTTGTTTTTTTTCAGATCTGGCTGTGCACCACAGTCGGGTTGGAGAAACTTAAGTGCATATGCGTGTTTCGCCAGGCTAGGATGGCTGGCCAAACACACATGCGCACTTAAAAGTGTTCACCAATCCTCTCCCTGCCATGCGTTTCCAACAGGATTGCCTTGCCCTACCCCGTCCCAGTGAAGACTCACTCGTTAGCTTTTAGGCAATGATAAAATGGTAATAAAATGCTTTTATTATCAATTTATTTTTCCTCTTTCAGCAGAAGGGGCTATGCTCTACTGCCACTACGGAGGAGCCGACCCTGCAAGATTACATGAACTTATTATGCATTTAGTAAGAAATGCAGTTTGATTACATACTACGTAAATTTATTAATTTAGAACATATCTGGCATAAACAAGTCCCAACATATACTGACATGTTAACAGGTTTGTGCATAAACTCTCATCAGCAAGCAATTTTCTGAATGAACCAGAAATACTATTCTCGATTACTACAAATTATCTTTGCTCTAATTCACCATAGGGTATTCTAGCTTCGAGTGGTTCTGGATGGAAACCAGTACTTACAGGAAATGGACTCCTGGGAACAGCACATTGTAGTGTAGGTGACTAGTTTGCGCAATGAGAATAGTCAGCCTTTATAGGGTGCTCCTTCAAATATATTAGAACATTCTGAACCATATATTCTCCAGATTGCACAGATTACCAAGGAGTACCATAACCACAACGAGACACACAGACTGAAAGAATATGAGGTGTCAGGACTAAAGAGGGTGTACTGTAAAGTCATACAAGGTGGGGGTGCGTTATTCCTTATAGTACATAGAAGCCTGCCTCCCCTTTGCCAAATCAAAATAGACATGTTTCACAACTTCATTCCACCATATGGAAATAAATCTGTTTGTGGTGCTTTTTGTGGCATCTTTATTTGGAAGTGGAACGACATTTGGGCTCTAATAATATGGAAACATTTGAGCAATATTGCAATACGTTTGTTTCGTGCTGAGTTATAAAAAGGACATTCTTCCCAGACTTATATATATAGCTTTTGCAGCCATCTTTAAAGCCCAGGGAAGCAATCACAGTAAGGCTATTCAGCCTTTTCTATATAATTTGATTACATTTTAAACACCACGAAATTTGTTTCAGTAAACTCAAAATAAAATCAGCATAACCCTGTTGAGAAAAATGACAATAAATACATTCCTATGATTTCAATAGTAATATGAATGAATACAGATTATTGAGTAACACAATTCCCATATTATACCTAAAGAAAATCAATTTCATATATAGTTGGCATTATAGGATAAAAAAGGGAATACAAAGCTTGACTCTAAATAAAAAAGTGCAAAGTGAAAGCAATCTCATGTAATAAAATTGATGTAGCTTGGGATCAGATGCTTGCTAACCGAAATTCAAAAGCACACTGAAATAGTGTACAAATAGGTTAGCCATGGCTAGACGTGCGATAAATGCAAAGGCAGAGTGCATTACATTGGCTTCAAGAGTTATCTCATAGTAAATGTACCCGGTTGTGTATTAATAAAACAGATGAACAAAATTCAATACTTTTTTTGTGACATTCCACGAACATTTTACAAAATTATTGCATGAACTAATGCATTTAGTGAGAAATGTAATTTGATGATATCTCGTGTGAATTTATTAAGTGAGAGCTTAACTCCCCTAAAGAAGTCCAAAATATACTTGCTGTTAACTGGTTTGTGTATAAACTGGCATTTTCTGCATGAACCACATATACTATTCTCGATTATTACTAATTATCTTTGCTCTAACTAACTCATAATAGGGTATGCTAGATTTGAGTGGTTCTCGATGGAAACATGTACTTACAGCAAATAGACTCCTGGGAACAGCATATTTCAGGTGACTAGTTCTCACTCAGACCACTAAAAGCTAGCATACCATGTGGTGAGATAGTAAGAGCAAAGAGAAATTACATTATTTGAAAGCAGCATAAGACAACAGAATGGATGAATGTAGGAGGGATTCAGAAATCGAGGTTACAAGGGAGGGAATACAACAAACAGGTCCTTCCGAGAGTAAGGTACATGAAAAGGGAAGATGCTCTGTTTAATCCCTGAAAAGTGAGAAGTGGTAACAATGTGTGCTACTTCATCAGCACATACCAAGTCTGACTTTTAATATGGGACAAAGTGACGTACGGGTGGCACAAGGGTCTTGTAAATAAGCCCCATTGTTGGTAAGGGCAGTCTTGAATAAACATTGGCACTGGGTGAGGAGTTACCCGGTTTTAGAAACTTTGATGACCATACTCAGCTATATAAGAGCATGCTTCATGAGAGATTAGTTAGTTAGGAGTAATATTACAATAGAAAATGAGTCCTGGTTAAAACATAAACAAGGTTTCATGAAGTGTAATAAATGCAAGTCTTGTAGACAAGGGGAAAATGTAACAAATTTTGTTTCGCTAATTAGGAAGAATAATAAAATCAAACGCCTCTTTCCATGCCAGAAAAATCATGTAGTATATACGCTTAAATGTGCTTGTCCTAAGAGATATATAGGGAGTACAACATTGAAAGTAAATAAGCTAATACTTCAACATATGAGAGCCATATAAAACAATCATGTAAATTATGCAGCTGCCAGGCACTTTCAAATATTTCATGAGGGAGATAATAAACAAATGAAGTACAAGGTTCTAGACATTATCCCATTTACCATATGATGGGGAGACAAAGGAAAGAGATCTAGAAGTGTAGTGTGGTTCCTATATACGACTGAGTTACACTAGTATCTAGCGTTAAATTATCGCCTTACCAAACGTTGGGCGCCATGTAGTGTAGTTCCTATATTCCCAATAGGCTCTGCGCATTGGAATAGTATATCCTATAGATTTGACGTAGGACTGAAGTCGACTAGGTCTCAACAGAATATACTAGACTTAATTGTGAGTGCCAGCTAGCTCAGAGATCACTAGAAACTTTCTCGAATACACAAGAAGGGATTTGTTTCTAATAACCGCAAAAACATGACAACTTTGTTTCCCAAGAATAAGAAATGTATCTCTAGAGTCGCGGAAACAATAGATAGTTATTTCACTGAGTCAATCGTGCTTGCTTCGTTTCACCAGAGGTGCAGAGAAACAGAGAGGCGGGTGTTTTCAATAAAAGGGTATTTATTGAACAGTCTTCTTTCTCATGCAGAGGAAATGAACTGCTACAATCGTAATACTGGTAGCAAAGTACAATGCATACAGTAAGAAGAGTATTAAAAAAGAATACTGTAAAAGCATGATGGTTTCTAAGCCATAAAATACATAGAATACATACATTAATAAATAAAGACTAAATGTACTCTACTGGTGCATCTAAAATACGCCTACCCCGCTGTACCTATCCTAGGTCTAGTACAAGGCAAGAAGTAAGTGACGAGTAGCTTAGTTTCAGTATTCTTTTACCAAGAATCTAATCCAAGAATTCTCAAAGGGTCTAATCAGCTCCGTACCTTGGTTCAGATTGTAGGAGGTCTGGTACCTCTCTCTCAGGACTCGATTTCAAAACAACCCGCAAGGGTAGGTTGGAAACACTGGAGCTGGATTTCTCGGCAAGAGAAAAGACAGCGTCTCTCTCAGTGCGTCTGCTGGAGGGTCGGTTTCCTTCGGCACTTGCTGTAGCAGGGCGCGTCGGGCAAGTAGATAGTCGAACTGCTCCAAATCACCATGTGTCTGTTTAGGCAAGTGTGGGCATATTTATACCTTGAAGGTGCTGAGTTTTACATAAGGTTGGGCATAATAACGTCATTAAAGACTTAGGGGTCAATTAGGATGGCGGACGGATTGCCCCCACCAGGCTGGCGGTAGCCACCGCCGGCCCGGCGGGGGCAATCCGTCCGCCATCCTCACTGAAATTACCCCCGCCACATTAGGATGGCTGGGGGGTCCATTGCGGACGGGAAGACCGTCCGCCGCTTTTCCGCCACGGTCGCCTTGCGACCATGGCGGAAAAGGTCTAATATGGTGGCGGTGTCTATCAGACACCACCAGCCATATTAGGATGGACTTTGGGGAATGCCTTTCATTGCCGCCACGGAAAGGCATACAGTCTTTGCTTTGGGGGCCCGTTGTGGGCCCCCTGGGTGAAGGGGGGGTGCACATGGGGGATACCTATGGTACCCCCCTGCGTTTCACAGTACAACATGGCAGGCACCGCGCGGTGCCTGTCATGCTGTGCTTTGAAACGCACAACATGCATTTTTAGCATTGCGGCGGGCGGTGCTTTCAGCACCGCCCGTTGCAATGCTTAAAAAGCGGGATGCACCCGCCACTGTGGCGGGTGCATCCTAATTGGACACACGGGACCTCCACTATTGTGGCGGACAGTCCCTTGCCACGACAGGATGGCAGACGGACTAAGTCCGTCCGCCATCCTAATCAGCCCCTCTGTTCTTTGAAAACTCCATGAGTTCTTGGATAAATCAATATTGTATTTCGATTTCGATTTCGATTTGTATTTCGATTTATATAGCGCACAAATCACCCAGGGGTCTCAAGGCGCTTGCTTAGGGAACCCGTCCTGGTATTCCCCTGTGAGATACCCCGGCAGGGTATCCACAAGGTGAAAGCCAGGCATCCCGCCGCGAGGGGCCGTAGTGGAGATTAAGCAAGCTATTGCCCAGAGTCGCAGAGTGTGACCCCGTGAGTCGAGTAGGCACCGGAGCGAGAATTGTCGAGTCCGTGGAATTTTGAGCCCGAGACCCGCCGAGGCGGGGAATCGAACCCTGGTCCACGGCCGATCTCAGCTTCCGGGTCTGCCGCCTCTAACCACTGAGCCACGCTTCTCCAATATTCATGCAGGGGGAAGTCCCTGACTGCTCAAATCGGCTTTTTCCAAGAAATCGTTGTAGATTTTCGGAACTAGTGGAAGTAGCAAAGCCGTATTAGGACTACTTAAGCTATGTCTTAATATGGTTATGATTTCTATGCCTATATAAGAATAGGGTGTTTTATACCTGTATAAGGGCATGGAACGGGAAAATTACACTAGGGTCCTAAAACACTATACAACACCCACTTCATGTATTATGTCTAATATTACTAAATCCGTAAGCATCTAAAACATAACATAAGCATGTGTTCACAATCCTACCTCACAATACACAAAATGCAGTTGATAAGGTTGCACACGAAAAATGAGCATTTGTATAGTACGCATTTAAAATCAATAGACGTCATTCAAAACATGAAGTATGATGTTGCCAAAGCTAACTGAATGAATCATGTAATGACATTTATGAAATGGCTCTAAGTTTACAGAGAAAAAAGTCGAGACCATTCCATAGCAGAGTATATATAAACTGTTATTGTTATTTTCAGAGGACAAGGTCAAATACTGTCTCTAGGAAGTGTTGAATTTCTTGTTCTCTAAGAATAGTTCTACTTTAAGCAGATTACTTTGTGCCCCCCCCCAAAAATTTCTTTTAGAGTTCCAAAGCTTTGGAATGATTGTTATGAAAAGTGAAGGCCAAATTTAGAGTTCATGGAACGCTGTGTGCAGATTTCAAAAGTTATTCTCGTGTCAGGAGAAAACATCAAATTGTCTAAGCTGGCAAAGAAATCATCTACCACAGTAGGTGAAAGTGGAACTACTTCATCAAGCAGATAAATTGTGCACATATGAAAAGCATCGACGTCAGCGTCGGTTGCAGCATTAACAATGTTCATATCAGATGGTACCTGTGTGCCTGCTGTTCCTCGTATCTCACTTCCAGTTGGATTTGCTGGTTAGATCTTTCTGAACGCCGTCATCAGGACTGGTAGCCGTTGGGGAGCAACACAACACTCGAGCCATTACCGGACCCAGTAATGCGTCTGCATCCATTGGCGCAACCGATGGTAGTGTTAGACAAACATCTAACACGCGTTCTTCTCCACAAAGCAGGCATCGTAGAACAGGTAAGATGCAATCTTGCCAGATTGATCTGAACGAAAGAAATCAAGTGGTATTCAGATCTCTGAAACAAGCCAAGCCAAGAATCTGTGTAATCCTGTCACGATACTGCATGGCTAGGAGAGTTGTTCCATGGTAGTCTGGGTATCGTTGGTGACTGGACTTGCGATATTGGAGCAGAATAAACAAAAATAGAATTCCTGCTACGAGTCCCAAAATCAGAGGCAGGCCGCCGAACACAGAGTGCACGAAATTTGGAAAAATGCAGAGGACTGCTTCAAAGGGTGCTAACAGTCCCCAAAAAATCGTCTTACATACATGTGCGATGCCACTGGTATCAAACATGTTTAAGATTTGACTTAATATTTCTGCTAAATGTACCGGGCAATTGGTTGATAATAATGCATGTATCTCAGCAGAAGTCCTTGCAACTTTCAGATCATACGTTTCTTTAGACGAGGTCAATGGCACAGTTTTTTGCAAAAGAATGGCTTTCATTCTGCTTAAAGTATCAATTCATATAGAAGAGATATTCAGTGAAGACCATAACGCTGACTCCCTGTCTGTCTTGCTTTTTGGATACAATACTTGCATACAACAAGTGACCCTGGCTGACACACTAACTAGATACGCTTTTCCTGGCAACATGCCACAACAGCTGTGATCATTGAGCATAACGTAGCTGCCATTGGAAAGCTGCCTGAAAATTGGTTCTATCACTGCTGCTGGTGAACCGTGCAGGTGACAAGAGAGGTTATTTGAAGAACCTTCGCAGGCTCCGTGTAAATTAATACCTTCGCATAAAAGTGTCCGTATATTGAGTCTTTACAATTTCTAGTACTAATAAATACCTCCTTTTCCCCATTCCAACGTTTGTGTGTGTATGGGAAATTCCAGGTTGACTTAATGTATCCTTTACCCAACCTTTCATACAGGCCTGATGGCATATGTTGTAAGAACTACTGAAATTGGAAAATCGTCACTGGTATCGTGATGGTGCCATGCATTATCCATTTCAAGACAGGTTTCTCAGAAACGGTTAATGGTAATCTTTCCAGTTTTTCAATGCTCAGCACCGTATAGTCTGCTCCTCTTTGTGCCAAAGAGATTTGTTAAGGTTAAAGACAGGAAACAATGACGTGGTATTGATTAGACGCCATGGCACGTAGCCTGAATGGAGATTTTGTAATGTCCAGCCTAGCAGCATTATAGAATGTAATTGAGACTGGCCAAGTTGTAACATTAGCAAGTCCTGCTCTATTATGTCAATAGCAGATGATACAATGCTGTCCAAAGAATAAATTCTGGAGGACAGAGCCGTTAACCCATTATCCACTACAGAGAGAGCTTTCTCTAAATTAATACGGTCAATTTCTTGTATTTTTTCTGCAGTTTCCATTTGCGTGATTTTCCATGCTTCATTGTAAGCAGAATATATATCGACGTATATGAAACATTTTTGATGTTGCTTACGAGGCCCTATTAAGAAGTCACGCAAGTCAACGCCTTCTTTAAGTAAAGGCAAGTGTTGTTTAATTTCAGGAAGTGTGGATTTCTGTAGCCACTCAAGGCATAGTTTTCCTACACTGTATGTGGTGACTAGCCCTGGATGTTGTCTCTGGGAATAGCTTGGATCTGGCCTAGTTACTTTGAACCCTTCTGTATTGTTCAGGAATCTATCTTGACAGTTATTTGTGTCTATGGGCCAGATTAACCATTTTTTCCAATCAGGATTAGTTCTGTTGTGTTGTAAAATCTGTATTACGTCTACCTCCTCATCTGTAGTACCATTACTGTCAGGTGTGGCTTTAGGTATGGACGGTTTGTTTAACTCTTTTATCTTAGTCAAGCCAAGACAAGATGTTTGTTGAACAGTGTCATTTAAAAACATTATTTGTTCTGGGATAATGCAGGCTCTGAATAAGGTTTCTAAACGTTGCACCTGCCAGTCTTTTGTGCCCCACACAGTTTTTGTCTCAATGTTGTCTTTCCAAAAGTTAAAACCTAATGTAGACAGCTGAGCATAAAAGTTTGTAGAATAAATTTGTTTAGTATTGGTCAGCATGTTTTTCATTCCTGTCTTATTCACATTTTTTAAATAACACATTTTTGGATTTGTGACATTAAAACCTGAGAAGTATGGAAACTTTTCATAAAATGTGTTTGAGCTGCCCTTTGACAATGTTCCCATTGATTATAAGTAAAAACATTGCTAGCGTTTGCAGATTTGGGCAAAAAATGGTGACCACAATGATCATTTCTTCATAACTTGATGAACCTTCTAAGTATTCATGTTTTGTAAATTTTGCTGACAATTCTAAATCTGTCATCATGTTATTAACAGTTTCAAAGTCCCAATCATCAGAAAGATGCTTGGTGAGACAAAATCACTTAAAGAAACCTTAAATTGGTGTGGAATCTTCAATAGTTCCACAGGGCCATAAATGTCATAATCAGTTACGTCCCATTCTATACCACCAGGTATAGTAACGGCTGTGATGTTCACTGATGAGAGGTCTCTTCGTTCATGATTAGATGATTTGTGAGGTTTCAGGAGCAAGTTGATGTTCTTACTTGCTGTGTCCATTGTACAGTATTTTCCATCTATCATTTTTCCCAAACTTAAAACAAGAATGAGCCAGAGCAGGAGAAAAAGTACACCTAACACAATCGAAAATTCAACCCATGGTGAAACCAGATATGTTTTTTCAAGTTGATGAAAGAGCTCTGTTATTTTGTCTTTGAAAGTTGTATTTGCTGGCATGGTTTCAGGTTCACTGGGGTCCTCAGAAAATGTATCAAAGTTGATGAAATAGCCAGAGGCATTTCTGTCAATTGTTGGGATTGCATCCGTCCATGGTGACGTCCGCGTGTAGAAAATCGAATGCTTTCTTGCAGTGGTGCCTGTACTCGGCTGGCTATACTGTAGTCAGGTACCTGGTGGCTTTCAAAGCTATGATCTCTGTAACAGGTATCACAGTTAATTCCGAATTTGTAAACTTTGACGCTCATTCCCAGCCACCAGTACATCTCTTCTAATTCTAATAGAGATTTTAAGATCCATTGATGTGTCAGACCCTCTCACATATGTGCTTCGTAAACCAAAACACCTCTCTGGTTCCTGTTTGGAATTTATCTATTCCCCACTCCAGGGATTCGAGCAAAAGGAACGGAGATTGCATCAATTATGTATGTATATCCGAGTGAATAATTTAGAGGTAACGCTGCATAGCTGCCTTTCATTGAGGCATTCACTGCTAGCATTGTTTCACCGTATCTTTTTGTTTTTGAATGAGTGATTGCTGCTACGGAAGCTGTTTGCACAGCTGCCTTCACGGCCTCATCAGCCAATGAATTCCCTTCAACATGAACGCCATCACGCTGATGACTCAGTGTATGAATCACATGAGTCTTTTGTAGTTCTTTCTTTAATAGAACTACTTGTTCCCAAAGCATTTTATGCTTAATTGTGCCACCTTTTGCGTCTTTGAAACCGTTTTGAACCCAGTTCTGCAGATATTCATTGTAAGACTAGACGCAGTAATATGAATCGCACACTATAAGTGTGGGGAATTCGCGATCGGTATTCTCAAGTGCCATCTTGAAAGCCTGTAGTTCAGCTCGCTGAGCTGTACTGTCTCCGAGTGATTGAGTTTTTGTGACCATAGGTCGAAATTTACCTGTTCGCCAGCGACCTTTAACAATCGCGCACGCAGCACTATAGGCTTGTTTACCCCCAATTGCAGGCTGTGCTGATCTGTCTGTATAGATTATACAGCCGTAATGTTCTAGAGGTAGAATTCCAGTCGGCAGAGGACATTCTAGTTCGTATTGTAGAAATTTTTGTGTTTTCAAATGGGGGTCAAAAACGTATTCAACGTCTGTTGCAGCAAGAGAATTAACCCATTGTATCCATCTTGGATGTAGAGCTTTCTTTTGCATTTGGAATGTTTGCCTTTGTTACTGCCTCTAAAGCAGGTACAGGTGTAACGATTTTAATGCGCTTACCCTGTGCGAGGGCTCTCTCCTTTGCTAGAGCAGTCTGAACCGCTGCCTGAATTTTTTCTGTTGAAGTGAATTTCATTTCAGCTTGTGTGTACAAATGTGATTTGTAAGCTATTGGTACCTTTTCACCTTCGTTAAAGGTTAGGTATGTGAATCCGCATCTCCCTGGGATAATTCGGATCACAAGATTGCGCACATTGTCGCGTGTTTGTAACTGTGTTTTTGCTAACATGTCAGTTTGCACTGAACGCAAAATTTCTGTGTGTTCTTGAGTCCAATTAGTTGATTTGAAATCAGGTTTTATTAGTTCGTAGAGAGGTCTAACTCTTTCTGCGTAATTCAGAACATAAGTTTGTCCAAAATTCAGGAAACCTAGAATTGACTGTAAGTTTTTCAGCGTTTTTGGAGGTTGCAGCAGCGCACATTTCTCTAGAAAGTGGGCTGCCAACGTCCTAAGAATAGGACGTTGAGGTGGGCAATTCGTGATTTCTTAAAATTGAACTTGTACCTTTCAGAAGCAAACCCAAGTATTATGGTGTTCACTCTTTTCAAGTGCACGTCCAGATCATCGTCTGTAAGATAGATGTCATTGACATAAGATAATGCCTTATCATCATACGTTTGTAGTAACACTGTTACTCTGGGTGAAAATAAACCTGGACTATTCTTGAATCCCTGGGGGAGACGGCAAACTTGTCGATGTTTCCCCATGATGGAGAAAGCAGCGGTCAAATACCTACTTTCTGGTGCAATGTTTTGACAGAAGAAACCATTTGAAATGTCTATGGTTGTTTTATAGGGAAACAACCTTTACAACGCAACTTTTACAACGCACTACCATTACAACAAAACTTTTACAACGCAACATCCATTACAACGCATGCAATGACAACGCAACCATTACAGCGCATGACACTACAACGCACACCACTACAACGCATGTCATTACAACGCAGTCATTACAACGCATACCATTACAAGGCATTACATTACCATCCAACACTTACCCTACTGTTGCATTCCCTGGAGTTAGAATAGTCATTTTAACCCCTAGAATATCCAACACTTACCCTACTGTTGCACCCCCTGTAGTTAGAATAGTAATTTTTACCCCTGCACTACCCAATACTTCCCAAACATGCAATGTAATGTTATGCATTGTAATGGTATGCATTGTAAAGGTATTATGCGTTGTAATGGAATGCGTTGTAAATGTAGTTTTTAAAATTTCGGTGTAATGGCATGCGTTGCAATGGAATGCATTATAATGGATGTTGCATTGTAAAAAATGCGTTGTAAAGGTATGCGCTGTTTAAGTGTGCGTCCATCAATTCCATGACTCTCATGGATATACTTATAGAGAGTGCCGAACGCAAAACTACCATACTACAGACAGAGATCGCCACATTGGAGCAAGAGATTAAAGATCTCAATCTCCCTGAAGTCACCGTCAAAAATTACACTATTCTTGACTAAATCCTTCTCAAACACCAGGCTGATATTAAGAATAGAAAGGCCAGGCAGCTCAGGAGAGATGAGCAAGACTATAAAGAGGGTAGAATCTTTACCTACGCTAGGAAATACGATGCCATGATACCTAATCTTTCTCGTACAGACAGACATCGCACAACTGGTACGGAAGCTAGTTCTATCTCCACAAGCAACATCTCACTAAGGACCCGATGTAGGTAATTTTTTTTTACCGGTTCATAAATACCGACTCATACCGAATCGGTATTTATGAACCGGAAACCCTAATGTAGGTAATAATCCGGTAAAATATACCGATTCGGTATCAATCGGTATTAAAAGCCGGTAAATACCGAATCGGTATCTACCGAAGCGGTAAATTCCGACTCGGTAACACCCATACAACCCTATGGCCTTCCAGTCCCATAGGAATGAATGGGAGACAACGAAGCGGATTTTACCGATCGGTAAATACCGATCGGTAAATACCGAATCGGTAAAATCCGATCTCGAAATTTCGAATACATATCATGTGAGCCTGTGCACCAATCAGGGACACCCACCACACCCCACATCCTGGCACCTGAGAGATCAGCCAATCAGGTGCAAGTACCACACCCCAGTACCTGGAGGTGGCCACGCCCATGCAGGTGCAGAGCAACAGAACTGCAGAGAGAGCTGGAAGGGAGACAGAGGAGCAGGCAGCAGTGAGATCAAGGGAAACAGCATGGAGTCCCAGGAGGCACCAAAGGATGGAGGTGACAGGAAGAGAAAGATTAAATTTAGCCCCACAGAGCTCCAGGTGCTGGTGGAGGAGGTAGTACAGCACTACAGCCAGCTGTTTGGGAAACAGTCTCTGCATGTTGCAGAGTCTGTAAATCGGACCACCTGGCTGGCAATACAGAGCAAGGTCAATGCTCTAGGAGTGACCCACAGAGACATCGATGACATGAAGAAGAGGTGGTATGATCTGAGGATCACCACCAAGAAAAAACTAGCCACCCAGAGGAAGGAATCAGCAGCAACTGGTGGGGGGAAGAGCCGTGCCCCAAGCCTCACCGACCTGGAGCAGCTTGTTGAATCTACCATGGAGCATGAAAGCATACATAGGATTGGGGATGCTGATAGCTCAGCCAGAGCTGCAAGTAAGAAAGGTAAGATGCATGTACATGTACCCCACCCAGTCCCAGGCCCCTTCCCCAATGTGGGTGAATCACTCAAAATCCAGCACACAGGACTGTAGTCCCCAGCAATGCATCATGGTAGTTGTAGTCATAGGTACATACATCACAGCTGCCAACACCAAACCCTGCATGCCATGCCACACTCCCCATGCACAAACAGTCTAGGTAAATGCCAATGTGTGTTAGGAATATGTGTTGGCAAAACAGGCAGCTGATCATTGTCCATGTCTGTTCACAGGAGAGTCATCGCGCAGAGCAGCGCTGGGAGAGGAGTGTAGTGCCACAACATCGGCAGCGCGGGAGAAGGCAAAAGACACTGCTGGACCTACCACTGTCCCTGAGGACACATCCACACCCCAGGCACCCACAGCAATGGAGGACGACACCAATGCTCAGCCACTCTCGCCCCTGCTGTTTGACACACAGCCACAGTCAGCACCAGCAGGAGCTACAACACCCAGCTCAGGGTCCCCTGTGCGCGTGAGGCCATGGAGGCAGGATGTCCCACCTTTCCGCATACTGGAGAGCTCCGATGAGGAAGTGTTAATGGCTCCCAGACCTACTACACCAACAATGTCTGGCCACGCTGGACAACTTGGCTCACAGGGCTCTGGCCGTGCTGGTGACCGTGTCCGTAGGGCACGAGAGCCGGATGAGGGGCAGGATGTGCAGGGTGTCTTCGCTGGGCTTGAAGCCACAATGGTGAAAGTCCAGCATATGCAGGCCAGAGGCGTCATGGCTGTGCACCGGCAGGTGCGCATCCTCAATACCAGGATGTGGGACATTGATCGTGGGATTTGTGCCATGGCAAGGGGAATGGAGGCCATGGGCAAAGGGATGGAGGCAATGGGCAAAGGGATGGAGTCCATGGCAGAGGGGGTGAGGGGCATGGAGGAGCGCATGGGCACCCTCTGTGACAGGCTGCAAAGTGACCAAGAGGAGAGTCGCAGGTATCAGCGCGAGGTCAGGCTGCTCAATCAGTCGATCAACCGCTTGGCAACCTCCACCACCCTGCAGTGTCGCCACTCTGTGAATCTGCAGACTGACATTGTTCACTGCTGCAGTGACTCGTCCCGGGGGATGGGTAGGGTGACCTCAGCAATGGAGGCAATGCTGACCCAGCTGACAGCCACAGGTGGCAACATGGTTGTTGGGGACACTGAGGAGACAACGAGCAGGAGTGGGTCCAGCACGCCTGTTCAGGACATACGTAGGAGCAGCAGACTCCATGCCGAAGACACCGGCACCACTTCACATGTAGACCCCCAGCCCCGTGCCTCGCAAAACTCCATGCGTAAGCGCAAGCACTGACATAATTGATGCGCACATGACAGGTCAAAGTGAGGAAACTTTGGCAATACATTGTGCAAAGTGAATTTAATTTGATTATAGTTAATTTTTGGAAGGTGCAGTTGTGTACATTAAAGTGAGTGTTCAAATCACTGGACATGGCTGTGTGTCTTCGCTCAATTAGAAGTATCTGTTGGTAACTTCAGCACGTCGCAGTCGACCATCTGTTGCTGGGGCTGCTCCTGCTGCATTGTGATCTGCTTGTACTGTCTCATCATCAATGTCCTCATGATATGTGAGTTCTATCTCTGTGCCATCCTTGGTGGCAAGATTGTGCAGCATGGCGCAGGTCGCAATAATCTTGCAACAGATAATTGGCGTGTATTACCGTGCACCTCCACTCTTATGGAGGCACCTGAATCTACTTTTCAGTAGGCCAAATGTTCTTTCCACAACGTTACGTGTTGTTCTGTGTGCCCGGTTATAACGCCTTTCACTCCTGTTGGATGGGTTCAGGTAGGGGGGAGCACAAATGAACGCAGGGCATATGCACTGTCACCTGGGTGGGAAAGGATAATTAGATTATTCACATACTCAAGAGTGCTCCTTCAGCATGAACTGTCAGGGTGTCTCACACATACTTACCCAGCAGGTATCCATCATCAAAATCACCAGCAACAAGGCGTCTGTATATCCCACTGTTGGTGAAGATGTAGGAGTCGTGGGTACTCCCAGGATATTTGGCTACGATGTCCATTATCATGTTTCTAGCGTTGCAGATCACCTGCACATTGATTGAATGTGTGGATTTCCGGTTCCTGTAAATGTGCTCAGTTGCTGCAGGTGGGCATAATGGGATGTGCGTCCCATCGATGCAGCCTATTATGTGCGGGAACTGTGCAAGCTGATAGAATTCGGTTTTTGTCCTTGCTAGTTCTGCAGCTGTCTCAGGGAACTCAATGTAGTGCTCCATCCTCTGCATCATGGCATTTAGAAACTTTCTGAAGAAGCGTGACAGGCAGCTCTGGGACACTCCGCCTACAGTGGCTATCACGTGCTGGTAGCTCCCAGAGGCAAGGAGGTGTAGGCAGCACAGCACCTGTACATGTGGTTGGAATGGCGTGTGCTCTTGGGGTTGGGTGTTCCAGATATGGGTGGAGGTCCCTGATCAAGTCCAGGATTGTTCTGGGGTGGAGTCGGTACCTTTGCAGGATCTCAGCTTCAGTGAGTTGGAAGAGGGTGATCCTCTGCCTATATACCTGCTCCTCCCTTAGCCAGACCCTCTCTCCTGCTGCCTGTATCCGTAGCCGCCATTGTGGGTGTACTGTTGCATTTTGGGAGCTTCTTATATATCCTGTTCCTGGTTTCCACCTGCTCCCAATCCATGGTAATTACCGACTCTTAATTACCGATTTTCATGAAATTCGGTATTTCCTGACTTTGCTACATCTCAAATGGCCTTTTTTACCACTTCTTATTTACCGACTCGGTAAATATGAATTCGGTATTTACCGTTTCGGTAACTTACCATTTCTTATTTACCGATTCGGAGATTGTGTATTCGGTGTTTTACCGACTGGTATTTACCGAATCGGTAGGTTTTTGGTGACATACATCTCGTTCCACTGATACCGGTCGGTAATGGACGATTTTACCGATTTTCGGCCGTTACCGACCGGTATTTGGCTACCTACATCGGGCTCTAAGAGTTACAAGTGTCAGTGAAGCAGACACGGACAACGCAGACACGTGTCGGCTGGTTGTGGAACCATTAAATACTCCGAAATCTACACAACGAATGTCTCCAAATTCTGATTACTTTTGTTATCTTGAACTGTATATAATCGTATCTACATAAATTATTTCACTACTGTGTACCTTACCCCTTGTGTGTGCATAGGCATTTCTTTGACCCACAGCAACATCCACTGCCTACCCCTATCAAGCTAACCATAACATGAAAGCGGCCTTCTGTAAAGGGAGCATTAAGCCACGTGAAGTGGCTTAGCGCTGCCTTGTACATAAGGTGCAGCACCTATCGCAACCTCAACATTATTATAGGTGATGTTGTAGTGGTGATAGGGGCTTGTGCATATGCCCCATAGTGTTTTGACTTATTTACACCACTGCAGTGCACATTCCATCTTGTCCTCAGGGTGTTCGAATTCCCTGTGACCAGTACTCAGCCCCCAGCTCCTGTGAAGGTAAAGTGGGTTTTATCATGTATTTGGGATGATCCTGCAGTCTCCCTTTCATGCAGCACACAATGACACTCTGCCTTGTTGTACTGTCTTGCATGTACATTGTGCTTTCATGTGGCCAAGAGTTCAGTTCTTCACACATATCCTGCACATGGCCATTTCTTCATTGACAGAGAAAGCCCTCTGCAGTTTCAGACATCTTTTTACTCAGTCCCCCTCACTTGTACGTGCATATACCTCGTCTGCCATACCTGATTTTGGGCCAGGCACTAAACTCACTGCCACACACTGATGGTACCCAGACGATAAATTGACCCTCATGTGCCATGCAATTTGACAAATATGATGTAATTTGACCAATACAATAATTTTTCTTCTTTTAATTGTTTTAAAACTAATATCTTATGATCTTATTGTAATTTATTTGTTAGATATTCTGCGGTGTATGAATGTTTGTGCATTGAAAATTGATGCGAAATAAAGTAGTGATTGATTGACTCTCACGTGCCTAACATACCAATAATATGCGTGACAATATACAATGGACTGACATGGCTGACTGTTTTTGAGGGCTGTGGGATGAGTTATAGCCCACATGATGCTGGTGCTGGAATTGGTGACATGTACCTACCCTTGTTTGCGACACAACTGGGCCCATCCACCTTATCTTCCAACCATCATTGACTCCTGCCCTTTGTGGTGTCAAACTAGTCCATCCTTTACTTTGACAGATCCCTGTTTCACATCATCTGACTTTTGCCGCATGTGGCATGGTGAGACATTTAGCTTTCTGACTTGCTCCTGCCACGTGCTACATCTTCTTCAACCAGGCCCACATCACATTTAGGATGTGCTTCCACATCCCTTTCCAGCTGTGACACAATTTTGAGACTGTCAGACACAGCAGTCCATGTGTCTTGGTCAGGCTACCTTGAAGTACACATATGTCTTCTCACCTCCTTGCTGTGCAATGTCTCACCATTCCGACACTGTGGCAGTTCAACATGCTTAGCCAGCGCCTATAATGCACTGCACTACCACGGGCCCACCAATGCCACACACCATCTTTTGTTTCAACACACATGGTCCACTTGTGTGCATCACTTGCATTCACCCCCACACCCAGTCTAATTGTGGATATTACAGGAGTTTGGCAGCTCCCTACACTAGGAGCTGACACCTGTGTGCTCTCAATCTACACATCGAACTGCTGTGTGCTATGTAGTTTCAATCACTTTACTATACGTGTAACTCTTGGCATGTTTGCATGTTTTAATCCTTCACATGCCAAACACTTGTCCCCCTCTCAAGTGTGTACTTTCTCGTCTGACAATCCCATTGCATTCCATTCATTTACAGTTCAGATTAACACCACCCGCGCTAAGCGTTTTCCCGCTGTGCGCTAAAGATTCGCAAATCCCGCGGTTCATGACGAGCTCAGCTCGTTATGAGCGTATGACAGGCATACCTCATGATGAGCTGAGCTCGTCATGAGCGTCGAAGGGGTTAATGCGCATGGGCCCACGTTAGCTACAGTGGCATCATGGTGCAAGGTGGCCTGCATTGTAACCGTCAGGTTGGGCAGGGTTAATCTGTTCATGTTTGATGTGCTGTTCCATTTCAGGCCTCATTTAAAAGTTTTGGACATAGGAGCATGTCACTTTTCTGCGCTGCAAAAAGAAAGGGCATTGTTGTGCAGTATTGATGATTTTTGGTGAATTTCTATCCTTTCTGCTAGCGGCGGCACAGGAACTTGTGCCTAGTTCCAATGCAGGTACCCTTGCACCATGGTGCAAGGGTTTTTGCATTGTTGGCAGGATTGTTCATGAGCAGGAAGGGACACCTTCCTGCACTAATACAATCCATGGAGGCATTTTCCTCTATGTGTGTTGTACAATGGTGCTGCGTGAGTAAACCCACCACAATGCCCATGGAACACCTCCTTGACTTAGTGATAAGACAAGACTGCACTTTGCGCTGGCTTGCCTTACTCCATATCTATGGGACAATGAAGGGTGGCTTTGTGTCACCTCTTAGATAGGATTGTGAGGCCTGCACCACTGGAGCATCATGAAAAGTGATGCTCCAGTGCTGCAACATTTTTGTACATGAGGCACCATGTATTTTGATTTGCATTGTAGGACTTGTAGTTCTGTGGACTCCTCTTATACATTGTCACATGTATCAGTATAAAAAGAAAATTGGGACTGGTGCTGAACTTCACAAATGGAAGGGATAAATGTGAGGGAGCTGGATGAGCTATGCCACATGTGACTAGGCAATGTGACTTACACTTATGTGATGTTTAACAGTACGTGGCCCAGGTTCCTGCCCTTTGTCCTGCACACAGTGCAGTGTAGTGCTGGGACCTACCTAGCTTCACTGCACAGCATTACCTTTTTTCTACATTGCTCCTTGTTGCAGGTTACCCTGTAGGTCTTGTAGTTCCTCATGGGCTGCATTGTCTTGTCCTGGAACTCCTGCCACCAACTCCTCTGGGATGACAGCTGCCACCCACTCCTCCAAGGCATCCAGCTTCTCCTATAATGCTGGGCTTCCACCTCCTGTTTGCATGGCTACCTTCAGGTTGTTGGACAGTTTCTCCTTGATCCTGTGCTTCTAGTCATACAAGCATTTCTTGCAATCAGAGACTGTCCTCTTGGCTTGGCCCATGCTGTTGATCTTGGACACTATGGACTGCTAAAGGCATCTTTCTTTCTTAATGGCTATTTTGAGATGACAAAGAGCTTATGTTGGTGCTCTGTCACCTCCGTGATCAAGATGTTATTCTCTTCCTCGCTGAAGTTGCACTTCCTCTTCCTCTTCCTAATCCCCTGGGAGTCGGTCTGGACATCTGGGCTGGTGCTGGGGTTGTTGAGTTTGTAGTCATGGCTGCTGCTCTGTTCTTCCCACTCCATGGATGCCTTTTGTGGATTGCTCCAATTTCTTTCTACTCAAAGTGTAATGTTGTTAAGTGTTTTAATGCTTAACACAATGAAAAGTGATGCTAGAGTAGTTAGCCTCGCTTTGCATGGCACTAACTTTTTTTCTTTCTTTTCTTTATCATCTTTATTTTGACAGTATTGTCATAAAAGACCTCGCATACAATCAACAGTAAAATTAGCACAATTCATTTCATTTCAACATAATAAAAAGCTAAAATTACATCAAGTCCATTGTGCTATTTCATCATATTAAAATACAAAAACGCTAAAAGCAATTAAAAGCATGATCGACTCAAAGCCCCTCCCTTCTCTGGTTGGTATTCAAGCTCCCTAAAACTATACATGTGTATACTATATCTCATTGAGACAAGCATTCACATATTTCCTTCTAATGTTCCACATGGCTGCTAAAAATTTGGCTACAGCAAAAACAATTGGAGGAGAAAGATCAGTTTTTAATATTCGGTAAGATTGGGAGCACTGCCTAATCCCCAAGTTTTGACAGATTGGAAGAATCCACTTCTTCCTGGGGGTCTGGTAGGAAGGGCAAAAGAACAGGACATGCAATTAATTTTCTGACTCCGCAGTACAACCTGGGCAATTTTTAGTAGGTGGGCACCATTTACTCGTGAGGGCTCTGATTGGCAAAGAGCCGTATCTCCATTGGAGATGCAACTTCCTAAAACCAGCAGGACTAATATCATCGATGTGAGAAGTTGGCCTGGTATATGATGCTCACTAGTTCTAGTGATCACCTTGTACCATGCCAAGCAACCCTTATGGTGCAGGTTGTAAAGTCAACCTTATAGACAAGCTATCCTAGGGGTAGCATGGACTAAGAAGTCTTAGGCTAAACTCTGTAAAGGCATGTGAAGCAAGCTGTTTTTCCATACACAATCCCTGGAATACCAAATGAAAGGACACCACACAGATATATATTGAAAATATATATAGATTTATTTCTCAAAAGATACCCTATACTCTTTATGAGCACAGAAGCACAAGCGTTAAAACAAAACACAGTTAAAATACACAAAAGTTGCACGAATATGGATGAGCCCTAGGGGCCACCTAAACCATATACTAAAATAGTGGTATAAGAACCGCTATGGGGAAAGTGAAGAGGCCTAGGGCCTAGGGAATCGCTGGAGCTGTTCAGGACTAACAGTGATGAAGTCGGGAAAGGCCCGCAGGACTCGGGTGCAGTGCGGAAAGTGCACGCTTTACCAATGCAATGTCAATGGTGCGTAAAAGTTACAAAGTTAGTTAAAACGGAACCTTCCGAGTGACCTAGAAAGCTGAAACTTGAGACACAGGCCCTAGAGGTGTGTACCAGTGTGGGAACACCGGCGGAGCTGAGTTACCTCACCCACAGGAAGCGGGTGCACAGGGTCGAAGTAGTGTGGGGGTTTCGTCACGCTGGTCGTTGGTGCTTGGAGCTGAAGATGCTGCAGGCGGCTCGAGGTGAAGAGTTCCGGTGGATCCAAGGGTGGATCTGAAGAGTTGAAGACCTGAAAGCAGAGGGGACAATGTTCAAAGTCACTAGCCAGTGACTACCGCGGAACCAGATTGGAACCAGGCGATGTCGGGTGCAAACAGGCGTCGAGGTGTAGCTTCTCTCTGCAGCCACGTGGACACGAGGGGTCGAAGACGTCCAGGAGTCGGTCACGAGCTGTCACACGCAGGCTTCTCGCTGTTGGCGGTGTCGGCGACTTGATAGAAGCAAACAGGCCTTGGCTAATGCAAGCCACGCAGGAAGTGAAAAAGGCTTGTTTCTCGGACCAGCAAGGTCAGAGCAGGGGCTCCTTTTACAGGAGCAAGGGCAAGTCTGGAGCACCCAGACCTGCAGTCAAAGTTGAAGGTTTCGTCACCAAGATGGCCACTAGCCGCGTGGCAAGTGGACGGTTAGGCGCGTCGGATGGCACAGTGCAAAAGGGCCCCACGCAGATCGTGGAGATGCTGGGGGGCTGATCTTCGGTGCAAGGGCTGCTCGAGGTTGGGGCTTCTCAAACCCCAAAGCACAGCGTCGAGGGTACCTCTGATGCTGAGCAGTCAGCTTTTCGGGGGTCTTCCAAGAGGTCCGGTCCCACGTCTCTCGGTGCCTCCACAGGTCCCTTCTTCGCAGGGGCTGTGGATCGGGCGGAGAGAAGTCTGGGAGTCTGGGTCTTGTCAGGCTCTGGGCTCGGGCTCTGGCGGGAGGTGGCGGCAAAGCAGACGTCGAGTTGCTGGTTGGTGCCTGTGTGAACAGGGTGGTCACTCCTTGGCAACAAGGGAGATTCTCTTCCGTCTTCTGTGCAGCAGAATGTCGAAGTCCAGTCTTCTTCTGTATTTCAAGTTGATTCAGGATGATCTGAAGTCTCAGGACACAGCTCCCACTCTTATTCGAATCTGGGGGGCCGGATCACCTACTAGGTCCCTCCTCTGGGTGGGACCAGGAAGGGGGGTGGCTACACCCCCTTTCCTTTGTCCAGTTTCGCGCCAGGACTGGGGCTGGAAAGCCCCAGCACCGGTTTGAACTGGCCTATGCACAGGGACACCTTGTGTGCCCCAGGCATGTCTGATTCTATTCAGCCCTGTCCTACCCAATACACAAAATCCTGTCTGGGGTGGTGCTAGCACCTCCCAAGGCAGGAAACCCTTTGTCCAAGCTGCCCTCGCTGGAAGGACTCCCAGCAGCAGGAGGTCAGACTTGTGTCTGTGGAGGCAGCATCCATTTTGCGATGCTAAGGCTCTGTTTAACTGTAACCGGGGTTCAGGTTAGGTACATGTCGTGTCCCTCTAGAAGGGTGGAATGCTACCCCCGTCGCCAGAATTGGTGAGGGGGTAGTATTCCAATTCGTATGACACCTTACTCGACATGTTTTGATAAAGCCAAACCTAAGATAGCATTTAACCGCGAGGATTATAATGCACTTAAGAGTATATGGTATGGCAGTATCATGAAACAGCTAAAGGACATGGTTCCGAAAGCTGCAGACAGGCTCAGCTCATGCCAGAGCACTATCTCACATATTTCCAAGCACTCTGCCTCCAGGATTGATGAGGCCTTCCATAGGAGTGGCTGATAGGAGCATATGTGCCCATTTTAGGTTAGGTATAGGTATACTACACCTAAGTAAGGGGTGGTTACACCGACTTACCCCAGTTGAGTGATCAGCCAGTTGTGTCAAATCTGGAGGCCAGGCCAGGGGTGACACAATACGTGCTGCAGCCCCTGGTAGGCCTTGGAAGCACCTATGCCCTGGGTACCTGGGTACACTGTTACAGGGGCCAATAAGGTGAACCAGTTCCAATTTCGTTATGCACCTAAAGTGCATGGGTTACAATTTAGAGAGAGAACAGCAGGCTGTGGGTCTGATTAGCAGGCCCACAGCCACCTTAAGTCATAAACCAGTGAAGCAAAAAGCAAAAATTTGGGGTGACCATAGGATAGCAGACCCTACTCTCCTACACAACCCCCCCCCCCAAACGCAGGGACATTAGACTAACCTTGACCAGTTGTGTCTTCATGTTCTAAGTGGAAGTACCTGGAGAGACCATCTGCGTTGCCATGGTCAGTCCCTGGGCGGTGCTCCACTGTAAAGTCCATCCCCTGTAGGGAAATGGACCACCTGAGCAGTTTCGGGTTTTCACCCTTCATCTGATTAAGCCATAAGAGGGGCTTATGGTCGGTCTGAATCTTGAAGTGAGTGCCAAACAAGTATGGTCTCAACTTCTTCAGGGCCCACACCAGAGCAAAGGCCTCCCTCTCAATGGCTGACCAACGTTTCTCTCTGGGGGTCAGCCTTCTGCTAATGAAAGCAATGGGCTGGTCTTGACCATCTACATTAAGTTGTGAAAGCACAGCTCCCACTCCCAACTCAGAAGCATCTGTTTGGACAATAAACTCTTTTGAGTAGTCAGGACTCTTCAGGATAGGTGCAGAGCACATGGCCTTCTTCAGGTCATCAAATGCCTTTTGACAGTTTACTGTCCACTGAACCTTTTTGGGCATCTTCTTGGATGTCAGATCATTAAGAGGAGTCACAATGGACCCATAGTTCTTAACAAACTTCCTGTAGTACCCAGTCAGGCCCAAGAAAGCTCTGACCTGAGTCTGGGTAGTTGGAGGAGTCCAGTCCTTTATGGTCTGAATCTTACTCTCCAGAGGTTGAACTTGGCCTCCACCCACAAGGTGGCCCAAGTACACAACCTTACTCTGCCCTATCTGGCATTTGGTTGCCTTGATAGTGTGGCCTGCCTTTTGCAGAGCCTCTAGCACTTCCTTCAGGTGGACCAGGTGATCCTCCCAGGTGGAGCTGAAGACAGCAATATCATCCAGATATGCTGCACAAAAGTCGTCCAACCCAGTAAGGACTTGATTCACCAACCTTTGGAAGGTGGCAGGTGCATTTTTCAAACCAAAGGGCATCACCACAAACTGATAATGCCCACTGGGGGTAGAAAATGCTGTCTTGGCTTTAGACTCCTCAGCTAACCTGATTTGCCAGTAGCCAGCTGTCAAGTCAAATGTGCTCAAATACTTGGCAGAAGCCAATTTGTCTATGAGCTCATCTGCCCTTGGAATTGGGTGTGCATCTGTCCTGGTGACAGCATTGAGCCCTCTGTAATCCACACAGAACCTCATCTCTCTCTTTCCATCTTTGGTGTGAGGTTTGGGGACCAGAACAACTGGGCTAGCCCAGGGGCTCTCTGAAGGCTCAATGACACCTAACTCCAGCATCTTTTGTACCTCAGTCTTGATACAGTCTCTGACATGGTCAGGCTGCCTGTAAATTTTGTTCTTTACAGGAAGACTATCACCAGTGTCCACCACATGGGTACACCAGTTAGTCTGACTGGGTGTCAGGGAGAACATATGTCGATATGACTGCAGGACCTGCCTACAGTCATGTTGCTGATGTTCAGTGAGGCTGCCATCTAAGGCCACACCATCAACTGAGCCATCCTCAGGGTTCTGAGTCAGCAGGTCTGGGAGAGGGTCACTCTTTTCCTCCTGCCCCTCATCTGTAGCCATGAGCAAGCCCATGTCTGCCCTGTCAACATATGCTTTCAGCCTGTTAACATGGAGCACCCTGTGTGGGCTTCTGGGAGTTCCAAGGTCCACCAAGTAGGTAACCTCTCCCTTTTTCTCCATGATTGTATGGGGTCCAGACCATCTGTCTTGGAGTGCTGCTGGGGCCACCGGCTCCAGCACCCATACCTTCTGTCCAGGCTGGTACTCAGTCAGGACAGCCTTTTGGTCATGCCAGGCTTTCTGTAAGGCCTGGCTAGCCTCAAGGTTTTTGGAGGCCTTCTCCATATACTCAGCCATCCTGGAGCGGAGACCAAGTACATAGTCCACTATGTCTTGCTTGGGCTTTTTGAGAGGTAACTCCCATCCTTCCCTCACCAGACATAGGGGTCCTCTTACAGGATGCCCAAACAACAATTCAAAGGGGCTGAAGCCAACACCTTTTTGTGGGACCTCTCTGTAAGCAAACAGAAGGCAGGGCAGAAGGATATCCCATCTTCGCCTGAGCTTTTCAGGTAATCCTTTGATCATGCCCTTTAGGGTCTTGTTGAATCTCTCAACAAGCCCATTGCATTGTGGATGATAGGGAGTTGTGAACTTATAGTTGACACCACTCTCTTTCCACATAGCTGTCAAGTAACCTGACATGAAGTTTGCACCTCTATCAGATACTACCTCCTTAGGAAACCCCACTCTGGAGAAAACTCCAAGTAAGGCCCTGGCCACAACAGGAGCTGTTGTGGTCCTAAGGGGAATTGCCTCTGGGTACCTGGTGGCATGGTCCACCACCACCAGTATGAATCTGTGCCCAGATGCTGTAGGGGGATCCATTGGTCCAACAATGTCAATCCCTACCCTTTCAAAGGGCACCCCCAGCACTGGTAGTGGTATCAGGGGGGCCTTTGTGGAACCACCTGCTTTGCCACTTGCTTGGCAGGTTACACAGGAGCGACAAAACTCCTTTGTATCTTCTGACATGTGAGGCCAGTGAAAGTGACAGACAAGTCTGTCCCATGTTTTGTTCTGGCCTAGGTGTCCTGCTAAGGGAATATCGTGTGCCAAGGTAAGAAGGAAGCCCCTAAATTGCAGAGGTATGACCAACCTCCTGGTTGCACCAGGCTTGGGGTCTCGACCCTCTGAATAAAGGAGCCCATCATGCCAATAAACCTTATGGGTACCTTGAGCATTCCCAGCAGCCTCAGCAGCAGCCTGCTGTCTGAGGGGTTCAAGAGAAGGACAGGATAACTGAGCCTGCCCCAAGTCTGCCCTAGAAGGTCCCCCTGTCCCCAGAAACTCAACCTGATCAGGTTCAAGCTCTATAGGGACAGTTCCTTCAGGGGTCTCAGAATCATCTTCCTGTGAAGGCTGATCCTCACTTGTAGGCATTTGGGAAGGCACAGCCTTTCCCCTCCTGTTCCTTGTCTTGGAAGGTACTTGGTCCATTGTTCCAGGATCCAAGACCTGAGGTTCAGAGAGGCACTTTTTACAAGGACATGTGATGATATCCCTAACATCTCTGCATGAGTCCTGTACTCAACTTCTGACCATAGAGAGCTCTCCAGGTCATTGCCCAACAAACACTCTACTGGGAGATCAGCACTAACCACAACTCTTTTTAGGCCAGTTACCCCTCCCCAGGAAAAGTTAACAATTGCCACACTATGGGTAGTAGTGACATTGCTGGCGTTGGTCACCAGGTAATTATCACCTGGTATGTATTGTCCAGGGTCCACAAAGCTAGGCGTCACCATGGTGACACTGGCACATGTGTCCCTGTATGCTTGAGCCACTTTTTCATTAATTAGAGGTGTCTGTCTGTACTTGCCCAAGTTATTGGGACTTATAGTAGGGGAAAAATCTATCTCCCCATCACAAATCAGAACAGCCTGTGTGGGGACTCTGACTAGGTCAGAATCTCCCTCAGTTCCCAAGGTGTTACCCACTACCCCCTTAGTCTGTGGTCCAACACTGCCAACTGTACTAGTGGGTGCAGGTGCCTTAGGGGCTGCAGTGTTGGGGGCTCCACCCTATTTGCAATCACTTGTCCAGTGAGTGGTGTTTTTGCAAAAGCTACACCAGGGTTTTCTTTGACCTTCTTTCTTCTTTTTCTTGGAAGTTTGGGACCCACCCTCAGTATTAGTTTGGGGCCCTGTTGAAGACTTCTGGTCTTTAGCTTTCTGCGCCCCACCCTTCTGGTCTGTTTTCTTTTGGTTACCACCCTGGTTCTGGTTCTGGTTCTTTTGCTTAACTCTGGTTCTAACCCATTTGTCTGCCCTCTTTCCCAATTCTTGGGGAGAGGTTAGATCTGAGTCAACCAAATGTTGATGCAACTGCTGGTTCTGACAGTTATTTAAAATCTGTTCTCTCATAAGCAAATTGTACAATCCTTCATAGTCTGTAACCTTACTTCCCAGCAACCAGCCCACCAGAGCCTTAGTGGCACATTCAACAAATTCAGACCAGTCCTGAGTCTGTGTCTTCTGGGTATCTCTGAACATTAACCTGTACTGTTCAGTGGTTAAGCCTAACCCATCAATCAGAGCACTCTTCAGGACCAGGTAGTTTCTAGAATCCCCATCACTAACTGTGAGGAGTCTGTCTCGGCCTCTACCTTCAAAGGAGAGCCACAAGATTGCTGCCCACTGCTCCTGAGGGACCTGCTGTACTTTGCAAGCTCTCTCAAGTGCAGTCATCCACTTGTGGATATCATCCCCTACCTTGTAGGGGGGCACAATCTTACTCAGGTTTCTATTGTCATAGGACCTGTCTTTATCCTTAGGGATATTGCTGCCACCAGTGGGTTCTAACCCACCCTCTCTAGGCTGTCTTGCTCTAGCAAGTTTCTCTTTGGCCAGGGCAACTTCTAATTCTTGTCTCTGGATCCTAAGTTCAGCCTCTCTCATTTTGGCCTCATGTTCCCTTCTCTGAGGGCTAGTCAACTCCCTTCTGGAGTTGCCATGAGAACCTTTAGAAACATGGGAAGTATTGGATTCACCTGAGTGACTCCTCCTATGCTCCTGGTTAAGTCTATTTGGGGGTCTGAATGGGTTGGACCCATTGTCAGTCCCAAACAAGCTTAAGTTAGCCTGGCTAAGCCTGCTGACTATCACCTGGCTAGTTCTATCCTCATCAGAATCAGTTTCTTCCTCCTCCTCCTCCTCTTCTTCTTCCTCAAGCTGAGTTTTCCCAGTGGTCTGGTTATCCTCATCTATCTGGATGACAGGGGCAGGGGCATCAGGGTTATCATCTTCAGAAGGAGAACCCTCCTCACCAGTCCCTGAGGGGCCTGGTTTGGGGTTCTTTAGAGCTTCATACTGGTCTAATAGCTCTCTGAGGTGTCCTGCTGTAGGAGTAGGACCTGTTTTGATTCCTCTCATGGAACACAGTTGCCTCAGTTCCTTAAATGGAAAGATAGCAAATTTGGATGGTGCCCTTGGAGGGTCACTCTCAACAGAGATGGGTCCAGTGGATCCCTCTGCTCCAGACATTGCTCTAGTGTGGTGGATGTGTTGCAATCTACCTACACTTGTGTTTTCCTACAAAACCTATCTAGTAGTTGTAGTCAGGGTGTGCTACTCCCTATCCTCTACAACAACTAAGTTCAGTAGAACTTAAGTATATCTAGTCTTGTTTTAGTGTACCTATCAGGTACCTGTATGATCTTTCAAATGATATTTTCAAAGATTGTAATGGTAAAACAACAGCAAGCTCAAATCCCAATCCGCTGCTCACCAATGTGAGAAGTTGGCCTGGTATATGATGCTCACTAGTTCTAGTGATCACCTTGTACCATGCCAAGCAACCCTTATGGTGCAGGTTGTAAAGTCAACCTTATAGACAAGCTATCCTAGGGGTAGCATGGAGTAAGCAGTCTTAGGCTAAACTCTGTAAAGGCATGTGAAGCAAGCTGTTTTTCCATACACAATCCCTGGAATACCAAATGAAAGGACACCACACAGATATATATTGAAAATATATATAGATTTATTTCTCAAAAGATACCCTATACTCTTTATGAGCACAGAAGCACAAGCGTTAAAACAAAACACAGTTAAAATACACAAAAGTTGCACGAATATGGATGAGCCCTAGGGGCCACCTAAACCATATGCTAAAATAGTGGTATAAGAACCGCTATGGGGAAAGTGAAGAGGCCTAGGGCCTAGGGAATCGCTGGAGCTGTTCAGGACTAACAGTGATGAAGTCGGGAAAGGCCCGCAGGACTCGGGTGCAGTGCGGAAAGTGCACGCTTTACCAATGCAATGTCAATGGTGCGTAAAAGTTACAAAGTTAGTTAAAACGGAACCTTCCGAGTGACCTAGAAAGCTGAAACTTGAGACACAGGCCCTAGAGGTGTGTACCAGTGTGGGAACACCGGCGGAGCTGAGTTACCTCACCCACAGGAAGCGGGTGCACAGGGTCGAAGTAGTGTCGGGTTTCGTCACGCTGGTCGTTGGTGCTTGGAGCTGAAGATGCTGCAGGCGGCTCGAGGTGAAGAGTTCCGGTGGATCCAAGGGTGGATCTGAAGAGTTGAAGACCTGAAAGCAGAGGGGACAATGTTCAAAGTCACTAGCCAGTGACTACCGCGGAACCAGATTGGAACCAGGCGATGTCGGGTGCAAACAGGCGTCGAGGTGTAGCTTCTCTCTGCAGCCACGTGGACACGAGGGGTCGAAGACGTCCAGAAGTCGGTCACAAGCTGTCCCACGCAGGCTTCTCGCTGTTGGCGGTGTCGGTGACTTGATAGAAGCAAACAGGCCTTGGCTAATGCAAGCCACGCAGGAAGTGAAAAAGGCTTGTTACTCGGAACAGCAAGGTCAGAGCAGGGGCTCCTTTTTACAGGAGCAAGGGCAAGTCTGGAGCACCCAGACCTGCAGTCAAAGTTGAAGGTTTCATCGCCAAGATGGCCACTAGCCGCGTGGCAAGTGGACGGTTAGGCGCGTCGAGTGGCACAGTGCAAAAGGGCCCCACGCAGATCGTGGAGATGCTGGGGGGCTGATCTTCGGTGCAAGGGCTGCTCGAGGTTGGGGCTTCTCAAAACCCAAAGCACAGCGTCGAGGGTACCTCTGATGCTGAGCAGTCAGCTTTTCGGAGGTCTTCCAAGAGGTCCGGTCCCACGTCTCTCGGTGCCTCCACGGGTCCCTTCTTCGCAGGGGCTGTGGATCGGGCGGAGAGAAGTCTGGGAGTCTGGGTCTTGTCAGGCTCTGGGCTCGGGCTCTGGCGGGAGGCGGCGGCAAAGCAGACGTCGAGTTGCTGGTTGGTGCCTGTGTGAACAGGGTGGTCACTCCTTGGCAACAAGGGAGATTCTCTTCCGTCTTCTGTGCAGCAGAATGTCGAAGTCCAGTCTTCTTCTGTATTTCAAGTTGATTCAGGATGATCTGAAGTCTCAGGACACAGCTCCCACTCTTATTCGAATCTGGGGGGCCGGATCACCTATTAGGTCCCTCCTCTGGGTGGGACCAGGAAGGGGGGTGGCTACACCCCCTTTCCTTTGTCCAGTTTCGCACCAGGACTGGGGCTGGAAAGCCCCAGCACTGGTTTGAACTGGCCTATGCACAGGGACACCTTGTGTTCCCCAGGCATGTCTGATTCTATTCAGCCCTGTCCTACCCAATACACAAAATCCTGTCTGGGGTGGTGCTAGCACCTCCCAAGGCGGGAAACCCTTTTTCCAAGCTGCCCTCGCTGGAAGGACTCCCAGCAGCAGGAGGTCAGACTTGTGTCTGTGGAGGCAGCATCCATTTTGCGATGCTAAGGCTCTGTTTAACTGTAACCGGGGTTCAGGTTAGGTACATGTCGTGTCCCTCTAGAAGGGTGGAATGCTACCCCCGTCGCCAGACTTGGCGAGGGGGTAGTATTCCAATTCGTATGACACCTTACTCGACATGTTTTGATAAAGCCAAACCTAAGATAGCATTTAACCGCGAGGATTATAATGCACTTAAGAGTATATGGTATGGCAGTATCATGAAACAGCTAAAGGACATGGTTCCGAAAGCTGCAGACAGGCTCAGCTCGTGCCAGAGCACTATCTCACATATTTCCAAGCGCTCTGCCTCCAGGATTGATGAGGCCTTCCATAGGAGTGGCTGATAGGAGCATATGTGCCCATTTTAGGTTAGGTATAGGTATACTACACCTAAGTAAGGGGTGGTTACACTGACTTACCCCAGCTGAGTGATCAGCCAGTTGTGTCAAATCTGGAGGCCAGGCCAGGGGTGGCACAATACGTGCTGCAGCCCCTGGTAGGCCTTGGAAGCACCTATGCCCTGGGTACCTGGGTACACTGTTACAGGGGCCAATAAGGTGAACCAGTTCCAATTTCGTTATGCACCTAAAGTGCATGGGTTACAATTTAGAGAGAGAACAGCAGGCTGTGGGTCTGATTAGCAGGCCCACAGCCACATTAAGTCATAAACCAGTGAAGCAAAAAGCAAAAATTTGGGGTGACCATAGGATAGCAGACCCTACTCTCCTACAATCGAGTACAGTCTCAAATTTGTAATAGTCTTTCATTGTGAAAAAACATGCTGGACAGAGTCGCCGTTTGGGCATTCGATAAGCAGGCAGATAGATTATATTCATAATACAGGTTAACAGCTGTTTACGCGATATGCTTCTGCAAGCTTGCTCCGGATTGATCCACATAAGGGGCAGCCTAACCTCTCAAATTCCTGTCTTGTATATTTTAACCACGGAAGTTTCCACGCGTTCGGCAGTTTTATCACCTCCGAAAGTTCTTGCCTATAGTTGTTAAGCTCTGGGGTCACCCAGAGTCGCCTCCAAAAAGTTAGGCCCAGTTCCTCTTTTAGTGGTCTGAGGTCCAAGTCGAGCCTGAGGGGCAGCAAAGTTGTACTAGGTGGCAGTGATATCAACTGCCTAAGAAACTTATTTTCCGTGACGGTAATTGCAGGAACACAATTGTGACCCCACATTTCGCCACCATAAATTACCGCCCGAGTGCCTGCTATTTATAAATTTCAAGAGGTGCTCCAGCAGGTTTTACCGTGGATTTACTTAGAAGTTTGAGAATGCCCCCCACCTTTTGAGAGAGCTTTAGTTGAGATTTAATTTGATGTTGAGTCCAGGTCATACTTTCATTAGGAGTAAGACCAAGATACTCAAACGTCTGCACTCTTTCAAGCCGGGCTCCTCCTATCGCGGGGCTTGGGCGTGCTGTTTTCGGAGGGTTAAAAATCATGATTTTCATTTTTGATGTATTTATTTCCAGCCCCCGCTCATGACAAAAGGTCACAAAACCGTCCAAGACTCGCTGTATACCCATAAGGGTCTTAGAGAGTAATAGGGTATCATCTGCGAACATAATCGCAGAGATCCCAACCCAGCAAGCCTTGGAGCATTTCTGTTGGGGACCGAATCAGGTGGGGGATTACCCCGTTGACGTAGAGGCAAAACAGGGTGGGCGCCAAGAAGCACCCCTGCCTCACTCCTCTGCCAACGGGGAAGCTAGATGACAAATTAGCTTCTCTCCCACACCTAACCTGTGCAAAATTCTGAGTGTGGAGTCGGATTATACTATTCAGAAGAGGGGCAGGATTGCCCAAATCCGTAAGGATGCTCCACAGTTTCCGGCGTGGAACCAGATCGAAGGCCGCACGGAGATCCACAAAAACAGTATATAGTGAACCGCCCTCGACCTTAACCGTTTTCCAAAAACGCATAGTTAATCGGAAAATCTGGTCCGTGGTGGATACGTTCTTTCTAAAGCCCGCCTGATACGGGCTTAAGATTTCAGACTCCTCCATCTAGCCTTGAGAAAAGTTTCTGTGATACATCTATTAGGCTGATTGGCCTGTAGTTGACTGGGAGCTGAGGTGAGCCCTTCTTGAAGATAGGGACTAACTCTGCTCCCAGCCAAGTGCTTGGGACCGCCATGCCCCCTAAAATTGCGTTAAAAATCATCAATAGATAAGGAGCCCAGATCCCGGGATGTTTTAAAAGATCACCAGGGACCTTATCCAGCCCTGGGGCTTTACCAGCAGGGATTTTAGATATAGCAGCCAAAACCTCACATTCAGTGAACTCAATCTCGGGCGAACCAGGGACAGAGCTAAGCACTGTGTCACCTAGGGGAAGTTCTGTAAGGGATTTGTCCCCCTGATACAAGGTGTGAAAGTGTTCTTCCCACACCTCCGCTGCGATATTCGGCACTACTGCCAACTCGGGTTCAACCGATCAAGTGCTCACAATCTGCCAGAACTTTCGTGCATCTTCTAGAGCAGATGTTAGCTTCACCCAGTTCTCATTCCCCACTCGATCTTAGCATGATTAATTAATTGCCGATATGCTAGCCTCCTAAACTTTATAAGTGCCCTGTTATTGTTCTGTTTCAGTGCCTCAAGGAGTTCTCTTTTCGCCAGTCTACAGGAACTGTTGTACCAGCTGGGTTTGCTTCCAGCCCTTCTCCCACTAGGGCCTTGGGGATTTAATATATCTGACAAGCTATTGACTAATACCCTATTAAGTTCTGCCAGCCTTGCGTGTAGTTCATGCTGGGGGTGTTGCACCTTTAGGGCGCCAGCGGCTTCTAATACTGGAATAACCCGGGCATATAACTCCGCAACTTGATCTGGGTTGGTGACCAGCTTATCCCATCTTACCCTGCGTCTGTTATTTGATAGGATGGCCTATTAACTGGTCCGGACTCTAACGCTGAACTGCCCTTAGGAATGCCGGGAGAGGAAAAGTCTAAGATCAAAGCATTATGGTCACTCTCTCCCCTGGGTACCACCCTGAAATCTAGTACCCTATGCCAGGCACTGCACTCAACAAAAATATAGTCAAGGCGTGCCTCCCTCCCAGGTTTGTTGAAAGTACACATAGGAGGGTTATCCGACTTTACAAGGCCATTACATGCCCTGATTGAGTGATTCAGCGTCAGGGTCGTAATTTGTACGGCCAATGGTGCCCATGACCTTGCCGAGGGGCCTGCCACTTGTTGGATTTTCCAGACATCATCCTCCTCCTGTGTTGCACCATCCAGCAGACCCTCAAGTGGTTCAAAGTGGGAGTTTAGGTCTCCCCCTACCACGAGCGTGACTCCCTCAGGTATCTCACTTAGGAAGGAGGAGAGCCCATCAATGGCTCCAGACTCGGATGAAACACTCACAGGTCTATAATAAATATTGACCAAGGCGAGTCTGGAGCCATTCTGCCACTCTAAGACCACACATTGGACATCCTCTGATGCTGTATCCATAACCCTGGCACTGCAACCCAAATGGGCTCCTATCCCCCACCTTTCAGCGACTGAGAATGAGGCAAAACCTGATCGGAATTGCTCTTCCCGTGCCCAAGTTTCCTGAAAGAGACATATATCGTTCAAGTCTATAAAAGAACCCCTCTCAGGGCAGGCCAGTTTATTACTGAGGCCTGCCACATTCCAGGAAAGGATTTTTAATACAGTTGAGCCAGAAGGGCTACATTGGGCTTGCGAAGTGGGTTCTTCATGAGTAACACCCGTCGGGCCATGGTGCAAAGGTTCTTGGCACAAAGGCCAACTATCGGGGATGTCCACCACTATCCCCAGCTCAGCGGTCCTCCCAGGGCCTGCTTCCTGGTTGCTACACAGATCTGAGGGGGCCGCCCCCCCGTCTCTACCCCTGAGGCCTACTTCCTGCTGTAGTCAGTCTACCTGGTCAAGGCAGCTATACCTATTACTGTGTAAATAATCAATGGGCATAGATGCTTCATATTGGTTAGACCTAAACCCTCTGCTTTGACACCTTGGACCCACCCTAGTCCACCCTTCTTCGAGCCCTGAGTACAGTCGACTATTTGAAGGTGGATAGAAAAAAGACAATGGGAATGGCTGAATTAATGTGCCTCCCGAGCTGCCCAACCAATTGCAGATATGAGAGACAATCACTGGGTTCCTAAAGTTTACCAGGATAACATCACCCTTAATTTTCTTCGTAGTGTATCCCACCCACGAAACCCTCCGAACCATCAACATTTCACTTGTAATATTGGGGGAAAGGGGCCTATGGATATTCAACCAACTAGCCACTTTATTTCTTAAGGAATCAAAAGTTTCTAATGCAGAATTACTGAGCTCAGGGACACCAGTTAAGACCACTACGTGGGGAGCAGCCTCTGCGGGTAGATTGACAAAATTTTTCCGGTTTACTCTGCTGGGATCATGGGCAGGACGATCACCAGTCGCCGTGGTCTACCTTGCCAACCTAATCGAGTTCGCAGCTACTGCAGACTCAAAACTCTGTGCTAGAAAAGAAGGGATTGATTGCGCTGGGGCAATTACTGAAATGGGGGGGGTTGAATGGATGTGCAATTGCTAAAGTAGGGGGGCTAGGTGGTTGAACAGTTACTGAAGTCAGGGGGTTAGGTGGCTGGGCAGTTGCCAAACTGGGGGGGTTAGCTGGAAAAACAGCCCCCCCATTAGCCACAGACACTCTTTGGATACTCCCCATACTTTTCAAATGGTCCACAATACCCCCGGGGAACGTTTCTATTGCTTGTAACCTGCAAGAAATACGGTCAAGCCTAGCCACCAGGGGATCGAACAGAGTTTTCAGAGTGTTACTAAGAGCATGGGTAAACTGTTCCCCCCCACCAATGGGCTCCTCCCATATCTAAAAGCGGCAGGCTGCACCGCCGACAAGGTTTGGGAGGGCTGACTGCAGCTACCATTAACATTAACAGATGGAAGGGGCACCCAGTCCGCTATAGGACCCGTGGTCTCAGGAATAGTGAGGCCTTGATCTAATTTAGCCCTTTTTCCACCCTTAGTCTGCCCCCCTTGTTTCCTTTTTGGGACAGCCCCTTCCCTCATTCCTCGTGGCACTAACCAGCCTTACATCAGTTTTCCTCCTGATGCATCAGTTTCCGATGCGACAACACACCTTTTGGCAGCACCAGTTTCTTTTTACACTGCCTGAACCTTATGCCGTGGTAAGCCGTACCATAAATGTGCTTCATCCATGGTGTTAAAAATGTGGCGTACTGATTCATAACTCATTTTGACATGTTGTCGACGCAACACAGTGATGCGTCTGTTCTTGTAAATAAGGCCCACTGTCTCTACAACATCTCATCCTCCTTCCACATGAGTCAAAGGTGGATACAAATTCACAAACGCAGTATCCACCCTTGTGTTTTTTATTCTAGTCTTGATGCTTTCACCGCAGTTAGCTTGCTCCAGTTTAGTTTGTCTAATCCTCCCCACCTCCCTTTTAATTGCACCAGTGTTTGCAGTTTTACCCTGGAGTGCCGATAAGAGCACACAAGGAAGCTATACAGATCTCTGCATGCAGCACCGAACTCCTAATCACACACAAAACGCAAATAAGCAGGAGTCAAAAGCCATGATCCGGTACGCCACTTAACAGTGCTTTATTCTCACTGTGATTGGACTTAAATCAGGAGCTTAATGATATGTCTAGTAACATTCCGCTCTTCCCTTGATTTCCATAGTTATAATGGGGCGGGATCACATACATATGCACTTTAAAATAAATCCACATGAATCCTTTAGTCAGAAATATATGCACTGTAGTCAGATGTAGCAGTGGGTGGGATCAGTGAGGCCCATACTTTTTTAATTTATGAAAAACTGTAGGAAAGTATGATCTGCTTCTTATGGTTACCCCACTTTTTGCTTCATGTGATACGGTTTTTGACTAGTCTGACTGGGATCCTGATAATCAGGACCCCAGTCTATCTGTTTTCTCCATAAACTGTTATGTCATGTACTTAGGTACACTCCAGATTGGATACTGGGGTACCCTTGTCAGTCACTAGCATATGGTACCTATGTACCCAAGGAATAGGTACCCCAGAGACATCCCATGGGCTGAAGCACGTATTATGCCACCCAATAGAGGCCATGCAAAATGGAACTGCAGGTCTGCCATTGCAGCCTGTGTACGTTGGTGCATGCACCACTTAGTTTATATATAGGTTTACTATATCTAAGGGTCCCTGCACTTAAAATCTATGTCACCCCTCTAGCAGGCCTTTACAATCCTGAGGGCAGGGTGCTTGCTTCTAAGTGAGGGGGTGGCCACTGCATGAGCACAACATCCCTGCAGCCTACGGAGACCGTTCTCCCTGATTGTCAGTGTATCAGCCCCTTGCGACAAATAGAGTGGCGTTATGCGACAGTGTACTGACCAACTCTAAAACGGCTGAAGGTAACCCTAATGTGTTTGGTGTCAAATATTATGGAATCATACCCCCATTCCATCCCTCAGAAGCGATCTTCATTGGGTCCCTGGTGTTACCAGTACCTGCCTTCTAGTTCTGGCCAGTACAAAATGGTTCCTGCCGACCAGAGGCACATTTCTGCCCTCCTGCTGCTGAGCCAAGCTCGACAAGAAAAAGGTGCAACAATAGGCATCCTGTCACAAGGAGGTGTGACCACCTCCCAGACAGGATTTAGTGTATTTGGTTTGGGTGGGGACGCTTGCCAGTGACCGAAAGTCTCCATAAGGAGTACATTTGGTGTCCCTGTGCATAGTCCAGTTCAAACCAGTCCTTGGAGCTGTTGGCTCCTGCTCTGGCACAAAACTGGACAAAGGACATGGGAGTAACCTCCCCACTGTCCAGACCCTCCCCTGGGAGAGACCCCTGAATCTGTCCAAACCCCTACCGTGGGTACAAAAGGGCTTACCTGGCTGTAGGACCCTAGATTTGATGTGAACAAGATTCGGGACTAGAAACAACCAACCTTCTACCATCAGGACACTCTGGACTTCGATTGGGCCATACATTGTCTCCCACTCTGTACAAAGCATCGTCTGTGCCCGTGCACCATACAGACTCCGTGAAGGACCAGTGGAGCATCAAGGACAACCGACTTCCATTGGAGTGAAGGAGTGTGCATTAGGCTCCGTGTAGCTCCATCCTTTGGCACCATTTCCTACAAAGAACTCTGTCATCCTTGCACTGAGTGTTCCTGTTTGTCCTCGACGTCTCCTGATCCCTGTGGCTGCAGAGTCAAGAACCCCCTCAATTAACCTGAAGCACCCGACATCATTGGGCATTTGTCTACCGAGCCCCTGGTCACTCCTGAGTGACCAAGTCTCTGTCCCCTCTGCTTTCACATACCCTTCAACTAGACTCCCCCTTGGGATTCCATCAGACTCTTTTCCCCTTCCCAGCAGTGGCTCTTCATTGAGGTCCTCCTTAGATATTGACAGCGGTTTCCGACGCCCCTTCAGACCTATGCACCCAGCTTCCCTGGGATAGGTAACTTTTGTACTATTGTATCCACGGATGGGGTGGCTCTCCAACTGCCTAACTTCCACAGGGTTTCTCTGTAGTCCAGTGTGAAGGGTCCTTAATCTTTAACACTTCAACCGCGGCTTCCCCATAGAATTACACGGAGCACGCTGCACCCGTCCTCCATGGGGTCCCTACTTTCTCTCCTTGGGTGGTTCCTTGGGGTCCCAGCGACTCTACATCCTCTAGACACTGTCTTGACTCGAGTTGTGGCACTTATACCACTATTTTAATATATGGTCTGCCCCTTGGAGCCCACTGTGTATTTGTGTTATTTACTATTGTTTCTGTGCTACAGTATTGTGTGCTTTGTGATGATCTTCGTGTAGAAGATACTGTGACGTACTAGGGAGTGTTATATTATTAAATACATATTTTTATAATTACTCTGTGGTTCTCCTTTCATTTAACCAATACTATATTGTTGCATTCTGGTAAAACTGGCTGCTTAACATTCCTTCAAGACTAAGCCTGAAGGCTGCTCTCCACAGCTGCCATTTGGAAAGCTTTCTAAGGTCATCTTTGACCTCTTAAATCACCATAAGGGTTGTTGTAGACTGGTGCAAGGTGCCTACTTTAATTAGTGGACAGCATATGCCAGGCAAACTTCTCACAAAAAAACGTTCCCCTACTTTTTGTAAAAAGACAGCCATCCTAGGACAATTAATCTTAGTAGTTTTAAAGGATCATCTGAAGTTTAATTCAGCGAGTCTCCTGTGCTTTGTGAAACCAAACAAGAAAAAAGCCTTCTTGCCAGGATACCTGCTTGCTTGAAACAATTGAAAATCTGCCCAACTAATTAATCTGCAAATGTAGAGGGTGCTTGGGAGCCATTACTGGGTTTAATTTATTAAATCACTTGAAGCTTTGTGATGACAAAGATTTATTATTTTGAGTGCAAAGATTTACCAGCTGAGCTGTGAAGTGTATACTTATAATTGTAATTGTATTTAAGTAACACTAACTACCCCTAACGAGGTGCTGTAGGGACAGTTAAAAAAAATGGCTTTACAAACAGTTTGGCTATTAATAAAATCTATATTTCATAAGCACTATTTTATCCTAAACTTGTTTGCTCCTTTTGTTGCAGTCTCTTTTTCTGTGTGTAATGCAAGTTTGAAATAATGACTTGCATATGCACAGCACTAAAAACAGAGAAGTCACTATTCTTCACTGCACCAACCAAGATGTAACTATGTGGATCTATGATTACACATGCAGACCTCTGCATTGCATTAACCAACAGAGGCTTCATATTGTGCGATAGAGCATTTTCCACTGATTAACCTTTTTTTAAATGCATTTTTCATTTAAGCTGTACGCTATTTTATATGTAGCTACCAGAATGTGAAAGAACAAGAAAACTTGCAGGATATTTTGGTTTTTCCCCACACCTTTGACCCTGCCCCCTCTCACTGACCCCTCCCCCATTACATGCAGCATCATTGTTCCCATACTTATTTGAGTGCACTTTGACCACTGACTGTAGAATAAACACATCTATGCTTGCATACATTTCTGAATGTAGATTTATCTTTTGGCTCCATTCATCTGGAATCCAGTCATAAATAAATCCCCCTACACTCCCCACTTGGATCTCTTGCGAAGGAAGTGCATTTCCAACATCCCATTAGGATGGGTACTTTGTGTGGTTGGGGGGATGAATTAAGCGGGGTGAGTTTGCTGGCAACCATTGCTGTACTTTGCATCACATGAACTTCTCACTCCCTGAGCAAACAGGGGCGGCCAGTATGACCACCTGATTTATGGAGACCAGCAGAGCATGGTGGTCTAGATAGGTAATACCGGAGATTTGCTTAAAAGAGCAGGTCAAAACAGATGTCCTGTAAACTGATTACTGGGCATTTTGGGCATCATGTATGTAGCCATTTTGTATGTACAGAACCCTATTTTGTTATTCGGTATTCGGTAACCTATTACCAAATCGAAAATGGGTGAGCGATTCGGTATTAGAAAGGGGCGTGTTAAGGGCGTCCCTTCCTAACAGTGACTCTCAGTTCTATGTATAAATGGTTTGCCAATGAAATGCACTTGCAAAACATTCACATTTTACCTCCTGCTTCAAGTAGGTGTTAACCCAGCCACAAACAGGAAGGGGACCCCAGGAGAGTGCCCCTTTGCGAATGCATGCAAAAACGTTTTTTAAGACCAGCTAGTGGTCCAGTTGTCTGCTCTGCATCCTTAATGGCACCTTCACAATCATGACTTAAATTAGAAAAAACTGTTAAATGTGGTCTAACCTGTTTACCACACATTTAACACTATTCTTTACACTTCCACGCACTGTAAACAAAGGCCTTGGAATCCCTCGACAGAAAATGTCCCTGTCGCCAATGGTGAACTCTTCAATATTATCTGTTCAGCGCTCTGAAATCCACGTACTTACTGCACACTGAGCAACAACATTTAAAAATCAATGGACTCCTCATGCTTTACAATTATTTGATCATTTGAACAAATCTGTTAAATGGCAGAAACTGCGATCCCTTTTAACTCAAAATAGTGGTCTCACAAACCAACTGTGAATAAAGTGTAAACGAATACTAGCGGGAGCCTGCCAGGGTTGGACTGGCCTAAACGTCAATCAGCCAGTGCAAATGGGCTGGTCAGACAGGTCAGTGTGTGGGCTGGTTTTTGTGCTCTGCTGGTGCGGTCTATGCCATGATATTATAACAAACCAGTGGTGTAACACAGGCCCCCGCAGCACTCGTGGTACAGGGGGCCCCAAGCTCCAGTGGGCCCCCTCGCACAGTACTCTGACCGGAGAGCTCCTGGTTGAGTCCGGAGGGGGCCCTTCCACATACCTTGCAGGGGGGATCCCTCAGGTTTCGTCACGCCAGTGTAACAAACATTGCCTGCAGCAAGTTCAAATCCACACAGTCCTCCATACCTTACAATGCACTTTAATAGTGTGGGGCTTATTTTCAAGCCGGTTGTGCCACTTTTGTGTCATTTTTATCATGGGAAAAGTGACGTAGGGGTGACGCAAGGGGCTTGTAAATAAGGCCCTGTGTCTTTGCAAGTAAAAATTGCACCAATTTGCAAACGTAGGACACATTTGTAGCTATCTATTTGACCAATGGGGCCACTTTAATTTTGGTGCCAGACTTATTTTCTTTTCCAGTTCGAGTACGAAGACTGCTCTGGTCAGTAATCAGTAACAGTGACCAGTACTGTGCCGACACTGTAGTATTCCATCTCAATGATTCAGTGAGTTAAACACTCACCTCTGACAACTGATATGAACAGCAGGTCGTGAGACTGAACACTACGGGAGTTCAACTAAGCTTCTCATCCTACCAAAGTCGGAAACATGAGGACATTTGGGATTGTGAGACGTTTCAAGGCATGGGCAAAGTGGGCCCTGGCCCAGGGCACCAGCCGTTCAGGGGGGGCCCCTCACAGAGCCAGCTGTGTTCTGCAGAGTCTTGCACTGTTGACGTTGAATAATTCTTAAACAGAACGTTTTAAAAACACTTAAATACACTTTTCCTTTAATGTATTTTAATGTGGGGGATGTGTGAGAGTCTATTGCAGGCTTTTTGCAGAGAAATGAGCTTATGTTGCATGCAAAATCTATTAAAAAAAAGTTTCTTTTAGATGACAGTAGGACCTCACTTATGAGAAATGGGAGGGTGTCACATAGATTATTTGCAGTAACATTAGTGACCTGCTGCTGTGTTACAATATTGAAAACACATCACTATCCCTAAATATTAGATCTAAATACATTTGGAATTTGAACTAGAGCGCCTGTACAGTGTTAATGACCTGGCCAAAGAGCGCACAAAAGAGCTGAAATTGAATCATAAATTCAAAGCTGTTCCGAACAGAGGCCCCCAAAATACATTTGGCCCAGGGCCCCCAAAATCCTTATGACATCCCTGTTGTGAGCAACAGAAAAACGTTATTTAAAGTGCTTAGAAATGGCAAAAGCGCTGTACGAAAACAAGAAATTTAATATACATTGACAGGACAAATGGCTGCCTGTGGGCCTCACCTGAAACGTGTCATGTATCTCGCTGCTGCTGTTTCTCCATTAGTTTGAAAGACCTGCGTTCAACATTGCCACATACTATACCTCCAGTGCCGAAACAGAAAATGCTCCCTCCAAACACACACATATTTTGTTCAAATGTTTCAGTGTTGTAATTCACCAATCAAACAGACCCCGTTTGGCCATTGGTGGTGGGAAAATAGAATAACAATGTAATATGTGGTGCAAACTGCAATAGGATTAAAGTGGGGTACCCTAGCGCGTGCTTTCCATCCAGCTCCTTTATTATTTTCAGGCTCAGAAATGTATAATTTTTGTTTGATATCTGTAGCTCTGGAAGCAGACTGAGAAAGTGTATATGAAAGGAAGGTACACACAGGCAGTGAAATAGGTAAAGTTAATTATGAAGCCCTTATTCATACGGCGGAAAGAAAATTAACTTTGAACTGTTTGTGCAGTGATTTAGTAATCTCATTTTCAAGCGTTTCCCTGAGTTGCTAGAACCTGGTTTTGCTAAGTGTATTTTTTTAGAGGTTAGAAGCCCCCTGTCCTGGGTCTGTTGGTGATGACATTAACATGGCTTACTCTTGAATGAGTTCTTGCCCCTGCTTTTTTTCCTCACGTCGGGAAACCGCCATATCCTGCTGAGCTGACATGTCATCCACGGGGCCCCAGACCGCCTCAAATAATCCAGGTGTTGTTCAATTTGATGTTTCACATGTCAAATGTGAAATGTTAAATTTGAAGAATGGCAAACTCAATTGAGGAGTCGTATTTTGACAGAGATGTGATGGATTGTTCCAAGGAAAAGTGGTGAATTCTGTAACATGGGCACGCATCGCACGCATCGCATTACTAAATGAGACAGGTGCGTCTGACTGTACAGAAGTCTTCAAGACTTGCACACATTTTTAGTTCTCGTCTTTGTCAGTGCTCTCACTTGCAAGAAATATTTTGTTCAACTCAGGGCTTGGAGCCTGCCTTTTGCTTACCTATTGCGGGCTTCATTCTCACTCTCATTTACTACCTTCTAGTTAGGCAGAACAGGCTGGATTTACTTCCTCTTCTTTGGACTGGAGCATGGACCAATTACTGAATGCTATATTTACATTAGCATCATGCCTCTGCTGGCGCTGTAATTGAGGTACTATTTCTTATTTATATTCTTTCTTCTTCCCCTGAGTGCCATGCCGTGCTGCTTCTTCTTCATCCTACTCCCAGGTCTGTCATGCAACTTCCCCCTCCAACCCTCATGCTTGTGTTGTTTATTCTCCTATTTCCCTCCCACCCTTTTGTTGTCGTTCTTACTTATTGCCCTCCCCAACTGTTGTAAGGAACAAACATGCTGATGACGTGGCCTGCGCTGGTTGCTTCATAACACTTTTTTTTGTACTGTCCCAATCTCTCCTCCAACCCGCCCTTCCATTGCCCACACTCACAAGTCAATGGCTTGTCCATAAGCTAGACCTATTGGTCTTGCCAATGCTTGTTGTTCCTGGATTCACAGATCTTTAGCCTTCTTTGAGGATATGAAGGAATCAGATAGGGTCCAGATTCATGAATCCGCTATAGGATTCGTTCATCCTGCACCAAAATTTGCATTTTATATAATTTCATTATCTGAGTCCCTTTAGGACTCCCCCACAGGTTACTAGAGGTCAGGGTCTATTCACCCTACCCCATTACATCCTATTATTTTTATGTTTCCGAACAGGGTGCCCGTTTAATGGTGCAATGTAGGCCAACCATCATTTTGTGATGGGCAGCCAATCGTAATGCATGGATTTGTGAATCTGGCTCCAGATCCTCAAATCCCCATTGGCACTTCTTATATTTTGTATATGGATTCATAATTTTGCTATTTCAAAAAAATCATTTGAAGCGCATTCCTCAACTTTTGTAATGCAAATATCTTAATAACTACTAAATGGAGTGGTAATTGACAGGTGCCCAATATTTTTTTTAATTGAACAGGGATGATTATGCGTACACCACCAGTCTGAAATGGTGCAGAGTGGACCTGGTCATGTGGATTGTGCTGGACCATTCCTAATGGAGCAGGACCAAGTCTGATGTGCATATGGTAGGTGTGAGAAATAAGGTTATTAGTTGACGGGGTGCAAGCCCCACAAGGGCAACAACCAAAATCCTTGTCAGAGTGAATCACTAAATTAATCTGTGCTTAACCCTCAAGTAATTTGGCACAAAGTAGCCAGGCACAATTTAGAGGCAAGGTGTAAACTACGTGTGCAGCAGCACACAAACAATAATGAAGTTAAAACACAACACAAGAAAAATCCGAAACCAATTTTGAAAAATGAAGTCATTTCTAATAAATAAAATGTTTCCAGAATGACAAAAATCCAAAAAGAAGAGGCAGTGAATTTTAAAATATTAGTTAAAAAGAGCACTAAAAACTGGAGGTAGGGAGGGCGTGGCTACCGGCCATAGGAAATGGCCGCCTAGTCTAAGAGCTCCGGAATCGACGCAGCCCTAAATGCTAAATTCGCATACTAATCCGCAACACCAGAGTTACCTGAGGGCATCCCCGCCGTCGAACCTCGAACGGCATGCATCGATGCCCCCCCGCTTGAAAACTGAGGCTGTGGGCTTGAAATATCGCTGCCGGACCCCACGAGGCCTGGAACGGCCTTGAAGACCGGGGACTGGAGTTGGCGGAGTGGCCGGCGGGGGACACACGCTGAGCGACGATCCAGCCGCCTTTCCTGCTCCCCGCGGCGTCCTCCCCTACTGCCGGGATTTTGCGGTGTGTCGCGGGGGAGCCTGTCCCCGCCCCCCCAGCACTGTTGGTGTTCCTGAGGCGGCCTCACAACTCCGTTGTAGGCTCCGGAACGCGGCGGAGGTGGCCCTGGACTTGGAGCGGTGCCGCTTTGGAATTACCTGTCTCCCCTGCTCTCTACAATGCGGCCTGTGATCCCGGACTACTTCTTCGCCTAAACACCCCCTGCTACACTCAGGACTGTGCTACTGCTGGGTCCTGGGACTGTGCTGGACCCAAGTGTGATCCACTAGACTGGTGGTACTCCTTTTGCGGCGCGCCCTCTGGCATTGTTGACGCGCATGATTGACCCGCAATTGTTCTGAGGGACAAGTCAGGATTTGGGGGTGACCTGTCGACTCACGTGGTTTTCTCCAGCGCTGCCCGGCTGCGCAGAACCTCCGTACTGAAAGCAGCTATTGGGACAACTCCGGCGGAGATCTCTGTTTACTCAGCCATATAGGTGGTGTCTACTCCGTCGCCCATCTTGCCTCCCCCATTGCCTCTGTACCCACAACTCGTACTGCCGCGTTCCACTTTGCCTGTACTCGACTGCACACCCTGTGACCACACAGCTGGAAGAGGAACAGTCTGGGGGTGTATTCCCGGATCGCCTAGTGACTGCGCCACTTCTACATTTTTTGTACGACCTGCGACCCAGGGTAAAATGGCAGGCAGGTGGCCTAAAACTCAGACTGTCCAGGCTAAATTGGATAAATATGCTTATGAGAAAGGTTCTCATACAGCACCACCTCATAGCAAAGCATAAGAAGGCGATGGAGGAAAGAAGGTAACATTAGAGGACATCATGAAGGCGCTCGCAAATGTCCAAACGACAGTCGGAACGATATCCACGGACGTTTCCCTGTTGCGGGCAGACCTCCACAAAATGGCGGACAGGTGAAGGACATGGAGGTAGTGGCAATATCCCTGGTTCAGGACACAGCGGACCTCCAATTGTCAGTAGCTCACCTGGAAAAGGACAACAAAGTGCTCACTGACAGACTGGACGATCAAGAAGGGCGCGCACGACGGAACAATGTCAGAATTATTGGCATTCCGGAGTCGGAAGGGACCCGGGCAATGGACCTTTATGTGGAAGAGCTGATAAAAGCTAGGCTACAGCCCAAGGGACTTTTGAACTTTTTCTCAGTTGAACGTGCTCATAGAGTGCCGGGTGGAAAGCCGAAGCCCGCGGCGCCCCCGAGACCAGTATTTAACTTTAGAGATCGCGACGCGATTCTACAGGCGGCAAGGATCTCTCCCCCAATCCGGATATTGAACTCAACCCTCTCCTTCTTTCCGGATTACACTGCAGCTGTCTCGAGAAGACGCCGTAGCTTCTTCGAAGATAAAAAGCTGCTGCGGACGCAAGAATTGCCATACTCCATGTTATTTTCTGCTAAACTAAGAGTGGTGGCTGAAGGGAAGACATGTTTTTTTGACTCTCCTGAGGCGACACTAGAATGGCTGGAGGGTTGGCGTCCAGTGCACAGACAAGACCGGAGACCGAAACCGCACCGCCGCCGGGAAGGGGAGGACTTCCCTGAAGATATGGGCTCCGGAGGTCAGGAGCCGCACAGCGACTTCCATCCTGAAGAAGAATAAGATTTGTCGTATAACAGACACTCCTTCATTATTGGAAAGGAGGCACTAAGAACATTACCACTTGTACTGCCTCGGGGTTCTGGACTGGGGAAGGCCTGAGGGACTCCTAAAGGCTGCTGCTTCCTGGGACTCTACCCCCGATACGCAAGTATTGCTGTTCTGGGAGGGAAATTAAAGCACTCTGCAGAGTTGGGGTGGTGGGCAGTTGTAGGTTCGCCTGGCAGGGAGGCAGGGAGGGTGGGTGGTACAGGGGGTGGAAGGTAACTTATGCGCTACACTTCGTTGCTTATGTTATGGATTTGATTGCTTCTTATTGTTTAGTAAGACTTACCTTTTTAGTGTCAGCACTATGGGACGACACAGCGGATCTACGGGCCACACACATTTCTAGATTATTTGCGAACCTTACTGCATGTGTAGGCTTGCAGGCCAAACACGATACTATATCCTTGATACACTTCTTTGTCAATGATGCCTGAAGCCACCACACAGGGGCCGCGGACTCGGCGGACGACCCTAACCCTGCTCACCTGGAATGTTAGGGGCTTAGGAGATAAAGTAAAGAGGGGCCTGGTACTCCAGTACCTGAAACGCTGTGGCCCTGCAGTGGTATTTCTGCAAGAGACGCACCTGGTTGGGTTGGCAGTTTGAGCTATGGACAGATGGGGTTACCAGGTGCTGGCTCATGCAGACTTTTCCTCAGGCTCCAGGGGTACGGGGATTCTTATTAAGAAAAACTTCCCACTGGTGGTGCAGCAAACACGTATTGACGATTATGGCTGCTTCGCGGCGCTGACATGTCAGTGGGAGGGGCGCCTATTCAATTTAGTCTCTGTGTACATCCCACCTGGGCTCCATGCACAGTCTCACTCCGCCTCACGTCATTTCTATTGACATTGCCGGAAGCGACACTCCTGTTGGGGGGCGACTTCAACGACATAGTAGATGGCTCACGAGACAGATTCCCTGTTAGGCCGGAGCTGCGGGGTGGGCGGCGTCTTCTTGGTCTGATAGACAGACAGACAGACTGCGCCTCCTACCGTCCAATCTCACTTATCAATGCGGAACCAAAGATACTCGCTAAGCTGCTGGCGTTGCGACTTACTCCACACCTGGCGACGCTAGTTCACCCGGATCAATCTGGCTTCATGCCACATCGGAGCACAGCTCTCAACCTTCGCCGGCTTCATGCGGTTCTCGCTCGTGCCCCCTTTCTCAGGGACCCCGCTGTCATCCTTTCGCTTGACGCCACTATGGCGTTTGACACAGTCGAATGGCCGTACTTGTTTGCGGTGCTCCAACATATGGGATTTGGTCCCAAATTTTGCGCCTGGGTACGTCTGCTTTATACTAGACCACTGGCGCATGTTGTGGCGAATGGCCACATCTCGCGAGACTTTCCACTTGGCCGAGGCACGAGACAGGGGTGCCCTCTGTCTCCGTTGCTCTTCGCATTGATCCTGGAACCGCTTGCGATCTGGATCAGATGGGAACCTTCCATCAAGGGGCTCCGGTGGACTGACGTGTGGGTGGATTGTATCTCTCTATACGCTGACGATATCCTCCTATACCTCACCTCCCCCAAAAAATCTATTCTCGAATTGCTGAATGTGTGCGAGAGGTTCGGTAGAGTGTCAGGTTACACAATTAACTGGACTAAGTCCATCCTTTATGTCCTTGCTGGTCCGCCACCTGTTCTGCCACTAAGCTGCCCCTTAAGGGCTACGACGACGGCCTTTAAGTACCTGGGTATCCTTATAACGCCTGACGAGTTCTATAGTCTAAATCTCAGCCCCCTTCTAGAACGGTTTAAGCGCGACGTGAAAGTGTGGCAGACTTTACCTCTCACGCTTCTAGGCAAGGCAGCACTGTATAAAATGATGGCGCTCCCCCGTTTCCTTTATGTGCTCGAAAATAACCTGTCACTGATCCCCTCACGATATTTTAAGGCGGTTGCTGCAACGGTATCCCATCTACTGTGGGGAGGAAAACCGCCTCGAATCGCACAAGATAAATTAACTAGAAGTTGTTACGATGGGGGATAGCACTTCCAAACGTAGAACTATATTACTGGGCAGCCCATCTCAAACAGATTAATTTCTGGTTGCACGCCTCACAAACTGACCCTGCATACCTTGCAGATAGACACTCTTTGGAAGGTAAGGGTCTGTTGGGTAATCTATATAGCCCTCGTCTGCCTCCGGACTTGATAGGTCCTACACATCACTCAGTGCAGTTATGGTACCGGGCCAACAGGCGTCTCAAATGCTTGTGAACTATCACCCAAAGGACACCGCTTTGGGACTCAAGCAAGTTGGGCTTCCTCCGAAATAGTAAGGGATTCCAGGCCTGGGACAACATTGGTATTACGGTAGTTGGTGACGTATGGAAAAAGGGTAAGGTAGTAGATTTTGCCCACCTGGAAACACAATACGAGATGTCACAGACGGAAAGGTTCCGATACTTGCAAATTAAACACGCGCTACATTCTGTTATACCGATGGGCACTGTCCTAGAAGAGTCATCTCCTCTTGAAGATAGGCTTCTTACTGAACACATGGAGGCCAAGGCCACTTCCCTTACTTATAGGAAGCTTGTAAATAATCTTCCGGACGCAACATCCACACTGAAACAGAACTGGACCGAGGAGGTGGGCCCCTTTGAAGACTCTGAATGGCAGGAGGCCTCACCCCGTGAAACTGCAATCCCCTCAAGAATGCAACTGGTCCAACTCAAAATACTTCACCGCACGTACTACACCAGACCACTCCTACACAAGATAGGAAGGGCAATGCACAAATTCTGCTTGCGGGGCTGCGGGGAGGAGGGGACATTCTTCCACACCATCTGGGATTGCAGGTTCATAGCGACATATTGGACAGCAGTGATGCACACGATTTCCCAAACGAAGGAGATGTTGATGATCTTCCTCAATTGGGGTGCGATGGTTGCGTCCGGTTTGTTGAAAACGTGGTGTGGGCAGGGGTCTGTGGATGGAGTTCATTACCTTGCGTGTCTCTTCGTTGTTAACGTGAGACCAGGAGGTCAGCTGGTTGGTGCAGCTGGCGTTCGGGGTGTGGTTTGTAGTGGTCGGGGCTGATGAGGAGTTGAAGCTCCAATCACACTATAGTATGGCGAGTTGCCAGATAGTGTGTACTCTAAAGTAAATCAATGTCTGTAGTGGTATGGATTACGCACTTATCTACCTAGGGTATGAGGGTCATGCTAGTCATGTCGGTGTTTGTCAAGGGAGGAAGACTAGTTCTTATTAGTTACCCTCACACACCCTGGTGGTGTCATGCTTCATCATCGGGTCACCCGACCCCTAAAAGTCGAGGTGGGCTCAACCACAGTGTTGGGTAGCTCTTTAGATAGATGAAGGGGGTGGATTTAAAGATAAAACACCTGAAACTGACCCCTGGTTTCCCTTCCTATTCTTGGGTCAGATCCGGTTATTAAAAATTAATAAAACTAGTCTTTTCTGGATTTTAATGGTCCTAAAACACTAATGCCAGTGCCGACATGTTTCAGTCCACGAGGGCTGTAAAGGTCCAGGACTTTCTTCAGGGCAGTCGAAAAAAATCCCCCTCTATGTGTGGGAAATTACAGGATGGAGGTCCCTATCCTATTCGTGTGTAGAGGGAAGAGTAGATTCTCCTCGTGAATATTAAAATGTCTTGGTATTGCTAGGCTCCATCTGTAGGGCAAAAAGTACAAAGGAACAAGATTATGTATCCACATTGTGATTGTGAGTTGGCGCGTAACCCATAAATGAATATGCTACATTCTGTGTGCATGCCATGAAGGTGGAGAACATGACCACACTCAGTGCCAGTCATCCACACGTGATTGTGACAGGCTTTTAATAAAACAACGTATTCATTGAATTATGTTCTGTGTTCTAGTGTTTCATTGAATCCATAGAACAGATAGAGGTTGTGAATAAACCGTGAATAAAGACCAGTGATCGCAGTCTCAATTGCAAAAAGACACATTTCTTATAATTAGCGTATAGGTAATACCGTACTTTCACCCGGGCTCTCATACATACATACCACGTGCACGTTAGAATTTTAAAACCGTGCTGTCAACAATTCATTCATGCAAGCATACCATGCGTACTTTAGTATTATTGTTAGCACATACCCAAACTTTGGGGGCTTCGTGCGTCTCAATGGACCCGGAGGTGCGGTAGGGTCCAAAGTGTCGCCCCAGTTGCTATCGCATCACCCTAAGTGCCTCGCATCACCGGAGCAGAGTGTCGCCGTCGCAGCAGATGCCGTTGCATTGCCGGAGAAGCGTGTCGCAGGGCCTGTTGCGGCTCAGAAGAATCATTGAGTCGATGCACGGCCATCTGGGGTGCATGCATCGTTGTCGCATCAAGAAGAAGAGGCCATTTTGTGTCATTGCACTGGATCTTCATCGCATCACGGCGCAGTAAGAAACCAATGCATCACCTCCCTAAGCGGAGAAGAACGGAGACATTCCCTACGCAGCAGTAGGAACTTGACGCATCACCGTTCTTGTGAGTAAGGAACTGACACATCACCTTCCCTGCAACATTTTCGTTGTATATCATTACGCATCTAAAGGTACATTGAACTTAGTGTCGCATTTTACATCTAAAGAGAACTGAGCTAATTCTACCATTTTTGAAGTACAGTATTGTGGATTTTTCTTGTTTGTGGTCTTGTGTTAAGTCTATATAAAAATACTTATTTTTATACTACAACTTGTGTGGTGTTCATCTGTAGTGTTGTCACTGGGTTACTATATGTGTTCACAAATGCTTTACACACTTCTTTTGAGATAAGCCTGTCTGCTCGTGCCAAGCTACCAATGGGGTGAGTAGGGGTTATTTTAGGAGTGTACCCCCTTACCCTGACTAGACGAAAGGGTCCCTATTTGGTCAAAGGTACCTACCTCTGCCAACTAGAGACCCCCAAATCTAACACTATTTTCCCTCAAAAACCCAAACTTTAGCTAGGTTTTGGCTATGTTCTCGAATCTCTCCAGAAGAACCCACAAATCCTGGGTCCTTTAGAATTCTAAGGATGGTGGGAAAAAAAGAATGCAAATTTGGCATGCATAGCTAATGTGCACAAAATGTTATGGAGGCCTAAGTACAAACTACCCCAAATAGTCAAAAAAGGCTCAGCAGTAAGTGGAAATGGCCTAGCAGTGAAAGGGTTAATATACAACTTCACTATTAAAGAAAATTTTAAATTACAAATCAGTTTGAGTGTAAACAGCATATCTCTATCTGCTCCCTAACTAAAGTTAGGACTTATTAAATTTGATAAGGTGACCCAGGGACCGTCATATTGAGAAGTATGCCTTACAACACTGAAAATGACTTTAGGAGTCAAAGAGTATACCTTCTGAATGTAGGTCAAGTCCCAATCCACCACATGGGTACATTTCTATACTCTCCAGGACGTAGGAGAGGCACTACTTAGAGACTCATTGGGTGTCAATCAGAGGCCAACAGCAGGGTCCATTCCAGGTCCAGTTACCACTGGACAGCTTGGCAGTGGCAGGAAATGTTTCTTGTAGACTGTTGTATCCCTGTAGTCTTGAACCCTTGGAGTCCACTTTTTGTCCTGGGTATAGGAGGGACAGGTCCAGTCTATATCTGATCTTTGGCAGGTTCAGAAAGCGTTCTGATGGAAGTGCCTGGAGGTACAACATTTATGCCCTGCACTTGTTTGTGGGTGAGAATGACTCCTGGGCATGCCCTAACTAATGGGGTACAAATTCCTGGGGTCAACCCAACTCTGCATTTTCAAGATGGTGTATACACTGTGGGCCGTGTATTCAAGTTAAACTTGAAGCATTTTTTTTAAACTACTCCTTGTTTCACATTGCAGGTGGCACCCATCTGCATTTTCAAAAGAGATCAGAGATTCCCCTTCAGGCAGGTGCTGTGAGTGACTGAGACTGCACCCTCCTGCAAAAAAATGTCTATAGGGTCCGTAGAACCCTCTGTAACCTCTCGAGAGGGCTGCCCATAGGAGGTGCACTGACAGGGCACCATCTTTTGTGGTGCAGGTTCAGTGCACCTCCTGAAGGCATGCTTGCCTCTGTCCCTTTCACAATAGCACTGGCACTACATGTGCACCAGCACTATCAGTATTATAGAAGAGGCTGTAAAAGCATCCTCGCCCTGCATGCAATACCAAAGTGGGCAGGGAATGTGCAAAGTGAGCGCACATGCCCGTTATACCCCTGGAACACTTTCTGTAATACGGCCCGTTGTGTCTGCCTCTTGTGCATAAAGGAGAGGGTTGGGGAAGAGTCACTCTTATGCACAGAGAGAGGCAGACCCCAGGTCGGTGCTGGCACCGGCACAAGCATAACTGAGTGAAGCTTCAAAGGGACATAGGCTAATGCTTTCGTGTCAGAGCATTCACAGGGCTTGTGTTGAACTGAGAGTACAATTGGATTACTGCAGCTGCACAAGCCAGCGCCTCTCTACCAGCCTTTGCTACACATGCAGTGTCTGAAATGTTGCTGGAGGTGAGATATAAAGGGCAAAGTAGAAAAAGTGCAGTGAGGATAAGGGGGCTATTGGAAGGAGATGAAAGGGAGGACAAAAAGCAGATGTGAACGGGTGAAAAGAGAGGTTAAGTGAGAAAAAGAGGGTAGTGCTGGACTGAGAAACCAAAAGCAGCCTTAGTAAAAATGCGTAAAGCAGCCCTGAACCCTTCATCCGTAATCTCGCTGTTTCCGGTCATCCATTCTCTCTCTCTCTTTCTCTCTCCTCTCTCTCCCCTCTGATCGCTTTGTCTCTACCTCCCAATTATTCCCTCGCTTTCTCTCTTTGAAGTCTCACCATGCCTACCACAATTAACCTCCGGACCTGGGGAAAGTGACAGAGGCATCAGGAGTGGACCTGGGCTTTCAAAACCATCCTCAAAGTCCTCCAGCCCACCGGGGAAATGACTGGTGGAATGAATAGTTTGTCCAGCCCTGAAAGGGGGAGAGAAGGAAGATAGGGAGCAAAAGGAGAGGAGCAGGAAAAAGAGAAAGTGTCAGAGATCAGAATGCATACGAGAACAGAAGAAAATAGATGATAGAGAAATAGACAAAATGTAGATGTATGAGATAAAAGATAGAAGGAGATACAGCGGAGAGTGGAATTAAGGGGAGGTTAAGGTAGAGAGAAACAGATGTAGATGCAAGGGAGGAGAGCAGATGTAAGAGAAATGAGAGAGAGACGAATGGGAATAAAATATGTAGAAAAGGGGGTAAAGAAGAAACTATGAAAATGAAAGAGTAGTTGATAAAAATGAGGGCGAAACGGAGAGAAAGACAAGCTGGAAGTGGACAGGAATGAGAGTGACAGAGATGAAGAGATGAGAATACAAGAGACAGAAACGAGAGAGGAAAGACAAGTGGAAAGAGGGATTCAGAAACCCTTATAGAGCATAGCCATTTAAAGTGCCGCAGGTCCAGTGGCACAGGCGCCCAAAGGTCTGAGGGTAATAACACCCATACTTATGTTTGTCTTTTCATTCCAGGCTGATGGAGGGGGCTATTTTTGAAGTGTGTATTAGGGCCCATGACTACTTTGCTACGCCACGGTTGCTGTCTTATACAAATGAGTGGTACCTGAACTCGTTTTCTTGCACTTAAGCCTTCATTCACCTGTTATGTTCTGCCTGGAGGTTTCTATTCTTTTTGAGCAAATTTAGTAAAGTGCAATCGTAAATTGCTCAAAATTGTCCCAAATGCCCCAGAGCTGACTTTTTAGAAGTACACATTGTGATAAGCTGTCCCTAAAAATGAAATAAAATATTGACGTGGAAGGGTGGGAGATTTGGCATTAGCCGCTTTGGCATCAAACTCCTATTTTAAAGAAAAGGCTAAAAGCGGATTTGACCCAGCAAGTCCGCTCTCCCTGCACCGCTGATGTGAAATGGCAAGGAAAAAGACAGAACTCGCAGTCAGCGTTTAGAAAATGTGCTAAGAGTGCCGCTGTGATTATAGAGAAAGAGTTCTCTGAAAATTGCACATTGCTGTTTCCGGCAGACCTTTGTTCCTACTCCTGGGACTTGGCATGTATTTTTTTAAATGGATGGTTGGAAAAAGCTTTGCTTAACGCTTTCGCTGTGTTTTTGAGTAGCTGGTAACAGGCAGGAATTGTTCTAAACAAAGCATATATGTACTGGTGGGTATGGAGGTCAGGCAGTGGTCACAGGAAAGGGTGGGATAGTAGTCTATTAATCAGAAAAGTGACACAATAGCTATACAATAATATAGCCTACACACGATTTTACACTGGAAAAAAAAGAAGACTGCACTTTAATTTCCCGTATTTCGTTGCTCAACTCTGCCCCTGAAAACTTCTTCAAATTGCTCTATAAATGTTTTTCTCTTTATATAGGATCACCATTTTCCCCTGACTAATTATCTTTGGCCATACAAACTGGATTTTACTTTATTATTTTTCCTGATCCTTTAGGATCGCGGAAAAATGACAACCGTGCCACTTAAATCTTTTCAGTCAAAGTCAAACTCAAAGACCTTCAGCAACAAGCACAGACAGTGACCCAGATTTATCAAGGGTTTTATGGCCCTTTGTTTTTAACTCGACCTGAAGGTAGAGCGCTTTAAATGGAAAAACCAAAGGAAATGATGGACGGAGCGTTGACAATACAAGCACTCACCCCCAGTCAACTGATCTGGGTTTAATCCATCCCCGTTCTTTAGCCCACTCTGCCTTCCCAGTTCAGACATGGCCGTATGCAAATCAGTCTGACCCTGTGCCTCATGGGAACAGTCCAGCCCGAACTGCCAAGCCATGCCTTCCCTGGACCGGAAACAAGCTACCGAGGACCGATTTCTGGCATTCCAGCCTTCTTCAGCCCGGCTTGCTTGAATCCAGTGGCAAAGTGAGCAAGGGACTCACGTCTGAGCATACCCTGCCAACTTATGGCGAACAAGGAAAAACCAAAAGGAAATGATGGACGGAGCGTTGACAATACAAACACTCACCCCCAGTCAACTGATCTGGGTTTAATCCATCACCGTTCTTTAGCCCACTCTGCCTTCCCAGTTCAGACATGGCCGTATGCAAATCAGTCTGGCCCTGTGCCTCATGGGAACAGTCCAGCCCGAACTGCCAAGCCATGCCTTCCCTGGACCGGAAACAAGCTACCGAGGACCGGTTTCTGGCATTCCAGCCTTCTTCAGCCCGGATTGCTTGAATCCAGTGGCAAAGTGAGCAAGGGACTCACGTCTGAGCATACCCTGCCAACTTATGGCCAACAAAGAAAAACCAAAGGAAATGATGGACGGAGCGTTGACAATACAAGCACTCACCCCCAGTCAACTGATCTGGGTTTAATCCATCCCCGTTCTTTAGCCCACTCTGCCTTCCCAGTTCAGACATGGCCGTATGCAAATCAGTCTGACCCTGTGCCTCATGGGAACAGTCCAGCCCGAACTGCCAAGCCATGCCTTCCCTGGACCGGAAACAAGCTACCGAGGACCGATTTCTGGCATTCCAGCCTTCTTCAGCCCGGCTTGCTTGAATCCAGTGGCAAAGTGAGCAAGGGACTCACGTCTGAGAATACCCTGCCAACTTATGGCGAACAAGGAAAAACCAAAAGGAAATGATGGACGGAGCGTTGACAATACAAACACTCACCCCCAGTCAACTGATCTGGGTTTAATCCATCACCGTTCTTTAGCCCACTCTGCCTTCCCAGTTCAGACATGGCCGTATGCAAATCAGTCTGGCCCTGTGCCTCATGGGAACAGTCCAGCCCGAACTGCCAAGCCATGCCTTCCCTGGACCGGAAACAAGCTACCGAGGACCGGTTTCTGGCATTCCAGCCTTCTTCAGCCCGGATTGCTTGAATCCAGTGGCAAAGTGAGCAAGGGACTCACGTCTGAGCATACCCTGCCAACTTATGGCCAACAAAGAAAAACCAAAGGAAATGATGGACGGAGCGTTGACAATACAAGCACTTACCCCCAGTCAACTGATCTGGGTTTAATCCATCATCGTTCTTTAGTCCACTCTGCCACCCCAGTTCAGATATGGCCGTATGCAAATCAGTCTGACCCTGTGCCTCATGGGAACAGTCCAGCCCGAACTGCCAAGCCATGCCTTCCCTGGACCGGAAACAAGCTACCGAGGACCGGTTTCTGGCATTCCAGCCTTCTTCAGCCCGGCTTGCTTGAATCCAGTGGCAAAGTGAGCAAGGGACTCACGTCTGAGCATACCCTGCCAACTTATGCCGAACAAAGAAAAACCAAAGGAAATGATGGACGGAGCGTTGACAATACAAGCACTCACCCTCAGTCAACTGATCTGGGTTTAATCCATCACCGTTCTTTAGCCCACTCTGCCACCCCAGTTCAGACATGGCCGTATGCAAATCAGTCTGACCCTGTGCCTCATGGGAACAGTCCAGCCTGAACTGCCAAGCCATGCCTTCCCTGGACCGGAAACAAGCTACCGAGGACCGGTTTCTGGCATTCCAGTCTTCTTCAGCCCGGCTTGCTTGAATCCAGTGGCAAAGTGAGCAAGGGACTCACGTCTGAGCATACCCTGCCAACTTATGCCGAACAAAGAAAAACCAAAGGAAATGATGGACGGAGCGTTGACAATACAAGCACTCACCCTCAGTCAACTGATCTGGGTTTAATCCATCACCGTTCTTTAGCCCACTCTGCCACCCCAGTTCAGACATGGCCGTATGCAAATCAGTCTGACCCTGTGCCTCATGGGAACAGTCCAGCCTGAACTGCCAAGCCATGCCTTCCCTGGACCGGAAACAAGCTACCGAGGACCGGTTTCTGGCATTCCAGTCTTCTTCAGCCCGGCTTGCTTGAATCCAGTGGCAAAGTGAGCAAGGGACTCACGTCTGAGCATACCCTGCCAACTTCTGGCGAACAAAGAAAAACCAAAGGAAATGATGGCCGGAGCGTTGACAATACAAGCACTCACCCCCAGTCAACTGATCTGGGTTTAATCCATCACCCTTCTTTAGCCCACTCTGCCACCCCAGTTCAGCGCTTTAAATGAGCACCAGTTATATTACACAAGGACACATTCATTTTTGGTAGGCACAAAAGAGATTAAGTGATTTGCCCAGAATCACAGGATATTTAACCTACAAAGACTCAAAACTGGTTCCTCAGGCCCAAAGTTAGCAGCTCTGACCATTACGTCATATCCTCTCCGCTGGTGATGCTAGCCCAAGAGTCATATTTACTAAGCCACCTTGAGTGGCTCTGTGTGGCTTAGTAAATCTGGAGTAATGCAAGGCAACGCAAGTCACTGCCTTGCGTTAATCTGCTTTGGAAAGGCGTTCCATGGGTTGGGTGTGAGGGTTTTCATGCATCCGCCCATGGTTTGGGCGCATTCCCTGATTTACTAAGACTAGTAAGCCTGGAAATGCATCAACATGGTGTGCCTTCCCAACAGAGGCGTAACGAGGAAAAATATGTTTATTTATCCTCGTTATTTCCTTTTTCTATTTGTGCTGTATTCTGCAGCACACATAGAAAGAGGCAAATGCCATCTGAGGATTGTTTTTGTGCAGGAAGGTGTCCTTTCCTGCACAAAAGCAACCCTGGTAATGCAGGCAAAATTGCACCATGGTGCACGGATGCCAGCATTGGCGCTAGGCATCCACAAATGCCCCACCCAGAGAGAGAGAGCAGAAATGCACCATATATTAGTGAATATGGCGCATTCCTGACCTCTACAATTGATGCAGTGCAGCACATCAAGTTGACTTGCTGTATTGCGTTGCGTCAAATTTTAGTAAATCTGGCCCAATGTGCTGTGCACAATGCAGACATTTTCATGCCGTCAGCCATATCGCCTTTAACACTGTAACAGTTAAGCCTGGGCAGAACATGCTCTTTGCTCACTGTCGACTGAAATGTGGGATAGTGGATGTATTCTGATCTGATCTGAATGTGCTCCATCGGAAGGGAAATCACTAGGACACTCTGGGGCACATTATCAAGACAGGCGATAATGGGCTTGATAATATGCTCTATGGAATTCCAATTGAAGCCCATGTTAGATGTGAAGGACTTTTAACATGGGCTTCAATTGGAGTTCCATAGAGAATATTATCAAGCCCATTATCGCCGTTTTAGCGGCAGTTTTATACCGCTAAAACAGCGATAATTTTATCGCCTGACTTGATAATATGCCCCTCTGTTCTCTTGGATGCGTGCACAAGGGCAAGGCTGCTTAATTGCGAAGCAAGTAGGGCAGCACTAAGGGGCATATTATCAAGGGGCTTTATCTCCGCTTTTTGGGCTTTAAAAGCCAAGAAAGCGGAGATAAAATTATCTCCCTATTACCAAGCTGTCGCTAACACTAGTTAGCGACAGCTAATAGGAGATAGTGACCATCTTGGGCCCCGCTTTGCATGTCAGTGATATTTATCACTAATGACATGCAAAGTGGGCGTGCCAAGATGTTAGCGACTGAAAACAGTCGCTAACATCGCTATCTCCTATTACCAACTTTTGGAGATATTCGCGCTAAGCGCGAATATCTCCAAAAGCTAACACTTGCCCAGGAGCAGTTCTTAGCCATGTTATCCAATGGGAGGTGGATAACATGGCTAAGAGCATTTGCTCGATAATGCATGAATATCGCTGACTTTTCAGCGATATTCATGCATTGCGGCCGTTTTTTATCGCATTTGCGATAAACCTTGCTAATAGCAAGGTTTATCTGCGATAAAAATCGCCGATTTGCGGCGATAATTTTTGTCTCTAAATAAGTTAGAGACAAAAATTATCTCTATTGGTTGGTAATATGCCCCTTAACTCCTTAGGCTGAGTTTACAAGATAATAATCCCTATAAATCAACTAACATGTCATTCTTAACCCTTCCCACCATCCCTAAACACTTCTCAACCCATCATTTCACGCTTCCTTTCCCATTAAATAAACATAACCACAACTTTTAAACTTTATTGTCATGTCTGTCCATTCACTGTTTCTCGATTGACTGGCATTCCCATCTCATTGATTCCTTGCTCCAACTTTCTTTTCCCACTTCTCCTACTTCCCCTGTTCTTTCGTTTATCCACTCCTTCATTTGTTTTTCTCTTCACACCATCTGCTTTCTCTGCTTTGGCGGGAACGTTGACTGAGGTAACTCAACGGCTGTTCAGGAGCATTTTTGATCCACACTTTACAGCCTGCTGAATTTTGTTGAAACCCTAAGGCTCACCGCTGCATCTCGTGACACCATTTCTGGGCCTGCGTGTATCCAAGTTGCTTCATCTAATTAAAAGGATGAGAAATTCCTCGTGCTATACAAAATCTGCCTGTTACTTGATGGAAGGCCAATGTGCGCTGCTCTTGTCTGACAGGCCTAAGTCAAGATTTCCTATATTTTTTTTATTACAGTTGATATTTCCATGCATATTTTCACTGGAATCTAGGATTCAAACCAACTAAAGGATTTTTAATTTTTTTTTACTTCTTGCATTTCTTTCAAAACTATGAAGATGCATGAAAGCTGAAAGGTTCTGTCAAAGGAGGGCTTTAAAGAAGAAAATCGGAATTTCACATGCAGTCTGTTTGAAAGTACCGACTCACATACTTTATGCTCACACGTGTTGAATTCTATGTAAAAAATCTAAAAAAAAAGCATACATTTGCCTAAAAACTGCTCTTCAGATACAAGTGCTAATTAAAATTTAAGCTTGGGCTTAACTGTAGAGCACTCTGGAAACTGAGTGATCCACGTGGAGCCCAATAATCAGGAACTTCGCTTAACCTCTTTAGGAGTCATAACAACTTTATACTCCCTTATTAAACATTAAGCCAGAGTACCAGAAAATAAGGCAAGACATTGACAGAGCACATGAGGACAGGAGTAGAACATTCTGAGTTGTTACTGTTCTTCCCTTCCCTTTCCCCTATTTTCACCCCCCAACTCCCTTCTTTCTACCTCTTTTTTGCACCCCTGTTCTCTTCTTTATCTTCTGTTGCTATTCATCTTTCCCCCTTTTATTCCGCTCATCGTTTCGTTCAGGGGGTGGAAGCGGCTGGGGGGGTGGGAGAGGGGAAGGACTGGAGGGGTAAATGTAATTTGTAGTTTTTTTGGCATAATCGTCAGTAACAGTTTAGATACATTTTATACACCTTCCTCACCCTTCTTTGCTTGCCCTTAGTTGTTGGGCACACACAAAGGTCCAGTTCAATAAAAAACACTAGGGCATATTATCAAGGGGGTTTATCTCCGCTTTTTTGGCTTTAAAAGTTATCTCCCTATTACCTAGCTGTCGCTAACACCAGTTAGCGACAGCTAGTAGGAGATAGCGACCATCTTGAGCCCCGCTTTGCATGTCAGTGAAATTTATCACTAATGACATGCAAAGTGGGCGTGCCAAGATGTTAGCGACTGGAAACAGTCGTTAACATCGCTATCTCCTATTACCAACTTTTGGAGATATTTGCGCTAAGCGCGAATATCTCCAAAAGCTAACACCTGTCCCTGAGCAGTTCTTAGCCATGTTATCCAATGGTAGGTGGATAACATGGCTAAGAGCATTAGCTCGGTAATGCATGAATATCGCTGACTTTTCAGCGATATTCATGCATTTCGGCCGATTTTTATCACTTAGGAGATAAACCTTGATAATAGCAAGGTTCCTAAGCAATAAAAATCGCCGCAGCTTGGCGATAAAAATATTGCCGCTAAGCCAACATAGCGATAATTATCGCTAGTTGTTGGTAATATGCCCCACTGTACCTTGTCCTGAGCAGCTTCACTCTGGTGAAATAGCTTAGAAGAAGGATCCACCTATGTCTAGACGGTGATGATTTTCACATCCACACATCAAATTTCTGTTGTTTTTGGACCTGCACCCATCAGTCAGAATGTGAAACATACATGTAGTGCATTGGTTCGCTCACGACCCTTACCCTTCTCTTCCTCAAATATTTTTCTGATTCCTTGCATTATTGATTTTACATTGTTTTATTTCTTGGCAGTAATAGTGTGGAACAACCTCCCCTCCTTTGATCAGGTCTAATTCCAATCTTTTTTAGGTCTTGGCTAGGGACATGTTGTATATACTTTGTGGGCTGAAGCTCAACTAATAGGCTTCCAATTTGCTGTTTCCATCATCACTCTCATTTTCTTTCTCCCCATTTGTCCATGGTAGGCATTTTTCATGCCTCTTCCTGTGTTTAGCCCTCGCCGAGAACATGAACCAATTACAATTTTCCTCCAATGGTTCCATTTTAGGATCTGTTTCAGGAAATAATTTGTTCTTTGTTAAAGAGCACTTAACAAGAACCCTCATGTTCTTAGTCGCTTCTCCAAGCACCCTTGTAAAAAGGCCTGTAAATTGTGTTCTTATCTCATCATATTTGTGCATTCAAAGACTGGGGTCAAATGCCAGATGCTGTTTTCTGAGGGTGCCTGATTAGCTATTTTACACATAATTGGTGTAAGTCAACACTCACGTTTGGTATCGGTATGATATACTTGTATTTCTGCATGCCCTTGATTGTCTGTCAAAGCACATGGTTAAGCACATTTCTAGCCAGACCCCCAGGATATGGATTAGAAAATGTTGTGGCACAAATATGGGAATTTTGCATGATTTTTGTAGCAATTTATTTTTGCAATTTTTTCAGCTGAAAACCAGAGATCTTATTTTTATGAGTTATTTCACAACATGAAAGTTTACAGCAAAGCATTGCGTACAGTGTTTATGATGCAGGGTTTGTCTATTGTATGTATCATATGGAATTTATGTTCACATTACTTTCACCATAAGCACTGTGCTGTTGTTACTTATAGATTTGTATACATTTTGTGGAGAATACGATTGTAATTCTTTACAATGGGAAGGCCAATGTGAATTTTGTTCATTTACAAATTAGACCATTGTTTTAGGTCAAGGGCTACACATATGACATAAACCTGTTAGTGAATAATGCCCATGAAACCTGTATGCTTGTCTCCTTAGGCTTTAATCTTGGCCAGGTATGTGCCATTCTTCTGAGCAGTCCAAATCTAGCCGAAAATTGTGCTGCTGATTATAATGTAAAAACAATAATGCCCGGATGGATTGTTCTGACAGGGATCTACGTGTGGCTGACAAAATAATTTAGTAAATTCTGTGTCGTGTTGTTTCCACCACTCAGTAAGAACTGCAAGTTTGCGGACAACACAAACTTAGGATGATGACACACTGATTCCATGCACCCCTGAAGGGTATGTTGTTCCTTGGACCAGCTAGCTCGTAGTGCCACCGTTAACAACCTAAACCTGAAGGGGGAGCAAAATCTGCTGTATCTGGAGGCTCATCTGCCCAGGGATGTTGTCATTTTATGTTTGAGGGCAGTTCCTTTCACTAGTATTTTTTTAAATTTACTTTTGGCCATTTTCTTAAGGGGGGGGGGCAGAGAACCCAGTAGCACCAGGGATATTTATATATTTATATTTTGGGTGGCCCCTTGGTTAAGCATTGCCCCAAATGGGGGGTATATGCTAATATTTTCTTTTGGCCATTTTTTTCTGTCCCCCTCAGTGGCAAATTTGCCATATCTATAGGCCCATCTGCCTGCAAGGGGGGAAGAAAACTAGACACCAGGGAAGGTTTTTGTGTCTGTCTGGAGTTCAGCTGGCAGTGCGTGTGGACTAGCGCTTGGCTGGTGGTGTGTATAGACTGGCATTTGGGTAGTGACATAGCGTTTTATAATGTTAAGTGTTTTATTTCTTGTCATTTGCATTTGTGTTTGTAATGTTTTATTTCTCCTTTTTATTCTAGTTCAGAGCTTTTGCCTTTTTTAGCTGTTATTTCTGCTTGCGGTTTTGTAACTGGTAGATCTGCAGTTTGTTTAGTTGTATGTGTTTAGTAAGAAAACGTTTTTTGTACTACTCTAAATGAGTACCATTTCCTTGCATGAATGTGTTTTTGCAAATGGTGTAATAATAGCAGCATGTTTGGCTTCTGTTTTATTGTGTGTGTAAATTTTTTAGTAGTTGTGCACAATGTGTAATATGTTGTTTTGTCATTCTTTTTTATTTTTTCTTTCAAGTGGGATGTTATGTTATGTTATGTTAGAATATTTTATAGAGCGCGCAGCTGCCTCAGCGAAAAGGCGTCCCGGCGCTAATAGCAGTGAAATGGAAAGAAACGGGATTAGGCAGTGGGAAAAAGAAAGCTCTTGGCAGCTTTACGGAAAGACGGTGAGCAATATCGTGACAGGAAATCTGCAGTGCAACACTATGTAATGTGTGTTTTTAAACCACTACTACTTTTTAACCAAACAATGTATGTATGTATATATTGCGTATTTGTATAGCGCAGACTGTCACCCAAAGGGTATCCTGGCGCTTTGACTTATCCAGACCAACACAGAACACCTCACTACACTGCCCTAGAGAATAGATGGGACTTCAGACCTTTTTTAAATGGGCAGAATTTCTCCGTGCTCCTTAGAGTCACTGGCAGGTAATTCCAGAGTTTGGCCGCAGTGTATCCGAAGGAACGGCCTCCCATCCGTATCCTCCGGATTTTAGGGACTGTGGCCAAATAAGCAGATGAAGAACGCAGGGTTCTGGAGGTCGAGTACCAGGAGAAAAGCATTAGTTTTTGCTGTGTCTGTTCAGAGTAGGTGCTAGTGGGTCAGAGTAGGTGCTAGTGAGTCTAGCTGTCTGTGCCATGTGAGTGGTATTGTTTTTGAGTAGATAGATCTTTGTGATACATCTTTTTACTTCTTTTACACAGTGCTGATTGTTGTTGATTTGTTTGTGAATTTTACTTTTCTCAGTAAGGATTATGGCAAGCCACAGGATGACTGCTCAGCAGGTTGTTGGTGTACTTTTTGAGTCTTCCTTTGACCATGACTCTGCATCTGAGGCAGAGGAGGGGGTGGAAGATTCTGGAAGTGAATTATCTGTGTGAGAGGCATCAACTGATAATGAAGCCACTCTCAGTGCAGATGATATTCCTGTTTTAGAGGAGGACACTGATGTGTCAATAGTGCAGCAAGACACATCTGGATTGTAGCATGGGAATGCAAGGTTTCCCATTGGAGGAGCTGAACTCTGGGTATCTCCAAACATTGTGCAGCCGCCATTTCCTGCCTTTACTGGTGTTGCAAGGTGTAGAGTGAATACTGAAAACTTTTTGCCTCTAAAACTTTTTCAGTTGTTTATGGACGATGTATTTTTGGACGAGATTGTTAAACAGACTAATTTTCATCCTGGACAGTATTTGAGGGACAAGAGTGCCCGACTCAAGCCCCACTCTAGAGCTACTCGGTAGACTCACACAAATCTAGATAAGTTGAGGATGTTCTTGGTTTGAATTTTTTTGATGGGGTTGATAAGGAAGCCGTCGCTGTATTCATATTGGTGTACCATTCCCTTAATGACAACAGTTATATTTCCTGCAATCATGAGTTGTGATCGGTATTTGCTTCTGCTTCGGATGCTGCATTTCGTCGATAATGGTTTAGCGTTGCCACTTGATTGCCCTGATTGTGACTGTCTTTTTAAGATTTGGCCTCTCCTTGATCACTTTGTAGATCAGTTTTCTGAGAGCTATGATCCAGGGAAACAAATAGCTGTGGCAGAGCCTTTGGTCCTGTTCAAGGACCGTTTGTTTTTTTGGCAGTACATTCCTAGCAAGAGGGCATGTTATGGAATTAAGATGCATATGCTGTCTAAGAGTAGGACAAGATACGTCTATAATTTCATGGTGTACACAGTTACGGATTCCAGTACTGACCCCCCTGGTAGTCTGTCCCCTTTTGGAGTTAGTGATAAGATTGTGTGGGAACTTGTTAGGGGACTTTTTAACAAAGGTCACCATCTATATATTGATAACTTCCACTTTGGCGTGCAATTGTTCAGGGAATTGGTCAAAGTGGATACTGTTGCTTGTGCCACAATCTGATCTAACCGTAAAGGTTATCCATAGAACTTGTTTGTAAAACACTTGAGAGGGTACAGTGCAGTGGTTTGCGAAGTGATGAACTTCTAGCTGTGAAGTTTGCAGACAGGAGAGATGTCTACATGCTGACTACCATCCATGCTATAATTACTTCACTTGGGACTGTTTGGGGTCAGGTTACTGGAGTGCATAAACCTGTGTGCATTGTAGATTATAATTGGGACATGGGTGGTGTTGATAGAGTATATCAGAGGTCAGAACCTTACACTGCTCTTCATAAGGCTTTCATCTGGTATAAGAAGTTGTCTATCCATCTTTTCCACTTATCAACCTTTAATGCTTTTAAGTCTGTGATAGGTAGTCTTGTTGTAGTTGGTGGAGGATGTGGCCATATTGAAAGATCTGTACAAGATAAGCACCACCCGAGAGGCTGCACCCCCCAAGTGCATAGCGTAATGTCCAGAAAATAGAGTAATCCAAAATTAAGAAAACAAGTTGATCTATATTCAAGAATTGAATTTATTGAGTCTTCATGAATTCTTATCCATAGATAAGGATGTTTTGTTCATATATTGCCAGTGAGGAAAAAAGATCTTTGATAAGGCAAATTGTTGCTCCCAAGTTATTGTCCCAATGCATTTCAGACTGAATGGGGCCCTTCATCAAAGGAACATTAAACGCCTAAACAAATGAAGCAAGAGAAAATGCGAGTCACTGTGCAATAATGGTGGCATATTGATATCATGCATCACATTCATGATGAAATGTCAGTAAGAATCATGCAATCGGTGAGAAGACCTAGTAAAAGAGGTTGTGGCTGTAGGTGAGATTACCGTGGTTTAATTGAGAGCTGTGAATTAATCGTAGGTTGAACATGTCCTTGGCTGGCAGATTGTGGAACTCTTGCGGCTAAGATGTGATCTCATGCAGTTAGTTCGCAAAAGTCATATACATTTTGAATGAGCTTTTTAATTACCGGAGGGAGGTGACTGACAGTTCCGGTCTTCTAAACTCCATTCTTTGCACGTTGAGCAACGTCTCTTCCCTTTTGACGCGCTCTAGTTTTTTAATGGATATAAGCAGGAACGCTGTGTGGCTGCGCTGCTGGTGCACCAAAGGCGCGCCTATGGCAAGCCTGTCTGTGCCCGTCAGCGTCCTGGAGGCACCCAGCACCTGGCCTGCCGCCGGCACAACTGGGGATCAAGCACAGCATTACCAGTATGATAGGAGGTCATTGTTCCACTGGGACGAGACACAGAAATGCCGAGGTAACAACATAGAACTGGGTGAAGAAATCACCCCCACTTGTGCGCTCTGTAATTGGCGGCCTATGCACAGCACTCTAGCTACTATGAAGTCTGATTGCTGTGCTTGGGGAGGTGCCAAAGTTGGCCTGGGGTAGGATTTAAAGCCATATTACTTAACACACAATTTCTTCAGAAACACGAACTTCAGAACTTTGATCTGTTGCAGGAATCTTCTCCTGATTTGTTGTTCTTCACGGAGACCTTGCTTACGCAGTCTTCCAACCCATCCCTTGCTACGGCAATTGGTCCCGGTTACAAGATCTTGATGTTAGACTGCCAGGTTCGTAAAGGAGGGGGTATAGTGATTGTTTATAAAGAAAAAGGTGTATGCAACTCCACTTGGCAAACTGGAGGGTGCCGAATGTGTTGGTTTCCAATGCACCTTGTCAGCTCAACAATTGCTTGCTGGCTCTCTGATTTACAGGCCCCCTGGTCCTTCTAAACCATTTCTGAACTCTATCAGTGAGATGATGGCAGCTCTTGTCCTCCTCCGCTATAACCACTACATGATTTTGTGGGACTTTAATCTACATATAGATATACCCACAGACCCGGAAGCCATTACCCTTACTGAATCATTATCAGTTCTTGAACTGGCACCTGTATTCCTGCACCCCACATAATAGCGGATAAACTCTTGAACAGATCTTTACCAATATAACACTGGAGGTAGATGCACCCATTCCCGTGTTATGGTCTGACCACTATCTTATTAACTTCAGGATACCCAAGACAGGAGTGGGTCGCCCTGTGACCGCCATGAAGAAGGAAACTACATTCAGAGCCTTCACTGAATCATTCCTTCGATGCTTGGTGAAGCACTCAAATCCTCAACTCCCCTTATTCTCGGAAACCCAGAGAGTGACATTTTGCTGCTAGAATCTTGGGTGCTCCATGGTGTCCACCAATTAGCCCCAGTGCAGTCGTATTCACCTAAGAAAACCAAACCCTCGGCTCCCTGGTTCAATCAGTTGCTTAAAGCCAATAAAAACATCTGCAAACGGTTGGAAAGGAAATGGTGAAAAAACTATGATTTGGTTGCTAAAAGTAATACAAACAAGCACTTAAAAGTTATTATAACAAAGTGTATGAGACAAAAAAGAATAACTTCACTGAGAAAATAGAGTCGTCCAAGTATGAAAGTAAGGAGCTGTTTAAGATTGTTAAAATTTTTACGGAGCTTACCTTGGAGACAAAGGCCTTTCCGGCTTCCGCCGAATGGCCTCTAGAATTAGCAACTTTTTTCCACGAACAAATTGTGATGATTCAAGAGACACTCAGGGAGGGTTCTCCCTCTGATTGTGAAACGTTACCTGCTCCTTCCTCGGAACCCATGCCGGGAGCTGCCCCCTTGTTGTGGCACTTCCCCCCGCCGTCACTGGAAGGTTCCCGAGCCACTATCAAAAGCTTGAAGTCGGGATCCCCTACCGACCCCTGTCCAGCAAAAGTGCTAGCATCCGTTGCACAGGCAATTAATCTAGTTGTGAGTTAAATCTTTAATAACTCATTAGACACTGGACACATACCTTCTAGATGGAAGCAAGCCAAAATTCTGCCTTTGCTCAAACAGCCCTTTGCTGATCCTAAAATACCAGCAATTATAGGCCTATTTCCCTGATTCCAGCTTTCTCCAAGGCTTTGGAGAAATATGTCAATACGGTGGTTACTGACTTTGTAGAAACCAACAATCTTCTCCACATTAGTCAGTCTGGCTTCAGAGCCAACCATAGTACAGAGTCTGCTCTATTAGAGGTCTCGTTACACATCAAGAAAAGCCTTGATGGGGAGGAAAAGCCATCTTGATCCTGTTAGACCTATCAGTGGCCTTCTACACCATTCCGCATGATAGGCTTCTGTACAGGATCCAGACTTTCGGTATTGGTGGTTGTATTTTAAAATGGCTCACTTCCTTTCTGAAAGATGGAGACCAGGAGGTTTGGACTCCTCCCTTTGCGGCTGGAATCCCTGGTATGGACGTAGGGGTTCCTCAGGGTTCCATTTTGAGACCCACATATTTTAATCTTTATATGTCCCCTCTGGCTGCTTTGGTTGAGATTTATGGATTATTTCCTATGCAGAAGACACTCAGCTCTTATTTACTTGTGACAAAGGTAAGAGTTTGAGGGAGCCAAGATTAAAACCTGCCTTTCAAAAGTGTTTACATGGTTAAGAGTGGAGTGGTGTGGCTCACTGGTTAGAGTAGGCAGACCCGGAAGCAGAGAACGGCCCGGGATCAGGGTTCAATTCCCGACGCGACAGGGTGTGGACCAGGGTCAGCAGACTCGATAATTCTCGCCTCGGTGCCTACTCTAACCAGGGATCACACTCGGCAACTCTGGGAATTAAGCTTGCCTCATCTCTACAACGGGCCCCCACAGACGCCGAGGATGCCTGGTTTCACCTTGGAGATACCCAGAAGGGACCATCTCACAGGGAAAGCCAGGACGGGTTCCCCAGTTGTCTTCACCGCCAGGACGCTTACGGGCAGCAGTGCGCTTTACAAGTCCCACACATTTACATTTACATTTACAATAATTAACCAGTTTAAATGCAACCCTGAAAAGTCGGAAATTATTTTCTTTGGCGCCCCTCCATCGGACGAGTGGTGACTTTGTGGCCTGAAGATATGTCACCTCCTCTCACCACACAACAAACGATAAAGAACTTGGGCGCAATGATAGACAACTGCCTATCAAGGAGCGCACGTCCAATCAGTGGTGGGAACGTGCTTTGGCCTCCTTAGGATGCTGAGGAAGTTCCTTCCACTCCTGTCTGTGGACTACAGGACATCTGTGGTCCAGGCAGTGATTACACCGAGATTGGACTATGTGAAAGTGCTTTACCTGGGCCTCCCATAATTCCTACTTAAGGGCCTGCAGGTGGCCCAACATGCTGGGGCCAGAGCCATTCTCATGTTGAAATCTAGCACTCATATGTCCACTCATCTCAGAGCTCTCCATTGTCTCCCAGTAAAAAAGAGGATCAGATTCAAGGCCCTGGTGTTATTCTTTAAGGCCTTTCATGGGAGGGGTGCAAGGTACCTTTGCAGAAGGATTACTCACTATGTTCCACCTAGAACTTTGAGATCCTCCTCTACGAATCTAGCGGCGGTCGGTTGCTAGAATATTGCATACTCGCTCAGGTGGCACTTCTTTTAGGTTCCTCAAAGCACAGGCCTGGAACGTGCTTCCCGCGTCATTGAGAGTGGTAACGGATTTAACTACTTTCAGGAAGCTCCTCAAAACGTGGCTGTTTAATCAATAATTAGGCCTTCCTTAGCTGCTTTTTATTTTCTTTCTCATTTGTATTTGCGGTAGTGTATGTGGTTGCTAGCTAGCCCTTTTGATTCACTGGGACACTCTTCTGAGTAGCTGTGCGCTACATGAATGCCTTTCATTCATAGTGAAATAGAACAATGATGTGAACTTATTCAGAGTAATTATTGTCAACATCGAAAGACGAAATGGTGGCCAATGCATAGATGGAGTAAATCATGCTAAGTAAACTTGGAGTAAATCATGCTAAGTAAACTCGGATGTTGGAGCTTGTGAACCCAGAGTGTAATCGCGTGTGACTAAATCATGAATAAAGTCTTGTGAGTGGTAAGACAAAGTTAGATAAACAATGATGTGATTCTTACTGGTGTCGGTAGGTTGAAAGAGTTTGCATCACAGCGTAAAAAATGTGTCCAAATGGAGCGAGTAGCCCATCTGTGTTGTGAGGAAGATTTAAACGGCAAACTGTTTCACAGGGTGTGCCAGAACGGACCAATTAGTGTGCCCAGACAGGGCAGGTGATCTGACGATGACATGAAGAGAAATCAAAGACAGACTGATTCAGAGAAGCTACAAGAATAAGAGATCGTGGCTGCCATTTAAGAGTGGTGGTTCGTGTACTAAAAGTGAGCAAAACTGAAACGTGACCAGAGTGAAGTGCGAAGGTGAATATGAGCGCCATCATGGAATAACATAACTACTGACTGGAATCCTTTATGGAAAAAATTAGATTACCACTACATGGTACAGAAATAGTTTTGGGATGTTGGACAATAAGTATAAAATAAACAATGATGATTAAAACATAAACCATTGCAAAAAATCATTGAAAGAAATGCCATAAGTGAAAAATATTATTGAAGAAATGTATCAAATAATATGTTCTGATCAGTTCAGTTTGATGATGATGAAATATATTGAGAAGTCATATCAGTTTATAAGAAACAAATATTGTCAATCCAGTCATTTAGCCCGTGCGGACTGAGTGTATCCAGTAGTTTGGTCCAGTGTATTTCTCTCTGGAGAAGAAATCTGTTGTTGTTTGTACCGTCATGTGGTAACACAGTCTCAAGAACCAAAAAACGCAGTTAACTGATGTTATGATTAGATGACAGAAAGTGAGAATCTATGCTGGATTTCAGATTGTGAGTTTGAATGTTATTTTTATGTTTGTTCCATCTTGTCTTAATTTTGTGCTCAGTTTTTCCAATATAAGCCAAACCGCTGGGGCATTTCAGCAGGTAAATTACTTTTTTGCTGTCGCAAATAGCGGTGGTACGTAACTTGATTTTATTGCCTTTGCGTGGGTGGATTATGTAATTCCCCTTGAAAATGTTATTGCAGTTGTCACAATTGAAACATGGAATTGTACCTTTGTGAGACTGTTGAATGGGTTCAAGTTCAGGTAAAGATAGGATTTCTTTAATATTTTTGCAGTGTTCGTATGCGAACATTGGAAGATTATAAAATACGCCTTTAAATCCTGTTCCGTTTGTACCAGTGGCCAATATTTCAAGATACATTTTTTGAAGCCCAAGCTCTGTGTATAGAATTTTGACACAAGAACGATGCGGTTCTCTTTGTTTGACATTGTAGTCGGTGCAAAAAGTTGTTCGCGAGGTGTAGATGCAACGTGCTGTAAGGCATTTCCCAATATTCTTGAAGGATATTTCCTGTCCTTGAACCTTTGAAGCATGTCATTGATATTTGTGGATAATTTGCCAGGGTCGGAAGGTATTCTTTTGAACGTAACAGTTGGGAATATGGCAAATGTTGTTTTGAAGGCAATTGATGGAATCTGTTAAAGTGTAACAAGTTGTTACGGTCCGTGCCTTTCCTATACATATCGGTCTCCAACTTCATGCCAGATCTGGAAATATTCACGTCTAGAAAGCTAATCTGTCCTTTCTCTTGTTTGTTTACTTTCTCTAAATCGCTCTGTCTTTGATTTCTCTTCACATCATCGTCAGATCACCTGCCCAGTCCGGGCACACTAATTAGTCTGTTCTGGCACTTCCTGTGAAACGGTATGCCATTTAAATCTTCCTCACAACACAGTCAGGCTACTCGCTCCATTTGGAAACATTTTTGATGCCGCAGTGCAAACTCTCTTAACCTACCGTCGGCTGCCATTTTGTCTATTGACATTGACAATAGTTACTCGGAATAACTTCACATCAATGTTCTGTTTCACTGATTATATGACTTCTGCAAACTAACTGCATGAGATCACATCTTAGCCTCATAAGTTCCACAATGCTGCAGCCACAGACACGGTCAGCCTACGATTAATTAAAAGCTCTCGATTAACCCACGGTAAGCTCACCTACAGCCCCAACCTCTTCTTCTAAATCTTCTCACCAATTGCATGATTGTTATCGACATTTCATCACAACCGACGGATCTTGATTGCGATGCATGATATCAATATACCACCATTTTTGTACAGTGACCTGCATTTTCTCTTGCTTCAATTGTTTAGGCATTCAGGGCCAGATGTAGTTAGCCTAATACCGGTTGGTAACAGCCAAAATTACCAAATTTCGGCCGTTACCGACCGGTATTAGGCTTTTCAAATGTAGGGGCCTAAATTAAGGATTCGATAATTTACCGAGTCGGTAATCTAAGGAATTGGCAAATTACCGAATTCTTAAATACCGATTCGGTAAAGTACCAAATCTTAAATGTAGGGAGCAATCAAATGAGTGCTTTTCCCATTTTAGGATTCGTTATTTACCACCAACTACAAGTTGGTGGTAAATATCGAAACCCCCAAAATTAGCAATTTTTTGAAAATTATTACAGTGCCATGTGGCAGAGATACATGCCCTTAGGGCATGTATCTCTGCCACATGTGCACCCATACACTATTCAGGGGTGCAACAGGGTGTCAAAGTGACACCCTGCCACCCTTTAATGTGTTCCCCCTTTTACCGAATCGGTATTTACAGATTCGGTAATTTCCATTCAATCCTATGGGCCTCCAGGCCCATAGGAATGAATGGGAATTACCGAATTGGTAAATACCGATTCGATATTTACCGAATCTTACCGATTTGGTAATACTTACCGAATGAATACCTACATCCCAGTTACCGATTCTAAAATACTGAATCGGTAAAATTCGGTATTTTAATATCTGTAAATGTGGATTACCTACATCTGGCCCTCAATATTCCCCTGATGTAGGGCCCCATTCAGCCCAAAATGCATTGGGACCAATAACTTGGGAGCAACAATTTGCCTCATCAAATATGCAATATGCAAACAAAACATCATTTTCTATGAAAAAGAATTTATGAAGACTCAATAAATTAAATTCTTGAGAAAAGATCAACTTGTTTCCATGTTTGATTAATTTTGGATTACTCGATTTGCTGGACATTACGCTTTGCACTTTGGGGACGCCGCCCCTGGGGTGGCGCTTATCGTGTACATTTTTACTGACGTTCTTGGATCAGTGAGCGATACCCCATTTGCATTCACCACCCTATCGACCCTTTAAAGGAATATTTGAACTTTGTTTTACCTTTTGGAGTGCATGAAGGAATCTCTTTGTATCCATATTGAAAGATCACCACTTTCCTGATCACATTCCTCCCACAGCCAAAAAAGACTTTCCTAGTAGGAGATGTAGAGCCTGTTTGCGAAGACATGCATGGAAAGAAACTCATATGTACTGCCCGAGTGTCCTTCTAAGCCTGTGCTGTGTGTGCCTGCTTGTTTTAGAATGCACCACATAGAAAAGAATTTGTAGGAGCAACAGTGAGTGTAAAAGTGAACTGCCTGATCTGTATTGTTTCATATTTTGTGTTCAGTTAGTACGTTTGTGTTTTCTTCCTGTAAAAAAAATGTGATGGCGGTGTGCATGGACTGGAGCTTGGCTGGTGGTGTGCATGGACTGACGCTCTGATGGCGGTGTCCATGGACTGACGCTTGGCTGGCGGTGTGCGTGGACTGGTGTTTGGCTGGCGGTGTGCATGGTAGGGTGTTTGGCTGGTGGTGTGCGTGGACTGGTGTTTGGCTGGCAGTGTGTGTGAACTGGTGCTTCGCTGGTGGAGTGAGAGGTGACTTGCTGCAGGTCACTACACACAGTGCTAGCCAAACGCTAGTCCACACACTCCATCAACTGCTGTGGTTGCTGTGTAAGGCATGTGGGCACATGAAAGTGATGGGCCCTTGAATGGCACTGTCTGTTGATTTGAGTGTTGCAATCTACCTGGCCCATGGCTAGCAGCGTGAATGGTCTTGAGTGTGTCATGTATGAATGGTGTGTGAATGGACTGTAAAGTGGTTGGGGCCTTGACGTGGCTTTCCTGCTCATGAGCTGTGAGTCACTGGTTTCATTTTTTGACCTTTCAATTATTAACAGTCCATTTCATTTTTGGGAAAGCTCTGGTTAATAAAATTTTATATATTGAACCATCACTCACCCACTTGATGAATATATGGTTGTGCAGTAATAATTGTACTTTTGGTCTTTCTCTGCCAGGGTGTACATTGTCTCCTTTTTTGAATGTTGTAATGTGCTGGTCCTGTGGCATGCGGTGTGAATGGTCTTGTGTGTATCACATGTGAAAGGTGTGTGAATGGCCTGTAAAGCAGTTGGTTCCTTGTTGCGGTTTTACAGCTTACAGATGTGATTCATTGATTCATTGTTTTGACTGTTCAATTATTAACAGTGCATTTCATTTTTGTGAACTCTCTTGCTAATAAAATATACATTTTGAACCTTTCACTCACCCTTGTGCCATATCCAACCAGTATGTGTGTGTACTCGAGGAATAGATGGTTGTGCAGTAATATTTGTCTTTTCTGTCTTTCCCTGCCATGGTGTACATTGTCTCTAAGGAAAATCTACCACCTCTAGATATTTTCATAAACTAAAAACACAAGGCAGTACAGGATGGTGTGCTGCTCATGGATCCCAAAACGTTTTCTTACCAACAATGCCCTACAAACCTAAATAAAGTCATTCACTTTCCTTGCATAACTGTGCCATATTCCATATGCCATATTCTTCTTTCAATAAAAATTCCGCCTCACTTCTGTTGGTGGGCCAAATGCCCGTGACCGGGAAGGGTGCAAAACATATTTAGCTAAAAAATCTAAATTTCTTTACATTTCTGTGTGGGATCACTGTGCCGGCACGAATTGCCACCACACCAAAAGCAGGATGGAGAAGTTAATGCAGCCTGTGTAGGCTGTGAAGCACCATTCACATCTACCTACCCCGATAGCAGCGGATTGGGCCAGAGAGTACAGAGACTTGATGCATGCTGATGGTGGTGTGCTGTTTTGTGGTGTGTTCAATATGGAACCACACAGTGGGTATGCATGAGCGATCCCAAAAACACTTGTCATGCTGCCCAGATGTTCCAGAACCTCACTCTTCACCGAAACGGGCCACTCAGATGACTTTGAACTCACTTTTCACAAAGAGGACAGCAGCCAGTGCCTCTAATAAGTGACTGGGTCAATGTCTGCACAGCGCTGAACATTCCACTGAGCAAAACTGACCACCATGTGTTGTGCAAGTTTCTCCGCGAGCGAGTACGGAATGGTGGCGTGATACCTGGAAGTCATCAGGTTCAAGACCGTTATCTCCCAGAGAGATATGTAGGAGCCAGTAATGATCTGAAAGAACAATTGCAAGATCAGAAGATCAGTGTTATATTTGATGAAAAACCTCCTCTTGAAGGGCGATGTATATTGGATGGTCTCTTCACAGGGTAGCTGTCAAATCCAGCCCCACCTTGCAGACACAGTGTCCCTCTCACAGTGCAATTATGGGACTGTAGCACGAGTAGTTGTGAGGGTGCTCACAGTATACAACATAGCCTTTCAGAATGTTATTTTCTAGACAATGCAGTATGCATGCTCAAGACATACAACACTGTGTTAAGAAATCATTAATATACAAAATCCATGCTTGGCACACATCATGAACCTTGTTGGGGTGTGATTTATGAAGCCTTTTGTGGAGCTAAATGCTTTCCTTTACTTCTGTACTGCTGGTAAATCTTTTACATGGCAAGTAGCAGAAAGGGATGGTACCTGCAACACCTGCTGAGAACCATAGGATGAAACCACGGATGATACGGGACCCTTGTTGTAGCCCCTGGGATTCTTGGTTTGCTTCTGTCCAGTACCACTGTAAGCACTTTGTTACCTATGCTAGGTTTGTTGAGTCTGAGATGTGCTTGCTATCGGCCTATATCTTTGCTCGACTCCACCATTAAAATCATTGGGAGAGTCATTCTAGACAGACTCCAGAAATGGGCAGAGGAACACCATATCATAAGTGATCTTCAATATGGGTTCCGAGAAGGAGTTGGCACTATTGAGCAAGCACTCAATCTATCAATTTTGATAGAGAAGTACACAACGGCTAAGGGAGGTAGACTTTTCCTAACCTTTCTAGATCTCACCTCGGCTTTTGATTTTGTAAATCATGGCAAACTATGGACTATCTTAACTAATTTGAGTGTTGAAGCAAACATTATTAGCTTTTTAAGAGAACTATATAATGAGGCCAGTGCAATGGTTAGATTTGGTCTGAGGGGTGAATGCACAAGGGAATTTAGAGTTGGCAGGGGCGTGAGGCAGGGGTGTGTCCTTGCTCCTTTTTTATTTTCTATTTATATTAACAACCTAGAGGACACCCTCCTACAGGAATGTATTGATATGCCAAACGCCTCAGCTCGCCGGTTACCTGCACTTATTTACGCAGATGATACTGTGCTCATGGCGAGAACCCCCCTAGCCATGCAGACCATGATTTCGTCTTTTAGTGCCTTTATGGAGAAATTGGAATTACAAATAAATTGCACTAAGACCTTTGTAATGAATTGTGGTGGCAATGTTCGTCTAAGGAAAAAAACCATGTTCATTAAATCAATTCCATTACAGCACACCCCAACTTTCCCTTATTTAGGGATTCTTTTTGATCATACTGGAAATTGGAATAGTGCAATACAGGCTAGAAATCTATTATTCTCTAAAGCCATCATGGCCGTTAAATCTTTTAGCAAAAAAATGGGCAAAAAGCCAGTTAAAGAGCTTATTTACATTTATAAGACTAGCTGTGTTTCAGTGGCACTATATGGGGCAGGCATATGGGGAAACCTAAACGTCAGTAGACTACAAGTAACTGAAAATTGATTTTTACGCTATCTGTTGGCACTCCCAAGGAGCACGTCCAACTATAATTGCCATACAGAATTGGGAATTCCCTTTTTGGAAGACCTAATTAGAATTCAACCGATACTATTATGGCATCGGGTATGGACCAATGAGAAATGTCATTTAAATAGACTCATATTGGGAGATGCGTTAAAATTAGGCGGGGCAAAAAGGATAAAATGGTTCTGTTATATCAAAACTGTTTGTAAGAATATCAAACACCCAGAGTTCTTTGATGAGCCAGAAACTATGTCTAACATTACCAGAAAGTTTTTGAAATCCTTGTGTCTAAACTTCCTTTTTAGTCTTAGACAAACAGGCGAAATGTTAAGAAAAACTGTGATTTCTCATCAAATGGTTACTAATGTAAGGACTATCCAGCCCTATCTAAATTTACATATGAAAGAGCATGAAAGGTTTTTACTGACCAGATTTAGGTTTGGAATTCTGTTTAGACTAGTAAGTTTCCCAGCCATGAATGACTGGGCAAGGGTTTTGCCTAAATGCCCCTGTGACAATATTTCTGACCAATCGGATATACATATCTTATTTTTTTGTAGACTTTATCTGATATCTAGAAAAAGATGGATTGTGCCAATTTTAAAATATATGAATTTGAGACACTGTCGCCCTGCCTTTCTGGCCATACAGACTTTGGAGGACATTTTCACTGTTTCCTCTGTTGTGACATTTCTTAAAAGTGTATTTTATTTGCTTAAAACAATGATAATATAATTTCTGTTTATGTACTTATAAACTGTGTAGATTGTTCATTTTTACTCCTTCACTAATGCCTGATCTTTGTAAATTTTAATGTGATTTTATGTACTTTTATGGCTATGAAATATAGCCGAATAAAGTTTATTGAATTGAATTGAATTGAGTCTGAGATGCAACTCAACAAGTCTCCCAGATTCCCTTGAAAATCTACAAAGCATTCTGAACAGTGACCAAAACAACTGTATAAATGTTTAATTGGACATTGTGGCAGAGAAATGCCAAAACATTTAAAATCTGATGGACTTGTTACAGAGTCAGACACTAGTGATAATGACGATGTATGATTATCTAGAGGACCTACACATGAACCTCACAAACAATTCAGTCCTCACTCTGCAGTCACTGCAACCATTTTTAGAGACCACTGCAGGGTCTAAAATAACCCCTTTGCTGCTAGGCCTTCCTCCGGTGCTAGGCCTTTTTTTGGCCCATCCGTGCCTGGACTGTGGCCGGCGCCATGGACCCTGGTCCTCAGACCATCCCCATTATGACTCCAGCACTCTCTATGCAATCATCCCCAGACTGTCCATCGCCTGCCACCTTGCATCACTGAAGAACACTCAAGGCCCGTCCACCTGCTGCATAGGGGAAACCAGGATGGGGTTACATGCATGGCTCTCATCAAGTTTTGTTACCCAGATTCCCTTGGAAACCTCAACATTTGTCTAAAAAACAAATTTTCCTCACATTTCTATGATGGAAAGCTGTGGAATCTGAGGGGACTCACAAACTTCCTTCCACCCTGCATTCCTGCACGTCTCCCGATAAAAATGGTACCTGACTTGTGTGATTAGGACTAATGCCCTAAACATGAAACGGACCAAAAGACAACATGGAAAAATCTATTTTTTCCACTGAAAACTGACGTTTTGGGGGGAAAGTGCCTTGCTGTGGATTTTGGACCCTAGCTCAGCCGGCAATTAGAGAAACCTACCTAACCTGAACATTTTTTACAGCTATACACCCCATGGGAATTCAAAATGATGTGACTTGTGTGGCGCTCATCATGATTTGTTACCAAAAAGCCCTTGCATGCCTCAAACTTTGTCAAAAATAACACAATTTCCTCATATATATTTTAAGATTGGAAAGTTCTGGAATCTTTGGGGAGCTAGAACCTTCCTCTCATCCAGCATTCACCCACGTCTCGCAATAAAATTGATTTCACAGTTGTATGGGTAAGCTAAGTGCCCGTGAAAGGAAACAGCCCCAAACACCGCTTAGACACATCACATTTTTCCAATAAAAACAGACCCCTTTTTTGCCATGGGCCTAGCTGTGGATTTTGGGCCCTTGCTCAGCCGGCACCTAGGGAAACCTAGAAAACCTGTACTTTGTGTGGCTCTTGCCAGGGTCTGTTACCCGGAGTCCCTTGCAAACTTCAAACTTTGTAAAAAGAAAACATATTTTCCTTACATTTCTGGGATGGAAAGTTCTGGAATCTGTGGGAGCCACAAACTTCCACCCACCCAGCATTCCCCAAATTCTCCTGAAAAAATGGTACCTCATTTGTGTGATGAGACCTAGGGCGATATGTATCAATCAAATTCGCATTCGCAAAGGCCGAAATTTGCAGAATTTTGGCCTTTGCGAATGCGAATTTGCTAAATGGTATGTATGAAACAAATGTGGTTCAAAATAAGGAATCGCACAAATTGCTATTCCTTATTTTGCGATTGCATTTAAGGAATCGCAAAATTTGCGATTCCTTAAATGCAATGTATGATGCAAAAAAATATTGCTAATTGTCCCTAAGGAATCGCAAATTACCACCAACTTCAAGTTGGTGGTAAATTGCGAATTCCTATTAAAAAGCATTTTATTTAAAAACAAAAGGTGCCATGTGACGCTCATACATGCCCTTAGGGCATGTATGTGTGCCATATGCGCACACATGTCATTTTCAGGGGTGCAGCAGGGTGTCCTTTGGACACCCCTGCACCCTTGAAAATATTCTCAATTTGTGATTAGCTAAATGCTAATCGCACATTTCCCCTTCATTCCTATGGGCCTCCTGGCCCATAGAAATGAATGGGAAATTATTCCTTAATTGCGATTAGCAATTTGCTAATCGCAATTAAGGAATATTAAGAAATCGCTAAAAAGAAGCTGATTTCTACATACATACCATTTTGCGATTCCTAAATAGCGATTTCTTAAAAATCGCTATTTAGGAATCGCAGAATAGAATGTTGATACATATCGCCCCTAGTGTCCGCAACAGGAAACAGCCCAAAATGCAACCAGGACACATCACATTTTTCCCCTGAAAACCGAACCTTTTTTGCAATGTGCCTATCTGTGTATTTTGGGCTCTAGCTCAGCTGGCACCTAGGGAAACCTTGCAAACCTGTACATGTTTGAAAACTAGATACCCAGGGTAATCCAGGATGGAGTGATTTGTGTGGCTCTTAAAATAAGTGGCCCTTAGGGGCCACCTGGATTACTTATAACTACTTGCTATGCCTTCCAGAGTAATGAAGAGTCGGTCAGACAGTAGATAATACAAACATGCATTTATTAGCAATACTCTGCAGAGGAGTCCAATCGGACCTGCACCCTAAGATGTCTGCCGAGGGACTGGCCCCCCAACAGTCTACATTGTAGACTCTACAACATGGAATGATTCTTCCCCAGAGCCTCCAACCACGCCCACAGTGGAAAGTTACCAGCCTGTGCCGAACATGAACAAAGAGGGGACAGAGGGATGAGCTACCATCTGCCAGATGGCTACATACTATTAGCAACTAAAGGTTAACGTGCTGAGTCTCAGCTTCTCTTAACGTGGGAGCAGAACTACACACTCTGAGAGATATACCAGGGCAGAATGGCCTATTCATTAGTATGTCGAGAAACAACCTTGAACAGAAGAGAAAATAATAACGAAATACAGTGTTCTGCTGAGGCAAGCAATACGAGCAACAGGCCTAATTCAGGCACAGTCAAAGCAGTCTAAGAAGGATTACCAAATACAAAATGGAGTCACACTCGCTAACTGCAGTCTGTACGTTACGGGGATACCTCAGTGGGTTGCATAACTTGAATGCAAATGGCATCCATTTAGCCACACACTGCTAACCTAACATAGCATGAAACAAGTGCATTGCGGGAATGGGATTTTAAAATCCAACACTCTCATCAGTTTCTGTTACCCAGATTCCCGTACAAACCTAAAAATGCACCTAAAAACACATTTTTCGCACATTTCTATGATGGAAAGCTGAGGACTCTGAGGGGAGTCACAAACTACCTTCCACCCAGCATTCCCGCAAGTCTCTCGATTAAAAAATAGACCTCCCTTTTCCATTGAAAACTGACCCTTTTTTTTTAGAACAGAAAGTTAAGAAGATGTAGGGAAGCAGTGGTCAAAAAATGCAATTAACTCTCAAGCACTTGCAAATGGCAAAAAAGTATTGTAATAAAACCATTATCGAAAATGGCACTCCTCAAATGAAGTTGAGAAACAGTGTTAAAACAGAATGGCCAGTTGCAAAGAAAGGGAAATGTTGAACCGTTTGAAGCAAAGTTGCATATATGGAGTATAAATACATACAGGAAGGCAGAAGTCTTTTGTAGTGAGATGGCACTCTGGTTGGTTCTTTTAGGCAAGTCTGAGTTGTCTTTAGGGGGGCCGGTGCAGGACTTACTTAGAAAATATATTTGGTGTTATTTGATGCATTCCAAAAGGAATAAAAGGCATTGCAATTGTTGAAAAGAAAGTTTGGAAAATTTAGGGAAGCAGTAATTAAAAAATGCACTAAACTCTGGAGCATGTGCAAATCAAAGGGAAAAAAGTAAAACGTGCTGAAACAAAACCAGAATGGAAAACGGCAGTCCTCAAATGGAGTTGAGTACACACAGTGTCAGAATGGTCAGTTGCAAAGAAAGGAAAACATGAAACCTTTTGAAGCGAAGTTGCATTTAGCCGATTTAAATACAAAAAGAAAGGCAGAAGTCCTTTTTAGTGTTATGGCACACTTGTTTGGTCCCTCTAGGCAAGTTTGAGTTGTCTGTGGAGGATGGGGGCGGGAGTGGGAGTAGTGTTGGGCGAAGATAAAAAGCATAAGTCAAAAATGATTTAAAAAACACAACCATGCCTGCTCTAGAAAGAATGTGCAACAAAAAAAAAAATGGAAATTGAACCACAATGGAAAACGTTAATTTTTTTTTCAAATGAGGTGGCATGGATGGTGAAAAGAGAATTAGAAAGGGCAGGGTGAGCTGCCTGCAAAGAAAGGAAAACCTAAAACCTTTGGAAACAAATTTTTACAAGCATAGTTTAAATGCAAGAGCACATAAGCGCAGTTGTTGTACTTGTGCGGAGGGAGAATAAAACCAGGCATACGTGCTCAAAGGGAAGATACCTTGCTACACAGTAATCCAATGTGATTAGGAAAAAGTCAGAGTAAAGGTCTGTATGGATGATCCAAAACTCTTTCCAAACCACCCTCAACAAACCAAAAAAAAGAACCTTGAACCCAGGTGCAATGCAATGCAGGTGGCTTCAAGAAATGAAAAACAAGAAACAGTTGGGAACAGACCACCAATGCAGATATAAACCAGAACAATCAACTGAGAAGAAAAGAAAACCCTTGACATTCCAGTTATTAGGGAAAAAAGAGAGAATCACAGTTTAAACAGGAATGCAGTGGACCCATCAGAACTCAAGATATAAAAAGGATGAAACATGAATGCATGGGCTCAAAATCACAACCTTGACCCCAATAAGAAAACAATAAAAAAAACATGTTTATGGCATGCCTTTTGGCCAAATGCTATAAATCATATGTACTCAAAAGCCCCAAAGAGTGTATTCATTTTTTTTAAATAACTCATTGATAATTAAAGAAAACACACACAAGGTTACACAGAATTCTACCACAAAACCATGTGTTAACATAGGGCTACTCCTGTGAAAAGTGGCCCAACTCAACACTTGCAAGGATTGTCTGGGATAGACATAATGAAGCCTGTGTGGGGGCAACCACATTCCTCCCACCCATAACGGGTGAAGTCCTACTTGCAATGGCCCATTGCAAGTAAGACTTCACATATATGGATGCAGACTTCAAGGTTTTGCACTTTAACATATGCATTATTTATCGCCCCAAAAGTGTACAGTACTTAAGATTTACCTGAGAGCTGTGCAGCAGCAAGCATATGTACGAGACTCCCCAACAGCTAACGAACCAGCAGAGACTCTACAAAAGACAAAAAGGAGTAAGAGAAGACTAGCCCTTTTCCATGTCACCCTACCCCACAACACAGCCACCCACCCCACTGTATCCTGAAAGAACTGGACTCCTAAATTAAAACATCGCTCCCCTGGGCCCTCCACATACCCCGTGTGCAGCAGACCCCCACCATGAAACAAATGCGTGCCCCCTGGTGCCACATGGACGGCTGGCCCAGGGGGCATTTATTTTTGTACATGATGAGGTCCGCAACCCACAAGCGGTGGGCCCAGGGGACATGTATTTTTCAAAATGGTTAGGGCTTGCCGCCCACGGGGTACATGGGGGCCCAGGGGCATGTATATTTAGCAATTTTCAGGGAACTTGATAAAAATAAATGCCAGGGGCAAGTGTGTGCATCGGGCCCTGCTATTCACCCATTACATGCCCCGTGTGCAGCGGGCACAAAACATTCTAAAAGAAATGCATGCTCTCCGGGCCTGCCACCCAGTAGGTGCTGGGCCTAAAACCCCCAATTTTTTTTTTTTAAATAAATGCCCTCCCTGGGTCCACCACCCACACCCAATGGTCGGCAGGCCCATAAACATTAAAAAGAGCTCAATGCCTCACCATGCCCACCGCGTGCACAAAGTGGGGGGTGGGTCCTAAACATTTAAAATATGCTACTGGGCCCACCTCATGAGCCCGCGGGCCAGCTGCCTGGGTCCTAAACATTTACCATATGAGCCTAGGATCACCGCTTGTGGCTCGTGGGTGGCAGCCCTTAAACATTAAAAATAAATCAATGCCCCCCGGGCCACCACTTTGTGCCCAGTGGGTGATGGGCCCTAAACATGTAAAATGTGTCCCTGGGCCCAAAACAATTGGAAAAAAAGAAATGCCCTGGGCCTGCTGCATGTGCCCATTGCGAACAAAACAAAGAAAAAAAAACTTGAAATGCCCTTGGGCCCACCGCCTGTGATCTGTGGGTGGCGGGCCCTAAACATAAAATATGCGTTTGGGCCCACCACCCATACCCAGTGGCCAGATGGCCCAAAACATTTCTAAAAAACAGAATGTCTCCCACCCACATGCCTGTGCCGAGAGGGCCCAAAGTGTTTAAAAAAATCAATAATGCCCCCTGGCCTGCCGCTCATGCCCAGTCAGCAGTGGACCCACAACAATGTAAAGTAAAATAAATGCCTCCAGCACCACCTCCCATAAACAGTGGGCGGCGGGCCTAAACATAAAATATCCCGTTGCCTGTGCCCAGTGGGAAGCAGGCCCAAAACATTTCCAAAAAACAAAATGCCTCCTTGGCCTGCCACCTGTGCCCAGTGGGCCCAACATTTAAAAAAAAACAATAATTCCCTCCCCCCCCGGCCTGTGTCTCAGGCCCAGTAGGTGGTGGGCCCTAAACATTAAAGAACAATGAAATGGCCCACCACCTGGGCCCAAAACAATGCAAATAATAGAAATGCCTCTCTGGCCCACCACCCATGACCAATGGGCAACAGGCCCAAAACTTTGTAAAGAAGAAATGCTGCCTGTGCCCAGTGGAGAGCGGGTGCAAAACAATGCAAAATAATGAAATACCCGCCCAGACCCACTGCCTGTGACCAGTGGGCCCTAAACATATCACATAAAGCCTCTATGAAATATACAGAAGTGCAAGTTTATATTTACATCTCCCCTTGAAGTATTGTTTTATCATGCCTTTGGGCTTGATTTTCATTTGCCATATCCATCAAGTTAAAGGCTGATCATCACATGGAAAATAACAGTGACTATGTTATATTTACCAAAATGCATTTCCTTTATATAACTTTTATTAATATCTCTTGCGTGATGGAACAAGAAATATATAGTTGAAACAAACATCCTTAATAGGACCATATACATTGTTTCAAGCATGCATTGAGACCACAATAACAAATAACAATTGCTTGCATTATGCAAGCTAATGTTAATAACATTGTTAATACATTGTTGTAACATGATGCCATTTGTAAGCAGACAAACGGCTGCTTCTCTATGTCGATGTGTGTCTGCTGCACTGCTTTTAGTGCTGTGGCCCCTGGAGGGGCAAGGGCGCATTACACGCTTCGCTGTGAGGAGGACAGACCTTACCTGGAACCGAGTGTACATAGCTGCGCTAATGTGTCATTAGCATTGACTATGCCTATAGACATTAACATTGACAACGCCTATATCTGTTGGATTGCCGAGACCTATTGGCGTTGCCAATGCTTGTTAATATAGGAACACTTTCAAAACCTAGCTGTTCTATAGCTATCTTTAACTCAAGCTCTGGTTGTCCTTTGCTTTTATCTTGCCCTCGCAGGATACCTAGTTGTGTCCCCTGCTGAGCTTTACTGATGTTTGTTCCTTCATTGGACTCACCTTTGTTCATTTACAAAGTTCTGGATTAACCCGTTCCGTGCTGCCATCAGTTGTTGGCCGACGGGAGCAGTACCTCCCTAGTGATGCCGTCGGCCAACGGCCAACGCAGCTCCGCCCACCCTTTAGAACTCCTGCACCGCGGCGGAAAAACCACCGCAGTTAAGGCGTTAATATTCATGTACATGTTCAAGCTTTCTTGCCTTTACCTCCACCATCACTTTTTTTGTTTTATCCATTGCTTTCCTTCCATTCAAATGAAAGCTGATCATCTCCTCAACCACAGTTTACCATAACAGAGTTCTGATGATCTCTTCATTTCCAGATTATTTCCACCAAAGCTCTGATGCTAGCCTGTTTTTTAGCCTCTCATACGCTAAACCCAGTTGAGAAGCCTCATCTTATTTTTGGGTGGAGTGTAAGTCGTGTTGGTCCTAGAAGGGCTGCTCCTAAGTCCTACGTTAAGGCATTAAAGCAGAAATACAGAAATATGGCGTGAGTTCAAGAGTTGGCCGGAGTTGCGTACAGCACGCCCCCTCTTTTGCAGATGAATTTAATAATCTTGCACTGCGTTTTTATTTGGAACCTTGAGGTATGAAGAGTGTCACATAACTGAGGAAATGTGCATTTTTGTATATCACATTTCACTGATGTCTTGCATTACCATTGGGTAAAAACATGCCTCCACGGTCTTGTGTGCCTGATGTTTTTTTCTGATAAGACCAGTGAAATACATTCATGCTGACTAATTTCACTGGCTGAGTGTTAGACCTTAATCACGCTTACTGAGTTCAGGATGTTTTTTTAGTTCTGGTCCTATGTTACAGTGCCATCAATCTCAAAGGAAAAGAAACCTCAAAGGAGCTTCAATGGGATAGTAGGTAAACCAGAAGTGTGTGAGCATAGGCAACTCTACTACTGTCAGCCTGAAACAACAATGGTAATGCCAGCTCGACTAATAGCACCCATGGGGTTACGCCAGCATGCACCCGGGAGTGCTTGCAAAATATGCTTTGTAATGGCCAATCTGTGGAGTGCATTCCTTCAGAGGGGGTAATGCAGCACAACGCTCTAGCTAGCAAGTCTGGGGTAGTCACTACTCTGGAAACAAACATAAAATAACATCAACCAAAGACACAGTGAAGTTGCTCCACCAGCAAATTTAATATCTGAACACCATTTCAAATCAGCAATCGCAAAGTCAGGATGAGATTGAATATTCCCTTTTCTACTGATGGAGGTTCTCCTGCTGTTGGCCTGATGCGACTGGAACACAGCATGTCCAGTAGCACATTGGTCCTTCTTAATCAGATCCATGATCTATTGGGTAACATTAGTCAGATATTGGCTGTATGGAGCTCTCCGCCTTTCACAGCATTAACGTGCTGTTATGCCTGATTGGATGGCTGTAACTGTGCTGCTGAGAGGTGCATGTCTAAAAGAAACTATCCCTACTACCAGATGCTTACATATAAGGAGTGTGATGTAGACACCAGATCAGCCTGATTTACTGTATTCTTCTCTTCCACCATATTGTCCACCACAACCAAAGCAAGGTCCCTGGGCCATGAAGTTACACTGGAGTTAGAAGTTTGATCTGGAGGCAGGAGTGACAGAACTGGTGCTGCAGGTCTTGCTTTTCTTTTCCAAACTCAAGGCAGGGAAGGTGAAATGAGGGGAATGTGATGGGGTTTCACTGAAAGAAAGCCCTACTGGTAAAGTAAGAAACTCGGCAATTATCTGCAAACACCTGGTTGGATTACACAGAATATCACTCACCTGCACCCAGATCCACCAAGGGGGGGGTCGACATTCTGGGGGTGTTTCAATGTATGTGTACAACAAATTGGGTTTTACTATCTCCACCCTGGCTGAATTAAACAGAGCAGTCTTCACCGTCAAACTCTTATCTCCCCTAGCACAAGGGAATCAATCAAACTTAATAATACTAGCAAATATTTACATTAAGCCGAATCAAGAGAAAAAAGGTCCACAATCCATTATCTCTTTGAAACACCACCTAAGTGTACCTGGCTTTTAGCGGGTGATTTCATCGCCAATCTGTTTAAAATGGATAAATGACCACAAGTGGCTAGATGTTGAAGACAAATTTAGGAGCTTTTCATCTTCAAATCCCTCTTCTCTTTCATGAAGCTCAACACTTGACATCAAGTTGTCCTCCAGTCTACATTCCAAGGGCCTGGGCACCCTTAATGGTAGGTGCAGTTCAGATTGTGATGCTGCTTATTAGCACACCTCTCATGAAAGACTGGCAACACTTGCCTACTTATGGGTCACTATCCAAAACTTCGATCAGATCTCAGACTTTAAATTGATCATAATCTATCAAGTGACCACGCAATACTGTAATTTTCTCTGCATTTGATGACTGCCACCTTATATAGGGAAACTCAGTGGGGAGAGCAAGCAGGATTAGAACCCATTAAACATATAGGGTGGCACGTAAACTTTGAATTTCCAACTACGACATTCCTTGATACTTTTCTTTTGTATACTTTAAATATGTCCTCTACTCTAATTGAAACCTGGCCAGACTATCAAATGAACTACTAAATTCTCTAATAAATCTGCAGCCTTGCCTTGGTCCTCTGCGTAAACCTCGTCCTGGCCAGAGGAAAAGTAACAAACTAATATTACTTAAAAGAGAGCTTAATAGATCTCTAAGGGCTGTGTGTAAGGATCTAACAAATATGAAACATAGCGAAAAGATCAAGTCAGTGTGAAACAACAGCGCAATACAGATTTCCAATGGGTAGCATTTTAGCAATAGAGGCAAGGGATTGTAAAAAGGTTTTGGCTTATGGTCTATAAAGCAAGTGGGAATCAAAATGAAGAAGAGTTGTTTAACATCCCCATGGCTAACTGGGTAGCATATATATCTCTGTTATACATCGATAATTGAGCAGAACAGGAGGCAATTTCGACATCACACTCTCTTGGACTACTTAACCATGCAGATGGTCTTGAAACGCAAATCACAGATGGAATGGTTCGGGAAGTCCTAGTATCAATCCGCTCTAATGACGCATCTGGTCTCAACAGCCTTCTAGCAAGCATTTTTAAGGTGACAATTAATAAATGGACCACACTTTTGACTCCTCTGTTATAGAGGGAACCCCTATGACTTGGGGCCAATCAATCATTATTCTAATCTATAAAAAAGGGAATAAATCGGAATCCAAGAACTATCGGCCAATTTGCTATTAGATTTGTCTGTAAAGGTGATGAGTAGGGTTTTATTAGTAAGATTGAAGAGTGGGTTGCAGAAAATGGGATTTTAACACAAGCTCAATACGGTTTTAGAAAGGGGTTAGGTACATTAGAACAGTGCATCAATCTAGAGCTTTTAATCGGGAAATATACCTGTGCTAAACAAGGGGGTCTCTTTTTATGTTTTGTGGATCTCAGCAGTGCCTTCAATTTGTGGATCATGCAATTCTCTGGCCAGTTTTACTTTACCTGGGTGCCCCTGAGCGTATTATATATTTTCTTGCAAGACTATACGAGAAATTAATGACTAGAGTTCGGTATGGTCATCAGGGCGAATGGTTAAGCGTGGCATTTGCCAAGGCTGCATGCTAGCTCCATTGCTTTTTACTTTATTTATTAATGATGTTGACATAGTCCTCAAGATGTTACAGGCAGTGGAGGGCCAGGTTATACCGGTTTTGCTTTACGCAGACGATGATGTGCTTTTATCTAGAACACCGCTTGGCCTACAGCGTTTAATAGATGGGTTTGCAGATTTTGGAAGGGTAGGAAGTTGCTGATAAACAAGGCCAACACTTATACAATGACTTGTGGTACAAAACCCAAAAAATTGAAATCGTTCTTTATAGACGGTGATAGAGTGGAAACAGTGGACAATTTCTGTTAGCTAGGTTTAACTTTCTCTGGTAATGGTAAATGATCACGTGAAATGTTTAATGTTCAGATGAAGATGTCTAAAAGTGTGCATGGGATTTTTAGGTTTGCCGCTAAACTAGGGGATCGCCGTATTAAAGATATGACTTATATCTATAAAGCTAGATCCGTCTCTAATGCATTGCGCCGGGAAACCCACTGCGGGTAGCTGTTGCGCATTACAAGTTTTAAATAAATAAATAAATAAATTATACGGCGCAGGGGTATGGGGCTACCAATCCAGCCTTTAATTGCAATCTGAGGAAAACTCTTGCTTAAAAGCTCCTGTGCCTGCCGGCATCAGCCACTACTGAGCTAATCCATAGTGAAGTGGGGCTCATTTTCCTGTCAGACTTCATCACATTAAGGCCGCTTCAGCTATGGAGATCAATCTGGTCCAAAGAGGAGACCGTATTTACACAATCAATTATCAAGGATTGCCTGCGACTAGACAACTGTTTCAAGATTCCATGGCTAAAATATATAGCATCTGTTAACAGTGATCTATTTAAGTTTATGATCCAAGAAAATCCATCTGAAGTGGTTGGTCTGTCTAAGCAGGAGATGAAGCATGTGTTTTTTGTCCCATAAGAAGGAGTGTAGGATGAAAATTGTGATGAAACAAGCTATCTACCAGCTCTACCACTTGTATATCGATCCTGATGGTTTTCAAAGCTATCTATCAATAGTGTCAAGACCCTCTCATAGGTTTGATCAACTAGGATGAGACTAGGTCTTGTTAACCAGTTAGTCGCATTCCCAGAAATGAAATAGCGACCAGCCATTCCATGTCCATGTGATGAGCATACCAAACAGAGTACCTTGCACTTTCTACTTTTATGTAATCTGAACCTGAACTATAGAATTGTCTATCTAAAACCCCTGTTTAGGAAATATAGGGCCAGATGTAGGTAATTCCTATTTACCGATTCATAAATACCGAATTTTACCGATTCGGTATTTATGAATCGGTAAATATGAAGGTGGGAGATGTAGGTATTTCTTAAATCTGAATTACCGAATCGGTAACATTCGGTATTTACCGATTCGGTAAATACCGAATCGGTATTGCTCATTGATTCCCATGGGCCTTGAAGCCCATAGGAATCAATGGGCAATACCGATGCATGTCAATCCTCATCAGGAATGTGACTAAATGAAGGATGCAACATCTTTATAGTGCATTTATTGACTTTGCAACATCCTTCGACCAAGTAGACAGACTTTGGCTGTGGGCCAAATGGGATGCATGGGGTATACCTCCACATCTATTGAATGCAATTAGGAGCCTCCACACCAATACTTTGGTCAAAGTACAAATGACAAGCAAATGGGCCTAATCAGCCAAGATTTTCACCAACCGAGGCCTCAAGCAAGGCTGTATTTTGACACATTTACTCTTTCATTTGTACCTTGCGGATTTGAATGACCACCTCTCCTGAGCAAACTGCTTTAAACCAAAAAGATGGTGCAGATGTTACAATAGGCTGATGACAATATACTTATGGATCAAACCGCAATTGGTCTTCAAAGGGCCTTATCGTCACAGGCTGCGTATTGCGATAAAATTGAACTCAGTATTAATATAACAAAAACTTAGATTGAGGTCTTTGGGAACAATACAAATAAGGAAGGTGCTTGGTATATAAATACCCAAAAAATTGAAAGAGCACCTAGCATAAAATACCTAGGAGTTTTGCTTAAGGAATTATGGGAGGATGTGACCTTGCGGCTAGAACGGTTGACCCCGGAGCTGGGGAACCGGGTTCGAGTCTCAGCAGGAATGCTCAACAGCCCGTGGTTCTGGGAAAATCACTTAATCTTCCTGTGCTTAAAAAAAAATAATGTGTCCGTCTGTACACAAATGGTGCTCATGTAAAGCATTCTGATACATTCAGTCTAGTTTGCGCTACAAAAAAATCCCCCAAAAAACAACCAAAATGCGGCCTTCCTACCCCGCACCTCGAAGCTCTAGCAACATCAGCCAAGGTCCTTACCTTTTCAGCGACTACATCTTAATCTCTCTGGCCCGGAACTAGTAGCAATCCGCTAAGTAATTGAAAGCAAACTATTGCCCACATTGGCATACAGAGCATTTGTTCATCTAAATCATATTACAAGCTGGCTTGACCAGGCTATGTGCCAAGGCTACACGCACTTATTAAATCTACTGGGATGGTCTGCACAAGCACAGATTCGTTTGGAGTTTAACTTTGTTCAACAAAACTATGCATTGTTTGCCAGCTTCTTATCCATGCGCTCCAAGCTTTCATTAGGTGAGCAGGGGCCATTAAAAAAACCTCTTGTGGTACATCACCAGGATCCGCAATCTGACACCCACACACGTATCCAAGTTGCCACAGACCATGTGAGTGCCAGAGATGTTTTGAAGACTGCTTTGCCCCCGAAAAGTTGGCAAAACCACTGAGGAAGCAAGCGAGGCTCTTGTCAGCTCACGAGGACTTACGCTCTATTAACCTGAAGAAGAACCCTGATCTGAAAATTCCTCTATATGAACCACTATGTCTTCTGGTGTACTTGAAACTTCCTAGAAACCTTACAGTTCAGTTCAGTATACTTTATTTCGATGATTAAAAACCATCATAAAAATTCATTGTACAAAATCATCAATTACATTTCTGAACCATAGAATATTAAATACAGAATTAGTACAGTTTAAAAGCATATAAAAATTATGTGCATCCTAGGTCAGCCTCTCGTGTTTCTTAAGTTAACAGCAACTTTTAGAAAGCTAATAATGGAACATAGGGTACGCATGTCAGAAGCTCTTTGCAGAAAAAGTAATGCCGATTTAGCATGGCGGAATTTTAACTCTTTTAAAATATCTACAAGGAATCTACGGCGAGGGGATCGATAAAAAGAACATAAGAGTACAAAATGAAGGGTGTCCTGCGGAGACCTATTGTCGCAGCCGCAGGCACCCTTCTGCTCAATTGTTAAAGTAAAACCAGACGGATAAGCTAAGATATTAGGTAACAAATTGGGCCTAAAACGGAACATTAAAAATCTGTCTTGCTGATTATACATTAAAAATAAATATGGTTCCATACCCTCCCCGTTGCTTACTGAGCGGTGAGCAACTACAGATGATTTTAGAGAGTCAGAATACTGTCTGCCCAGTTCATATTTGGCTAGTAGTAGCTTTTGAATCCGATATTTACAAGAGGTGTCAATCAAGGTCGGTTCCCTGAACAGTATCTGATGGTCTATGCTCCCTAATGTATCTTTAACATATTTTAGCCATGGGATTTGGAGGCACTTATCTTTCTGTAGGCAGTCTTTGACTATTTGCCTGCTTAGCTCCACTTCCAGATTTACCCAGATGCGCAGCCAAGTCAGGATAGGTCTCACCTTTATCTGGTCGGAGATATAAGGGATCCCAAGCTCAGTATGTACAATTGCTGCTGGGATACTCTGCGGTGTCTTCAGAATCCTACGTAGGAACTTGTCTTCCTCCACTTGTAAGTGTCTTACATCCCTGAAGCCCCAGACCTCTGCCCCATACGTGGCCTTGGCGGTGCTTACCGCTCTATACAAAGTCATTACTTGCTCTGGTGACCAGCGGCCCAGCCTACGGGCAAAGTTTAATATAGCACTGTTTGCTGAAACCAGTTTCCTACACCTTTCCTCAAGCAAGGAGTCAAACCTAATCTCCCCATCAAATAAGAAACCCAAATATGAAAAGGTGGTATCGGTTTCTAGAACGTGGGCCCCTATTTTGAATACAAATTTCTTAGTTTTTTTTTTTCCCTGCCACCATTACAAAGGATTTGCTCAAGTTCACGGAAAGATCTAAGTTTTTCATGAACTTCACAAATCCATCCACAAGGTGTTGCAGACTCAGTGCTGTTCGTGCAAGCAGGACCGCGTCATCCGCGTACAACAGTACTGGTATATGGCGCAATCCCACTTTGGGGCAGTCAGTCTCCAGAGCAATCAGTGTACTTTCTAGATCATTTATGTACAGTGAGAATAAAAAGGGAGCCAGGATACACCCCTGCCTCGCTCCGCTAGTGCACGGGAAGGGATCGGTACTCACCCCCTCCGCGCTGTAGCGAACCTTAGCAGTGGTGTTCCAATGTAATTCTTTTAAAATGTTTATAAGTCCAGGGTCGATTCCCAAATTAGACATCAAGGCCCAGAGTTTGCTTCTATTTACATTATCAAAGGCCGCGACCAGGTCCATAAACCCCATATACACCGTTCCGTTGCTAGCTTTTGTATACCTAGCAACTAATAGGTAGAGGTTAAGACATTGAGCGCTAGTTGATTTGCCCGATCTGAATCCGTATTGGGTATCTACTAGGGTGTGGTGCTCTTCAGTCTAAGCGGTGAGGCGGTCTAAAACCGCCCTACCTAGTAGTTTAGCTGTCACGTCTATCAGCGATATTGGTCTATAGCATTGCGGATTGTCCCTACTACCTTTCTTGTAGATAGGGACAATTAGTGCAGTAGACCAAGATCGCGGGAGCCCAGATTTTATCGCTGCATTTAACACCCTAGTCATAACGGGCGCCCATAAATCAATGTTACTTAAATAAAGATCTGGTAGCGTGCCATCCGGGCCTGGTGCCTTATTACGGTCAGACCTTGAATGGCCATGGTGATTTCTTGTAGAGAGAATTCTAATTCAGTAGGGCGCAGCCCCTCCCATGACTCTGCCACAGCTGCGTCATCTTGATGATTGTAGAGGCTCTTGAAATGGCTGACCCACTGTTCTGGGAGAATGTTAGTACTGATGACCGGGGAACTGCTATCTTGAATACAGGGCCTATTAATGATTTTCCAAAATTGAGTGTAGTTCCTGTTTTCCCCTGCTTCCCTCAGGTCCACCCAGACTTCCTTTTGCAGTGTGATCTTTCTCTGTTTGACCTGTGTTTTGTAGCTAGACCTACACAAGGCAACTTTCTGCTTATCCCTCGGGCGAGTCTTAAGGCAGAGTTTTAACTCCCTCAGTGCCCGCGAGCAATTAGAGTCAAACCATCGTGGGAGTACTGTATCCTTTATGGGGCGTTTAGTTTTTAGTAGTCCATCAACCACCTTGGTTAAGGACTCGAATGCTGAGACCACATCTCTGCCCTCTACTGTAAGTTCTAAACAGGCAACTATTTGTTCTTTTCCTCTTTCTTTTAAGGTTCTGTAAAAATCTTGAGCATTGATTTTTGACCATCGTAGTCGCCTCCCCTGGTCCGTTGGGCGCATCTCAGTGTCTACGAGGTCATTCCTTATTGTGATCCCATTAAATAGAATTTCAAGAATTAGGGGATTGTGGTCGCTAAAGGGGCTCCAGTCCGTTCTCACCTCTTTAACCTGGTCTTTTGCAAAGGTGGATATTAGAATGAAATCTATGATAGATGAACAGCCTCTTCCCTTGTATGTTGGTGTGAGACTGCCATCTATTCTCGGGGCCAAGAGGTCAATAGTGTGTGTAAGAGCACAATTATCAAACAGCTTCATTAGCAGTTTTCCTTCTTTATTGTGCTCGAAGTGTGGTCCACTTTCTATTGGACAGGATGACCAATCAGGGCTTACGGGGAGAAGTTTTGGGCAAAGGTGACAATTAATGTCGCCCATGACCAAAATAATTAGTTCAACACCCCTTTCCTTTGCTCGATTTCTTCATTTAGTCTGCTCTCTAATTCCTCTATGACCGGATAATTCCCGTCAACCGGTCCTGAGTTATAAAAATTTAATATCAGCAACCTCTGACCTTGTCCTTGGAATACCACTGCCTGTAGAGTGTGTGATACCCAACGAGATTGCGTCCATGTGCCTTTTAGATCAAGGTCAACATACAAGGCTAACCCTCCCTTTGCCCTACCTGATCTTCCTTCCTGTGCAGGCACGAAGAAGCATTTATAACCGTCTAACTGATAGGGAGAAGAATCGAGTGTCCAGGTCTCCTGGAGTGCTATTATTTGAAAGCCACAGATATACTCCCTCCAGTCCTTGTTTTCAAATTTCCCCCCCAGGCCAGCTATATTCCAGGACAGTAGAGCTAGCCCTGCCCTGGAAGCTTTCCCACCCATACGGTCCTGATCATTCGATCTGTGCCCCGCCATCTTAGGCAACCTTACCCCGCTATCACCCACGCCACAGTTTGTTTGGGATTCTTCAGTCATCATTACTTCATGGCTTTCCCCAGCCCCCTTCCTAATGCGTTCGGGTCCCTCCCCTGTGGTCATCTTTTCTTGCCCGTTCCCTGGTGGGGGTAGTCAGTCGTTTTCGTCAAGGGACTGTAGGGGACTGAATCTATTTCTCCACTGTGGGTAGTCTCGAGATGGTAAAAATTGGCCTGGGTGATTGGTCATTCTATCCCATTGTCTAGGTGGTGCCCTTCCGGTACTCCACTTGGGATAGGGCGGAGTGTAAATACTCTGTCTCCTTGGGTAAAAGTATCCCAATGGTAGGGTGCAAATGGTGCTGGTCTGGTTTCTGTTTGGGTTTCCTAGTATATATTCCACCAGGTTGGTGTCTCTAAAATTCGCCACAATACAATCCCCAGTGATGTCTTTCTTTCTACCACCTAACCAATTTGCTTGTCTTACATGGAGGATCTCACCACATTCCCCGGTATTCAAAGGCCTATGAATATTCAACCATTTGATTATTTTAGTTTTTTGGTCTAGGTGTGATTCTTGTTCTGCAGCCCTGAGTTCTGGAACCCCTGCGAACAAAATGACGTAGGGGCATGCTTCAGGGGGCAGATTTATGTGTGGTGAACAGTTTTCTGGTCTTTCATACGGAGCATGGTCTTTTTGATGTAGACTAGTTAGTCCTTGAGTTGTGTGGTACCCTTCTTGCCCCATTTGCGTAGTTGTTCGCTGTTGGACTTTATCTATATTCCTAGTTCCCTCCTTCTGACCATTTCCCCTCTCTGGATGTACTGAGGTTTTAGGTGAGTCGTGTACCTGTGCGATCGTACATTGCATATTACTGACACAGTTGTTTATATCCGCTTTTTGGCCAATAACCGTGTTGGTAGTTTGATTTGGACCTGGAGTGAAATTACTGCTTATCGGGCCCTTGGTCTTTCCCTGTTTAATCAGTTCGCTAGCTATTTTGTCTATCCTACTGACAATCGGTTTTAGTTGGGTAGTGATGAAGGCCTAGAGCTGCTTCTTTAGGTCTCCGATTACCTCGTCTAACCATCCTGGTGGGCCTGAGTGGTCTGGCACTACTTCTACAGGAATTACCTCTTCACTATTTTTAGATCGATACACCAGTGTGTTTAATTTGTTTTTCTAAGGTTGACCCTTCCTACGCCCCCGTTGTTTGGGCCTTTTACATGTGATTGAATTAGTGTCCCTAGTGTCGTCTGCCCCTTTATGTTCTGCCAACTGTGCGCAGGGGATACCCTCACTTAAGTTACTCACTATCTCTATGTTGGAACTTACAGAGGTACTTAAATCCCTAGATTGTGTGGGGGTGACTAGTAAGGGCATTGGAGAAGAGGACAGACTCCTCTCCATGCGCTCAATCTCCCCTGTGACTTTCCTCAGTATCAGGTCAATCGCGGTAGGTTTTTTGGTTTTATTAGGTAGTACGATATTTGGCTCAGGGTTAACATGGTTTGGTGTACCGGCTAGTTGTGCTTTACTCGTAGCCGAGAGCGTTTTGGGAGGTTTAGACATGATTAGATTTTAACTGCGCTTTCGCCTGACCCTGATTTTCTCTGACGTTCTATCAATGGGTATCGGGGTAATAAAGCAGTTTCTTCCTTCCCTTCCCACCAGTCCACAAAAGTATAGTTTTTGTGTAGTCTTTAACAGGTAATTTAAAAGTGTGACAGTCATGGTATCCTCCCGGTGACAGGACAGAGTCAATAAAAAGTACCTTCAGAAGTAAGTCAGGGGGCCAGGGGGGTGGCCCAGCCCGGCCTCGTCCGACCCCGGATGGCCACAGACGGCCCGCCCTTTGCCCGGGCTTAGCCCGGCGCGTCCCACGCGCGTCCTCGCGGGACGAGATTGCGCGCTGACCTTTAAGCGCCTCCTGGCACACGGTGATTACAGGTGAGGCAGCGTCCTGGGTGGGGCAGCTGGGAGTTGTAGTCCTGCTTGGCGGAGCAGGGCCCGGCCAACAGGAAAGCAGCAGTGGGGGTGAGTCGGTTGGTGGAGCAAAGCCCGGCCGCCACCCACAGCAAACAGCAAGCAAAGGGATTTGGTGATGAACGCCTCAGCGGAGTGAAGCCCGGCCGGCGTTATCCCTCTCTTGAGCAGCCCAGGGTCCTCGAGTGTGCGCTGACCTTTAAGCGCCTCCTGGCGCACGGTGATTACAGGTGAGGCAGCGTCCTGGGTGGGGCAGCTGGGAGTTGTAGTCCTGCTCGGCGGAGCAGGGCCCGGCCAAACAGGAAAGCAGCAGTGGGGGTGAGTCGGTTGGCGGAGCAAAGCCCGGCCGCCACCCACAGCAAACAGCAAGCAAAGGGATTTGGTGATGAACGCCTCAGCGGAGCGAAGCCCGGCCGGCGTTATCCCTCTCTTGAGCAGCCCAGGGTCCTTGAGTGCGCACTGACCTTTAAGCGCCTCCTGGCGCACGGTGATTACAGGTGAGCCAGCGGCCTGGGTGGGGCAGCTGGAAGTTGTAGTCCTGCTCGGCGGAGCAGGGCCTGGCCAAACAGGAAAGCTGCAGTGGGGGTGAGTCGGTTGGTGGGGCAAAGCCCGGCCGCCACCCACAGCAAACAGCAAGCAAAGGGATTTGGTGATGAACGCCTCAGCGGAGCGAAGCCCGGCCGGCGTTATCCCTCCCTTGAGCAGCCCAAGCACAGATTTGTTTGGAGTTTAACTTTGTTCAACAAAACTATGCATTGTTTGCCAGCTTCTTATCCATGCGCTCCAAGCTTGCATTAGGTGAGCAGGGGCCATTAAAAAAACCTCTTGTGGGACATCACCAGGATCCGCAATCTGACACCTACACACGTATCCAAGTAGCCACAGACCATGTGAGTGCCAGAGATGTTTTAAAGACTGCTTTGCCCCCGAAAAGTTGGCAAAACCACTGAGGAAGCAAGCGAGGCTCTTGTCAGCTCACGAGGACTTACGCTCTATTAACCTGAAGAAGAACCCTGATCTGAAAATTCCTCTATATGAACCACTATGTCTTCTGGTGTACTTGAAACTTCCTAGAAACTTTACAGTAAAGTCCGAACTAATGCACTAGAGGTTCGGCTTATTACCCCTCTGTTATAACATGATATGCCCCTTCCCCCCTCCCAGCCCTCTTCCCCTTACTTGGTCTCTCCCTCCTGTGGAATGTTGGAGTGAAGCTCGCCTTGGAATGTTGGGGAGCTCACTCCAGTAGTTAGCACTGAAGAATCCTGTTCTATTAAACTCCTCGTTCTCTCTCTTCCTGCGTGGAGTGTTCTTTCTTAACAATTTGGCGACTAATACCGTGCTGGGGACGGTAGGATTCTTTCCCCTGTGATAATTGCCAACTACAAAAGTAAACGGATCGTAAGAGAGGCGTAGCGGCGCTCCATTCACCCCTGTCAAGGACCAAGCTTCGTGAAGTAATCCATCTGAGCTCATCTGAAGTTGTGACACACCGGTAAGCAGGAAGAGATTAAAAGACCCTGCCGTTTCAACACCTAAGCAGCAGCCGTCTCATTCACATGGAGAACTGTGTCTGTGGTGATAAAGGGTTTTCCTTCGCAACAGGACGCTGAACTCGCTTTGCCTGGTGTTGGCGTGGTAACTATACGCCGGTGAACCTGCTACGACCTTTGCATTTCCAGTCACGTCAGTTCCTTACCAACGGAGTTTCCTTGGCAACGGGACACTTGTTTCGTTCCGACTGGTGGCCGGCGAGGGAAATCTACGTCGGAGAGCCTGCTCTGCTTCGGTGGTTCCTGTCACGTCAAGTCCTCTGGGAAGGACAGAAATCTGTGACGGACTGCTTCCAGTTCAAGGTGGTGAGGAAAATTGACATCGGCATTGTAGAAGCAGCCTGCCTGATCCCTGCGTTCCTCAGTTCCACGTCGGTGAACCACCCTGAGGTAACGTGAAGAGTCTGGCGCATGTGTCCACGTATCCGATTTGATTAGCGGTGACAACTCGGAATCTTCCGGGTTGTTTCCATAATTAACAGAATCTTCCAGCTCTTACTGTTGAGGGGCAAGAATGAGATAGGAGACAGTGGGTAGGAAGCCCTTCCCTCTTAACTGTTTCGGTCTGCTGGGCTTTCCCGTTTACAAGGAATGGTTGCATGACTGTAATGCGTTTTCGCTCCTCTCAAGGGAACGGTAATTTGCTTCTGGAACACAACGATTAACATTTCACGGCCTGTTCCTTTTTGCTGTCATAGGGAGACTGTGACTTACTTTCTTTCTACAGGTGTGTCATCGTAGCCAGTCAGGAATTGTTGGAGATTTCACCTACGGCCAATGACTTGCTAGGAGAGGGAGTGCACATGTTTTTTTCGAAACTAATATGCATTTGAGTTATTATTGAAAGGAGCATGGGGTGGTAAATACTTATGTTGGTGCTTTCCTTTGTAGTTCAGTAGTGTTTTCAAAAGTAATCTATTTACAAAATCTACATAGCACTAATTTATATCCTTTTGGTGCCATCTATTCAATTTATATAGCTTCATTTTGTTTAACCACAGGTGCCTTTTGACGGTTTCTTCGCTGATTGGCACAGCACTGCTTTTTTTGTTTTCATTATCTAGGCCTGTTGAAAATAATTTGTGTATCCTAGGTGGTGAGCTATTTTGACGGTTTCCCTTCACCTTTCTATTTCTACCCACTCTGGGTATTCTATTTCATCATTCTGGTTCTCTCCTTATTTTTGTTTTCTTCTTTTCTTCTCTCTCTAGCTATTATCATGACAGCCTTAAATTTGTCTCAGCCACCACCATTTTTGGATGAAGCTGGTGATCCAATTATTTCCTGGAAAAAATGGTTTAATTTGTTTGAATCATATTTGATTGCTATAGGAGGAAATAGATTTTCATCTTTAAGGAAGAAACACATTTTACTGCATAATTTAGGAAAATATGGTAGGGATGTGTTCGAAGACTTACCTGAAGTAGCTGTTGACGCTGCTAACGTCAATGTGGTCGGTGATGGCAGGGTTCAGCCTGATGTGTATGAGGCTACCATAAAAAAATTGGCAAAACAGTTTGGGGACAGGATTAATATAGTTCTTGAGCGTCACAAATTTTTCTTGCGGGCTCAAGGAAAAAATGAGAAAGTGAAGAATTATATTGCTGTGTTGAGGGGTTTGGCAGCCACGTGCGAATTTGGTCTTCTTTCTGAGTCCTTAATCAGGGATCAATTAGTTAGGTGCACATGTGAAAAGAAAATTCAGGAGAGACTCTTAGCAGAAGCCCCTGATTTACAAAGAGCTATTGATATTGCCATCAGCATTGAACACACAAGCTACTGTATGAATGAAATGAAGGAGGCTGGTGAGGTTAAACAGGTTAATGACAATGGTGTGAACAAAGTAGTTCAGAGAGATGTTAAAATTAAGTCTAACCAACCTGAGGTGAATAAACACAGTGCTCAGCCCAATAAGCCAAAGTGCTACAGATGTGGTAACCCAAACCATCTAGCTAATGATGTAAAGTGTCCAGCGAGGGGAGTCACTTGCAGTAATTGTAATCAAGGGGCCATTTTTCGAGGGTATGCCACGAAAAGAAAAGTACTACTCACATGGTGGTCCAAGAGTTGGACCAACCGTTGCAAGGGGACATTATTTTTCAAGTGATGAACATTGGTGAACAGGAGGTGAATGTATATCCTGAATGTAAAATATTACTAGACAATGTTGCATATGAAGTCTTTGCAGATTCGTGTTCACCTTACACTCTCATAAATGAGTCTGCATTTAAAGAAAATTCAGGTCATGAAGAGTATAATCTTTTGCCTCCAGATATCAAACCGGGAGGATACAATTGCGACCCGATTCCTTTGATTGGAATGTTGTTAATGCAGATTGATTTTAAAGATAGGCCAACATTGGGTAAAGTGTATATCACAAAAAATTGATCTAATTTGCTAGGGTGGAAACACCAGAAAGACCTGGGTATCAAACTAGACCCGAATGCTCCTGAACAGGTGTTGCTGATTGATAGGCCTGCGGTTGGGAAGGAGGTGTGTGAGAAATTTCCGGAGGTGTTTACAGACAAGTTAGGGCAGCTTAAAGGGTTCCTTCACAAGATAAAACTTAAATCTAATTCAAAACCAGTTGTACACAAAGCAAGGTCTGTCCCTTTGTTGCTAAGAGAAACCCTTCAGGAAGAATTGAACAGACTGGAAGGAAACAGAATAATAGAGCGTATTGAAAGCTCAGAGTGGTTGGCCCCCATCGTGGTAGCGGCGAAAGGGGGGGGAAGGGCATCCGCCTCTGTGTTGACCTTAGGGATTTGAATGCCAACATCTGGGTAGACAGACACCCCCTCCCCAACATTAATGAAATGTTGATGGGAATTCAAGGAGCAAAGTATTTCACAGTTCTAGATCTGTCCTCGGCCTATCACCAGGTTGTCCTTCACCCAGATTCAAAGCACCTCACGTCCTTCATAACCCCTTTTGGTGCATATCAGTTCTCAAGGTTACCATTTGGACTCGCTTCTGTGGCTGCTGTTTTCCAGCGCATAATGCAAATTATCCTGCAAGGCCTTGAAAAAGTTATCTGCTTCCAGGATGTCATCTTACTCTATAGAGCATCCGAAAGTGAGCACAACAAAGTTTTGGAGGTAGTTCTGTCTAAACTCAGCAAAGCGGGAGTCACGACCCAGAAAGAAAAATGTAAGGTTGGGGTGCAGACGGTGGTGTATCTGGGGCACACTATTTCTAGAGAAGGTATCAAACCCAAGGCCAGTTTGGTGGATGCAGTCAAATTTGCTCCTGCTCCGGTAAATAAAGAAGAATTGAAGTCCTTCCTAGGCCTGGTTGAGTATATGTCGAAGTTTGTGAAGAACTTTGCCAATCAAGTACAACCACTCCGTGAACTGCTCAAACTAGGAACCAAATTTGAATGGGGCACTGAACACCAACAAGCATTTCAACGCGTCAAAGAAGCCATTGTGAATGCTCCAATTCTGCACACGTTTGATCCTAATGCTAAGTCCACACTCTCAACTGATGCCAGTAATAAAGGGTTGGGAGCTTCTTTGACTCAAATGGTAAATGGCGAAGAAAGAGTGATAGCTTTCGCTTCAAGGACTTTGAAGGCTGCGGAAGCAAATTATTCCACCATCGAGAAAGAGGCACTGGCGTGTTACTGGGCTATTCACCATTTTAAGTACTTTTTGTGGGGAATTCCGTTCTGCTTAAGGACAGATCACAAACCTTTGATCCCGCTGTTTGCCACCAAACTGCTAGAAAATACCACTCCACGCATCTCCAAGTGGGTTCTAGGACTGCAAGGGTACAACTATTCCATTGTACATGTCCCTGGCTCAAAAAATTCCTTGGCGGACTGTCTTTCGCGTATGCCAGTATTGGAAAATGAACCTGAAGAGATCCAAGTAGAAGAAACCATCCTTGCTGTTGATGTCCCGGCCATAAAAAAAGATGAGTGGGAGAAGTCACTTCAGGAAGATGATGTGTTGCGCAAATTGAAAGAAATGATTTTAAAGGGCTGGCCGGAAAAAAAAGAGGAGGTGGCAGAGGATCTCCAAGAGTTCTGGTGCGTGAAGGATGAATTATCCATAGTGGAAGACCTGGTCTGGAGGAGTAACAAGACAGTCCCTCCGTCTGGAATGAGAGGTCACATCATACGGAAAGGGCATGGAGGTCACCCAGGTCGAAGTCTGAAGAAAAGTAAAATTCGTCAAAGCTATTGGTTTCCAAAAATGGACACACAAATTGATGAACTTGTAAAAAATTGCATTGAGTGCGGTACTAGTGATAAATCCAAGAATGTCCGCAAAGCTCCTTTGGTTCCTGTCACCGTGCCTACCAAACCTTGGGACAAACTGGGGATGGACATCATTGGCCCATTGAATATGTTAAATCTTTCTCAAAAATTCATGTTCGTTCTAATCGATTATCATTTCCATTGGATAACCACTAAGTTCGTCCCTTCCATCTCCACTGCTTTCCTCATTGAGTTTCTTAAAGAGACCTTCTCAAAAGAGGGCATCCCCAGTGAATTGATAACGGACAATGGGGTGCAATTCACTTCAGATGAGATGAGGGAATTCTTGAACGACTTATCTATTGTCCACATCAAATCTCCATTGTACTCACCAAAATCTAATGGGTTAGTGGAAAGGGCTAATATAATGTTGAAGGATACCATTCAACTAGCTGTGTCAACTAGAGAATCCGTGGTAGAGTGTTTAAGGAAGATTGTGTGGTCATATCACATCACACCTAATTCAGTGTCCGGAGTCTCCCCGTTTACCTCTCTTAAAGGCAGGAACCCAGGTTCAAAGCTCACCCCAATTGGTTAAATGGAGGATCCCCGGTGTGGGTTGGCAGGACCTATGTTTCAGAGAAGGTGAAAGAAAATCAAGCAAAGTATAAAGACAAGTATGATGCTAAATGGGGTACTAAGGACAGAAAATGGAGGGTCGGGGATTGGGTGGTGGTCAAGAAACCCACTCTAGTGAAGTCTAAACCTTCTGGTTTCTCTAAACCCCTTAGAATAAGGAAGATAAACAATAACTCTGTTTTGTTAGAAGATGGCAATCTATGGAGCATGGATAGATTGGCTTGTTGCACTAATGTTCATGTCTCCAAATCCACTAGCAAGGAGGACTCTGGCGAAGCGGTGGGTGATTCAAGCATAGGAAGAGAGGCACGGCAACGGAGGTGTCCGGCATGGCAAGCTGACTACAGCATGTAAAGTATATATTTCAGTGCTCTCACCGCTGTTCCTCCTACTGGTGTTTTTGCCTGGGGTTTTCATATGCAATTTCAATGTAATGTATTGTATTTTATTGCATGTATTGGACTTTTCTCTCAAATGTATCTTTTACTTTGTAGTTAGGCTGTTGTCAATTTACCGCCTCTTTGCACTTACCTAAATGTGTTGTGTAACAAAGGGAGGTGTGTTATAACATGGTATGCCCCTTCCCCCCTCCCTGCCCTCTTCCCCTTACTTGGTCTTGTTGGGGAGCTCACTCCAGTAGTTGGCACTGAAGAATCCTGTTCTATTAAACTCATCATTCTCTCTCTTCCTGCGTGGAGTGTTCTTTCTTAACACCCTCAAATCATAAAAGTACAGCCATCTGACCGCCACCTTGGACATTTTATGTAGGGGCTGTGGTTATAAGCAGGCAACACTTTTACATGTGTAATGCTAGTGCCCTTTCTTATGTTTACTCAGAGGATATCTTCTTCCAGTTGTTAGGCAGTTGAGCATAACGGTCTGCAAAACAGCTGTAATTGAATGTCTGAAAGGTTATTTGTGTCAACAGACGGCAAGATTCATTAAGTTTATGACAACTGCCTGGTTAATTCTCAAAACTGTTACAACTTGAGAGGAAATCCTATAACACTATGCTGGGCATGGACCCCTTCAGGATGGCCCGGGCGACCTCATTGTTAGCTGCAAATTGCACGTCTTGTACTTTAACTCTGGGAAACATAAGCAAAGGGTGTTCTCGCCTATGTAGGCTCTGTTTAGCACTTGCACTTTTATTGAGCATTTGTTTAAGCTGACCTGCGATCTCCCCTGGCTGCTTTTATGAATAGGGTTTTTGCTGCTATGTTCCAAATCATGTAAAAGTGTGTATTCGTCCTGTTAGCAGTATTTTTCATAAACTGAATGATACATGATCTCCCGCTGCTGCTATTAGGAACGGAGCTTTTTGTTGCTTCTTTTTTATAATATTAATCATGCGATAGTGTATTACTTTTCACTTGTCAGTGGTATCTTTTGTAATCTGCCTGATAATGTTTTTTGATTCCGGGTGCTCTTTTTATTGAATTGTTTGCTATGATTTTAACTAATTGTGCAAATTGAAATAAACTTGAACTTACTGGTAATGTCCATCAGAAAAGGAAAAATGAGAAACTACCTCCTCTTAAATAGAGCAGTATCACCAGTTTATAATCTTTAATTCAATATAGACACTGCATTCCTCGTAAAAAAATGTGTCTCTTTCTATTTGTTTTCGTTCTTCTGAGGACCATTGAGAAGTTGGATCACCAGGGATGCCGCTGTACAAGAAAATGAGTCTATACTCTTGTTGGCCTTCCAACTTCTGGTAGAGGATAAAACATTCAAGGGTGGGGGCTAGGTAGTTTGAGTGTGCCATATCTAGAATTCCTTTTGTGAGGTTTTCATAGGGCGCCTACATTGATAAATGCCAGTTTACTTGGTTTAGGTTGTGGATTATTTATGCTGTATTTCTGCCCACTGAACAACACTCTTTTGGTTGTCTTTGACCTGTGAGCAGAAAAAAAACACAATCTTGTTCGTCTTGGGAGGATTTACCCAGCATTCGGATCATTATTAATGTCAGTGAACTCACCTGACTGTGCACTAATAGTTATACCAGTCACCTTACTGTCTCCCTTTATCACTGCTCTCTTGAGGAATCTGACTGTAATTGGGCTTCAAAGGTTACTTAAAAATCGTAATTCCTATTGTTTTAAAAACTAAAGGATTATCAACCTCACAAAAACTCAGCTTGTGGTTTTTGGCAGACAAATCAACAAGAAGGGGAGTTTGTCTTTGGGTGGGCAATCAATTATTCGAGGCTCATCGTATAAATATCTTTGCGTCTGGCTACAAGATTGGCTATTGCACCAAATCCACCGCAACTCACTGAAACCAAGATTTGCTTCCCTGATCTCAGATTTTCACTGAATACACCGAAAATTACAAAGTCCAACCTATCTGCCACTACTTACTGCAATAAAAGCCAGGTTATTCCAACAGTCTGATATGGTACAGAAGCCTTTCCAGGAAAGTTTGGGTCTTTCCTTAACTCTGCACAAAATAAGGTTTTCTGTCTACTGTTACATCTTCTCCAGAATGTGTTGCCTTCTCAGATTCGACTTGATTTCGGCCTGAAAAGTCAAGATCTAACACAAAAAGGCTAATTTCTCAAATATATGTCGCTTTTAAGGTCTTCAGGCAAAGCCATATTACGCGCCTTGTTGTGAAAATACTCCAGAGAGGTATTCAATCAAATTCAAATAACTGGGCCCGTGCCCTTGACATGGCGCTGAAGGGTTTGTCATTGCCTCAACTTGAAGAACATAATTAATAATCAAATGAGAAGGTTGTTATGTTATGTTATGTTATGTTAATAACATTTATTAGGCGCAACAGCTGCCCCAGCAAAGGGGCGTCCTGGCGCCAGATCATGTACACAACACAACAGATCCGAGCTGAAAAGAGGAGAATTTCAGATCACAGGGAGAACAAGTGAGTTTTAATGGCCCGTCTAAAAAGAGTCAGACTATTAAGGGCGCGAATGTGCACAGGAAGGGAGTTCCACAGATCAGCCGCCAGAACACGGAAGGAACGACCTCCCATCCTGCTCAGCCTGAACCTAGGCTTACTCACCAAATGGAGTGATTCAGATCTGAGGGACCGCGAGGGGACATACGCCGAGATGAGGCCCACCAAGGCGGGGGGAGAGGAAAGCTTCAGAATCTTAAATGTCAGACAGAGAGCCTTGAATTTGATTCTCTGTCTGACCGGAAGCCAATGAAGAGAGGTCAGAACGGTCGAAACCGAGCAGCGTCTTGGGAGGCCAACAATAGCCCGTGCAGCCGCATTCTGCACCCTCTGAAGCCTAGTGGCTTCCGCCTGGTTGACTCCTAGAAGCAAAGCGCTCCCGTAGTCAATCCGGGAAAGGATGGAGGCCTGCACCACCAGTTGCCGAGTGGGAGGGTCGAAGAATTTGAGGACTGGTCTCAGTCCTCGCAGAATACCATAACAGGTAGCTGCTGTCTTCTTCGTGTGGCTGGTAAAAGATAGATTAGACTCCAGCCAGACCCCCAGATTTTTCACTTCGGCCGCTGGGAGGGGGATCACCCCTAGTTCGGGAGGCCACCACTGATCTCCCCAGAGGTCCGCCTGCTTCCCTACAATCAGGACCTCGGTCTTCTTGGCATTAAGCTGTAGGCAGTTATTACGCATCCAACTAGCCACAGCTATAAGTCCTGCCCGGAATCTGAGCGCAGTCACCTCAGGGTCCCCACTAAGTGTCACCGCCAGCTGCGTGTCATCGGCATACGATGTCATGGTGAGGCCAAATTGCCTGACGACAGCAGCCAGCGGCTTCACATACAAGTTGAATAAAGTGGGGCTAAGGGCAGAGCCCTGAGGGACTCCCAGTTGTCATGCCACGGAGACAAAGAGTAGTTCAGCAAAATACATATTTAACACAGACATATTTAACAACATTACTTAGATCTTTCTACAAAGATCAGTTACTTCATCTGCCCTTTGGTTTATATCAAACACTAGAATACACCCCTAAATGGCAGCCGAAACCACAGAATACACAGTGTAGGCTATTCTATTTATAAGAAGAAACCTTGGTCCTCATTTTATCAACCAGTCCTATTCTACTAACTGAACGTAAGATATTATTGAAAATAAGTTTTTTATCAACATAGCATTAGAACATGTCGGCATGTCTTACTTTTTAGGTGGAGCAGTCGAGACCTCTTGTATATATTTTAGTATATACTTATTATATACTTATATGTGTATGTACCTTGTGGGCTCTGTAGATCAGCCCTAGGATTTGTCTGCTTCAGCTTAGAGACTTTTTTTCTGTTCAACTGCCTCTATTTAACTGTCTTGATAGAAACCGACCAGCAGAGGTCAGTAAAATACCAGCATTGTTTTAGCATTTTCTAGATTCAAGTTCATAGAAATTGTCTTCCACGAGCAAATGTAGACAATAATATTTTTTTTAAATCTTGTATTTTCAGTGATATGACCACCGGAGGCCCTGATTTTACATTAAAAACAGATCTTTGGGCTATACCATTTCCCACTGAAAGGCAATATGTCTCTCCATGTGTTGCCATACCTGGCATGTCACGAAGTTTGTGCTTACTTTTCCTCCATGTTAAAGAACAGTAGATGTTTCAGCACCCAGGCTAATGTGCTGCATAGCTAAATACATATAAGTTCCCAAAGGCGTGACAGATTGCATTGCAAATGCTTGTATGTATTAAAGGGGGAACTCCACAAATAATAGCAGCCTTTATAAAATTCTTACTTGAAGTGAATAATTTATTGTCAGCAAAAGGCCTGATGATCACCAAGTAGTTTGTCACCTACTTAACTTCAATTGACATGTCTGCATGACATACTTGGGAACAGAATGGCACAGTATCATTTTTAATAAATTTGTAACAATTTTGCTTACATCTGGCTGCAGGCTAAGGTAACTATAACACATGCATGCTACGGCGTTACCAGCCCAAACCAATCTAATTGTACTATTCACTGGATGAGTTTTAGCCCAAAACCCTCATGCACCTTGGGCGATTTTGCACATACATGTTTACACCTTAACCTAATGAGTTTTAGCACAAAATCCTCATACACTATAGGAGATTTTGCATGAACATGTCTGCACTTTAACCTGGAAAAAAGGTGAGGAAAGGATGGGCACAGTGTCACTTTAACCACATGGATAATTCGGCTGAGTTGTAGGTGCTTTTGCACCAATATGCCAGCACCTTAACCCAAAAACCAAGTGGACAGTGGCAGCTGGTCCATTGTGGCTGGGGGCTATGCCACCCCAGCTTTTGCCCCTCATGAACAGTGTCTGTCAGCCTAACAGACACTGTTCATTTTCAGGTCAGGCAGTCAGGAGCCAGACATGCGCTAAATGCATAGGCTCCTGGCTGCCTGAGCTGAACTTTGCTGGGCTGAGTATGTCACAGCTCCTGTAGGCGTGACCTTCGCAGCTCAGCAAATGTCCCTGTAGCCATGACTTCAGTGACGAGGGTAGCATGACTGATTTCCTCGCACGTGGGTGCTTCATTTTTAAGCCCTGAAGCGCCCAGGATAGTGTCAATCAGTGACACTTCATCACAGAGTGGGGTGGGGTCAGCAGTCTCACTGACCCATCCCACTCTGTGATGACATTGGGACTGCAGCATTCCCAAGCCTCCTGGGACCTCCTAGGCAAAGCTGCAGGTAAGTGTGTGTTTGTTTTTTCAATTAATATTTGGTGCGTGTGTGTGTATGTATGAATGTTTGGTAATGAGTGTTGGTAATGGATGTGTTTGTGTTTGTGTGTGCGCGTGTGTGAATGGATGGCTGTGAGTTTGTATGTGTATGTTTGTGTCCCATCTGCCTCCCTCCCTCCTAAACTTACTCTCCGCCACTGCAAGTGGAAAAGGAGGGGTTTAAAATCACTTTAAACAAGCCTAAACCTCCGTAGACTTTATTTCTTATACTGTGCTATTTGTTCACGAGAATTGGTTAGGAACATTAAACAGAGCTAATGTGCGCTTGATGATTTTAGTTTACATTTAATGCTTACTGTATTCTGACAGGAATTCTGTTTGTAATTATTTGTGAGGCCATCAATATACCAATGTACATTTTTAAATTGAAAGAAATAAGTAAAATTTGGTGTTAATGCCAGTACTCACATATATATATACATATTTTAGCCTCTGCATTTTAAATAGATTTTTTTTCAAAATTATACTATTTAATGTTAGTTAGAAAGAATGTTCTAACATTTTATTGATCATGCTGTGTAATATATTAGGGTTTTCATTAACTGAAATAAATGTACTTATGACTTTTTCTCCTTTCTTCAGCTTCCTCCTTTCTATTCCGTACTTTCTCCCTTTGTGACTGTTTTCCTATCTTTCTCTTCCTCCTCTTTACTCCTTTTTCCCCTTTTCTCTGTGTTGCTATGGGCCAAAGTTCATTAAAGCAAAATATAAGTACCAGTCCCCAAAAGGGAGCGCTGGTGCCCAACACATGAAACAAAGTTGCAGTGAAACTTTGCCTGCCTTTGAATGTGACAGCTCAAAACAGCAACAATAAGAATGTTGTTGTGTATGCAGATATAACTCAATTGAAAATTCACTTGTTATTTTGTGTGCCCCTGTGTATTGCTCTGTAGTTAAAAGCATACTGATGACTCAGACGACAAGAAGGGTTCAGGAGGCGCTGACACTCTTATTGTCTGAGGAGCTTAATTCACTCCTTTCACAATTATTACACGTACTTTGGAGGCACCAGGAAGAGAACATTTGCATTTGTGTGTTTTATAATCTATTCAGCCTGCCAGGCCCCTCCGAATGGTAATTCATACTATGTGCTAAATGTAAATCGCTTGCCTTGTGTGACTTGTTATAAAGGCTTTCTTGGAAAAGCCTTCAGTGTTGGATAGGCTTAAAGTACGAATATTAATGTATTATTTCAAAAGAAGTACAGAGGGGCTCAGCGTTCGAATTTCAGCTCGGTATTTTAGTGTATGTTGGTTTTCCGTATACAGCCCGGGCATAGAACATATGCAATGACTAAGTCCTCTTTCTGCCGCTGTTTCTTTGATTTTGAGCACAAAAGATGCTTGCGCCCAAGTTTAAATCATGGGCTGCGTTCAAAGTCCTCTTGATCCTGCGCTATTTACCCACTGAAATGTCTTTGTGTAACACATGCAGAAATTTGCTGGTCCAAAAGAGCACACAAAGGGGAAAGCCGCAGAATAAGGGTCGCACAGATCATTACCTCACGATATTGCCTACTGCTTGGGGAAGACTCAGGGGGCTATAAAATTATCACCGCTTTAGAGTTCGTTTTCATCCGAAAAGCGGCGATAATTTTTTGACATTATTATCAAGGACACCCTTGCGCGTGAATTCATGTTTTAGCACCCATTTTACTCGTGCCTTGCATCGCATCGTTAATGAGTTGCAAAGTAGGCGTGCCTCACGAAACTTCATGGGAAAATATCACTAACGCAGCTTCACGATATTTACAACGAGACCCTGTCCGTCGTAGCGATAAAATTAATAGCCCTAACTCGCCATTAATGCAGGAATCTAACGTCTGCTAAATTCCTGACTAAGGCATACTTAACATGGGAGGTGGATTGTAGGGTTAAGGCCACATGGTTGTATCAGCAAGCTTTTCTCCGTTTTGCATTGATTTTCACTGGTTTTTCAGCGATGTTGGCTCATTTCTCTGCTCTCTCTGGATTTTATAACGCTAATGCGCTAAGCGTTGTTAACACAGCGCTATTATGGAGATATAATCCAGCAATAGCTGGTAATTTGAAAAAAACGCACTAAGCGCGTTCAGCAATAATTATCGCTGCGTCTTGATAATATGGTCCATAGAATCAGATCAAAAAGTGACCTGCTAACGGCTGGTATCTTATGTCACCTGAATGGTTTTGCGGCTGATTTGTCCTGTGCATTGAAAAAATTGAGAATTACTAAAAAAAAATGAAGAAAGAATATGATAGAAAGAAAAGAAAAAGGAAATGAAAACAAAAGAGTTGGTAGGAGAAAGAATGAAAGAAAGAAAAAAGAAAGAAAGAGAGAGGGTGTGAGGTAGAGGTAAAGAAAGGTAAGGACTCAGAGAAAGACAAGTGGGTGCAACTAACTGGGTAACAGAGAAACATAAAAGCATGAATTGGCACAGATGAGACTTTTATTTGTGAAGCACAAACAGAGATTCCTGTGAATGAAGGCGTTAATCAACAAAAAAAAATACTTTATTTAGACAATCAAGTCTATTGAAGTGCAAAAGTGGGAAGTAAAATCATGGAATAATCGATACCTCATTTTTTGCAGGAGAGTCGATGATTATTCAAAGCAATCAAATTATCATCATACAGGTTCTATCAATGCAGATAATGTGAACAATTTAAAATACGATTCAATAAGCAGTTTATGGCTTAGCGATGTGGACATTGCATAGTTTTTTGCACTGTTCAAATGACAACCTTGTGATTTAAAATAAAAAGTGATAACATCTTCGAAATTCGACAGTATAGAAGCTAGTTGTTTCTGTTCGCGGTACATTAATACAAATCTGTGCTTTGGATAAAATCAGATATGTATCACATATTGCTTAGCTGTATGCAATTTATCTTTAGCGCTAAAGATGTTTGCAGTTAAGTCGCTGCTTCTTTTAGGGATCCGAATCTTTTCTTGATAGTTTGTAATGTCCGAGAATTTTATAAATTTGGTGATCACTTACTGCTGGAGAATATTCAAAAAGTGCCTTATGGCAGATGATAATGTCAGTGACCCCTCTTTGATCCACAGATGCCAAAGAAATCTTCTGCAATCCTCAAGTAGGGTGGGGCATATACAGAGCAGGTGGTTTATCGATGCCTGAGAAAGTCCACATAAATGACATGTTTTAGACTAGGTTTCAATTGTCCATGGAGGTAGTAAGTCTAGTGATGAAAAGGAGCCCATTCGGAAATGCAGGTGATTTGTTTTGAAATTTGGTGAACATTGTATATTTTTGGGGCTCTTTTCTATCTTAGCTAATGATAACTAGGGGAGCGTGTTCTCTCTTGGCAAATGCCCTGCAATCAGACTCAAAATATTTAATTTTAACTTTTCTGTTCAGAGCTGTTTTAAAATGTAGGTGCAGCAGTTTTAAATTCCACAGCTACTCTGAGCCAGTTAGCTCCAATGCTTCAGAGAGGGCAGGTGCTCAGATGTTTGTATGGAGTGAGCTGTTGGCCCACGATACTGCAAGCCAGATTAGATTTTTCAGTGTTTCTTGCTCTGCTACCTATGTGGCGTGCAGGTACTTTATTACTCTGACCTTCTGCATGATCAGTTAGTCCCTTTGTGTGAATTCCATCCTAATCTACGCTGGCAAGGTGTTATGCAGTAATTTAAATAGAGCTCTGAAAATGCGTTCTGTGCGTTGTTGAAGAAGGCTCCCAATTTCGCCAGAGACGCCTCTGCCAATGTTGGAACCAGTTTGGCAGAGACTATTTTCAGCAATGATTGACGGGAGAATTTTTTGGTGCTTTTATAAATTGTTTGAAAGGCATATTGCAAGGATGCTAGCCTTGATTTTCATGAGTTTAAATGTAATAGATGACCTCCTTTGTCATCTAGCCAACATCCCAAATATTCGTATTTGTTCGTGATGGTCAGGTGGTGATTATTAAGGTGTCAGTGGTGGTTTTTTTTCGATTTCTGGCCAAAGACAATATTATTTTTTTCATAGTTAATGTTCATCTCATTTGCACTGCCGTGAGTGTATAACAGTCTAGCAATCTTTGGAGCCCTACTAGCATTTAGCTGAACAGGACAACGTCGTCCATGTAAAGAAGAGAATTGATGTGTTGGTTTGCTAATTTCAGGCATGCCTGATTACTCCATTTAATGCAGGAGCCAAGTCACTCATATACAGTTTAAAAAGACTTGGTGCTAATAGACACACCTGTTTGATGCCTTGTTCAGTGCTTATTTTTTCCATAGACCATAGTATGTGATCCTAATTTAACTCTAGCTCAGGTGTTAGGGAAGAGCAGCAGAATACCTTGTAATAATGGTTCTGGGATTTTCCAAGCTGTGAGTTTGGATCACAGTAGGTGACGATTAACCTGATCAAAAGCTTCACTGTAGTCTATGAAACAGCTCTACAGCTGTTCCTTCTTCTGTATTTGTTTTGCTGGAAGGCCTTAAATGTATAAAGCTGAGCAGAGCATCAAGCCCAGAGAAAACCAAAACTGGACACAAAGGAAATTTCTGGTAAGTAGCCCGGGGCAAGTAGGAATATCAATACCAGTGGATAAATTGAAAAGCTCCATAGTAACAGTATGCAATTCAGTTCATGAAAAGGATCCCCTCAGGAAGCAACACAATCCTCAAATTATAAACATGAACCTCAGTTGAGCACTAATGGCTGCCGAATTGATTTTCAGCATTGAGGCTTTCTTCCACCAAAAAGCAAACTAAACCCTCGGGTAGATCTATAATGTCAAAGAGCAAGCTTTTTAAATTATGCAATTTTCTTCCATTCAAGCCCTGATTTGGCTTGGCAGTTTGGACTGAACTGTTCCTATTGGAGCAGGACCAATGTTAATTTTCATGTGGGTGGGTCTTAACTGAGGTGGTATGGTGGGCAAAAGAACGAAGGGTTGGTATGCCCACCTGAGCGATTGTCTGTGGTTAGACTATTTGCAAGCACGCCTCCTCCCACATTTTGTGTGTTTAATGTAAAGCCAAGACTGGTCAGAGTCAGTTCACTTCCCTTCAACAAGCCCTTTGCAGTTATATTAGAGATTGGTGCTCAGTTTCTGTCTCCTTTGGTGATTGATACCATCAATGTCATGAACTGTAACCCGAGTCTAGAAAAAATTGTAAGATATTGAGAAGAGTGTCCATCGTGCTGTTTTGTGAAATTGAAAAAAAAAGATTTCTCTTCACCTTGCTTATTATCTTGATTTGTAATTACAACTCTTGCATTCGGAATTTTTGGAGTGAAGAACTATATATTTCACAGCACCATTCTGTCTTTTAAAATCCATATAAATAGGTCCTAGAAAGAGATTAACAGCAATAAAGAGACTGTTAAATTGAGAGGTTTGATCTGCTACAGTAATCCAAGTTAGCAGTTTATTCAGGAAAACCCCTCTGTTATTTCCACCAGTCCTTCATAGCCATCATAAAAAGAATGCTTCTAAACAGATACCTTATAAAAATGTCATATTCGGTCCTAAGAAGAGCGTCCCAAATCATTTATCAGTCATGTCCATCCATATGTCTAAAAGTAGGCCATCTTGACACTAAGAAGCAGCGATGCGCCACTTCTCAGTGCGCCCTCCTTGCGACACCAATGATGCGTCATATTTACAATATGATGCATCATGCCATAAGGAAGGACAGATATGTCCTGTATAACTGACATATCTGTCAGTGCAAAAAGTGGCGCATTGCTGGAGTTGTGGCGGAAGCCTGATGCAACTCCAGCAATGTTCCTTTCACATGGGGCAAGCCCCATGTGAAAGGGCCTGCATCACCCTTATGCCTGCCATGAGGTAGGCGTAAGGTTTTGACGCATTGGCGTCCTAGAAGTGGTGCAGCAATATCTCATAGATTTCGCTGCGCCACTCCTATGACCCTTTCTTATGGGAGTACGCCCACCATGCATACATTATACCTGGCGCAGGTATAATGTAGCGCAGGGGTTTATGAAGTGACACATCTACCTAAATATGGCGCAACATGGAACATTTTTTACGCTACTCGTGCATCACAAAAAGTGACGCACCGGTGGCGCAAAAGTGACGCAGGGACTCATAAATAAGCCCCTAACTGTCTATCTGCAGTGCATCCAAATGCAAGGTGAGCCACCAGAACACCAATTGCTCTGGCCTAGACCAGACAAGATCCTCTCCAACCACCGGACTGACTAACAACCCCTCTGTCCCCGCTTCTTCACATAGAGGTCAGCCTCTGTTTCATAAAATGGAACATTGATAATGTGACCTACTCATTTTGTTATTATATGCTCTCTTCCATACATTTGTGCTGCACTTTTCTTGCATTTGTATGGTTGTGTAGTGCTTTTGGAAAGTAGGAACTATCAATTTTCTGTAATTCTTGAACACCAGGGAAAATACCCATTTATTTGCAACTTTTAATATTCTTTAAAGGGAATAATATTGCATTGTCGCTGGCAGCATTATTATATGCTAACCTGTTGTCAGGGCCATTGGAATTATGCAATTCAGTGGCTATGGCACTTTACGTATAATTATAAACCTGCCACATTTGTCACACAATCTATTTTCTGCAACATATTTGCAGATTTGACCGTAAAAAAATTGTTTCTATCTCAAACGGATCAAGATTTACTAAAAACACAGCAACACATATTACTGCTCAGTGGAAGGCTAGTCGCTAAAGTCAGCTGCTTCCTGTTCAATTGCCTATTGGTTTTTTTGAGCGTTAAACTGTTAATAATGACACACACAGCCATGCTCACCAGACCCCACCCCAAGCCTCACCACTCTATGACCTGTCTACTCCTTAACAAATGCTCCCAGCAAATATATCACCGAAATCTGGGACCTGCTCAGAAACGTGACTGGCTCCTTCTTTGGCCTTGGTCATTCCCACAGCAATCCCTACTGGACACACAATCACAGGACAAGACAGGAATAACAGACCAAGATGAGAACTCACCACCATATTCAAAGAATCCAACAACGATCCAACTCATTGGAAAGCACTACCCAGGAATCCCTGACTTTCAAACTCCTCTCATCACCATTAACTACACACTCTGCTGAACTTGGTTACCTTTAACCCTCCTCACACCATCATTGGCAGCACCATCACAGATTTTCCGCCCCCTTGATAATTGACTTAACGCCTTTATCCTGCTTGATGACCTCAGCTAACATCTGAAGGAGATTACTGAGCCCAATATGGCCCCACACATGTTGCCAAACTCCAACTGAACCCCATCTTCACCAACGTCAACACTATCTCACTGGAAAAGCCCACACCAATCACCTGGTCTGACCTCGCCCTCGCCCACTTCATCATACCCATCCAGTACCACTGCAGAAACACCATTGCCAAATCTTCACAACGAGACTAGAAAAAAATCTCAGAAGAAACCTGGTCATCAGAACTCTTACACCATCATTCACATCACCCAACAGCCTCCTCAGATACATCTCCAATTTCAATAGCTAGATCATCATCTGGGCAGACATCTTGGTTCTTCTAAAAACCACTAAGAAACAAGAACCATACTCATTGCAAGCTGGCTGAACAACAGCACAGACTCACCAATTGCCATTGCAAGCAACTAGAACATCAATGGAGACAAATTCAAGACAACACTGACAAGGACACCTACCCCCAACACTATCATCAGCAAATCAGAAAGACCAAACCGCTCCGTGTTCACCGACTGCATCAAGAGCAGCACCAGTAATGCCATATTTTACCTCTCCAGCAGCAAGCTCCACCAGTGTCACCACCTCACAGGACTTCTGTTCCCAGCTGTCCCACTTCTACAACAAGATCATCAGCATCTATGACAATTTCTATGCCCAAACGTACTGTTCCACCCTCACAATCTTCCTGTCCATCACAACTAACACTCATAGGACCACCATGTCCATGTGGCCCAGCATCACCTCTTAAGAAACCGCAACAACAATGCACTCCATTTGCTCCGGAGCACCCTCGGATCATTGCCCTCACATTGTGCTCACCAAGGGACAGCACCACTTCAGCCGAACAAAGACGCTAGTTAGCTACCACCTCACTAACCTACTACTTTACCCAGCAAAACATGATATTCAAACACCTAGCCTCCAACCTCAATTACAACCTCCTCCTTGACCTCACTCAATCTGGATTCAGGTCTAACGACAGTACAGAGAATATCCTCATTGCTGCCATTGATGGCAAAACAGATCAGGGACAGAGGAGACACCATCCCCTCATTCTATTGAACCTATCTGCAGCCTGCAACGCCATGTATCACCCCATCATCATTGACGACTGCATGAAACAGGCATCCTAGTACCAGTGCTTCAATGGATCTTCTTCTACCTTACAGGCTGCACCAAGTCAATCAGCCAGGCTACTTCACCTCAGAAGCCACCATACTCATCGGCGGAGTCCCATAGAATCATTGTTAAGCCCCACCCTGTGCAATGCTTACATGGCTCCTCTTGCCAGCATCAATCATGTGGAAGGAATCAATGTCATATTCTATGCAGACAATACCCATCTAATACTTTTCCTCACTGACAAGATGCCAAATATGCAGACCAACTTCTCCAGCTGCATTACTGAAGACGCCACATGGATAAAAGCCAACTGCCTCAAGCTCAACATAGACACAAAAGAAGTAGATATCTTCAGCTACTTCTTCATCACCAGCAAGCTGGAGTACAGCAATGCATTTAATGGAGGAATGAACACTCAACTGACCACAAGACTCCAGATTGTACAAAGCTCAGCAGCCAGACCCAGACTCAACCTAATTCCCTGCACCCACATCAACCTACACATCAAAGAACTCTACTGGTTCCCATTCCACAAATGAGCACTCTCCAAACTTCTTGCTCACACATGCAAAGCCTTACACAAGCCTTCAACAACATTTCCCCTCATACCTCAGCAACTAAATACACTTCCACAAACCTACCAGACACCTCTGCTCAGCCAGACTCCTACTCACACACACCCTCCTCTCTTCTTCCATACTTGGACAGGCCACTACTGCTTTGGGTACCAGGATATCATCCATAGAGATGTATGCGCTCTACAAGTACACATAACATAACATTTCAAATAATCTAGACATGCAATAAGACATGCTGTCTTATATTTTTTCAAAATGTATTATTATTATACATTTCTACCCACCACCACTTTCCATTTACCTCCCCATCCGATATGATCTAACTTACATAACCTCAAAATCTAAAAAAATAGACAATAAAGCTATGCCTAAGGTTAGACAAATCTTGCATTTTCTAACAATGAATGTATGCAGGAATCACAACTTTTTTGTATGTATTAAGATGTTTTCAAAATTCTGTTTGTATATCTCAAACAATTGTTCAGGATACAGAGAAGGTTTACAAGCAGACACTGAGGCCTGACTTCACATAGAAGTCATGAAATACATGGCAGCAAGTAAAGTTGAGGTGCAGAGCTGCAAAAAAGGAAGAGAGCACAATAGAGCCATATCTACTAAGTGGTGGTGGTGTTCTGCTCTCTACCTGTACTGGAGCACCTAAGGAAGCCTTGCACCAAGGAAGGCACCCTTCCGCCATAGAGGAAGGGTATCTGCATTGTATGAAGTATACTTTTTGTACCAGCAGGGCTTCCTTCCAGTACAAAACCTATGTTTTGAGGCTTTTCCTACTTTGTATGTGTTTTGGACACTGCAGCACACATGCAAAGCAAGAAAAAGGGGATGAATGAAAACATTTCCCTTGTTTCACCTGCCTCAAGTAGACATATATGTTTGGGCCAAATATGTGTCTAAATTCATTGTAAATAGAGATTTGCATCAAAATCCATGGGTGGTTGCATGGCAATGCCCATGCACCACGAATTGAACTGTTGATGCAAAGGAACACAAGGCAGTGCATTGCTCAACTTTGTGTTACTATGGGTTACTATCCAATGCAAATCACTATATGCACCGGATAGTAAATCTCACCTGAACACATTGCCTTGTGTTTGCATTAGAAAAGTAACATACACCAGACGCAAAGATTTGGTAAATTTGATCCTAGATATATCCCTTAGGTTGCCCATACCTTCAAGGCTCAGGCCACAGACAGCATAATGACATGTATTGAGTGTGTCCTTAAAATATATCAGTATGAATCATAAGCAACAACTCTCCATAAGAGTTGTGAAAGAACCAAAACACTTGCAAGAAAATACCCTCTAGCAAGAAAAAAAAGATGCTAGCGCATCAGCAACAAGTGTCAGGAAATCAGCATAAATTATCACTCAATTATAAGCTCGAGATATTTTAGAAATATGGGGCAGATTTATGTTGGTAATGCGCCACGTTTGCGTCACGCAACTGCGGTGTAAACGTGGCGCATCCCTACGACCCATTTACAACGTGACGCATCTAGGCAGATGCGTCACGTTGTAAAGCCCTGCGCCACTTGTGGTGGTCGTTCCGGCGCAGGGTGGGCGTTCCGGGGCAGGTGCGCCTCGCAAAAGTGGCTGAGTGAAATCTATAAGATTTCACTCAGTCACTTTCAGGCCAATGCTGCGTCAAAACCCTGCGCCTGCTTGAAGCAGGCGTAGATCTTGACGCAGCATTGTAAAGATAGGGCACCCGCGAGCCTTGCTGGAGCTGCGTCGCGCTTGCGACGCAACTCCAGCAATGCGCCACCTTTACGGCACAGATGCGTCACGCATCTGTGCCGTTTTTGCCCCATGGTGCGCCGCATTGTAAATGCGGCGCACCATGGGTGGCGGAGCAGCGGCGCAAAATAACTGGCGCATCCCTGGGGATGCGCCAGTCATCATAAATCTGCCCCAAAGTCATTAGGGCTAAAAATATCACGTTTTTATTTTCAATAAATACGCATATTTTGGCCAGGATGCCAAATTAAATTTTCTATAAGTAAATTCATTTTTGTACACAGGAATCAACATATTTTTGAGGGGTTTTTTCCAAGCGCAAGCCCTTCATATTTCTTAAACTAATTTTTCCAAGAACAGATTTTGGATAGTCATTAAACCCTCCAATTTAGTTGCCTGGAACAGCTTAGAGAGTGCCGTCATCCACAAACAGTACAATCTCAATGTCAGCAGTTCTCCTGCCACTATCATCCTTACTGCCTGTCGCTCCTCCTCCTCAACCCCCTTCAGTCCACCTGCTGCCCTATCCTTCTTTCCATCACATCCTAGCTGCACATTCAACTGAGCTCAGTCTGCACCGTTGCTTTCCTTGCATGACTGCTCCCTATGCTCCATAGAACCATCTACTTTTATGATCACTGCACTCACCTCCTCACTGACAACGTCACTGCCACTTCCTTAACTTTCAGTTTTTCTACCTACTTCACCAGTGCACTTTATATCTGACCTTCATCATCGACTGCTATTCCTGCACTGTGACCCACAAACTGAGTTATCATTGCACTTCAATCCTTGACTATAGGCATGCACTGAATTGTATTAGCATAATTGTATGGGACATCATACTCCTGATGAGGCCTCAAAGAGCTTCGATTTGCCTCAGGACTTCGGCTCCCATTTAGAGTGTATGACTGGTTGTGTTATGGACGTAGAATGTCCTATCTGTGAAATATTCATTGAGGTGTGTGAGGTTTAAATTCACGCTTTCCACTTCATGCAATACTTGTACGAAGAGCTGAGGGAGCCACATATATAGCTCATTTGTATTTTGCAGAACCCCATTCTTTCTATGCGCATGCGCTGAGCTTTTAAAGTATTTAGTATTTTATTTTTCAAATCTTAAAAAGGGCTTACAGTCCGCCCTTACATTTCATGTGTTCATATGCTTATCACTCAGTTTTCCTTTTCTGTTGGTTGCAGCATGCTATATCCTGTTGTGATTGACTTTCTCTTTGTGTGTTTTTTATTTTATCAGTGGAGCTTGGACCAAATACTCTTGCCTTCGAACTTTTCATCTTCCTTTTATAGCACTACTTTTTCTTTGTGCTCAAGCATGTTTGGTGACTGCATGTTTTTTTTTACTTTTGTCCCTGCAATCCAAAGGTATCAGAGCACTGTACATGAGCCAGCTGCATTACATATGGACACATGCATCTTTAGGCAGAAAGAGAAGAGATTAAGTCATTCGCCCAGAAATACAGGATGTTGAGCCTCCCTTCGAGACTCAAATCCAGTTCTCCAACTTTGAAGTCAGCCACTCTAGCTATTATGCCATATCCTCGCTCATCCTCTTTATTGCCCCATTCTGCTTCCTCCTGCCTCCCCCGCACCAATCACAGGATGTTGAGCCCCCCGCCGAGACTCACACCCTGTTCCCCAACTTCAGCGCTTTCCCATCTCTATTATTTTTAGATCCCCCCGTTCTCAAGTGTTCTTTCAAAACCCACCCACCCTCTTCCTGCTCTCTGTAATTTTTGGAGAACCCACTCTTCTCTTCCTTTTTTTAATCCACCTCCCATATTCCAGCATTGTTTTTGATCCTCTTCCCATCCACATTTGTTTCCTACCCTCTTCCCTCTCGTTGCTTCCCCCCCTTGAAGGTTTATATGGTGCAAACACATCCTGAAGGTATTTGAGTGCTTAACATGTGCTCAGCGCATGCTCAAAGGAACAGTATTGGCCTCAAAAACAGTACTCCTATGTTGACCAGAGGGTGGAGCGCTGGTCAACGTGCTGTAAGACGTTGAGAGACAACTCACTGATTCCAGTGTCCGGAGAACACACCACTAATCTGTTTAATATTAAAGTATAGCAGTGTATAATCACTCACATTCACCCTAACACTGGTTTTACAAGCCCGAAGGATCGCTTCTGTACTGAGATTGTATTCCACGGAGCCTGTTTAACCATTTCTGTCCAACTTTCACTAATTAGAGCATTTATAAAGAATGTTTGTAGTAGGCTTTCTGTTCCTTCCTGTTTTTTATGTAGTGGTCTGTTTGCCAGCGCTTCCATGCATGAGTCTAAATGGTGTTTTTGAGTGTTTATGATGTGTGCACTTTACTCATTGACATGAGCATTCCAGCTGAGCTCTTTACATAGAAAACAGGCGGCAACAAAAAAGACCCCCTGATAGAGTTGCCATCTTTTGGCGTGTTTCCCCTGTCTTTTTGCTTTCTGACCTCCCAGTTTCTAATCTGTTTTTGCTGTTTTGGTGTCTCTGAGCACTTTCTCACTACTGTTCGGTGGTAAACTGCAAGTGCTCCTGTTGTAAAGTGTGTTATGGATGGGTGTTTCCATGATTGGCATATTTGATTTAACTGCCAGTCCCTAGTAAAGTGCACTGAGTGTGCCAGGGCCTGTAAATCAAATGCTGTTATTGGGCTGCAGCACTGGATTGTGACACCCACACAAACAGCCTGTAAATATAACTCTGGCATGCATTGCAGAGCCTGTGTGCAGTCTGGGACAGCCATGTCGACTTGGCAAGTGTACCCACTTGTCAGTCCCTAATCTCCCCCTTTCTTACATGTCAGTCACCCCTAAGGTGAGCCCAAGGTACCCCTGTGAGCAGGGTGCAGTGTATGTGAAAGGTAGGACATGCACTGGTGTGTGTGGCATGTCCTGATAGGGAATTACTACCAATTTCGTTTTTCCCGATTGCAAGGCTTCCTGTTCCCATAGGACAGAATGGGGAGTTTGTTTATAACATCTTATAAACATACTGGCCCTAGAAACTAGGTAGAAAAATGAGGTACGCAGGAAGGACACACTGATCACACAAGCAAGCAAGCCACAACAAAAACAACCAACCAGGATGTTCACAGAATTTAACGATCTTTACAATCACTTAAGAAAGAGTTTCACCAGACATTGGGGCATCTTACAGTCTGATAAAACCATTAGGGAGTTCATCTGTGATCATCCGCAAATTACTTTCAGGAAAGGGAGGACCCTGAAAAGCAGATTGAGTCTGACGGTATCACACACTATCACAACATCATAACAACGAATTGGCTCAGACCACACACTTTGGGTTTTTACAGATGTGGTTTTTGGAGTATGTGCAGGTGGGCTAAACATGGCCAAACACAATTTACAGACTTTGCAGACAGGAAATATGACATTAGGAGCAACATCAATTGCACCACCAAATTTGTCACCTAAGTTATCGAATGCCCCTGTGGAAAGATCTATGTTGGCAGCACCATTAGGCCGCTGAAAGAGAGGATAATGGAGCACGTCAGCGCCATACACAAAGGGGATCCGATATACCCAGTAGCACTACATGCAGCCACTTGTCCCTCACATTGGATGGAGAAAAATTTATTGTTTTTTGGCATTGAGGTTACACATCCCAACATTCGGGTGGCAATAGGGAGCTTAGACTGAGAAGAACTGAGGCGTTGTGGATAATGCATCTACGTACAGTAGAACATGGCCTCAACTTTGATCATGAGATGCATTATTTTTTGGGGCATTGACCCTTGAACTGCCTGTACCCACGGTGTGATTACCTCTGCTCAAGGTCCCCACTTTCCCTCTTAACAATTTCGTACCCACCGATTTTGGTCAAACAATGCAGCGAAAGGGAGGGGGGTGTATGGTGCACACTGAGATGGGTATATGTTCTTCTTCCCAGGATTCATGAAAAATTTCACTGTATCTTTATGCTGTTATCTTCATTACTGTGCGTAACCTGTCTCCTATTAGAACTTTAGTCTTAAGTGAATTAGTCACGATGCAATGCAATGCAATCAATTTAACTGTATAGCTTCTAATGTTCAAAACATGAAATGTATTCATACTTACAAACCTGAATATTGCGATCATAATTTACTATTGCATATGATGTTTTGGTACCCCATGTATACTACTTATGTTTCTTTGAGGATATCCAATCATTCGTGGCGTTCTTCCCCTGATACACGATACAACTTGTGTTCTCTCACTAACTTGCTTTACATGCATTCCTCCAAATCCTCTTTCCTCGATAATATGCGATAATATGGTTTGAGTCCAACTATCTTTTATTGTTTTCAAATGTACTAATAATAGTTTGTCTATGATCTTCGTAACGGGAAAAGTATTTACAGACTATCTTTTTCATCTCGTTTGACGTAACAATGTACGCACTGTTTTGAACACATCCTGTCTTCAAGAAGTTTTCCTCATTTATGGACATTAATACAAGTGATGAGTTCGTTATTTTTACCGTGAATGTATAATGTATAATTGACATATGTATCTGTTATAGGCTTCTGCCCATCACAATAGGGTTTGCTCACACACCACATTTAAGTTGCTCGCATACGCACTAACACCGAGTTTCCACTAATCTTACTGAAACTATCTCTTTTATCCTTAAAACGTTCCGTTTTCCTCTAACCAATGTTTCTTTCATTTCTTCTATCACTACCATGTTTCTCGAGGAGTCCAAAAAGCCAATGGGCAGTTTGCGTTTAATTTTACTAACTTACCAAAATCTTTACTTTATTCTATACAATTAATATTTTACGTTGTGATGCCATTATGGAATACGTATGGCACTAATCTTATTTGATCCATTTAATATAACCAACTACAGTCAGCACCAGTCATTCCTCGCAGACCGCTGGGGGTATGGTTTGTTGTATAGTCTTTCTTCAGAAGTGCAGTTTTGATTATGGAAGCCCGAGTGGGCTAGCGCTCTAGCTCTTGCTGCAACACACAGCAATGAGCGGGCTGGCCCTTGAGGTATAATCGCTTCTGGGTTCAGCCTTCACTCGTCCGCTACCTGCAACAGAGTGACTCGTCATGGGGGCTGCGTTATGCCCCTCAGCACTAAGGCAAGATTGGAAGCAGTTTTCCCTGTAGAAATTTTTCAATTGTCGATAATGGAGCATGGATTGGATGATCCGTAGAGACTTAGGTTACATTTATTTGCAGACTAAACACTAGATCAGAATGATTGGCCACATTGAAGACTCCCCCACGACCTAGAGATTTTCTACGAGACTTGCACAAGGTAGATTTTGAGCATCTGCGGTGTTGGTATTAAATAAGAATTTTGGTTTATGCAGTACTCGCTAAATCATGTGCTCTTTTCCTGATTTATGTCTTTTTACAGCACAGTTACTCCGCCCGGTTGACTTTTGCAGTTCATTTTCTGCAATTGTTTTTTGCATTGGTAAGCGCTATATTCGGCCTTTGACCTTCTTCTGTTCCGTGCACCCAACTCTCTATACCCCCTTTTCTTTTTTATCAGATGATCCGGATTCTTATACCTTGCCTGTGCCAGCCTAGCCGGGTTGGAATTATCACTGGCTCAGGGGTGAGATTCTTAGTGATTTAGGGTGTTTTGTAATACCACTCTCTGTCTTTCTGGACACAATGGGGTATATTCACCCTTGTGTCTTCTGCACTCTTTTTGCTCTCTCTGAACTCATCTCTTCTTCTTTATTTTTCCATTTGTTCTTGAAATCTTTATAAACACACCAAACCCTTTATTGCAAAATCTTCTTTTTTACCTTTCCGCAATATGTGCTCTTTTACTTCTTTTCCCTCACAGATTACCGAGACAAACTTTGTGTTCCACAGGTATCTCTTTATACCCACATTCTGATCCTTTAAATTCTCTTTCTCTCGTGTGCTATCCGCTCGTTAACCACACTGTGCACCACTTAGAATATCTCACTTCTCATAAATAGATTCTCATATTCCCTGTGAACATCCCCATTCATTTTGACACCTGTCTTCACCCTTCTGGGTAGACCACGATTTACTCATGCAATATTGCATGTTTCACTTGAGGTTGGTTGGGTTTTCACTTGATCATTAGTCACTCCAATAAGTAATGCACAGGGCTCAATTTGTAAAGCCCACTTCTTCCGTTGTTAAACACAACAATGTCTGTATCATTTGTATTCCTTGTATCTATTCCCAGCCCTGAAGAAGTCGCGGAGCAATTCTCCTAATGCGACGAAATACATGTCGGCTGGTTTGTTCTACCTGCATTTATTTTGACAAGGAATTAAAAGATTGAACTTCCTACTCACATCACTTCAAGACTGTTCCTTCCATCTGGAAAATACCTTTTGTTTCTCTTTACACCAGTGATCACATTGACTTGATTCTCTCTTATGTGTGCCTATGCGTTTGCTTTCTGTTTGTTCTGTGTGGGGTTTCCTACAGTAAATTAAGGGGTTATAGGGGTTATCCCCTTGCCTAGCTTGCACCATACTTGTCTTGTAGAATGGTACCTCATTGCGTATATTAGCTGAGCGCCTGTAACAATCCCTGACCTAAAAACCCTTGTTTGAAGTGCATAAAAAATAAAGTTTAGTATGCCTGAACTCAGAATCTAAAGATGCATCTTTTCGTGAAGGTGATTTTTACATTCTGTGTTTGAAAATACCACTTTTAGAAAGTAGGTGTTTTCTTGCTCAGCCATCCAGTAGGCCTCTGCTGGGGTTGTGGATTGACTGTCTGGGTTTTGGCTGACAGGGGCTGGGGAGGAGCCGTGGCTCTAGATAGTCTAGGTGGGTCAGGAAAGGGCTAGATAGACCTGGGATGCATTTAGAGTAGGGGGAGGAGATTACCTTTCACCTGAATTGGCCTGGTCTGCCTCTGACAATGCCGTCTCCACCTCCTTCTAGGAAGCCACACCACAGAGGGCAGAACTGGTTCTAACAGGGCACAGGCACTCTCTGCCTGAGAGGACAAAGGATTTTGGGCTATAAAAAGTGGGGCCCAAACCTCTGAACTTTACAACTATTTTGGAACAAGACTGCCAAGAAGAAGAGCTGAAGAAGCTGTGAGGAGGAACTACTACTTGCTAAGTGCTTTGCTGTGTTTGCCTGTAGTGGCTGCTTCTGTCTTGGGCAGTGAAAGGACTGGACTGAACTTTCTGCAATCTATTTTTTGTGAGTTACTCCAAGGGATTGAGGTAGAGCATGCCCCCTGTTCAAGAAATCTCAGGAACAGCAAAGACTCAAGTTCTTCTGCCCTCAGCACTGGGGACTGTGTGATTTGTGCTGCAACAGAAGAAAAAGAAACCCGATGCCGTCTACGATGCTGCTGCTGACTCTGGGTCCTGAAAGCACCACAGAGGGCACACCACAATGCCCCACCGCGACCCTGGTCTCACCTATGACGCCTGCTGACGCCGCAACTGAGCAGCTGCTCACACCGCGACCTGTGGGCACCGCACTCCGTATCGCCTTGCTTCACGACGTCGCCTTGGTATCCCCGAAGACGATGCTCCACACTAAAATCGACGCCGCTGCTTGCACTGTGGTTCGAGGGCACAGCTCATAAAGTTACGCGGTGCACCACTATCATCATGCACCGCAGCCTTGCCCTAGCGATGCCGGGGCCATCGACTCCAGTTCGTCAACTGACGACAACGCTTTAGCAATAACGGCACTGCTGCTTGCACCGTGACCTGCCAGCAGCGCAATAAGCACCACAGCACTTCGCACCACGACCCTGGTCTCACCGACGCTGCCATCTGATGCCGCCACTGCTCGCACAGGGACGTAAGGGCATCGCATGTCGCACCGCAGCACCTGATGCCTGCCAACGCCAGCGCCCCTCTCTACAACCGCGAGGAGTTGGATCTGTAACACGTGTGACTTCAAGGGCCCGACGGCTCCTGCACCGACCTCTGGAACCGATGCCTGCAGACGCTGTGCTTTCAGAAGCTCAACGAGAGGTACTGTTTTGCAAGTCTTCCCGACACCGTAGCTGGCCCGCGACGCCGCAGTCAGCCAGAAGTGTTTGGATTTGTTTGTTCACTACGCCGCGATAGCCCCAGAGAGGGATATTGACTTCAAGGAACTGTTTTCCAAGGTTATTTTGATAACTGAAGATTTCTAAGTACTGTATTGTGTTTTTTTTTAATAGTTTTTGGTCTTGTTTTAAGTATATAAAAATATTGGATATTTTTCTAAACTGATGTGGTGTCATTTTTTAGTGCTTACACTGTATTACTGTTGTTTATGTGCAAACACTGCCTCTAAGATAAGCCTGACTGCACGTGCCAAGCTACCAAGGGGATGAGCAGGGTTTTTTTAGGAGTGTAACTCCCTTATCCTGACTAGAAAGAAGGGTCCATACTTGGACAAGGTGCAAACCATTCCCAACTAGAGACCCCCATTTCTAACACCTCCTCTACTCTCAACTTGTACTCAGTGCAGCTGTATGTAACAAGGCTGCCTGGGAGAGAATCCACATGGATGGTTTGACTAAGCCATCAATCGCTAACCATACTGCAGGTCAACGGAGCTGCCTTCTCCTCTTCCAGTCAGCTCGGTAATAACCCAAGGATTTCCTGGAATTAGGAGCGGCAGGAACTCTGGTTAAAGTCACAGCTGTCATCCCACAAACACACTTCCAGGCTTTTATACGTAATTTCTTGAATCTTTGTGTAACTGGGTTAGTCAATGTGATTACGAACTACATAATGTTCGCCGATCATGTGGTGCCTTAGATGGCATGAAACAGCAGCAGCTACTGCAAAATATAGTCAAGAAACAATAGTTTTTTTGCCTTGAAATCTATTTTGAAAAAATCACTGGATAAAAATGTGTCAACCATACACAATTTGAAAGACCAATCCAACAAGGGTGGTAAATCAAATGGTACCGTTTTTTCAGATTCGTTGAGTAACCTCGGCAACAGTTCTACAGGTGTGGCAAAGATTTGCAGGTAAAACGATTTGTCAGGAAACCTATGCTCTGCTTCCACAAAACACTGCCAACAGTGTTAACCACAAGGGGAAGCACTTTGGGGCATATGTACAAAGGAGTGGCGGAGTGAGGCTTTAGCCGTCATGGCTTAACACCTCACTCTGCCACTTCAGAAATTCAGGACAGCACCATATTGACAAGGATATGGGGCTGCCTTGTGTTTCCCCCTTCACTGGCTCTACACTTAGCTGCCTAGCGCCAACACAGGCACCCTTGCACCATAGTGCAAGGGTGTCTGCATGCAGAGGAAGATTATTTATGTGTATGAAGGTGTTCCTTCCTGCACATAAACAATCTTTGAATGCCGTTTTGTCATTCTATGTGTGCTGCTTAATGCAGCACACATGGAAGTTACAAAATGTCATTTCTTTTAAGGATTGTTTATGTGCAGAAGGGTCACCTTCCTACACATAAACAATCCAAGGCATCTTGCTTTTTCCATGTGTGTTGCGCATGGCAGCACACATGGAAAAAGTAAAAATGGGCAGAAATAAAGCATTTCCCCTGGTTTTACCAAGTTAAGACCAGGTTTTCCCTGGTCTTAATTTTGGCACTGCCTCCTATTTATGCTACCCTTGTCAATAGGGGGCAGTGTCAAAATCAATGGGTTTTGCTGTGGAACACCCACTGCAACACCCACTGCCCTCCCCGTTCACGCTCAGCATAGCATGAAATGGGGCCTTATTTACAAGGCAGCGTTAAGCCATGTTAAGTGGCTTAATGCTGTCTTGTAAATAAGGCTAAGCCTCTATCGCAAAAAGAGATGTTCCCATGGCGATAGGGGCTTGTACATATGCCCCTTTGGGTGCTGAGTTGACCCCAGCATGGCATATCAACAAGTTCTTGTAGCATTGTCCCATATCCTGCGATGCACATTTTTTGTAGAATTCCCCAAATCAGTTCTTCCAAATAAAAACGGCTTCTTTAGCATACAGTCTTGCCTTGTGTTTTACCTCAACGATGATTTCTTAAAGTATGCATATTTCCCCATGCACCTGCACCTCCGCTCGCTTCATCTTTTTCTGCATGCTAGTATTAGAATTCCAGCTGATGTCTGCATATTGCACTGAAATATTTAATTTTGTCAGTTTGCCACTTTCAAAGTGTAAACTTTTGCATTTTTATATAGTGCGAACTTGACCCGAATCGGGTATCAGAGCGCTTTACATAGCAGCAGTTGCATTACATGAGGACACATTCATTTTGTTTTTTTTGTTAGGCCAGGGGAGATTAAGTGATTTGCCCAGTATCACAGGATGTTCAGCGTCATTGCCGAGACTCAAACCCGGTTCCCCAGTTTTGAGTTCGACCGCCCTAGCCGTTAGGCAAGACCAACTCCACAAGGACACATTCATTTTTGGTAGACACAGGAGATTAAGTGATTTGCCCAGCATCACAGGATGTTGAACCCACGCCGAGAGTCGAAGCTACTTCCCCAGCTCCAAAGTTGGCAGCTCTCGCCCTTAGCCACACCCTCTCCTCTAGTTGACACCCTCTGGTCGACACTGAAGATTTTTGGGTTGAAGGGTGCAGACACAAATTCATTTTTGCTTGAGAATATGCAAGCTGGGCACGAAGGCAATCTCTATTGATTTGGGGAAATAAAATAGGAAAGCTCACCAAGTCGAATTAGGCCTTTTGCCCCTGACTTTCAGTTTACTGGCAACTGACACCCGACGTCTACAAAACCCCTCGCAGGTGGTATTTAAATCAGCACACAAAGGATGGAGAAATGCAACTTGGGTCGGGACTTGACATACGCACTTCTTTAACGAGTTATTTACTTGAGTCTTAAAAAGGTTTTGTGGTCTGTTGGTCAATAACTATACCAATGTGGTTACAAAGTCAACACAAAGAACACTGGGGCATATTTATGAGCCCTTGCGTCACTTACAGTAGCGTAAAAAATTCTGCATGTTGCGTCATATTTACAAAGTGACGCATCTAGGGTGATGCATCACTTTGTAAACTCCTGCACCACATTATACCTGTGCCAGGTATAATGTATGCAGGGTGGCCGTTCTGACGCAAGTAAGCCTCGTAGAAGTGACACAGTGAAATCTATGAGATTTCACTGCGCCACATCTAGGACGAGAATGCGTCAATATCTTACACCTGCCTCACAGCAGGTGTAAGACTGACGCAGGCACAATCAAATGGGACTTGGCCATGTTAAACGACCTATTGCTGAAGTTGCGTCACTTTTCAGACACACTCCAGCAATGTGTCATTTTTGCGCCTACAGATAAGTCAGAAATACTGGCGTATCTGTTACTCCTTGCGACATGATGCCTCATATTGTAAATAGGACGCATCCAGCATGTCGCAAGTAGGGCCCAATGAAAAGTAACACATCGCTGTTTTCACACAACGATGCGTCACTTTTCATAAATAAGGCCCACATTGTACCAAAGGTTTTACAACAAATATAAAAAAGGAAGTTGAGTAACGGTTCATGATAACATTATTGCAAAACAGCACATTCCTATCATTAACGCACCTGACTCAACTCAAGAGATAATTGTCTAGTTGAAAAAACAAGCACTGGCAAAGCCAACTGATTTCGCCTATTGACCGAGTCATGGCACTTTTTTATTTACTTTTTTTTACTTTAATTTACAATTCACAGCAACTCAACTGCTCTTCAATATGTAAAAAATGGCATTAACAAAGTTAACAGAATTCTTATAGGTGAAATCAATTGGCCATGCCAATCTTTGTTGTATATCGGGAGTGCCAGCACACAACAATCCTGGCTAACACCATTGGGTGATATGTGTAAATTATGGAGCACAAACGCAAAGCTCTGCGTAACTCAATGTGGATCTACGGTACATTTGCTATACTTGTGCTAGGACCACACACAGCTCTCCAGTGTACCCTAATGCTGCATCCACTTTTAGTTCTTTATTATGATTTGCCAATGCAGATGAATTCTGTGCTGTAGCACCCTATGCTGTTCTTACACTGGAAAGGGCAGCAGGCGTGCAATTTTACCGCGGATCTTTAGCAACTAGCCACCACCCTTGGAGTTCTTGTACTGAGACTAACTTGCAGCTCCACCAGACTCCAAAAGATATCAAATAAAGGTTCCCAATGGTAGCAGCTCCCAATGAAGACAGCAGCAGGAAGGAAAGAAAACTAGCTTCTGAATCCAGTTTGATTTCTGTGGTTCCCGCTCTGTGTTCTTCCCCTAGTCATTTATCAGCAAAAAGGCAGAGGTTCAGAAGTCAAGAATGGAAGAAGGTTCAACTCTGTTACGTCATCGTGGCGATCAAACAGTGTGTGATATCAATTTTGCTATTTGTGGAATTTTTGCAAATTAACGCCCATGAGACATCCCATCTTGAAACACCCCCTGTTATTCTTTTACAACTGCTCACACAAACCTCTGCCAAAGTATTCAAATGCTGAGATGTGCCACACCTACGTTTCTTAATTTGGTGCCCAACTACGCGAAGGGCTTGTAAATAAGCCCCGCAATTTCTGGAATTTGGCGTTACCCTTGTTACATTAAACTTCCAAAATTATGCAAGTAAACCACGCCCTGTAATTATGTGATGTTCATGGCAAAAGTTCGACCTGGGAGCAAGAACAATGAGAATGACCAGAACATTAGTGGCTTTTGTTGGAGCATTTTTGCTGCTATGTTTTTTAACCATGAAATTTGTCCTAGTATCCGAAACAGATGTGCAGATGCAATATGCAGTATAGTAGGACTTTAAATGGCTGATTTGAGATTATGTGATTAGCCCAGGATTTCAACATGTTGAGCCGATTCTAAGACTAGACCCTAGTTGCCAGTTTCAAAGTTGAAGCATTGGCTGTAATGCCCATTCTCTCCCCAGAGTTGTATCCCGTTATTTAGCAAGGCTACCTCAGAAATTGGCTTGTGCTGGAGATTGTAGCTTATTCAATGAAGGTAGGTTCTTGAGTAGGGAGATGATGCCTTCTCTCCTAAGGGTCCAAGAATCAGTCCTTTGCATAACATGTTAATTGACCATCTGTCCCGATGGATACATTCCTCATACCCTAGCATCAATTGTTCTTTCAGAAGCAATCAATGTATGACACAATTGGGAAGCACCCTTTACCAGGAGTTGGAACCAGGCAATGCATCACTATCACGTGTTCCTTTACCACGCAAGTTATTACAACGACTTGCTTTAGGGAATGCGATAATGGAATGGTGTTGGATTTTAAGTCCAAAACTTTATCTACTGTTGTACAGGCTGGAGGTGGAATAGTAAATTACACTACACCAAAGTTCGGTGCTTCCCTAATGCAAGTCACTGTAAAGACTTGTGTGGTTAAGGAAAGCATGGTAACAACATGTTCATTGTATTATCTGTATTAGAAAGGCAAGCATGGTAAATGCATGTATGGTTCCTTCATACATCAAACACAATCAGTGGTTCATGTGTTCCATGTGTCCCATTAAGTTTTTCTGATGTGAGAAATGACTTGTAGATGGCAATCAAAGTTTTTGGGATTTGTTGGCGATGCTGAGGCATTACCAACAAGAACAGTCTGTAGAGGTCTGGTGTTTAAAAATGTGTTCTTTCTAACGCTCCTGCACATATTGTAAAGGACCTTTAATGTATCTTTCAATGGACAATTCTTCTAAAAGGCAGATCCCTACAGAGTATTTGTCCTTATACCAATATTTGGGCCTGATTTAGATATTGGCGGACAGGTTACTCCGTCACAATATTGACAAATAGCCTGTCAGCTGAGATCTAATGGGATTTATTATTTCGGCGGACTGAAGATCCGTCCCTGTTGTGACGGAGTAACCAATCCACCGATGTCTAAATCAGGCCCTTGGTTATTGTCTACTTAGTTCTTCTAGAAGGGCCACAACTGTCTTTAAAAAATAATTCAACTTGTGCTGGCGAATTTTCATACAGTTCAGTATCTGTGGAATGGAACACTACTCAGCTCCCTGTCAATGCTTCTTAGAGTTAGCAGGAATTTGATGAAGCAGATCACGTCCACAAAACAGCACAATAGAAGTGGTCACGTTGTTCTTGCAAAGAATCAGGTTTGGAGCTGTTTGATTATGGATTATCTTGAATTCTTTAAATGAATCTTTGGCAAGGGAACCATCACTGCAAATGTTGCTTTATTTGTATAGAAAATTCAAAACGCATATATTGCTCAATGTGAGGAACGTTTACTGAAAATATCCATGTGCAATTTGTATGGCGGCATACAACAAAATCGATCAAAATTAACATAAATCTAATAAAAGAACAGAAAATGTTAAATCATGCTTATCAAGATTTCTCTGTTAAAATGCACATGCAATTGCTCTGATCTGATTCCAAAGTCCTGATTCACAAAGTTACTACTTTTGTGTAAAGCGACTTTGTTTTTTGAATTCACAAGCTATGACCTGTGATTTGTCATACGTTTGCTTAACTCAGCAAGCCACCTTGCTGCGCTACGTGAAAGGGCAGGAATCCGCCGTATTTAACATTACATGGCACATTCCTTTCTTTTCCTTGCCCTAGTGCAAAATGTGCTGCCTTGCGCCATTGCAGGCCCCCTTGTGTCATGGTACAAGGGGGCCTGTGTTGTAGGCAGGATTGTTTTGTGCAGGAAGAGACACCTTCCAGCATAAAATCCTCAGAGACATTTTCGTCTTTCTACGTGTGCTGCAGAATAAGGGAAAAAATAATGAGATATTTCTCATTAAAACTCTTCTGGGGAGACGCCGCATTTTGACTAATTCCTAGGCCAACCACTAATGGCAAATCTGGGGATGCATGATAGTCCATGGGTGGGTGCGTGGGAATACCCAGGCTCCACCCATGGAACAACTACCTATTCTATTCTATTCTATTAGACACTTGTATAGTGCATGGCCACCCGGAGGCCTCCCAGTGCTGTTAGTGTGCAACTTCTATTCCAATACTTCAGTGGAAGCTGGTTTTAAACAGCAAGGTTTTAAATTGTTTGCAGAACGGGGAGACGATGTGGCTTAATGGCTAGAGGGGACAACCTTGAAGCTGGAGAGCCTGGTTCGAGTATGGCGGGAGGCTCAAACAGTGTGTGATTCTGGGCAAAACACTTAGGGCCCCATTAGGATGGCGGGCGTACTTTGTCCGCCCGCCATCCCGACGTAAAACGGGACCGCACGCCATAAGGGAGTGTAAAGCACTCAGATACCTTTGCTTTGAGTTTGTGCTATATAAAACGGCCACAAAGAAACTGAAGTTCTTGCAAGGTTATTCTCAGGGGGAGGGAGTTCAAAAGTTTAGTGACATTATACCGGAAGGTCCGTCCTCCCCATCTAGACCTTCTGATGGCAGGACATTTAGCAAGAAAGGCACCACCAGAGTGAAGAGTTCATCCAGGAACATAAGGGGAGATCAGGGAGCAGGTAATCAGAGGTCCTGCATTCAAAAAGGCCCGATGAGCAATACAGATGCTTTAAACTTAATCTGTTCGTTTATCGGAAGCCAGTGAAGAGATCTGAGTCTATGGTGGACAGAGTGAGGTACGTAAGGCAGGGATTTGGGCTGCATTGCGTTACCTTAGATTTTTCAAGCCATGCTGGGCCATTTAAGGTAGCCTTGCGTGGCTTTATAAATCTGACTTTTGTGTTGGGAGCGCAAAAGCGATGCAACACTATGAAAAATATGGGCCTATGTGTTTATTTTAATAAAAGTAATTGTAGGACTGTGGAAATTCTGCATTATAAAATTTGTATTAGTAAACTGAAACTCAGATTTTGTGAATAACATAAATATAGTAAACTTGTACAAAAGTATATGTTTACCTTTGTGATTCAGAACCACTGTGTCTGAACTGATAAAAATTCAGCAGGGAAGAGGTTTCATGAAAAGTCATTTATTACAAGGTGTTATTGGATGTATTTTCTACAGGCAATCGAACTGCTTTGATTAAAAGAACATTTGGAATTCACTTGTTTCTTTAATAAATCATAGTGACATTAGCCGAGTTGGAATTAGAACATTCAAAAGGTACGAAAGTGTGGAAATAGAATGAGGCTGATGAGTACAATTAACTTTTGATGGAAGTCTGTACATTTTATTTTGTGACTCCATAGCTGAAATAAAGGATGAAGTGACAACTTTATGGACCTAAAACATTCTCTGACCATGAGAAAGTACTGTTAAATCAACTGGAGTTAGGCAATATTAAACATTGAATGAATGAAAGCAAGGACAGTGGAGCGACTTTAAAGATGAAAATAAAAAGAGGGTTTGGGACTTAGCCCTGTCTGCATGGTCATCCCCAAACATTTTACCTTTTCCCACCTGTTTTCCGTACCAATTTTTGTTGGCTGTTAGAACTCTACACACTTTACCACTACTAATGAGTGCTAAAATGATTGTGTTCTCACCTTTAAACATGGTGAAATTGCTTGCTTACACCTAATTTGCACATTTACTTGTAAGTCCCTAGTAAAGTGGTACTACATGTACCCAGGGCCTGTTTATTAAATGCTCTGCTAATGAGCCTGCAGCACTCATTGTGACACACACTTACGTAGCCCTTTAAATGTGTTTGAGGCCTGCCATTGCAGGCCGTATGTGCAGTTTAAACTGCCAATTTGACTTGCAAAAGAATCCCCTTGCCAAGCCTTAAACTCCACTTTTAGTGCATATTAGTCACCACTAAGGTAGCCCCTAAGAAGCCCAAAGGGTGGAGTGCATTGTAATTGAAAGTTGGACAAACACTTTTAGGTTTTACATGTCCTGGTAGGAAGAAACTCCTAAATTTGTTTTTCACTATTGTGAGGCTTACCTTTCCTATTGGACTGTAATAGACTGCTTTCTTACATTTGAGAAGTGCTAACTGCCAATTGTGAGCAGATGGGAATTTTATGTTTGGTGTCTGAGGAATAGTAATTTAAAACCCTCTTTAGTCAGTTTTTAAGCTACAATGTTGAAAATGCTGGTACCTGTAGCATGTTCCAGAATCACATGATTGGGTGTAGTAGGCACTTGAATTTTGTTTATTCCTCTCAGACAGTCACACTATAGAGGGATTAGGTGTGCCTGGTTGGGCCATCAACTAGCATTATGTGGGGTCGGTCAAAGCTGGGCACAGTCCACTTGCAACTGAATAGGCTGTGCCCTGCCTTCACACAAAGTACTAGTCAACACTGCATCGTTCATGCAGCCAGCTTGGAGTCTAGGCAGGGGAGGCAGAAAACGTAAAGATCTTTAAAGGAAATTCTCTAGAAACCTCTACCTCAAAGAAGGCACCAGCTTTAAAAATAGGTCATTTAGACCCACTCTTCAGAACTCCTCTGGGCCCGTGGATACTATAGAAGAAGGACTGCTGTGCTGCCCTGCTGCGAGAAAGACTGCTAAACGTCTGCCATGCTAATAGGCTGCACAGCTGCCTGCTGCCCATTTGCTGGGAAGAGACACTGGACCTGCACCCTTCATACAAGGTTGAAGTGACTCCAGGGGCCAGCTGACTGACCTCCCGTTCAACGCTACAGGGAAATAACAAGTTCCAGAGACCTCTCTGCATCTGCCCAGCTGACCTGCTGAATTGACCTGCAACTGGACCAGCCTGAGCCCTGTTGGACTCTGCTGGACTAAATTCCCTATCCCCAAGAGGTGCGCCTCAGTTCCTGGTCCCTTGGTGTGGCATCAGTGGAGCTCCTCCTCAAAGAAAGAGAGACATCCTGAAACTTTGGGCTCTTCGCAACTGCGAACAGGCCAGGATATTGATGCTCTCACCGCCCGCTAACCAAAGCTCCAGTAAACCAGACTCTTTGGACCACAGCGACCACCAGCGATGCTTAGCAATACAATATTTCCACTTCATTCTACATCATTAACAACCAGCAGTGACCACCAACATATAGCTCTAACTATGACCATCTGTGATGCCGGACAGGATCTTCATGCTACAGTGATGACCGTTAGGGATATGTGGCCTGCTCTTTGGGCTACATCAACAGTCACATGCAACGCTTCCCTCTCCTTGTGGCCCCTTCCGCTGCGAACCAAACTCTTTATGCTGGACTTTTGAAGGTCACTCTTTCAGAGGTACTAACCTGGTCTCTGTATCTGGCCCGCACTCCTTCGTGGTCAGCCTGAACTTGTGACTTTCACCTGGTCTTGCACAACCAGATGGTCGAGAGTGGCCCTTTTTGCTTTTAGGCATTTTACTTACCATAAATGTTTAAAATTACATACCTCCAGTTCTATCAATTGGGTTTTTTGTCACTTTGGTCCCAATAGTTAATTCCATTTTTCTCTATATTTCTAAATTGGTTTTGGATTTTGCCTGTGTGGTGTTTTCTCTTTATTGTCATTTGAGGTGCTGCATAAATACTTTACACATCGCCTATATACTAAGCCTGACTGTTTTTGTGCCAAGCTACCATAGTGTTAAGATCATGTTAGTTTGGGGTTTGCTTGAAGTTCACCATTAGAAGAATTGTGGCAGCTTCTTGTGTGGGGTTTCACCCCCCTCAACCAGTAGCCCTATTTCCAACAGGCAGGTAAATTTAAATTAAGTGAATTGGGATGAGAAGTGTTGATCCGGAAATGGATATTTTGTGGCATATGGAAGGTGGTGAGTTCGGGAGCACATGAAAGCAGATGCACTTCACCAGTTTTGATGTGAAAATTTCAAATACGATAAAAAAAATAAAGTTGGTGATGAGTATTCTTGATTAATTATGAATTATATTTATTAGCTTTTATTTCTTTTTGTAAATTCTATGGAACATTGCATAATTGACTTGCAAATATGTTTCATGACTTTCGCATGAAGGGAAAACTGTTTTCTTGAAACACACAGAAAATATGGTTACTTCAGTCATAAAATCAGTTTGAAAGAATTTGAAGATATATGACATTTTTTTAAATAATGGCTATAAATACACAGTAGATAACATGAATTTCATTTGTCGGTAGTATGTGAATTATTCAGAGTGTTGTAAAATAAATTAGAGTAGAGATTGGTTTCGAGTATGGAATTGAGAGTTAAGTCACAGTACCCCAGAAAAATTGTTGGAGTAATATTTAGTGATTGTATCTGCACAAGGATTAATTAAGAAACGTTATGAGTTCAAGGTGCATGAAACATTATGCTTTAGCGGAAATCACATATCATGCCAGTGGCATTTTTGCTGAGCCAAAGCAAGCTGAACTGAAAATGGAGTCATTGCATTGGTTTGAGACAAGGTCATGTTTGGAAGGAATGCATAAATATGGTCTAAAACAAAAATGAATCTACTGCACAGGCACATTAGCTTAGAAGTATCCATTGGAGCACGAAGTCTGATGGGCCTATTAGCAAACTCGATTATGTAGTATGTTTAGAAGTAATACTACTCACATATTTCAAAATGCTATTCACAACACTACATGAGGAGAACTTCTATGTCTGCCTCCACGGTAGAGATCTCCACACACTGAATTCTATGGCTTAAAACATGCCCAGTACAGGTGGGGCGAGCCTTGAAAATGGGAACTACCTACTCAAAAATGGTGAGCTAGGGCGTTATAAAGAGGGGTTTGGGGAAGGCTAAGGAGGGACATGCTCTACATGCAAAAAAATCCCTGAACAACAAATACATTCCAGCTCAGACTTAAAATAAGTCCAGCACCACACATGGCCAACTACTCGTAATTCAACAATTTCCCATAGAAATCATAGAGTCAGGGAATTAAAATAGAACTCCACAAGAAATTATGTTAAAATAAATTAATGTGTTAAACTTTTTCAAAAAATATACATTTAATTGAATGTTTATAAAAATATGCGAAAAAAATAATAATATTACTTTATTATAAAATATTTTAGCTACCTTTCAAAAAAATTTAACTTAATTAAATAAAATAAGTACATAATTTTAAAATAATTCTACACATACATTTTAATGTTTACTAGTTATATTTTAATTCTTAAATCATGTATATAAACAATGAACATTAGGTGGGAATTATTTTTTTAAATAAACCTTAAAAACATAATTGTAATTTAATGTAATATATTCAAATTAAGTACTTAGTTCAAAATTAAATTAGTAGTGCTGCATCATTTTATTATTTTGTTCTACATTTAAAATACATATATATAATTACTTTATATTAATATTGAACATAAAAATATTTGTACTTCATTTTTCAAGTTTAATAAACTTTTTGTGTTTTCCCTATAATTTACCATATGGAAATCTCCGCCCCAGTGGGGGGAGATCTCTGCCTACAAGCTGAATAGTTACTAGTAGTGATGGTAAGTGAGACTCCAACCCCTGTTTCAGCTCGTGGATGCACTTTGTAGTAAATTTACACTCACAAATGGTGAATAACGAAAGAAGTACATTTAATACAAACTCTTAGAGTAATTTATATTTACTTGTGTAAATTTACCTTTATGGATAAAACCGTCAGGCATTCATTTTCTGTCTCAAAGGGAAATCTATGACTTCCAATGACCAGAAAAGATAATCATCTCAGATTTTATTAACTGCACACGTTCATGAACATGGAGAAAATCATCAAGGTGATTTCATTTCATTTCATTTAATTCCTCAATGAAGTGTCAATAACTGAGTATTATCAAGAGCAGTGCTGTATGTGAGCGTTGCCACATTATGAGAACATTAATGTCAAGGTTATCTCGGTGCAAAAACAACAGGTGATGGACAGAATGCAGAACATGAAATGTATGATATTGTTTTGCATTCTGTCCATCAACTGTTGTTTTTGCATTTGTCACCCCGAGTGGGAAGGGTATGCTCAGGCGTGAGTCCCGTGCTCTGCACACCCCTGGAGTTAAGCTATCCTGGCTGATGATGGCTGATAGCCAGAAACCGGTCCTAGGATTCTTGATTCTGGTCCAGGGAAGGCATGGCTTGGCAGTTTGGAATGGACTGTTCCCATGAGGCACAGGGTTAAGGCTGATTTCCATATGGCCATGTCTGAACTGGGGTGGTGTGGAGTGCAAAAGAACGATGGATTTAGAACCATATCTCTGTACTGGGGTTAATGTATGACATTATTCTGCATTCTGTCCATCAATTGTTGTTTTTGCAAGGTTATCTCGGTGTCATTAGGAATAAAGTTCTGAGTGACTCTGCAATACTCAGGGTATTCAATAGATTGGAGACACTGTCACAATTAAAAAAGGAACCGTAGAACATCATAGTGCAGAGTCTTGCAGAGTCTACTAACTCTACTAACACAACATTAAAATACAACCATAAGGCATTTTGTCAGTCAATATAACTGTATCCGGTCAAAAGGCCATGAAAGGAAATGCATATAACAAGGCAAAAGCAAGCAATCAACAAATATACACTCACAAAAACACAGAAATTAGAAAATAATAATAAAACAAAATTAAAAACTCAAGAAAGTACAACAATAACATCGAGCAGAAGGAACAAACAAGCCAAAAAATGTCTTTAATGGCCATACAAGCCAATTTATAATAATCAGTAATGGCAGCCCAGCTACTAAACAGACAGTGACTAAGAACCATGATGTAGGTAACATGATTAGCTATGTTGCCATTGATGATGATAGTAACACGACATGCCCAATTCCTAAATATAATATATAGAGTGACTTAAATGCAGGATAAAATGTACAACGGGTCTACTCATGGGTGCACAACACAGCGTATTATGTCAGGAAAGGCCACCATAAGGTGAAAAGTGCTTACAAACCCACGTTGCAGATGGGATGCTCATTAGCTTCCTGATAAATGGTAGGAAATCTTTAAATTATCACTATAGAAACCTCTGACTAGGGTCTGCAATGTTGATGTGAAAAATGGGGATTAGCCTGCAATTAATATAACCAAAGGTGAACACTGAGGCTGTGAGAATCCATAGGTCACCCAGGGCTAAAAGTTTCATCAGAATGAAGCTGATGTCTTTGCTGATGGGGGTTGCTCTCCAGATGAGAGAGGCAACTTAGAGGCACATATTTGAGCCCCCCAAATACAATAAAAATGAGAAGGTATCCTGATGCTGCCTGATGTTTTGTGTTATAAATAAAGGTTTTGAGTAAAATCTCCAAATATCAATATAAAAACTACTAAATAGAATAAAATGCAAAGTGGATTGAGGCAATCTACCATCACATGGGCATTTTACTCTGTCCTCCTGCCATTGCTTCATTTTAGGTAAAGCCACCAGCACATGGACTATGCCCAAATGTAGTTGTTTCTGGACACCGCGGTTTTGGGTGTTGGCTGTAGACAGCAAATACTGCTTTAGCTCTTCATTTGGTTTCATGAAAAGATATGTGGCCACAGAGGGTCTCAGGAAGACATTAGCAGGTCTGATAGAATGTTTGTTAAGAAGCAGAAACTTCAACTCCCTTTTGCTGAAGCACGATATACTATCTGGACGATCTGGAGATGGACAGGGTATCATCAAGCTGGGCTGTACCTCTGGAGGTACATGAGAGCCAATGAATTCTCATTTCTCTATCCAGACTCATTAAGAATGTGCCTCATGATCAATGGTCTCTAGCATAATCTGCAGATTGTAACCCAAAAAAGTGTTTCTAGCTCAATCGGATCAAAATGTAGTGAAAACGCAGTGGAAGCCCCTTCTCTAAGGTTGAACGGGGAACTCTGTCGCTTAATGCTGTGTTTGGGTATTAAACTGATACTAATGAGGTGAAACCATTGCCATGACAGTGTCTACATGTATAAAAGACTAAATACTTAAGTTATACTATAACAAAATGTGATGCATTATTCAGCACAATGTTTGCTTCCCTTGGCACATAATTTAGTTAACCCTGCCGCATAAATTGATTCTCAGCTGCTGCATAACTCCAGTGGCCTGCTCTTCTGTCCAGGATGCACTCACATTTCTATCTATCCATCCAAAATGTAAATGTGTTTCATTCTCACACCCTTTGGTCTCTTTCTTCTAAACCATTCTCCTCCATTTTCCTGTTCTGTCTGGAGATTAACACTTCTTAACTTACATCTTCTTTTCTAGGTCATGGCTAAAGACAAATGTTGCAGTCTGTAGGCAGTCCTATTGTTTCCATACATTTACACTGGACTTTGAATCTGCTCCTTGTTCAGGACTGGATAGCTTTGTTATCTTTATCAGATGTGTGCTCCTAGTTCGATGATTCTCTTCCCTATTTGTGTGTGTTATTCTCGTCCAGGAGCATTTAAATCTGCCAGTGTTCTGATTGGATGAGATGTATCCTTCCATTGCTTACTTGAGGAGCTCTCTTTTTTACCTTTCAGCACTTCGTTTTACGGCATGCTTATTTGTTCTCTTCCTCTGTTTTATCTGTCTTTCCCTCTCACACTCTTCATTCCGTCCCACTGATCCCCAGTCCTCCTCCCCCGCTATCGTCCCTCTCCCCATCGGTATCCCTATCCCACTCCCCGTGTTAAACGTACATTATTTTTTATTTTGTTATTTTTATTGCGTGCTGCCGGACTGCAAGCATGCAGTTTTGCTGTCACTTATGTAAATTAGGATAGGCACTTGTATCATGGCACACTTCTGCACTTGTGTTATGCACAGCAGCCGTTATGGAAGGAGTTTTGTTTAATACAATACCATTTTAAGATTGCCAGCCATGCGTGTGGCTGTGTTTTGCATGTGCACAAGTGCAATCTGGCAAATCAATAGCTCCGCTTTCATAACGCTTTTTCATTTTATTGACCCTGCAGCTCAGTGTTCCAAACATAAAATGACTTGCAGCTCGCCGTGGTTTGTTTCCTGGTGTTCGTGACTTTGCTTTGGGGCATTGATTGACGGCGGGACTGCGAGGACCAGCAGCCCGTGTTCCATTCAGCTGTGCCTCTTCCCGCCCCTCCCACTTATGCTTATTTCTTTACGTGTGCTCCCCGCTTCGCGGAACGTGCGCGGGCGCGCGCCGGGCGAAGCCCGGGCCAAGGGCGGGCCCGTTTGAGCCCTATGATGTGTCTGACCCATTACAGTGCTTGAGAATGGCAGGTCGCACAGGAAAAAGTAACAAGGCTTTGTCTGGAGGCTCTGTGGGGGGTACTCCCGACAACTTCATTGTTAGAGCTGCATCGGTGCTTGCGAGAGAAATTGACATCACAGAGCGCCGACTTTCTCTTGATTTGGCTCACAACAAACGATCATCACTGGGTAATATTGTGCTGGCAAAAACACCAGATCACAGTGCAATCTTAAAAGTTAATATCCTCCCGCCACCTGCATGTTTGGATACTGACTTGAACACCAACGATAACGTGATTCAAATAACAAGTGGGTTTTATAATCCCCAATCCAGCGAAAACTCTATTGTAGCGATTAGGCCCCCGGTCGGGGTATCAACCCGTGCATCAACATTGGCAGAGTCCGGAGTGAAATCAACCGCGACTGGAACAACATTAGGAGCAATAGCAAAAAAGAAACGAGGAGGGGGCGTCAAAAGGGGTAAAAAAGATAAAAGCCCTAAAGTTAATTGCCCGGCGCAAACATCAGCAGTTCAACCCAACCTGGATCTTGGAACACATAGAGTAAATAACATCGACTCTAATGTTTTAGTTGAAGGCCCATTGGTTCTGGATGAAGGGTTTTGGGCTAAAGTGGGTGGCATTGTTGCATCTTCTATTAGACCAATTACAGACAGATTAAAGGTCATTGAAGAGAGACTAAAGAAAATTGAACAACTGACCTTATCAAATCTAGAACTTCACAAAAAGAACCAACCTACAGTCTATCCAACAACCCAAGCTAACTCCTTTCCCACTAAAGCTTTAAGTAACGCGCAGATGGCTATCCCGATGCCTATATCCAAGTCTTGCGTCGTGGATTTGACAAAAGGAATTCCCCGGAGTGATGCTGAAAGCGAACTGTACAGAGATAACGCGATAAGCCCCCAGGAAAAAAGTGACTCAACTAATATGACTGGTGAACACAATGTTGCAGGGAAGGGAGGTTTGTTTAAAGGGAAGGGTGGAAACTAATCTAACCAAATGGTGGATCAGGGCGTATCTCTCCCAAATATTGACCTACCCCCGGAATCTGTTCCGTACGTTGTAGTGTTGACAGGGGTCCCAGAGTTGGGTAAAGATAGCCACAAATCATTTATAAAATTAAAAAACAAAACTATACATTGGCTTAATGCCCACAGACCCTTACTTTACTACATTCAAAGCAAGATCCTACTTGTACGTAGAGTTAACTGGATAGGTAAAACAAGAAAAAATATTGTGGGGGATTGTGTGATCGTAAACTTCCAGGACAAGCAAGCTGTACAACACATTTGTGCTGGGTGGCCTGTTTTCACTAATACTAAAATACAGCCACTAAACCTAACTCATTTCTATACCCAGGAACCACCCAATATTATAATCAACAGAGAAGTCTCTGGGTGGAGAACTCTGCTGTAAGTGGCCTGAGGAGAGGATATGATTATGAGGGTTTTGGTTTGGAATATGGCTTCCCCACCAGCAATAGATATAGCGTGCTTGAAATGGTTGGTTGACTTACCCCAAAAATTGTAACATCTAGGACCCCTAATACAGCAAAGGCAAGAGAAAAAGCGGGGCAATATAGTGAAAATAGATCTATTAAAGTAGATGAGGGTGGGCAAAATGTATATATTGCAACAGGAGAAGTGAATACGAGGAACGATTCTAACCCCTTTAAGGATAATATAGGTATTCCTTGCAAACTGTCGGTATTTTCAACGGGTGGCGAACGGGGAAAAGTCCCTGTAGATAATCGGCAGAATATAGAATATTGTTCGCACCCTGTGGTTTGCCGTATTTCAGATGTAAATAAGAGTGATAATGTTATAGCTGAGACTACAGAAAAGGGCGACATCATTACCTTCCTATCTTGGAATGTTGCTGGGCTATCAAATAAGCTTAAGGACCCAGGGTTTCTACCTTTTATAGAAAACTTCACTATTATTTGCCTCCAGGAGTGTTGGGAATGGGAGGATATTCACATTAATGGCTTCCGTACCTTTCATACTCCTGCCATGTTGACAACAAGGGGCAGAAACAAAGGGGGTCTTTGTACTTACATTTCAAATACACTGAATGTCACGGTCACAAAATCTAACACCAACTCTGATTATTACCAGTATGTGGAACTGAAAGTGGGAGGAAACCAATTTATCAATATAATTAACTTTTATAACAATATCCGAAGGCAGCGTTAACTAAGGTTTTTGAAGAGATTTTACAAAGTCTGACAAATTTTGATGATAATTGTTCTGTGGGGAGATGTGTTCTATGGATGGGTGATTTCAATTGTTTTTTATGCCCTAATAGCCACACGGGCGCCTGTGGTTTGGACAACGATAGAGGCGACCCTTGCACCCATTGTTTACACACAACTGTTGGGAACTGTCTCAATAATCTATTATTTCATCTGGATTTGGGTTTTGTAAATAAACTATGTATTCCACAGGTTCCTTTTGCACCAACATTTAATGGTAGGGGTTGTATTTCAGTGATAGATTTTGCATTGATTTCTAATAGCCACTCTTGCCGTGTTCTTACTTTTAAAACATGCGATATGGCAATAAGCGACCATTTCCCAAATAGCCTCTCCCTCACCTTTGCAGCACGTAACAGGAAAAACACTGATCTAATTGACAATTTATATAATCATAGATAAGCCTAGCGAAAAAGAATGGCTACACCATAAAATGGAATAAAATAGAGCCCACTGCCTTCCTTGAAAATCTACTTAAGAATAAACATAAAGAATTCATATTATGCCTTACAGATAATGATGACTGTACTTCAGTCATTACGGCTTTTTGTAGCATTTCGGAAGAAATTTGCAACTCACTTACAGGAAGGTTGAAGAATAAGAGACCCAAGGCACAGGGTTGGTTCGACTCGGAGTGCAGCAAAGCTCATGCACACTTAAAGCGGGTACCTAAAGGCGAACCTAAAAATGCCTCAGAAATTAGAAACGCTAGAGCTACCTATTATAGTGCAATAAAGAACCGAAAGAAGGAATTAAAGCAGGAGGCTTGGGAGGCCTTGCATCAAGCCTGTTTGTTAAAAGATAATATAGGATTTTGGAAGGCCGTAAACGCCCCTTTTTTTGCAGACAGGAAAACTGACTCCATAGAGGTGGCAATAGATGAGGGTATTTGGATCAACTATTTTACTGAGTTATACAAAAAAAGATGATCTACCAGAGAGAATGCACGCTGAACCATCTGAGGTGGAGGAGAACAATGCTCATGGACAATTCCCAATAGCTATCACCTTTTCACTGTCTGAAGTTGAAATTGCTATAGCGGAGAGCACTGCAGGAAAAGCCCCAGGGCCGGATGGGGTCCCTGTAGATATATACAAATCCAATGTTAACCTATGGGCGCCCCTTTTGACTAATGTTTTAAATAGCTGCAACAAAACTGGGTTTCCTCTCACATGGCAAGAGGCGATTGTGGTCCCAATCTTCAAGAAAGGAGACCGTAACGATCCAAAATGTTATAGACCAATTTCATTGCTGGACTCCCTGATGAAGGTTGCGGGAAGGATTGTACTAAATAGGTTACAGCTATGGGCAGAAGACGCAGGTATTTTTTCCAAATTTCAATATCGTTATAAAATAGGATTGGGCACTACGGAACAAGGATCAAATTTAGCAATGATAATAGGCAAATATGCGATGGCAAAAAGGGATAAACTATATCTAACATTCGTCGATTTGAGCTCGGCATTCGATTGCTTGAATCACAAAATGTTATGGTCTACACTACTGCAACTCGGTATTGATGTTAACCTGCTGAATTTTATTAAAGAATTATATCGGGGGGCTGGTGCGAAGGTACGATTTGGGAGCAATGGTGAGTGTACCACCAAATTCCCCATAAATAAAGAAGTCCGGCAGGGATGCATACTTGCTCCATTTTTATTTAACTTATATATAAATAGTGTGGCATCCCATCTTACTCAAGATAGACAGGACTACCCCTAAATTGGAGACCGCCCAGCCCCCATTTTATTATAGGCAGATGATGCGGTAACTATGACCAGGACGCAAGTTGGTCTACAGAGATCGCTTACTACCTTTTCAAACTACATGAGTGCCAAAGGATTAAATATTAATATTAGTAAGACTTTTAGCATGTGTTGTACAACTAAGAGAAAACCCCGGTGTAAAATTTTCCTAACAAACACAAAGATAGAGACAACGAACGCTTTCTCTTACTTGGGCATTAATTTTGACAAGAAGGGGTCGTAGTTGTCATCAGCTTGTACGAGGAAATTAGCTTTTCCCGTGCTATTGGTGCAGTGAGAAATTTCGCAAATAGGTTAGGGGGCCGACCAGTGCAAGTTCTAGTGGACATATACAAATCGAAATGTGTGTCCACCGTAACATACGGCGCAGGAATCTGTGGGATAGCGGATACTCACGAAATTCAACTCTGTGAGAACGCATTCCTCCGGTACCTATTAGCAGTCCCTAGGTCTACCTCTACATATGTGTGTCATAAAGAATTGGGCCTAGTTTACATCTCGGACCTTATCAAAGTTAGTCCTATTCTGTTATGGCACAAGGTATGGACCTCTGAAGAGACCGGACTAAATAGAGATATACTCCAGGATTGTTTGAAACTCCAGGGGGCTCTTCAAATTGATTGGTTAAAATTTGTAAAAAGCTTCTTCAGAGATATCGGACACCCTGAATATTTTGATTCCCCGAACTGTTTAGCGACAACATCGAGAAAAAAGCTGAAAGAAACTTGTCTCCTTTTTATGGAGAATAAACGTTGGCTGCTAGAGGGCAATAAGATCTCTGTCTTTGAGAATCAATTGATTCTACATGGACAGGGTATCCAGCAATACCTCATTTCCACCCAAAGCAGTTATTGCCGCATGCTACTGACACGTTTTAGGGGGGGGAGTTTCTTTAGACTACTCATTTTCCCCGAGGCCAATTCTTGGTTCAAAAATCTGATTTTGTGCCCTTGCGATGACACATCGGTACAATCGATGTTACATTGTATATTGTTTTGCAAATTTTACACCTTCCCTAGGGAAAAATATTTAATACTCTTGCTCAGAAAGTGGGGTCTGAGACAATGCAGACCGGCTCTTGTGAGACTGCAAATGCTAGAAGATGAAATTACTATGTACTTAGTGTCAATGTTTTTAAAAAGCACTATTAGACATAGACTATCAATGAATTGACTAAACTTTTTATAATATTGTACTTTGGTATTTCCTTGTTCCCAATTACTTGAATTTTTAAATGATCATGATGACTATGTATTTCTGCTTTTAACTGTATATTTACCTGTGCTTTTGTGATTCTTTTAATTGAAATCGAATAAAGCTATTCTTGAAACTTGAAACTTGACTTGTATTCATAAAGCTTACATTCACACCTTCGAGTGTCTTGGCAACAAATGAAAGATGTTGGTTGTTACTCAACTCGGCGCCACTTATTTTATCAACTCTGCAAGGTTGAAAGGATGAGTGGAACCATCAAAATTTGAGCCTGTAACCTCGAAGTCAAACACAAAGTCCTAAAGTTATTGAATTGTTTCACTGAGTCACCAGACTGGCATTCATACTTTCACAGTTTGGATGCTGCAACATTCTTTTTTTTGCCATCAATGTCTACTCTTTCCCCGCCTAGAAATTCACTAAAATATGCTTACTCACTTGTTCTTTAACTTTTGCAGCTTATTCATGCTAGGTTATGTTATGTTATAATATAATATTTTCACATAGCAAGGTTTATTCACTCTCCTTCTATATACATTTCTGGATCTGGCATCCTCGGAGTGGTTTTTCCTGACTTTGGCCTCTACCTCCTGTGATTTTGATGCTGTGCTGGAATTTGTTTTTGCTGGCTTAGATGCTTTGGCCACTTTCCCACTGCTTATCAGTGTCAAAGTGTAAGTGCTCCCTGTTTAAATTGATATTTTGATTGGTTCTCCCTGATTGGCATATTTGTTTTACCAGTAGGTCCCTAGTAAAGTGCACTGAGTGTGCTAGGGCTGGTAAAACAAATGCTACTGGTGGGCTCTCAGCGCTGATTGTGCCACCTACATCAGTAGCCCTGAAAAGAGGTCTCAGGCCTGCCACCGCGGTGCCTGTGCGCAGTTTGTTTACTCCCATGTCGATTTGGCAAGTGCACCCACTTGCCAGGCCCTACCCTTCCCTTTTCTTACACATAGGACACCCCTATGGTAGGCCCAAGGTATCCCCCTGGGCAGGGTGCAGTGTATGTGAAAGGTAGGACATGTACTGGTGTGTGTAACATCTCATGATAGCGAAATACTGCCAATTTCGCTTTTCACTATTGAAAGGCTATCGTGCCCCCTAGGACCGAATGGGGAATGCTTTGTAACATTTTACAAGCATATCGTCCCATAGGGATAAGATAGAAAGCTTGAGTTTAGTATACCTGAACTCAGGATGTAATAACACATCTTTTAATAAGGATGTTTTTTAAGTTGTGTATTTGAAAATACCACTTTTAGAAAGTGACTATTTTCTTGTTCAACCTTCCTGTGTGCATTCCCTGTAGATAGCCTCGGGGAGGGGGTTGAGGTGTGCCTGGCCCTTCCTGGATGACTCAGCCCTGAGCTAAATAGACCCTGGCTGCATATAGAGTGGTGGAAGGAGATTTACCTTGCACCTGAATGGAGCCTGTCTCCCTTGCACAATGCTGTCTCCACCTCCTGTGGTCATACTGCACAAGTGAAGGCAGAACTGGTTTGAACGGGGCTCAGAGCCACCTGCACAAAGGGAACAAAGACATTTTGGGATATAAGAACTAGACCTAAAAACCCCAAACTTTAGATCATTCCTGGAATTCAAGAGGAACCTTTGCCAAGGAGAAGAGCTGGAGAGACTGAGGAGAAGTACTTCCCTTGCTGTGTGTCTGGGGTTGGCCTGCAGTGCTGTTTCTGCCAGGGAAAGGAGAAAGACTTTGCTGTGTGATGTGTGCTGTGTCCCCTGCTTGAAGGAGATCTCCAAGGGCCTGAAGTGAGCTGGCCTCCTGTTCAGAAGTCTCAGGGACACAAAGACTTCACCCCCAGCTCCCCTGAACTCTGCTTTTGTGAGTTCTGACCTCCCTTTAGGTGCCTGTGCCAGTTTGAGGCCTCTGGAGGTTGTTGCTGCTATTTGGGAGCTGGAAGAAAGAAGAAGCTTGAAGAACTACAGAAATCGACGCATCGCTCTACTTGTGTCTGTTTTCTCAACGCATCTCCACGGCATAAGAAAAGTTTCCACGCATCCCTGTGCTGCTGCAAAAACCGTTGCAGCGCCTGTCACTGCTGCAAGAATCAACGCATCAAGGGATCCCGGCTGAAGAGGGCTGATGCAGTGCCCCACGACGACGCCACATTGATCGCTGACGCATCCCAGATTTCCATGCATCGTACCTACGCGGCACGCTTTCCCGATGCATCACCTGTGAACCGGAACCGTCATGAAGAATCGACGCTTCACTCCCCATACCGACCGGAATCAACGCAACTCGTCCCCTGCATGTCGCAGAACTGTTGCATTGCCTCCCCAAGATCTTAGGAGTGTTGCATCCCTTTGTTTTCAAACTCTGTGTCTTTTTGGCTTGTTGGCTTGTGGAATATTGATGAATCAACAGGTACTTTGGTCAAAAGTCACACATCCATAGTTGTCTATGGTACATGTTCTTGAAACATTTGAAAGTCATATTTTTAACTGTGTCTGTTGGATTTTTGTAATTTTGGTCTTGTTTAGTTTAGAAAAAGATTCTTTATTTTTCTAAACTGGTGTAGTGTCCATTTGTGGTGTTTTCATTGTGTTACTGTGAGTGTTGGTACAAATACTTTACATATTGCCTTTGGATAAGCCTGTCTGCTTGTGCCAAACTTCCGAGGGGGTGAGCAAGGGTTATCTAAAGTGTGTATCCCCCTTACCCTAACTAGAAGCCAGGGTTCAAGTTCAAGTTCAAGGATTTATATAGCGCACTACTCACCCAGAGGGTCTCAAAGCGCTTGGGGAGGGGGTTCATTATTTATCGAATAGCCAGGTTTTAAGTTCTTTTCTGAAGGAGATGTGGTTCTTTGTAAGGCGGAGGTGAGTGGGGAGTGAGTTCCAGGTTTTGGCCGCCAAGTAGGAGAAGGATCTACCTCCCATGGTGGATCTATGGATACGCGGAACTGCAGTGAGGCCTTGATTGGAGGATCTTAGTTGGCGGGGGGGTGTGTAGAAGGAAAGTCGAGTGTTGAGGCATTCGGGCCCTAGTTCGTAGAGGGCCTTGTGCGCGTGGGTGAGGAGACGGAATGTTATTCTCTTGTTGACGGGAAGCCAGTGGAGGTCTTTCAGGTGGCTGGTAATGTGATCTTGGCGAGGGACGTCCAAAATGAGTCTCGCCGATGCGTTTTGGATACGTTGGAGTTTTTTTTGTAATTTGGCTGTGATTCCGGCGTAGAGGGTGTTTCCGTAGTCTAGTCGATTCGTAACCAGTGCGTGGGTGACGGTCTTTCTTGTCTCGGTGGGGATCGAATGGAAGATTTTTTTGAGCATACGAAGTACGTTGAAGCAGGAGGATGAGACGGCGTTGACTTGTCTTGTCATCGAGAGGGAGGAGTCTAGGATGAAGCCTAGGTTACGTGCGTGGTCTGTGGGTATGGGTGCAGAACCCAGATCCGAAGGCCACCATGAGTCGTCCCAGGCAGAGGGGGATGATCCTAGGATGAGCACTTCCAATTTGTCGGAGTTAAGTTTTAGGCGGCAGTTTTTCATCCATGTGGCTACTTCTTTCATGCCTTTGTGAAGGTTGGTTTTGGCGGTGTTGGGGTCTTTGGTGAGGGAAAGGATCAGCTGGGTGTCGTCAGCGTAGGAGATGATGTTAAGGTTGTGTTGACGCGCGATGGAAGCGAGTGGACTCATGTAAACGTTGAAGAGGGTGGGACTGAGTGATGATCCTTGTGGTACTCCGCAGATGACTTCGGTGGCCTCTGATTTGAATGGGGGAAGTCGGACTCTCTGGGTTCTCCTAGCAAGGAACGAGATGATCCAGTCCAAGGCTTTTCCTTTTATGCCGACGTTGTTGAGGCGTTGTATGAGGGTGCTGTGACAGACAGTGTCGAAGGCGGCGGAGAGGTCGAGTAGTATGAGGGCCACTGTTTCTCCGTTGTCCAGTAGTGTTCGGATGTCGTCTGTTGCTGCTATGAGGGCGGTTTCGGTGCTGTGTTTGGCTCGAAAGCCGGACTGTGAGGGATCGAGGGAGTTGTTGGATTCGAGGAAGGCGGCGAGTTGGCTATTGACGGCTTTCTCGATGACTTTGGCCGGGAATGGGAGGAGGGAGATGGGGCGATAGTTTTTAAGTTCAGAGGGGTCTGCTGTGGGTTTCTTCAGGAGGGCGTTGACTTCGGCATGTTTCCAGCTTTCTGGGAAGGTAGCAGAGTTGAAGGAGCAGTTGATGACATAACGGAGATGGGGTGCGATGATGGAGTCTGCTTTGTTGAAGATGTGGTGGGGACATGGGTCGGTTGGCGAGCCAGAGTGGATGGAATTCATTATTCGGGTGGTGTCTTCAGTGGTAATTGGTTTCCAGGCGCTGAGGTAGTTGGAGGGCGGTTTAGGATCTGAGGGGGGTGGAGAGGATTGTTCGTTGGGACTGTTTTCGAAGCTGTTATGTATGTCGGCAATTTTGTTGTAGAAGAAGGAGGATAGCGAATAGCAGAGGCCTTGGGAGGGAGTGATGTTGTTTGAGGCTGCGGTGGGGTTGGTGAATTCTTTGACGATGTTGAATAGTTCCTTGCTGTTGTGGGCGTTGTTGTCGAGTCGATTCTTGAATGCTGATTTCTTGGTGGATCGAATCAGCTGGTGGTGTTTGCGGGTGGCTGCCTTGAAGGTGGTCATGTTGTCGGTGGTTGGGTTTTTTCTCCATGTTTTCTTGAGAGTGCGGCATAGCTTCTTGGATTTCTTAACGTCATCGTTGAACCAGGGGGCCTTTTGCTGTCTTGTGTGGTGTGATGGTTATTCAAGGGTGCTTATTCGTCAGCGCTGTGAGTGATCCATTGTTTGAATTTGATGGCAGCTTGGTTTGGGTCCGATGGGGGGACGGGTGGGTTAAGGTTGAGCGATGTGAGGAGTTGTTCGGTGGTGATTTTGTTCCATTTTCTTCTGGGAATAGGTTGTGGGGGGTTGTGGGTTGAGGTGGTTTTGTAGCTGAAGTGAACGCAACTGTGGTCCGTCCAGTGGAGAGCTGTGGTGTGATCAAAGGAGATGTGTTTACTGGAGGTGAAGATTGGGTTGAGCGTATGTCCGGCTATATGGGTGGGGGTGTCAACAAGTTGTTTGAGACCAAGATTGGCCAGGTTGTCCAGAAGGGTGGTGGTGTTGCAGTCGTTGTTCTTTTCCAGGTGGAAGTTGAGGTCTCCTAGTAGAATGTAGTTCTCGGAGGTAAGGGCACGTGGGCTGATGAAGTCGGTGATGTCTTCGTTGAATTGTGTACGGGTTCCTGGTGGTCTATAGATGAGGGTGCCTCTGAGTGTGGTCCTAGGGTCGGTGTGGATCTGGAAATGGAGGTGTTCGGCGGTTGTGAGGTTATCGTCGGAGCTGGTCGTGATTTTGATGGTGTTCTTATGGACGATGGCGATGCCTCCTCCTGTTTGGATGGTGCGGTCTTTTCGGATAATCTTGTAATTGTCCGGGATGGCTATGGCGATGTGGGGTGTTGATGATGCGTTCATCCATGTTTCAGTGAGGAAGGCGACGTCCGGTGACTTAGTGTCGAGTAGATCCCAGAGTTCGGTGGCGTGTCTGTGGACCGAGCGGGTGTTCAGCAGGATGCACTTCAAGTGGTTAGAGTCGGAGCTGTGTTTGGGGTTAGTGGATGTGGTATAGGTCTTGATGCTGGTAAATTTGCAGGAGTGGCAGGCGAAGGGACCGTGGGTACGTCCCGGGGCAGCTTCGTAGCATTGAGGTGTGCGTCCGGGGTTAAGGGCTAGGAGGGTGGCAGCGTCAAACGTTATGCGGGAGGTGATGGGTTTGCGGGGACCAGGGGGTCTGGTGCTGGGCGCGGTCCAGGCGCGGACGGGCGTAGACGGGCTTACCTTTGGCGCACCTTCGGCGCGCATTTGGCGCGTCCGCTGCGCGTGAACGCTGCGCGCAAATGTATCTGTCATAACTGGGGAGTGGAGGGGGCGGAGCGTGGGCGGGGCAGCTGGGAGGCGGTAGCGTGGGGGGAGGGACGGGCTTGAGGCACAACCAAATGGCAGCAACCAAAATAAAGGCAAACACGACGATAATGGGGCTATTGGGGCTAAAATAATGCAAAATAAAGCCAAATAATGCTGTGGGCACAGTCAGGCAATACTCGACCTCAGGGGTCAATGCAGGCAATGCAAGCGGTGGAGCGCCAGGAGCACACACAGGCACAATTAATTTCCAGCAATGCGAGGCGCTACAGCAAGTAAACAACTAAGCAGGCACAGATCGATTAAATGCACAGATACGTTTTGGCAGCAGTGGGGAGAGCAGCGCTACGATACCCAGAGATGCAGGAGACAAGGGGAGCAACCGCTACGTCCGGAGACAGGCTGGTCACCTATTTGGATAAAGGTACCTACCTCTGGCAACTAGAGACCCCCATTTACAACACTTTCTCCCAAAGAAATACTGTGTTTTCATCACTTTCAACTTTATCCACAATATTGACTCTCTTTTTAGGTCTCGCCTAGACAGAGCTTGCACTGTCTCTTCTAGAAATGCTGTATTCAGGATATGGGCATTCCAAACTCCCAGCACTTCTGGTCGGTTAGTTGACCTGCCTTTCTAAATTCCATTACTCTGGTCGGCTAATACTGTGTCCATATGTACTGCCTTTGTATGCTTGATTTCCTTCATGTAGACATCATCACTTTTTTTTTAGTTGGCCATCTCTGACCATCTGTTACCTCCTCGCTTGCACCCCCTCTCTCCCATCATTGTTGCCCTTCTTTCTGTGTTGCTGCAGACCTGCATGACACTGCAGTGACTTTTGTATCAAGGGCAGTACGCCACACTTTAGCTCTAAACGTCTAAAGGTAAAGCGCGGTGTGCCACCATTTTTTCAAAAGTCAATAAATAAAAAATAAAGGCGGGCAGATGCTGCATTTCTTTTCCATTAATTTGCCTTTATAGCAATGACAGCACGTCGTGCTTTAGCGCTTTACCTTTAAACAAATAAAACGAAAGCGTGGCGTGGCATGCCAAGATTGCTACAATAATAAATAAACAGAAAAGAAAGGCTGTCGCACAATTTTTATTTTTTATTTATTGACTTTTTCAGCAATTGCGGCATGCCACGCTTTAGCATTAAACATCTAAAGTGAAAACTGGACGTGCCACCATTGCTACAAGTGTCAATAAATAAGAAAACAAAGGTAGGTGGACGCCGCATTTCTTTTCCATTTGCAAAGCCAATAGCTCTGCATTTAACTGATGCGAGACCTTTTGCATTGGAATGCTTGTTTCACTCATTTTATAGCTACACTCTCATTCTCAACAGTCTATTTTGTAGCTTCCCATCCTGTCTCCCTTCTGTCTCATCTTGTTTGCACTCCTTTTATATTCTAGCGCCCTTACTCTTCAATGGTTTACCCTCTCAAAATTGGTCATTCCCCTTTCTTTTCATTGCCGTTCTTAACTTTCACTACTCCTGGTCCTCCTCGGTCATCAGTGCAAATCCTCTGAAGACTGCTCCTAATACTTACTGCACATGTAGGAACTCCCAGTAGTGTCACCAGATTGTTTGTTTGCAGCCTTTATCATCCCCAAATGATCCTGTGTGAGCATGACACCAGCAGAAAAAGGTCTTGACCCTGGGCAAATCTTTCTTTGTTGCAGCAGGTGCAGGTGTACCTGGGCCTTGGGCCTGAACCCTGATTTTGCCTGCATTTTATAATTCAGAGAGCAGCCAAGGGCCCCAGTTCCTTCCTGTGGTCCAGGACACACTGATTATGCTACTGTATTGGCCCCAATTAGCACGTTTTAAAATGCCTATCCCTTCTTTTACAGTGCAGACCATGTTAAAGTGAGACTGACTTGACACTTGAGGACCACAAGTCCTCAAGTTGTTTCTACTAGTAACACCATTGTCATTCATGCAAGGGTTATGGCATACATTAGCATTATTACTGCCGGTATCAACACTGTTGGGTGGGCATAGATTAGGGCATACATTGACTTTGCATTTATCGGTATTGACATGGTTTGCAGTCACAGGCTATGGCATATGTTGGTATTACATTTTTTGGTATGGCCATTGTCGGGCATGCTCATATCATGGTATTCATTGACATCCCATTTACCCACCCCACCACTCCCCCTCTAGGTCATTCTTCAACTGCTCTGTCCTCCTCATACATCATGACAGTTATATTATTTAACAGTGTGTGTGTGTCTATAGTGTTTATTACTTTTTCCCTAGCCATGTGCATACTACCTAATTTGAGGACTGTGTTTTTAAAGCAGGAAACCCACACTTGTAGGAAAATCATATAACAGAAGTACAATAATAAAAAATGGCATTAGTGATGTGACTAATTTGGACACTCATAGAGGTATCCACAAAAAGATGCTATGCAACCAATTCTGCTCCGGGGCACATCCCTCCTTCTTCATGCCAGTTTGCAGACGATGCAGTTCTTGTATGGCACGAGCTAATGTCTTGTTGTCCAAATCATTTCAGGGAGTAAAGGTGCAACAGGAAGCACCAATCTTGGCACACACCTCACCGTCCATTGCTGTCATCAAGTCCAACACTACTGATGCTGCATCACCATAAGGTGGATGACTCTCAGTTCTTGATTGATATCATTTAGGCTGAGCTCAGTACCAATGATCATCTTCAGCCACTCCCACCTGGTTATTTGCAACCAGCGGGCGTTTGTCTTTGTTTGCATGGTGTAGAAGGGTATTTACCCTCTGGCGCTCACTTGAGACTCTGTGAACAGTCTAAATTCTCCTGGAATGTCCTTGTACTAAGACCAGCCAAAATAGTCAGCAGTTCTGCTCCTTCGAGCCTGATGCCACAGAGTTGTTTTTTTCTGACAGATGTAAAGTCAACTCAGACAGATCTTCTTCAGGGATGACCAGGGTTGGGGTTTGTATGGTCATGATGGTGCAGAGGCCCTGCCATCTGGATACGAGCTGGATGTAGGCAGGGTCGCCACATTGGCAGTAGAAATCCATCAACGTTGAGTTGCCACATTGCAGGTATGGTACATGTAGTATCACGCCGCGGTTTTCATTATTGCCCAACGGTATAGTTCCTTTTCCTCTGCAACATAAAGAGTACAGTGTAAGTTTCCATACAATTAGGTGTTGCTCCTTTCCCTTCAACCATGTATACCTATTAATCTTGCTATCCCAGATTTACTGGAGCGGTGTGTCTATGCTAGCGTTGGATCCCCTCCCGTGAGACTCATTTCCCCCTGTGTGATTGAGATGAGCATTCCTGCACTGGAATTCCATGTCCAGGGTCCACTTGTCATTAAAGAAGGTGGCCAAAAAGACCTGATTAATTATGAACAGTTATCTTTTTTGGCACACAGGTGGAGTTTTAAAACATTAAACTTCACTCACGGAACGGACTCATTGCCATTCATCTATTAGTCCAATTGTTCAATTTCAAAGTTCGTCAATACACCACATTACATTTCAAGTGTCAAGAGAAAAAATATGAAAGATTGGTGAAAAAAATGAGTGAAAGGTCAGAAAGTACCTCACGTAAGTGTCACCAGGGGAGCTGCTGGTTGGTACTGACCAGTTTGGCCACGTTATCATCATCCATGACTTTCATGACCATAAAGGAAAAAAGGTTGTCCAAATTTCTCCGAGGTGAGGTAATCAAAGAAAGAAAGACAGTAATTCATTTTGTACAGATGCACTGTAAGTGCTTGTGTTATTCAGTACCCACTGGCCCCCATTGTGAAAAAAGCGAGATTCAGTTCTCTAAGTTAAAATGAGGTATGCCTCAATAGGTAAATGGCAATGAGTCCATCCTGTGAGGGAAGTTTATTATTTTAACACTCCCCCTGTGTGCCCAAAAGGATAACTGTTCATAACAAATCAGGTCTTTTTGGGTTCATAAGGTACTGATTGGGGGGGGGGGGACCTGATTATTAACCCCCTGATGCTTTTTTTTTTGTGTATGATTAATGATGGTGGCCCCCAAAGATGTTAAGGGCCACCCAGGGAACAGAGGCAGGTGCATACGTATGTGTGCACTAGTGCAGTGGCTTCTAGGAGCCTCTTTTCCATGAAGTCAGTGGCTAAACAGAGTCCTCCCATTTGGTGTCCCTTCGGCGCATCCTGTCTACCTCGGATTGGATGTTGCTAGGCTCGGTGAAGATATACAGTGCAGTGAGGTTATTCTCATACCAAGTGAAGTTTATTAGCATTCTATGGGTTTCTACTCTATCGGCATGTATCTTCGCCCTGATCCTACATAGGTACAGATGGACAAGGCGTTTTGCTCTTTCAGGGGCTATCACATGGGATAGGTAAATTCTGTCTGCACCTACAGCGTGGGGTATCAGTGAACATATGTAATATGACCTGTTCATAGTTTGAATGCTTACGGCAGTCGTGTGTTGGTACCAGGTGTCGGGAAGGAGTGTGATGTGTAGTGCATGAGGAATACTAGCGTTAGATTTTTTGTGTAGGTGTATGTGAGGTGAGAGAGGCCCCTGTGCATTTGTTGCAAGTATGTAGAAGTAGAGTTTATGAGATTAGGCAGACGTCTACCTCCGGAGACACTCAAGAGCACCCCCGCTAGATAGAGCATATACAGCAATACAAAAATACATAACTTAAAAAGCATTTATAGGCTGTAGGGTTGTCTTCAGGACAGGTGTCTGCCGTCTGGGTGCCCACAGGTGTCTTGTCTTGGTGCAGTGAAAAAAAAGTCTTTCAAGGTATTGTTGCAAAAGTCAATGTACCCTGTATTACTTGAGCGATTGGTGTTGTGTAAGAAAGTCCTTTTGATAACTTTGCTTCAAGGGATGGTGGGCAGTGGCAGTGTCGGTGCACTTTCAGCTCAATCACAGACCTGTAGGATAAGAGTTGCGAGTTGTAGGCTAGCTTTGAAAAAATACATTGCAAAGCAGTTGTTAGGAAAATGCCAGAGTTTACATTTTTAAAGCCAATGTGAATGCTGTTCCTCTAATTGTGGTGCCTAGTTAATAGAGATAAGTGGACCAGCCACCAACAAGGAGATTGTGGTGGTGGAGGGGTACTAGGAGGGGGAGGGATTCGGAGGGGACGTAAGCAAACCGGTTGAGAGTACTCATCCCGGTACAGGCGAGGAGGGTAAGTGATCCGCTCCGGTCCCCCGCTGGACATGTAAATACTCTAGAGGCATAGGTGCAGTGGCCTGGGATCAACCGGTTTACTTACGTTACTCTCTGTTTGTTGGGTGCTGACAACATTGTCTCTTGGACCGTGCTTCTCCCTCCCACTAGCCCATTTTGTAACACTCTGGGGGGCTGACCGGGTACTGTGCGGTGTGATCACTTGGTCGGCCAGGGGCGTCCACTAAGGGAAGTGGCCATATACATGTGCAGTGCCTGGCCACGACCTTCATTTGCTGGTGGGTTGTGGTGCAGTGAGTCGGGTTTACCTCGTGGCGGCTGTCCGCTTGCAAAGAGGAGTGGACAGACCTGTTAACACAGTGATTTACCTCTGCCCCACTAACTCATGCCCTATGAACCTTTTTTGCAACTGATTTTATTTTACAGGACACCATACTCTGAGGTGTCTGATTGATTCACCGTACCCGCAGAGGCGACATTCCCGAAAGTGGGAGGTGAGTTTCATTGTGACAGATGGCACGTTTCCTCCATCATACATGTGCGTTACCACACTCATAGTGCAAGCCTTGCCCACATCACAGTGTTTTTTTGCCTGCTGGGTTTTAACTATTATTCTCCACAGTGACCACCAGTTCCTAGTGATAGACCAGTCTTCTTACATATGGTTGGATAGTGTCCAACTATGTGTTTTTAACATGCTTCTGGGGTTGTAAACCACACCCCTAATTCACGTATAATTTGTGTACTATTGTGCCTAGTCCGCCATTGAACTTTCTTACGTATGTAAGGAGAAAACTAGGAGGTTGGAGGCGAACATCATGTGACCACTACAGAGATGTTTACAATAATTCACAGGAGAATTTATGTATACTTTTCATATTGTTTTCTTTAGGTCATCGAACACCACTACTAGAGAGACTTGATGTAGTGTTTTTCTGTGGTAGTTAGCTATTAGCTGCACCATTGAGTGTAGATGGATTCAACTTTCACATATTAGGTCCTGAAGAATTGCCACGGTATTGAACAGCCATTAGGCAAGAAACATGTTGACCCCACGAGATGAGCATAGCTTCAACTGAACCCTCACATCAGTGGAGCTGCCACTCTACACACTTTTAAAGAGGTGAATAACCAACCTGAATACAAATATTATTTGGAATATCTAACCTTTTTTAACGCACTCACTACACTTCACTGTATCTACACTTTCACGGGCCACACACCCCCACTTCATCAAACGGCTAAGGAACAAAAGATCTCTGATAAAGAGCCCCTTCGCGGGTGCCCATTGGGTATTGCAGCGCCGACCGAACGAGGAGCAGGTCCAGATGATGAAGCATGACACCTAGCTTGCTGGGTGTGTGAGGACCCTAGTTCCGCATCAGCGGGATCCCCTCTGAATCCCTCCCCTACACCAACACCATCATCTTTTTGGTGGCTGGTCCACTTATCTCTATTAACTAGGCAACACAATTAGAGGGAAAGCATTCACATTGGCTTTAAGGATCTGACAGGGCATTTTGGCTGGACCTCTTTAAAAAGCCCTACCGTCCCCCCTTTTTGAGAAAGAGCGTTTACATTTTACCAATCTGCTCGATGATTTGACTGTGAGCAAATATTTCCTAATGGGGTACTGGAAAAAAAAGTGCTAAGATTTTAGGAGAATGGTGAGTTTTAAACTGTTTTAAGAGGTGCTAGGATTTTAGGGGAATGGTGAGTTGTTAATTGCTTTAATGGTCTTTGTATTTTGTGTTCCCCCCTCTCCTTGCTATGGTAGGGACAGTACTATCTACCTGAGGGCTGCTCCATTTAAAGGTGTGATGTTTTGATCGGGTCAGGGGTGTCCCTTTAACTGTATGTGTTGTTTGCAATTGTGAAGGAAAGTGGATGTTGGGATCTTAGGCTAATGCTTCCGTTAACACGTGTGCGTCCCTTGGGTCTCTGTGTGTGCTGAGGAATGAGGGCTTTCTCTATTTAGACTGAGTTACTGGATTACGCCCTTCTTCTGGAAGGATTGAGAATATTTGGCCTGTTTTTAGGCTGTTTAGTGCGGGTTCTGGCAGGCAGTTATCTGTGGTTTTGGGCATTGCTAATTTTAACAATGGATACAGGTGGTTGGAAGTAGGCCTGGCTGGAGATCGTGGAGTTCTGCTATGCGGAACTCCACAAAGTGGCTAAAAATTCCACTGCACAATGTTGAGTTTGGCATGTGGACGAAGTGTGCCGGGCGCCCATTTGTGTTGCCATGTGAAACGCACAGTGTGTCCTCGCATTTTAGTTAGCATGTGAATGGCACTACGTGGTTCTCATGTGTGTCCTCGCATTGGAAATCATGTGTGAACGGCAGCGCGTCGTACGCATTGGTGCGGCCTTCTTGTTTCTGTACTCTCTGTTATGGTGCTGGGCCTATATTAATAATCCCTCTTTAATCTCTTTATTCTTCCCCATTTGAAACTTATCTATCCCTCATTTTTATTTATTATATTAGTGTGTGTCTTTGGGTATTTTATGTTTTTGGAAACATTTTTGGTGTTTTTCGTGACTTTTGTATTTTGTTTACTTTTTCCTTTACTTCCTTATTTCTTCTTTCCTTTCCCTTCCTTTTCCTTCTGTTATACCCAACCCAGTGCCATTGCAGAGGGTCCTCTTCCTTGCGGGTGCCGCAGCTCTCCAGGTGTGCAACCCCAGGTGATCTTTAGCGAGGAGGAGGTAGCAGCACTTGTTTGTTTTGCGCAGTGCACCTCCCCGCCATGCTGGTAGCAGGCGGCAGGCGCGACAGCGGGCACCACCTGCTTTAGCATTGGCTGCACTGGGGGGAGGGTGCTCCAGGGTGTGCGGCACACCAATCAGGTTTGGCACACCGTGAAGCAGCTGATGCACCGCTAGGTGAATATCTTGGACCAAGAACAGGACCTGCTCGATCTGCTAGGCATCAAGATTCCGGGGCTTGGTGAGTATTCATTATTTGTTGTGTCTCTGTTCTACAATGCTAAAAAAAAATCATAATAGCATGCTGCTCACAATCAGAGGTAAGTTATGTTTAGTTTATGTTCGAATTTTAATTATTATGTGATACAGTTCCTAGTTTCTGCTAAGACGGTGCTCAGTGCTACCTAATCATACTCATCATTGACACTCACTTTACATAATTAATTAAAAAGTAATTGCAGACTATCCTCCGGCCAGTATAGTGAATCTGTGGTATCAGTGAGTAGAGGGTTCTCTCTGTGACTTTGTTTATGTAGTTCGTACAGTTCGTACGCAGCGGACGCGCGCAGCGGGCGCGCTGCTGGCGCGCCTTCGGCGCGCCTAAGGCAAGCCCGTCTGCGCCCGTCTGCGCCCGTCTGCACCTGGCCCGCACCCAGCGCCAGGACCCCTGTCTCCCGCAGACACCAGCCCACCCGCCGGACCTACGACGCCACCGAAATCTACACACTCAACGCCGGCCGAATCCCGGGCTGCTATCGAGCCACCCCGAGACGCACCCACGGACCCTTCTGCTGCCACTCCTGCAAGTTCACCTGCATCCGGACCTGCACTACACCAGCACCGACCAAGCCGAGCACCAGCAGCAACCACTTCAAGTGCATCCTGCTCAACACCCGGTCCATCCACAGACACGCCGTCGAGCTCTGGAACCTACTCGACACCACAGCCCCAGACCTCGCCTTCCTCACGGAAACCTGGATAAACGCCTCCTCAGCGCCCGACATCGCCATCGCCATCCCGGACCGCTACAAGATCATCCGGAGGGACCGCGTCAACCAGACAGGAGGAGGCATCACCATCATCCACAGGAACACCATCCGCATCACGACCAACACTGACGACACCCTCGCACCCGCCGAACACCTGCACTTCCAGATCCACATCAACCCCAAGACCACCCTCAGAGGCACCCTCATCTACAGACCCCCAGGACCCTGTACACAATTCAGCGAAGACATCGCCGACTTCATCAGCCCGCACGCCCTCCTCTCCACTGACTACATCCTCCTCGGGGACCTCAACTTCCACCTGGAGAACAACAACGACCGCAACACCACCACCCTGCTGGACAACCTCGCCAACCTCGGTCTCAAGCAGCTGGTGACCACCCCCACCCACTACGCCGGACACACACTCGACCCCGTGTTCTCATCCAGCAAGGACATCACCTTCAGCCACGCCACCGGACTCCACTGGACGGACCACAGCTGCATCCACTTCAGCTTCAGAAGGACCAAGATCCACCACCACCAACAACAGGTGGCACGCAGAAGCTGGAACAAGATTACAGCCGACCAGCTCGCGAACTCCCTGAGCATGAACCCTCCCACCAGCGCAACTAACCCAAGCCAGGCAGCCACCAACCTCACGAAGTGGATCAGCAACTGCGCAGACGACCTCGCCCCTCTGAAGACCCCGCGTAGCAGACCCGGCAGCAAGAAAGCCCCATGGTTCACCGACGAACTCAAGAGCTCCAAGAAGAACTGCCGAGCACTCGAGAAAGCCTGGCGCAGAGACCCAGCACCGAACAACATGACTGCCCTCAAGCTCGTCACCCGAAAACACCACCAACTGATCCACGCCACCATGAAAACTGCATTCAAGGAACGACTGGACAACAACGCACACAACAGCAAGGAACTCTTCAACATCGTTAAAGAGCTCTCCAACCCCAACGCCGGAAACAACGACATCACCCCTTCGCAAGACCTCTGCAACTCCCTCGCCTCCTACTTCCACAACAAGATCGCGGACATACACAACAGCTTCAGCACTCAACCGACGCACGCCACGACTGAACCACCGCCCCCCACCACCACCCTCCGCGCCTGGACCCCCATCAGCACCGAAGACACCATCCGCACGATGAACTCCATCCACTCCGGATCTCCGACCGACCCCTGCCCTCACCACGTCTTCAACAAGGCCGACGCTGTCATCGCACCCCACCTGCGGGACATCATCAACACCTCCTTCAACACCGCTACCTTCCCGGAGAGCTGGAAGCACGCTGAACTCAGCGCTCTACTAAAGAAGCCATCAGCCGACCCCACCGACCTCAAGAACTACCGCCCCATCTCGCTGCTCCCGTTTCCTGCAAAAGTCATTGAGAAGACCGTCAACAAGCAGCTGGTCGCCTTCCTCGAGACGAACGGATCCCTCGACCTCTCGCAGTCTGGCTTCCGGGCCAACCACAGCACCAAGACCACCCTGATCGCAGCCACCGATGACATCCGAGCCCTGCTCGACAATGGAGAAACAGCGGCCCTCATCCTCCTAGACCTCTCCGCGGCCTTCGACACTGTCTGCCACCGTACCCTAGTGCGGCGCCTCAGCAACGTCGGAATCCAGGAGAAGGCACTGGAATGGATCATCTCGTTCCTCGCCGGAAAGACACAGAGAGTCCGCCTCCCCCCGTTCAGATCAGAAGCCACCGAAGTCATCTGCGGCGTTCCCCAAGGCTCCTCGCTCAGCCCAACCCTCTTCAACGTCTACATGAGCCCCCTCGCAGCCATCAAACGCCAACACAACCTCAACATCATCTCCTACGCCAACGACACCCAGCTGATCCTCTCCCTCACCAACGACCCCGCCACGGCCAGAGCCAACCTACACGAAGGGATGACAGACGTAGCCAAGTGGATGATGAACAGCCGCCTGAAACTGAATTCGGACAAGACGGAAGTCCTCATCCTGGGATCTTCACCCTCCGCCTGGGACGACTCCTGGTGGCCCCCCGCCCTGGGCAACGCACCCAAACCAACAGACCACGCACGCAACCTGGGCTTCATCCTGGACTCCTCCCTCTCCATGACCAGACAAGTCAACGCCGTCTCCTCGTCGTGCTTCAACATCCTGCGCATGCTACGTAAGATCTTCCGGTGGATCCCCACCGAGACCAGGAAGACGGTCACCCAGGCCCTCGTCACCAGCCGTCTGGACTACGACAACTCCCTCTACGCCGGAACCACCGCCAAACTCCAGAAGAGACTCCAGCGGATTCAGAACGCCTCTGCACGACTCATCCTGGACATCCCCCGACGCAACCACATCTCCGGACACCTGAGAGATCTGCACTGGCTCCCGGTCAACAAGAGAATCACCTTCCGTCTCCTCACCCACGCACACAAAGCCCTACACAACCAAGGCCCAGGATACCTCAACAGCCGCCTCAACTTCTACGCCCCCACACGCCAGCTTCGATCGACCGGCCACGCCCTCGCCTCCGTCCCCCGCATCCGAAGAGCCACCACAGGAGGAAGGTCCTTCTCCTACCTGGCCGCCAAGACTTGGAACTCCCTCCCGACCCACCTCCGCCTGACCCAGGACCACCTTGCCTTCAGGAAGCAGCTCAAGACCTGGCTGTTCGAGCAGTAGCGGACCCCCCCTCCCCTAGCGCCTTGAGACCCTCCGGGTGAGTAGTGCGCTATATAAATGCTTTGATTGATTGATTGATTGATTGCAGTTCCAAACTGTTTCACAGAGATGTGTAGTATGTATTGCCAAAAAGGGAGACTGAAGTGGTCCATCAAGGGGTTAAGAAAAGAGAATAGAATCAAAGATCATTCAGTGCAATGCATTAGTTCCAAATGTAGTTTTTGTTAAGGAAATTTGGAATAGGGATTTTAGGATTAGTATGGGCAACTCAAGGATAGTCGAAAGACTCGAAAATAGTACTATAGATGATCTGCTTTAGAGAAGTAAAATTGTTTGACTGTGTTTGCCTGTTATAATAATTTTGTGGAGATTAATTGAGCCATTAATCTGTTTTTTTATCTTCTTCATTTCTTATATGAGCACCCAAGGGCAAGAAGAGGGACTTTGTAGAGGCTCCAGGAGAAGTTGGTCAGCCAGAGGCGCTGACCACCAGCACCGCTGCCAAAGGCAATGCTAATCCCAGTAAGTCCTATTATTTTTTAATATGTTGGATTTTATAATTGTTGTGGGCTTAGGGTAGAATATTGGGGTACTGGAATATTGGTGCTAGGTTCCAGGATGAGAGTTGCTACCTGGAGGCTGGTGTTGCTGGTGAGAAATAAAGTTTCTCTGACACCCTTACCTGCTGTCTTCCTTCCACGTATCAAAAACAGAGGACAAGGGGCCCCTACTCACAGAGAAAGCAGAGTAGTTAATGAATATCAGAAACAAAGGTTCCTGTGGAATGGTAAAACTGGGTGTTGATAAAATAATGCGCAATCGCAATGAATGGGTTAAGGTGATGTCAGAAAAAAAGAGACCATATACACCTATGGTATGGTTTAACACAGTTGTATATTATGTTTCAAAAACAATATGATAGAAAAATAACAAGGTAGTGTGTAGTGTCCCCAGTGAAAAACAGGAACCTAAATTATTGATGACAAATTGTGACAATTTTTACTAGGTTTTCAAAGTGTTACAAAAGTCAACCATCTGTAAATATATACAATATAAACAGCAGCTATATACAATGATATTTTCTGATTTTAATGGTTCGCTTTTCTCTCTTTTGTCGATGAAATGTCAACCCTATGTGCGGGGTAGGGTCTCATCAGGACTTAGGAATGTAGGGACATCTGAGCGGTGGACTGCGCAGCCGTGTGAAGAATGTATGCCAGCAGTGAGTGATAGTGAAGAAAAGGATACTCACAAGGAAACCCAGCCGGGTTCCCAAGTGAGAGTGGGGGTTGGCAATCTGTGCATAGCACAGCACTAATGATGAAACGTTGACACACCTACCATGTGTGGGCTGAAGTTGGGGAGGGGGAACTCTTAGATTTGAGCAGTAGTCTGTGTCATAACAAGATGGAACAAGGGTTGGTGTCCGTATCCTAGATTCAATGTCTGGTACATGTAATGTATCCGGATATTTACAGTGACAGCCTAAGTCTATCTGCACGGATCAGTAGCTTCAAGACGATACGTAAATGGAAGTGGAGTTCCTCAAAGCACGTGACAGTCCAGCATGCTGGCAACATGACTGCATCAGTCTGTCGGCTGCAGGTCTAATGACATGCAGCCGACAGACTGATAAGGTTGTGTTGCCAGTGCGCTGGATTGTCACGCACTTTGAGGAACTCCACTTGTTCCATCTTGTTATGACACAGACCACTGCTCAAATCTAAGAGTTCCCCATCCGCAACTACAGCCCACACACGGTGGGTGTGTAATCAGCAAATATTATTGTATATAGCTGCTGTTTATATTGTTTATACTTACAGATGGTTGACTTTTGTAACACTTTGGAAACCTTGTCAAAATTGTCACAATTTGTCACCAATACTTTAGGTTCCTGTTTTTCACTGGGGACACTACGCACTACCTTGTTATTTTTCTATCATGTTGTTTTTGAAACATAATATACAACTGTGTTAAGCCATACCATAGGTGTATATGGTCTCTTTTTTTCTGACATCACCTCAACTCTTTCATTGCGATTGCGAATTATATTATCAACACCCAGTTTTACCATTCCACAGGAACCTTTGTTCCTTCCATGTATGGCGTTGAGGATGAGATATGAACCCACTCGTGCAAAGCACAATGGATGACATTTTTGTTTCATTTCTGTTATCCTAGCATTATCTGTTTTTTCCTTACATTATTATGTGATTTTCTTTTTTGGTAGCTGACGTTTTCCAGTCTCTAGTCTCAAGTTCACTTATCTTCTACTTTGTTGGCAATCTTTCCTTCTCTCCTACATATCTTGTGGTACGGTAAGAGTGGGACTAATTCATTTTGGTACTTCTCTGTCTACTGTGAAGATTGCAGGCCCAAGTAAGCTATAATTATAAATAATATTCACCATTTATATATATTGAGAAAGCTTTCTTTTTTCTGCTCATGCTCTAACACTTGAGGTCACGAGAGAGTGGCTATGGTCATGAACCCCGCCCGCCAATGTTATGTGCTATCTCATTCATTTATACAGTATACCAGCAGTTCTCTATGACAGTGCAGTGCGGCTGGAAACAAAATATTAGGTCCCCCTCCCATTGCATTTGCCAACCAACACCATACGTTTTTCATTAACCATAGTTGCACACCTGGTCTTTCTAACTATGTGAACCAACCAAATGCCCAGAGGAATATTTTGTTAGAAGATACTGCAGTGCTAACCGAACTGTAGTGATATATTGCATTTGAAATTTTTGATTGAAATAATTAAAGGGTGGTGTACCTGGCATCTAAAATATGAATAATGTTTTATTTTATCCATAGAGACCACCAGTTACATCTGCTTCAGTGCCACTGCAGGAGGAGAGGAGGAGAGTCATCTGGATGGGGAGAAGCTGTGGCAGTGACGGGCACTAGTAAGTCACATAATTGCTTCCTTATTGACAATTACTATTATACGCACTAGCTAGTACCAGAGCATCGTCAACTTCTGACTGTGAACTCCCCAGCTTTACAGCTGCAGGGGTGTTTGAGTTCTTATCGCCTCTTCTATCTACAAGACACCAAAAGCTTACATAATGAGTGTTGATAGCTTGAGGGATACCTGAAAGATCGGAAGGTAAAAAAATGAGAATATTGCTTCATGAGTGAAAGGGTGGGTGGGTAAAAGGATGCATTGGTGAGTGATGGTTGGGCTAAAGGATGGTTGGAGGAAAGGGTAGATATTAAATAGATGGATAATAGATTGAACATTTTGGTGAAAGACTGGATGAGAGAAAGTAAAGCTTAATCATGGTGGCTATGGGTGAATTTGAGTGAAAGGATGAATTCATATTTGGATTGTTTTGATGAATAAGCAAGGCAGCTTTTCTTATGGAGAGGGGCAGATGCTCACCTACTTCTCTTACTTTGTTTATGTAGGGTTATCAAAGCTATGGTTCAAACTGGAGGCTATTTATTTTTTTGTTCTGCTTCCTTGCCTCACTGTATTTGTTAAGCGAGCCAGATGTATCCCACTCATCATTCATCACCTCCCCGCTCATGGCATTTTGCCACCTATGACCGAAGTGCAGTATGGTTAAATTCTGCAGTGTTGGCAGTGTAATGTGCGTCTACTCTGCCTCAGTTAATGCAACATTTACGAAGTTTTCAATGTATTGCAAACCAAATACACAAGATGTGTTTCCCTTCGCCCACTCAGGCACCTCTTTGTACTAGACTCCTTTTTTCTTTCCTAAGTACTTCTGTCCCAGCCTACCCATAAAGTGCAAAATCCATTCTTGGCATGTGCCACATTTGATTCTATAACCATGTGAAGTGAAGTGAATCTAGAATATATTTCATGGTTTCCCACCATAATAGACTCATTTTACACCTGTTCAGATTTTTCCCTTTCAGCTTCCGTCGACCCGTACAGTGACTGAATAAGCCAAAGATGATGAATTGATGATCAGTGTAGTAACCCCTCTATTCTATATCAAAAGCTCTACCCTACCCACCTAATCCTTCTACCTTACCCTGCAGTAGAGTAAGTCGAGGTTCCCTGCCTTACTTACTGCCCAGCAAATTAATTTGTTGGAAATAATATGTGGTGGTGGGCGAAGCCAGTGAATAAAGTTGGAGCAAGTGCATGATTTGATGTCAAGTTTGGCATATGGGATGCACTGTGACTAACATGCCAAATATAATCTATATTGCCCATTCCTTTCCCTGTAGTGAAGTCCATCATTTTCCCTAACTTTTACTTATGGCAGACAGGATAATATATGCATTTTATACATGGGGTGTGTTATGTGTCCTATTTATTATTCATCTGCCTCTTTGGAGTCAGGATAGAAAGAGAAATGCATTTGGAGAAGAGAAGGACCACTGGAATCAGACATAGATAATTGCCAACTATAGCTGCGCAAGCTGCAGACAATAGCAAAATACCTGACTCACTTGCTAGCAAGAGCATGCCTCCATTATTTTAGCGCAGCACCAAACTTGTACTCCATAGTGCATAATGCTGTACTCATTAATGAGAGGTCATTTATTTTTCCACTCAAAGTGTCTGTTTAATACTTACTTGAAAAGCCTTCAGTAAAAAAAAATCTAATCATTGTTTTTTAATGCAGTGTTAATTCTGCCTTAATCCTTTTCTGCCACACAGTCAGTGCTTTATGTGCTAGGCATGTGTGGGGAAAACAAAATTGGCCTTGTGACTCATAATCATAACTACATCAAATTCCACTGGACCAGCAATTATTGATATCATGCTACCCACTAATTTAAAACACTTGTTTGCCCAGAGCATTTTATTTACAATTTGTCTTTTTTTCTTTTTGATTTTTTCAAATCTTGGTACTCCTTCTGGTCCATGACACAACAGTCAGGAGATAGTGGCCTGTCTCCGGCGGCAGAGGCTGGAGCACATATGCCGCGAAAATCCCAGTGGCTGGTGGTCCTTGAACTGGAGGAGGAGGAAATAAATGCCTCTCAGCCAGGCCCCAGTACAGCGGTCCCCCTCAGCCTTCAGCCTCCCATCAATTCCATTGCCGGCACAGCTGCCAAATGACATCAACTGCTGCCACCCCCTCCTAAACTGATTACAGCAGACCATTGCTGCGGTGCATCCTGCAGCGACTGGACGCCATAGAGAACCAGCTCTTCACAATGGAGCAGGACCTGGACCAGCTCTGGACCTAAATCCAGAATGCCCTTTTTAATGTTTTTGTTTTGGTGGGAGTGACTTGGTGTGGCTGGTTGGAGTGGGTGGGAAGGGAGATGGGATAATTTTTTTTAGACATTTCAGATTTTGGGGTATTGGGCTTGGGCCAGTTTGTTTGGGCAGAGGGGTGGGCATGCTGTGTGGGTGGAGAGGGTGTATGTCTATATTATCTTTGATAAACTATATTTTATCAAAATGTATGCCTAAAGTAGTTTGTTTTATTTTTAATTTGCACTGCTGCCTGCAATTTGTATGCAGAATGTTTATGTGCTTGTAAGAGAGGGTGTAGTGCTTAATTATAGTGTTATACCTCTCTAACTATCTGGACCATTAGGGGGAATGCTGCTATGACCTTATTGTCTACAACAACCTAGATAAATGAATAATTGTAGTAGCAGTTAGTTAGTTACTCACTTACTAACTAACTAACTTAACTGGATATATGACATTACAACGCATGCTATTACAATGCATGCCTTTACGACGCAAGTTTTACAACGCAACTTTTACAACGACTTGCGTTGGGGGGTGTTGGATAGTGAATAGTTTAATTTACTATTCCAACTCCAGTCCCCGTGGACAGTAGGGAAGGTGTTGGAAACTATTCCCTATCCTAGAGCGCCCCCCAGCGCAAGTCGTTGTAAAAGTTGAGTTGTAATGGTTGAGTCGTAAAGGTACTTCGTTGTAACAGTTGCGTTGTAAAGGATGTTTCCCAACTTAACTAGTTCACTTCACTCCACATGTGTCCTACCTGAAAATAGATGAAACAATTACTGGGAAGGCATCATACCTTCACAAACGAGATCCCACTTCCACCTAGGTGAGCTCCAACTGTAGGAATAATTGGAAGGATTATCCATCGCAGGCAACTAAATAAAAAAACACTGAGTTAGTGGGTTATATATCAAAGCTTTACAAAGAATTGACACCAGGCTACTACATGATGACACAACAATAATTCCTGTTAGTGATAAAATAAAACAAAATAGCAATAGTAGTTATTTGGGAGGAAAAGGAATGAGGGGGAACATGGTGGCTCGCTAACGATCTGGCCACGAGCTCTCGTACCTCCGTTGCGTCTCATTGAGTCTTACCTTTTATTTTATCAAAATTAAATGACTGGATAGAAGAGAACCGAGGGCCATATTATCAAGAAAGGGCGATACATTATCGCCGCTTTTGTCGGCAGGAAACTGCCGCTAAAGCGGCGATAATGGGCTTGATAATATGCCCTTGTGAATTCCTATAGAAGCCCAGGTTAACACCAATATGGCCCCATATTCTATCACAATGCCAGGCTGAGTTTAGAGCTAGAACCAGTACAATTGACCAGGTCTTTGGACTCCTCTGTATGAGTTGGAAATATACGATTTTAAAAAAAGGCCACCTGTATGTAGCTTTTATAGATCTGGAGGCCGCCTTCGACCTTATCCCCATAGATTTGCTCTGGAGTTCTTTAAAAAATCACTGTGTACCTGAGGATCGTCTTGTGCAAATAATAACATTACACAAACATAACTCTGCGAAAGTTAGATAGGGACCGAGGGTAGAGCTTACTGAGGCAATCCCCATAAGGAGGGGTGTAAGACAGGGCTCTGTACTGGCACCCGCCATTTTTTCACTATGTGTAAATGATGCCCCAAATATCTTCTGGGGTGTATATATGACTCACCGAAGTTAGGTGGGCTGCCAGTATCAGCTCTTTTATTTGCGGACGACACCATTTTAGTATCTCAAACTTCGAAGGGACTTCAATATCTATTAGACACTTTCAGCGATTACTACGATTCAAATGGTCTAGAAATAAATTCTAGCAAAACAAAATATATGGCAGTTAAACCACATAAATCATTCAAGAAGAACATTACCTCCCAAAGACGGAAGCTAGAATTTGCGTTGAATTTTAATTATTTGAGTATCACACTTCACACCAAAATGACTTGGTACCCACATCTGCAAAAAAGCAAGACCACCCTGCTCTAAAATTCCTCACCAATACTAAAAACCATGCAAACAGTACCACTAAGACAGTGTCCCCTGCACTTAAAGTGTATAAACACAGGGCACAATCAGCATCCCTTTATGGTGCAGAATTATGGGGGGCTACTTGTAGGAACATGTTCGCGGGGAAGAAAATAAGTTTTTTAGGAAGGTGCTACATCTCCGTGTTCGCACACCTGTTATTCCTATTGTCATGAATTTGAACATAAAATGCATTGACCACCAGGCTACACTGAGACAATTGTTGTACTGGGTGAGATTGTGGACCACACCAGAACTAGCAAGTTATAAAGAAAGGCTAGAAGATATTCTTAGGTTTGATCAGGGCAACAGCCTTCAGTGGGTCAAGCATGTACACATATGGTTTTGTAAACTTGGGTTGAAGCATTTCTGGGAAGCAACTACTTTATTGACATCAGCTTCTAAAAAAACATTGAAAACCACTTTTTGGGTGTTTATACAAAGTAGTGTATCCTATAGCCCAGATATTGGAAGATTACTGTCTCAGTTCCTTCTTACAAAACCAATCCAGTTTTTTTTAGCAATATATGAAGTGCAGCCCCAGTTGGCAAAATCTCTGTACATGAAATTTCACTATGGTATTTTGCAAATTAATTCAAGCACAGTTAAATGGGGCCGTAGAATAGGCGAGAATAATGAGGACTGTTGTTTACTATGTCAATCTAATGCACAAGAAAATGATTTACATTTACTATTCCTCTGCTCAGCATACACGATGCCAAGGCAAACATGGATTAAACCCATCTGTCGGAATTTGGGAATTAGGTCTTGTTTTGAGGTAAAAACAATACTAAAAACTGTCACTTCACAGTAAATTGTTTTTAGTGTTAGTAGATATTTGTTTGCTGTGGGTGTATTAAGAGAAAAAAAGAGTTGACATTTTAATATTGTAATCTTATGTGTTGTCCTAACTACTAATATTCACTTTCATGCATTTGCACTTTAGAACTGTCCAGAGATCAGGCAGAACGCACTGCTGTGTACGCTACGTGCTGCTCAAGGTCGCTTATAAGCACTTCTAAAGCACTTGCACTTTTGTTTGCTGTTCAGAACCTTTGAGAGGAAGCTTTAATCATTTACATGTACCCTTCTAGTATTTGAACCTTCCTAATCCAATCAGGATTATATATTCCCTTCAATGTTTTAATTATACTGGACTGTAAGCTTAGCACTTTAATCACACCTTACTTGATATATCGACTTGCGGTATTTCATTCTAAATGTACATTTTTTAGTAACTGCATTTGCCTAAGGCGGCACCAATGGAATATTTTGTATTTTAACTGTGCTTTACCAATGTGTATGAACTGTTTATTTTGTATCTTTTATGGTATTTTTAAAATGAAATAAAGATTAATGAATGAGTCTTACCATCTTACCTCCTATATGGCACCCCACTGTTTCTTCTAGAGCAGCCTCCGCCGGATTTTCTGAGCCCCCGCTCATCTCTTCCATCTTTTCTTTCGCTCTTGGTGCCTCTCCCGGCAGTTTTGCGGGAGGAGACGAGAGGCACAGGTTCACAGTGACTTCGTGCCACCTCGGAGCTCCGACAGGATTGCCGTGTAGCAGTGCGGATCTGCTTCCAGGGCACCGGGGGAAGAGTCAGCACTTCCTCCAGTGCCTAATGCCTCTTCATACAACACAAAGATAGAGATGGCGAAAGAAGGACCGTCTTTTACATCTATGACCCCCAAAAAAGTATCAAAACGTCACTCTTCTAGGAAAATAAAGTTTCCTTCCTCCAATAAGGTAATTTGACCTGGTAGCTTGTACATTTAGTAAAGGAGGAGACAACAACTGCTCTAGAAGGGTACCCAGTTGACACCTGCACTGCTACTTCCACCCATAAAACAGGTAAGGAATGCAAAGTTCGGAGCCACAGTACAGCATAGTTAATTAGAAACCCCTCAGTACAATTATTTCTCCTGGGGTCAGGCTGGAAGGGGCCCAGAACCAAAACCCACCCCCAGTAGTTACTCGTAAGATTTCTAAAAGGGATATAAAATCTGGGCTACCCTCGACCACTGTTTCGGGAGACAGAGTAAAAATCACCCCTTCACTGAGGTCATACGTTAATATCAAGAGCACCGAAGAGCCACAGTCTAATCACATAAGTACCCAGACAAATGAGCCCCCCACACTTTTCACTGAAATGGAGCCGTTAATGCCCTACAGCACACATCGCAGGTCCTACATAATAATAACTGCTTCTCTCCCCTTGCGAATGATGAGTGCATCAATAACTCCCTCGTGGACAGTCCTGTAGTAGGAGGCACTCCAAATAACATTGAAATATTTGGGCAAAAGACAGAAAGGGACCAGAGCTTTGAGGGAGCAAGTTTGCCAGGAAAGGAAAAAGAAACTTTAAATATGGACATCAATCAGATCCTCCTCTCCCTATCAAATGATATCAAAGGGAAATATGTTATCTCAGAGCAGAATCAAGCTAAAATTCAAGAAGCCGTTCAGGGTTTAGAGGAGAAGTTGGTCAACATCACGGAGAGACATTTATTTTGGAAGCCTCCCTGGGGACCTTGCAAGACGAAGTTAAGAGTAATCAGAAAGAGATATTAGCATTAAAGGCAGGAGAAAATGGGTTGAGAGACAAACTTGAAGTGTTTGAAAACAACTCTTCAAGATATAATCTAAGGATCCTGAGTTTTCCTGAAGGCACTGAGGGTGGAAATCTAAAGGGCTTTGTAGTAGATTTATTGAAAGAATACTTTCTAGAAGTTAATGTTAATGTTAATGGGTGTCTTATATAGCGCATGGCTACTCCAAAGGAGTGTCCCGGCGCTTTCTGACCCATGGCTAAAAAAAGAGGAAGAAAGATGAGGAGACAGGGGAAATACAGGTTATTGATTATAGAGCCATGTTTTCAGGGCTTTTCTAAAGGCCAGCAGATTAGAAATGCGGCGCAGATCGACGGGAAGGGAGTTCCACAGTTTAGGGGCAAGATGTTTAAAAGAACGGCCACCTATCCTGGTTTTCCTAATGGGTGGAACAGTTGCCAGGCCAAGAAATTCAGATCTAAGAGATCGAGTAGGCTTATAGAAAAAAAGCCGTTTCTGAATGTAATGGGCACCTACCGAGTGGAGTGCCTTATGGGCCAATGTAAGGGCCTTAAATGTAAAGAAGTGGCAAAATTAGACTTAGAAAATGACATCCAGAGGGTGCATCATGATTTTTTTTAGAAGAATCCCGGAAAAGGGAAAGCCTAGGAAAATGCTGATACATTTTCATACTTACACAATCAAAGAAATAATTCTCACAGCCGCCCTTAGGGGTAAACATTTTAAAAAACACGATTGGTCCTTTACAATAAGATCAGATATTTCCAAAGCAACTCAAACACGCCAATGGGAATTAGGAAGGCACATTCAGGATTTGAAGGCTCTAGGGGCAACAGCACAGTTAAAATTCCCAGTGACCCTAAGAATAATGTGGAATAACAAGATGTATACTTTAAGAAAGGTACCGGAGGTTGAAAATCTAATTGCTCAGATTAAGTCTCACAAAGACACATACAAAAATTATTTTAAAGCTCACAATACAGGTTGAAGGTACCAAGCTCTAATAGGGTATATAGGAATACCCAGTTTGGATAAAGTGAGGGTTCCCTCCGGTGGGAGGGAGGGAAGGGACACCGACATTTGTACATGTTTTAACCTATTTGAGCACAGGGTGGTGAGCATTTAGGAAAAAAAACTAAAAATATATGGTGCTCATTGGTGCAAAGGAAAAGAATACTAGCATGGAGAGAGTGGTCCGAAGACTATCACAGTAGAGAGAATGGAAAATAATGGTCTGTAGTGTAAAAACACTCTTTTGGAATGTCAACAGCCTGAGGGTAAATTCTAGACAAAGGAAGATTTTGGAATTTCTCAGACTCTCCAATAATGATGCCATATTACTACAGGAGACACATTTAAGACGGGAAGAGTGGCAGGGAGTGCTGGAGAGAAATAAATGGATTACCCACCTTGTATGTATGAACCAGTCCGGTAATGTGGAATTTCTCAGACTCTCCAATAATGATGCCATATTACTACAGGAGACACATTTAAGATGGGAAGAGTGGCAGGGAGTGCTAGAGATAAATAAATGTATTACCCACCTTGTATGTATGAAACAGTCCGGTAATGTAAAGGGGGTGGCCGTTCCATACAAGAAATATGCTCTAGCCAGGGTGGAGGACTTTTTGTCCGATTCAAGGCGTAGATGGCTAATAAACTATGCTAAAATTCATAATATGGATTATGCATTTGTGGCTAATTATGGCCCAAACACCAATGACCCCTCACCACTTAGGGAATTATACCAACCGTCACATTTATCTGATCATGCGGCGGTCAAGTTAGAGATGTCGGTTGAGACTCCTCTAATACAGACAAGGTGGACTCTGGACAGAACCCTGTTAGGGGCCCCAAAAATAATAAAAACTCTAAAAGACGATTCAGTTTTCTTCTTTAAACAAAACTAACCTACCACAAATTGTTTGGGACACTTACAAAGCATATATCTGTGGAAAATTAGTTAGTATGGCAGCATATAAGAGGAAGGCTGGGAAAAACAAAGAAAGGGAATATGAACGGTCCATTGAAAAAATACAGGGAGAATTAGTAGATAGTGAGTCTATGCCAGAATCCATAAAAGAGTAGCCTCAAAATAAACTGAGAGAAGCAAATGAGATATTTTCAGATTATTTGGAAGGGTTATTGAAACAGAGATGGGAGGTCAGCAGGTTGTCAAACCTTGAATATGGGGAAGGCTGTGGAAAGATGCTAGCGTGGAAGGCAAGACAAAACTTTGTTAGAAATTAGATAATTTGCACAGAAGATCGAGCAATTGAGGACGCTTTTTTGGGGTTCTTCCAAAACTTATATACTGATGATGTAGAAGTGAGTTTTGTGAGTGGGTGTGTAAGTACCTGTATGGCTCTGTGACTTGGTCTGCATGAGCCTGTGTGGTTCTGTCAGTGGGTATGAGAGTGCATGTGTGGGTCTCTGAGTTAGTGTATGAGTGGTTGTGTGTTTCTGTAAGTGGGTGTGTGAGTATGTATGTGGGTGTGTGAGGCAGTCTCTGAGGGCCTTTATGGTTGGTGGAAAAGTGTGTGAGTACCTGCATGAGTCTGTGGCAGGGTCTGTAAGAGCCTGTGTTGGTTTATGAATGGGTTTGTCAGTGCCTGCATGGCTCTGTGAGTGAGTGTGTGAGCAGCTGTGTGGGTTTATGAGTGGGTGTGAGACTGTCTGTGTTGGCCTGTTAGTGAGTGTGTGAGTGGATATGTTGTTCTGTAAGTAGTTGAGTATAAGAGTGCCTGTGTGGGTCTGTGAGTGAATGTGTGAGTGGCTGTGTGGTTCTTTTAATAGGTGTGTGAGTTCCTGCATGGGTCCATGAGTGGGTCTGTGAGTGGTTTGTGGGTCTGTTTGTGTGTGTGACTGCCTGTGTGGGACTCTGAGTGGGAGTGAATGTGTCAGCTTAAAACTGTGATTTGGTGGGTGGGTGTGTGAGTGTGCCTGTGTGGGTCTGTGAAGAGGTGTGAGTGTCTATGTGGGTTTGTGTGTGTGTGTGTGTGTATGAATGCCTACATTGGTATATGAGTGGGTCAGAGAGTGCCTGCATGGCTCTGTGAGTTGGTGTGTGAATGCCTGCATAGGTCTGTGAGTTAGTGGGTATCTGACTGTGTGGATCTGTAAATAGGCGTGAAAGTACCTCTGTGGGTATTTGAGAGGGTCTGACAGTTTTTTTAAAGTACATCAAGATATGTGGATCAGTCACAGAACTGCACTGGGGCGCACAGAGCCTAGTGGGAGATCTGTGGATTCCCGAGGTGAAACAAAAAACAATATAACTCAATTTCATACCCAACATAGGTCACTCTGACACTTCTCTAACCCACCCATGTGGTCAGGATACCGTTACCCTGACCCCTTTAATCAATCAATCAATCAATCAATCAAAGCATTTATATAGCGCACTACTCACCCGGATGGTCTCAAAGCGCTGGGGGGAGGGGGTCCGCTACTGCTCGAACAGCCAGGTCTTGAGCTGCTTCCTGAAGGCGAGGTGGTCTTGGGTCAGGCGGAGGTGGGTCGGAAGGGAGTTCCAAGTCTTGGCGGCCAGGTAGGAGAAGGACCTTCCTCCTGTGGTGGCTCTTCGGATGCGGGGGACGGCGGCGAGGGCGTGGCTGGTCGATCGAAGCTGGCGTTTGGGAGCGTAGAAGTTGAGGCGGCTGTTGAGGTATCCTGGGCCTTGGTTGTGTAGGGCTTTTTGTGCGTGGGTGAGGAGCCGGAAGGTGATTCTCTTGTTGACCGGGAGCCAGTGCAGGTCTCTCAGGTGTCCGGAGATGTGGCTGCGGCGGGGGATGTCCAGGATGAGTCGTGCTGAGGTGTTCTGGATCCGCTGGAGTATCTTCTGGAGTTTGGCTTGGTTCCGGCGTAGAGGGAGTTGCCGTAGTCCAGACGGCTGGTGACGAGGGCCTGGGTGACCGTCTTCCTGGTCTCGGTGGGGATCCATCGGAAGATCTTACGTAGCATGCGCAGGATGTTGAAGCACGACGAGGAGACGGCGTTGACTTGTCTGGTCATGGAGAGGGAGGAGTTCAGGATAAAGCCCAGGTTGCGTGCGTGGTCTGTGGGTTTGGGTGCGCTGCCCAGGGCGGGGGGCCACCAGGAGTCGTCCCAGGCGGAGGGTGATGATCCCAGGATGAGGACTTCCGTCTTGTCCGAGTTCAGTTTCAGGCGGCTGTTCGACATCCATTTGGCTACGTCTGTCATCCCTTCGTGCAGGTTGGCTCTGGCGGTGGCGGGGTCGTTAGTGAGGGAGAGGATCAGCTGGGTGTCGTCGGCGTAGGAGATGATGTTGAGGTTGTGCTGGCGTGCGATGGCTACGAGGGGGCTCATGTAGACGTTGAAGAGTGTTGGGCTGAGCGAGGAGCCTTGAGGAACGCCGCAGATGACTTCGGTGGCTTCCGATCTGAATGGGGGGAGGCGGACTCTCTGTGTCCTTCCGGCGAGGAAGGAGATGATCCACTCCAGTGCCTTCTCCTGGTTTCCGACGTTGCTGAGGCGCTGTACTAGGGTACGGTGGCAGACAGTGTCGAAGGCCGCGGAGAGGTCCAGGAGGATGAGGGCCGCTGTTTCTCCGTTGTCGAGCAGGGCTCGGATGTCATCGGTAGCTGCGATCAGGGCGGTCTCGGTGCTGTGGTTGGCCCGGAAGCCAGACTGCGAGAGGTCGAGGGAACCGTTCGTCTCGAGGAAGGCGGCCAGTTGCTTGTTGACGGTCTTCTCGATGACTTTTGCCGGAAACGGGAGCAGCGAGATGGGGCAGTAGTTCTTGAGGTCGGTGGGGTCGGCTGATGGTTTCTTAAGTAGAGCGCTGAGTTCGGCGTGCTTCCTGCTCTCTGGGAAAGTGGCGGTGTCGAAGGAGGTGTTGGTGATGTCCCGCAGGTGGGGTGCGATGACAGCGTCGGCCTTGTTGAAATCGTGGTGAGGGCAGGGGTCTGTCGGAGATCCGGAGTGGATGGAGTTCATCGTGCGGATGGTGTCTTCGGTGCTGATCGGGGTCCAGGTGCGGAGGGAGGTGGGGGGGGGGCGGTGGTTCGGTAGTGGCGTGCGTCGGTTGAGTGCTGAAGCTGTTGTGTATGTCCGCGATCTTGTTGTGGAAGTAGGAGGCGAGGGAGTTGCAGAGGTCTTGCGAAGGGGTGATGTCGTTGTTTCCGGCGTTGGGGTTGGAGAGCTCTTTCACGATGTTGAAGAGTTCCTTGCTGTTGTGTGCGTTGTTGTCCAGTCGTTCCTTAAATGCGGTTTTCTTGGTGGTGTGGATCAGTTGGTGGTGTTTTTGGGTGGCGAGCTTGAGGGCAGTCATGTTGTCCAGTGTTGGGTCTCTGCACCAGGTTCTCTTGAGGGCTCTGCAGTTCTTCTTGGAACTCTTGAGTTCGTCGTTAAACCATGGGGCTTTCTTGCTGCCGGGTCTGCTCGGCGGGGTCTTCAGAGGGGCGAGGTCATCTGCGCAGTTGTTGATCCATTTCATGAGGTTGGTGGCCGCTTGGCTGGGGTTCGTTGTGCTGGTGGGAGGGTTCTTGCTCAGGGAAGTGGCGAGCTGGTCTGCAGTGATCTTGTTCCAGCTTCTGTGGGGAACCTGTTGCTGGTGATGGTGGAACGTGGTCCTTCTGAAGCTGAAGTGGACGCAGCTGTGGTCCGTCCAGTGGAGTCCCGTGGCGTGGCTGAAGGCGATGTCCTTGCTGGAAGAGAAGACCGGGTCGAGTGTGTGTCCGGCGTAGTGGGTTGGGGTGGTCACCAGTTGCTTGAGTCCGAGGTTGGCGAGGTTGTCCAGCAGGGTGGTGGTGTTGCGGTCGTTGTTGTTCTCCAGGTGGAAGTTGAGGTCCCCGAGGAGGATGTAGTCGGCGGAGGGGAGGGCGTGTGGGCTGATGAAGTCGGCGATGTCTTCGCTGAATTGTGTGCGTGGTCCCGGGGGTCTGTAGATGAGGGTGCCTCTGAGGGTGGTCTTGGGGTTGACGTGGATCTGGAAGTGCAGGTGTTCGGCGGCTGTGAGGGTATCGTCGGTGTCGGTCGTGATGCGGATGGTGTTCCTCTGGATGATGGCAATGCCTCCTCCTGTCTGGTTGACGCGGTCCCTCCGGATGATCTTGTAGCCGTCCGGGATGGCGATGGCGATGTCGGGCGCTGAGGAGGCGTTCATCCAGGTTTCCGTGAGGAAGGCGACGTCTGGGGCTGTGGTTTCGAGCAGGTTCCAGAGCTCGATGGCGTGTCTGTGGACGGAGCGGGTGTTGAGCAGGATGCACTTCAGGTGGGTGCTGCTGGAGTTGAGCTTGGTGGGTGCTGGTGTAGCGTGGGTCCGGTTGCAGGTGAACTTGCAGGAGTGGCAGCTGAAGGGTCCGTGGGTGCGTCTCGGTGTGGCTCGGTAGCAGCCCGGGGTTCGGCCGGTGTTGAGTGCGTTGAGTTCGGTGGCGTCGTAGGTCCATCGGGTCGGCTTCCGTCGGTGGGGGCCAGGGGTCCTGGCATTGGGCGCGGTCCAGGCGCGGACGGGCGCAGACGGGCTTACCTTTGGCGCGCCTTCGGCGCACAATCGGCGCGCCCGCTGCGCGTCAACGCTGCGCGTTCGCACGGTCGCCATTTATGGCGAAGTGCAGGGAGGGCGGAGCAGCTGGGAGGCGGGAGCGGGGAGGAAGGGGGCGTGTCCACACTCCCGGCGGCGGGAAGCGGGAGGCGGGGAACAGGCGCGCAGGGGACTACAGCACAGGGGGGGGCCGCAAAACAAAGACAGGGAGGCAGGGAATTCAAATACAGTACAAGTACAGCACAAATAGTACAGAGCAGCGAAATGCAGAGATGCGGGGACAGCAAAACGAGCACAGGGAGACAGGGAATACAAATGCAAGTACGGCGGGGGCGTGGCCCGAGGGCGGGAGGCTCAGCGAGGCTGAGAGCAGTGGCAGGCGGGGGCACACGCGACAGCTGGTGGCCGTGCGGCGCGGAGGTGTCCTATGAATAGGTCACCAAAATACATTTTCAGACCCCGGGACCATTCCCCAATATCTGAAAAAGCAGCCACAACCTCCCATTCGGGTTGTGGTCAGTCTATCATGATGTTGCTAGGTGGAGTGTAACTTTGCGGATCCACTGCAATGGATCTGCGGAGGGTCCACGTCCCTGCATATACAATTTTGTTTTTCCTCTAATAAAGCCACTACTGCTGAATGGATTTACACCAAATCATTAAAAAAAAAGCTCTTTCTGGAACAAAAGCTACCTATCTGCCAAATTTGGTATGATCCTGTCCAGCAGTTCAGGTTGTAGTTATGTTCAAAATCCCTATGGGAACCACACATTGTTTTTATCCCACCCTTTTTTCTTGGCCCCTGCTTCACAGATCACTCCAAGTCTTTCCATGCAGAGCTACTCAAACTGGGCCACTTTTTTGGGGAAAATTTCATAAAGATTCAACTGCGCCAAAATTATAAGCAAGTTAAAAGAATGCTTTTCATGGGGAAGCAGGTCCTAACTATGACTACCCGCTGGCGAACACCATTAGGTAATATATATAAGTGTGTGTGTGTGTGTGTCTGTATATATGTATATTTATAATAAAGCAGCTTCACCAATAATGAAGAATCAGCACACCCAGCACTTTCTTTGCACAATTAGTTTATTTGTGGCTAACGTATCAAAGCGTTTTGGTCCCTGTTGCACCGTGGTCATGATCACAGGCGCCATTTTGCCATGAATATTTATATATGATTTACAATTACAGAAAATAAACAAAGCTGTATGAAGCTAGCTCTCTATATAGTTTACTAAATAGAAGTACACTCTGCAGACAGTGTGTGGATCCCCAATTGGTATATAGAGGTAAAAGTTGATAATTCTATTACTCTTTTTGTGGTAGTGTGGGTGAGTAGTTAGGCTTATCAGAGTGTAGTCCTAAGCATTTGTTATACTCACAGAGGCAATAAATGAGACACACACTCAGAAATAAATCCGAGACCAATTTACAAAAATAGCATACATTTTTATGTCATTTTTAAGACCAAAAACTTCGATCTACAGTAAGTACTTTCAGAGGTATGATTTTCCAAAGCTCTGAAAATATATCACATTTCTGTGCATTTATGCTTTGCTGAAGTCAATGGAGAAAAGTATTGAAGGCCTATAAAATCAGGCGATGCATTCACGAAGTTTACCTTCTCGTTACAAGTCAGTAACTGGACCAGATCCAATGTTCTAGCAGCAGACGTCTGGGAGCGTCCCGGATCGGCCAGGAGCAGAGGGCTGAAGGTGATGGTAGCTGGTCAAAGGGACAAATGACAAAGGGAGACACCCGGAAACACACTGCACAGGAGTACTTTAACGTAAGTCTGAGGGCTCTCCTTTGAGAGGAGATGTTGCAAGGGCCTGGGAACCAAAGGAGTACAGCTGGTTTGTGGTTACCAGGGTCGGTGGGGCTGGGGGCAGAGCAAATAGGTCAGCCCGGCGTTGTGACTCTTGCGGACCTCGCGGTCATTAACAGGCAGCTTGGAGAGGTGATCTTAGGACAGCTCGGCCACTCAGGAAGTGTTCTCATGTGTTTCAATGCCCCTCAATAGGTGTTTGTTTCTGGTGTCGTGGGCATCCGGGTTGAACTCTTCTTATCTCGTTTTGCATATGGTGGTCGGGTTCCATGGGTATTGATACAGTGCGGCTCTGGTAAATCCTGGTGCCTCCAAACTTGGCGAAGCGGCTAATCTAATTATCCAGAGCTGGTGTACCAATTTTGTTGAAGATGCTCCCTTGTGAGCACCAGGGAGCAGAAAGACAACAAACCGGACACCTTGGGATCGCTGCCTGCGGTGTGCAGGGGATTGAGACTTTCACTACAAGGGAGGTTCTTGGTGCTTTATCAAAGTCTGGTGAAGATCCAGGGTTTTTGGAGTCCTCATGGGTGCTAGTTGACACAGCCTAGAGCAATAGTCAAAGTCCTCTGAGCAGCAGGCAAGGTTTGGTGCCAATTTTCTTCTGCAGCAGGGCTTCTGTTTTCGTGCAGTGGGTCATCTTTGTCCTAGTCTTCTTCTTGCCCATTATATCTAAATTCCAGCTCTAGGGATGACACATAAATACTGAATTCAAGGGAGTTTCAGGTGGAGACAGGTAGTAGCCATAGGCTACCTACTTTTAGGGTGCCTACACCCTCTAAGTGACCTCTACCTGTGGGAAGAGGCACTACCCTAGTCCTGATAGGTTGTTTCTCCACCATCCCAAGATGTTGGATTCTCAGGAGAAGGGTTTACATTGCTGCCCCACCCTAGGAGTGGTGCTGGCTGAGTGACGATACTCCTCTTCATCTAACTAGTTTTACTGCCTGTCTTTCCATTAAATGTGGAGCATGACAGGAGGGTTGGCATCCCCCACTATCTGGAGAAGCCTGAGCTGAACTTCAGTTGTGGCAATGCCTTTGAAGCTTCCTGCTCGGTAGACCATTCCGGACTAGAGAAGGCGTGGAGCACCTCTGCCCAGAACAGGCTTTGTTTCTGGCCTCTGAGAGCACAGGCTCTCACTCCATGAGGTCAGAAACATGTCTAGTGATGGCAGACTGGCAGTGGCTTGTCGGAGACCGCACCAGTGCTTGATTGGTTTTCATGGGCCCTCTAAATTGTCTTCCTGTGTACATTTATTAATAAATGCCTCACTGGCATCAGTGAGGACTTATTAAGATAAGATGTTTGGTACCAAACATCTTAGAGTACAGTGAAGCCATCATGGAGCTAGTAAACTCGTAATGACAAGTATCCAGCCCAAGTACTCTATATGACCTCCCTGTGCCCTTACAATATCCAAGAATGGCTCAGATTTTGTAGGGTCCTATCTGCTCATACAGATAGGTCATCCCATGGGATATAGTGCACGCTGCCTTAGGGCTGTAAGGCCTACAGTTGACATGACTTACCTAAATCTCATGCAATGTGGTAAAGTGGGCTGTGGCAGGGCCGCTTACTGCTGTTGCGTGGAAACAGTTGTTTGGGAAATTGTAACTGGAGAATTGATAGCGCAACATTTTAAACCTCAAGCACAATCTGTTTTTTAAAACTAGACCTGTATTTTAAACGCGTGCTTTCACTTTGTGCACTAGTGGTACCTACCTGCTCTGGGGGCTCGTCTGGGGGTCCGAGAAAGCCTGGTCTCAATTTCCTCCTTCCCGCCCAGGTCCGACGTAGTGACAGCACCGTTGCGCGGAGGGCGTGGAAGGGTAGAGACAGGCACTTCCTGTTGGGGTGGTTAGCGCTCTAGTCGCCAGTACAGATTCTCAGGAGGGATTTAAGGCGCAGAGGAAGGGGCCGAAATGTGGTGAGTGGGTTGTGGCAGGGCCGCTTACTGCTGATGCGTGGAAACAGTTGTTCGGGCAATTGTAACTGGAGAATTGATAGCGCAACATTTTAAACCTCAAGCACGATCTGTTTTTTAAAACTAGACCTGTATTTTAAACGCGTGTTTTCACTTTGTGTACTAGTGGTACCTACCTGCTCTGGGGGCTCGTCTGGGGGACCGAGAAAGCCTGGTCTCAATTTCCTCCTTCCCGCCCTGGTCCGACGCGGTGACAGCACCGTTGCGCGGAGGGTGTGGAAGGGTAGAGACAGGCACTTCCTGTTGGGGCGGTTAGCGCTCTAGTCGCCAGCACAGATTCTCAGGAGGGATATAAGGCGCAGAGGAAGGGGCCGCGATGTGGTGAGTGGGCTGTGGCAAGGCCGCTTACTGCTGATGCGTGGAAACAGTTGTTTGGGTTATTGTAACTGTAGAATTGATAGCGCAACATTTTAAACCTCAAGCACGATCTGTTTTTTAAAACTAGACCTGTATTTTACACGTGTGTTTTCACTTTGTGTACTAGTGGTACCTACCTGCTCTGGGGGTTCGTCTGGGGGCCCGAGAAAGCCTGGTCTCAATTTCCTCCTTCCTGCCCTGGTCCGACGCGGTGACAGCACCGTTGCGCGGAGGGTGTGGAAGGGTAGAGACAGGCACTTCCTGTTGGGGCGGTTAGCGCTCTAGTTGCCAGCACAGATTCTCAGGAGGGATTTAAGGCGCAGAGGAAGGGGCCGCGATGTGGTGAGTTGGCTGTGGCAGGGCCGCTTACTGCTGATGCGTGGAAACAGTTGTTTGGGCAATTGTACCTGGAGAATTGATAGCGCAACATTTTAAACCTCAAGCACGATCTGTTTTTTAAAACTAGACATGTATTTTAAACGCGTGTTTTCAGTTTGTGTACTAGTGGTACCTACCTGCTCTGGGGGCTCGTCTGGGGGTCCGAGAAAGCCTGGTCTGAATTTCCTCCTTCCCGCCCAGGTCCGATGTGGTGACAGCACCATTGCGCGGAGGGGGTGGAAGGGTAGAGACAGGCACTTCCTGTTGGGGCGGTTAGCGCTCTAGTCTCCAGCACAGAATCTCAGGAGGGATTTAAGGCGCAGAGGAAGGGGCTGCGATGTGGTGAGTGGGCTGTGGCAGGGCCGCTTACTGCTGATGCGTGGAAACAGTTGTTTGGGCAATTGTAACTGGAGAATTGATAGCGCAACATTTTAAACCTCAAGCACGATCTGTTTTTTAAAACTAGACCTGTATTTTAAACGGGTGTTTTCACTTTGTGTACTAGTGGTACCTACCTGCTCTGGGGGCTCGTCTGGGGGTCCGAGAAAGCCTGGTTTCAATTTCCTCCTTTCCGCCCTGGTCCGACGCAGTGACAGCACCGTTGGGTGGAGGGCGTGGAAGGGTAGAGGCAGGCACTTCCTGTTGGGGAGGTTAGCGCTCTAGTCGCCAGCACAGATTCTCAGGAGGGATTTAAGGCGGAGAGGAAGGGGCCGCGATGTGGTGAGTGGGCTGTGGCAGGGCGGCTTACTGCTGATGCGTGGAAACAGTTGTTCGGGCAATTGTACCTGGAGAATTGATAGCGCAACATTTTAAACCTCAAGCACGATCTGTTTTTGAAAACTAGACCTGTATTTTACACTCGTGTTTTCACTTTGTGTACTAGTGGTACCTACCTGCTCTGGGGGCTCGTCTGGGGGTCCGAGAAAGCCTGGTCTCAATTTCCTCCTTCCCACCCTGGTCCGACGTGGTGACAGCACCGTTGCACGGAGGGTGTGGAAGGGTAGAGGCAGGCACTTCCTGTTGGGGAGGTTAGCGCTCTAGTCGCCAGCACAGATTCTCAGGAGGGATTTAAGGCGCAGAGAAAGGGGCCGCGATGTGGTGAGTGGGCTGTGGCAGGGCCGCTTATTGCTGATGCGTGGAAACAGTTGTTTGGGCAATTGTACCTGGAGAATTGATAGCGCAACATTTTAAACCTCAAGCACGATCTGTTTTTTAAAACTAGACCTGTATTTTAAAGGCGTGTTTTCACTTTGTGTACTAGTGGTACCTACCTGCTCTGGGAGCGCGTCTGGGGGTCCGAGAAAGCCTGGTCTGAATTTCCTCCTTCCCGCCCAGGTCCGATGTGGTGACAGCACCATTGCGCGGAGGGCGTGGAAGGGTAGAGACAGGCACTTCCTGTTGGGGTGGTTAGCGCTCTAGTCTCCAGCACAGATTCTCAGGAGGGATTTAAGACGCAGAGGAAGGGGCCGCGATGTGGTGAGTGGGCTGTGGCAGGGCCTCTTACTGCTGATGCGTGGAAACAGTTGTTTGGGCAATTGTAACTGGAGAATTGTTAGCGCATGTTCTGGGTGAGATTGTGGACCACACCATAACTAGCAAGTTATAAAGAAAGGCTAGAAGCGATTCTAAGGTTTGATCAGAGTAACAGCCTTCAGTGGGTCAAGCATGTGCACATATGGTTTTGTAAACTTGGGTTGAAGCATTTCTGGGAAGCACCTACTTTATTGACATCAGCTTCCAAAAAAACATTGAAAACCACTTTTTGGGTGTTTATACAAAGTAGTGTATCCTAAAGCCCAGATATTGGAGGACTACTGTCTCAGTTCCTTCTTACAAAACCAATCCAGTTTTTTTAGCAATATATGGATGAAGTGCAGCCCCAGTTGGCAAAATCTCTGTACATGAAATTTCACTATGGTGTTTTGCAAATTAATTCAAGCACAGCTAAATGGGGCCGAAGAATAGGCGAGAATAATGAGGACTGTTGTTTACTATGTCAATCTAATGCACAAGAAAATGATTTACATTTACTATTCCTCTGCTCAGCATACACGATGCCAAGGCAAACATGGATTAAACCCATCTGTCGGAATTTGGGAATTAGGTCTTGTTTTGAGGTAAAAACAATACTAAAAACTGTCACTTCACAGTAAATTGTTTTTAGTGTTAGTAGATATTTGTTTGCTGTGGGTGTAATAAGAGAAAAAAAGAGTTGACATTTTAATGTTCTAATCTTATGTGTTGTCCTAACTACTAATATTCACTTTCCTGCATTTGCACTTTAGAACTGTCCAGAGATCAGGCAGAACGCACTGCTGTGTACACTACGTGCTGCTCAAGGTCGCTTATAAGCACTTCTAAAGCACTTGCACTTTTGTTTGCTGTTCAGAACCTTTGAGAGGAAGCTTTAATCATTTACGTGTACCCTTCTAGTATTTGAACCTTCCTAATCCAATCAGGATTATATATTCCCTTCAATGTTTTAATTATACTGGACTGTAAACTTAGCACTTTTATCACACCTTACTTGATATATCGACTTGCGGTATTTCATTCTAAATGTACATTTTTTAGTAACTGCATTTGTTAAGGCGGCACCAATGGAATATTTTGTTTTTTAACTGTGCTTTACCAATATGTATGAACTGTTTATTTTGTATCTTTTATGGTATTTTCAAACTGAAATAAAGATTAATGAATGAGTATTACCGTCTTACCTTCTATATGGCACCCCACTGTTTCTTCTAGAGCAGCCTCCGCCGGATTTTCTGAGCCCCCGCCCATCTCTTCCATCTTTTCTTTCGCTCTTGATGCCTCGCCCGGCAGTTTTGCGGGAGGGGACGAGAGTCACAGGTTCACAGTGACTTCGTGCCACCTCTGAGCTCCGACAGGAGTGCCGTGTAGCAGTGCGGATCTGCTTCCAGGGCACCGGGGGAAGAGTCAGCACTTCCTCCAGTGCCTAATGCCTCTTCATACAACACAAAGATAGTTGTGGCGAAAGAAGGACCGTCTTTTACATCTATGACCCCCAAAAAAGTATCCAAACGTCACTCTTCTAGGAAAATAAAGTTTCCTTCCTCCAATAAGGTAATTTGACCTGGTAGCTTGTACATTTAGTAAGGAGGAGACAACAACTGCTCTAGAAGGGTACCCAGTTGACACCTGCACCGCTACTTCCACCCATGAAACAGGTAAGGAATGCAAAGTTCGGAGCCACAGTACAGCATGGTTAATTAGAAACCCCTCAGTACAATTATTTCTCCTGGTGTCAGGCTGGAAGGGGCCCAGAACCAAAACACACCTCCAGTAGTTACTCGTAAGATTTCCAAAAGGGATATAAAATCTGGGCTACCCTCTACCACTGTTTCGGGAGACAGAGTAAAAATCACCCCTTCACTGAGGTCATGCGCTAATATCAAGAGCACCGAAGAGCCACAGTCTAATCATATAAGTACCCAGACAAATGAGCCCCCCACACTTTTCACTGAAATGGAGCCGTTAATGCCCTTACAGCACACATCGCAGGTCCTACATAATAATAACTGCTTCTCTCCCCTTGCGAATGATGAGTGCATCAGTAACTCCCTCGTGGACAGTCCTGTAGTAGGAGGCACTCCAAATAACATTGAAATATTTGGGCAAAAGACAGAAAGGTACCAGAGCTTCGAGGGAGCAAGTTTGCCAGGAAAGGAAAAAGAAACTTTAAATATGGACATCAATCAGATTCTCCTCTCCCTATCAAATGATATCAAAGGGAAATATGTTATCTCAGAGCAGAATCAAGCTAAAATTCAAGAAGCCGTTCAGGGTTTAGAGGAGAAGTTGGTCAACATCACGGAGAGACATTTATTTTGGAAGCCTCCCTGGGGACCTTGCAAGACGAAGTTAAGAGTAATCGGAAAGAGATATTAGCATTAAAGGCAGGAGAAAATGAGTTGAGAGACAAACTTGAAGTGTTGGAAAACAACTCTTTAAGATATAATCTAAGGATCCTGAGTTTTCCTGAAGGCACTGAGGGTGGAAATCTAAAGTGCTTTGTAGTAGATTTATTGAAAGAATACTTTCTAGAAGTGGCAAAATTAGACTTAGAAAATGACATCCAGAGGGTGCATCATGATTTTTTTAGAAGAATCCCGGAAAAAGGAAAGCCTAGGAAAATGCTGATACATTTTCATACTTACACAATCAAAGAAATAATTCTCACAGCCGCCCTTAGGGGTAAACATTTTAAAAAACACGATTGGTCCTTTACAATAAGATCAGATATTCCAAAGCAACTCAAACACGCCAATGGGAATTAGGAAGGAACATTCAGGATTTGAAGGCTCTAGGGGCAACAGCACAGTTAAAATTCCCAGTGACCCTAAGAATAATGTGGAATAACAAGATGTATATTTTAAGAAAGGTACCGGAGGTTGAAAATCTAATTGCTCAGATTAAGTCTCACAAAGACACATACAAAAATTATTTTAAAGCTCACAATACAGGTTGAAGGTACCAAGCTCTAATAGGGTATATAGGAATACCCAGTTTGGATAAAGTGAGGGTTCCCTCGGGTGGGAGGGAGGGAAGGGACACCAACATTTTTACATGTTTTAGCCTATTTGAGCACAGGGTGGTGAGCATTTAGGAAAAAAACTAAAAATATATGGTGCTCATTGGTGCAAAGGAAAAGAATACTAGCATGGAGAGAGTGGTCCGAAGACTATCACAGTAGAGAGAATGGAAAATAATGGTCTGTAGTGTAAAAACACTCTTTTGGAATGTCAACGGCCTGAGGGTAAATTCTAGACAAAGGAAGATTTTGGAATTTCTCAGACTCTCCAATAATGATGCCATATTACTACAGGAGACACATTTAAGATGGGAAGAGTGGCAGGGAGTGCTAGAGATAAATAAATGGATTACCCACCTTGCATATATGAAACAGTCCGATAATGTAAAGGGGGTGGCCGTTCTATACAAGAAATATGCTCTAGCCAGGGTGGAGGTCTTTTTGTCCGATTCAAGGGGTAGATGGCTAATAAACTATGCTAAAATTCATAATACGGATTATGCATTTGTGGCTTATTATGGCCCACACACCAATGACCCCTCACCACTTAGGGAATTATACCAACCGTCACATTTATTTGATCATGCAGCAGTCAAGTTAGAGATGTCGGTTTAGACTCCTCTAATACAGACATGGTGGACTCTGGACAGAACCCTGTTAGGGGCCCCAAAAATAATAAAACCTCTAAAAGACGATTCAGTTTTCTTCTTTAATCAAAATTAACCTACCACAAATTGTTTTGGACACTTACAAAGCATATATATGTGGAAAATTAGTTAGTATGGCAGCATATAAGAGGATGGCTGGGAAAAACAAAGAAAGGGAATATGAACAGTCCATTGAAAAAATACAGGGAGAATTAGTAGATAGTGAGTCTATGCCAGAATCCATAAAAGAGTAGCCTCAAAATAAACTGAGAGAAGCAAATGAGATATTTTCAGATTATTTGGAAGGGTTATTGAAACAGAGATGGGAGGTCAGCAGGTTGGCAAACCATGAATATGGGGAAGGCTGTGGAAAGATGCTAGCGTGGAAGGCAAGACTAGACTTTGTTAGAAATTAGATGAAGGAAGTAATAAACAACAAAACAAAAAGTAAGTGCACGGAAGATGGAGCAATTGAGGAAGCTTTTTTGGGGTTCTTCCAAAACTTATATACTGATGATGTAGAAGTGAGTTTTGTGAGTGGGTGTGTAAGTACCTGTATGGCTCTGTGACTTGGTCTGCATGAGCCTGTGTGGTTCTGTCAGTGGGTTTGAGAGTGCATGTGTGGGTCTGTGAGTTACTGTATGAGTGGTTGTGTGTTTCTGTAAGTGGGTTTGTGAGTATGTTTGTGGGTGTGTGAGGCAGTCTCTGAGGGCCTTTATGGTTGGTGGAAAAGTGTGTGAGTACCTGCATGAGTCTGTGGCTGGGTCTGTAAGAGCTTGTGTTGTTTTATGAATGGGTTTGTCAGTGCCTGCATGGCTCTTTGAGTGAGTGTGTGAGCAGCTGTGTGGGTTTATGAGTGGGTGTGAGACTGTCTGTGTTGGCCTGTTAGTGACTGTGTGAGTGGATATGTTGTTCTGTAAGTAGTTGAGTATAAGAGTGCCTGTGTGGGTCTGTGAGTGAATGTGCGAGTGGCTGTGTGGTTCTTTTAATAGGTGTGTGAGTTCCTGCATGGGTCCATGAGTGGGTCTGTGAGTGGTTTGTGGGTCTGTTTGTGTGTGTGACTGCCTGTGTGGGACTCTGAGTGGGAGTCAATGTGACAGCTTAAAACTGTGATTTGGTGGGTGGGTGTGTGAGTGTGCCTGTGTGGGTCTGTGAAGAGGTGTGAGTGTCTATGTGGGTTTGTGTGTGTGTGTGTGTGTGTGTGTGTGTGTGTATGAATGCCTACATTGGTATATGAGTGGGTCAGAGAGTGCCTGCATGGCTCTGTGAGTTGGTGTGTGAATGCCTGCATAGGTCTGTGAGTTAGTGGGTATCTGACTGTGTGGATCTGTAAATAGGCGTGAAAGTACCTCTGTGGGTATTTGAGAGGGTCTGACAGTTTTTTAAAGTACATCAAGATATGTGGATCAGTCACAGAACTACACTGGGGCGCACAGAGCCTAGGGAGAGATCTGTGGATTCCCGAGGTGAAACAAAAAACAATATAACTCAATTTCATACCCAACATAGGTCACTCTGACACTTCTCTAACCCACCCATGGGGTCAGGGTACCGCTACCCTGACCCCTTTAATCATTTTTCAAATACATTTTCAGGCCCCGGGACCATTCCCCAATATCTGAAAAAGCAGCCACAACCTCCCATTCAGGTTGTGGTCAGTCTATCACGATGTTGCAAGGTGGAGTGTAACTTTGCGGATCCACTGCAATGGATCTGCGGAGGGTCCACGTCCCTGCATATACAATTTTGTTTTTCCTCTAATAACGCCACTACTGCTGAATGGATTTACACCAAATCATAAAAAAAAGCTCTTTCTGGAACAAGAGCTACCTATCTGCCAAATTTGGTGTGATCCTGTCCAGCAGTTCAGGTTGTAGTTATGTTTAAAATCCCTATGGGAACTTGCATGGGAAGCACACATTGTTTTTATCCCTCCCTTTTTTCTTGGCCCCTGCTTCACAGATCACTCCAAGTCTTTCCATGCAGAGCTACACAAACCGGGCCCCTTTTTTGGGGAAAATTTCATAAAGATTCAACTGCGCCAAAATTATAAGCAAGTTAAAAGAATGCTTTTCATGGGGAAGCAGGTCCTAACTATGACTACCCGCTGGCGAACACCATTAGGTAATATATATAAGTGTGTGTGTGTGTGTGTATCTGTATATATGTATATTTATAATAAAGCAGCTTCACCAATAATGAAGAATCAGCACACCCAGCACTTTCTTTGCACAATTAGTTTATTTGTGGCTAACGTATCAAAGCGTTTTGGTCCCTGTTGCACCGTGGTCATTATCACAGGCGCCATTTTGCCATGAATATTTATATATGATTTACAATTACAGAAAATAAACAAAGATGTATGAAGCTAGCTCTCTATATAGTTTACTAAATAGAAGTACACTCTGCAGAGAGTCTGTGGATCCCCAATTGGTATATAGAGGTAAAAGTTGATAATTCTATTACTCTTTTTGTTGTAGTGTGGGTGAGTAGTTAGGCTTATCAGAGTGTAGTCCTAAGCATTTGTTATACTCACAGAGGCAATAAATGAGACACACACTCAGAAATAAATCCGAGACCAATTTACAAAAATCGCATACATTTTTATGTCATTTTTAAGACCAAAAACTTCGATCTACAGTAAGTACTTTCAGAGGTATGATTTTCCAAAGCTCTGAAAATATATCACATTTCTGTGCATTTATGCTTTACTGAAGTCAATGGGAAAAAGTATTAAATGCCCATAAAATCAGGCGATGCATTCACGAAGTTCACCTTCTCGTTACAAGTCAGTAACTGGACCAGATCCAATGTTCCAGCAGCAGACGTCTGGGAGTGTCCCGGATCGGCCAGGAGCAGAGTGCTGAAGGTGATGGTAGCTGGTCAAAGGGACAAATGACAAAGGGAGACACCTGGAAACACACTGCACAGGAGTACTTAAAGGTAAGTCTGAGGGCTCTCCTTTGAGGGGAGATGTTGCAAGGGCCTGGGAACCAAAGGAGTACAGCTGGTTTGTGGCTACCAGGGTCGGTGGGGCTGGGGGCAGAGCAAATAGGTCAGCCCGGCGTTGTGACTCTTGCGGTCCTCGCGGTCAGGAACAGGCAGCTTGGAGAGGTGATCTTAGGACAGCTCGGCCACTCAGGAAGTGGTCTCTTGTGTTTCAATGCCCCTCAATAGGTGTTTGTTTCTGGTGTCGTGGGCATCCGGGTTGAACTCTTCTTATCTCATTTTGCATATGGTGGTCGGGTTCCATGGGTATTGGTACAGTGCGGCTCTGGTAGATCCTGGTGCCTCCAAACTTGGCGGAGAGGCTAATCTAATTATCCAGAGCTGGTGTACCAATTTGGTGAAGATGCTCCCTTGTGAGCACCAGGGAGCAGAAAGACAACAAACCGGACACCTTGGGATCGCTGCCTGCGGTGTGCAGGGGATTGAGACTTTCACTACAAGGGAGGTTCTTGGTGCTTTATCAAAGTCTGGAGAAGATCCAGGGTTGTTGGAGTCCTCATGGGTGCTAGTTGACACAGCCTAGAGCAATAGTCAAAGTCCTAGGAGCAGCAGGCAAGGTTTGGTGCCAATTTTCTTCTGCAGCAGGGCCTCTGTTTTCGTGCAGTGGGTCATCTTTGTCCTAGTCTTCTTCTTGCCCATTATATCTAAATTCCAGCTCTAGGGATGACACATAAATACTGAATTTAAGGGAGTTACAGGTGGAGACAGGTAGTAGCCATAGGCTACCTACTTTTAGGGTGCCTACACCCTCTAAGTGACCTCTACCTGTGGGAAGAGGCCCTACCCTAGTCCTGATAGGTTGTTTCTCCACCATCCCAAGATGTTGGATTCTCAGGAGAAGGGTTTACATTGCTGCCCCACCCTAGGAGTGGTGCTGGCTGAGTGACGATACTCCTCCTCATTTAACTAGTTTTACTGCCTGTCTTTCGATCAAATGTGGAGCATGACAGGAGGGTTGGCATCCCCCACTGTCTGGAGAAGCCTGAGCTGAACCTCAGTTGTGGCAATGCCTTTGAAGCTTCCTGCTCGGTAGACCATTCCGGACTAGAGAAGGCGTGGAGCACCTCTTCCCAGAACAGGCTTTGTTTCTGGCCTCTGAGAGCACAGGCTCTCACTCCATGAGGTCAGAAACATGTCTAGTGATGGCAGACTGGCAGTGGCTTGTCGGAGACCGCACCAGTGCTTGATTGGTTTTCATGGGCCCTCTAAATGGTCTTCCTGTGTACATTTATTAATACATGCCTCACTGGCATCAGTGAGGACTTATTAAGATAAGATGTTTGGTACCAAACATCTTAGAGTACAGTGAAGCCATCATGGAGCTAGTAAACTCGTAATGACAAGTATCCAGCCCAAGTACTCTATATGACCTCCCTGTGCCCTTACAATATCCAAGAATGGCTCAGATTTTGTAGGGTCCTATCTGCTCATACAGATAGGTCATCCCATGGGATATAGTCCACGCTGCCTTAGGGCTGTAAGGCCTGCAGTTGACATGACTTACCTAAATCTCATGCAATGTGGTAGAGTGGGCTGTGGCAGGGCCGCTTACTGCTGTTGCGTGGAAACAGTTGTTTGGGCAATTGTAACTGGAGAATTGATAGCGCAACATTTTAAACCTCAAGCACAATCTGTTTTTTAAAACTAGACCTGTATTTTAAACGCGCGTTTTCACTTTGTGCACTAGTGGTACCTACCTGCTCTGGGGGCTCGTCTGGGGGTCCGAGAAAGCCTGGTCTCAATTTCCTCCTTCCCGCCCAGGTCCGACGTAGTGACAGCACCGTTGCGCGGAGGGCGTGGAAGGGTAGAGACAGGCACTTCCTGTTGGGGCGGTTAGCGCTCTAGTCGCCTGTACAGATTCTCAGGAGGGATTTAAGGCGCAGGGGAAGGGGCCGCGATGTGGTGAGTGGGCTGTGGCAGGGCCGCTTACTGCTGATGCGTGGAAACAGTTGTTCGGGCAATTGTAACTGGAGAATTGATAGCGCAACATTTTAAACCTCAAGCACAATCTGTTTTTTAAAACTAGACCTGTATTTAAACGCGTGTTTTCACTTTGTGTACTAGTGGTACCTACCTGCTCTGGGGGCTCGTCTGGGGGACCGAGAAAGCCTGGTCTCAATTTCCTCCTTCCTGCCCTGGTCCGACGCGGTGACAGCACCGTTGCGTGGAGGGTGTGGAAGGGTAGAGACAGGCACTTCCTGTTGGGGCGGTTAGCGCTCTAGTCGCCAGCACAGATTCTCAGGAGGGATATAAGGCGCAGAGGAAGGGGCCGCGATGTGGTGAGTGGGCTGTGGCAGGGCCGCTTACTGCTGATGCGTGGAAACAGTTGTTTGGGCAATTGTAGCTGGAGAATTGATAGCGCAACATTTTAAACCTCAAGCACGATCTGTTTTTTAAAACTAGACCTGTATTTTAAACGCGTGTTTTCACTTTGTGTACTAGTGGTACCTACCTGCTCTGGGGGCTCGTCTGGGGGTCCGAGAAAACCTGGTCTCAGTTTCCTCCTTCCCGCCTTGGTCCGACGCGGTGACAGCACTGTTGCGCGGAGGGCGTGGAAGGGTAGAGACAGGCACTTCCTGTTGGGGCGGTTAGCGCTCTAGTCGCCAGCACAGATTCTCAGGAGGGATTTAAGGCGCAGAGGAAGGGGCCGCGATGTGGTGAGTGGGCTGTGGCAGGGCCGCTTACTGCTGATGCGTGGAAACAGTTGTTCGGGCAATTGTATATGGAGAATTGATAGCGCAACATTTTAAACCTCAAGCACGATCTGTTTTTCAAATCTAGACCTGTATTTTACACGCGTGTTTTCACTTTGTGTACTAGTGGTACCTACCTGATCTGGGAGCTCGTCTGGGGGTCCGAGAAAGCCTGGTCTCAATTTCCTCCTTCCCGCCCTGGTCCGACGCGGTGTCAGCACCGTTGCGCGGAGGGTGTGGAAGGGTAAAGACAGGCACTTCCTGTTGCGGCGGTTAGCGCTTTAGTCGCCAGCACAGATTCTCAGGAGGGATATAAGGCTCAGAGGAAGGGGCAGCGATGTGGTGAGTGGGCTGTCGCAGCTTACTGCTGATTCGTGGAAACAGTTGTTTGGGCAATTGTAACTGGAGAATTGATAGCGCAGCATTTTAAACCTCAAGCACGATCTGTTTTTTAAAACTAGACCTTTATTTTAAATGCGTGTTTTCACTTTGTGTACTAGTGGTACCTACCTGCTCTGGGGGCTCGTCTGGGGGTCCGAGAAAGCCTGGTCTCAGTTTCCTCCTTTCCGCCCTGGTCCGATGCGGTGACAGCACCGTTGCGCGGAGGGCGTGGAAGGGTAGAGACAGGCACTTCCTGTTGAGGCGGTTAGCGCTCTAGTCAAAAGCACAGATTCTCAGGAGGGATTTAAGGCGCAGAGGAAGGGGCCGCGATGTGGTGAGTGGGCTGTGGCAGGGCCGCTTACTGCTGATGCGTGGAAACAGTTGTTCGGGCAATTGTAACTGGTAAATTGATAGCGCAACATTTTAAACCTCAAGCACGATCTGTTTTTTAAAACTAGACCTGTATTTTAAACACGTGTTTTCACTTTGTGTACTAGTGGTACCTACCTGCTCTGGGGGCTCGTCTGGGGGTCCGAGAAAGCCTGGTCTCAATTTCCTCCTTCCCGCCCTGGTCCGATGCGGTGACAGCACCGTTGCGCGGAGGGCGTGGAAGGGTAGAGACAGGCACTTCCTGTTGGGGCGGTTAGCGCTCTAGTCGCCAGCACAGATTCTCAGGAGGGATATAAGGCGCAGAGGAAGGGGACGCGATGTGGTGAGTGGGCTGTGGCAGGGCCGCTTACTGCTGATGCGTGGAAACAGTTGTTCGGGCAATTGTAACTGGAGAATTGATAGCGCAACATTTTAAACCTCAAGCACGATCTGTTTTTTAAAACTAGACCTGTATTTTAAACGCGTGTTTTCACTTTGTGTACTAGTGGTACGTACCTGCTCTGGGGGCTCGTCTGGGGGTCCGAGAAAGCCTGGTCTCAGTTTCCTCCTTTCCGCCTTGGTCCGACGCGGTGACAGCACTGTTGCGCAGAGGGCGTGGAAGGGTAGAGACAGGCACTTCCTGTTGGGGCGGTTAGCGCTCTAGTCGCCAGCACAGATTCTCAGGAGGGATTTAAGGCGCAGAGGAAGGGGCCGCGATGTGGTGAGTGGGCTGTGGCAGGGCCGCTTACTGCTGATGCGTGGAAACAGTTGTTCGGGCAATTGTATATGGAGAATTGATAGCGCAACATTTTAAACCTCAAGCACGATCTGTTTTTCAAATCTAGACCTGTATTTTACACGCGTGTTTTCACTTTGTGTACTAGTGGTACCTACCTGATCTGGGGGCTCGTCTGGGGGTCCGAGAAAGCCTGGTCTCAATTTCCTCCTTCCCGCCCTGGTCCGACGCGGTGTCAGCACCGTTGCGCGGAGGGTGTGGAAGGGTAAAGACAGGCACTTCCTGTTGCGGCGGTTAGCGCTTTAGTCGCCAGCACAGATTCTCAGGAGGGATATAAGGCTCAGAGGAAGGGGCAGCGATGTGGTGAGTGGGCTGTCGCAGCTTACTGCTGATTCGTGGAAACAGTTGTTTGGGCAATTGTAACTGGAGAATTGATAGCGCAGCATTTTAAACCTCAAGCACGATCTGTTTTTTAAAACTAGACCTTTATTTTAAATGCGTGTTTTCACTTTGTGTACTAGTGGTACCTACCTGCTCTGGGGGCTCGTCTGGGGGTCCGAGAAAGCCTGGTCTCAGTTTCCTCCTTTCCGCCCTGGTCCGATGCGGTGACAGCACCATTGCGCGGAGGGCGTGGAAGGGTAGAGACAGGCACTTCCTGTTGAGGCGGTTAGCGCTCTAGTCAAAAGCACAGATTCTCAGGAGGGATTTAAGGCGCAGAGGAAGGGGCCGCGATGTGGTGAGTGGCCTGTGGCAGGGCCGCTTACTGCTGATGCGTGGAAACAGTTGTTCGGGCAATTGTAACTGGAAAATTGATAGCGCAACATTTTAAACCTCAAGCACGATCTGTTTTTTAAAACTAGACCTGTATTTTAAACACGTGTTTTCACTTTGTGTACTAGTGGTACCTACCTGCTCTGGGGGCTCGTCTGGGGGTCCGAGAAAGCCTGGTCTCAATTTCCTCCTTCCCGCCCTGGTCCGATGCGGTGACAGCACCGTTGCGTGGAGGGCGTGGAAGGGTAGAGACAGGCACTTCCTGTTGGGGCGGTTAGCGCTCTAGTCGCCAGCACAGATTCTCAGGAGGGATATAAGGCGCAGAGGAAGGGGACGCGATGTGGTGAGTGGGCTGTGGCAGGGCCGCTTACTGCTGATGCGTGGAAACAGTTGTTCGGGCAATTGTAACTGGAGAATTGATAGCGCAACATTTTAAACCTCAAGCACGATCTGTTTTTTAAAACTAGACCTGTATTTTAAACGCGTGTTTTCACTTTGTGTACTAGTGGTACGTACCTGCTCTGGGGGCTCGTCTGGGGGTCCGAGAAAGCCTGGTCTCAATTTCCTCCTTCCCGCCCTGGTCCGACGCGGTGACAGCACTGTTGCGCGGAGGGCGTGGAAGGGTAGAGACAGGCACTTCCTCTTGGGGCGGTTAGCGCTCTAGTCGCCAGCACAGATTCTCAGGAGGGATATAAGGCGCAGAGGAAGGGGCAGCGATGTGGTGGGTGGGCTGTCGCAGCTTACTGCTGATTCGTGGAAACAGTTGTTTGGGCAATTGTAACTGGAGAATTGATAGCGCAGCATTTTAAACCTCAAGCATGATCTGTTTTTTAAAACTAGACCTTTATTTTAAACGCGTGTTTTCACTTTGTGTACTAGTGGTACCTACCTGCTCTGGGGGCTCGTCTGGGGGTCCGAGAAAGCCTGGTCTCAGTTTCCTCCTTACCGCCCTGGTCCGATGCGGTGACAGCACCATTGCGCGGAGGGCGTGGAAGGGTAGAGACAGGCACTTCCTGTTGGGGCGGTTAGCGCTCTAGTCGCAAGCACAGATTCTCAGGAGGGATTTAAGGCGCAGAGGAAGGGGCCCAGATGTGGTGAGTGGGCTGTGGCAGGGCCGCTTACTGATGATGCGTGGAAACAGTTGTTCGGGCAATTGTAACTGGAGAATTGATAGCGCAACATTTTAAACCTCAAGCACAATCTGTTTTTTAAAACTAGACCTGTATTTTAAACGCGTGTTTTCACTTTGTGTACTAGTGGTACCTACCTGCTCTGGGGGCTCGTCTGGGGGTCCGAGAAAGCCTGGTCTCAATTTCCTCCTTCCCGCCCTGGTCCGACGCGGTGACAGCACCGTTGCGCGGAGGGTGTGGAAGGGTAGAGACAGGCACTTCCAGTTGGGGCGGTTAGCGCTCTAGTCGCCAGCACAGATTCTCAGGAGGGATATAAGGCGCAGAGGAAGGGGCCGCGATGTGGTGAGTGGGCTGTGGCAGGGCCGCTTACTGCTGATGCCTGGAAACAGTTTGGGCAATTGTAACTGGAGAATTGATAGCGCAACATTTTAAACCTCAAGCACGATCTGTTTTTTAAAACCAGACCTGTATTTTACACGCGTGTTTTCACTTTGTGTACTAGTGGTACCTACCTGCTCTTGGGGCTCGTATGGGGGTCCGAGAAAGCCTGGTCTCAATTTCCTCCTTCCCGCCCTGGTCCGACGCGGTGACAGCACTGTTGCATGGAGGGCGTGGCAGGGTAGAGACAGGCACTTCCTGTTGGGGCGGTTAGCGCTCTAGTCGCCAGCACAGATTCTCAGGAGGGATATAAGGCGCAGAGGAAGGGACCGCGATGTGCTGAGTGGGCTGTGGCAGGGCGGCTTACTGCTGATGCGTGGAAACAGTTGTTCGGGCAATTGTACCTGGAGAATTGATAGCGCAACATTTTAAACCTCAAGCACGATCTGTTTTTTAAAACTAGACCTGTATTTTACACTCGTGTTTTCACTTTGTGTACTAGTGGTACCTACCTGCTCTGGGGGCTCGTCTGGGGGTCCGAGAAAGCCTGGTCTCAATTTCCTCCTTCCCGCCCTGGTCTGACGTGGTGACAGCACCGTTGCGCGGAGGGTGTGGAAGGGTAGAGGCAGGCACTTCCTGTTGGGGAGGTTAGCGCTCTAGTCGCCAGCACAGATTCTCAGGAGGGATATAAGGCACAGAGGAAGGGGCCGCGATGTGGTGAGTGGGCTGTGGCAGGGCCTCTTACTGCTGATGCGTGGAAACAGTTGTTTGGGCAATTGTAACTGGAGAATTGTTAGCGCATGTTCTGGGTGAGATTGTGGACCACACCAGAACTAGCAAGTTATAAAGAAAGGCTAGAAGAGATTCTAAGGTTTGATCAGAGTAACAGCCTTCAGTGGGTCAAGCATGTGCACATATGGTTTTGTAAACTTGGGTTGAAGCATTTCTTGGAAGCACCTACTTTATTGACATCAGCTTCCAAAAAAACATTGAAAACCACTTTTTGGGTGTTTATACAAAGTAGTGTATCCTATAGCCCAGATATTGGAGGATTACTGTCTCAGTTCCTTCTTACAAAACCAATCCAGTTTTTTTTAGCACTATATGGATGAAGTGCAGCCCCAGTTGGCAAAATCTCTGTACATGAAATTTCACTATGGTGTTTTGCAAATTAATTCAAGCACAGCTAAATGGGGCCGAAGAATAGGCGAGAATAATGAGGACTGTTGTTTACTATGTCAATCTAATGCACAAGAAAATGATTTACATTTACTATTCCTCTGCTCAGCATACACGATTCCAAGGCAAACATGGATTAAACCCATCTGTGGGAATTTGGGAATTAGGTCTTGTTTTGAGGTAAAAACAATACTAAAAACTGTCACTTCACAGTAAATTGTTTTTAGTGTTAGTAGATATTTGTTTGCTGTGGGTGTACTAAGAGAAAAAAAGAGTTGACATTTTAATGTTCTAATCTTATGTGTTGTCCTAACTACTAATATTCACTTTCCTGCATTTGCATTTTAGAACTGTCCAGAGATCAGGCAGAACGCACTGCTGTGTACGCTACGTGCTGCTCAAGGTCGCTTATAAGCACTTCTAAAGCACTTGCACTTTTGTTTGCTGTTCAGAACCTTTGAGAGGAAGCTTTAATCATTTACGTGTACCCTTCTAGTATTTGAACCTTCCTAATCCAATCAGGATTATATATTCCCTTCAATGTTTTAATTATACTGGACTGTAAGCTTAGCACTTTTATCACACCTTACTTGATATATCGACTTGCGGTATTTCATTCTAAATGTACATTTTTTAGTAACTGCATTTGTTAAGGCGGCACCAATGGAATATTTTGTTTTTAACTGTGCTTTACCAATATGTATGAACTGTTTATTTTGTATCTTTTATGGTATTTTCAAACTGAAATAAAGATTAATGAATGAGTATTACCGTCTTACCTTCTATATGGCACCCCACTGTTTCTTCTAGAGCAGCCTCCGCCGGATTTTCTGAGCCCCCGTCCATCTCTTCCATCTTTTCTTTCGCTCTTGATGCCTCGCCCGGCAGTTTTGCGGGAGGGGACGAGAGTCACAGGTTCACAGTGACTTCGTGCCACCTCGGAGCTCCGACAGGAGTGCCGTGTAGCAGTGCGGATCTGCTTCCATGGCACCGGGGGAAGAGTCAGCACTTCCTCCAGTGCCTAATGCCTCTTCATACAACACAAAGATAGTTGTGGCGAAAGAATGACCGTCTTTTACATCTACGACCCCCAAAAAAGTATCAAAACGTCACTCTTCTATGAAAATAAAGTTTCCTTCCTCCAATAAGGTAATTTGACCTGGTAGCTTGTACATTTAGTAAGGAGGAGACAACAACTGCTCTCGAAGGGTACCCAGTTGACACCTGCACCGCTACTTCCACCCATAAAACAGGTAAGGAATGCAAAGTTCGGAGTCACAGTACAGCATAGTTAATTAGAAACCCCTCAGTACAATTATTTCTCCTGGGGTCAGGCTGGAAGGGGCCCAGAACCAAAACCCACCCCCAGTAGTTACTCGTAAGATTTCCAAAAGGGATATAAAATCTGGGCTACCCTCTACCACTTTTTCGGGAGACAGAGTAAAAATCACCCCTTCACTGAGGTCATGCGTTAATATCAAGAGCACCGAAGAGCCACAGTCTAATCATATAAGTACCCAGACAAATGATCCCCCCACACTTTTCACTGAAATGGAGCCGTTAATGCCCTTACAGCACACATCGCAGGTCCTACATAATAATAACTGCTTCTCTCCCCTTGCGAATGATGAGTGCATCAGTAACTCCCTCGTGGACAGTCCTGTAGTAGGAGGCACTCCAAATAACATTGAAATATTTGGACAAAAGACAGAAAGGGACCAGAGCTTTGAGGGAGCAAGTTTGCCAGGAAAGGAAAAAGAAACTTTAAATATGGACATCAATCAGATTCTCCTCTCCATATCAAATGATATCAAAGGGAAATATGTTATCTCAGAGCAGAATCAAGCTAAAATTCAAAAAGCCGTTCAGGGTTTAGAGGAGAAGTTGATCAACATCACGGAGAGACATTTATTTTGGAAGCCTCCCTGGGGACCTTGCAAGACGAAGTTAAGAGTAATCGGAAAGAGATATTAGCATTAAAGGCAGGAGAAAATGAGTTGAGAGACAAACTTGAAGTGTTGGAAAACAACTCTTTAAGATATAATCTAAGGATCTTGAGTTTTCCTGAAGGCACTGAGGGTGGAAATCTAAAGTGCTTTGTAGTAGATTTATTGAAAGAATACTTTCTAGAAGTGGCAAAATTAGACTTAGAAAATGACATCCAGAGGGTGCATCATGATTTTTTTAGAAGAATCCCGGAAAAAGGAAAGCCTAGGAAAATGCTGATACATTTTCATACTTACACAATCAAAGAAATAATTCTCACAGCCGCCCTTAGGGGTAAACATTTTAAAAAACACGATTGGTCCTTTACAATAAGATCAGATATTTCCAAAGCAACTCAAACACGCCAATGGGAATTAGGAAGGCACATTCAGGATTTGGAGGCTCTAGGGGCAACAGCACAGTTAAAATTCCCAGTGACCCTAAGAATAATGTGGAATACAAGATGTATATTTTAAGAAAGGTACCGGAGGTTGAAAATCTAATTGCTCAGATTAAGTCTCACAAAGACACATACAAAAATTATTTTAAAGCTCACAATACAGGTTGAAGGTACCAAGCTCTAATAGGGTATATAGGAATACCCAGTTTGGATAAAGTGAGGGTTCCCTCGGGTGGGAGGGAGGGAAGGGACACCAACATTTTTACATGTTTTAGCCTATTTGAGCACAGGGTGGTGAGCATTTAGGAAAAAAACTAAAAATATATGGTGCTCATTGGTGCAAAGGAAAAGAATACTAGCATGGAGAGAGTGGTCCGAAGACTATCACAGTAGAGAGAATGGAAAATAATGGTCTGTAGTGTAAAAACACTCTTTTGGAATGTCAACGGCCTGAGGGTAAATTCTAGACAAAGGAAGATTTTGGAATTTCTCAGACTCTCCAATAATGATGCCATATTACTACAGGAGACACATTTAAGATGGGAAGAGTGGCATGGAGTGCTAGAGATAAATAAATGGATTACCCACCTTGCATGTATGAAACAGTCCGGTAATGTAAAGGGGGTGGCCGTTCTATACAAGAAATATGCTCTAGCCAGGGTGGAGGACTTTTTGTCCGATTCAAGGGGTAGATGGCTAATAAACTATGCTAAAATTCATAATATTGATTATGCATTTGTGGCTTATTATGGCCCAAACACCAATGACCCCTCACCACTTAGGGAATTATACCAACCGTCACATTTATCTGATCATGCGGCAGTCAAGTTAGAGATGTCGGTTTAGACTCCTCTAATACAGACATGGTGGACTCTGGACAGAACCCTGTTAGGGGCCCCAAAAATATTAAAACCTCTAAAAGACGATTCAGTTTTCTTCTTTAATCAAAATTAACCTACCACAAATTGTTTTGGACACTTACAAAGCATATATCTGTGGAAAATTAGTTAGTATGGCAGCATAAAAGAGGAAGGCTAGGAAAAACATAGAAAGGGAATATGAACAGTCCATTGAAAAAATACAGGGAGAATTAGTAGATAGTGAGTCTATGCCAGAATCCATAAAAGAGTAGCCTCAAAATAAACTGAGAGAAGCAAATGAGATATTTTCAGATTATTTGGAAGGGTTATTGAAACAGAGATGGGAGGTCAGCAGGTTGGCAAACCATGAATATGGGGAAGGCTGTGGAAAGATGCTAGCGCGGAAGGCAAGACCAGACTTTGTTAGAAATTAGATGAAGGAAGTAATAAACAACAAAACAAAAAGTAAGTGCACAGAAGATGGAGCAATTGAGGAAGCTTTTTTGGGGTTCTTCCAAACTTATATACTGATGATGTAGAAGTGAGTTTTGTGAGTGGGTGTGCAAGTACCTGTATGGCTCTGTGACTTGGTCTGCATGAGCCTGTGTGGTTCTGTCAGTGGGTATGAGAGTGCATGTGTGGGTCTGTGAGTTACTGTATGAGTGGTTGTGTGTTTCTGTAAGTGGGTTTGTGAGTATGTTTGTGGGTGTGTGAGGCAGTCTCTGAGGGCCTTTATGGTTGGTGGAAAAGTGTGTGAGTACCTGCATGAGTCTGTGGCTGGGTCTGTAAGAGCCTGTGTTGTTTTATGAATGGGTTTGTCAGTGCCTGCATGGCTCTGTGAGTGAGTGTGTGAGCAGCTATGTGGGTTTATGAGTGGGTGTGAGACTGTCTGTGTTGGCCTGTTAGTGAGTGTGTGAGTGGATATGTTGTTCTGTAAGTAGTTGAGTATAAGAGTGCCTGTGTGGGTCTGTGAGTGAATGTGCGAGTGGCTGTGTGGTTCTTTAATAGGTGTGTGAGTTCCTGCATGGGTCCATGAGTGGTCTGTGAGTGGTTTGTGGGTCTGTTTGTGTGTGTGACTGCCTGTGTGGGACTCTGAGTGGGAGTCAATGTGACAGCTTAAAACTGTGATTTGGTGGGTGGGTGTGTGAGTGTGCCTGTGTGGGTCTGTGAAGAGGTGTGAGTGTGTATGTGGGTTTGTGTGTGTGTGTATGAATGCCTACATTGGTATATGAGTGGGTCAGAGAGTGCCTGCATGGCTCTGTGAGTTGGTGTGTGAATGCCTGCATAGGTCTGTGAGTTAGTGGGTATCTGGCTGTGTGGATCTGTAAATAGGCGTGAAAGTACCTCTGTGGGTATTTGAGAGGGTCTGACAGTTTTTTAAAGTACATCAAGATATGTGGATCAGTCACAGAACTACACTGGGGCGCACAGAGCCTAGTGAGAGATCTGTGGATTCCCGAGGTGAAACAAAAAACAATATAACTCAATTTCATACCCAACATAGGTCACTCTGACACTTCTCTAACCCACCCATGGGGTCAGGGTACCGCTACCCTGACCCCTTTAATCATTGTTCAAATACATTTTCAGGCCCCGGGACCATTCCCCAATATCTGAAAAAGCAGCCACAACCTCCCATTCAGGTTGTGGTCAGTCTATCACGATGTTGCAAGGTGGAGTGTAACTTTGCGGATCCACTGCAATGGATCTGCGGAGGGTCCACGTCCCTGCATATACAATTTTGTTTTTCCTCTAATAACGCCACTACTGCTGAATGGATTTACACCAAATCATAAAAAAAAGCTCTTTCTGGAACAAGAGCTACCTATCTGCCAAATTTGGTGTGATCCTGTCCAGCAGTTCAGGTTGTAGTTATGTTCAAAATCCCTATGGGAACTTGCATGGGAAACACACATTGTTTTTATCCCTCCCTTTTTTCTTGGCCCCTGCTTCACAGATCACTCCAAGTCTTTCCATGCAGAGCTACACAAACCGGGCCCCTTTTTTGGGGAAAATTTCATAAAGATTCCACTGCGCCAAAATTATAAGCAAGTTAAAAGAATGCTTTTCATGGGGAAGCAGGTCCTAACTATGACTACCTGCTGGCAAACACCATTAGGTAATATATATAAGTGTGTGTGTGTGTGTGTGTGTCTGTATATATGTATATTTATAATAAAGCAGCTTCACCAATAATGAAGAATCAGCACACCCAGCACTTTCTTTGCACAATTAGTTTATTTGTGGCTAACAAATCAAAGCGTTTTGGTCCCTGTTGCACCGTGGTCATGATCACAGGCGCCATTTTGCCATGAATATTTATATATGATTTACAATTACAGAAAATAAACAAAGATGTATGAAGCTAGCTCTCTATATAGTTTACTAAATAGAAGTACACTCTGCAGAGAGTGTGTGGATCCCCAATTGGTATATAGAGGTAAAAGTTGATAATTCTATTACTCTTTTTGTGGTAGTGTGGGTGAGTAGTTAGGCTTATCAGAGTGTAGTCCTAAGCATTTGTTATACTCACAGAGGCAATAAATGAGACACACACTCAGAAATAAATCCGAGACCAATTTACAAAAATCGCATACATTTTTATGTCATTTTTAAGACCAAAAACTTCGATCTACAGTAAGTACTTTCAGAGGTATGATTTTCCAAAGCTCTGAAAATATATCACATTTCTGTGCATTTATGCTTTACTGAAGTCAATGGGGAAAAGTATTAAATGCCCATAAAATCAGGCGATGCATTCACGAAGTTCACCTTCTCGTTACAAGTCAGTAACTGGACCAGATCCAATGTTCCAGCAGCAGACGTCTGGGAGCGTCCGGGATCGGCCAGGAGCAGAGTGCTGAAGGTGATGGTAGCTGGTCAAAGGGACAAATGACAAAGGGAGACACCTGGAAACACACTGCACAGGAGTACTTAAACGTAAGTCTGAGGGCTCTCCTTTGAGGGGAGATGTTGCAAGGGCCTGGGAACCAAAGGAGTACAGCTGGTTTGTGGCTACCAGGGTCGGTGGGGCTGGGGGCAGAGCAAATAGGTCAGCCCGGCGTTGTGACTCTTGCGGTCCACGCGGTCAGGAACAGGCAGCTTGGAGAGGTGATCTTAGGACAGCTCGGCCACTCAGGAAGTGGTCTCTTGTGTTTCAATGCCCCTCAATAGGTGTTTGTTTCTGGTGTCGTGGGCATCCGGGTTGAACTCTTCTTATCTCGTTTTGCATATGGTGGTCGGGTTCCATGGGTATTGGTACAGTGCGGCTCTGGTAGATCCTGGTGCCTCCAAACTTGGCGGAGAGGCTAATCTAATTATCCAGAGCTGGTGTACCAATTTGGTGAAGATGCTCCCTTGTGAGCACCAGGGAGCAGAAAGACAACAAACCGGACACCTTGGGATCGCTGCCTGCGGTGTGCAGGGGATTGAGACTTTCACTACAAGGGAGGTTCTTGGTGCTTTATCAAAGTCTGGAGAAGATCCAGGGTTGTTGGAGTCCTCATGGGTGCTAGTTGACACAGCCTAGAGCAATAGTCAAAGTCCTAGGAGCAGCAGGCAAGGTTTGGTGCCACTTTTCTTCTGCAGCAGGGCTTCTGTTTTCGTGCAGTGGGTCATCTTTGTCCTAGTCTTCTTCTTGCCCATTATATCTAAATTCCAGCTCTAGGGATGACACATAAATACTGAATTTAAGGGAGTTACAGGTGGAGACAGGTAGTAGCCATAGGCTACCTACTTTTAGGGTGCCTACACCCTCTAAGTGACCTCTACCTGTGGGAAGAGGCACTACCCTAGTCCTGATAGGTTGTTTCTCCACCATCCCAAGATGTTGGATTCTCAGGAGAAGGGTTTACATTGCTGCCCCACCCTAGGAGTGGTGCTGGCTGAGTGACGATACTCCTCCTCATCTAACTAGTTTTACTGCCTGTCTTTCGATCAAATGTGGAGCATGACAGGAGGGTTGGCATCCCCCACTGTCTGGAGAAGCCTGAGCTGAACTTCAGTTGTGGCAATGCCTTTGAAGCTTCCTGCTCGGTAGACCATTCCGGACTAGAGAAGGCGTGGAGCACCTCTGCCCAGAACAGGCTTTGTTTCTGGCCTCTGAGAGCACAGGCTCTCACTTCATGAGGTCAGAAACATGTCTAGTGATGGCAGACTGGCAGTGGCTTGTCGGAGACCACACCAGTGCTTGATTGGTTTTCATGGGCCCTCTAAATGGTCTTCCTGTGTACATTTATTAATAAATGCCTCACTGGCATCAGTGAGGACTTATTAAGATAAGATGTTTGGTACCAAACATCTTCGAGTACAGTGAAGCCATCATGGAGCTAGTAAACTGGTAATGACAAGTATCCAGCCCAAGTACTCTATATGACCTCCCTGTGCCCTTACAATATCCAAGAATGGCTCAGATTTTGTAGGGTCCTATCTGCTCATACAGATAGGTCATCCCATGGGATATAGTGCACGCTGCCTTAGGGCTGTAAGGCCTGCAGTTGACATGACTTACCTAAATCTCATGCAATGTGGTAGAGTGGGCTGTGGCAGGGCCGCTTACTGCTGTTGCATGGAAACAGTTGTTTGGGCAATTGTAACTGGAGAATTGATAGCGCAACATTTTAAACCTCAAGCACAATCTGTTTTTTAAAACTAGACCTGTATTTTAAACGCGTGTTTTCACTTTGTGCACTAGTGGTACCTACCTGCTCTGGGGGCTCGTCTGGGGGTCCGAGAAAGCCTGGTCTCAATTTCCTCCTTCCCGCCCAGGTCCGACGTAGTGACAGCACCGTTGCGCGGAGGGCGTGGAAGGGTAGAGACAGGCACTTCCTGTTGGGGCGGTTAGCGCTCTAGTCGCCAGTATAGATTCTCAGGAGGGATTTAAGGCGCAGAGGAAGGGGCCGCGATGTGGTGAGTGGGCTGTGGCAGGGCCGCTTACTGCTGATGCGTGGAAACAGTTGTTCGGGCAATTGTAACTGGAGAATTGATAGCGCAACATTTTAAACCTCAAGCACGATCTGTTTTTTAAAACTAGACCTGTATTTAAACGCGTGTTTTCACTTTGTGTACTAGTGGTACCTACCTGCTCTGGGGGCTCGTCTGGGGGACCGAGAAAGCCTGGTCTCAATTTCCTCCTTCCCGCCCTGGTCCGACGCGGTGACAGCACCGTTGCGCGGAGGGTGTGGAAGGGTAGAGACAGGCACTTCCTGTTGGGGCGGTTAGCGCTCTAGTCGCCAGCACAGATTCTCAGGAGGGATATAAGGCGCAGAGGAAGGGGCCGCGATGTGGTGAGTGGGCTGTGGCAGGGCCGCTTACTGCTGATGCGTGGAAACAGTTGTTTGGGCAATTGTAGCTGGAGAATTGATAGCGCAACATTTTAAACCTCAAGCACGATCTGTTTTTTAAAACTAGACCTGTATTTTAAACGCGTGTTTTCACTTTGTGTACTAGTGGTACCTACCTGCTCTGGGGGCTCGTCTGGGGGTCCGAGAAAACCTGGTCTCAGTTTCCTCCTTCCCGCCTTGGTCCGACGCGGTGACAGCACTGTTGCGCGGAGGGCGTGGAAGGGTAGAGACAGGCACTTCCTGTTGGGACGGTTAGCGCTCTAGTCGCCAGTACAGATTCTCAGGAGGGATTTAAGGCGCAGAGGAAGGGGCCGCGATGTGGTGAGTGGGCTGTGGCAGGGCGCTTACTGCTGATGCGTGGAAACAGTTGTTCGGGCAATTGTAACTGGAGAATTGATAGCGCAACATTTTAAACCTCAAGCACGATCTGTTTTTTAAAACTAGACCTGTATTTAAACGCGTGTTTTCACTTTGTGTACTAGTGGTACCTACCTGCTCTGGGGGCTCGTCTGGGGGACCGAGAAAGCCTGGTCTCAATTTCCTCCTTCCCGCCCTGGTCCGACGCGGTGACAGCACCGTTGCGCGGAGGGTGTGGAAGGGTAGAGACAGGCACTTCCTGTTGGGGCGGTTAGCGCTCTAGTCGCCAGCACAGATTCTCAGGAGGGATATAAGGCGCAGAGGAAGGGGCCGCGATGTGGTGAGTGGGCTGTGGCAGGGCCGCTTACTGCTGATGCGTGGAAACAGTTGTTTGGGCAATTGTAGCTGGAGAATTGATAGCGCAACATTTTAAACCTCAAGCACGATCTGTTTTTTAAAACTAGACCTGTATTTTAAACGCGTGTTTTCACTTTGTGTACTAGTGGTACCTACCTGCTCTGGGGGCTCGTCTGGGGGTCCGAGAAAACCTGGTCTCAGTTCCCTCCTTCCCGCCTTGGTCCGACGCGGTGACAGCACTGTTGCGCGGAGGGCGTGGAAGGGTAGAGACAGGCACTTCCTGTTGGGGCGGTTAGCGCTCTAGTCGCCAGTACAGATTCTCAGGAGGGATTTAAGGCGCAGAGGAAGGGGCCGCGATGTGGTGAGTGGGCTGTGGCAGGGCGCTTACTGCTGATGCGTGGAAACAGTTGTTCGGGCAATTGTAACTGGAGAATTGATAGCGCAACATTTTAAACCTCAAGCACGATCCTTTTTTTAAAAAGTAGACCTGTATTTTAAACGCGTGTTTTCACTTTGTGTACTAGTGGTACCTACCTGCTATGGGGGCTCGTCTGGGGGTCCGAGAAAGCCTGGTCTCAATTTCCTCCTTCCCGCCCTGGTCCGACGCGGTGACGGCACCATTGCGCGGAGGGTGTGGAAGGGTAGAGACAGGCACTTCCTGTTGGGGCGGTTAGCGCTCTAGTCGCCAGCACAGATTCTCAGGAGGGATATAAGGCGCAGAGGAAGGGGCCGCGATGTGGTGAGTGGGCTGTGGCAGGGCCGCTTACTGCTGATGCGTGGAAACAGTTGTTCGGGCAATTGTATATGGAGAATTGATAGCGCAACATTTTAAACCTCAAGCACGATCTGTTTTTTAAATCTAGACCTGTATTTTACACGCGTGTTTTCACTTTGTGTACTAGTGGTACCTACCTGATCTGGGGGCTCGTCTGGGGGTCCGAGAATGCCTGGTCTCAATTTCCTCCTTCCCGCCCTGGTCCTACGCGGTGACAGCACCGTTGCGCGGAGGGTGTGGAAGGGTAAAGACAGGCACTTCCTGTTGCGGCGGTTAGCGCTCTAGTCGCCAGCACAGATTCTCAGGAGGGATATAGGGCGCAGAGGAAGGGGCAGCGATGTGGTGAGTGGGCTGTCGCAGCTTACTGCTGATTCGTGGAAACAGTTGTTTTGGCAATTGTAACTGGAGAATTGATAGCGCAGCATTTTAAACCTCAAGCACGATCTGTTTTTTAAAACTAGACCTTTATTTTAAACGTGTGTTTTCACTTTGTGTACTAGTGGTACCTACCTGCTCTGGGGGCTCGTCTGGGGGTCAGAGAAAGCCTGGTCTCAGTTTCCTCCTTTCCGCCCTGGTCCGATGAGGCGACAGCACCATTGCGCGGAGGGCGTGGAAGGGTAGAGACAGGCACTTCCTGTTGGGGCGGTTAGCGCTCTAGTCGCAAGCACAGATTCTCAGGAGGGATTTAAGGTGCAGAGGAAGGGGCCGCGATGTCGTGAGTGGGCTGTGGCAGGGCCGCTTACTGCTGATGCGTGGAAACAGTTGTTCGGGCAATTGTAACTGGAGAATTGATAGCGCAACATTTTAAACCTCAAGCACGATCTGTTTTTTAAAACTAGACCTGTATTTTAAACGCGTGTTTTCACTTTGTGTATTAGTGGTACCTACCTGCTCTGGGGGCTCGTCTGGGGGTCCGAGAAAGCCTGGTCTCAATTTCCTCCTTCCCGCCCTGGTCCGATGCGGTGACAGCACCGTTGCGCGGAGGGCGTGGAAGGGTAGAGACAGGCACTTCCTGTTGGGGCGGTTAGCGCTCTAGTCGCCAGCACAGATTCTCAGGAGGGATATAAGGCGCAGAGGAAGGGGCCGCGATGTGGTGAGTGGGCTGTGGCAGGGCCGCTTACTGCTGATGCGTGGAAACAGTTGTTCGGGCAATTGTAACTGGAGAATTGATAGCGCAACATTTTAAACCTCAAGCACGATCTGTTTTTTAAAACTAGACCTGTATTTTAAACGCGTGTTTTCACTTAGTGTACTAGTGGTACCTACCTGCTCTGGGGGCTCGTCTGGGGGTCCGAGAAAGCCTGGTCTCAATTTCCTCCTTCCCGCCCTGGTCCGACGCGGAGGGCGTGGAAGGGTAGAGACAGGCACTTCCTGTTGGGGCGGTTAGCGCTCTAGTCGCCAGTACAGATTCTCAGGAGGGATTTAAGGCGCAGAGGAAGGGGCCGCGATGTGGTGAGTGGGCTGTGGCAGGGCGCTTACTGCTGATGCGTGGAAACAGTTGGTCGGGCAATTGTAACTGGAGAATTGATAGCGCAACATTTTAAACATCAAGCACGATCCTTTTTTTTAAAACTAGACCTGTATTTTAAACGCGTGTTTTCACTTTGTGTACTAGTGGTACCTACCTGCTCTGGGGGCTCGTCTGGGGGTCCGAGAAAGCCTGGTCTCAATTTCCTCCTTCCCTCCCTGGTCCCACGCGGTGACAGCACCATTGCGCGGAGGGTGTGGAAGGGTAGAGACAGGCACTTCCTGTTGGGGCGGTTAGCGCTCTAGTCGCCAGCACAGATTCTCAGGAGGGATATAAGGCACAGAGGAAGGGGCCGCGATGTGGTGAGTGGGCTGTGGCAGGGCCGCTTACTGCTGATGCGTGGAAACAGTTGTTCGGGCAATTGTATATGGAGAATTGATAGCGCAACATTTTAAACCTCAAGCACGATCTGTTTTTTAAATCTAGACCTGTATTTTACACACGTGTTTTCACTTTGTGTACTAGTGGTACCTACCTGATCTGGGGGCTCGTCGGGGGTCCGAGAAAGCCTGGTCTCAATTTCCTCCTTCCCGCCCTGGTCCGACGCGGTGACAGCACCGTTGCGCGGAGGGTGTGGAAGGGTAAAGACAGGCACTTCCTGTTGCGGCGGTTAGCGCTCTAGTCGCCAGCACAGATTCTCAGGAGGGATATAAGGCGCAGAGGAAGGGGCAGCGATGTGGTGAGTGGGCTGTCGCAGCTTACTGCTGATTCGTAGAAACGGTTGTTTGGGCAATTGTAACTGGAGAATTGATAGCGCAGCATTTTAAACCTCAAGCACGATCTGTTTTTTGAAACTAGACCTTTATTTTAAACGCGTGTTTTCACTTTGTGTACTAGTGGTACCTACCTGCTCTGGGGGCTCGTCTGGGGGTCCGAGAAAGCCTGGTCTCAGTTTCCTCCTTTCCGCCCTGGTCTGATGCGGTGACAGCACCATTGCGCGGAGGGCGTGGAAGGGTAGAGACAGGCACTTCCTGTTGGGGCGGTTAGCGCTCTAGTCGCAAGCACAGGTTCTCAGGAGGGATTTAAGGCGCAGAGGAAGGGGCCGCGATGTGGTGAGTGGGCTGTGGCAGGGCCGCTTACTGCTGATGCGTGGAAACAGTTGTTCGGGCAATTGTAACTGGAGAATTGATAGCGCAACATTTTAAACCTCAAGCACGATCTGTTTTTTAAAACTAGACCTGTATTTTAAACGCGTGTTTTCACTTTGTGTACTAGTGGTACCTACCTGCTCTGGGGGCTCGTCTGGGGGTCCGAGAAAGCCTGGTCTCAATTTCCTCCTTCCCGCCCTGGTCCGATGCGGTGACAGCACCGTTGCACGGAGGGCGTGGAAGGGTAGAGACAGGCACTTCCTGTTGGGGCGGTTAGCGCTCTAGTCGCCAGCACAGATTCTCAGGAGGGATATAAGGCGCAGAGGAAGGGGCCGCGATGTGGTGAGTGGGCTGTGGCAGGGCCGCTTACTGCTGATGCGTGGAAACAGTTGTTCGGGCAATTGTAACTGGAGAATTGATAGCGCAACATTTTAAACCTCAAGCACGATCTGTTTTTTAAAACTAGACCTGTATTTTAAACGCGTGTTTTCACTTTGTGTACTAGTGGTACCTACCTGCTCTGGGGGCTCGTCTGGGGGTCCGAGAAAGCCTGGTCTCAATTTCCTCTTTCCCACCCTGGTCCGACGCGGTGACAGCACCGTTGCGCGGAGGGTGCGGAAGGGTAGAGAAAGGCACTTCCTGTTGGGTTGGTTAGCGCTCTAGTCGCCAGCACAGATTCTCAGGAGGAATATAAGACGCATGCTCAAATGGCCGCGCAGCGGGCGCGCCGGCGGTGTGCCAAAGGCAAGCCCGCCTGTGCCCGTCCTCGGCCTTTCGGGGACCGGGGCTAGTACCCCTGTCCGACCCAAGGGGATAATACATTATGGTAGGGTGGACCTACTAAATTTATGCCCACCTATGAGGTATACCTGTAGAGATAGCATGGTGGCCACTCAAGTAGGTAGGTGCAAACATTGCTCTTTTACTTTGAATAGGGGGCTGTACGGTCAATTGGGAAGGAGGCCTCTTTCGGGTGGATTACTAAACTGTAGGTCCCTCAGCAAACACAACATCGAGATCTCGGAGCTCCTTGTTGACGAGGCACTCAATGTGCTGTTCCTTACTGAGACTTGGCTGGGGGCCAACTCAGATCCGGATATCGCAGAGGCACTCCCCTCTGGTTATATGATAACCAGAATTGACAGAGCAGTGGGCAGGGGTGGAGGGATCGCAGTAATCACGAGAGTTCCCTATGAATGTACCATGGACCCCATATCGGTGACTGGTAGTGAGGTGGGCCGTTTTTTATTAAAACTGGGCCCCAAATCTTCAGTGACTGAGATCCTTATATATAGACCCCCTGGACCCTTAGGGAACTTTAGGGCGAGTTTGCTGGAGGGCATGGCCCACCTCGCTATTAGATGTGACAAACTCTTGGTTCTGGGTGACCTTAATGTCCATTTCGAGGACCCTATGCATAAGGAGGCGGCTGATCTGCGCTATGACTTGCAGTCAATGCAGCTGGACTTAAAATCCTTCTCCCCTACACATCAGCAGGGACACCTGTTAGATCCGGTGTTTGAAAATTGGGAGAAGGTAAAGGTAATGACTCCGCTACCAGTTCCTTGGTCGGACCACTTTCTGGTACCATTTAGCATAGATATGACTACAGAAGAGATTCAGAAGGGGGTAATGAATAGTTATCCATGTAGGAAATGGAGACATTTTAATCAGAATAACTTTACCAAAGAGCTGAGAGAAGGGGGCCCCCCTGGAGGCTCGCACAGTGAGACTGCAAATGAGAACCTGGAGAGGCGAATCCTTAATGCCCTCAATTAAGTGGCACCATTGCTCCTGAATAAAACAGTGAATAGAGAGCAGAAATCCGCTCCTTGGTTTACCCCCACCCTGCAGCAGGCTAAGGTGGGCTGCAAGCAATTGGAGAGGAAATGGAGAAAGGGATTTCGACCCCAGGACAGATTGTTATATAGAGAAGGACAGAGGAATTATCAAAGCTTACTCAGAGGGGCTAGAGCCACTCACTACAAAGCTAGAATTGGGAAAGCTGAGAATTCCACCAAAGAACTTTTTAAAATCTATAAGGAAATTTCCACACTGGCTAGTTTAACAGCATCTAGCAATGACTCGGTGGAAGAATGTAACAGGGTGGCAAAATACTTTTCTCAGAAGGTGAGGAATATTTACTCCTCATTTTCCGGTAGCCCTGTGAGTGGAGATGATTTTGAGGAACATGTGGGAGATTGTGAGACGGGGCTGAGACTGAATCAATTTACTATCCCCTCCCCTGAGGTTTTAAGGAGTATCTGTCTCAGTGTAAAATCTTGCTCCCTAGAGACCCTGCTCCTCCAAAGGTGATGGGAGAAAGCTTGGAGATTCTTGAGCCCTATATCCGACATGTCCTTGAGGTCTCTTTTTCCTCACACACACTGCCAGTTAATTGGAAAAGAGCAGTGGTTTTGCCCATCAGGGAGAAACCGAATGTTAGCCAGGATATTTTAGAAAATCTGCGACCCATCTCGTTGCTGCCGTATTTAGCTAAGGTAGCAGAGGAAGTGGTCAATAAACAACTTATGGCGCATTTGGAAGATGCTAATCTCCTTCACCCCTCTCAATCGGGATTTCGGGCAGGCTACTCCACGGAGACTGCTCTACAACGAGCCACTGAGACCATCAGACAGGGAGCTGAAACGGGACACACCATGGCACTGATAATGTTAGATCTCAGTGCAGCGTTCGACACTGTGGCACACCACATCTTGCTAGTGTCTGAACAGAGGTGGTGTCTCAGGTCCAGCTCTGAGGTGGCTAAAATCCTTCTTAGTAGGTCGTAGCTTCCAGATCAGACGCGGGGCCTACTACTCCGAGGACATCGTATTGGAACAGGGGGTTCCTCAGGGCTCTGCCCTGAGCCCCACCCTGTTTAATCTTTGCATGTCTCTGCTGGCAGAGATTGTACAGGCGTTTGGGGTGGAGGTAGTCTCCTGTGCGGATGACACCGAGTTGCTGATCTCCCTATCCCAGGCGCCTTCGGCTGCGGCTTCCAGCTTTAGAGCATGTATGCAGGAGCCTTCCTCCTGGATGGACAAGAACTGCCTAAAGCTAAATGGTAGCAAGACCGAGGTGCTGGTGGTAGGTGGAGACAGGTCCAGCTGGACCTCGGAGTGGTGGCCGCCGAGTCTGGGTCCCACCACCACACCTTGTACTGACACCTTGTACTGAGGCAAAAAATCTGGGGATTTGGGTCGGCCCCTCCCTCTCCTATGACGGTCATATCCGTCGTTTAGTGGGGAAATGTTTCGGAGTTTTAAAAACTTTACAGAAATCATTGGACCTTCTCCCTCGGGAGGCCAGACAGACGATGATACATGCGCTCGTTACTTCCCGTCTTGATTACGGAAACCTACTCTATCTGGGAACCTCTGTCAAGAACCTGGGAAGGCTACAGGTTCTTCAGAATGCGGCAGCAAGGCTGGTTCTGATGCTGCCCAGAAGAGCGGCGTCGCAGCCAGCCCTTGAGCTTCTGCACTGGCTCCCTGTTAAAAAAAGAGTGCTGTTCAAGACACTACTTACCTATCATCGGATCCTTCAGAATGTGGCCCCCGCATATCTGGGCAATCTGGTTACCAGGTATGTACCCGGAATATCCCTTAGATCTTGTGGGACCGGGCAGCTAGTTATTCCTAAGATAAAGAAGATGAGAATGGGTGGTCGATCGTTCCGCTTTCTAGCAGCACAAAACTGGAACAAACTTCCTCCATCTCTAAGGCTAGAAAGGACGGAAGCCAACTTTAGGAAACTACTAAAAACGTATCTGTTCACGGCCTAGTTCTCTCTACTGGTCGGAAGAGTGCTGCACTGTATGTCCTCTCACCCAGTGCGGGGACACGCCGAGATGGCGTAACCAGGCGCTCTATAAATGTCCTTATTATTATTATTATTATTAGGGCATGGCACACATGGCTAAATGCCATTTCGACTCTTTGGTTATATCTGCACCAAGACATGCAGGATGCAGTGGTAGTTTGCATGGTCTTGGTGACTTGTCTTTGGGGTGACACAATTTATGCTGCAGCCCCAGTCGACCCTCTTCAGTACCCACACCCTGGGTACCATGGGTACAATTTACTATTGACTTACAAGAGTTGCTAAAGTTGTGCCAATCGTGGTACCGTTTTTGGGAAAGAGATCTGACACTGCAACCTAGTTGGCAGGACCCCAGTGCACTTACAATTCAAAGTCACAGTAGGCATCAGGCAAAAAGTGGGGGCTAACATTTCAAAAGAGGCACTTACTAACAAAAGGACTATATAATCACTTAATATAGTCTACATTTTGGTGGCTATCTTTAAATGTAAACTAAGGCAGTAAGCATGGCAATATGTGAATTAGATTCCTTTTGCCATTTATGTACAGAAGATGGCACATTCATTATATTGACCAAAAATATAAATCTATACAGGTAGGGAAATTATTTTGTAATGTTTTCTACACGTTAATGATTATGCCCAAGTGGGTTTCGTCACATTTATATAAGTAAATGTGATCAATCGTAAATATATTAAATGTGCAAGTCATACAATGTATCTCATAGTGGTAATTCAAAATGATAAAATCAGACATGATCAAAAATTATATTAAAAGTGCCTAATTATCACAACATATTACATCCATAAAGCCCACGTGGGCTACATCACTTTTATTCTAAGCTGTACAATGCATCACATATGTTACCCACGCAATATAAGTTGTGGCATTTGCCTCACAGAATTTAATGCTAAATTTTGACCTACTGTGTAAAAAATACTATATTATTGTCACAATGTTATGCGCAAATCCAGTTCCAGTGATCTATTTCTCACTGCAAAAACAACGAAAATATTTAAGAAATTCAAAGTGCTGCCAAAGTTTTCAGTATGTAACATAAAAAGTTATCAAATAGGTGTGGCTCGGACAGCCAACATGGCGGACGCAGCCTAAATAGGCTGCACGCGTACAAGCCGTAATTCTTCTATAATCCACTTAACTCCTGTTCAGAAGAGCGGATCAGTGAAGACCTCGATCCTGGAAGTGCTTAGAGCACTGTTTGTCGGTGATCGGCCGATTCTGAGCCAGAGCGGGCACTCTGCACTGCAGAGACGCAGAGGGAGAAATGCGGGAGGGAGCTTGGAGCAGGCAGCCTCCATCTAGAGATCGGGCCTGTTGCTCGTGGTGCTGCGGAGGGACGAGGGGCCTAGTCGGGGCCCCAGAGGTGAGCGGCGGTGTCTGAAGTAGGGGGGCCCAGCAGTGAGCGCCGACCCACAACCGATATCCTGGGGCCGTGACGGACCTACAGGAAGAGGGGCCTGCCCCCCAGTGCTGCCGGCCGCCCTGGGAGACCTTCAGCGGGGGATATCTGTTGCACCCGCGCCGTGGCGGAGACCCAGCAACCCCCAAGACCCCGCATGACTGCCCAGAGAGGACCTTACACCTAATCAGGGACAGGGGTGCCATATTGTGGAGTACCGCGGCCCAAGTATAGGACCTACCTGGGGAGCGGACCTAATGCCTCGGCCTGGACCCCGCTCTTCTCCCTCGTTCACACATCTCTAAGGGGGAGCCAACTGGAGGAGGCAGAGGCCTGAGTTGATGGCGAAGATCTGCCCCCGCATGCACCCCGCTGACTGCAACTGAGGGCACGAGAATGCGTGTGTGCACTAGAGTAATGAAGACAGAGGGCCAAAGCCCTTGATTGACTGAGTGGCCCAAGCTACCCCATCTTCTCATGTTTTCATGACAGGGAGTGTGTCCGACCCCCAGAGCCTTAGTTGAGACACTGGGACCTGAAGTTTGACACTTTGTGGTGAGCGCTGTGGGTGGGCAGTCCGGCGAGTCTGGTTCCTTTACGGGGCATACTTGGCGGGCAGTCGTGGGCTGCAGAGGCGGCTGAGCTAGGCTCGGTGTGGCTTGTGGTCCAGGACACGCCTGATTCCGAGAGGACCTGCCAGCAGTGCGTCCCTGCTGTAGGCCGGAAGCTGCCTCCATGGCCCTTCCTGGACTGGGTCGTGCTCCCTTCCATCAGCGTGGGCACCAATCCGACATCGGAATTCCTTGGGTCCCCGTGCCAACCTCCCCTCACCTACAGCCATGGGCAAGGACGAACCTGGTGGGGCAAGCAAGCTCCAAACAGAATACTCTTGATCACTATGCCACATCTACAGGGGGCGCCACTGGGGGTGAGGTGGTGAGCTCAGTGCCGGACAATGCAGCACTCCTAGCGGTGATCAATGACGCCAGAAACAAACTTGATGTCAAGATCAGCGCAGTGGGGTCTGAAGTCTCGTTCTTGCGCCAGGACCTCAGAAATTGCGGTGGAATGCATTACGGAAGCCATGGTGCGGGTATCAACTGTTGAAGATACGGTGACTACCTGGCAAAAAAAGGTCAATAAGCTAATGATAGTGTCGCAAGAACTTGCCTCCAGGGTGGAAGATGCAGAAGGCTACGCAAGGCGCAATAACGTGTGCTATTTGGACCTTCCGGACGGATGTGAAGTTTCTTCCATGACCCGCTTTATTACCCAGTGGCTCACGGATCTCATGCCAAAGGAAATGTTATCCTCTTGTTTTGTTGTGGAGAGGGCCCACCGGGCACTGATAAAGAAACCACCCCCGTGCGAGAATCCTAGACCGGTGATTGCGAAGTTGCTGAACTATGCAGATCGAGATGCCGTCTTGCAGTTCGCTAGATCACATAAAGATAAACTCCACTATGATTTGAGGCCCATAATGATATTTTCCGACTACACACGCCTGGTCCAACAGCAACGCCAATCCTTTGTGCAGCGAAGCATAGATTATGAGATCTTAACATGCAATAGATGCTTTTGTACCCAGGCAGAATTCAACGGGGCGTGATCCTATGCCAGGACAAAAGATATGAGGCAGATATCATACTTTTACAAGAGACTCACATTCTTGGCACCAAAACCCCTTGCTTGGACAGAATTGGGTACCGTACTATACACCACGCAGGGTTCACCAGGGGGTTGTGGGGGGGCAGCCATTCTGATACACTGAAGAGTCCCTTTCGTGCACTCAAACACTGGGTCAATCCAGGGCACCTATATGTTATTGCCACTGGCACGCTATATGGTGAGCATGTCACCATAGGTAGTATATATGCCCCCCTCACTAGGGACTGCCTTTGTTGACAGGATCTCCAGGCTCTGGGGGTAACTTCTGGAGGGCCTGACCCTCCTGGGTGGGGACTGGAGCGAAACCATGGCCCCTGTAGATAGACAGTTCAACTCAGACCACCACCCGCCAGCGGGTCCTTCCAAACTGAATCTACTAGTCTCTACCTTAGAGTGGGCAGACATCTGGCGTGAATGTCACCCTGTCAAACAAAGTTACACCTTTATGTCCACGGTGCATGGTTCGCAGTCCTGACTTGACCACTTTTTTACACCTCGCACATGCATTCATAGGTTCTCACAAGTATCTCAACTCTCCAGTCCAGAAGGCTTTCGGATCACTCCCCAGTTACTCTCAAACTTCATACCTGTTCCCGCAGACCCCCCTTTAGGTGGCACATGTCCTTGTGGTACCTTCGAGATCCGGACTATCAGGACATGCTAACTAAGGCAGTATCCCAATATCTAGACACTGATATAGATTTGGCTCCATCTAAAGGTGTCCTCTGGGAAGCCCTAAAGCCCACAAACCGTGGGGCAGAAATTAGCTATCATACCAAAGAGAAACGCGTGCAATAAGCGCAACTGGTGGACCTAGAGTCACACCAAGTGACCTTGGCGAGAAACTTAACCTTGACCCAGCCCCTCTCTTCAACGCAACTTGTTGCAGGTGCAACAAACTATGCAGCAATACCTAATGGGCGAAGCAAAAGAGATCTGGGAGGCGTCGCAACACCGTATATATATCAATGGGGACAAGTCAAGTAAAATGCTTCACAGACTATGCCAGGTAGACAAATCCCCGCTGCTGTCCCTACCCTGTGTGTAACCAATGGGGTCCTGTGTTCATCGCCAGAAAGGTGGTTCAAGAATTTGCGCAGCATCAGCTCTCAGAGGCTCAAATAGCAAAGTTCCTCAGGGACATCCCACCCTGAAGGCTCACAGACCACATGCGTGGCCAACCAGAGGCCCCCATCACAATAGATGAGTTGAGCGTGGCCTTGCATGCCATGTGTCCAGGGCGGGCCCCCAGACCCAATGGATTCCCCATAGAGTTCTTGAGGCCACACATGCGCCTATTGGGCCCACATTTGCTGGCAGCAATACAGGATGCCCAAAAACAGAGTATACTACCCTGGGATTGGCGTCATGTGGAGATAGTCTTATTCCTCAAACTGGGTCGCGCTCCGGGACAGCCCTCATCATACCGCCCAAGCTGTCCTGGCTGATCACCTACGGACTTGCATGTCGGACTCAATTCACCCAGACTAATCAGGCTTTATGCCTCACCGTGCCACCTGTCACAACATCTGAATGGTGCATATGGCAATGGCACCAGAGCTGGGGCGCCCAGCGGCTATACTATTAGCTGACATTGACAAAGCATTTGATGCTCTTAGCTGGGTCTATCTTTTCCAATTACTTGAAGCGGTTAATTTGGGACCACGGTTTATAGCATATGTCCGTTTGCTCTTCACTAATTTAAAGACCTCAATTCGTATAGCAGGACATCGCTCAGACGCCTTCTCTATCTATAGGGGTACGAGGCAGGGTTGCCCCCTGTCCCCTCTGTTATTCGTCTTAGCAGTGGAACCCTTGGCAGCGTGGGTTAGGAGTGACTCGGTACTCTGTGGATTTGAATGGTCTCAGTCGCGACCAGATCGTATTGCGCTATATGCAGTTGATGTCCTTTTCTTTTTGACTGACCCGTGGTTCTCGGGTCCATGTCTCGTGCAAATCCTCAGAGTGTTTGGGGAAATTACAAGTCTTCACACTAACCCTGCTAAATCTGTGCTTTTTCCAGTATGTGGAAACCAGGTGCCGGGCACCAGGGTGATGCAGCTATCACACGCGACTGGGGGTTTTAAACATTGGGCATCTTCGTGTCGCTCACATAGGCCCACAATATTAACCCACTACTTACAAGTCTAAACAATGAAACAACAAAATAGTCCTCCCTTCCACTTTCATTATATGGGTGGTCCGCCTTCTTTAAAATGGTCTCTTTTCTTAGAATTCTCTATCGAATACAAAATTTCCCTTACAACATACCACGATCCTGGTTTGCACAAGTCAATGCCATACACAATACATTTCTGTGGAATAGAGGGGCGATCCGGGTGGTGCTGCACATATTCCCACAATCCACGTACTGTGGGGTATTGCAGCAGCAGATATATACACTTACTATGTGGCCTCTCACCTGCTAATAATAAATGAATTGTGTTATAACTCCCCAGCCTAGAGTGCTAGAGCATGCAGCAATGGAGGGAGTTCCCCTTCTTCAGCTCCTGTGTAGCTCCAGGAATCTTGATATATCACCCCCGGCAAGCAGAACTGTAATTCAGCTTTGGCGGTACGCATGAGGCAGATGGGGTGGGGCGGGAGCTAGACCCAGGCAACTCCTCTATGGCATGGCACATACCTACACCCAGTGACAGCCCTGAGGGGGTTCCGTAAGTGGGACTTAGTGGGAATATCTACTCTGGGAGACGTAATGCAGGGCACTACATTGAAATCCTTTCAACGGTTACAAGAGGAATTTCAACTACATAGGACACAATTTTATAAATATCTCCAATTACGCCATGCTTTGGGCCCCCTGATTCATGCTTTAAAGACCCTACCTGGATTCCATCCTCTTGAGGGTCACCTACTGATGTAGGACCTGGAGTCACATAAAATCCGGCAAATATATCAAACGTTGACGACGCATACACAAACAACCCTCAACAACAGTAGGAGAGCATGGCAAGACAACATTCATGACTTGACAGATGATGACTGGGCGGAAGCCATAGCCAGCCCTCGGGCGCTGCTGTGTCCACAGGCTCCCGCCTTATACAGTTTATGTATATACACCGTGCATATGACACACGATCCTGACTCTGGAAAGTAGGAGTTATCCAGTCCCCTATCTGCTTAAGATGTGAGAGGGAGGAAGGGGCATTTTTACACACAGTCTGCGGCTGTACCGCGCTGTAGACATTCTGGAGAAAGGTGTTGACTTGCCTAAGCAACATACTTTTATGGGAGCTTCCATTAGACCCAAGACTTTTTCTCCTGCACGGCACCGACGAGATAGGGAGAAACTGGTACAAACCATATCTGCTCTTTTTGGCACTTACTATCGCCAAACGCGGTATTGCCCAGCTGTAGAAGGGGACATCTCCTCCGACCATAGGTAAATGGAAAGCTGAACTGGACAGGTGTATGGGTGCGGAGACTGAGGTGTTTCAAGCCTGTAGCTGCCCCCAGAAACATTGACAAATATGGACCCGTTGGGCAACGTACCATGGGATAGACCTCCCCCCTCCCATTGTTAGACGCCTGACATATATCACCACTGATACAAATGTCTACTGAACTAATCATTCCATACTATGTATAGTCTGCCTAAATACAAATGTAACCTTTATACAATCACTGGGATCTAGAACAGTCTGCACTGTGTTCATGTTGTTTAACCTGCAAGTATCGCAGGAATTGCAATTGTTTAAATGCTACAGTACTCCTGACTCATATTACTTCCTACAGGTACTTGTAGGGCTAAGGCCCAGATTGCATCGGTAAAACCAATCAAAATTTGTTATAAAACAAAAAAAAGTTCTCATACAAAGTAAGTCCCCCTTAATAGCATTACTATACTTGTTACTGGCTGTCACTTTTTATCTTCTGCTGTCTGGTCATGGCTACCTTCATCACGATGAGGTGAGCGGGTGTCCTGTGGTTGGGAAAGGGACATCAGGAGCGGGCAGTCTGCTGGCTGGCCTACTCCCCATTGAGGAGGCAATTCAGGTGCTCTGTGGGGTGGGGATGCTGCCTGCGACAACTGGCCTAGATGCGGCCTAAGGTGAGCCTGGGAGCAGCCCACTTTTAACTGGAGTTGCGGGTCATGGTTTGTGCTACTGCTCGTCTGCCCTTCGTTGGGTGAGATCCTGCCAGCTGCATGATGCGATCCTGACTGCCTTGTGTGGCGGGCTGGTCCAGGGGTGGGGATAACACATCTAAGCTACCTGGGGCCCTGGGGCTTGGATCCACCGCTACTGCTGCTGCATGCCCACCCACTTGCCTGATACAATCAGCTGTGGGCCCGTCAAGACACCATTACAACCCGCTGGAGTGCCATCTACTGCCCCACCTGGGAACCTCCTGTGATGCCCCTCCTTTGTGTGCCATCTTTTGCTGCTGCCCGGAGAGCCCTTGGTCTGCTCGTGCCCCTCCTTACATACTCGGAGAGGCAAGGTGGGATCACAGGGACAGAGGAGAAAAGTACTCCTCTTTCTGGTGTAACTGGGAGGCACACGCCCCCTGGATCTCTGTCTAATTTTTGGCTAGCTAGTTTTGTTCATTGAGGTGACTTCACACTGGCTGCCCCCATGGTGAGCACTGCCATAACCAACACTATGTGTGAGACTGAGGGCAGAAAGACGAAACTCCAATTTGATACTGACTCGTATGCAGGGCAACTGAGTTCACCAAAATATGTCTGAAGAACTACAGCCAGGTGCTCAGACTGACACTGAGGACATGAAGTCACTCCTTACCGCAATTCAACACAGACTCACCTCCATCAAGTCCAAAATTGACTCCATGTGCTCCCAGATGGACTCCATTACACAAAAGCTGGAGAATCAGGATGGACAAGTGTAGGAGGACAAACTATGCTCAAATACACAGTGGTAGTGCAAAGATGTTATCTTTGATCTATTTACGACAATTTTTACACAGAATTGATTTGCTACACCTTTACATGATAATGACAAAAATGTGTGTTTTGCTACATGTTTTAAGAAACACACAAATGAAGGTCTGATTTAGATACTGAATCATAAAAGCAAGCAGAATGTTAGAAGTAGATTTCTGACTAACCTAGCAGTTCACAATTTGATGTGAAATCTGACATTTTAGGTACATGTGATCTAATGTTTAGATAAATGTGGTAGATAAATGATAACACAGAAAATGTATATGTAAGAATAAAATTGTTTCATGTGTTAGAAAATGGTTAATAACCCTAGAGTGTGTAACATGAGCAATGACAAGAAAAGTAGGTGTTACAGGAGGTTATGTTATGAATTGCACTTCATTAAAGTTCATTTAAATTCTGCATGGTATAGATAACACATAAAAGTGCTGAAGTTACTTACAAAATTATATGTGAAGTAACAGTGGAAGTTATAATGTTATAAGTACCCTATACTTACATGAATTAATTGAAGTTCACATTGAAATTATATTAATACGCTTAATTGAACAATTAATGCACTGTTCTATGTAATCCGAGATTCATATTTTAGCCCGAAATTAATCGTGTATAAGCTGTATTTCATGATGGCCTCAAATGTTGCTTCCTTTTCTAGTATAAACTTTTGAACTGAATAGTCTGAAGCCTATGGGAACCTTTCATAAAGCTTCAACTTTTGTTCTAACACTTAATCGCCTTCTTTCACGTTTGTAGCTTACATGACTAGACTTGCAACAAAAGTATTTCTTCCTAGATCACATGCTTGAGAGATGAACAGACAAGAGTTGAGAGTATGAAATTGTCTACTTTCCAAATGCTACAAATGATCATACAACTAAGTTGCAGTGGTTCTAAGGAAATTGCAAGAATAGATAACTTAGGGGCATATTATCAACAACTAGCGATATTTATCGCTAAAGAAGCTTAGCGACTTTTTTTATCGCCAAGCATCGCTGGATTTTATCGCAGAAATAACGTGCTATTAGCAACGTTTATCTCCAATGGGATAAAATATCCGGCGATACTGGCAAAATGCGTGAATATCGCTGGAAAAACAGCGATATTCACGCATCATTGCCAATAGGGTCTTAACCTGAATATCCACCTCCCATTGGATATACAGGTTAAGAACTGGTCTGAGCAGGCGTTAGTTTTCAGCGATATTCGCGCTTAGCGAGAATTTTTTTATCACTACACCTGCCATGCTAATAGGCGATAGCGACGTTAGCGACTGCTTTCAGTCGCTAACTGGTTGGGTACGCCCACTTTGCATGTCATTAGCGATAAATATCGCTGACATGCAAGTGGGCCCCAAACCGCTCGCTATCACCTAAAAGCTGTCGCTAACTGATGTTAGCGACAGCTTGCTAATAGGGTGATGAAATTATCACCGCCTAGCGGCCGAAAACGGCTGCAAAAGCGGCGATAATTTCATTTCGCCTGCCTTGATAATATGCCCCTAAATTCTTCCCGATTTGTATACTTTTACCTACTACATCATCTCATCCTATCATGAGCAACGAATGGGAGAGAGTGGTCCGACAAAGTTAGTGATGTCAAGGGGTGCAAACCTGGAACCCTTGGAGTATAATTTACTAAAATTTTAACAAAGGGGCATCACCCCTTCACAATCCTTGTGGAACAGAGACTGACAATTGGGACTTCCAGAAACAATACTCACTGTGAAGAAATACTGCAATTTGCTGCCGGCTGGTAAGCTAAATAAGTGGAACCTTTTCGGCTTAAAGCGTTCACGTCAGAGCAGCTGTAGCATTGACACTGCAGTGCAGACAGAGGCTGACGAATCTGCCCATGAACTGGAACTAGTCATTTGGAACTTACTGAACTTGCCTAATAGGGTTGGTAAGAGGGTTGACTGATTTTCCATACAAATTCATTTTCTTAGGATAAAATCTCCCTCAGCGGAGGAAGATTCTTCATTCATATCTGGATCTCGCAGAGCTTGCAAATATTTATTGAATATGATATATTTTAAAATCCAGGATGCATGCTAATTATTTGATTCCAAGTAGAAATACAATTTAAGATAAAATACTCTGCTAATTTTGTCTGTTTATTTGTTGTGGCTAAATTAAATATGTTTTTGAGATTAACCTAATTAGTGGTGGGTTAGTTTGGGAGTTCACACTCAATGTTTGAATATTAACAATTATCCTATTCCAGGTCCTCATATGATAATTGTTCAGATCTAAGTATTCCAGTCCCTTTCAGAACAGAACAAGAACCATCAGAGGACCTAACGAATTTGGCATGGTAGTCGAGACTTAAATAGAGATAAGAGAACAATAATACCAGTAAAATTGTTTCATAAGGTCCAACACATTGACGCTACAACAACAAGAGGGCCATATTGAAGCGTGCCCCAACATATGGCGGGTCGTTTTACAGCAGAACTTGGCACCTGAGCTGTAGAGCAAAGTCTCATCGGTAATATATATGGGTGCCAATGCCAAAGCAAGGCCACCATGAGCCCAAATGCAAGATATGAATGTGGGCTCCCGCCCCCCCACACATTTCAGCTTTAAAAAAATACCCACTAATTAGGGTGAACCGTGCCCCTGTGACGCTGCACCTCCCTCACGGCGCTCATATAAATCAGAGTCGCTATAATACTGCTCTCTTACAATTGAATAAATCCAAGGATGCCCTGAATACTGCGGCAGCACTCTTCGCCTACCTCCGTTTTGTGGTGACTCTCCATGCCCCATATGCCCTCCCTCCAGCATCACCAGCAATTTAAAAAACAACTTATGGTGTGGCCAGTGCTGGCCATGTCATTGCGGTTTTGAAAAAAAAATCATTTCAGCCATGCTGTACAGCAGGTGCACTGCTGTACCCATGGCTAGAAAAACAATGACAAAGTCAATAGTCCTTTCGTAGGAGAGAACTATTGACTTTGCCAACTCAGTAGTCAGTAACATTAATATTTTTCGTCTGGGTATCAGTCCGAAAACATTGTTTTGTATTATGTTGTAATTGCATTTATATAGCGCTTACTACTCATGACGAGGCGTCAAAGCGCTTTTTCGGCGATATGATATTGATATGTCATAATTCTGTAATTGGAACGGACACATTTAACATGCCCCTTCCAAATACGGATTCGGAATAGCGTTGCGATCTCAGCTTTGGAGTCAGGACAGCTTAGTGACTCCTAAAAAATGATTTGTAAATTTAAAAAAAACAACAAAAAAAAACATTTTCTTTTGTTGTCGTAAACACCAAATCTCGGTGTTTACAACTTAAAAATTGGTTGATACATTGTTTCCTTAAGAGCAGGGCTTTAAGTGGACCAGGTCTCAAGGGGTCTGAGCAACGGCAGTTTTTTAAAGGGGGCCTCGAAACGGGTCTCTATCGGGCTCTGTTTGAGCCCTGGCACAGGCGGTCTATTTTTTCCTGGACTGCAGGGACAGCAGTTTGCTGTCACTGCACTCCTGAAAAAAAGTGCCAGGGTGCAAAACAGCCCGATAGAGACCCGTTTCGAGACAGCAAGCACATCGATGTGCCCTGCTCACACTGCTCACTTCTCACTAGTGGAAAAGTTATGGCAAAACATCATGCCAGGTGGAGCATTGTGGGGGAAGGTAAATCCATTAAAGAGTCTTTTTCTTTCTGGATTTCCCTTCTCTTTCTGAAACGCAAGAGCAGCAACATTGTGGTAGTGTCACCAGGGCTTTAATTGGAAGCTTTTTTAATATTATATGTAACAAGCCACAGTTGCAGCTTATTTATCTTATGCAACTAATAACCATTGACAAAGCCAATAGTCCTTACTTGTTGTAGATATGATGTTACTTGTTTTATCACATATCTGGGTGCAATGACAGAAACACCAAAATACAAGTCGGGCGGCACACTATGCTAAACACATAGGGCCTTATTTATGAAGGCCTTGCGCCGCCGGTGCGTCACTTTTAACATTGGAAAAAGTGACGCACTGGCAGCGCAAGGCCTTCATAAATAAGGCGCATATTTTTTGCGTAAGTGTTTTAAAGCCACGCCCTTAATTACATCGGTCACGCACCTTTGAGAGACCCCCCAGTTTTTTCATCCCACTTAAAGCGCTGCCTAAGAGAGAAGTTACGGTTTTTGAAAGAGGACAAAAGAGTGTGGGAATTAACAGTGCATGGAAAGGTAAATGTAAAGGCAAAGGTGGATGTATAGTTGTGGGAGAGTATGAAATTACATGAGAGTGGAGAGTACAGCTCTGGGTGGGAATGAGGGCTTCGAAATCAAGGAGACTGATGTGAGAGAGGAACATAATATCATGTAGAAAACCGAACGACTGTGCAAGAGAAATAAATATTGTATGTGAAGAAGTGGGCACATAACAAAGAGACGGAGTGCTGAAAATGATGAAAGAGTGTTGAGATGGGGAATGAGCCTCGAGGAGAATCTGAGGGGATAGAAAAGAGTATGAAACAAGGGTAAATGGTACTTGAGACAATAGGGATGGTGTGAATAAAGAAAGTGTAGCTTGAAAAAGGAAGAACGCGTGTGGAAGAGGAGGGAAGTCGGAAGGAGGAAGAGAGTCGGAATGTGAAAGAAAAGAAAGATTGTGTGAAGAAGAGCGAGAGGTAGATTAGCCAGAGACAGGTTGCACTCGGGCCTCTTGCAGGTTTTATTAATGGAAGATTCTGCCCTCTTCTCTGCTTTGCTGCACGGGTGAGGGCACCGGGAGCTGGTCTGAACCCGTCATTGAGTGTACACACAGTCCCTCTGAGAGACAGGGAAGTTATGATATTCATTATTCAGTGCGCACAGCACTGACTACTCTCCCGCAGGCTTCCAAATGGATTCTCCTGCTGCGGTCCCAAATGAAATCTCTCAGCTCGGCCTGCAGACTTGCGGCTCCGATCAGGCCTTTGTTGTCGCTCTTTGTGGCGGAGTTCAGGCTGACTCACCTTCTGCAACAATGAATACTCTAGGGGCGGAGGCCAGGCCCTGAACCCAATGGATGCCGGTACCCAAAAGAAAAACAGAACACGTTGGCTACAGGTACAAACACCTGAACAGTACCAGACTACTCAATTTTTCAATAAATAGCAAGATGTATTTAGTTAAGGCGTAGCGATCTCTTCACACAGATGTGTCTGTAATTTATACTTGTATTAAAGTTAGATTACAAGAGCAAGGCAGGGAGTACTCCACTTAAAGTAATCCTGTGCTACTCCTAAATCACAGGAGGAAGCCAGAAGTAAGTCAGGATTCCATCTGAGTGACTCCTGCAATTCAAGATTAATTCAGGGTACTATAAGAGTAAGTAACATTTACTTATAGACCCTAATTAGCAAATCGCGCCAATTGTTCATAAAATACAACTGATGGCAAAGGCGGACATAATTGCATGCTGAAGTAGTGAGCTGCCACAGAGGGAAAGCTTGGTAGCAAATTAGGCAACATTTTTTGTCTCTGTATTGCCCAAAAACACGGATACCATCATGGCTGACGAACCATTGAGATGTGATCACAAAAATACACGTGGATAGTGAGAAAGTGATGTCACATGCTGCTTTAGGGCCAGTATCATCAGAGGAAGTTGCATCATGTGACCTTTAATTTCCCTTCAACTATGAAATCACTGTCTTGTGACCATTTCATTGATAAAAAAAAAAAAACAACAAGTGATGGACTGAATGTGGATCAATGTCACACACTCCCCAGTCAAAAGATCTGGGCCCAAATCCATCGTTTTTTTGCACTCCACACCACCCTGGGTTAGACAATGGCGATATGCAAATCAGCTCTGACCCTGTTGCCCCATGGGAACAGTCCAGTCCGAACTACAAAAGCCATGTCCTTCCCAGAACGGAATCAAGCATCCGAAGACCGGACCGGTTTCGAGGTAACACCTCTCTTCAGCCCAGCTAGCTTGACTCCAAGTGGTGTGGAGTGCCTGGGACCCACGTCTGGGCATCCCCAGCGCACTTAGGGCGGCAATTGCAAAAACAACAAGTGATGGACTGAATGTGGATCAATGTCACACACTCCCCCAGTCAAAAGATCTGGGCCCAAATCCATCGTTTTTTTGCACTCCACACCACCCTGGGTTAGACAATGGCGATATGCAAATCAGCTCTGACCCTGTTGCCCCATGGGAACAGTCCAGTCCGAACTACAAAAGCCATGTCCTTCCCAGAACGGAATCAAGCATCCGAGGACCGGACCGGTTTCGAGGTAACACCTCTCTTCAGCCCGGCTAGCTTGACTCCAAGTGGTGTGGAGTGCCTGGGACCCACGTCTGGGCATCCCCAGCGCACTTAGGGCGGCAATTGCAAAAACAACAAGTGATGGACTGAATGTGGATCAATGTCACACACTCCCCCACGTCTGGGGATGCCCAGACGTGGGTCCCAGGCACTCCACACCACTTGGAGTCAAGCTAGCCGGGCTGAAGAGAGGTGTTACCTCGAAACCGGTCCGGTCCTCGGATGCTTGATTCCGTTCTGGGAAGGACATGGCTTTTGTAGTTCGGACTGGACTGTTCCCATGGGGCAACAGGGTCAGAGCTGATTTGCATATCGCCATTGTCTAACCCAGGGTGGTGTGGAGTGCAAAAAAACGATGGATTTGGGCCCAGATCTTTTGACTGGGGGAGTGTGTGACATTGATCCACATTCAGTCCATCACTTGTTGTTTTTACCATTTCATTGATGACATCAGAAAAAGTGACATCACTAAAGTTGAAAAAGTTGATAAAGTAGATATGAGTTTACTTAAAGTACAAACCACCTGTTATCTAAGCAGTGTCATGATATACCAGTCATGAGCCACCAGGGGAACACCTATGATATGCCTCGGTACATACATCATATGGAAAGAATGTAACAGCTATGACGCACAGGCACAGCTTCCAATGGCCAAACTAACCACTTTTTTTCGAAGCACATCCCCAAGTGCCCAATCGAGGGTTCATGGAACCGAGGTTTCCAAGTAAAGTCTGCATGTCCACTCAGCAGATATAAAATGGAAACTCCTATGCATATATTATGTATTTGTCCCAAAATTTAGCATTTAAGAAAAATCTACTTGCAACCGATTTTTAACAATGTAAATATAAGATCTAGCTCAGAGGCTCTCAGAAACTGTTTTATTATCAAAGATAATATTTCAATTCTAAATTTAACATTTTTAGACCATGCCAAACAAAGTGTTAGGATCCCACAGGTTTTTCCTTTATCCTTGCTTTGCTATATGGAGTTTCCCTTAGTCCTTTTTAGTGGTTAAGTATGATAATGTAGCTCAAGAACCTTTGTTTCTTACAGAAACATGGCTCACTAACATGTCTGATCCAGTTGCGGTCCAAGTGCTTCCTCCTGTATATTTGATCCAGACGCAGGATCGCGAATTAAATTGAGGAGGTGGCTTGGCTATTATTTAAAAAGAAAAAAATCAATTGTTGCATTTCGGCAAGCCAGATTCCTGATTGTGAAAGTTTTTCCTAATTTCTCTGTACTAGTTGATTTTAATATTCATTTTGATGATACTTCTTCACCTGTTGCAGAGGAATTGACTGATAGTTTGGGTGCCCTTCTACTCAATTTAAAAGTGACTGGCCCCAGTCATCTCAAAGGCCATCTAATTGACCCTATTTTTTCTAATATTAACATCCTTGCTGTTGAAAAGCCAATCCCGATACCTTGGTCAGACCATCATATGATCTCCTTTTCGTGGACCCCTTTGATCAATAGTCCGTCAGTGGAAACAGTTAAAAAGCTGAGCCGCAATTGGTCTCAACTCTCCACTGAGCCCTGGGTGCTAATTCTTAGTAACACAAGACCCGTGCTCGAGTCAAATCCAGTTACCGCCAACGATAAGTTCAATAATTGGCTTGAATCCTCTCTAGACTTGGTGGCCCCCAAAAAATGGATGACCAATAAGAAAGGTCCTAATAGAGTAGCATGGTATACTCCTAAGCTTAGAGAGATGAACCAAAAATGTAAACGTTCGGAGAGAAGACGGAGGAAAGATTTTTCCACCTTCAAGAAAATCAAATATAGAGAGGCTACCAAACCATACAAGGCAGAAATTAGAAGTGCTCAATCACTGTACTATGAAAAAAGGATTATCTCAGCCTCCAACTCTCCTCGTGAATTTATTTGGATTGCAAAATTTCTTCTTAACCCCCCTTTTCTCTTCACTCCTGATGACACTCTAGGGCGCTGCCACAATCTGGCAGTATTCTTTTTTTTTTATAATTCAAGATATTTATTTTGCGTTTTCCCCGACCCCAGTATTTCAAAACGCTTCTCCTCCGGACAACCAGTCCGTGACTCTTGATTTCTCCCTAGCGGAATTTCCTCATATGGACCTGAAGCTCCTAAAAATCGATCTCAACCAATTGAAATCTGGTTCCCCTTAGAGATGTGCCCCCCACTATTTTAAACCAGGCCGTTGGTACAGTCTCCCCAACCATATTGGACCTTATCAATATTTCACTCTCTTGTGGGCTCGTTCCCAAGCTCTGGAAATGGGCCATGGTCAAAGCCCTTCTTAAAAAAACAAATTTGGATCCAGAAGTGTTCTCGAACTACCGTCCGATCTCGCTTCTGCCAGGGATTGCAAAAATTACTGAAAAGTATGTTAATTCCATTCTCTCTGCTTTTTTGGAGAAGAATTAAGCTTTCATCCTTCACAAACCAGCTTTAGACCCCAACAGGGTACGGAGAGCGCCCTGTTGGTAGTAGTTGAAGATGCCAGAACAATTCTGGATGTCGGCGGCTCTGCTGCAATTGTTCTCCTAGACCTCAGCGCGGCCATTGACCCAGTTAATCATCAACTACTTATTTTGAGACTCAGAGAGGTAGGAGTGACAGAAATCGCACTTAAGTGGCTAGAGTCCTTTTTGAATGAAAGATCATTTCAAGTATTTGAGGATAACTTAATCTCTGAAAGTTTGCCTCTGAGATGTGGGGTTCCTCAGGGTTCTTCCCTGAGCCCCACGCTTTTTAATGTTTACATGAGCCCCCTGGCTGAGGTTGTTAAGCCCTTTGGCATCCAGATTGTCACTTATGCTGGCGACACTCAGCTGATCATCTCCCCAAGCCAATCTGATAAAGCAGAAACTAATCTGGCCGGCTGTCTTTAAAGGGTGTCTGCCTGGACGGAAGGCTCGTACTTGAAACTCAATGGGGCGAAAACTGAACTTATGTTCTTGGGAAAAGCCTGCCTTCTGAATACCAACTCATTTTGGCCTAGGTGTCTGGGAGAAATTATCTCTCCTAATGATCAGATCAAAATCCTTGGTCTTTGGCTGGATCACAATCTAAACTTTAAGGAGCAAGCACGGAAGGTGGCTGGTACCTGTTATGGGATTTTGAAGATGATAAGGAAAATCTTTCCCTTGCTGCCTTTCAATGCCCGGAAATTTTTGGTTCAAGCACTGATTCTTTCACTACTTGACTACGCCAATGCTCTTTATCCAGGATCTCCATGCAATGATTAAAACATTGCAGACTGTACAAAACTGTGTAGCACGCCTCCTCATGCAGGCCCTTAACTGGGAATCTGCAAGGCCATCTATCGCCACCCTCCACTAGGTTCCGGTCGCGGAAAGAGTTCAGTTTAAAGCATTGTGCATCGTCCATAAGACCATGTCTTCCAAGGGTCCTCCTATCCTCCGGTCTATCATCTCTTCCTACTGTCCCAATAGGGCCCTGCATTCTGGGAAAAAGCATTGTGTAGCTGTTCCCAGGATAAAAAGGTACTGTAGTGGTGGATGCCTATTCCCCTACAATGCGGCGAAACTGTGGAACCAGCTACCTAATCATATCCGTCTTGAGGATAACTACTTGTCCTTTCGAAAACTTCTTAAAACCTTTCTGTTTCCTTGAATGACTAGCTGTAGTTCGCTTGATGACTCTGCAGGTAAGCGCAGTGGGGCAGTGGGCGGAGCGGGGTGGGAGAGGGGGAGTCGACAGACAATGGAATGGGAGAAATGAAATACATAAATCCTATTCCATTCTCTGCTGACATTTAAATTCACACTCAGATTTTGTGGCTAGCCAAAACTTAGTAAACTTACTCAAAAGTGTAAATTACTCAACCAATCAACAATTCTTTATTGATTCAATGTAGGCCATTACCACAAGCAAGTAGAGACGGCCACAAATGGGTGCTATCACAATTATACATGAACATTTTTCAGAACAAAAATACAAGCAATTGACAGAATAAAAAAGAGCACAAATTATTTAAAAAATAACTGCACTCCATAAAAATCTGTGCAAAGCACAAAGTATTAAAAGAGAAACTTCTAAAAAGAGGAGACAATGGATAATGCATGTAAATATGTAATCTTGGTGGGTGCTCAACCTGAGAAAACCTGACAACGAAAAACCTCTATCTTAATGTTCGTTATGTGGGCAGGAAAACGATCAAGACCACCCACGCACTATCTCTGGTTATGTCATTAAAAGAAAAACCAAAGGAAATGATGGACGGAGCGTTGACAATACAAACACTCACCCCCTGTCAGCTGATCTGGGTTTAATCCATCACCGTTCTTTAGCCCACTCTGCCACCCCAGTTCAGACATGGCCATATGCAAATCAGTCTGACCCTGTGCCTCATGGGAACAGTCCAGCCCGAACTGCCAAGCCATGCCTTCCCTGGACCGGAAACAAGCTACCGAGGACCGGTTTCTGGCATTACAGCCGTCTTCAGCCCGGCTTGCTTGAATCCAGTGGCAAAGTGAGCAAGGGACTCACGTCTGAGCATACCCTGCCAACTTATGGCGAACAAAGAAAAAACAAAGGAAATGATGGACGGAGCTTTGGCAATACAAACACTCACCCCCAGTCAACTGATCTGGGTTTAATCCATCACCGTTCTTTAGCCCTCTCTGCCACCCCAGTTCATTAAAAGAACTGAATAATCCTAACTGTAGCAGATAGTCATAAAAAAAGTGTGAGTGCAATATTACAGTACCAAAAAGATAAATTGCAAATACAAGTTCAGCCCCAGTACTAGCCCTATATAGAACCAACTATTGTAATGAATTACCGCTAGTCAATAAATCATTTTGTTCTGAGGCAAATTTCCCCAGAAAGGGAACATGCTACCCCATAACAAATTGAGCGGGAAGACAACATTTGTAAAAACATCAGAGCCGGTCTTACTTGTACAATGTGGCTGTTTCACACAATCGGAGGCTATATCTAGACATTAAAACCTGATAAAAGTTACAAAAAAATATGAATCGGACAAAAATTGTGACAAGATCAGGGTTTTAAACCACTGTGTTTGTGAAAGCCACTGGGGACAGCTAGGGATCAGTGGATAAGGTTTAACATGAACCTTGTTAATAATAAATGATGGTGTACATTGGTGACAAAAGATAGGTTGGCTTCCTCCCCCCGGGGGCAAGTTTTCAGCAGAGCATATTTTCTCATAGTGGGTTCTCGTAGCTCTTTGCCCTCTCTATCACTTTGTCACATAGATAAACACAAGTTTTTTAAGTCCTGGAGCTCCCCTTCCCGCAGCTGTCCGGGGTCAAGTTTGTCTGGGGGTAGTAAACAGATCTATACAGCCCACACTCATCAGCCAAGCAAGTATGCCAGGTCTTACAGTGATGCACAGTTGTTTTCTGAGGATCTCCAAGGGCTTGACTAAGCTTGCCTCCTCATGCTGAAGTCTCAGGGACATCAAAGACTTAACCTGCATCTTGCAACCAGTACCTGGGCTTCTCTGCTGTGCATCCTGACCTAACTAATGGTGCCAAATCCAGTGATGGCCCCTTGGAAGTAGATGTGGTGCTGCAACTGGAATGAAACTCAAAAGCATCAATTACAAACCAATGCATCACTGTGAAACCGCCACATCATTGTTGACTGCACCGAAGCCATGGACACTGTTCCTCTAGTGTGTGACACAACAACCTTGACTTCAACACAGCCTGACTTTGTTACGACGCCTCTGAAGAACAGCTGTAGTTTGAGTCTTGACAATGTGCCACCGATGTCTGTGGAGCACCGTCTCAACTTTAAAGCAGATCCAGCCCTGTGTGAATCTCAATCGCAGTATCTCCTTTTGTTCAGCGGTTTCACTACGATGCAGAGAAATCAGTGTTCTGCATTCGTTCTGCAATGACCCTGCACCGACCCTAGGAACCTCCGCTTCACCTGAATCCGAGATGCCTCACCGCTTTTGCATGATGCACTATCTATGATTTTACTCGCATCAAAGATACTGTGAGGGATTCTGCACAATTCCTGTTTCTGGCCCACACTTCATCGCGGTCGGATAGAACTTTCGAATTTGTCCCGATCAAGCGCAACTAGATAGCCCCAGTTGGAGCTATAGACTTCTAAGCCCTGTATTTTGATTTCATCTTTGAAAATTCATATCTTCACATGTGTATGTTAGATTTGTGCTGTTTCAGTCTTGTTTTACTAAGGTAAATCTTGGCTATTGTACTAAACTAGTGTGGAGTACTTGTGTGGTGTTTTCACTGTGTTACTTGGTTTGTGTGCACAAATACTTTACACATTGCCTCTTTAGTTTAGCATGACAGATCTAAGCCAAGCTACAGGAGAGTGAGCACAGGTAAACTTAGTTTGTACTACACTTACCCTGACTAGAGTGTGGGTCCCTACTTGGACAAAGTGCATACCTCTGCCAGCCAGAGAGACCATGTCTAACAGGTACCACAATGGAGCTGGCAATCACAATGCTTCCTGGTTGGCAGCGCATTTTATCCTATGGAGCGCTAAAACATATAGCAGTTTCCAATGGGAAACGCCACTATAGGGACATATAGGCTTACATTTAAATATCCACACCATTAAGATAATGCACCCTGCCTCTTGGCCTGAGGAGGCCTACCTTAAGGGTGCCTTACATACATTAAAGGTAGTGTGGGTGACTGTGCCACACATGGGGAAGGCACAGTCAAGTTTGAGCAGTTTGCACTGCTCCCGCAGTCTGCAAAGGGCAGGCCTGCTGTCATGGGGCTGCAGCCCTGGAGACCGCTTTACCACCAATGTCCTGGATACCCCTGGTACCATATACCAGTGACTTATAAGGGGTAAGGTTTTGCCAATTTGGGATTACCAGGTCGCACATCACCATTTTAGGAGATAGCTCAATCAGTGGGGTCTGGACAGCAGTCTCCAGTGCATTATCAGAATCATAAGCATCAGCATTTGGAGCAAAATGTTGACCTTAAAAAGGGGCACTGTAATCAGTCCACGACCCAGCGGACTTGCGCTCATTAGGTTGGAGCGTAGTATGAGGACTCGAGAGGCTTTCGAGAAGGAATACAAACTGAACAAAGTGTGTCCAATACTGCAAGGCGTCGGTAACATCAGGATTCATCTTGCGGTTACCCCACGTCCCACCCGCACAGGTATGAGGGATTCTGGGAGTTGTAGATTGCCACCATACTACAGCGCGGTGGATGATCACATGGTTGGGGAAGGCGCCTATTCCTTATCAGGGGAGTGGTGCAGGATCATTTAAAAGCTAGACTTCACTCACCTTCAGTTCGGCAGCAGCATCTGAAGAAGGCGCTACAAAGCCGAAATGAATTATACCACATCTGCTGTTCAATAAAGAAAGCCTCAACGAATTCCCTGCCTGTGGCCTCTTCCTTCTGCGTTGCTGGAGGTTTTGATGCATTATTTTGTGTCAGCCAGAGACACGTCAAGGGGCCCCGCTTCATCAAGTTGGCTGCATGCTTCATTCGTTCTTGCGAAAGCAGCTTTTTGGTTGGTCAATGTATTGACAAGCGGCAGCACACGTCGTGACTGCAGGACAAGCCAGGGACGCTGCCAGCCGGCAGTCTGTGACTTCACAGAGATCACTGGTTCACTGTAATCAGTCCACGACCCAGCGGACTTGCGCTCATTAGGCTGGAGAGTAGTGTGGGGACTCGAGAGGCTTTTGAGAAGGAATACAAACTGAACAAAGTGTGACCAATACTGCAAGGCATCGTTAACACCAGGATTCATCTTGCGGTTACCCCACGTCCCACCCACCCAGGTATAAGGGATTCTGGGAGTTGTAGTTTGCCACCATACTACAGCGCGGTGGATGATCACGTGGTTGGGGGAGGTGCCTATTCCTTATCAGGGGAGTGGTGCAGGATAATTTAAAAGCTAGACTTCACTCACCTTCAGTTTGGCAGCGGCATCTGAAGAAGGCGCTACATAGCCGAAAAGCATTATGCCACATCTGCTGTTCAATAAAGATAGCCTCAACCGAATTCCCTGCCTGTGGCCTCTTCCTTCTGTGTTGTTGGAGGTTTTGTTTATATATATATATATATATATATATATATATATATATATATAGTTAGGATGGTTTTCCATAGGGAAATCGCAACATTCTATTGGGAATAACTTTGGCGCCGGTTGAGGAATCTTCCTGAACTTTTTCTTAACTTTGCCTCGCGGCGCTCCGCTCCTTCCCTGAAAGTTTGGGGGGGATTCGTCAAGCGGGGACCGAGATAAAAGGGGGGGTCCCAAAACGTGTTTTCCCCATATTACTTTCCATAGGGCGGTTGGACTCACTTTTAGCTCGAACAGCTGAATGGTTTTCCACCAAACTTGGCAAAATTGTAGGGACTGGTAGCCCGATGTGCCTTTGCTATGTCTCAAGATATGCGCTCCAGTGAATTTTGAGTAATTTGGGTTCAAAAAAATATATATATCTATAAGCGCGCCCCGGTATGCGCACCGGGGAGCGTACCAGCACGCTACGCGAGTTCGCGCGCGGAAAGCTGATTGGCTCTCGGGTGTCTGTCAACTCCAAACAGTCCGGAGCGGCCGCCATCTTGTGTCTCGGTAGGATCGAGACACAAGAGGTGGCAAAAACAAAGGGGGAAATGACCAAAAGGGGGCAGGGTAGACCCCCCCTGACCCCCTAGGTTTGATGTGGGGGCCATAAAAGGCCCCGCGGGGCAAAAAAATGAATACCAAATTTTTCCCTGATTTTCGCGGGGGGAGCGCCCGGTGCGCGCACCGGGGAGCGTACCGGGGAGCGTACCACGGGGAAAACCCAGTGAAACAGTAAAATAATAATTTAAAGTGCTTAGAGGTAGGGTAGCTCTGAATAGAGTTGTTGTGTTGTGTGGGTGATTTAAGTACCAACATGTAGGTACCAATGCTGAGTCTTAAATTTAATGTACACCGTTTGCTCTGTAGATATCTTGCATGTTGTTACAGAAGTTATTGTGGTATATGGAATCCATATCATAGTCTGTCAGGAAAGCAGAAACAACATGGAGGCAGGAGATGAAAAAGAGATGTCAAATACACATTGGAAATAATAAAGTGGGAGAAAGGAAGTAACTATGAGCAAAATTACTATGTAACACAAAAAAGTTGCACAGTATACTATAAGTCTGACTTTATATTATAATCAATTTGGTACTACTTCATGAATTACATATAAAAATGAATAATGACTCGTACAATTTTTGATTATTAAATATACATTTATTTTTCTGATTCTTTTTCAAAATTTAATAAAACTTCTAACAATATATTGTCTGGAATGTCCTCATTTTCATTCTGTGATTCTATTGCTTCCACACACTGAACTAATTCATGGTCCAGAGACTCATCCATAAAATCAAAGTCATCATTCTCAGCAATATTTTCTTCAGGGTTGGTCTCCATAACAATTTCGAAAGAAATATTCTGTTCTCCTTCCATTTTCTTGCTGTAAATTGCATAAAAAATAAATATATCAGTAGAGATAGGGCACTGTTGGGTTTAAGTTCAGACAGATAGTTTAGATTTTTTAACAGTGAAGTTATCTTTGGGCAGTGTATGGTATCAGGCTGGAAGTAGAAATATAAAAAAGTGTATGTGATAAAGCCTAAGTAAATTCATAATTATACAAGACAAGCCTAACTCCATCCATAACTATAACAGAGAAGCCTATCTCAATCTATAACTATTACAGAGGGATAGTATATAACTATCAGAAAATGTTTTCCAAATTAACTTGAAGTGCACAACATACTTCACTTTCCAAAATAACAACTTACCTTTGAGAAAGCAGTTGAAGTTCTCAGTGAAAATCCTTTTCAAATGTACTTCAGGAAGTAGTAGTCAAAATGGCTGTGTTTCCCTCTCTTTTTTTTATATATATACATGTACATAACCAATCAAATGTCAGGAAATAATAGTAGAAAATAAAAGTAACATTTTAATTGGTTGTAAATTCTAACACTTCAGATGTGTTTTTGTCATGTAATTTACCTCAGGATATTTAGAGAGGGCTACAGGCCAAATGGCTCAATGGAATTCCACCAAATTTGGGAAAATGGTAGGGACTGGTATGTAGTATTGCCTATTCTATATTTGGTGAACTTCTCCAAAGAGGTTTTTATGTAAATTAACTTTTACATTTTTTGGGAGCGCTTACCGGTGAGCGCCCCGGTACGCGTACCGGTAAGCGCAACGGGAGTCCTCCATCTTGTGTTTCGGAAGAATTGAGACACAAGATGGAGGACAAACAACGTTGGGAATGGGTAAAAGGGGGCACGGTAGACACCCGCTGACCCCCTAGGTTTTCTGAGGGGAGTTTAGGAGGTACATATATGCCCAAAAAAAATGTAAAATTTTTCGCGGGGTGAGCGCCCGGTACGCGAACCGGGAACGGTACCGGGGAGCATACTTTGGTGAAAAATAGTGAAAAAAGTTAGAAAAAGATAATCATTTGGAGTGATCAGAGGTAGGGTAGCCCTGAAAAGAGCTTTTGGGTTGTGTGGCTGATTTAGGTACCTACAAGTAGGTACCAATGCACAGTCTTAAATTCAGGAGGAATATTCTATTCCCCTCATCTGAGAAGTGCACACCATCTCCTCTGTAGATATCTTGCATGTTGTAACGCAAGTTATTGCTGTATATTGAACCCATTCCATAGTCTCTCATGTAAGCAGAAACAGATTTATTCACATGTTTCCGTGCTTTCTCAAATTGTGGACAAAATTGGTTGGACCACTTCCATTTCTGTCTTTGGCATATATTGGAATATACCAAGGCAGTTTGAGGAAAAAGTGCCATCAATTGCTCAAAGGTGTCCTTTAAAAGCATTTCCAGACCTACCCCAGTCAAAGTGCTTAAGTCATTTCCACCACAGTGCAGAATTATGAGGTGAGGGTGTGGCAGATGCAAAAAGGTTTTCACCAATGGTATCAATTGATGACATCTCAATGCTCTTTGGCCAATCCATTTTATGTCTACATTTGGTAAGTCAAGGTTGTGAACATTTCTGGTAGCTGCATACCTTTGAGCCCAGTGGATGTAGGTATGTCCAATAATCCAGACAGAATGCATGGTAAGAGGAGGTTCTGGTGCAGTCAGATGAAGTGTGGGAATGAAATGGCAGTTGAAACAGTAGGAGTTTGTAAAAAAAACTGTGGAGTTTCAGTGCTCTTCAATCACAAGCAATGATTGGTGGATTCAGATAGTTGTAAACTGGAAGTTAGGGTGCATGATTCTGTTCTGTGAAAGAAGTAATTTGAATGGTTAAGAAAAAGTCATTTAAAGAAAGATTGCAGCGGATAAGTTGGTGTGTGTATCTGACACTGTTTTCAATCTCCCAAAGCATTTGCAAAGGTGAGTTATGATTCATTTGATATAGATAGAGAGTTCAGATTAAGAAGCACATTGATTTTCTTTGCTGTTGGTTTGTGTGATGCTTTTTGAAAATGCATGGTTTCAATATTTGCAAGATAGAGTATTTGTATTTTGTAAAATAGTGAGGTTTCAGTAGTGCAGTTGAATGGTTGTACATAGGACCTGCGCTCTGTATCTAAAATGTTATTTAAAAAACAATTTTAGGGCAAATCAATGGGTTTCAGTAGTGAAAATGAATGCTTGTACATAGGACCTGTGTTCTGTTCCTAAAATGGTAATTGAAAAACGATTTTAGTGCAGGAATGTTTTCTGAACCCTCCTTGATAACGTCTCAGGAAGTAAAAGGGGCCGTAGGAGGTAGCCCAGAAACTATATCCGTCGCTTCAATACAACAAATGTTTGCAGCACTATCTGCAGAAATTAAGCAAGGCTTCACTGAGTCAGCCTCTAATCAGAGGGAGATAAGAAGTTTTTGTGAGTCCCTTGATGAGAGAATAGGAACCTTGACGTTGAGAACCCAAGCTTTGGAAGAAACAGTGGGTCAAATATCCATGAGAACTGAGGCCTCCGAGGAAGACATTATAAGGCTAAAAAAAGAAGATCAAGCCCTTTCAGAGAGAATGGAGCTCTTAGAAAACAATGCAAGACGTAGCAACATACGTATCTTAAATGTTCCTGAAGGAAGCGAAGGCACGGACATAAAGAGCTACGTTATCACTCTACTAAAGGAAACTTTAAATCTTTCCCACTCCGTTGAGGAGCTTGCAACAGACATTCAACGCATACATAGGGACCCTTTCAGACGCAACCCACAGCGTACTAAACCTAGGAAAATTCTTGTCAATTTCCATACTTATTCAGTGAAGGAACAAATCTTAAATCAGGCACTTAAGCTCAAGTCACAGTCCTTTAAAGGCTATAACTTTCAGATCCGATCTGATCTCTCCCGATTCACACTAGACAAGCAGTGGGAGCTGGGTCGGAGGATGGACGCCTTTCGCAAATACGGAGCTACAGTACAGATGGGTTTCCCCGCATCTCTCAAGATCATGTTAGACAATAAAATGCGCAATATTAGATCACTGCAGGCTGCTGACGATCTTTTGATCTCTCTTGGTAGTAGGAAGCAGAAGGAATAGAGCTAATAGTACTGAGATATAGCACGTAGATGTGTCGAAGTATAGCACTATATGCCTTAACTTTTCCATTATCGATCCTAATTGATTAAAGAAAGCTTGGTATTTGAAGGCGTAGCTAAAAGGAACACCCTAAACGTTAAGCCCTTAAAGGAAAGGGAAAAGGGGAAAAAAAAGGGAAATGGGGGAAATAAATAAATAAAAAAATAAAAAAAAGAAGGGGGAAGGGACGCGAAAGGGAAAAAAATAAAAAATATATATATATATACTTGCCCATAAAATAAAAAAATTAGATCTAAAGGCGAGTCACACGTTAAAAATAAGAGGCACATAGGGTCGAGATGGGGAAGAACTAGGGGCACTTACTTCCGGAAACCTCCGGTTGGTGAGTACAGGGTTTTCCCAGGGTAGGGGGGGGTGGGAAGGCACGAGGGGGTGGTGGGTCACAATCACACTTTAAAAAATGAGCTCCAATCTTCTTCTTTTTTTGTAAATAAGTTTACAAATACAATGTTTGATACTCATCTAAAGCTTGACAGTTATCTTGTATATAAATTCTCACATGGACTTCTAGCTTTTCGGCCAGTCTCATCAAATAATCCAAACTCACAACTCAATGAGTAGACTTAGATTATTATCCTGGAACGTTAATGGTCTCCGCACCAGGCCTCGTGCAAAAAAAATCATGCAATATTTGCGAGATTCCGATGCGGGGATCATTATCCTCCAGGAGACACACTTAACCGAGAGTGAGATGCTCGAGCTGGTTCGAAGGAATAGGTGGATAGAATCATCTGTTTCAACTACACAAGGATATAATACTAGGAGGGTCTCGATTCTCTTTAAGAAATCAGTAAGGTTTAAGATAAACCAACAGAAAGTTGATTCTGGAGGTAGATGGGCCATTGTAGCAGTAGAGATTGGTGAAATGAAGTTAACGCTAGTGGGCTACTATGGTCCAAATATTGATGATCCCTCAGTACTAATAACCCTATTTAATCACTTGTTAAATTTTCCAGACCCAGTGATTATAGCGGGGGACTTCAATATTACTTTGAACCCACTTCTGGACAAATCCCCTAACAGCAGACAAAAATCTACCTCTAAATCTAGAGACTGTCTCTTAGGTTTAATGAACCAGTATGGATATGTCGACATCTGGCGGGTAAGAGAGGGTCAAAGGCAAGACTTCTCATTCAGAAATTTGAAGTATAGACACAAATCCAGAATCGATTTTATCCTCACTAGTAGAGCTTTGGCTGATGACATTATCTCAACACATTATCTCCCAATACATCTCTCTGACCATTCAGCAATCGAGTTAGTATTAAAACATCCTATGGCACCTCTTATAAGAACATGGTCCTTCGATAGATCTTTACTCTCGTTACCAGAGGATATTGAATTTTTACAGCTAGAAACTTGTCACTTTTTTAACATGAACAAAGGTACAGCCGCCACAGGTATAATGTGGGATGCATTTAAATGTACTTTAAGAGGCCTTATCAAAAGTAAAGTGGCTTATAGAAGAATGCAATATATAGAAGAAGTCACTTCTATAGAAAATAACATCTTGGCAGCTCAAACTGATATAGATAATACCGGCTCTACAGACAATCACGGCTTGGCCGAAAAACTTGTGGTGTTGGATAGACTAAAGCACGCTTTATCTGCAACTCTGGAGAAACGTGTCCTGCAAAGATGGGAGGCAAGTAAGCTTTCACATTTTCAATATGGTGAAGGGGCAGGGAAACTACTTGCCTGGAAAATAAAATCTGACCGGGTTCGCAACAACATTTCCTCTGTTTCATCTGCGAGAGGAACTTTCACTAGAGATGACGATATAAGAACGGCCTTTAGAACTTTCTTTCAATCCATATATCAGGATGATCTAAATGTTACTCAGAATGACATTATGAACTGGCTGGGAGAAATCTCTTTACCATCTTTAACACCGGAACAGAGCCGCTCACTGGAAGATGAAATAACCACCACAGAGGTAGAGGAGGCAATAAAGAGAACAAAATCAGGCAAAGCTGCTGGGTCTGATGGACTGCCTGCTGAGCTATATAAAAAACTTATCACAGAGGTTTCTCCAGTTCTAGCTACCCTTTTCAATCAAATCCTAAGAGATGGCGAATTACCACCTAAATCCTGGGATAATGCCACTATAACCCTCATCTTGAAGCCTGGCAAACCATCTTCAGATTGCGGCTCATATCGGCCTATGTCCATTTTAAACGCCGATTACACAATTTTTGCCACCATATTGGCCAGTCGTCTGAGCCAGGTAGCACCTGTTATTATAGATCCGAACCAAAAAGGGTTTATAAAAGGCAGACAGCTATGCGAGCTTACTTACGAACTATTAGGCTCTATCGACATAGCTATAAAAGAGGACATCCCCTTGACTGTCCTTATGTTGGATGCTACCAAGGCCTTCGACAGGGTGAACTGGTTGTACCTGTCGGAGGCCTTGAGGAAGTTCAACGTGGGGGAAAGATTCCGCAGAACTATAGATCTATTATATCATTGCCCATCTGCTTCACTCCTGATAAATGGTGGTTTGACTGAGCCATTCAATGTTACGAGAGGAACCAGACAGGGTTGTCCCCTGTCTCCCCTCCTTTTTGATATATATATTGAGCCATTTGCCCAAACTTTAAGAGATAATATACTCATAAATCCTTTTACTTTTGGTGGCTGGGTTAAAAAGGTGGCACTTTATGCTGATGACATTATGATTTTTACTACTAATGAAGACGAAGCCTATCCAGAGATAATGGACCTAGCCCTCAAATTTGGCAAAGTTTCAGGCTACGAGATTAATGCCGTAAAAACAGAGTCAATGACCTGGAACATTAATAGAACTAACAACAACGGGACATCTAAAACCCAAATTGGCTACCTGGGGATAAACATAATTAAGGACATTAACTTGATTGCTTCTTTAAATTTCAGCAAAACAGCTGCAGAATGCAGGAAACTGATGAGAGACTGGTTACACCTCCCGCTTACAGTTCTGGGTAGGGTTAATCTGGTGAAGATGAGTATTTTACCGAAGGTCTCTTTTTTGTTTAATTCAATCCCACTTTTTTTTGATCCAAAATTAATTTCAAAGCTACAGAGCGCGATTACTAGCTTTATTTGGAATAGTAAGAGTCCAAGAATTTCGTGGAAGAAAATCAGACGTCGAAGGGAGAAGGGAGGGTTGGCCGGTCCAGACCTTCAAATCTATGCATGGGCTTTTCAGCTCTCGCACACTCGCATGTTGCTTAAAACTCCTACATCAACAGGGATGGGCCTTCTCTTCTCTGCACTTTTGGAATGTGAAAGTGTTGACCACAATGGTTTCATGTTTAAATTTGGAGACCCCACATTTTTTAAGAAAATAAAGTTGAAAGTTTTACAAGGCATCGCACATACTTGGTATAAAGTGAGGCAATCGACCAATATTGGTTACTACTCTGGCAAGGCTCCCATATGGAACTTGCCAGTTCCTCCTTCATGGACTATGGATGCACTTACTAATCCGTTAATAGAAGCCGGAATTTACAGTTGGGAAGATCTGTTTATGGATGGCTCACTGCTTCCTTGGAACTATTTAATTAATAAAGTAGGCCCTAGTCTCTCGAGATTTAAATATATTCAGATCTCCAGCTGGTCACTGTCATATCAAGAGCTGCCAGCACGGATTAGTAAGTTCCCTATAGGTGGTTACAGCGACCTGGTAACATGTCTTTTAGACAGCCCAGTGGCAAAGAAAGAAATCTCTTGTTGGTATAACAAAATTATTGATGAAATAGATGCTAACTTTCATTTACCAACATCATTATGGGCTGAACTAATGCCAGGCTTGGATGTGGAGGAGATTTGGATGGCTTCTTGCCTAACACTCTGGGACCTTGTCAAACCTGCGTGGCTTCGAAGGAATCACCTTTTCACAATACACAGGGCATACTACTCCCCGCAAAGGTTGACTAAGTTCTCATTAACGGGCCCAGTCTCATGTCCTAGATGTGGCTTAATCGCAGCATCTGACATCCATATGTTCTACGATTGTCCAAACTTAACTGGTTACTGGCAAGCCATTAGCAATAATTTATCACAATCTTTGGGTGAACATATCTCTATAGACCTTGCCCTTGTCATTTTTGGCCTTAAAAGCAAAGCTCGTAATGCAGCAACCAACTTATTATTCTATGCCATTCTAGCGGCACGCAGGGAGATCTGTAGACACTGGAAGGATGCTCAACCACCGACAGTGTATGAATGGCAAACATCACTTCTTCGAATTTCCAAACTCGACTTAGCCAGAGTGGGAAATCCCAATAGTAGAGCTTTCTGGGGTATGCTCGGATAGTAATGACAAACCTGTTTTTTTTTTTTTTTTTCCCCAAGTCCAATGATTAATGCGCGCATTACTCTTCCTTGCTACCACGGCCGAGAACCTCGGTGGTATGGGGGTCTCGATAACTCGATAACTCGGGTTCTATCTACTAAGACACTGCCCTAAGTGAGTTAGGATTTGGCCCGTGTTCACTGTGCTGACAGGATCTGGTCTTCCTCCCTAAAGAATTCTCCCACCAGCAATAAGCTGAGACAGCACAAAACGCGACCATTTATCCTCTTTCTCTTCCTCTGTGGCGGTCTTTTGGTTTTGATAGATTGGAGCTATGCACGCAAATGAGGATAAAAAAAAAAAAGTTAAAAAAAAAGAAAAAAGGAAAGAAAAGGAAAAAGAAAAGTAAGAAAGAAGGAAAAAAAAAAAAAAGATTTTAGTGCAAATCAATGGGTTTCAGTAGTGAAAATTAATGCTTGTACATAGGATCTGTGCTCTGTTCCTAAAATGTTAATTGAAAAACGATTTTAGTGCAAATCAATGGGTTTCAGTAGTGAAAATGAATGCTTGTACATAGGACCTGTGTTCTGTTCCTAATATGGTAATTGAAAAATGATTTTAGTGCAAATCAATGGGTTTCAGTAGTGAAAATGAATGCTTGTACATAGGACCTGTGCTCTGTTCCTAAAATGTTAATTGAAAAACGATTTTAGTGCAAATCAATGGCTTTTATATTTTTAAGAAGAAATAAATAGTGTGTGCATAATTACATAAAAATATTTGAATCTTTTACAAACATGTCACCTGTGTTACCTCAGATTGGGAAGTAGACTGAGTTTCTTTGCTGTTGGTTTGTGTAATTTTTTGGGTAATGCTTGGTAGGAATGTTTGCAAGAGAGAGGAAATGTATTTTGTAAAATAGTGAGTTATCAGTACTGAAATGGAATGCTTGAACATAGGATCTGCACTCAAAAATCGATTTTCGGGCAAATCAATGGCTTTTACATTTTTGAGAAGGAATAAATAGTGTGTGCATGATTACATAAAAAAATGTGAACCTTTCACAATCATGTCACCTGTGTTACCTCAGATTAGGATGTACAAAAAGGAGGGGTTTGGCCCAAAGGGGATAGAGGGGGGTAGGGCCTAATAACAACAACAATAAATGCTACACGCCTAATGCCGAACTGGGTGAGTTAATGTAAATAACGCTAGATTTTTGACTTTACGAATGGCGGTCCTTGAATGCGGGGCGTAACTCAGTCCTTGTTGATTCACAGCCTTTGGCCGTGACCATCTTTAAAATACGACAAATGCTCTACTTCTTGCAACCGCCCGCCAGCCTCTGAGTGAGTAACCGTTGTGCTCATTTCTGTTTTATTGCTCATGTACAGCAATAGACTAGACAAAGTAAAATCGTTCTAACAATTTTTTCAGGAACGAAGAACAGAAACAATTTGAAAATTATTTTCCATCGTGATTGATTAGAATACTGCTGGTGCAAGGTAATTTGTCTTCCTTGTCGCAAACGGCGGTTTTGACCTCAGTGTGAGGTCACACTGATCTAATACAGATTTGGTAATTTGTTGTAGACTGGCAACCACTGCGTGTGAAGCATAACCTTATAGCCACGACTCCATTTTGACAAACATACAGGTATGGGGCTACATTTTTGATTAGAAGAAGTTAGCTGTTAGGGACACTTGAGAAGCTCTTTTAAACGTTCTAAATAGTTTTTTTGTTATTCTTTTTGTCAAAAACAGTTGTCAAAGACAAGACTTAACCAGCCCTGATGAGAGTTTGGTAACTTGTAAAGCCATAACTCGAAACGCGTTGGCTATGTGGGATTCAAGTTTTGATTAGATGTTTGAACACCTTGAGGATTAGGATTAATTTCTCTATGGGTGTTAAGAACTTTGTCGAATTGTTTTGATTTAATTCACAACTGGTGGAGAAGTGTGGCTCACTGGTTAGAGGAGGCAGATCCTGAAGCAGAGGTCAGACCCGGGACCAGGGTTCAATTCCCGACGCGGCAGGGTCTTGAGCCCAAATATCCACGGACTCGATAATTCTCGTTTCGGTGCCTACTCGAATCATGGGTTCACACTCTGCAGCTCTGGGCATTAGCCTGCTTAATCTCCACTACGGCCCCCCCGCGGCGGGATGCCTGGCTTTCACCTTGGGGGAAGCCAGGACGGGTTCCCAAGGCAAGCGCCGAGATGCCTACGGGTAATCGAGCGCTATATAAGAACGCATAATAATAATAATAATAAGATTGAGTGTAGTAATCGTATGTGTATATAAACAGCTTTTTTTGACATGTCGAATGATTTGTAGTAATGTATTGACGTATTTAATTCTTTTTGATGTCTCAATGTATTGTAAATTGATGTGGTGATTTATGTATAACATGAAATAATTGATTTTTTGTTAGTTGGGTGTGTATCAATGTGATATTCTGTTTGGTAGATAATGTGTTCTTATTATGGCTAAACAAATATCTATTTTCTCTAAATAAATTAAAATAAAGAGGCAAAAATCATTGCCAAGATAAACATAATCAAATGCGTTTATCTTACTTTTGGATCAGAAATTTGATCGTAAAAGAATAGAGGTGTGGGTAAATTTTTCTACTTTGTTGTTATTAGGCCCTACCCCCCTCTATCCCCTTTGGGCCAAACCCCTCTTTTTTGTACAACTTCAGAGCGGGTCATTACCCGAGTGGATGTGGATTGACACTAATGTCTACCATACCAATTAATGATTGAATCATTGGTAGTGGACTCGTCCACTGCTTAGTATAGCCGAGAAGGACACGTGGTCCTTTACAGAAGATCACATCCAAAATCTTATAGCTTCCAGTCCTTTTTCAGCACTATCCTTGAGTACCTCAGCTAAACAACAGAACGAGGCGGACAAACTCATTCGTTTACAGAAAAAACATATAAGAACTGAACTCCATGGCTATTTCCTACTCCAACATCTGCGGGCAGGCACAATTCCGTGGGGGCTTCAAATAAAAAACATCCCTGTCATCTTTACTGAAGACCCTGAATATAAAAAAGGCTTCAGTTTTATTAATATGAAATGTAGTAGAGACCTTATGGTGCATACCATAGAGACTGCTCAAAGACTTTGCAGTCAAGAAGAGAAGGAAATTCAAGAACTCACTAAGGCTATTTCAGAAAATCGAGCTATAACTGATGCCAAGGCCTTGATCGATAAGATAGCGAAAGAGATCCAAACTTTTAAGGATTACACAATTAATGCTAAAACTACCCAGTTTGAAAGAGACTCAAAATCCTTTAAAATAGAACAAGTGTATCCATTCTTGAAAGAAGATTACTATACATTGGCTGACTCTAGGAAAGACTTGACTACCTTCCAAGGCAGATCTAAGAATAGATTCATAGGGTTTTCTGATACATCATCATCAGACTCCTCCCCTGACGCAAGACCTGGCAATTCAAAGAAACAAGGCACCTCCAATCAGTCTGTTTGTTTTAGCCAAAGGAGGTCAAACAAGGGTCCGCTTCAAGCAGCCCTGGGAAATGCGGACACGCAGCAGGTATTACAACAACTAGACCATTCGACTATTGTCAATCTGTCTGACAAACAGCTTACCGCGAATGAAAAAATGATCCTTAGCTTAGGGCTCAAATTCGTCCCCAATAAACGTACTGATTTTACCAAGTTAAAGTTAGAGGCTTTAGATTTTTGCAGAAAGATCAGGCTAAAATTGCATTTTGCAGGGAGCGAATCGACATCTACCCAAGAAATAACTGGCCTTAGGGTTAAGTCCAAATTTACTCCGACTCAAAATATACCAAAGCAGATTTATGCCTTTGAGCAGGCTGTTTTATCATCTATCAGCAAGTTGGAAAAAACAAAATGTTTTGTACATAATAACCTAAACAAGGACCAGTTAAAGGCCATTCAAGACCTCAAGTCTGATAGCTCAATTGTAATAAAGCAGGCCGACAAAGGCGGGCCAGTAGTGATTTGGCCCCGCCCGATGTATCTGACTGAGGGTAAATCACATGTTGGTAACCGCGAATGGTACAGACCGGTTAGGGAAGACCCCCTATTGGAAATACAAGACAAAATTGACAAATCGACAAAAATTGCCTTCGATCAAGGCTTCTTGGGACCCAAGGAGTTCGAATTCTTAAATAAAAAAGCACCAAGAACTCCCATTTTGTATTTTTTACCCAAAATACATAAGGATAGCCACATACCCCCAGGAAGACCCATTGTTTCGGGTTGCGATTCGGCTTTGGAGCCAATTTCAAAGTATATTGACTTTTTCCTAAAGCCTTGTATAGGTGGTGTAAAGTCTTATCTCAGGGACACGATCGACTTCATCACAAAGGTAGAGGGCATACATTTTAATGACGAGACACAAATAATGCTCACAATGGATGTAACATCTTTATACACCCAAATTCCTCAGGATGAGGCCCTCCAAGTTATGGAATTATACTTGGAATCAAGGGAAATGCCACACCGGGTACTCACATCGTTCATTATCGAATTGGCTGAAATCTCGCTCAAAAGTAACTATTTTAAATTCGAGAATGAATTCTTTGTACAGGTTAAGGGCACCGCAATGGGCTGCCCTTATGCGCCGGAGATGGCAGTATTGATTATGGCTCAATACGAGGAAAGGTTTATACATAGTAATAACCCCTTTTCCAACAACATGATCCAATGTCTGAGGTACATTGACGATGTCTGGCTCCTGTGGCAGGGGAGCCAGACAGAGTTGGACCATTTTGTTGATTGGGTCAACACAAGACACATCGACATTAAGTTCTCGATGCAATCTAGTAAATCTAAGATGACGTTCCTTGATGTGTCAATTAGCCCTGTTGAACAAATACTTAATACATCACTGTTCAAAAAGGAGACAGATAGGAACACTATCCTCCACTATAGGAGCTCACACCCCCAGTGCCTGAAAGAAAACCTTCCTTATGGGCAACTGTTAAGAATAAGAAGAAACTGTACTGAACTGGCCCAGTTTGAGACTCACGCATCATCATTTTGTGAAGAAATGACAAAGAGAGGATATCCTAAAAAACTGTTGAAACATTCTAAGAAAAGAGCGAGGTTTACTCCAAGGGAAAGTCTACTACAGAAAAAAGACAAGGTTGAGTTGAATAAACTTGTTTGTGTGACAACCTATGGTCCTCACACAAACAAGTTCAGACAAATCATTTTAAAAAATTGGCATCTGCTGGAGAATCTGGAATATCCTATGTCCAAACCGATTTTCGCAATGAAGAAAAATCTCAGCATAGGACAACAACTTGTGAGAGCTGATAGCTATATCCCGAAACCAAAAAGCGATTTAATATCGCAGTGCAACTTGAAACCAATATGTGGACACCATAAATGTGGCAGTTGTGTGGCCTGCCCTACGACGTTGGAGGGAAATGTTTTTGAACATAATGGAATCAAATGGAGACATGACAGTTTCACAAACTGTAAAACGAAAAATGTTGTCTACGCAGTGGTTTGCCGATGTGACAGGGTATGTATTGGCAAAACGTGCCAACAAATCAATGTGAGAATAACGCAGCATAGATCACGCATCAGGCGTAAGGTATTAACTGCTCCTATGGTTGAGCATTTTTTGTCTGCCAACCATTCTGACAATGATTTTGAATGGACGGTTTTGGCAGGGTTAGACCCGAAACATCGGTCCTCCAACATTGAGAGTGGTTTATTGCGTAAAGAGGCCTATTTAATTATGAAATTTGACAGTATTAACAAAGGACTTAACTGTATGAGTGAGCTGAATAGAATTTAATTTCTATTCCGCCGTACACAATTTCAGTAATTCATCATCTTGGGTACTTTAATTGTAATACTCCTGCCTCTTTGCCGAAAGCAATAGTTGTACCGACACTACATTGTCCACAATGCACTGTGGCTGATTTGCCTGGTGACCTAGTGTCATTGGTGGTACCAGAGACCACGTTGTCCTCAGATCCGGCAACTACAAAACTGAACCGGAAGTAGTGACCCGTTCCATAACAACGGAGAAAGAAACAAATTTGAATAAACGCTACACGCCTAATGCCGAACTGGGTGAGTTAAAGTAAATAACGCTAGATTTTTGACTTTACGAATGGCGGTCCTTGAATGCGGGGCGTAACTCAGTCCTTGTTGTTTCACAGCCTTTGGCCGCGACCATCTTTAAAATACGACAAATTCTCTACTTCTTGCAACCGCCCGCCAGCCTCTGAGTGAGTAACCGTTGTGCTCATTTCTGTTTTATTGCTCATGTACAGCAATAGACTAGACAAGTAAAATCGTTCTAACAATTTTTTCAGGAACGAAGAACAGAAACAATTTGAAAATTATTTTCCATCGTGATTGATTAGAATACTGCTGGTGCAAGGTAATTTGTCTTCCTTGTCGCAAACGGCGTTTTTGACCTCAGTGCGAGGTCACACTGATCTAATACGGATTTGGTAATTTGTTGTAGAATGGCAACCACTGCGCGTGAAGCATAACGTTATAGCCACAACTCCATTTTGACAAACATACAGGTATGTGGCTACATTTTTGATTAGAAGAAGTTAGTTGTTAGGGACACTTGAGAAGCTCTTTTAAACGGTCTAAATAGTTTTTTTGTTTTTCTTTTTGTCAAAAACAGTTGTCAAAGACAAGACTTAACCAGCCCTGATGAGAGTTTGGTAACTTGTAAAGCCATAACTCGAAACGCGTCGGCTATGTGGGATTCAAGTTTTAATTAGATGTTTGAACACCTTGAGGATTAGGATTAATTTCTCTATGGGTGTTAAGAACTTTGTTGAATTGTTGTGATTTAATTCACAACTGAATAAGATTGAGTGTAGTAATCGTATGTGTATATAAACAGCTTTTTTTGACATGTCGAATGATTTGTAGTAATGTATTGACGTATTTAATTCTTTTTGATGTCTCAATGTATTGTAAATTGATGTGGTGATTTATGTATAACATGAAATAATTGATTTTTTGTTAGTTGGGTGTGTATCAATGTGATATTCTGTTTGGTAGATAATGTGTTCTTATTATGGCTAAACAAATATCTATTTTCTCTAAATAAATTAAAATAAAGAGGCAAAAATCATTGCCAAGATAAACATAATCAAATGCGTTTATCTTACTTTTGGATCAGAAATTTGATCGTAAAAGAATAGAGGTGTGGGTAAATTTTTCTACTTTGTTGTTATTAGGCCCTACCCCCCTCTATCCCCTTTGGGCCAAACCCCTCCTTTTTGTACAACTTCAGAGCGGGTCATTACCCGAGTGGATGTGGATTGACACTAAGGTCTACCATACCAATTAATGATTGAATCATTGGTAGTGGACTCGTCCACTGCTTAGTATAGCCGAGAAGGACACGTTGTCCTTTACAGAAGATCACATCCAAAATCTTATAGCTTCCAGTCCTTTTTCAGCACTATCCTTGAGTACCTCAGCTAAACAACAGAATGAGGCGGACAAACTCATTCGTTTACAGAAAAAACATATAAGAACTGAACTCCATGGCTATTTCCTACTCCAACATCTGCGGGCAGGCACAATTCCGTGGGGGCTTCAAATAAAAAACATCCCTGTCATCTTTACTGAAGACCCTGAATATAAAAAAGGCTTCAGTTTTATTAATACGAAATGTAGTAGAGACCTTATGGTGCATACCATAGAGACTGCTCAAAGACTTTGCAGTCAAGAAGAGAAGGAAATTCAAGAACTCACTAAGGCTATTTCAGAAAATCCAGCTATAACTGATGCCAAGGCCTTGATCGATAAGATAGAGAAAGAGATCCAAACTTTTAAGGATTACACAATTAATGCTAAAACTACCCAGTTTGAAAGAGACTCAAAATCCTTTAAAATAGAACAAGTGTATCCATTCTTGAAAGAAGATTACTATACATTGGCTGACTCTAGGAAAGACTTGACTACCTTCCAAGGCAGATCTAAGAATAGATTCATAGGGTTTTCTGATACATCATCATCAGACTCCTCCCCTGACGCAAGACCTGGCAATTCAAAGAAACAAGGCACCTCCAATCGGTCTGTTTGTTTTAGCCAAAGGAGGTCAAACAAGGGTCCGCTTCAAGCAGCCCTGGGAAATGCGGACACGCAGCAGGTATTACAACAACTAGACCATTCGACTATTGTCAATCTGTCTGACAAACAGCTTACCGCGAATGAAAAAATGATCCTTAGCTTAGGGCTCAAATTCGTCCCCAATAAACGTACTGATTTTACCAAGTTAAAGTTAGAGGCTTTAGATTTTTGCAGAAAGATCAGGCTAAAATTGCATTTTGCAGGGAGCGAATCGACATCTACCCAAGAAATAACTGGCCTTAGGGTTAAGTCCAAATTTACTCCGACTCATAATATACCAAAGCAGATTTATGCCTTTGAGCAGGCTGTTTTATCATCTATCAGCAAGTTGGAAAAAACAAAATGTTTTGTACATAATAACCTAAACAAGGACCAGTTAAAGGCCATTCAAGACCTCAAGTCTGATAGCTCAATTGTAATAAAGCAGGCCGACAAAGGCGGGCCAGTAGTGATTTGGCCCCGCCCGATGTATCTGACTGAGGGTAAATCACATGTTGGTAACCGCGAATGGTACAGACCGGTTAGGGAAGACCCCCTATTGGAAATACAAGACAAAATTGACAAATCGACAAAAATTGCCTTCGATCAAGGCTTCTTGGGACCCAAGGAGTTCGAATTCTTAAATAAAAAAGCACCAAGAACTCCCATTTTGTATTTTTTACCCAAAATACATAAGGATAGCCACATACCCCCAGGAAGACCCATTGTTTCGGGTTGCGATTCGGCTTTGGAGCCAATTTCAAAGTATATTGACTTTTTCCTAAAGCCTTTTATAGGTGGTGTAAAGTCTTATCTCAGGGACACGATCGACTTCATCACAAAGGTAGAGGGCATACATTTTAATGACGAGACACAAATAATGCTCACAATGGATGTAACATCTTTATACACCCAAATTCCTCAGGATGAGGCCCTCCAAGTTATGGAATTATACTTGGAATCAAGGGAAATGCCACACCGGGTACCCACATCGTTCATTATCGAATTGGCTGAAATCTCGCTCAAAAGTAACTATTTTAAATTCGAGAATGAATTCTTTGTACAGGTTAAGGGCACCGCAATGGGCTGCCCTTATGCGCCGGAGATGGCAGTATTGTTCATGGTTCAATACGAGGAAAGGTTTATACATAGTAATAACCCCTTTTCCAACAACATGATCCAATGTCTGAGGTACATTGACGATGTCTGGCTCCTGTGGCAGGGGAGCCAGACAGAGTTGGACCATTTTGTTGATTGGGTCAACACAAGACACATCGACATTAAGTTCTCGATGCAATCTAGTAAATCTAAGATGACGTTCCTTGATGTGTCAATTAGCCCTGTTGAACAAATACTTAATACATCACTGTTCAAAAAGGAGACAGATAGGAACACTATCCTCCACTATAGGAGCTCACACCCCCAGTGCCTGAAAGAAAACCTTCCTTATGGGCAACTGTTAAGAATAAGAAGAAACTGTACTGAACTGGCCCAGTTTGAGACTCACGCATCATCATTTTGTGAAGAAATGACAAAGAGAGGATATCCTAAAAAACTGTTGAAACATTCTAAGAAAAGAGCGAGGTTTACTCCAAGGGAAAGTCTACTACAGAAAAAAGACAAGGTTGAGTTGAATAAACTTGTTTGTGTGACAACCTATGGTCCTCACACAAACAAGTTCAGACAAATCATTTAAAAAAATTGGCATCTGCTGGAGAATCTGGAATATCCTATGTCCAAACCGATTTTCGCAATGAAGTAAAATCTCAGCATAGGACAACAACTTGTGAGAGCTGATAGCTATATCCCGAAACCAAAAAGCGATTTAATATCGCAGTGGAACTTGAAACCAATATGTGGACACCATAAATGTGGCAGTTGTGTGGCCTGCCCTACGACGTTGGAGGGAAATGATTTTGAACATAATGGAATCAAATTGAGACATGACAGTTTCACAAACTGTAAAACGAAAAATGTTGTCTACGCAGTGGTTTGCCGATGTGACAGGGTATGTATTGGCAAAACGTGCCAACAAATCAATGTGAGAATAACGCAGCATAGATCACGCATCAGGCGTAAGGTATTAACTGCTCCTATGGTTGAGCATTTTTTGTCTGCCAACCATTCTGACAATGATTTTGAATGGACGGTTTTGGCAGGGTTAGACCCGAAACATCGGTCCTCCAACATTGAGAGTGGTTTATTGCGTAAAGAGGCCTATTTAATTATGAAATTTGACAGTATTAACAAAGGACTTAACTGTATGAGTGAGCTGAATAGAATTTAATTTCTATTCCGCCGTACACAATTTCAGTAATTCATCATCTTGGGTACTTTAATTGTAATACTCCTGCCTCTTTGCCGAAAGCAATAGTTGTACCGACGCTACATTGTCCACAATGCACTGTGGCTGATTTGCCTGGTGACCTAGTGTCATTGGTGGTACCAGAGACCACGTGGTCCTCAGATCCGGCAACTACAAAACTGAACCGGAAGTAGTGACCCGTTCCATAACAACGGAGAAAGAAACAAATTTGAATAAACGCTACACGCCTAATGCCGAACTGGGTGAGTTAAAGTAAATAACGCTAGATTTTTGACTTTACGAATGGCGGTCCTTGAATGCGGGGCGTAACTCAGTCCTTGTTGTTTCACAGCCTTTGGCCGCGACCATCTTTAAAATACGACAAATTCTCTACTTCTTGCAACCGCCCGCCAGCCTCTGAGTGAGTAACCGTTGTGCTAATTTCTGTTTTATTGCTCATGTACAGCAATAGACTAGACAAGTAAAATCGTTCTAACAATTTTTTCAGGAACGAAGAACAGAAACAATTTGAAAATTATTTTCCATCGTGATTGATTAGAATACTGCTGGTGCAAGGTAATTTGTCTTCCTTGTCGCAAACGGCGTTTTTGACCTCAGTGCGAGGTCACACTGATCTAATACGGATTTGGTAATTTGTTGTAGAATGGCAACCACTGCGCGTGAAGCATAACGTTATAGCCACAACTCCATTTTGACAAACATACCGGTATGTGGCTACATTTTTGATTAGAAGAAGTTAGTTGTTAGGGACACTTGAGAAGCTCTTTTAAACGGTCTAAATAGTTTTTTTGTTTTTCTTTTTGTCAAAAACAGTTGTCAAAGACAAGACTTAACCAGCCCTGATGAGAGTTTGGTAACTTGTAAAGCCATAACTCGAAACGCGTCGGCTATGTGGGATTCAAGTTTTAATTAGATGTTTGAACACCTTGAGGATTAGGATTAATTTCTCTATGGGTGTTAAGAACTTTGTTGAATTGTTGTGATTTAATTCACAACTGAATAAGATTGAGTGTAGTAATCGTATGTGTATATAAACAGCTTTTTTTGACATGTCGAATGATTTGTAGTAATGTATTGACGTATTTAATTCTTTTTGATGTCTCAATGTATTGTAAATTGATGTGGTGATTTATGTATAACATGAAATAATTGATTTTTTGTTAGTTGGGTGTGTATCAATGTGATATTCTGTTTGGTAGATAATGTGTTCTTATTATGGCTAAACAAATATCTATTTTCTCTAAATAAATTAAAATAAAGAGGCAAAAATCATTGCCAAGATAAACATAATCAAATGCGTTTATCTTACTTTTGGATCAGAAATTTGATCGTAAAAGAATAGAGGTGTGGGTAAATTTTTCTACTTTGTTGTTATTAGGCCCTACCCCCCTCTATCCCCTTTGGGCCAAACCGCTCCTTTTTGTACAACTTCAGAGCGGGTCATTACCCAAGTGGATGTGGATTGACCCTAAGGTCTACCATACCAATTAATGATTGAATCATTGGTAGTGGACTCGTCCACTGCTTAGTATAGCCGAGAAGGACACCTTGTCCTTTACAGAAGATCACATTCAAAATCTTATAGCTTCCAGTCCTTTTTCAGCACTATCCTTGAGTACCTCAGCTAAACAACAGAACGAGGCGGACAAACTCATTCGTTTACAGAAAAAACATATAAGAACTGAACTCCATGGCTATTTCCTACTCCAACATCTGCGGGCAGGCACAATTCCGTGGGGGCTTCAAATAAAAAACATCCCTGTCATCTTTACTGAAGACCCTGAATATAAAAAAGGCTTCAGTTTTATTAATACGAAATGTAGTAGAGACCTTATGGTGCATACCATAGAGACTGCTCAAAGACTTTGCAGTCAAGAAGAGAAGGAAATTCAAGAACTCACTAAGGCTATTTCAGAAAATCCAGCTATAACTGATGCCAAGGCCTTGATCAATAAGATAGAGAAAGACATCCAAACTTTTAAGGATTACACAATTAATGCTAAAACTACCCAGTTTGAAAGAGACTCAAAATCCTTTAAAATAGAACAAGTGTATCCATTCTTGAAAGAAGATTACTATACATTGGCTGACTCTAGGAAAGACTTGACTACCTTCCAAGGCAGATCTAAGAATAGATTCATAGGGTTTTCTGATACATCATCATCAGACTCCTCCCCTGACGCAAGACCTGGCAATTCAAAGAAACAAGGCACCTCCAATCAGTCTGTTTGTTTTAGCCAAAGGAGGTCAAACAAGGGTCCGCTTCAAGCAGCCCTGGGAAATGCGGACACGCAGCAGGTATTACAACAACTAGACCATTCGACTATTGTCAATCTGTCTGACAAACAGCTTACCGCGAATGAAAAAATGATCCTTAGCTTAGGGCTCAAATTCGTCCCCAATAAACGTACTGATTTTACCAAGTTAAAGTTAGAGGCTTTAGATTTTTGCAGAAAGATCAGGCTAAAATTGCATTTTGCAGGGAGCGAATCGACATCTACCCAAGAAATAACTGGCCTTAGGGTTAAGTCCAAATTTACTCCGACTCAAAATATACCAAAGCAGATTTATGCCTTTGAGCAGGCTGTTTTATCATCTATCAGCAAGTTGGAAAAAACAAAATGTTTTGTACATAATAACCTAAACAAGGACCAGTTAAAGGCCATTCAAGACCTCAAGTCTGATAGCTCAATTGTAATAAAGCAGGCCGACAAAGGCGGGGCAGTAGTGATTTGGCCCCGCCCGATGTATCTGACTGAGGGTAAATCACATGTTGGTAACCGCGAATGGTACAGACCGGTTAGGGAAGACCCCCTATTGGAAATACAAGACAAAATTGACAAATCGACAAAAATTGCCTTCGATCAAGGCTTCTTGGGACCCAAGGAGTTCGAATTCTTAAATAAAAAAGCACCAAGAACTCCCATTTTGTATTTTTTACCCAAAATACATAAGGATAGCCACATACCCCCAGGAAGACCCCTTGTTTCGGGTTGCGATTCGGCTTTGGAGCCAATTTCAAAGTATATTGACTTTTTCCTAAAGCCTTTTATAGGTGGTGTAAAGTCTTATCTCAGGGACACGATCGACTTCATCACAAAGGTAGAAGGCATACATTTTAATGACGAGACACAAATAATGGTCACAATGGATGTAACATCTTTATACACCCAAATTCCTCAGGATGAGGCCCTCCAAGTTATGGAATTATACTTGGAATCAAGGGAAATGCCACACCGGGTACCCACATTGTTCATTATCGAATTGGCTGAAATCTCGCTCAAAAGTAACTATTTTAAATTCGAGAATGAATTCTTTGTACAGGTTAAGGGCACCGCAATGGGCTGCCCTTATGCGCCGGAGATGGCAGTATTGTTCATGGCTCAATACGAGGAAAGGTTTATACATAGTAATAACCCCTTTTCCAACAACATGATCCAATGTCTGAGGTACATTGACGATGTCTGGCTCCTGTGGCAGGGGAGCCAGACAGAGTTGGACCATTTTGTTGATTGAGTCAACACAAGACACATCGACATTAAGTTCTCGATGCAATCTAGTAAATCTAAGATGACGTTCCTTGATGTGTCAATTAGCCCTGTTGAACAAATACTTAATACATCACTGTTCAAAAAGGAGACAGATAGGAACACTATCCTCCACTATAGGAGCTCACACCCCAGTGCCTGAAAGAAAACCTTCCGTATGGGCAACTGTTAAGAATAAGAAGAAACTGTACTGAACTGGCCCAGTTTGAGACTCACGCATCATCATTTTGTGAAGAAATGACAAAGAGAGGATATCCTAAAAAACTGTTGAAACATTCTAAGAAAAGAGCGAGGTTTACTCCAAGGGAAAGTCTACTACAGAAAAAAGACAAGGTTGAGTTGAATAAACTTGTTTGTGTGACAACCTATGGTCCTCACACAAACAAGTTCAGACAAATCATTTTAAAAAATTGGCATCTGCTGGAGAATCTGGAATATCCTATGTCCAAACCGATTTTCGCAATGAAGAAAAATCTCAGCATAGGACAACAACTCGTGAGAGCTGATAGCTATATCCCGAAACCGAAAAGCGATTTAATATCGCAGTGGAACTTGAAACCAATATTTGGACACCATAAATGTGGCAGTTGTGTGGCCTGCCCTACGACGTTGGAGGGAAATGTTTTTGAACATAATGGAATCAAATGGAGACCTGACAGTTTCACAAACTGTAAAACGAAAAATGTTGTCTACGCAGTGGTTTGCCGATGTGACAGGGTATATATTGGCAAAACGTGCCAACAAATCAATGTGAGAATAACGCAGCATAGATCACGCATCAGGCGTAAGGTATTAACTGCTCCTATGGTTGAGCATTTTTTGTCTGCCAACTATTCTGACAATGATTTTGAATGGACGGTTTTGGAAGGGTTAGACCCGAAACATCGGTCCTCCAACATTGAGAGTGCTTTATTGCGTAAAGAGGCTTATTTAATTATGAAATTTGACAGTATTAACAAAGGACTTAACTGTATGAGTGAGCTGAATAGAATTTAATTTCTATTCCGCCGTACACAATTTCAGTAATTCATCATCTTGGGTACTTTAATTGTAATACTCCTACCTCTTTGCCGAAAGCAATAGTTGTACCAACACTACATTGTCCACAATGCACTGTGGCTGATTTGCCTGGTGACCTAGTGTCATTGGTGGTACCAGAGACCACGTGGTCCTCAGATCCGGCAACTACAAAACTGAACCGGAAGTAGTGACCCGTTCCATAACAACGGAGAAAGAAACGGATTTGAATAAACGCTACACGCCTAATGCCGAACTGGGTGAGTTAAAGTAAATAACGCTAGATTTTTGACTTTACGAATGTCGGTCCTTGAATGCGGGGCGTAACTCAGTCCTTGTTGTTTCACAGCCTTTGGCCGCGACCATCTTTAAAATACGACAAATTCTCTACTTCTTGCAACCGCCCGCCAGCCTCTGAGTGAGTAACCGTTGTGCTCATTTCTGTTTTATTGCTCATGTACAGCAATATACTAGACAAGTAAAATCGTTCTAACAATTTTTTCAGGAACGAAGAACAGAAACAATTTGAAAATTATTTTCCATCGTGATTGATTAGAATACTGCTGGTGCAAGGTAAATTGTCTTCCTTGTCGCAAACGGCGTTTTTGACCTCAGTGCGAGGTCACACTGATCTAATACGGATTTGGTAATTTGTTGTAGACTGGCAACCACTGCGTGTGAAGCATAACCTTATAGCCACAACTCCATTTTGACAAACATACAGGTATGTGGCTACATTTTTGATTAGAAGAAGTTAGCTGTTAGGGACACTTGAGAAGCTCGTTTAAACGTTCTAAATAGTTTTTTTGTTTTTCTTTTTGTCAAAAACAGTTGTCAAAGACAAGACTTAACCAGCCCTGATGAGAGTTTGGTAACTTGTAAAGCCATAACTCGAAACGCGTCGGCTATGTGGGATTCAAGTTTTAATTAGATTTTTGAACACCTTGAGGATTAGGATTAATTTCTCTATGGGTGTTAAGAACTTTGTTGAATTGTTGTGATTTAATTCACAACTGAATAAGATTGAGTGTAGTAATCGTATGTGTATATAAACAGCTTTTTTTGACATGTCGAATGATTTGTAGTAATGTATTGACGTATTTAATTATTTTTTATGTCTCAATGTATTGTAAATTGATGTGGTGATTTATGTATAACATGAAATAATTGTTTTTTTGTTAGTTGGGTGTGTATCAATGTGATATTCTGTTTGGTAGATAATGTGTTCTTATTATGGCTAAACAAATATCTATTTTCTCTAAATAAATTAAAATAAAGAGGCAAAAATCATTGCCAAGATAAACATAATCGAATGCGTTTATCTTACTTTTGGATCAGAAATTTGATCGTAAAAGAATAGAGGTGTGGGTACATTTTTCTACTTTGTTTTTACCTCAGATTAGGCCTTATTTATGAAAACAGCGATGCGTCACTTTTCACTGCGTACTCCTTGCGACACGAATGATGCGTTATATTTAATGTATGACGCATCATGTCGCAAGGACTTACAGATAAGTCAGTATTTCTGAGGTATCTGTAAGTGCAAAAGTGACGCATTACTGGAGTGTGTCACAAAAGTGACGCTACTCCAGCAATGCATCCTTTCACATGGGGAAAGCCCCATGTGAAAGGGCTTGCGTCAGTCTTACACCTGCTGTGAGGCAGGCACACGATTTTGACGTTACAGCGTCCTAAAAGTAATGCAGTGAAATCTCATTGATTTCACTGCGTCACTATTACGAGGCTTTTTGCGGGGGAACGCCCCCTCGAAATACATTATACCTGACGCAGGTATAATGTGGCGTAGGGGTTTAAAAAGTGACGCATCTACCTAGATGCGTCACTTTTTAAATATGGGGCAACAAGGCACATGTTTTATGCCGCCGATGCGTCACAAAAAGTGACGCATGAGCAGCGCAAAACTGACGCAGGGTGTCATAAAGGAGGTCATGAGCTTCTTTGCTGTTGCTTTGTGTCATGCTTTTTGATAATGCTTGGTATGTACATTTGCAAGATAGAGGATTTTTATTTTGTGAAATACTGAGGTTTCAGTAGTGAAGTTGAATGGTTGTACATAGGACCTGCGCTCTGTATCTAAAATGTTATTGAAAAAACGATTTTGGGGCCAATGAATGGGTTTCAGTAGTGAAATTGAATGCTTGTACATAGGGCCTGTGCTCTGTTTCTAAAATGTTATTTAAAAAACGATTTTAGGGCAAAACAATGGGTTTCAGTAGTGAAATTGAATGCTTGTACATAGGACCTGTGCTCTGTTTCTAAAATATTATTGAAAAAACGATTTTGAGGTAAATCAATGGGTTTCAGTATTGAAATTGAATGTATGTACATAGGACCTGCACTGTGTTTCTAAAATGTTATTCAAAAAACGATTTTGGGGCAAAGCAATTGGTTTTATATTTCTGAGAAGGAATAAATAGTGTGCGCATGATTACATAAAAATATTTGAACCTTTCACAATCATGTCACCTGTGTTACCTCAGATTAGGAAGCAGACTGAGTTTCTTTGCTGTTGGTTTGTTTCATTTTTTGGGTAATGCTTGGTAGGAATGTTTGCAAGAGATAGGAAATGTATTTTGTAAAATAGTGACTTTTCAGTACTGAAATGGAATGCTTGTACATAGGACCTGCACTCTGTTTCTAAAATGTTATTGAAAAATCGATTTTGGGGCAAATCAATGGCTTTTACATTCTTGAGAAAGAATAAATAGTGTGTGCATGATTACATAAAAAAATTTGAACCTTTCACAATCATGTCACCTGTGTTACCTCAGATTAGGAAGCACGCTGAGGGCCTTATTTATGAAAACAGCGATGCGTCACTTTTCACTGCGCACTCCTTGTGACACCAATGATGCGTTATATTTAATGTATGACGCATCATGTTGCAAGGACTTACAGATAAGTCAGTATTTCTGATGTATCTGTAAGCGCAAAAGTGACGAATTGCTGGAGTGTGTCACAAAAGTGACGCAACTCCAGCAATGCATCCTTTCACATGGGGAAAGCCCCATGTGAAAGCTTTTGCCTCAGTCTTACGCCTGCTGTGAGGCAGGCGCAAGATTTTGACGTAACAGTGTACTAAAAGTGACGCAGTGAAATCCCATAGATTTCACTGCGTCACTATTACGAGGCTTTTTGCAGGGGAATGCCCCCTCTGTGTACATTACACCTGACAGAGGTATAATGTGGCGCAGAGGTTTAAAAAGTGACGCATCTACCTACATGCATCACTTTTTAAATATGGCGCAACAAGGCACATGTTTTATGCCGCCGATGCGTCATAAAAAGTGATGCATCAGCAGTGCAAAACCGACGCAGGGCCTCATAAATGAGGCCCATCTTTTTTTGCACACTACTCCAGTTTAGTCCTGTCCACTGCACTCTTGGACACAAGCCTCACCTTTTATGCTCCCCTGGACAGGCTTCATCTCATCTGCACTCCTTGTTAGGCCTCACAATCTTTTTTTAGAATAACATTTGAAAAACAGAGAAAAGGTCATATGTATAAGCTTTTCATTACAATACTGAAACATTTTTGGGGCAAATCGATGGCTTTTAAATTTTTGAGAAAGAATAAATAGTGTGTGCATGATTACATAAAAAATGTGAACCTTTCACAATCATGTCACCTGTGTTACCTCAGATTAGGAAGCACACTGAGGGCCTTATTTATGAAAACAGCGATGCGTCACTTTTCACTGCGCACTCCTTGTGACACCAATGATGCGTTATATTTAATGTATGACGCATCATGTTGCAAGGACTTACAGATAAGTCAGTATTTCTGATGTATCTGTAAGCGCAAAAGTGACGAATTGCTGGAGTGTGTCACAAAAGTGACGCAACTCCAGCAATGCATCCTTTCACATGGGGAAAGCCCCATGTGAAAGCGTTTGCCTCAGTCTTACGCCTGCTGTGAGGCAGGCGCAAGATTTTGATGTAACAGTGTACTAAAAGTGACGCAGTGAAATCCCATAGATTTCACTGCGTCACTATTACGAGGCTTTTTGCGGGGGAATGCCCCCTCTGTGTACATTACACCTGACAGAGGTATAATGTGGCGCAGAGGTTTAAAAAGTGACGCATCTACCTACATGCGTCACTTTTTAAATATGGCGCAACAAGGCACATGTTTCATGCTGCCGATGCGTCACAAAAAGTGACGCATCAGCAGTGCAAAACTGACGCAGGGCCTCAAAAATGAGGCCCATCTTTTTTTGCACACTACTCCAGTTTAGTCCTGTCCATTGCACTCTTGGACACAAGCCTCACCTTTTGTGCTGCCCTGGACAGGCTTCATCTCATCTGCACTCCTGCTTAGGCCTCACAATCTTTTTTTAGAATAACATTTGAAAAACAGAGAAAAGGTCATATGTATAAGCTTTTCATTACACTACTGAAACATCGCTCATTTATAAAATACAATTCCTTTATGCACCAAGGTTTCTTTACCAATTATTATGAAGAATGTATAAGTCTCCATTATATTCTGTTCCTGACTTACTGTATTTTTCCATTAGTCCCCTTCTAACATCCTCTCTGTGACTCATTCCTTTTTACATCCTGATTCTGTGTTATACTCTCTTATACTTTCTCTTTAACTTACTTTCTCTTACACCCTGTCTCTGATTTATTCCGTTTCTCTCATTACTCCTTGTTACATCCTCTCTCTGATTTAGTTCCTTTCACACCCTGTCTCAAACTTAGTCTCTCTGTCTATCTTTTACAGCCTCTCTGTGTTTTAGTCTCTTTTACATCCTGTCTCCTTCTAACACCGTCTCTCTGTCTTACATTCTATTACACCCTCTCTCTGTCTTACACCTTGTTCTATCCTTTTTGTAACTTATTCCCTATGTCCATTTCTTTGACTGACTCCCTCTCCTTATTACATCCTTTTTCTGTCTTATAACATATTATGCACTCTTTCTGTCTTACTCTTTCTCTATGTTTTTCTTCCTTTATCTGTTTCTTTGTCTGACTCTCTCTGTCTTTTTGTGTTAGTTTCTCTAGATATTTTTCTCTGTCTTAATCATAGTTACATAGTTGTTGTGATATAAACTTAGATATGTTGTAAAGTAGTGTTTATATAGTTTGTTTATTGTCATTGCTTTGTTCTTTGATAATAGTGGTCTAAAATGTGTTATCTTTTTTCTTTATGACAGATTGAAATCAAGATTTGCATAGTAAGGAAATATGCCCTCAAGTCAAAGGAAAAGAAAAGATGTGAAGCGGAAAAAATCAAAAACAGCAACGGATTTAAAGCAGTCCTCTACAACAAATACTTCAAAAGACAGGAAAAAAGCTCCTGGTAAGACAACTAAGTCTTTCTTTCGGAACATATGTAGATAAAAAAAAAAATGTTGATGAAAATGTCAATAAACAGAAGGAGAGAGGAAATTTGAAGAGGAAGGAGAGGTCCCCTAAAATGTTAATACTGCAGGAGCAGAGAATAATATGTATAGGAATAGAAGGCAAAACCAATTTAGGGACATTCGTAAATGAATGTTTCGCCATAGGGTAGTTTTAAATTTGTTAAAAAACATTAAGAAAGGTAAACAGAGAGCTGCTTTTTACAAGAAAAAGAAAAATGTAGAGAAAATTGTTGATCAGGCTTTTGAAGTTAAGAAAACATTATTTATTTTAGTAATTAATAGAATTAGGGCACTTAACAAGACAATTGATGTTTTCAAATCAAAGAGTAGATGCAAGAGAGTAATTAATCGGACAAATTTTTGTAAAGTTTTTTCTGGAGAATGGATGCATAGTTCAAGTTGTGAGCCATTTTTTAATGAGGAGAGTTACTTTCAGGAGAATGATTTGGTGCATGCAGTTGACACCAGTGGTCGAGCATATGAGGGGAAAGATGGTTGTCCAATTGAAAAAGAGAAACTTGTGTCTAGAGATGCAGAAGAGGTATTAGCTGATGAAGTTTTAGGGAGACGTACTAAGGGTCCAGTGTACACTGCCGATTCCGATCCGGAAAAAAAATCCACCATACGATTCGTATTCGTACCTGAATCCGTACGAATGGGAAACTACCATCCGACCTCCGAATTCCGATCCATTTGCGTCGATTTCCGTACGATTATCAGTGAACCGTACGAACCACAGTCGTTGACCCGTACGAATAAGCCTCGTCAATACTACCGTACGATTCGTTACCAGGCCGTACAAACTCACAATTACGATTCGGTACGAAAAGCCTGACCGACATTCGTACGGCCCAAAGTATTTGCGCATTAACATTGATTCGTATGGAACATTCGCCTCACAGCAAGCGCCATCAATACATACTACACGTATACCCCTCGCCCAAGCCTACGCGAACCACCCCACCCGCCAACGGCCCCTCCAACTCAATCGCACGCACAAGTACTGCACGCACACCCCCCCAACAAGCCTACGCGAACCCCCCCACCCGCCAACGGCCCGTCCAACTCAATCGCACGCACAAGTACCGCACGCACACCCCCCAACAAGCCTACGCGAACCCCCCCACCCGCCAACGGCCCGTACAAGTCAATCGCACGCACAAGTACCGCACGCACACCCCCCCAACAAGCCTACGCGAACCTCCCCATCCGCCAACGGCACGTCCAACTCAATCGCATGCACAAGTACCGCACGCACACCCCCCAACAAGCCTACGCGAACCCCCCCACCCGCCAACGGCCCGTACAAGTCAATCGCATGCACAAGTACCGCACGCACACCCCCCCAACAAGCCTACGCGAACCCCCCCACCCGCCAACGGCCCATCCAACTCAATCGCACGCACAAGTACCGCACGCACACCCCCCCAACAAGCCTACGCGAACCCCCCCACCCGCCAACGGCACGTCCAATTCAATCGCACGCACAAGTACCACACGCACCCCCACCAACAAGCCTACGCGAACCCCCCCACCCGCCAACGGCCCGTCCAACTCAATCGCACGCACAAGTACCGCACGCACACCCCCCAACAAGCCTACGCGAACCCCACCACCCGCCAACGGCCCGTACAAGTCAATCGCACACACAAGTACCGCACGCACACCCCCCCCCAACAAGCCTACGTGAACCCCCCCACCCGCCAACGGCACGTCCAACTCAATCGCATGCACTGATGAAGTTTTAGGGAGACGTACTAAGGGTCCAGTGTACACTGCCGATTCCGATCCGGAAAAAAAATCCACCATACGATTCGTATTCGTACCTGAATCCGTACGAATGGGAAACTACCATCCGACCTCCGAATTCCGATCCATTTGCGTCGATTTCCGTACGATTATCAGTGAACCGTACGAACCACAGTCGTTGACCCGTACGAATAAGCCTCGTCAATACTACCGTACGATTCCTTACCAGGCCGTACAAACTCACAATTACGATTCGGTACGAAAAGCCTGACCGACATTCGTACGGCCCAAAGTATTCGCGCATTAACATTGATTCGTATGGAACATTCGCCTCACAGCAAGCGCCATCAATACATACTACACGTATACCCCTCGCCCAAGCCTACGCGAACCACCCCACCCGCCAACGGCCCCTCCAACTCAATCGCACGCACAAGTACTGCACGCACACCCCCCCAACAAGCCTACGCGAACCCCCCCACCCGCCAACGGCCCGTCCAACTCAATCGCACGCACAAGTACCGCACGCACACCCCCCAACAAGCCTACGCGAACCCCCCCACCCGCCAACGGCCCGTACAAGTCAATCGCACGCACAAGTACCGCACGCACACCCCCCCAACAAGCCTACGCGAACCTCCCCACCCGCCAACGGCACGTCCAACTCAATCGCATGCACAAGTACCGCACGCACACCCCCCAACAAGCCTACGCGAACCCCCCCACCCGCCAACGGCCCGTACAAGTCAATCGCATGCACAAGTACCGCACGCACACCCCCCCAACAAGCCTACGCGAACCCCCCCACCCGCCAACGGCCCATCCAACTCAATCGCACGCACAAGTACCGCACGCACACCCCCCCAACAAGCCTACGCGAACCCCCCCACCCGCCAACGGCACGTCCAACTCAATCGCACGCACAAGTACCACACGCACACCCCCCCAACAAGCCTACGCGAACCCCCCACCCGCCAACCGCCCGTACAAGTCAATCGCACGCACAAGTACCGCACGCACACCCCCCCAACAAGCATATGCCAACCCGCCAACGGCACGTCCAAATCAATCGCCCGCACAAGTACCGCACGCACCCCCCCCCCAACAAGCCTACGCGAACCCCCCCACCCGCCAACGGCACGTCCAACTCAACCGCACGCACAAGTACCGCACGCACCCCCACCAACAAGCCTACGCGAACCCCCCCACCCGCCAACGGCCCGTCCAACTCAATCGCACGCACAAGTACCGCACGCACACCCCCCAACAAGCCTACGCGAACCCCACCACCCGCCAACGGCCCGTACAAGTCAATCGCACGCACAAGTACCGCACGCACACCCCCCAACAAGCCTACGCGAACCCCCCCACCCGCCAACGGCACGTCCAACTCAATCGCATGCACAGGTACCGCACGCACACCCCCCCAACAAGCCTACGCGAACCCCCCCACCCGCCAACGGCCCGTACAAGTCAATCGCATGCACAAGTACCGCACGCACACCCCCCAACAAGCCTACGCGAACCCCCCCACCCGCCAACGGCACGTCCAACTCAATCGCACGCACAAGTACCGCACGCACACCCCCCCCAACAAGCCTACGCGAACCCCCCCACCCGCCAACGGTCCGTACAAGTCAATCGCACGCACAAGTACCGCACGCACACCGCACCAACAAGCCTACGCGAACCCCCCCACCCGCCAACGGCACGTCCAACTCAATCGCCCGCACAAGTACCGCACGCACCCCCCCCCAACAAGCCTACGCGAACCCCCCCACCCCCCAACGGCACGTCCAACTCAACCGCACGCACAAGTACCGCACGCACCCTCCCAACAAGCCTACGTGAACCCCCCCACCCGCCAACGGCCCGTCCAAATCAATCGCACACACAAGTACCGCACGCACACCCCCCCAACAAGCCTACGTGACCCCCCACCCGCCAACGGCCCGTCCAACTCAATCGCACGCACAAGTACCGCACGCACCCCCCCCAACAAGCCTACGCGAACCCCCCCACCCGCCAACGGCCCGTACAAGTCAATCGCACCCACAAGTACCGCACGCACACCCCCCCCAACAAGCCTACGCGAACCCCCCCACCCGCCAACGGCCCATCCAAATCAATCGCACGCACAAGTACCGCACGCACCCCCCCAACAAGCCTACGCGAACCCCCCCACCCGCCAACAGCCCTCCAACTCAATCGCGCTCACAAGTACCGCACGCATACCCCCCCAACAAGCCTACGCGAACCCCCCCACCCGCCAACGGCACGTCCAACTCAATCGCACGCACAAGTACCGCACGCACACCCCCCCAACAAGCCTACGCGAACCCCCCCACCCACCAACGGCCCGTACAAGTCAATCGCACGCACAAGTACCGCACGCACCCCCCCCAACAAGCCTATGCGAACCACCCCACCTGCCAACGGCACATCCAAATCAATCGCCCGCACAAGTACCGCACGCACCCCCCCCAACAAGCCTACGCGAACCCCCCACCCGCCAACGGCACGTCCAACTCAACCGCACGCACAAGTACCGCACGCACCCCCACCAACAAGCCTACGCGACCCCCCACCCGCCAAGGGCCCGTCCAAATCAATCGCACGCACAAGTATCGCACGCACACCCCCCAACAAGCCTACGCGACCCCCCACCCGCCAACGGCCCGTCCAACTCAATCTCACGCACAAGTACCGCACGCACCCCCCCAACAAGCCTACGCGAACCCCCCCACCCGCCAACGGCCCGTACAAGTCAATTGCACGCACAAGTACCGCACGCACACACCCCCAACAAGCCTACGCGAACCCCCCCACCCGCCAACGGCCCATCCAAATCAATCGCACGCACAAGTACCGCACGCACCCCCCCCCAACAAGCCTACGCGAACCCCCCCACCAGCCAACGGCCCTCCAACTCAATCGCGCGCACAAGTACCGCACGCACACCCCCCCAACAAGCCTACGCGAACCCCCCCACCTGCCAATGGCCCGTCCAACTCAATCGCACGCACAAGTACCGCACGCACCCCCCCCCCAACAAGCCTACGCGAACCCCCCCACCCGCCAACGGCCCGTCCAACTCAATCGCACGCACAAGTACCGCATGCACACCCCCCCAACAAGCCTACGCGAACCCCCCCACCAGCCACCGGCCCGTACAAGTCAATCGCACGCACAAGTACTGCACGCACCCCCCCCAACAAGCCTACGCGAACCCCCCCACCCGCCAACGGCCCGTCCAACTCAATCGCACGCACAAGTACCGCACGCACACATAACGCCAACACCCAAAAGACAACAAGGACCTTGCTAACGAGTCGCACTACAACACTGAACATGTCTCCTGTGTACACACCTTTGACAATCAATGTCCTGGTCACAGCCAAACAGCCAAACAGAGGTCAACACCAACACCCACCCCATATAACACACATACCACCAATTCAAAATAAGCCACACCCACCATTTGACCAATAAAAGGGTCCACACATACAACCCATCATCCTTTGCAACATACCCATTCTTTTGAGGAAACAGAGAGCACACAAACAATTGCAGCCGCATACCTTCACACATACACCCTATCTCATCTACACCCACACCACCCCGTTCACAATCAGACCCACACACCCTCATTCATACACACCATCAACCCCTCAAGCACATACACCCCACACCATGAACACACCCAAGAATCCAAAGTTCACTAACCCGGAGAATGAGATACTTACAGATGAAGTCATCAGAGTCGAGCCGCAGCTGTTTGGCGCATTGGTCAGACAGACCAGCATGGCAGAAAGAACACGCCTGTGGGAGAGGATCGTAGACCGGGTCAATGCTGTTGCACCCATCAGGCGCACCAGGGGGGAATGCCAGTCCAGGTGGTACGATCTGCGGAGGATGGTCAAGAAGAAGATGGACCAGGATTACGCCTCTGCACACCACACTGGAGCCGGTGGTCCCCGCAGACCTCCTGTATACCATCCCTGGGAGGAGAAGGTCATGGCCCTGCTGCCACCGGTGGGAGTACATGGAATAGAAGGAGCCGTTGAGTCTGGTGAGTGTACAAAAAACACAAGTTACATGGGTAGACTAACAACAGTGCCCAGCAGCATGGGGTGGGTGGGCATGAGTCCCAGCAGTACACAACCAAATGGGGGTAGTTGCAAGGGGGAGGCACAAAGGGTAGAATGTGTAGGGTAGGAGGCTGCTCTCATCCCATATGTCCCAGGGACACACACTAGCATAATGCCCAATGCACAGGGATAGGGAAATATCACACAAGATAGTAGACCACAGCTTCTAAACATTTAAATTTAGCTGACACACCGAGATGCATCGTTTTGTGACACAGTAAGGCAGTGTAGCAAGAGAGCAAGCACAAACTACCTGTCTCCATCCCTGTCTCGCCCTCTCCCACAGTCACCCTCTCCCACAGTCGCCCTCTCCCTCTGTCTCCCTCTCCCTCTGTCTCTGTCTCTGTCTCCCTCTCCCGCTGTCTCCCTCTCCCTCTCTCTCCCTCTCCCTCTCCCTCTGTCTCCCTCTGTCTCTGTCTCTGTCTCCCTCTCCCTCTGTCTCTGTCTCTCTCTCCCTCTCCCACAGTCGCCCTCTCCCTCGGTCTCCCTCTCCCTCTGTCTCCCTCTCCCTCTGTCTCCCTCTCCCTCTGTCTCTGTCTCTGTCTCCCTCTCCCTCTGTCTCCCTCTCCCACAGTCTCCCTCTCCCTCTGTCTCCCTCTCCCTCTGTCTCCCTCTCCCTCTGTCTCGGTCTCTGTCTCCCTCTCCCACAGTCGCCCTCTCCCTCTGTCTCCCTCTCTCTCCCTCTCCCTCTGTCTCGGTCTCGGTCTCTGTCTCCCTCTCCCACAGTCGCCCTCTCCCTCTGTCTCCCTCTGTCTCCCTCTGTCTCCCTCTGTCTCTGTCTCTGTCTCCCTCTCCCTCTCCCTCTCCCTCTGTCTCCCTTTGTCTCTGTCTCTGTCTCCCTTTCCCTCTCCCTCTGTCTCCCTCTCCCTCTGTCTCCCTCTCCCACAGACGCCCTCTCCCTCTGTCTCCCTCTCCCTCTGTCTCCCTCTGTCTCTGTCTCTGTCTCCCTCTCCCTCTCCCTCTGTCTCCCTCTCCCCCTGTCTCGGTCTCTGTCTCCCTCTCCCTCTGTCTCCCTCTCCCTCTGTATCTGTCTCTGTCTCTGTCTCCCTCTCCCTCTGTCTCCCTCTCCCTCTGTCTCTGTCTCCCTCTCCCTCTGTCTCCCTTTCCCTCTGTCTCCCTCTCCCTCTGTCTCCCTCTCCCTCTGTCTCCCTCTGTCTCTGTCTCTGTCTCCCTCTCCCTCTGTCTCCCTCTCCCTCTGTCTCCCTCTCCCTCTGTCTCCCTCTCCCTCTGTCTCGGTCTCTGTCTCCCTCTCCCACAGTCGCCCTCTCCCCCTGTCTCCCTCTCCCTCTGTCTCCCTCTCCCTCTGTCTCGGTCTCTGTCTCCCTCTCCCACAGTCGCCCTCTCCCCCTGTCTCCCTCTCCCTCTGTCTCCCTCTCCCTCTCGCTCTGTCTCCCTCTGTCTCTGTCTCTGTCTCCCTCTCCCTCTGTCTCCCTCTCCCTCTGTCTCCCTCTCCCTCTGTCTCGGTCTCTGTCTCCCTCTCCCACAGTCGCCCTCTCCCTCTGTCTCCCTCTCCCTCTGTCTCCCTCTCCCTCTCCCTCTGTCTCCCTCTCCCTCTCGCTCTGTCTCCCTCTGTCTCTGTCTCTGTCTCCCTCTGTCTCCCTCTCCCTCTGTCTCCCTCTCCCTCTGTCTCCCTCTCCCTCTGTCTCGGTCTCTGTCTCCCTCTCCCACAGTCGCCCTCTCCCTCTGTCTCCCTCTCCCTCTGTCTCCCTCTCCCTCTGTCTCCCTCTGTCTCCCTCTGTCTCTGTCTCTGTCTCTGTCTCCCTCTCCCTCTGTCTCCCTCTAACTCTCTCTCCCTCTCCCTCTGTCTCGGTCTCTGTCTCCCTCTCCCACAGTCGCCCTCTCCCTCTGTCTCCCTCTCCCTCTGTCTCTGTCTCTGTCTCCCTCTCCCTCTGTCTCCCTCTGTATCCATCAGTCAGTGTTCCTCCCTCTGTCACCTCAACGCACCTCCCTGGGGCACACACAAAGTTGCACACAAGCACTGCACAGGCCTCACAAACACCATAGAGCAGAATGTTAAGGGACTCTCACAAGTACTAGCAGTCATCTGGTATGTGCCTGCAAGACACCCACCATTTGCAGTCAACACTGTACTGTGTCAGGACACACATCTCGGAAAGCTCTGTAGTACACAATGGGCACAGGTGTAGGCAGCACAAGTCCCTCCTGTGATCATTGCCAACACAAAGACCAGGACAAGGTCACACATCCTGTGCACCAACACAAATCCACGAATATGGCAGCATGCCACATGAGGGGACAGCCAAATCATGAACGATGGACGCTTGCAATTCACAAGCAAAGTAATAGCATGGCCTGTTGTACACACCCCTTACAGAAACGTATCCCCTGGGGACAGGCATTGGATTGCAACACTGTCCCAATTGTCATGTACCACAACAAAACACTCACTCATATAAATATGCATACAACTCATACATGCACATAGCAGAAGCTCCAGTCCATTGTGCCTCTCAAACAATGCACGTACCCCATCTCATGAACTTTGTGGATGCACTTAAGTACCAACATGGACATGGGTATTGACAAGGTGATGGGTCTTACAGAAGTGGCAAGTTCTAAAGCCATGATCTAGAAGTGGGTGTACAGGTCCTGGGGTGTTGGCATTGTTTGGCAAGCATGGAACAGCAAAAGACATCCAAAGTAGTAGATGACATGCTAAATAATGATGCTCTGTCTCTTACATCAACATGCTGCATCTAAACTCTGTGCATGCTTGACGCAGACATAAGGATTTACACCGTATCCTGGATGTAGCGTGAAACTGAGCAATGCTTTACATGTGTGGTGCCGGCAACACAAGACACAGCAATGGCTGCGTCATTCATTGTCAAGAGATTTGAAGAATGTAAATACCCCATCGTACATTTCATTTATCTACCACTACATACACAACTGAACAATGTCAACAATGTAAAGCTTGTGGAACTGTGATGCTGATAATGGATAACTAAACAAGATGTCACTTGATAGTGCCTTAACAGTGTCTGTCTCTCCCACACACAGGGGAACCTGCGGAGCTCCCCCCCAGGCAGGGGGGAGAAGGATCCCAGTCCCAGGCTCAGCAGGACCCAGACCCCACCGCCAGCGCCGTCCCTCAACGCACTGTGGATGACCCCAACCAACCTGGCTCCTCTGGATCCCAAACCCCTGCAGCAACTGTTCCAGCTACATCTCAGCCAACCACCGGACCCATTCCCACCACATCCCAGCAGACAGGTCAGAGCCCTGCCCATGATTCACAAGAGAGCCAGTCTGAAAATGAGGGACGCCCTTTGTTTGGCGCCCCTGAGGTTGGTGACAACCTCCACCCTGCCAGCACTCGGGGGGCCCGTCGATCGGATGTGCCCACAAGCACAGGCCGTGCTCATGTGGGTCAGGGTGGTGGGAGTGGCGGAAGGCGGAGGTGAGAATCTGGACAGTCAGCTGCAGCACCCGGTATGCCTGAACTCGCTAACATCCTGGAGGCATACCGGCGGGACACCAGGGAGGTAAGCCAGCTTGCGGAGGCCCTCAACCAGGTCAGACAACAGCAGGCAGAGCAAATAGCCAGGCAAGACCTGCATTATGGACGGGTGGAGGCACACCAGGCTCAGCTCTTGATGGTGCATCAGGACATTTGCCATATGCTACGTCAGATGGCTGCCAACATGCAGCCCCCTCCCTGTGTCACAAGGCCAGCAACATCACGGCAAAGTGCAACACCAGCCACAGGGAGGGAGGAGGAGGAGGAGGAGGAGGAACCCTCTGACGTAGCGTCCCATGCACCGTCCATGCCTGCACATGAGGGTCCCCCAAGGAAGGTGGGTCGTCCACGGCGAAGACGTTGAGGGCCAGTGGGCCATGGACATCTCCCAGGACACTGGACCTGGCATATTGCCCCTGGGTGCAACAGCATCCCCTATGAGACTCTCCCACATGGACTTGCTGGTCACAGTCTGCCCAATGATGTCAGGCACTGTGGCCTGGACTCTGTTTACTGAAACTGTAAGGCATCTCATCTCCAGCAGTGAACTTTGGATTCCACCCCTTTCTGTACAGCACCTATTCACGTTTCCTGCACAAGATCACCCAATAAATATTCTAAACCTCATACGCATTTGGTGAGTAATCTTTGAAACAGCATAAATTGATATGTGTGTGCAAATGTAAAAAATGCAAGGGTATACAACAAACAGCAGTCATCCACACACTTGGATCAGAATTTGAGTGAGGACACACATTGGTCAGAAATTCCCAAAAACGACATACATGGATGGTAAGACACACCTGTGTGGGACAGTAAATGCTGGAGGGGGGTTTGAATCACAAAACTACTATCACAGGCAGGCCCAGGAGAAACACTTTGAGGTGTACATATCAGTGTCACAAAAGTAGTAGTCCACGTATGGAGTACCTACAACTGTGTCCTCAGGTATGTGAGCTACCATCAGCATGATGCATTACTGTGTATGTCAGCGGTTCTCAAACTGTGCGCCGCGGCTCCCTGGTGCGACATGAAAACTTGCCAGGGGCGCCACGAACAGATGAGCACACAGTTTGGGAATCAGTAATAAATATAGTATGGTATCTGAATTCAACACTGCTCCGTGTGATCAGGCCTGCAGTGGTTGCCCTGGGCCATAAGAGGGTAGTGCAAACTCACTTTCGAGGCATCTTGTTTTATTACAACCTTTTGTGTATTTACCAGCTTAGCTGATGTCTTCATCGCCCTTGTGGAAAGAATGCCGAATGCAAGGAAAGAGAGGCCTTAGAAGAGGGGCGCAGTTGCACATTCTTATGAAACTTTCGTCTGAATACAATATAATAATATCCTATTAATGTGCTGCTGATATGCAGATAACTGAACACAGTGCGGTTAATTCAGGTTTATGGCATGCAGCCCCCCCCCCATCGAATTCGAGCACCGGACCGGCCACGTCCTGCCAAGAAAGAAACAACCCACAATTAAATATTAATTAACTCCCTGCTCTGATAGCCAGAGAATAACACCCATTTTCTATCGTCTGGATCCAGTAATCAGATCAACAATAACCTAAACTAAACTAAAATTATGGTGGTGCTTAGCAGATAGGTAAGTACATCACATGTGTACTGTATACTCTTTTTTACTTGCGCACGGAAACCATTATAATTGAAGCTATTTGGGTAACATTTCCAAGCCCTTATAGCTGCTTCTCTGTTGCACTTGAAACCTAAAACCGCTTCGTGAAGCCTTGAGCTGGCACGGCTGAGAAATTGAGATATTTTCCTAATCCTAACTATTGGGGTTTTATCACGCTCAGCTGTGAGTGTTTGTGAAGGTATGGGGGTGTTTGAGATGACTAGCTCCCTCCCCACTCTTTCAAATATTTACCACTATGAAAAACTTTTGGAACGTGGTAGCACACATGTGCTCATAGACACCTACTCATCTATAGTAAAATATGCTTACACGTGTGACTCACGAACCAGCACGAGTCCATCAACACAGCTCGAGAATACATTGAAAAGTGATCTCAAATGATTGTTGCTGTTTGAAGCATGAACAGATCATAAAGGTTATAAAAATACCAATTTTGGTGGTGGTGGTTTTTTTTTTGGACCAGCTGGGACTTAAAAATACTGGTGGTGCTGGTAGAAAACTGGTCATGTGGCAAACGTAACTGGCTCGTTTATTTACTGCTGGGGTTTTTGTGTACATGCCACTTTAGCACAGTCTGTCTGTGATTCAGAACCCCCTGTGTTTTTTTAACAACCATTGAATGTCTGGTAAGCAAGTGACCAACCACTGGACAAAAGAGGAGAAAAATGGAAGCACTCCAGAGGCCGGGCTTACATCCCCGCCAACCGCAAAATAAAATGACATAATGGGGAGCCGCGGACAACTGCCAATAGATAAAGGGAGCCACGGGTCGAAAAAGTTTGGGAACCACTGGTGTATGTGATGAATGGCGCACAGGACAAGGGTGGCAGGACAGACTGTGGGCAATGGGCTGGAGCACTCTACACAAGCACACCTGATTAGGTGACCTACCCCTATGGAGCTACAAGTACTATACTACGTAATGGGAGCAACGCATACAGAACAACTACACACGTCTGACAAATACCTACACCAGAACGGGGAAATCACACCACACCCAAGAGACAGGGTCATGGTGTGTGTCCCATGTGGCAACTTGACTGACTGTGACAGCAATGTTGAAGTGGTGTGAGCAGGTTGTGTACTGGCACGTGACTGTAAGCTAGCAGTTTTTAGCTCTAGTGGTGTTGACAAGGTAACACAGTACAATATTGTGCCTATGGAAGGTGTGTGTGTGGTGGACACGGCACATGACCTGGTGGTACGTAGACCCAATGTCATGTGAATCTGCATAGTCGTGCCAGTATGTGTTGCGCACACAGGCATAGCAGCAGCAATGGCTTAGTTCCAAGCATTGTGATAGCAGGAGGGTGATTGTCTGGTGTTGTCTGTGTGTAGGGTGGCAGGAGCATGCTCTATTAATGGATGGAAGGAGGGTCATCCTGTAGGTGTCTGTGTTCCTGGATAGTGTGCGCTGCATGGTGGCTGTGTATGCAGCAGCAGCATTGAGTGAAGACATGACGGCAGGAGGGGTGTGACAAATTGCTAAACAAACACATAACACAAGGGCATTGGCAAGGCACAAAGTGACATGTGGATGTGAAGGCAGGAGTGTCTGCCTCACTCAGGATGACTGACAATGAAATGGCACAGTAATCACCACAGATCACAGTCACTGGATCAGGGCTCTTACGGACAAGTGGGGCACAAGACACACAGCGTCAGCAGATGTAGACAACAGCTACTGTGTTCAAAGCCAAACAGCAGCGACAAAGCCATCTACCTCACACACAACATAGTATTCTAGCCTTCCCAAACCCCATGCTTGTGGTCACTATACAGGTAAACACATAACAAGCATGAGCTAACTTCATGCCAAATAGTATAGATGCACATTAGAAGGACATGTGTGTTGACCCCAAGGCGGCACAATATTCTGAAGGAGTCAGACGTCATGCACAGCATGATTATTTACATTGTGAGCCCATGGAGCATTAACAAACATACATGTGCATTGTCAAGGAGTCCAAATTACACTATTCATGATGTCACCTGTAATGCCGCATTACTATTACCTACAAGGCTGTCAAGGACTGGCTGTACCTTTCTTCATCAGAGTGGTGTGATGCTCAAAGGGTTCCACCTCCAAATAGCCCCTTGGTCTGAGTACAAACGACAGACACAAAAGGGTGATCAGGCGAGGGAAGGAGAGGATGGGAACTGCTGGGAGGGAGACCTGAAACAGAGGCAAATAACCATTAGGAGTACATTCTCATGTCACTGGCACTTCAAAAACCTCATTTGCTACACTGTACCAGTCACACCTGTGAAGTGTACTGACTGGAGAAAATTTATGATGAGTAATCATGCCATCACATGAGATCCGATGCTGTGACACGGACACATAAAAACTAGGACAGTCTGTCATACATTAGAGTCATGTATAACGCTCACAAAGGAGCTACCATGCATATAGATCAATGTTGTTAAAACTCATTCACTGGCTCAGATGAGGTGGACCTTACAAACAAATGGAAACATATGGAAATGCAACTTACGCTAACCGTAATGTCTGTATCTGATATTGGTTACCCATAAGGGCCATGTAGGCAAACTTTACCTCATCCACAACAGCTGTAAGTATCACATATGATGAGGAAGCTAATGACCGACATGCAATGAAGGCACTCTGTAGCCAGTGTTTTGATCTGTCAAGTATGCATTACTATGCAAAACATGATATGCAGGTTGAAGAAATATTAAGTGCAAGTGATGTCCATCCAAGCTACATAATGAGACCCTACCATTGCACAGTAATGCTGCAGGGGACCAGAGATTCATGTGAATGACCGCACTCCACTGGTGCAACACAATAAATCACATATGCATCACCCCAACATTTTATTTTGTCATGCTAAACATACATGGCATCATGTGAATCAAAACAGAACAGCTACTCACTGTGAAGGCTGGCGTAGCAGTATTCTCAACCTGCACTGAGGTAACGACATAACAGTGACATGATATACTGCTACAAGGGGCAATGCATCCATGTAAACTGATTCACAGGACAGTTGTCTTAACATGTGGAACATACACTGAGCCACACCCACACCACATGGTTTCATGGTAATCAAACTGGACTGGCCCACAAGCTGGAGGTGAGGATCCAGTCACATTCTAATGCACACAGTGAGGCTGCAATCCCCCACAGAGTCCGTGGTTGTGACCTCTGACACAATGTCAAGCCATGGTATGTGCAATGTTGCAGTGGCAATGTCTACACACATTGATGCATTCACCAGAGTCTCAAAGTACAACAGATGACAGTCAGATGGGGTGACTCTCCTGTCATGGGAGTGGCCATACATGTCATAAGTAACATAATGGAGTTGCATGTATGCAAGGTCTCACTACATGCACATGAACATGTATCACACATTTCTACACATACCAACGCTAAACAACCTCATATGAGTCCTTACCCAAATTGACTTCTCCACATGTCCAAGCATGCTCCGTTGATGTGGCTGACGTTGCAATCATAATGAGCAATAGCAGGATGACCACGATGACCCCAACGGACAACAGGCAAGGCGAGCTGTGGATGAGAGTGGCAAGGGGTCAAGTTCTGTATAATGTCATTTTGGCAATGTCTGTTGAATAGCCAGATGTAGTATAACAGCTGTACATTCCAAGTGCACACATAGCACGTATGTGTGTTGTATTACAACTGCACATGTGTGACACTGCACAACACACATCCAAGTGACCTTGCATACAGTCTGTTGCATACACAGCATGCTACCCATGCAACTCTATAGTCCAGCTTTTACATAAAAGATGATATGACTCACCATCATGAAAAGAAGTTGCGGATGAGGTGACCGCAGATATCATCTTCACCCTCCTCATCACTGGCATCCTGGCCAAGGCCTTCATCCTCAACGGGCGGATGTTCCAGCTCATCAGGATCAAGGTAGAGTGGCACGGCCTTCTCCACTGCCATGTTGTGTAGCATGCAGCACACGGTGAAGATGTCACACACCTTGCGTGGACTGTATTGGAGGCCTCCGCCTGTCTTGTCCAGGCACCTGAACCGGCTCTTCAGGAGTCCAAATGTTCGTTCGATCACCCGCCTGGTCTTCCCATGAGCATTGTTGTAACGCTGGTCTGCAGCTGTCCTGGGGTTGCGTAGCGGAGTCATTAGCCACGGCATGTTTGGATATCCAGCGTCTCCTGCAAATTTACATCATGTACAAGAGTGATTCATATGATGCAGATCATGAAGTTGTGACATACTGACATACAGAGCTGACAGTGTATACTCACCAACTAGACATGCCCGGTGGTTGTGCAGCTGCAGCATCATCTGTGGTACCCTGCTACGCCTCATGATGAAAGCATCGTGGCACGATCCTGGAAAACGTGCACAAACATGTGAGATAATCATGTTGGCAAGACACACCACCAGGGCATTTATCGAGTGGTAGTGTTTCCTGTTGCGATACGCTTGCTCCTGAGCCTGTGGTGGCACCAGAGTAACATGTGTACCATCAATTGCACCAATTACATGTGGCATGCGGCCCATGGCATAGAATTCCCCCTTGACATCTGTCAACTCTTCTGGAGTAGGGAATGTAATGAATTCATCAAGGTGGAGCAACATTGCTCCCAAAACATCACCCAATACCCGGCTAAACATAGTCTGAGACATCCCTCCCACATCAGCTATGGTAAATTGGAACGCACCTGTGGCAAAGAAATGGAGGGCTGCCATCACCTTTACCTTGGGTGTCAATGCAGTTGGATACCTGTGGCGTGGTTGTAGGTGAGCCTCAAGGCTGTCCGTCAGGTCCTTGATCAACTGTCTGGTGAAGCGATATCGACGAATGCAATTGCGCTCCCTCATGGCTTCCTAGTCAGGCAACGGCCTTTCCAGAGGGGGTGCCCTGCAAAACACAATTAATCCAAAATGTCTTCAACTGTCTGACTAAGAAAATAACAATGTACATGGCACAAGCAACACTGCTTCAAATAATCTAGACAATTTGGAGTGTGGCGTGGGATACACACTGATGTAACGTGTGCCAGCTCCCAGCCACTCCTCCGTGGAAAATAAAAGACCTGTGGTGTGTGGAATGGATATGACATGCATACAAACGATCTGATGGAAAGGTCTTGGTGAGCATGACAATGTATCATGTCAGTGACACACGTCATGTCAATGTCAGTCGGAGGTTGTCTGCACATCCAGACGGCTGACTGCAATACACACACACACACCACATGTGCCATCATTTGCACTGTTCTGCCTTAGTCATGTTGCGGTGTGTACAGTCAGTTACAATTAAATAACCATCATCATACAGCATAAATGTTTGATTTGTCACTAATGGTCCTGTGATGCCATCACACATATGAACGGGTCATTAACACACGTGGCATGGTGTGCATACATTAGTAACCCTGCCATCACAGCAAGGACACAACATAGATGCTCCTACAGCAGATGTACAGAACTGTATGGACTAGTTACTTACCTTTTGTAACCAAATATCTGTAAGGAACAGTAGTCAGTAGCATATTGCCGACTTTCAATACATACCAAGCTTTGGACAAATTAGCCTCCCTGGGTGCCATCGATCTGACCAGTGAGTTGGGGCTATCCAGGCCACACCGGAACAAAAGCAGTGTCGCGGATTGGCATCCGACAAGGGTGTGGCCAAGTATTGCCCGTACCTACAACGCACACTCTGGCAGCAGTTACACAACAATATCCCACAGAGAGTGTGGGTAGCGGGCAAAGATGCATGTGGTGTTGGAAGACATCACTCCCAGACTCAGGGAGGATGATGACATCTTTGCGTAGTGCTCGTACCTCTTGGATACCCTCTACAGCGGAGCAAACGGGAATGTGGTCTGTGATTTTGAGGCCTGGATGCACATGCTCTCTGGGGTGGGGTGGGAGGACAGGGAACATGGTCAGTCCAGGGAGGGGTGTGGGGGTCTGACAACGTGCCTATCTACAGCCAAACATGCTGCGTGGCTGTACATGCTTGCCAATATACATACAGTACATTCATCAAGATAGGCCTGCAGAGGCTCAGCGTAGCGTTAGTGTAGTTTAAGGACCTCAGTGACGAGTTGGTCCTCACGGCAGCAACGGGGAGATGAAGGGCCAAGGTTCCGGCCGCCCACATAAACACAACACTGTACGTTGCCCGCTCATCCAAAAACACGTTTGGAGTAGAGACATCACCAGTGTCTGGCTAGGTGTCCAGACCACTCGCATCCCCCAGTCCACCTGTCCTGTTGTCTTGGGACTGACACGCACGTGCCAGTGGGTCTTCATGACCCTCCCAATACCGGATCATTGAATTTTAACTTCCCATGCAGCATTAACAGCGGTGTTCTGCCACACAGTTACCACGGCAGAGCCGTACAGTGTGTGGTATCGGGTCCACCACCACCCGAGAACGGCGCCACGGCTGACACCGGGGGGATATTTGCCAGTGAGGTTGTGAGTTGAACCAGCGGGGACCAGGATGAACATTCAGATCCTGTCTGTCACAGCGGTTCTGGGACGTATGCGCCGCCTGCGTCCGTGACTCAGCGAGTGATGGCGTCAGGGGCAAATCAAGAGAGGCGCTAGTGCCCCCAGGCGGGTACGCTGGGCCAGAAGCTGACGCTTAGTCCGTTGGTGGGGTGAGGGACATCATGGACATGAGGAAGTGCACTTACTCCTCCTGTGTCACATGCAGGGCAGGGACCGGAGGTCGTGGTGCTGGCTACGACGGCTGCAATTCTGACGGAGCCGTGTGGTCTGTGTCACCCTAATCCCATGCAGCATTGCACTTGCATCGTGGTGATTTGTTATTGCTATTACATATCTCTGACTTCTTTGGGTTACCTGACGAGTTTGCCCTGGAGGACTGATGTCAAAATACGGGGCTCCGATGTCTCCACACCCACGCACATGCACTCGTCCTACGTCCGGACCATGAGCTATTGTGGTGCAGTGCCAACTGCTGGAGTCTGAGTGGCTTGTGGGACCAATCACACCTGGATTCATATGTCTGGTCCCGCCAGTCGGAGCAGCTCTTGTTGTTGTGCTTGACGTGAAAACCGTGGAGACACAGACGGTGAGGGTCAGTCACCAACATGAGTCGTTTGCATTCCTCACAGGCTTTGAAAATGACATCTCTATTGGCACCGTCCTGAGTCTGACAATCAAAGCTAAATGGTCAGAAGTGTTTGTACTATGATTTTAGGTACAAAATGTGTAAGCTTACACTTATACCGGACCAGCGCTGGTGTTGTGAAAAAAGAGGACCTGACGTGTGCACGCAGACAACGTCATCACGGCACACACAACGCCAATGACACTTGCAGAGCCGCAGGATATGCCTACCAACACACAAGTGTACAGCATAACGGAAATTGCCATATCCAGGATGACATGTGGGGATATTCTGAGGTGAGTAATACGTTACTGACCTGTTCATTGCATATGCAAACAGCATGCACAATGTCTCACATGGCACACACATGACGTGGTCACACAGGGTCATGCTGTGCGGCTATGAAACCTCTGTGACAGTGGGCATGTTGCTATCATCATGTGCCAGTTCCCTGTACTGAATTGTGGGCCATTCCAGTGTTCATGTGCCTCGCAACATGTTGCTGACGTTACTCCGGTGGAAATTGTTGAATGCATGTGATGCACATGTGCAGTATGATTGATGACATGTTGCGCAAGCTCTTCACACATCAACTGAGGCACAAGGTCATAATCCCTGTGCTTCTTCAATGTCTGCCACACCTGGGGCATCCTGATGTATGTATGCCATGCTGATGTATGCATCCACATCGTTGACATGAGTGTAGACTACATCCCTGCTATGTGATTTCCTGGTGTCACTCTCCCAATGGTGACATGAAGGTGGACAGGGACGCAGCCTACACAATCGTTCACTTGACCATGTCTGACGCACTGTACCCCAATGGTACGTGCGTGTGTCGGCCTCGTTTCCCTATTGCATTTGAGCTATACGTGAGCGAAGTGTACCCCAATGGTACGTGCGTGTGTCGGCCTCGTTTCCCTATTGCATTTGAGCTATACGCGAGCGAAGTGTACCCCAATGGTACGTGCGTGTGTCGGCCTCGTTTCCCTATTGCATTTGAGCTATACGCGAGCGAAGTGTACCCCAATGGTACGTGCGTGTGTCGGCCTCGTTTCCCTATTGCATTTGAGCTATACGCGAGCGAAGTGTACCCCAATGGTACGTGCGTGTGTCGGCCTCGTTTCCCTATTGCATTTGAGCTATACGCGAGCGAAGTGTACCCCAATGGTACGTGCGTGTGTTGGCCTCGTTTCCCTATTGCATTTGAGCTATACGCGAGCGAAGTGTAACCCAATGGTACGTGCGTGTGTACGCCTCGTTTCCCTATTGCATTTGAGCTATACGCGAGCGAAGTGTACCCCAATGGTACGTGCGTGTGTCGGCCTCGTTTCCCTATTGCATTTGAGCTATACGCGAGTGAAGTGTACCCCAATGGTACGTGCGTGTGTACGCCTCGTTTCCCTATTGCATTTGAGCTATACGCGAGCGAAGTGTACCCCAATGGTACGTGCGTGTGTCGGCCTCGTTTCCCTATTGCATTTGAGCTATACGCGAGCGAAGTGTACCCCAATGGTACGTGCGTGTGTCGGCCTCGTTTCCCTAGTGCATTTCAGCCATACGCGAGCAAAGCATACGCCAATGGTACGTGTGTGTGTCGGCCTAGTTTCCCTATTGCATTTGAGCTATACGCGAGCGAAGTGTACCCCAATGGTACGTGCGTGTGTCGGCCATGTTTCCCTAGTGCATTTCAGCCATACGCGAGCAAAGCGTACCCCAATGGTACGTGCATCTTACGGCCTCGTTTCCCTATTGCATTTGAGCTATACGCGAGCGAAGTGTACCCCAATGGTACGTGCGTGTGTACGCCTCGTTACACCATTAAATGGGTTGCATTAGCAACGGCAATGTCACCGTACTTGTGTGGGTATTTGAATAAATACATAGGGAACAACTAGGGGAACAGTGTACTGTTCAAAATGCAACCAGGTTGTCATGGATACGGAGTTTTTTTAAGCTCCTGCAGGTGTTCTAAAAAATTCAGTTTGGAAAAAGTATACAATGCTGCTAAAGTTGTTGTTCAGCTCAGGCTCTATTTTCAAACCATGCATATGTGTGTCATGGGCTTATGTGTGATGTGATTGGATGGAACATAGGATGCTAAATATGGTGGCCTATCACACACTACTCCTTGGACTCACAGACCCTCTGCAGCACAGATATAAGGCAGCATGTGGCTGTGGGAGGGCACTTGCCTGCACAACATTGGTGTGGTAACCACAGCTGCTGTCTCTGAATCCTCTGGACCCTGATTAGCTGAGCATGGAGAGGGCACCTGCATTCACTGATGGTGAGAACAAGGCCCTGCTGGAGGCCCTCCTGCCAAACTACAGCAAGCTGTATGGGAGACCAGAGGATCAGGTGAGTGATGTGTGCAATACCTTGTAGTGTGCACCTGTTGTGTGTTTGACATTATAGCCACTGTGTATGTATAGTGGATAGATGCAATGTTGTTGTGAGTGAGTGCCAGGGTGTACAGTGTTGTTACAAGAGAGTTCGTTGTTGTAGTGTGGTGTGTGACAGCATGTCACGTGCTGCAGTGCACCCAGATGTAGCATATATTGCTCAGTGAGTGCCATGCTCAAAGAGTGTTTTGCACCCCTCATGTCATCTGTAGACTTTCAATGTGATGCAATGCAGTTGTGTTTGCACACAGGCCACATACTCCTGGACAATGATGCAAATGTGTGTGGCATACGATGCCCTGTTGTCCTCATGTATTTTGTGCACATATGTGTGTCTTTGGAACATGGACCAGGTGTACTGATGTTCTTTTACTTTACATTTGTGACAGGTATCTGCCTATGAGAAGGGTGATATCTGGGTGGACATCGCCAGGGCTGTCAGGAGAGAGGGGGGGCCTCGCAGGAGGCTCCGAAACATCAAAAAGAGGTGGCAGGACATCCGGTGCAGGACCCGCCGCATCGCCAGAGTCCAGCTGAAGCTGGAAGCTCCACGCCGGCATGGCGGCACCCGCCACCTCACCCCCCACATGCTCTGGGTCCTGGAAGTGGTGTTCCCAGACCTCCATAGGCAGTTGCAGGAGGGACAGCAGCAAGAAGGGGGTAGGTACATATCTGTTTGTTGTCATGTGTGTGTTAAATGCTACCTGAAGTGCTCCAAGGCATGGTAACACTCCCATAGTTTGAGTGGTGTGGTCAGACAGGCACTTCATGCATTGGCATTTGAATGTCCCAGTGTCAGCAGCTGCTTCTTTACATGCCTTGCCCTACTCCACATTTGAGCTTTGCTTTGGCTAATGCTTGTTTTTGACATGTACTCCTATGGTGCAATGTCTCAGTATGCATCTTCCTTTTCACATCATCATGTAGTAGGGGGGTCTGTGACACCTGTTGGTACCTTACATGTAGCACCACATGTGCACTGTGTCTGCCCTTCTTCATATTTTGGCACTGTTCTTGAGTCTCAACATGTGTTTTCTGCACAAGTCAGCCTCAGTGGCCTTTGTCCATGGTACACTTTCTAATTGTCATGTGTTAGCTACAGGTGCACAATGTACATGTGCAATATTTTGGGCTTATGCATACTCACACTGGGCAGTGCGTGTGTGCATATTCTCAAAATATGTTGCATGTTGTTTGTAAATAGTATTGATGGTCAGCCACACAATGTGACTTTGGGTGTAGAAAGCTGTGAGGCCAGTGTGAGGTGATGGAACACTTGTTTCAGGTCCCAGGATGGCATCACATGGCAGTTCGGGCAGGACTTTTCCCATGTGGCACAGAGTCAAAGCAATTCAAACATGACCAGGTCTTGATTTGCGTGGCAGGGTTGGCAAATGAACTGTGATGCATCATCAGCTATCCTGTTGTCAGGCAGTGGATCATGATTGTGTCTCTCATACAAGTATTTGCCTTGCCTGTACCTTGTATCCTACCATACATTGAGCGTTGTGTCTCTGACAATTATCCACAAGTAGACTTGTCATTGTGCAGAGTTCAGTGTCATGTGACTCATGATGCATGCCATGTTGAGAAATGAGGCCAAATGATTTGTAGCTGATATGTCTGATGTGTACAGGTGACTGATATGTTTTCATTCTTCTCCTTGCTCACAGCATCCTCATCTGAATCTGGAGGAGACACAGGCGCGGACCAGGCAGAGGGACACACCGACAGTGCCACCTGCTTTGAGGTGTCAGAGGGAGGCAGTGGCACAGAGTGTGAGGAGAGTCTGCAGGCCGGACGACATGTGACTGACACATCTTACCATGCCGACGACTCCGAGTCAGACTCTCAGTAGGGGGGGGGATATGCAGCAATGGTCACTTCTTCATCTTTGGCTGCCCTCCCCTCCTCCAGTCCCATCTCCACCCTCCCAGTCCTTGGTGTGCCTAGGGTCCGTGCTAGCCCCCGTGTCTCCTTTGTTCCCGGCACCGCAGCCCCTGCCCCTGTGTCCCCTGCTGCCCTCAGTGCTGAGACTGTGGACCTACTCCGGCAGATTGCAGTAGGTCAGACATCCATGCTGATTGTCCTCCATGGACATACACAACTGATTACACAGGTGGTGTCGTTCATGGAGGGCATGTCATCAGCCATGTCTGATCTGCGTCGGAGTGTGGCTGCCATAGAGTCAACACTGACGGCAGCTATGTACACCCAGCAGCATCTGTCCCCCCCATCCTGCAGAGCCATCCACCTCTGCCTCTCACATACCTACACAGCATACACGCACACGCCACAGGTCAGACACACCCAGCGCACACACACAGCATAAGAAGCTCAAAGCTCCACGCACCCAGTCTCAAGGGGAAGTAGGCACACCCACAGGGAGAGGGGAGACACCTCACACACGCATCCACTCACCCAGTAGAACAGACTCACAGCCCTGTACCTCCACCCCCAATGTGTCCCCGGGTTCAGGTGGTAGTTTTTCCGCACTGGCTGAGGTGTGCAGCCAGGTTTTTGAATCTACTTTCGGCGATGCCCCAACCAGTGTGGATGAATCCACTTCACCTGCACCCACTCCACCTGTCCTTCCCTCTCCTGTCCATGCGGTGCCGGAGGATTCCACAGATGGTGCCCCCGTAGTCACCACAGCGGATTAAACGCCATGTGCAGGCAGGTTTGGGTGTGATGACACCCATGGAGGCACAAACTGTTGCAGAGACTTTTTGGACTGGCCATTGGCCTTTAATGAGCGAGGACTCTCATTTGCTTTTCTATTTGGAATCAGCTGAATAAAGCTAATAATTTGCTTTTCTGATTTGTAGTTAGTGTGATGATGTCTGTGACTGCTGTGTGCCTGGGAGCTGGTGTGATGTTCACATTTAGGTATGCTAAAATGTGTCTATCTCCTGAGGGTAATGAGGTTAACAATGGTATGCTTTTGATGTAACAGCTGGGCAGTGGTGGGGGTGTTAGCCACACACACACACACTCTGATGCTGGGTAGTGGTGGGCAGTGGTGGGCACTCTGATGCTGGGTAGTGGTGGGCAGTGGTGGGCAGTTGTGGGCAGTGGTGGGCACTCTGATGCTGGGTAGTGGTGGGCAGTGGTGGGGGTGTTAGCCACACACACACACTCTGATGCTGGGTAGTGGTGGGCAGTGGTGGGCACTCTGATGCTGGGTAGTGGTGGGCAGTGGTGGGCACTCTGATGCTGGGTAGTGGTGGGCAGTGGTGGGGGTGTTAGCCACACACACACACTCTGATGCTGGGTAGTGGTGGGCAGTGGTGGGGGTGTTAGCCACACACACACACACTCTGATGCTGGGCAGTGGTGGGCAGTGGTGGGCACTCTGATGCTGGGTAGTGGTGGGCACTCTGATGCTGGGTAATGGTGGGCAGTGGTGGGCACTCTGATGCTGGGTAGTGGTGGGCAGTGGTGGGCAGTGGTTGGCACTCTGATGCTGGGTAGTGGTGGGTAGTGGTGGGCAGTGGTGGGGTGTTAGCCACACACACACACACTCTGATGCTAGGTAGTGGTGGGCAGTGGTGGGCACTCTGATGCTGGGTAGTGGTGGGCAGTGGTGGGCAGTGGTGGGCAGTGGTGGGCACTCTGATGCTGGGTAGTGGTGGGCAGTGGTGGGGGTGTTAGCCACACACACACACACACTCTGATGCTGGGCAGTGGTGGGCAGTGGTGGGCACTCTGATGCTGGGTAGTGGTGAGCAGTGGTGGGCACTCTGATGCTGGGTAGTGGTGGGCAGTGGTGGGGGTGTTAGCCACACACACACACACTCTGATGCTGGGCAGTGGTGGGCAGTGGTGGGCACTCTGATGCTGGGTAGTGGTGGGCAGTGGTGGGCACTCTGATGCTGGGTAGTGGTGGGCAGTGGTGGGGGTGTTAGCCACACACACACACACTCTGATGCTGGGCAGTGGTGGGCAGTGGTGGGCACTCTGATGCTGGGTAGTGGTGGGCAGTGGTGGGCAGTGGTGGATGTGTTTACTATACACCAGTTAGACTTACATTGACATAGCAGACGTATGTCCCACACGTCTATTGCACTGGTGATGTGCGGTGACGTACCGTACCCCGTGGTCAATGACGTAGGTGCGGCCTGTCACCGTATTACTCTACTGATGTGCGGTGACGTACCGTACCCCGTGGTCGATGACGTAGGTGCGGCCTGTCACCGTATTACTCTACTGATGTGCGGTGACGTTCCGTACCACGTGGTCGATTACGAAGGTGCGCCCTGTCACCGTATTACACTAGTGATGTGCGGTGAAGTACCGTACCCCGTGGTCGATGACGTAGGTGCGGCCTGTCACCGTATTACTCTACTGATGTGTGGTGACGTTCCGTACCACGTGGTCGATTACGTAGGTGCGCCCTGTCACCGTATTACACTAGTGATGTGCGGTGACGTACCGTAACCCGTGGTCGATGACGTAGGTGCGGCCTGTCACCGTATTACTCTACTGATGTGCGGTGACGTACCGTACCCCGTGGTCGATGACGTAGGTGCGGCCTGTCACCGTATTACTCTACTGATGTGCGGTGACGTTCCGTACCACGTGGTCGATTACGTAGGTGCGCCCTGTCACCATATTACACTAGTGATGTGCGGTGACGTACCGTACCCCGTGGTCGATGACGTAGGTGCGGCCTGTCACCGTATTACTCTACTGATGTGCGGTGACGTACCGTACCCCATGGTCGATGACGTAGGTGCGGCCTGTCACCGTATTACTCTACTGATGTGCGGTGACGTTCCGTAACACGTGGTCGATTACGTAAGGGGGCCCGTCCACGTATTACAATGGTGTTGTGCGGTGACGTGCCCTACCCCGTGGTCGATGACGAAGATACAGCCTCTCTCCGTATTACACTAGTGATGTGCGGGAGTGTGTGGCGCTACATACCCAGACATTACAATCGTGCAATGACGATGTGCCCGTCTGGCAACACGTACAGGTATGTTGGACTTCGTTGTGCTCACCTTCTGCGCCGTCGTCGGTTTCTAAGTACGAGGTGGTGGCCGTACAGGATAGGGATGAGACGAACGATGGCGTTCATGTCCTGCTTGTCGTGTACCGAGTGCGGGTCTTGCCGGAGTGTGGTTTTACGGTAGTTTTGAGCTCTCGTAGAAAAAGAGCCGTACGGAGTGTGTTCAACACGGATCGTACTTCCTGGTTCGGAAGGCGCGGTCTCTTTACGTACGGACGTGGCGTGGTGCGTCAGCCGACTGCAATTCGTATGGACTTTCGATTTGTACAGCTTTTTTTACGTGCCGTACGGAGTGACGCCTTAGGTTGTGATCGTACTTGCTGATTCGTACGGGGACGCATGCAGGTGCGATTTGTACGGAGAAAAACGCTCCGAACAGCAATTCGGAGCGCTTTTTACCGGATCGGAATCGACGCCCTGGAAGTGTAGTAGTATTTGTAGTGTACGACAGGAATCAATCGATTTGCTTCGTAATTTCTTACGTACATATAGTAAGAAAAGTCTAAAACAGAAAATGAAAATGTTGCAAGACTTAGATCCTTGCAGAGTGAGAGAAAAGACAGGTTTGCAAGGCCATTCACTGGCTTGTCTTTCAAGAAAAGTATGTCAGAGTCTTTTTCATCATTTTAGGATGTTAGCAGTGCATCATAACAAAATGAGGAAATTAGTGAGAAGGTTGTATTATGCAAAAAGTCCAGCACTTAAGCTTAAACAGTTAAACAGTGCTCTTTTGCATGGAACTGAATTAGATGTGAAGATGATTTGTGAAGACATTGAGTTTTGTTATTTTGGTGAAAAAGAGGACAGTGTAGAAATTGACACAGTAATAGAAGGTAATGTGGAAGACAATGTACAGATTTCAAGTACAGAAAGGTTTGACCAGGAAATTACCAGGTTTAAGGTGAAATCAAGTGAAAGGCCAAATTTTACTTGTGTGTGTTGTCGACGAACTCATTATAAGCATCAAACTAGATTAGTTGGTTTATACGTAAAAAGTGAAAAGATAAATAATTATGAGTGGAAGGATTTTGCAACTTATTTGTGGGTGGAGAATTCTTTTGATTTGAGTTCTGAACAGCGTATTTGTAAATATTGTTATGATAAATTAAATCAAAACAGAATGCCTGCTAGAGCTGTTCATAATAATCTGGAGTTGGTAGACATTCCTCCTGAATTGATGGATTTAAATACATATGAGTCTATTTTATTCAATGTGTCCATCCTTTTCAGGCAATTGTTCGCATGGAGCCTAAGATAGGGAAATTGCCTCCTTCAGATTTACAGAGAGGATTAAAGGGAAGAGTTGTTTCTTTGCCTCTTGATTTCAAGAAAAATATTGATACAATTGGTGTAGAGAAAGTGAAAGAGGAACCTCTGGTTATTCTAGTTAATGGGGTTCCGACAAAGAGTAAGAAAATCTGGCAAGATTTAGTGGATGTTAGGAAAGTCAAAAAGGCAACGTTGTATTTGGTCAAAAACAATGAGTACTACAAACATGTATGTGTTGGAGCAGAGGAAACAGCTGCAGATGAAGACAGTGATTGTTCAGCTGGCCAAATTGAAAAAGTTGATGTGTCTAGAAGTGAAGAAATATATGAACATTATACTGTTCATCCTTTGCATTCCAAAGAAGTAATGGGGAATGCAATTGAATTGTTTCAAATGAAAGCAGCAAAAGGAAGTCCCATTAGTGTATGGGAAGAAAGTTTGGAAGCTCGTTCTTTTCCACAGCTATATCCAACAGGTCGAGGTGGACGATATGACGATCGCCCACTTCAAATTCCTGCATCTGAATACCGGACTTTAAGATTATATGCTGAAGATCCAAGGTTTCGTCAATGCATTCCATATTTGTTTCATCTACTGTCTGAAAGTGTCTTATCTGGGCTTTCTTATGCAGTAAATCATATACTGAAAAGTGGAGCACATCTGCAAAATGTTTCAGCGAGGGACTTTATGGAGAAAGTTAATCTGCAAGATAATATTTTGGAATCTCATCTAATCAATCTCATGGCATGTCAGCGTGGTACAAATGTGTATTGGTACCGTCGTCATGGGGAATTGAAATGTATGTTAAGAAACTTAGGAACTCCTACATGGTTCCTCACTCTTAGCTGTGCCAAGTATGCATGGGACGACTTACTTCAATTTATACGCGAGGCAAATGCAAATATACAAAATATAGAATTCAAAACACCTGGAGAACTGTGTTCTTTGGATCCAGTGATGATGTCTTTTATTACCAACAAAAAAAATCCTCCCCTTGGAGAGGTTTTGGATTTCTTTTGGAGAAAGGAGTATCAAGCGAGAGGTGCTCCTCACATACATATGTTGTTGTGGATTAAAGATGCACCAACATTTGGAACAGATTCGGATGAAACAGTGATGAGTTTCATTGAAGAGTATTCAACATGTGCTGTTCCGAAAACTACAGAGGAAAACAGTTTAAGGCAACAAGTTTTACGCTTTCAATCGCATCGTTGTGGGAAGTATTGTCGTCAAAAATTCAGAAACAAGGACAAGTTCTACACAAAATGTCGTTTCGGCTTTCCACGACCAGTGATTTCTAAAGGAAGAGTCAATAATTTGATGTCTTCTCTACGACATACTGTGACGAGGAAATCACCCAAAAATACATACAATTTAAAAAGAAACGAAGAATCCAAGTACATCAACGACTACAACCCAGTGATTTTGTCCATGTGGAATGCTAACATGGATATTCAATTCGTTGCTGACAACTCTATTGCTGTGGCTCGATATGTGACGTCTTACATCACAAAAAAAGAAAAGACAGAACTGAAGGAAATGTGGGAGGACATTTCACATGAAAAGAGTCTAAGCAAGAAATTATACAATTACAGTCTGAAGATGTTGTCGCATCGAGAAATTGGAGCATATGAATGTTCTGATCGATTGTCATCAGCAAGTCTCTATGCCAAATCTAGAACCATCATTTGGGTAAGTCTAGGTCTTGCTGCAACACGAAACCGAGTTTTGAAATCTGTACAAGAAATAGAGTATTTGGCGGAGAAAGAACCAGAAAGTACAGATATTTTCAAGACAAACATGTTGGATACATACTATCCAAATAGAAGTCCTCAGCTTGAGAACGCTTGTCTCTATGAAGTTCTTCAAAGCTATATTTATAAGAGAAACATCAGAGAAGATATCAGTAATGGAATATATGCTGTCATTGGATGTGAAGGATGTCTAGTGAAACAGAGAAAAGGTCATTTGATTAATCATCGAAAATTGAGTTGCGAAAATCCAGACAAAAGGGAATTTTACTATTTGGCTCTTTTGCAACTCTTTAAACCATGGCGTACAGAAGAGGAACTACTTGGAGATTTTCTCTGTTACGAAGATTCTTTTAATGCAACCAAGGATACCATAGAATGTCTTGTTTTTTCAAATTATCTGCAAATGTTGAACGAAGAAATAGAGCAAGAAGCAACAATTGCTGCAGAGATTGCGAGAGACAGTTCTCAAGACAGTCAGAGTTCTACTTCATTAAGTCAGGATCCACTAGGAGGACCAATTATCCAAAATGAAGCTGCCACTGCCATGGATGAGGTGGAAAGAGCTATGGAACAAGCTCAAGATGCTGTAGTTAACTTAGAAGATTTGGTGAAACAACTAAACCTTGAGCAGAAGCAGATATATGACGAAGTCACAGAACAGATTGAACATGGATTCACTCATGAGAAAAAAGAGTACTCATGTACATCATTTAAGCCTGTCCAACTGTACGTGAGTGGAGAAGCGGGAACTGGAAAAAGTTTTCTGATTAAAGCAATTGCAACTTATCTGCACAAAAGGACTGAATCACCGCTATCTTGTGTTGTTACCGCTCCAACTGGGCTGGCAGCACATAATATTAAAGGGATTACTTTACATCGTTTACTGATGCTGCCAGTGGAGCATGATAACAAATTGCAATACCACAAGCTATCTGGAGATGCGTGTTCCGAAGTTTCGAGAGTCCTGAAGAAAATTAAGCTTCTTATCATTGATGAAGTAAGCATGGTCTCAAATCTAATGCTTGCTTTTGTGCATTTGAGAATGCAAGAAATTCTTAGAACAGAGTATGATGTGTTATTTGGAGGGAAACACATCATTGTTTTTGGAGATCTACTGCAGTTGACTCCAGTGAAAGGACAACCAGTGTTTAAAATGGTCACGCATGAAGATACCAAGAAGTGCCTAGGAAGCATTGGAAACGTTAATATATGGTTAAATTTCAAATATGCAGAACTACTCCAAAATATGCGGCAGGCAAAGGATGAAGATTATAAAAATATTCTACAAGATGTAAGAATCGTAAAAGTAAGTCAGCATGGGAAGGAAGCTTTACATGGACGATTATTTTCAAATTTGTACCCAAATGAAAACATTCTTCCAGAGAATATTTTTAGGAAAATTAACGAGAAGAAATCTGGCATATGTTTGATGCCAACTCTGAAAGAATGTTCCATGTTCAACAACAAAATATTAAAGTTAGAAAATGAAGAGATAGTGAAACTGGAAGCTATAGATAAAATAGAGCATATGGGACCAACAATTATTTTGTATGAAAATTTGAAATCAAAATTGGATTCATTAGAGAAGACTATATCTAAAACTGCTGGTTTTGAAAAGACTCTGAATGTGTGTTTAAATTGTCGTATTATTTTGAGAAGGAATATAAATGTTGAAAGAGGTCTGGTAAATGGAGCAATGGGTCATGTTGTTGGTTTTGTGAATTACAAAAATAGAGATGGAATTGAAATTTTAAAAATTAAATTTGATGGCATTGACGAAATAGAACACATTTGTTGTTGTTCAGCTAGGTTTTTGCTTGTGAAAGACTTATATGTTCGCCGAAAACAGTTTCCTATTTGTTTGGCATATGCGGTGACAATTCATAAATCTCAACGTTTAAGTGTAGATAGTGCTTTGGTGAACATTGGAAGTTCTGTGTTTAAAGAGGGTATGGCATATGTGGCATTATCACGAGTCAGAACTTTATCAGGATTGTACTTGATTGAGTGTGATGAAACAAAGATTTGTGCTGATCTAGATTGTGTTAAAGAATACAATAGGTTAAGAAGAGAGTATGCTCCACATTTGCCTCAATATCCTCTGTTTGAAAAACGTGTGGTAGGCCGAAAAAGAAGAAATGAGAATAATTGCAGTGAGGTAGTAGCAAAAAGACAAAAAGTAGATGAAACTGTAATTGTAAGTAGAAAGAAAAAGGATTCTGTTGAAGATGTTGTTGGATTTCAGTTTGAAAACAGTTCTGGTGTCAACTGCTATGCTAATGTAGTGGTTAATGTTGTTTTTTTTCTTCTAAATTTACAAGAACAGATTGTTGAAAATCGGGATCAAACATTCTGCTGTTTATTGAATTCCGTGTTTGAGAAATGTAGCAGTGATAGAGCAAAAATAGAAAGTGTTTCAGAAATTAGAAATCTTCTAGACATATGTTCTGGTCAAAATCAATTTTTACAGATTATTCAGCAGGATTGTCAGGAATTTTTAATGTATATGTTTGATGTTTTGGAAGATGAAGGTGTAGATATAAAAAAATCTTTTTAGCCTTTCTTATCAATGGCAGCATGACTGCGACAACTGTAGTTTATCAAGTAGTACTAGAATAGACACTGAAAGATTTATATATTTGACTTTATCAGCTGATCACAATATGGTGTGTACCCAATGTAAGTCTGCAATGCTGTCCAGATTATTTTTACAAATTTATGGTAAATATGTGATTTTAATGTTCCAACGATATAGACCTGATGGAAGTAAATTGTCAACTTCTATGAAAAATTTTGTAGCTTCTCAGTTATCAATTTCAGGAAGAACATTCGCAACTGTAGCTCTTATTTATCATGACGGTCCTTCAACAACATCAGAGCATTACACATGCTATTTAAAAAGTCGTAAAGGTTGGACCCACTGTAATGACACTCATTTGACTTTCAAACAACGTTTGCCTTGTGACTTAAAAAAATCATACCTAGTGTTTTTAGAACCAAAATTTAAGTAAAGGTAATTGGCCTATGAAGACGGGAGCAGTTAATAAAGGTTAGTTTGCTGTTTAAAATTATATTCTGAGTAAAAGTGATCAAGATAATATAAAAAATTGACTTGTCATATAGGTACTGTAAGTGGATCTCATAGTAAGTGATATCAGTATTATACAAAATGATGAACATGAGTGAGTCAGAGATGGTTTTCCGAATACTTAAATATTGTGAAAATGTTGTATGAGCCTTTCTTTCAGAACGTCGGAAAAACGGTAATTTCAGAGTTTCTTAGAATTAATTTGAAAATATACTCATACATCTGACACTATTTGGCCAAAAGGAAAAGTAAAGGAATGAGTAAAGAGTCCTGACTGAAAAAAAGGAGTATATGAAAATAATGAAAATATTTCAGATGTTCTTGGAGCTTTTCTTCTAGAAAGTCGATGAAATGGATTTTTTAGTGAACAGCAGAGTACTTTCCAACGAGAAAAGGACCTTCATGATATACTATTTGGCCTAAAGGAAAAGTAAGTGAATCAAATATTAGTGTACATTTGTCATTTGTCAGTATCTAAGTTTTTTTTTAGAACACAATCTTTTAGATTGTGGTTTTTTTTTCCCGCTGTCATATGATGAGTAATTTGAACTCACTGTTTTAAGTGAAATTCAATATATTCTGAGAACAGCAAAAATAAACTATGTAACATGTTGTACAAGTTATTCTATACTTTGGATTGTGTAAATTAAATTGTATTCCCATTGTCTGACACTCACTTTCCTTTTTCCATTCTCTTTCAGCTCTTTTTACTCACTTATAATGTCTTTCTCTCACTCTCTGTCACCCCCGTTCCTTTACTCCACTTCTTTCACAACCCCTCATTCTCATTTCAACTGTCTGCATCCCCTCTTTCCCTTGCATAACTTTTCAGCTTTCAGTCTCTCTGCTTTACTTCCCTTTTCCGTATTTTCCTCCTTTGCTCTTTTAGTAATTCCTCTTTACTCACTCAGCAGTATTGTCGCACTCTATCACTATAAATCACCCACTCTCCCTCGCTTATCTTTGTTTGCTCCTTTCTTTTGACCTCTTCTCTCTATTTTTCGTTCACTACCTCTATGTCCTCAGTGCCTCACTCTCCTTGTGTTATGTTCACTTGTGTTTATCTACCTTCTATCATTTCTTTTACAACAACTTCACTGCTCCTCTCTCACCGTTCTTCATCCCATTTCTTTTACTCTGGTTCCATTACTATCCCTAATTTCCTTTCTTTCAGTGTCCTTCTCTTTACTTTCATCACCGAATAATTTTCTCTCAGTACCACTGTTTTAGTACTCTTCTCCTCTCTTTCCTTTTTTTGCTCCCTTACTCATTTCCTTTGCTCACTCATTGTACTCCAATTCACTCAGTTTTTCTCTTAGTCTGTCTGTCTACTAACTTCCTCACTCCTTTTCCCTCAATCCTTGTATATTATCCTCTCTCCCTTCATCCCTTCACTCTATGACTGTTCTTCACTTACTCTCAGTTATCTTCTATTCCTCATTCTTCTAAATGCATCCTTAATTAGACTCTTTTCCGTCTAAGTCATTATCTTTTTACTTACTACTGTTTCCTGATTTAGTTTTGCTAACTCACATTGTTTTAGTATCTTTCTTACCTTCAGTTCATTTCTCTGTTCTTCTCTTCCTCTCTGTCAGTGAATCTATATGCCTTACTCTTAGTAATTTGCTCTCCTTCTATTTCTTTTTCTCTCTTTTTGTCCTTCTACCTTACTTTATTTCCCTTTCTGTGTCCTTCACTCTTACTTTATTTCTAAATACACTGTTATGATTTTTAACCTCTTCATTTGTATCTTTTAATTTAAAATACATATTTTACTAATTATAAATTATTTTTTCTTCTCTCTTTCACAGATACAAAGTGTAGTAAAAAATGTAATTAAAGTTACATTTATTATATGGTAAGTGTGACTAAAAAAATGTAGTTTGTCATCACCCTTTGCTTTAACCTCACTAATATTTTCTCAACCAACCTCACTCCTGTTTCTTTACTCTGCTTCTCTCACTGATTCTTATTCTCCATGTTTACTCCCCTTTCCCTATTTCCCCTCTCATATTCAACTTCTTTCAGTCCCCATTCTTTACTTCACTTACCCTCTGTTCCCTTCCTTTGCTTCCTCACTCATTCTCTTGTTCTTAATTATTTACTTCACTCCTACACACACACCTCATCCCCCTCCCAACACATACACACACCTCTGACATACACCCCACACACACACCACACACACACCTCATACACACACACCCCCCACACACACTCCTCACACACACACACATTCAACACACACACACATCCCACACACATACGCCCCACACCCACACACCCCTCACACATATCTCACACACCCACACCGAAACACCCCACACACCCACACCCACAGACACACCTTACACACCCACACCCCCACCTATACCCACTGACTCCCTATAAGTCACCAACACTGCCTTACTTACCTTTCTTTGCTGTTTCACTCAGACCCTTTCAGGCACTGTTTCCTTTACTCTCTCTGTCCATTCTCTTTGTCACTCCCCATGTCTTATCCTAATTCAATTTTTTCACCCTCTTTCCCCCCTCTTTACTTACACTCACTGCTCTTTTCTCACCCTCCCTCACCGTTGTTCATTTATCCCGGTTCCGTCACTACCCTTCATTCTCCATTTTTTACTGTCCTTTCTTTTTCTTTCAACACCCACTCACATTCTCCCACTATCTCTACTTTAGTCTTCTTCCTCTCGCTCCCTTATTCATTTTACTTTTCTCACTTTCACCCTATTACGCCTTCTCTGTTTTTTACTATGTAATAAACAATCCCTCTATGTTGCTCCCTCTAGCTCTCTTTCTCTTAACATTACTCTCTCTGTGTTCTTCCCTCATGCTAACTCCTTCATTCATTTTTTTTTCTCTTTTTCGGGTGCGCGCCCCGGTGCGCGTACCCTAGGGAAAAAAAATTGACAGATTCTTTAAAAATATAGGTTTATTTTTATAAATTAAAGGTAGTTCTAAAAAGAACTGTTTTTTATTCTTTTTGTTGTTTTATATTTTTTTATTGTTTTTTTGAACATTTTTTACTTTTTTTGGCTTTTCTGAACAGTTTTATATTTTTTTTGTATTTTTTATGGGGAGAAACAAAAAACAGGGAATTGTAAATGGCTCAACTGGAGCAAAAAAAATCAGGAAAAAATTAGGTGTTTTTGGGGCACTTGTGGTTATCACCAGCACAGAGGATAAGTTTTAGACTTTGCTCACCATAGCAAAGTGTCTTCCCACAAAATTTGCACACGATTTTAAAATCACCAAACTTGGGTTGAATTACAGACATTGTCTCTCTTGCCTCTGGATCCGATGAAGTGGGTTGCTTTCTTTGGGAGGTGCTTGGTGAAGATCGAGAAGGGTTCCTGGCCATTTCTCGGACCTCTGCCCTAGCATAGTTGTTGGGATGCTTCCGCTCCATATGCCGAATCATGGTGTAATTACCAAATGAATATTTTCTATTAGGGTTCCCCCTTGAAAGTTCCATGCCACAGATTAGGCAAGTCACCTTTGGTGCATTGACTTTCTTTTTGCCCTCTGGAATGGAAAAAAACTGCCATACTATGTGCTCCTTTGGCCTATTTGGGGTATTGTCTTCTGGGAGGAATCTCCTTCTCCCCTCCTCATCCTCCTCCTCCTCTTCTTCTTCCTGACCACCAGTGTGATGTTGTGGTGGTCCTCTTGGTGGTGGTGGTGGTGGTGGTGGTGGTGCAGATGCTCCAGCTGCTGCTGCTACTGTAGCCATTTTAAAGTAGAAAAGATTAGAGATAGATCTCCAAACAGCTCTTCCTCAGTCAAAGGAAAAAGTCAGAATAAGGAATAAAGGTGGGGGCTTTCATCATTTGGAAAACAAAACTGTTCTGGACCAATGAAAAGTGTTATTTTCAAGTCACATGATCCAGGCTTTCATCATTTGGAAACCAAAACTGATCTGCACCAATGAAAAGTGTTATTTTCAGATCACATGACCCGACGCGCTTACGCTACGCGCCCCGGGGCGCGCCCGTAGTCGTGCCCCGGGGCGCGTAGCGTAAGCGCGTTGAGATGTTGCGCGATCGTATGCGCTCGCGTGCTTCCGGGTGCGCTTACGCAGTGCGTGATATGACGCATCACGCGGCTACGCGATACGTCACGATGTTGTTTTCGTTCGCGGCAATAGCGCTAACGGGACGCTCACCGGTACGCGCCCCGGGGCGCGCCGTAACACTGCGCTTACCGGTGAGCACATCAGTACGCGCCCCGGGAGCGCTCCGGGGCAAAAAAAATTTAACAAATAAAAAATTGAAAATAAATAAATATTACATAATTATACAATATAAAATTCATTATAAAAAATATTACTTTTCATACCTATGGAGATTTGCTATTAAAACACCATTGAAATTCACTGAAAAAACCATAGGTTTTACACCAGTTATAGTTAGGAATTAGCATTTAAAAAACCTATTAAATTCACTGAAAAAACCATAGGTTTCACACCAGTTATAGTTAGCTGGAAGTTTTACTCGCATAAAACCATTGAAATTCCCACGTTATAGTTAGTTGGACTCACTATAACTTGCGCGTGCAATGCACTGCTGATGACGTCACATATTACATCACTCATGACATGGTCAGTGACATCACTCATGACATCACTGATTACACCATCCTTGTGACAGAGTGACAGACCTCCTTTCACTGTAATGTAACCCTTGAAACAAATATTCAAAAATAGAAACTAAAATATTGAAAAAAATGGAGATACCCATACCACTTACAACAACCAATTCAATAATTCCACTATCTATATACACATGCACTAATTCACCAACAGTTCTATATAGTCACTCATACATATACGCACTCATCATATGTAGTGATACACCTATACATCCTGTTACACACCTACAGTCATCCAAAAGTTACTCACACACATACTCACACATGCAAATAAACTATTGAACATCCATTTATTTGCATATACAGCTATACACACACTACCACTTTACTTCTAAGAAAACTTACACATACTTACTCTCTTAAACAATCACTTATAGAAGCACATACTAATTTAAACAGGAACTCTTAAAATCCCTCACTCTCACATATACTCACTTATATACATCAATATTCACATATACTAGATTAAAACATATGTAGTTACTGATAAAGACACTAATGAGACAGTCATTCACTCACTAACACCGACATATACACACTCATCCACCCATACAGTCCTGCACATATGCTGTCTTCAAAACACATACAAAGAGAGAGTCAGTCATTCATGCATCTATGTGCTAAGTAATACCCGCACCAAACCATACAAACACTCAATCTGATACTAAGAAAAACATCTAATAACCCATATACATACACATATACATACTCACCAACCCATGCAGCCACTTATACACAAAGTGAAACACTAATACCTATATTTAAATATTTAAACATTACTCACTAATATTTATTTTTCAAAAAGACACACATTCACTGGATGGTGTCATCAGTGATGTCATGAGTGATGTGACTGACCATGTCATGAGTGATGTAATATGTGACGTCATCAGCAGTGCATTGCACGCGCAGGTTATAGTGAGTCCAACTAACTATAACGTGGGAATTTCAATGGTTTTATGTGAGCAAAACTTCCAGCTAACTATAACTGGTGTGAAACCTATGGTTTTTTCAGTGAATTTAATAGTTTTTTTAAATGCTAATTCCTAACTATAACTGGTGTAAAACCTATGGTTTTTTCAGTGAATATATATATATACAAACATTAATTAACAATTAAAAAAGTTAATTAACAATTAAAAAAATAAATTGTCAATTATTAATTAATTAAAAATAATTTAACTATGAATACCAAAAAATAAAAATAAATCATTACTTAATTACAATTAAAATACTTCCCACCCAATTCCCCTATAAACCCACTACCCTCTATAGAACTTAAATGCAAAAATTAATTACAATTGATTAATAACTCCTAAAAATTTATAATTAATTTACTATTATTAAATTACTTCCCACCTTATTCCCCCATAAACTCACAACCCGTTCCGGTACTAAAACATAAAATTTACTTAAAAATAACATTATTAATATATAGAAATAGTACACATATAATTTAAAACAAGTAAAATACTTAACAAAAAACATATAACACATACATATTAAATACATAATAAAATACATAACTGAAGTACAAATATCGATATTAGTAACATTGAGATTAGTAACATCGATATATTTGATATTGATATTACTGACTTCGATATTACTTATATCGATATAAAAAAAATTGATATTACTTACCTTAGGGTCGATATTCTGTCCAACGATATTCTTGACCTCGATATTCTGTACCTTTGATATTACAAACTCGATATTTCTGTAGGTCGATATAAAAAACTCGATATTCAGACTGTGCACCCCCAATGCTGCACACAGCCTTTACCTTGAGCTGCATGAGGAAGACTTTCATGTCCCGGTAACCCGTCTGGATCTAAATATAAGAAAAAAGGGGAGGGGGCATATGGGCCCTTAACCAAATCTCATTAGGTCCTGGGGACCCCAGGGCCTTTTTTCAAGGGGAGGGGGACTGCATGTCCACCCTCCCCTAGCCTCATTAAACCATGGAGACCCCATCCCCCAGGGCCCTATGTATTTTAAATTGGATGGGTCACAAGGCCCCCTCACTGATCCTTATTAGGCCTTCAGGACACCATACCTCAGGGTGTTTTATTTGAAGAGGAGGGAGTCCATTTTGCCCCATCCTCGAACATCATTAGGCCCTGGGGACCCCAATCCCCAGGACCCTATGTATTTTAAATGGATGGGCCACATGGCCTCCTTCCCTGAGCCTTATTAGGCCCTGGTATCACATCCCCCAGGGCCTTCTTTTTGAAAAGGGAGGGTGGGCTGCAGGGCTCCCCTCCCCAAGCCATTGAAGCCCAAGGAGTACTCCACGGGGCTGAAACTTACAAAAAGGTGGAGGGGTTGCGTTGCGCCCCTCTCTGTGCCTCAAATAGGCCCTGGGGACCTCATGCTGCTCTCTCCGAACAGGAGCAATCTCTTGATCTTTTTCCCTGCCTGCAGCAGTGCAGGCAGTAAAATAGATCAAAGGTTTGTTCCCAGCTGGAGGGAGTATTTTTAAAGCTCCCGCCGGCTGGGAGCAAACTTTGTGTTTGCTACCATTTGGTGGGATATTCAAAAATGCTTCTGCCAGGTAGGAGCAAACACACATGTCCATGCCGTATCCCGGGTGTGGGCTCCCTGGGACATAGCTGCGGTCCCTCCCTTGACAAAATCAGTGGGACCCGGAGGATGGGGTTGCCAGGGCTGGAAGTGGTCAGTGAGGGGGTCACATGCCCACCTCCTCTGAAAAATAGCTGAGGGCCGGGGGTGGTGGGGTCCTCTGGGATGAAAGAGGTCTGGGGTGGGGGCCACATGCCCCCCTTCCCTTACGAAATGCAGACCTGGGGCAGCCTCTCTGAGGTACATAATAACTTGGGGAGGGGAGTTGCGATGCCCCATCCCCATAACCAATGCAACCCCGATCAGCCATTTTGGTTTTCTTTTAGCGATTCTGCGGGATTGAGGCAGAAACTGTTGATTCTTTTTGATTGTGGCCCCAGGGATGGTCCCTCTGGGCCCTCCTTGGAGCTTACGGGGACAGGGTATCCCTACCTTGCCCCCTTATGTTTTGTTTGACTTACTACTTCATGACAGGGCACTAAGTCACAGATTCCTGTAATGGCTGTCAGTAACTTATTCTGAGGGCAGCCAATCTGTGCACTTGCTCCCGGTGTAATCTGACCCCCACAGGAGCAAATTGGCCAAAGGGAAAAAAGCTCCCTGGGCCAGTCAGAACACTTCGTTTTTTAAATCGACGCTCCCGCGAGAGTCTCTCCAGCATCTCGCAGACCTAACCACCAAGATATACAATTATTTTTAAACCTTAATTTTGAAAAAAACACTAAATGAGATTACACTAAGTAACAAAAAGCTCAATCTGCTGACCATAATCTAGCTTTTTTCCAAATTTGGTGTAATTGCGTTCAGTGGTTTTTGCAGTAGCTCTTCTTAACGTCGTCTATGGAAAATGCATGTGGATTTTCCATTTTGGGACCCCAGGGTCACTCCCCTACCCCAAAACCTCACCATTCCCTTTGTCATCCATCTCCTGAACCTCCTGGTGCTGCACCTTGCAAAACAATCCTTAAAACCCCTTCATACTCAAAACATAGATGCCGAGCACCCATTTTCTCCTGGAGGATGTATGAGTAGTAGACTACATTGATGTGGAGGGAAGGTCAAGGCATGGGACCTCATAAAGACGGTGATAGGACACTTTTTGTTACCAAACATCAGACTTTATTTTGTTGATAGTTTTCTTTGTATTTCTACAAATCTAGAGGAAAAATGTATTTGTTGTCCCTCGATATTTATAGAAATGTATCATTTAAACGTGTGTATCTGTTATGTACTTGGAGATATAATTTATTTTGTTGAACGTTATATTGTTTGTCATATGTGATTGTGTATTCTGATGTATTGCTCAGGTTAACTATTTAATTTTCCGGTCTAGTGATTTCCTACACATTGCATTCTGATAGCTTGGCAGTTCGGGCAAGACTGGTCCCATGCGGCACATGGTCAAGACTGATTTGCAAATGGCTGGGTCTGAACTGGGGTGGCACAGTGAGCAAAAGAGCGATGAATTTAAACCAGATCTCTTGACTGGGGGGTTAATGTTTGATTTGCTCTGCATTTTGTCCATCATCTGTGTGTCTTAAACTCCAAGGGGGATAGTCTCAAGAATGTGTGATAAGTACCGCAAACTGAGCTATCCCGGGAAAATAATGCTGTGTTAACTAAGTATTCACAACACGGAGACACCATGCGATGGGCCCCCGACAACGCGTCAATTCTTCGTGAAAAAGCCAATACAAAGCCTCAAAAATGCGAAAACACAAATGCTAAAAAAGTTGCGATGAGGCCAATCGAGATACAAAAAGCAGCGAAAATCAGCTGCAGGCCTGCAAATCCCATGCGTCTGGTGGGACAATGACCTATAAAAGCAACCAAAAAACACACCAAAAATAATTCAAAGTGCGTAGCAACATGGATGCACCCTGACCGAGTGCAGAGGTGAACGTGAACCCTGCAAGACCCACAGACGACCAGCAAGGAACAACGGGGTCGGGGAACTCCAAGAAGAAGAGAGAGAGGAAGGCAGGGTGCAATCCACAGGCAAACCAGATCAGCGTCACGGAGGTGACAGAACAATACCATCAACTGACCCAAAATTGGACTACCGTGCACCACAGGAGGAGCTGGAAGAAAGCGAGGCCACAGTCATCAGTGTGGAGACGGTGCAAGGAACTGGGAGTCTGGACACAGCTCGAGAGGACCTGACACAACATCAACAGGGTGAGTAACGACCAGGGACTGGGGGGCCGGGGGGATATGGGCACAATGGCATGCATGGACAATGATCTGTAGCACACTGCTCACCCACAATGACCCTGTATCATGTCCCTGATCACCGTGGCACACTGCAGCACACACACATAGCAAGAACAGCACATTCACATTGACGACAATGTGGTACAATGTGCAACCCGACACTGCAGAACAGAGGACACAACTGGCTCCGTGCATGCGCCGAAACAGGTCAACTACATCCAACAGAGCAGGAAACTGTGAGATGGGAATGTACACATACAACCTCACATCAATAATGTAGTCCAAATGGCCACTGTCCACCATCAAAATCCAGCACCTCCCAAACAGTCACTATGTACATTTGAACAGGGGTGGGAGCACACCGCTTCACCTCCTAGCAAGGTTTGCCCCTGGCATTGTGGTAAATGTAGTTTCAGTTCCTTGCTTGTTTCAAGAGTGTTTGAGTGTTTCGCTACAGTTGGCGCAGATAGTGCTGCTCTCTAGACACGTGTTTCTGGTTCTTTAATGGTCATCAGTAGAGATTACAGACTTTGAAATTTGGGGTTTGATGAGTCACAATGTACACTGCCATACAGTCTTTGTAAACAAGAAGAATGCGCAAACATACATGTCAACACAATGTCAACATGCATCTCCCCTTCACATTGCAAAAGGACAAACAACACCTCCAGCAGAGCAGACCAGACAACTCATCAGGAATGCCAGAGCGGACCACCACACCTTCAACACTGATGCCCTACAACAGCTCATGGACATCCAAGGCAACCCACCACCAGGGCAGCCAAGCATACATAGAGGAGAGCCCAGCCCCTGCACAGACCACACAGCAGGAAGCACCCGCAAGCATGGCTGGCTCACAATACTTCACTGAGTCACACATGCCATTCCAATGCCAGGTGTCATAATGCCAAAAGGAAGTGGCCGAATAGGTACGGTTGGGGTATGAACCCATGGAAGACGAACTAGATCACATACGCCGGTGTCTAATACCCTTCAGGGACCACTCACACCCCAAAAAGGGGACCCACACTGCTACAGAGGCACATGCATATGCACATTTCCAGTACAGAACCACGCCCAGGGACACGCAATTATCATTCACACACCCACGTTGGCTCTGCGTACAACGGCCCAGTCCACTCCTCTTACGTATTGAGTGGGTGACGACAAAGCTACATATCCCTGCTCTAACCCGCTGCCTGTGGTGAAATGCCTGCGTCCGCTGTGCACAGCACAATGTGATGTCGTAGGGCCCAGGGCCCTCATGCATACATCATGACCACAGGGACACACTCAGATACTATGTGGAACTGTCTACGGGCACGTATGCCCGGTCCCTTTATTAGCAGGGCCACATGTGCAGTGACGCATGTGCTGGATGCGTGTGGGGTGAGTGTAAGCCAGCCCGTACGGAGTGGTTGGTGCTAGCAACAACTTGAACAGTGAACACCATCAAAACGGAAACTGAAAACACCAGCATAACAGAGATAACTGCTGATCCACATGGAGGTAGCCGGAGCAAGTACAGAGGTCACCCAATATGCAAATAGAAGTGACCGTGAGTTGCAGTGCACTGAGTTTGGGGCACTAGAGCTGAGCCCGCTCATGTGTACAAATTGTCTAGGAATGTGTCCCTTTTGGAATATACCTGATGCAGCTGCAGTGGGGTGTGTTACACCTGCATCATCTTCCTCATCATTGTCCCAGGTCTCCCACACTGCCTGAGGTGAGATTGCTGCGCAACCTCTCCACAGCACAAAACTCAATCAGTAACGGTCCATGGGTTGCGGTGCCCTGAGTCAGTGGCACCTTGAATGCTGAGCAGGGTATCAGGCAGCTGATGGCATCCACGACAGGTGCGAGCAACTCCGTTAGCCTGCAAGTATGACAGTTTCGACTCTGGCAGATGGCGGTTGGAGGTTGCATTGGGGATGGTGGCGTGTGCCTCCTGCGGTGATGCAATGTCCGGGCCGGTCATGTCTCGATTTGATGTGTGAGCACTGGTGGACGGCAGTTGAGGCCGGGGACAGCAGGCAGCGCACGGCCACAGACACATGGCATTGACCACCCCAAGGCCATCGTCTCAGAGGCCATCCAATATTCAATCAGACAGGGTCCCTGACTTGAGCTGCACAGAGTTAGTGGCCCCGGATGCACAGCCGCTGGCACGGGCACACCTCCACGGGACGGTGACTTTTGGTCCACTGAGGTAGAGCCACGTGGACTGAGCGGGTCCACGACGATGTCTAAGGGGAATGTGGCGGAGGGTTGTGGGGGACATTGGAAAGTGTCCTCCAGGGCATGATGCAGAGGGTAGTATCCGTCCGGTAGCAGGAAATGGAGGAGTGGAATGTTACTGCCTCATTTCCACCACCAATTCAGTATCAGCTACATGAGGATAAAGACTACCTCCTAGTCCATAGACTCAGACGCCACCAAAGTTCAACCATAGAGTGTCCATGAATGCCGGGGAACAGACTTAGTGGCACCGAGGCTGAGAGGGGATGGACTCTGCGATGATGCCAGTACAGTGATATGGACTCTGCCATTGCTAAATCAAGGCTGAGTCCCAAATGTGTGAACTACTTGACCGCAATGTAGGCCAGAGGCAGTAGTCAGCAGTGGCCCACAGCCACGTGTCGTTGGCTTGTGATGCACAGAGTTAGTGATACCAGGGCAGTTGTCTGTAGTGTTTGATCACCTCCGTAACGATGATCTTTTTTTCCTTCAACGCATCCTCCTCTTAAACTTCTCTTTGCCTGCAATGATATGTACTCTGCCATTGAAAAATTGATGCTCAGTTCCAATTGTGGGTTGTACCCGAGCACTGTGTGGCCCGAGGGCAGTAGTCTGCGTGGGCCCACAGATACGTGTGGTTGTAATGCTATGTACAGACTTGGTGGCACCACATCTAAGGGAGTATAGTGACATAAAATCTGCTCTAAATAATGTTCTCTGCCTTAGTGTTATCAAGACTCAGTTCCAAATATGTAACCTACTAGTCCGCTGTGTATGCCGGTACAGTACGTCAACAAGAAAGGAGTACTGCGGGCCTTGCTCGCGGAGACCCTGATGGTTGTAGCAGGTTGCCAGGGTTGCGTGCCTTGGGCTTGGAGCATGCACCCGCATGTGGTGGGCCCTCTTCCACACACGCCGGTGTCGGCAGGTGGTAGAGGCCTGGGTGCGCAGGGGTGGGCAGGACTGGTTCAGGGACTTGCGTCCCGGGGTGCAGCAGGCGCATGAGGTCACAGGCAACACCGTTGATAGTGACGGCGTCGGCCTCGTGGTGGGGTGAGAGGCACCACCCTGGCAGACACGTTGGGCATTCCGGAAGAGGATCACGCCCAGAGGGCCTTATATTCACACCCCTATGCTGGCCTGGTGTATGCCGGCGCAGCCCACTCCTCTCATGCTTACGGGGGGACGTAACAAGCTACATTTCTGCAATCTTCCCCACTGGCTGTGGTGACATGGTTGCATCCACTGTCCACTACACTCCAAACACCAGCGGTGTATGTCGACATGGATATGTGTGTGGTCTGCATACTGCAGTCTGTCCATCAAATCCAAGCCACACTTGGCATTATGTACATTCTTATTCATGGGTCACTTGCCTCCTTAGCACATGCCTGGGCCCCACCTCTTCCCACATTCTGCTAATGCGTGGCTGAGGTGCCATGCTGTTGATGGCTTCTGTGCATGGCTGGCCCAGGTTCCCACAGTAAGTTGTGCTGTCGTGTCTGGTGGGTGTGCATGTTGTTCGGCATTTTGTATGTGAGCTTGTGACGTGTGCATTCCCAGTGTTGTGAGATGCATGATTGTGGAATTGAGGTGTGTGGTGTGTTTATTTGGAATTTGCCAACAAGCAGTGCATTTCTGTGGGTGCCATCTTAGTAGCGCTGGTTGATGATGGACTGTCGGAAGATGTAGGGATCATGTATACTGCCTGGGTGGTTGGCCTAGAAGTTGGTGAAGATTTCCCGGTGGTCCGCTATTGCCTGTACATTGAAGGAATATGTGCGCTTTCTGTTGAGGTTATTGTGTGCAGTGTTGCCAGGGGGCACAAGTAGGACATATGTGCAGTCAATTGCCCCATAACACGTGCGGGTAGCCAGCTGTGGCATAGATGCCTTACTTGGTCTCCGGCTGTTCCTGCGCAGTGTGTGGAAGTATATATAGCGTGGTACCAAGCTGATGGTGTCATCCATGAACGTTGTGAGGGACTTGGATTGGGCTGGCTGTGTGACTCCTCCAACTCGGCAGTTGTTGGTTGGAGGGCACCAAAGGCAAACAGGTGCAGCACGGCCAGCAGCTTTGTCTGAGGTGGGATGTTGGTTGTCTGCTGTGCTGGTACCGTCAGCCTGTGGACAGTGGTGGACAGGATGCGGAGGATGGTTGTCCCTTTGAACCTGTGGTGGGCAATGACATTCTGTGGTATTGGGTCTGTGAGGTTGCTGCGTTTTCAGAGGGTCGCTGTCTTCGTCTGCTCTGCCTCTGTGTTGGTCCGCTGGGGGGTTCTGGTGGGTGGCAGTGGCGGTGGGTGCTGTGGCCCTGTTGGGGCTCCGAGCTGCATGGTCAGTGGATCCATGGCATCTGTTGCCCTTCATGTGTGGCTCTGGCCTCGGCTCCCTTTTCTGGTGCAGTCTGTCGTTCCACTTTACACCAAGTCAGAGCAGGTGTTAATTTCCTGCTGCTACACACGCCTTATTGCCTGTTTTGGGTTCTCATCGCCGATCTGGCTGGTCGTTGAGAATATTGAGGAGTGGTGTTGTTGTTGCTCTTTGCACGGGAACGCCTACTCTGCATCTCATTAGCAATAGTTGCCGGGGTCATCTGTGGCGATGTCTTTTGCGGCTGCTGTCGCCGATAAACTGGTGATATGGGCGGTTAGCACCAGCTTGTGAATGGGGAGATACAATTATCATGACTTTGGGTGCGATAAAGTGCCGACAACTCAGTGATAGCTCCTTGAGAATATGCCCCTAAATCTGCTTATATGTCCCCAAGTTAGAGTGGGTGATAAAAGAGCAGCAGTGGCAACGCCTGTTGCGCAACATGAAAAATAAAATGATAATAACATAACGTTATTATAATTTTATTTTTATAGTACTGGCACAGTTTTGATTAAGGGACGGGCTGGGCTGTCAGATAACAAGGGGAGGAGTGGTATGTGCACTTAGGTGTGCTTGACGATTTGGTCAGTCATCTCGGGCCAGCCAAACTGTCATACACACTTAGCATGTTCTCCACCCAGGCTGCATTACAGCCTAGGCAGAGAACATGCCTAGGCTCCCACTCCCTCTCTGAGCGCTCAGCCCAATCACCTAGGAGCCTGGCTGCTTTCTGTTCCTGCGTAGTCGAAGTAAGAACGGAGGAGAGATGGCCAGGTAAGGCCAATATGCTTTTTTTAAGTTCAGAAAGAAATTTATTAGGGAAGAGAAATCAATAGCATACAATATATAGAGGAGGTAAGGATAAATATGTTTTTTTTAAACGCCCCCCACCCCACCTGTCCCCCTTCCCCGCCCACTTCACCACCGCGTAGAGAAAGTGCTAAAACTGCGACTTTTAATAGCAGATTCCTCCACATTAGGGTTCTTGAGGGAAGAAATGTCACTGTTGAATTCTCCGCTTTTAGAACTTCCATCACAAAACTGGAAAATGTTCCTTTCCTACTTGGCTTTAATCAGTTATTAAGTCGCCTGGGTCCTTCTCTCTTCCTGATACCACCTATTGGAGAGACACATCAGCTTGGCCGTGACATACAGAATGCTAATGGCCCATCATTAGTAAGCAGCTGTGACAGGCGTGATTCATCGGCGCGATACATCATCAGTCGGAGACGCAAGAGGATGTATGAACCCAAATGATGATGCCATCCTGGAAAGCAGCGGTCAGCGCGAGGCATCGGCAATTACTACTGTGATCAAGGTTGCCGCTCCGCAGCATACCAAGAGCCGCGCTTGTAAACCCGGGAATGAATGATGGGGTCGCACGCGCCGCAATCAGTGATATTAATGGCGCTATGTCACCGGTTACCAATGCCGCCCTCTGCTAAGACGCCGCGCGGTGTCATTGCTTTATAATTACAGGCTGGAACAGCCAAGCCATGCTTCAAACTCGTTTCTCCCGAGTCCGCGGAAAGCAAGATTTGTTATGTCGTCACTTTTAAATGATGTCGTTGCATCCTACCGCGGCATCCAGAGGGTAGCGTGTGATGGAAGATGCCCTTAGAACGTTTTATAAGCTTTGAGTGAGAAATTCAAATTGCCCTCTGACGCTGTTGTGCGTTTCATCATTTCCAAAAACAAATCGCCTAATGCACAGTTGAAGCCGATAGCAATGATGGACACGAAAACATGCATTTTTTATTTTTATTTTTAAGGCAGCAATTTAGGATTGTCTAACATGCATGAAACTGGTGTGTGATTAGAAAGCTCTCGGTGAAGAGGAGTTACTTTCAATCGGTCTGACTTTGCGAACTGACACTGATGCTTTTTGGAGGTCTTTTATTTTTACTTATATTGCAGGCAGTGAGTTGGCAATGTTGAATTCTTACGTTTCAAAAGGTGGGCTGCAGATGTTAGAATTTTTTTTGTATACTACTTTATACCCATTTGTGCTGATTCTAAGCTCTGCAAATTATAGATATTGCTGTTAACCAATCTAGCGCTTCATTACGAGGTCCAGGGATTTTCATCCCTTATTTATGACCACTTGATGAAGTTCCTGATATCACAGGTATGAGAAACCCTTGGAAGGGAAGGTCTATGGGATCACGAGTGGGAACTTGAAAGTTCCATCAGAAATAACGAATTACCAGGGGGAATCATAATCGAACCATCAATGGTACCATTGGCCTGACCATGAAAGGATGGAGATGAGTCATTTTGACAGGTTGCAAAATCATGAACATCAAATCATAGGATATCTGAGCAGCAAGTGCTCCATTCACTAAGACATCATGCTGGATGGATGGATGTTATGCTAGGTGTCTCTGATTTTACATGACCTGTTAGCATTGTCATCTGCCTGGCACTGTGACTTTTACACAGATGCGTAACCACAGGGAACTCCACCATTTCTGCTTTTTTCACACCCGCCCACCACAAATAAAATAAAAAAAATGGAAACATATCTGCCAACTCACACAGTGCCGCAGTGTGACACATGATATCGGCTCCCTTCACACGGTCACCTGGTGAGGAGCTGATATCACACATTGGCAGGAAAAGCGACCTGGAAATCCACTGTAAACAGTGTATTTCCAGCAGTTTTGAACTGCCGACTTCCATTAAGGGGTACAAAAACACCCTAGGACATCAGCACCAGCCTCAGCAAGCCTTTTCTCTGGTTTGGAGGAGGGTGATTTGGGGCGACGGCAAATGTGCCTATTAGGTGCTTTGGTGGCACGAGGCCACGCCCCTCCAAGGCTTCACCCAGTGGCGTAACAAAACTTGAGGGGGCCCCCTGCAAAGTACATAAAGGGGGCCCCCCTGTCCACTTGGCCCACCACTTTCCACTTTGCCTCACTGCCCAAAATCTGGTACATTTTGATTTGAAACCTCCAATATTTAATGAAATGCCTCTATATTGTCTTGCTCAAAGTTCTAATGAGAAAGTGAGAAACACTTTTAACATATAAAATGATGTCACTTGTAACATTGTCAAGAGCAGATTATTTAACTGAGACAGCAATCAGAACGGAGCGGTCCTGTTGTCTCTGGAACTGCCTATCGTTGAAGAACAAAGAACAACTATATAGGGCCTGAATTAGAATTGAAATTGATGGACAATAACTTGAAACTGTCCCATAAGCTCTATTTTTATAATTTTATTTTTCAGAAACACTATCACTTGCTCATATTTCTGCATTACTTCAGGTCCAGGAGCACCTGTCACTTTATCTTGTGGATATTCTTCTTTTGGCCAATTCACCGTAATCTTACACTCTGACCATAGATAGGCTGGTACTACTATGTCAAATAACCATCTAAGTTGTCCCATAAAACTTTTCAAACTTTCACAAATTGATCTACTTGCCTATACCACTCTACTGGCGTCTCTCTCAGTCTGGGAAAATCATTTGTAAACGATGGAATATCTTGTCTACTCCAGGGTACATGCACATATCCTCCTCCAGGTATTTCGCTCATTGGAAATTCTTTTACCACTTCTTCCTTTTCTCTTACTAGAAACGCTAATGTGGATTTGTCACTGCTTTCCTCTCTTTTCTTTGTCCAAATAATTTTCCACTTATCAATATCTCCCCATTTTCTCAATAACACAATTAATTCTTTTATTTGAGTAATTCTCCCTGCTGTATTCATGTTTTCTATATCCTTGTCATTGAAATCCACTCTTTAAGGTTTCTGCAATATTTTTTATTTTGTAAAATCCACATCCATTTCACTTGCTAAACTTTCAAATCGATCATGCATGCTTTTGGTTTTCCACGTAATACTCTTACACATGAATGTGATCTCTTCATCCTGATAATTTTTCAATCTATCTGTACCAACTGTTCCAATCATTAGTTCTTCCATATCAACTATTAGCCTTGCTACATCTAACAATTTATGTTCCGTTTCTTTCAGTTTTAAGGTTCTGATCCAATCACTTAATTCCTGCTCTGTTGGCCCTACTGGAGTTTGTGTTAAATCGATTTTCTCTACACTTTTCTCAGGAGTTACAGAACCAGACTCCGCTCCTGTTGGAAATTTATACGGAAGACTCTGATTAAAAGTTAAATCTGGCGGTATCCTTTGGTTGGTACGTTTAATCTCTGACAATTCCGGGTAAACCTTTTCTTTTACTTTTTGTAAACTCTGATTTAAAGGAATAGTTAAAGTTGGCTCTTTTATCTTCTGGTTTTAAAACACTGGAATTACAGGACCTATTGTTACTGGAACAGTTACAGATTCTATATTTTTAGTAAGCTCCTGTATCTTTTCAGTTAATTCATTTGTTGAACTTATATATTCAGAAGTACTCTGTTGTGCTTCAACTTGTTGTTCTACTCTACTGACAATACTCTCCATTCCATTCCCTTGTTTAGGTGTCCCAGTATATCTAGTTCCGATTAATGGAACATCCAAATCATACCTCATTTCTACTCTCTCCGGGGGATCTCTGAAGTTTGAGAATCGTTTTGGAGATTCCGCTAGTCTATTCTCTAACTATGGAGCACTTGGAGTTGTACCCATAGAATTTTCTTGGTATGGCGGTGGTCTCCTATTTCGGATCTCTTCCAAGACTGCATCTTCTGACTCACAATCTTCATAACTCCTTTTTCCTGTTTCTATATTATTCCTCTTTTCTGTACATTTTCGCCCTTTTTCCTCATCTACCAATCTAACCGGATACATTCCATGTTAGCATCTCTCCACCTTTGCATTCTAGTCTCATGCGTTTCTCTCCAAAATCTACGACCTATATTTCTTGGTCCTGGGTAGTCTCCAAACCTTTCTTGCTCTAAATCATGCATTTCATCTTCCCACTCAGCTAAGGCTTCAAATTGAGTTGGTCTAGGTCTTGGTTCAAGCTTCATCATCTTGTCCCTCAAGTTTCTGAATACTGCAAGACTGAAAGATCCTTCTTTTGGGAAAGCTAATGCACCATCATTTCTGGTATACCTTGCCCAATTTTCTAACCATATACATGTATGGTAGCCATATTTTGTCATCATGCATGATGCAGGCGTTTTGGGCGGAGGAATTATTTTTCCCTCTCTAGTTTCAATTACTTTATCCTTTTTAAATACATTTTTCAATTTCTGAAACCATGAAGATTTCTCTTTCTCCATTCCGTAATAAAATTCCATTTTGTTATTAATCTCCTGTCTTTTCAAAAGATCGCTCTCTCTTCCGTAAACTGCTTCGTAACACCTGCCTACAGCAGCGCGGTTCACACTATTGCACCAATTAGAACAAGATACGTTTCATTTAGTGCTCAACCAATTATTCCGCTGCTTTCGCTGATGCACCAATTAGCCCTTACTCTGTCTTGGTCACGCAGACTGACCGCTCCTTTACAAAATGTATCGGTTCACTGTATTTACACTTTTATACAGCAAAATCAGTTAGTAACTACATAAAACAACTTCATTGGTCTGTTTCGCTAAAACCAAAAGGATAGTTCTTCAATCACACAAGAATTCTGTATTTCAAGTTCAAGTTAAATCTTTATTTCGTTGCATTGCAACATAAAAGATAACAGTAAAATATAAGCATAACATGAAACAACTCACAACAATAATCGAACTTACAGTTCATTGTAATTTGGCACCCTATTATAAGATCTACATTTCATCATATTTGGACACACAAAATTATAGTTTGAATTTATCACAGAAATTAAATAAATATTTGAAATGTTTAAAAAACAAGTAAAAAACATTAAATTAATTTATAACAGCCAGGAATTTAAGATGGTACAACTAGCTAGACATGATTCATGATTAAAACAAGTCCAGGATAAACATTTTTTCTTAGTTCAAATGAAAAAGTTAATTTCCGTCTAATAAAATATACGGCCAATAAAAATTTGCTGATTCCGAACACAATTACTTGACTGGTGTCCGTACTTAGGATCCTGCCAGCTTCCCTATGGGAAGTAGAGCCAATATTGCGGCACAAGGGAACTATCCATCTTTTCCTTGCCCTGCCATAGCTAGGGCAGAAAAACAATATATGAAAAATATCCTCCCTTTGGTTGTTGGTGCACAGGGTGCAATAGTCATTATCTGTCTTCCCCCATCTTTTCTCGGTTACCTTTGTCCTCAGCGTTCCATATCTGAATTTTATATACAAAGATTTGGCCAATGGTGGCTGGATTTCATCAAGAAATTGTTCAAAGAATGCCTCATTTTTTACCATAAGGAATTTTTCTGTAAGAGGACCGTGTGTTCTTATATACACAGAGTCATGGATCACATGTGACCAAAAGGACAGTTTGACTATTTTCTTGGAGGCTGAATTTAAAGATTCTGGCTCATTCCAATAGTGTGTTAATCCGAGCTTAGTTAACCAGATTTTTACATGTTTAAACCAGTAAATTTTACTGTCACTATCGAGCTCAAGGACTTCTTCCAAACCTTTTTTATAGTCGGATAGTTCAAGGGTTGTCCACAATCTGACCCACAACAATACTGGTCTCAATATTACATGATGATCTGTGTGTTTGATGTTTAGATCAAGGAATAAGGGTATCAAGGGGGTATTGATGGGAACTTTTAAGAGCCCCCTGATAAATTTATTCTCCAGTATTTCAAAGGTTTTCTTGCATACTGGCCCCCAGAGTTCCGCCCCATACAGTGTAGCAGATTGAACCTTGTATCTAAAAAGCTCTAATGCTGGGGTGACTGCCTTATTCACACTTTTATTATATCTCTGTAATATTGGAAAACAATTTTGTTTAAACACCAATTTTGATTTCTCTAGTTGTGGGCCCCATCCCATTGTCGAGTCTAGCAGGACCCCCAGGTATGTAAAACTGTGCTCGTAATCTAGTTTTTGACCGTTTAACAATAAATTCCTTTTAAAAGTTTTATGCGGATTTAGTGCCATGTATTTTGTTTTTTTTATATTGATTTCTAATCATTTGGAAATACAATACTGTTGGAACCTATCTAGTAGGGTCTGTAGGCCGCGTGACGTTTGCGAGATTAAAATTGTATCATCCGCGAAGAGGAGGGACGCAACACGTTCCCCCCCCAATCGGGGTGAGTCATTGTCACAATTTTCCATGTAGGCTGCTATATCATTCACGTAAAGGGAGAAAAGTGTGGGGGCCAGTACGCATCCCTGGCGTACTCCCCTTTTTATGGGGATTGGGTCTGTAAGTTCCCCATTTGGGCCCCACCTAACCTTAGCATAATTCTCCTGATGCAAGCCCATCACAAGTTTTAGCAATTCGCCTGGTAGTCCTTGCCTATTCAGAGTTTTCCAAAGTAAGTCACGAGGAATTAGGTCAAATGCTGCTCGTAGGTCTACGAAGGTCACATACAAGTGACCTTTGCGGATAATAACATATTTCCAGTACAAGCAGCATAGCCTAAATACCTGGTCAATGGTTCCCGTTTTATTCCTAAATCCCGCCTGATATTTAGATAAAACTGACTCCTCCTCCACCCATGAATTTATTCGATTTAAAATATGCCTGGCATATATCTTCTGTGTTATGTCAAAAAGACTAATGGGGTGATAATTGGCTGGATCGCCACGATCCCCTTTTTAAAAAATAGTAATGATTTCTGCGCCATTCCATGTGTCCGGAATGTGGCCGCTAGCCGCAACTATATTAAATAAATGATTCAAATAGGGTGCCCAAACGTCAACATTATACAGATAAAGATCGCCCGGAATTTTATCAAGCCCAGGTGCCTTCCCTTTTTTTATCATGGCAATTGCTGTCTCTGTTTCTTGCATGTCAAAAACTACCGGATAGGTGTTAACTGGTATTATGGCAGAGGATGCGTCTGTTACAACATCAATTGAAGTTTTAGCTGCATACAATGATGTAAAATGCTTGACCCATATATCCTCGTCTAGATAGACCTCCCTGGAGCCTTTCTCACGTTTATTCTCCTTAGCTGCAAGTTCCCAAAATTGTTTCTGGTCCTTGTTTTTGGCGGCTGTTAACATGCTAAGCCATATTTCCTCATCCCAAGAGGATTTCGCTCTTAATATTATTTTATTGTAAGCCTTCCTTCTATCTCGAATTTCTATTGGACCTTTCCCTTTAACAGCATCAATCAGTGCAGTTTTGGCAAGACGACATTCCTTATTATACCAAGGTTTGCCTGTAGATTTGGCATTAGTCGTACCTACACCTTTTTTAGGTTTTTTTGTAAGGAGTTCTAATAATTTACTGAAAAGGGACTTATGCAATTTAATGAATTCTTTAGAATTGCAGCTGTAAGGACAATATGAGTCAAAGGTATCTGCAAAGATGCAGTAAATGTTGGCCAGTAAATCCTCTCTTCCCAATATATAGGCCCATTTAACCGCCCTGCGATTGTTACTAAGGATAATATTATCTGTTGTAGATAAGGATGCTAGGCTATGGCCTCCCTCTGTAGCTCCCAGCCCCTTTAACATACTTTGAAGGAAACTAGTTTCTAAAGGGCAATGGTCGCTTTCATATCTCTCTTTGACCTTTAAGTCTACTGTAAAGGGCCACAGGTCAAAAGAGACAATGACATAATCTAGTTTACTTTCATAATCACGCCTCTTAAAAGTGGGGGCTTTCGGGCTGTCAGATGGCATACGCCCGTTACATGCTCTCAGGCCATGAGAAGTTAACAATCTTGTGATCTGAAGAGCCAGTGCACTGCTAACAACCATTCTATTTTCATTCAGGGCTGGTATTCCATTGGCAATGTCCTCATCTTCATACAATTGGGCTATGTCTGTAATTGGTTCAAAATTACAATTCAGATCCCCACATAGGATAACACTTGCATCTGTTTTTAATGTATCCATAAATGATTCTAACTTCCCTATACATGGTGATTCCTTGTGGGAAGAGTGGGGGCTGTTATACACATTAAAGAGGTAGATCACCCTGTTGTCCGCAGTGGTTATTTCCAGCCCAAGAATGTCTGGAGAATCTGTGTTAAGCATTTTTATACCTATTTTGATAGAAACACTGATCCATATTAATAGACCTCCAGATGCACGACCTCTTAATGAGGGCGCAGCCTCTATTTGATAGGATTTATAGCCAACCCTGTGCATCTGTACTGTGGCCCATGCTTCCTGTAGCACACAGATATCAAAAGTGTTCATATATTTGTTCCAGTCGGGATCACATAATTTCGCACGCACCCCTGCTATATTCCATGAAACCAATGAAAACAAGGGAGTTCCCTCATTTGACCCAAGAGGCATTACCGGTAAGGCAACGGACAAACTACTATTAACTTCATCACCTATTGCAACAGTACATGAGCCCATCTTTGAACAACTAGTTCCTTTTTCTTCATTACACCCCACAGTACATGAGACATTTTCATCCCCCCTAACATCATCTCTACTTTTTCGACTTGAAGCGATTGTGAGCAAAGGAGATCCCTCATTTGTCCCAAATGACACTGCAGGTGAAACAACATGCAAACTGCTGATTGCTTCATCACATATTACAACAGTACGTAAGCCTAACTTTAGACAACTAGTCCCTTGTTCTTCATTATACCCAGCAGTGCATAAGACATTTTCAACTACCCTAACATCCTCTCTACTCTTTAAACTTCAATCACACTCCTCCATGCCACTGAATACCTCAAACCTGTTTGATAATTCTAAGGGAGTGAATGGTATCATGTGAGCCATATTTCCTTTTTCTACTACGTTGTGGCTAGTCGGTATAATATTCCACCCAAGCATCGCAGGAGTTGGAGCTGGTTGATGCATGTAGGCAGGATTTCTGGCAATCTCCATGTTAGAGAAATGATTGGTGAAGGAGATATTGTTAGTTGGATGTTGGGGGGGAAATACTGTAGATCTCGGGTAAAAATAGGTCAAGGGGCGCGGTACAATACAATTATTTTCATTGCCATAAGGCCAATTCAGGATGTATTGAACGGCTTTTTTGTCCCTAAAGTTAACAACAACAATATCACCCCCTATATCTTTTATTCTTCCTCCCAACCATGATAAGCGACGAACATGGACAATTTCTCCATTTACATGACTGGCTTTAGGTCTATACAATGACAACCAGTGCATTATCTTGTTTTTTAATTGAAAGTAACCTTCCCGTTTACCACTTGAGAGTTCAGGCACCCCAGTGAGTACCACCACATATGGTAGAGCTTCCGGCGGGAGTTCCGTGGGTGGTCTCCTACCCTGTCCCCCTCTTTTATGGCTAATCTCGTTCTCTTCCGGTCTTAGGGGTCTATTCGTGGGGATACTTAATTCCCTTGCTTGGGTGTTAATTAGAATATCAGTGTTATAATTGGATGTTGTAATTAGTCTACCCATAGATGTTTTTACCTGTTTAGGTTTAGGTTTATTGGGAGGTTTACTAACAGATGATGCTTCTGTTGGCAAGTGATTAGAAGCAACTGGAATAGCTGCTTTCTGATTGTTGTCAATAGTAGAAGTGGAGGATGTTGCAGCCACTATGTGTGTTAGGGGGGTATGTATCGGAGTTGGAGCTTTGTGAAGTTGTAATGCTTTCAGAGGCCCTAATGACCTGACAGAATTCCCAATAACTGTCAGATCCACCTCTATTTTCCCCAGACTTATTTCCACTCCCTTTAATCTCTCAGCAATGGCCAGCATGTAACTTCGCACAATCAATTCTATATTGTCCAAAAGAGTCTTGGGAGAGGCTGGATGCAGTCCTTCTTCCAATGGAATATGAATAATATCAGACTCTATAGCTGTTTGGGAGGATGATATCACAGGTGTAGGGGGGGTTAAGTCAGATCCTATTATTTGTTTGCTGACATGTTCTCCCATAGTCGTATTAGTAACAGAGTTGGACTTCTTCCCGAATTCTGTATGACTTAATCTGGGCTTGTTTAAGTCCAATTATTTTCGTCTCCTTTTGGATGGTGGGGGCCCATGTATTTTGTATGGCAATGGCCCCAGATTCTTGCCTCTTACTACCTTCCCCGGCCTGATTGTAGGTGAAATCATAGTTTTGAGAGGATTAGGTGAACTCGGGAGATCGTGTATCACGATTAGTGATTCTGGTTGGGTTTGCGTAGGGAAAATGACAGGCGCTAGACATTCCTTAAGTAGTAGGGGCACACTAGCGGTCGGAGATATATTATCTGACAGTGTGATATTCAGATCATTGTCCAAGGTGGCAGAGATAATAGGCTCAGACAAGGTCCTATTTTTAATACGTTCAATTGAACGGCGACGATCTGCCCGCCGCTCTGCTTATAATTGTTCTTTACTGCCCTCAGGAGCTACTTTGGGAAAATAGTCATCCAGAGTTCGATTTAACATGCCCCCGTTTTTGTCCAAGCCATTAATAGCGGGGCTAGCAGCAGCTGTGGCCATCGTACAATGGAAACGGTGGAGGGGTTATAATAGTAGGTGGATAACTACTTACTCAGCAAATAGACCAGGACTTCGGGCCCAGCACAGTCTCCTCAGGCATCTGAGGGTTTCAGAGGGTCCGCCCTTAGTCCGGGCTTCGTCCCGGGATATGTCCCGCACACGCGTCTCGCTCACGCGTTGCGGTACCAGGTCTTATAAGGTTGGCTGGGTAAAGGGGAGGGGTCACGGGAAGAGGCGGCAGGTGTGCCTGGTGTTCCGCGCACAGCCTTGTGTGCCTCGCAGTCCCGACCTTCAAAACAGCAGTCTTTCCCCTGACGCAGCTTCGCCTAACACTAGGCAGATTCCCAGCAAAGTCCAAGGGCACAGATTCCACTAACTCCTTAGCGAGCGGCTCCCGCGGAGCGGGGGCCGCGAGGAGTTATCAGAGGCGGTGATGAAGGGGAGGGGTCACGGGAAGAGGCGGCAGGTGTGCCTGGTGTTCCGCGCACAGCCTTGTGTGCCTCGCAGTCCCGACCTTCAAAACAGCAGTCTTTCCCCTGACGCAGCTTCGCCTAACACTAGGCAGATTCCCAGCAAAGTCCAAGGGCACAGATTCCACTAACTCCTTAGCGAGCGGCTCCCGCGGAGCGGGGGCCGCGAGGAGTTATCAGAGGCGGTGATGAAGGGGAGGGGTCATGGGAAGAGGGGGCAGGTGTGCCTGGTGTTCCGCGCACAGCCTTGTGTGCCTCGCAGTCCCGACCTTCAAAGCAGCAGTCTTTCCCCTGACGCAGCTTCGCCTAACACTAGGCAGATTCCCAGCAAAGTCCAAGGGCACAGATTCCACTAACTCCTTAGCGAGCGGCATTTCCAGTAGACAGCGCTTACCTCTTCTCTACCACAGAATTTTTACTTTCGCCGATAAAGTAGCACTTCCCTTTACCTTACCCTTCTCTCAAGCTTATGTTAAAATTTATTACTCTCCTCGGGTAGACTTTTAAGACAGAATACGCAATGATCCCTGTACTCAGACCCAAGATTTCATGGGTTGCCCTCGCTATTCATTCATCACTTTTACACGTAAAGGTCCCTAAATTTGTAACATACGACAATGTCACCACTTTAAAACAGACTATGTGATGTGTGACTTCACTTGCCACACTTCCTTTGCCTGCAGACAGAGTGACCAGCTTCCCGCACTTTCCGGAAGCCTTTTCCAGACTACATATAATGTAATACAAACTCAACAGATTATAGTTCAAAAGTTCTGTACATCAAAATTCTATATATTCTAATCTACACATCATATATCCTAGTCAACCTATAGCAACCTATGCTCTGCTACCAAGAAATAATGATGCAGCGCAGCTCCAAAAATTCTTCATAAACCACCTTAACCCACGGAGAAATTCACTATTTTCTTACAACTGGGCCCATAACTCTTACCTTTCATTCACTCACACATTTATTTTACTCCGAGGATTCAGTGAAGACCTAAAAGGAGAGACGCGGTGCTATAGCGGAGTGTCTAAACTTAAAATGTATACATTATTTACAGCTGCAGTTTTATTTTAATACCATGTTTTTTTCTAAAAGAAGGATTTAAAACACCCCACTATTCATTTCTTTGATGGATCCGCTAGTAAATGTTAACTAAAGGACAACAAGACCTGCTTAATTCTCCATCTATTTAATTTTTATTTAGAGATTAAATCTACTAGCATGATCTATACGTTTTTACTCGAAGAAAATGATTCAGTTATGCATTAATAATCCTGAAAGAAAGGTTAAATTCAAAAAATTTATTTATAAGCATGACAGTTTAGGAAAATAAGAAAACATATATTACTGAAATGTAGAAACGCAGACATTAGCACAAAAGCAAAATAGTTCCCAGAGAAACGCCTCTCTATCTCTCTCGATGTTCTCTTCCCATATGACTTTGCACCCCTTCAAAAGTTAAAGTTCAGAAAAATGTCAAAGTCCATGCGCCATAAGGGAAATTGCGCAGACCGACAGCATCTCGGGGTGCAAAGATCAGGTCAAAAAGCAAGCTCTCTTCAAAGTCCCAAGTGTCCTCTTTTATACCCTTTTTTCATTAACTTATCTGTCTAAATTCATAACTCTTATGTCCTAAAATGTCCGTGATTGGTCAATTTAGAGTTGGATGAGCATCACCTCATCGCTTTACTGTTCAATTTGTGGGGAGTCATCATTATGACACAAAAAATAGTGGTGCTATTGTTCTAATTTTACTTCCTTGAAGTGTCCTTTAAGTTGTTATTCGAGTTCCCATTCCCACGAGTTAACATGCTGACTTCAACAAACTTGGTATGTTCCCCATGAGGCAGGGCACGCTGTCCTTGACCCATACTGCTCAGGCACAGGCAGCTTATATCTCCAGTTGGCGCATGTGTGCTTCGACCGCCACCTCGGAATTAGAGTCAGCTTCCATTTTGTTTGCTCACACAGGCCTCAATTTAGGAACTATTACAGAAACAAACACAAATAAAACATACATTTACAAAATAAAGCCTTTCTGTTTACCTCCCCCTTCTAATATTAACTCAGTTAGTATTTACCTAGCTTTAAGCAACACAGATGCGTGTGTTTACTTACCAATTTTCATGATATATGCCACAAATAAACAGACTAAAAGCACATTCATGCAATTTTTCAATTAGATTATGACAAATGTGTACATTTTATGACACAATATACAACAAATTAGTAAATTATGGTTGGCAATTTCATGCAAATTAGTATCCCACGTGTACTTGTGTGTGTGCATTCTATTCTATGTTGGTTAATTTCAAAACCACACGTTTAGTACATATTACTGTTACAGATAGTTAATTTTACAAGGGGTATACAAAAATGTTGTTTCCACCTTGCTCCATCACAGGTCTCTCTGCAGATCTCTGTTGGTAGTGTAAACTCTTCACCTCCAGCGAGTACCAGCAAACAGTAACACTTTGATACCTCTTTTTTTTGGAGGAGATTTTGATGTAGCGTTTCCTCCCATGCACAATCCCCTTTCCCATCTTTCCCAGGAGCTCTTGCCTATCTTGAAAGTTGGTAATAGTTGAACTTGGACAAGCTGCTCTTTGTAATAACTGCCACCGATTCCCAGGGAATAAGTCCATAAGCCTCTACCAATTGACCCCACTTTATTACTCCTCCCTCTATCAATAGTGTTGATAACTTTTCTTTCAGACATTCTGGGGTTCCTGAAGAGTCCCATATTGGGGAAAAAGTACTATAGCAGGGTATTCCTAGTGTCGGCCTAATTTGGTACCATAGCTTGCATGCAGCTTGTAATATCTTCAGCCTAACTTTTTAAAAGGGTTTCGGATTCCCACATTTATAGAGAAAACAATTTTCTTCCACGGGTAAGCTTTTCATCATGGCTTGGAAAAGTGGGTTAAGAGTAAAATTCCCTAAAATCTTATGTTCTTAAACTGAAAAGCCTGGCAATACTGATAGAAGTCTTGACTTGCAATACACACCTGCTCTTTCTTTCTACATAACTTCTTCCAAGCAATTCTCACTACTTTCGAGGCCCAAATAAAGCTACACAGCTTCTCTTGCAATATCTGAACCAATCTGGATTACATTCTAGTGGTAATGCATTGAATACAAATGAAAATGTCTGCAGTATTGACATTTATAAAATATTTGAGCTTCCTAGGAAATTATAATAGAAGACCTCTCCACACTTTTAGTTACTTCTTAGTTTCGTCGTTACTTTTTAAAAATTCAACTGAGACATTGCATCAAAATATTTCACCCCCGAACCCCCAAATATCTTATTTTCTTTTTACCAATGGGCTACTGCAACAGGTGTTCCACTCCATGACTTATGTTTTTTGTTGGTTAACTAAGTAAGCCAAGCTGTTTCCAAACTAGTCCAAGGCATTCAAGATTGTTGGAAGAGAACCTGCCTAGTCTCTTGTTGATATTATTTTGTTGTCGGCATGTAGTGCCACTTTTTTCTCCCATCCATGATGTTCGAAAGGGATAATACTCTGGCTCACGCTAATTGAGTTTGCTAAAGGTTAAATATAAAATTAAAGAGCAATTATGACAACGGATACCCTTGGCGCATCCCTCTTTTGATGCTTATCTTTTCTGTAAAGTTGCCTTTTACCATGATCTTAGTGTTGGGGTTTATATAGGGATCCTACCACCCTTGAGAAAACCTCACCCAAGTCATATTGTTTAAACACATTGTAAAAAGGGACAGCTTACCCCATCAATCGCTTTAGCACCATCAAAAGTATCGTCAGACGGATGTTATTGTTTGGGTGTGCAGCGAAGCACTCACCTGAAAACCAGGACTGTCTGCTGATGCGATGACTAATTCTCCAACCCTCCCAGAACACCTCTTAGTGCTGCTGATGAGAACAGGCGTCCTGGCAGGTGCACCAGGGGAAAGGGGATTAGACCTAGAAGACAGAGAAAAAGAAGACACAGCTCAGCTCTGCCACTTGAACCAGCCAAGTTCCTTGTTCTGAACTTGCAGAGTAACCATTTATCTTCTTTACCTTTAAAAAAGGGTAAATGTTATAAGTAGGGCTCCGGGTTTTATGGTATAACTATCTCAACGGACTAATCTCAAATATAAGGCTATCTAATTACCTCTGGTATGGATTGTTAATTCACCGTTGTTTTTTGAGAACTGTATGAATTCTTTTTTCTTCCCTTAAAACTCTTTAGTTCAATTAGATAGTCACAAAAAGTTTGACAATTGGGGCTAAAAATAAGGAAATAAATATCTATGAAGATATGAACGCTTCTTGATTAAACATAATCATATTCATCTATATTGAACTTTCTCACCTGTATTTCACATGTAATACTATCAGGATTAAATGTATGCGCTGATGCTTCTCAAGCGCATGCAAAGATATGTAGAGCAGAGCCTGCTTACAATTTCTGATAAAAAAATAATATATGTCCTCAAACGCGCATTCAATTAAAATTATACCTAAGTAACAGAATTTGGCTTTCAACATAAATGAATACAAACTTTAAGAGTAAAATGTTCACTTAGCAGACTCAATGCAGTCAATGTCTTTCACGAGACTGTCCGTATAGTTGGAGCCGGCATAACAACTTGAATGCAGACTTTGAAGCGTTGTTCAGTCCAGGTCTTCGACTGGCGGTGCAGGATTCCAGTTGAGATGACGAAATCAGAAACCTCCCTCGAACGACACGGCATGACAGGGAAAAGTAAAGAAATGTCGAACAAGTAAATGCCTGCCCTAGTGGTAAAGGGGAAATCAGATTAATTACTGGATATAGCAGACAGGCAAAGCACATTAAGAAAATCATCCAAAAAGAATGGTCCATTATCCTTACTGACTTAACTCTTAAAGAGGATGTTCCCACCACTCCCACAGTTACCTTTAGAAGAGCATATTCTGTGCGTAACGAGCTAGTGAAGAACAGTCCAGAAACCAGGTGAACAGGTAACTGGTTGTCACGATGTAAAGGTTTTTTTAAAAGTAGCTCAAGCCCACCTTGTAAGTTCGGCGTAAACACCACCACATACCTAACTCCTTTTTCAGATGACCCCATCGCTCTAAAAGCTCACTATGCTTGCCGTACAGAGTTTGCTGTCTATGTTTTAAGATGTAGTTGCAATCTATACTACGTAGGCAGCACAAAATTACAGGTACATGTACAGATCCTCCAACATCTGAGAGCGATCGTGAACTCCAACCCTGCCTACCCAGTTGCTCGGCATTTTAAGACCACACATGACAACAACCTCAGCTGCTTACAGTATTTTGTTATTAATGCCGTGGCACCCAATAAAAGGAGTGGCAATAGGGGGATAACCCTATGTCAGCTGGAGTCACGTCATATAGTGGAATTAGATTGTAAGTCGCCGATGGGGCTCAATTTAGGAGAAGACCTTTACAATTACGTATAAATGGGGGTTCCCTGTCCTAGCTTAGGTTTCCATGATGTATTGTTTATCTTTTTCCTCACCCCATATTTCCTGAATTAATCAGTTGGAGATTTTATCTCCTTTGATATTTTGATATTTCTCCAATGGAGTTGTATGTCTGCCATATTTCAGAGACATTTTGTGATGTATTTGCATCCAGCCTTTGATAGGATCTAAATGGTGTTTTGCTTATATAGTCCATGATCACGTGCATATAACATATGGATTTATCCGAGGCATTATTGAGCGATTTTCCACGTGATCACAGAGAACGTAGATTCTCAGTTATCCCTTTGTGTATATATATTGTGTATATATATTTTATGTAGGGGGTTCTGCTGCCATTTTCCCCATACCTATATTTGTTAGTATATATCTTTTTGTATTCATTTTTTGAGCACTTGAGCACCACTATTGCATACATTATTCTTTTTTGAGCACTATAGACATGGGAAGAATGTATACATTGTGGATTATGATGATAGGAATGAGCATCCAGCTGTATGCCATCTTTTAGGAACTGAAATCTATATCAGTTTGAAATTGGAAGATATTTTATTCCAGCATATTTGCATAGCAATTGTTGCACTAATATTATGATCCATCCCAGTGTATTTGCACAACTATATTTGCACTAAAAATCAAGATTTTTCCTGATGAATTGGTTGCACAAAGAGCATATTTTTTAACGTTTCCATACATATAGCGTCTTTTGCACATCAAATTGCATTTACTTACGAATGTCCTTCATGCATTTTAAAATAGTATTTTTCACTTGCATTTGATGTATATATAATGTTTTATAACAAGTCATTTTGCACTGAATGTACGCATGCATCTGGACATCACATGATATAAGACATATAGACGCATTTGCATTTGAGCGTGAATGCTAACATTTGTGTACTGATTTCTCTTTTAAACATGAGATGTATTGGTCAACATGTATTTGTATAGTTGTATGAATATTTTTGGAGGCAAATCATATTTTAGGATGGTTTCACGTTGTTAAGATATACTAGAAAGAAGAAGTCTGCTTACTTACAGTCTTTTTCCATTTCCATGACGTTATTTGACATACCTGGTTGGTGCCAAATATGTGTTTTAAATTGCATGTTTATGCTTCCCGTTTTTTGAATGAACAAGGACACAGCCCTGTGTCCGAAACGCATCTGAGGCAAGCACCGTTCCACCACAGCAAAAGAAATAAAAATGGAAATCTGGCAACAGCTAATTTTGTGTCCGTGATCCCGTTTGTGTGAGGAGGCACTAGGGAAAAGTGAAGTGGATATATATATATATATTCACTGAAAAAAACCATAGGTTTCAGACATGTTATAGTTAGGAATTAGCATTTAAAAAACCTTAGAAATTCACTGAAAAAAACATAGGTTTTAGGGGTGTTATAGTTATTTGCACATTTCACTCGTACAAAACCATTGACATTCCCCTGTTATTGTTAGTTGTACTAACTATAACTCGCGTTCCCGCAATCCACTGCTAATTATGTCACATATTACATCATTCATGACATGGTCAGTGAAATCACTGATGACATCACTGATGGCTAGTTGGCCGCCAGGGGACCTCAGGGTTCAAGGGTACTTAATCCCCCAACTTAAAATGCGCCACGGGGCGCGTTTGCACAGTGGTGAAGGTAGGGGGCAGGGCCTGAGGTAATATGTGTGCAAACGCGCCCTGTGGCACGTTTTAAGTTGGGGAATTAATTAATCTTCAATCCAGAGATCCTCTGGGGGCCAACTAGCCCACCAGGTACCTCCAGTATGCGCCAGGGAGCTAGGTTGCAGAGAGGTGTTCAGAGGCCACGCTCCTTTTTACAACACTCTGCAACACTCTGTGTGTGTGTAATTTAATAGCTGCCTGCTAGCTGCAAACTACCAGTGGCTTTCTTCGAATGGGAATCCTGTAATAGTTGATGTTTTAGCAGCCGTTCCCGGTCGCAAGGAAAGCCCACCGTTGGTATGCGGGTCTTAGCAGGCACCTACCCGGTGTCAGAGCTATGGAAGGAGGTCGAGCCATCATCACTGCAGGGAGTCGAAGGCTTGTTTCACTGTGGCTGCAAAGAAGTGTGGCTGGTGACTGTCAGTGGCTTTCTGGAATGGGAATCCTGTAATAGTTGATGTTTTAGCGGCCGTTCCGGTCGCAAGGACAGCCCACCGTTGCTATGCGGGTCTTAGCAGGCACCAACCCGGTGTCAGCACTATGGAAGGAGTTCGAGCCATCGTCACTGCAGGGAGGCAAAGGCTTGTTTCACAGTGACTGCAAAGAAGCGTGGATGGTGACTGTCAGGCGCTACATCTACCCAATGGGGACAATACTTTCTGTTTAATTGAATAAGAACAGTGCGCCCACTTGGGACAATCATAAACCTACAACATCCAGAAGGCCGTGTTTTCGGCCACACCTACATTGGCAGGTGTTTTAAATTGAATAGTGCGCAAGCGCTAGTGCTTTCTTTTCATCACGCCACGGAAGAAGGGACTTGGTTTTCCCAAAACGAGTCTGGCATTTCCTTTGATGTGTGTTCCTGTCCAGTTTGCAGCTAGCAGGCAGCAATTAAATTACGTGATGAACTAATATATATCACGGAGCACTCACTGGGTCACTCTAAATATTTATTTGCATCTTTAGGATCAGCATGACGCGTTTCCGCATTTAGCCTTTATCAAATGCCATGAACTGTTTTTGACAGCATGCACTTGCAATTGGTTAAAATACTGTATCCCCCATTCTCATTTGTGGATCCCTGGCCAATGAGAGGACTGATTTTTCCACTGTCTTTTCCTCTCCCTTCCGACATCGCAACTCTGTCTACGATCTGATGAGTCTGCATAAGGGCTCCAATGCCCCATTTCTATTCCCCAATGGGCTGACTTGAATAGAAGTGACGTTGTCATACAGGTAGGATTTAAATTATGATCCTTGAAATCTCCTCATATTTACTTGACAAGAATTGTTTTTAAACCTATAAATAGGGTGAGCCAAGTTGTCATTCAGTGAGCTCTACAAAGCTGGTACTGTGGCCTGCAGTACAATTTGTTGTCCCCACAAATTATTCCAGCAGGAGCTTGTTTGCAAGAAGCTCCAGAAATCCCAGAGTACTGTGTTGCATTCCAACAAACTGCTCCCAGTATAGTTCTCAGATAGCAGTGATGTGTATGTGCTCATTACAGTTCATAATGAGAGCACTTCCCCATCACGGTTTGGGGTCAGATGGCTGAAGTCCACAAGCCCACCTGTATACTTGATTGCAACAAGTAGATGTGCGAAGTGAAGAAGAATGATCAGGTTCTTCAGTCATACAATGCGAGTTGTAAAACTAGCTTTTGATATAAGAACCTATTTACCCATCTGATCCAGATGGCAATATACAATGTGTATGTTGTTTATAGCCAGACAATCACAGGAAGACTCATGTCTTTCCTTGACATTCAGTTGTCTGTGATTGAAAGTCTCACTGCTACAGAAGAAGCAGCCTTCACTTCATGTGTTCTGGAGGATGTGGCAAGGCTGCAGGAGCGACACTTTGCTGATTAAATTCCTGCAACACCCAAAAAACGAGCGACCATGTTGTCGTTGTAAAGTATGCTCGAAGTAGGGAAAGACGCAGGGGACTTGTATTTTCTGTCCCCAGCGCCCAACTCAGCCCACCTTGTGTTTTCCTACTTGCTTTATGCTGTATCATACTAAAGCAAAGTATTGGGAAATTGACTGAGGTGGAGCTGCCATTAGGTTAAACTTTCAATTTCTGTGAATGGATACCTACTCTTTGTCGGCCACTACTTCGCTAGGCATGCAGCTGCAGAATTTTAGTTCCTCTACTTCAGGAAATCTTGGATGCCTTGAGACATTTAGGTGTTCTGTTCGCCGATTGACAAGTGCATTATTGATGGGGCTCCCGGTTTTATGGTATTTACATTTATTCATATTTATTTTTTGCTGATTTTACCTGTATTTATCCATATTTATTTTAGGCTTTGTGAAAAAATTAAGTTGAAATTTGTATATTTCCGCATATATTTAACCAGTTAATGTACACTCTTGCCTGAAAGCCTGAAAGGTTTCAATGAGATCTACACACTCAGATGATAAAATACACACTTATAAGAGAACTTGCATCTTTAAGTATAAAGGTTGTGCAAATCTACTGCTTTTTAAGGACACAATATGTTGAATGATGATTGTTTTCACATCTTTAGTTATGATGTGAAAACAATCATCATACAAGATATTGTGCCCTGTACCATTTTCAATACCATTGGGTATGATGGAAGTTAGTAATCTGGTTTCCACGCTGTCAAAGTAAAAGTGTTGGTGAATGAGTCCCACAGGACATTTGTTAGGCTTATTACTTTAGGGAACTTAGGGCCTCATGTAGGTAAATAGTATTTACCGATTCGTAAATACCGAATTTTACCGATTCGGTATTTACGAATCGGTAAATGCTATGTAGTTAAGAAATCGGTAAAAATTACCGAATCGTTAAGATTCGGTATTTACCGAATCGGTATGTACCGATTCAGTAATTACTATTCATTCCTATGAGCCTGAAGGCCCATAGGAATGAATGTCAATTACCGAATCGGTAAATACCGATTTGGTAAAGGGGGAAAACATTGAAGGGTGGCAGGGTGTCACTTTGACACCCTGTTGCACCCCTCAATTGTTTATGGGTGCACATGTTGCAGACATACATTTCCTAAGGGCATGTATGTCTGAAACATGGCACTGAAGCAATTTGCATTAAATTGCTTTTTTTTCTCGTTATTTAAAACCAACTTGTAGTTGGTGGTAAATAACGAATCCTAACATGGGATAAGCACTCATTTAAGTGCTCTCTACATTAGCAATTTGGTCATTTACCGAATTGGTATTTAAGAAATCGGTAATTTACCGATTCCTTAAATTACCGATTCGGTAAATTACTGAATCCCCAATTTCGGCCCCCTACATAAGAAAAGTCCATTACCGGTTGGTAACGGCCAAAATTCGTTAATTTCGGAAGTTACAGACCGGTAATGAGCCACCTACATCTGGCCCTTAGACAATATTCACCAGCATGTTTGCCTTAGTTTCAAAGGTAGATATGCTCTATCAGTTTGAGGAATGGCTTTGCGGCATACTTGGACACCCCGCAACTTGCATCCACAAATTGGAAGTAGTTAGATTTAGCACAGATTCACTTGACAATTAGACAGAATTATTCAGGACTCTAATGAGGACTGACACATGAATGTGTAAGAAAAGCATAGGGTAGGTGTGCTTTCCCAGGAATATTATAGAGGTAGAAGCCAATAGTAAAGATTGTACAGATACACGTCAAGACTTCATCTTCACCTATGGATTCAAATCCATTGGTGCCACACTCACATTAAATTACAATAGTTCGTATGGGTAATATTTGACCTAATTGTCAAGTTCATCCTCGACCAGAACTTAGTAGATGTTCAGTTTGCTGTATGATAAGTGTATTGCAGGCACAGCAATGCACATAACGGTGGATGCTATGTTTTCAGGGACTATTGTGTTTCACATTCTACCGTTCTTCATAGTTTATGATGTTCTCTTTAAACAACGTTGTTACATTTCCAGCATGTTTGCCTTATTTTCAAAGGTACATATTCTCACTCAGTTCGAGGAATGGCTTTGTGGCATACTCGAACACCCCCCAACTTGCATCCACAAACTAGATGGAGTTGGATTTAGCACAGTGAGTGCGCTAAAGGCGAATTAAAATATGTCTTCCTGAGCTTCATGTGGTTGTCATGAGAGCAATTAGCAAAGGTTCACTCTGTATGCGTTTAGTAATGTTCAGAAAAAAGGAGGTGGATACTTGACAGGTGGTAAAATGTAGTCAAGCCCATTATGTCTTGTGGCATACATATGTGATGGGTCCTTGCATGGCAGTGGTATGTTGAGTGCGATTGGGCCTGTGGCTGACAGTATGAAAGTCTTGTGTGTGTTACGTGAATGGCATGTGAATGGACCATAAAGCAGTTGGTGCCCTGAAGTGGCTTTATGGCTCACATTCAGAAGACTTGGGGGAAGATTTACAAGTCCATTGCGACACTTTTACACCGCTGTTGCGTCACTTTTGTGGCGCAGCGGCTGCGTAAACCATGCGCCATGTTGCACCTTATTTACAACATGATGCATCTAGGGAGATGCGTCCCGTTGTAAAGCCCTGCGCCACATTAAACCTGCATCAGGTTTAATGTATGCAGGGTTGGCGTTCCGTTAGAAAAAGATTGGGAAAAGTGACGCAGTGAAATCTATAAGATTTCACTGAGTCACGTTTCCAACGCGGCTGCATCAAATCCCTGCACCTGCTTGAAGCAGGCGTAGGGTGTGACGCAGCATGTTAGGTATTGGCAGCCCCTGAGCATTGCTGAAGTTGCGTCACACTTGCGACACGACTCCAGCAATGCGTCGCCCTTACGCTATCAGATGCATCACGCATCTGTTTATCCCTGCACCACGATGCGCCGCATTGTAAATGCGGCGCATCTGTGGTGGCGCAAGGGTAAACTTGCGTGACGCATCTTACATGGCGCATCCCTGTTCATATGCAGGGATGCGCCAGCCCTTGTAAATATGCCCCTTGGTTTCAATATTTAGATACCTTAATAAGTATTTGTGCTTGTAGCCAGTGTGTCTGGAGGTGATAAAACCAACCCTCAATCTCTACACATTTTGGCCCTTCCCTGTCACAGGCACTTGGCCAACTCACACCAGTGAGGTATTATACTCAGTAGACCGACGAGAACACCGGGTGGTATGAAATTTTTGCCCGTGCGGTAAACCCACTTGGGACGGGCAGAGTTCACGAAGTTGGAATTCCACACTATGAAGGAATAAAACTCAATGAATTTCCACGGAGTTCTGCTCTGCTGATCTGAATGGAAAATCGCAAACACATTTCCCTATTTTTGAAATGTGGTAGATGGGACTATTTTGAGCATGAATTTGATTCTCCCATTTCATGTATTCAAGTGATTTCTGGTGGATCTGGGATAAAATGCAGAGCAGAAATGCACCTACACATGGGTTCGCACTTTAAACTTTACACTTCTGCCTCAATAACTTAAAATAAATCAATAACATCCCTTGTAGGCAGATTCCTATCTTCAAAATACTGCAGACACAAAATGCAGTCCGGGTGGAGTATGAAAGAGGGGCATCTGACTTTGTTTAATGTTAGCTGTTCTTTAGGAAATCCTGAAGGAAGTCGAGCGGGAATTGAAAATGATTTGTTCATAGCCCCATATACATAACAGAGCCGGGCTATTTTCAGCAGTCCATGAGGAATTATCCAGTTCAACTGATTTGTGAAGCTGCACCTAAACTATGAAGCTGAATCTATGTGAGATATATTACAAATTCCTGTTTTTTAACTTATTTTCAACCTGATATCTGGCGACTACAGCCCAATATCTCCTCAGAAATGAATTCTGAAAATGTCTTTGGTCTGAGATTGACAAGTAACCTCGGTACTCCATAACAAAGAGTTCTCTGATCCGTCCAAGCTCGCCGACTCTATTGAAACCTGGTTTCACCTTTAGTTCTCCTCCTTTACAATTACCTGCATCAAGGTGCCTCCATGCTCCAAAACCATAAGCAAGGCAAGACTCGCCTCCAACATTTGCAGTCACGCCAGAGATACCAAGCAACAAACACAGGGGCATATTATCAAGGGGATTTATCTCCGCTTTTTTGGCTTTAAAAGCCAAGAAAGCGGAGATAAAATTATCTCCCTATTACCTAGCTGTCGCTAACACCAGTTAGCGACAGCTAGTAGGAGACAGTGACCATCTTGGGCCCCACTTTGCATGTCAGTGATATTTATCACTAATGACATGCAAAGTGGGCGTGCAGTCGCTAACATCGCTATCTCCTATTACCAACTTTTGGAGATATTCGCGCTAAGCGCGAATATCTCCAAAAGCTAACACCTGCCCTGAGCAGTTCTTAGCCATGTTATCCAATGGGAGGTGGATAACATGGCTAAGAGCATAGCTCGGTAATGCATGAATATCGCAGACTTTTCAGCGATATTCATGCATTGCGGCCGTTTTTTATCACATTTGCGATAAACCTTGGTAATACCAAGGTTTATCTGCGATAAAAATCGCCTCAGCGCATCGGTAAAATTTCTTGGTAATATGCCCCACAGTGCACTCAGAGAATGAGATTTAAAGGACACCCGAAATTATTACAGAGTGCTCTTTATACACCACAATTAATTTAAAAGCACTCGCTCTCACACCGCCATCCGAGTCCCCAGTGTGCGCCCAAGCCGAACCTCGCTTTATCTTCAGTTGTAGTCCAGGCAACACCAGCCAGTCTCCCGAGAACATGGGTTGAAGATTATTTAAATAGGAGTAGCAAGTCACTAACTATAGCCCAGTATACAAATTAATGCGTACTCTTCATTGGTCAGTTAGAACGAGTCTGAGCGTTTGTGCATCAGTCAAGTTCCGGTTTTAGCCACTCTGCTTAATGGGATATTTAGTTTCATTGGCCCTAACATTTTAAAAGGTTGTAGGTTTGATTTTTCAGCTGGGGTTTTGGTTTCTCATGCATGTAAGCTGAACACTGCTCCAAGCGGAGTCCGGAGTTCCAAAACTCTGTGAACTCCGCCGACGGAGCAGAGTTCATTGCACACCCTTTGAATCCACACCGAAATGTAAGGAAAATGTGATTTGTTTTTAGCTAAATTTGAGGTTTGCAGGGGATTCTGGGTAGGATAACATTAGGGGATCCACACAAGCCACACCTCCATGGACTACCCCGGGTGTCTAGTTTTCAGAAATGTCTGGGCTTGGTAGGTTTACCTAGATACCTGCCGAGCCCAGGATCAAAAACACAGGTGACTCCCTAACAAAACCAGGTCTTTTTGTGATCAATAATTTTTAAGTTTCCGCAGTATGTTTTGGGCCCTTCCCTGTCACGGGCACTAGGCCTTCCCACACAAGTGAGGTACCATTTTTATCGGGAGAGGGGCAGCACTCTCAGAAGCGTATTAACGTACGCTTAAGGCATTTCTCCGTTGTTTCCAGCCTTGTTCATCTTGAGCAGTTTAGTCAGCTGCCAACATTATTCATTCGGAAGCATGGTTAGTGCACCATTGGAGGGAATACCGTCACCTGATGCACACCATTTAATTCTGTGGTCACATTTCATATTGGATTAGGATAATCTCAGGAGAGAAGCAGACTTATTGACCTCCCACGTTGGTTATTCTAGGCAGGAGGTCTGACCACTGAATCCTTTCAGCAGACCAGCCCTGATGAAATCGCAGAGATACCTCCCAGAGACGACAAAACACATGTTGGCTAAAGGAAGGTCGCATGAAGAAAATAAAATACAACAATAGAAGAAAAGAAATCTCTTATGCCTATTACAATTTCTGGTTTTAAAAATGTGTTGATTGACTTGAATGGTGTGTGCTTCATGCAATTAGACATTGCTTCTCAATCTCAGGATTGTACCAGGGGAGTGGGGTGTATACTCCCATCATTGAATGCAACGCGGAAGAAAACCCTAATCTTGAATATACATATGTGACAACTATATAAGCGCCTGACACCTCACATACACCCAGTTCTGCAACTATATTTATCGGGAGACTTAGTGGAATGCTGGGTGGACAACGTTTGAGGCTCCCCACAGATTTCAGTACTTTCCATCACTTAAATGTGTAGAAAATTACTTTCTTTAGCTAAATTTGACATTTGCACAGGAATCTGAGTAAGAAAACAAGCCACAACCCCCTGGACTTAATCAGAAGTCTAGTTTTTAAAGATGTACAGTTTTGTTAGGTTACACCAGTTGCCGGCAGTGCTAGGGTCCATAATCCACAGCTAGGCACATTGCAAACAAAAAGGTCAGTTTCTACTGGAAATGTGATGTATCCACGTTGCATTATGGGCTGTTTCCTGTTGCGGGCACTATTCCTACCCGCACAAGTGAGGTACCATTTTTATCGGGAGACTAAGAGAAATGCTGGGTGAGTGGACGTTTGTGGCTCCTCTCAGATTCCAGAACTTTCCATCACAAAAATGTGAAGAAAATGTGTTTTTTAAAATAAAGTTTGAGGTTTGCAAGGGATTCTGGGTGACAGAACCAGGAGAGAGTCACACAAGTCACCACATACTGGATCTCCCTGGGTGTTTATTTTAAAATATACAGGTCTGCTAGGTTTCCCTAACTGCCAGCGGAGCTAGGCTCCAAATTTCCACAGGTAGGCACATTGCAAAAAAGGGTACATTTTCACTGGAAAAATGTGATGTGTCCAAGTTGAGTTTTGGGCCATTTCTTGTCATGGGCACTAGGCCTACCCACACAAGTGGGATACCATTTGTATCGGGAGACTTAGGGAAATGCTGGGTGTGTGGAAGTTTGTGGCTCCTCAGATTCAAGAACTTTCCATCACAGAAATGTGATAAAAATGTTTTTTTATGCAAAGTTTAGGGTTTGCAAGGGATTATGGGCAACAGAACCCGATGAAAGCCACACAAGTCACCCCATCCTGGATTCCCCATGGCATCTAGTTTACAAAAATGTACAGGTTTGCTAGGTTTTCCTAGGTGCCGGCTGAGCTAGGGTCCAAAATCCACAGCTAGGCTTTTATCAAATAAATGGTCAGTTTTCACTAGAAAAATGTGATGTGTCCACATTGTGTTTTGGGCCAATTCCTGTTGCTGGTACTAGGCCTACCCACACAAATGACGTACCATTTTTATAAAGAGATTTGGAGGAATGCTGGGGGGAAAGAAGTGTGTGCCTCCCCTCCGATTCCAGAACTTTCCATTACAGAAATGTGAGAAGAATGTGTTTTTTCAGACAAATTTTGAGGTTTGCAAGATATTCTGGGTAACATAACCATGTGAGAACCACACAAGTCACCCCATCTAGGATTTCCCTGTGTGTCTAGGTTTAAAAAATGTGCAGGTTGGTTAGGTATCGCTAGGTTCTGGCTGAGTTAGGGCCCAAAATCCACAACTAGGCATATTGCAAAAAAAGGGTAATTTTTCTGGGGAAAATTGTGATGTGTCCATGTTGCGTTTTGTGTGGGTTTCTGTCACAGGCACTAAGCCTACCCACACAAGTGAGGTCCGTTTTTTGTAGAAACTTATGGAAATACATAATAGTAGAACAATTTACTTTCTCTGCATTTCTGCTATCCAAATGTAAGACAGTGTGTAAAAAATAAGTAATTTCCAGAAACGCCCTCTAATTCACATGATAGTCCAGGTACCCACATATTCGGAGATGTATAAATAACCACTGCTTCTAAACTCCATGTGTTGTTCCCATTTTGGAAATACGTAGTTTTCCTTGATACCTATTTTTCACTGTTTATATTTTACCAAATGAATTGCTGTATACTCGGTACACAATTGAAACCCATTGCAAGGCGCAGCTCAGTTATTGGCTCTGGGCACCTTGGGTTCTTAGTGAACCTTCAAGTCCTATATATTCCCCAACCAGAAGTGTCCGGCAAACATACCAATATATTGCCTTTAAAATTTTGCAACACTTAGAAGAAGTTACAGGTAAAAATGCAGGAACAAATGTCTGTTTTTTTAAAACTCATTTTTAATACTTTTTTTTATTTCAACTGTTACTGTCAATAGGAGAACCTTGAGGAATCTACACAACTGCAAATGACTTCTTGATGAATTCAGAATTCTGTCTACATTTCAGATATGTATAGCTTACTGGGATCCATTATTGGTTTCATAGCCATTAATACCACTCACTGGAAGGAGGTTGAAAGCCCAACTAAAATGCCAAAACTGTGAGCAAAATGTTGTTTTTCTGACAAAAGTCTGCCTGTTCATAAAAGCTGGGAAGATGGTTAATTAAGCACCAGAAACCCTTTGTTGAAACCCCCAGCAGGGAAGAAAATGCTTTCTACTTCTGCACTTTTTTCCCATTTTTCCCCAACAAACCAAAGATTAGCTGTATTTTGGCTAATTTCTCTGTCGCCTTCAGGGAAATCCACAAACCCTGGGCACCTTTAGAATCACCAGGATGTTGGAAAAGAAAGGACATACATTTGGCATGGATACTTTATGTGGGAAAAAAAGTTATGAAACCCAAAGCACAATCTACTTCAAAAAGCCAAAAAAGGGCTCAGCACTGGGGGAGGGGGAGGGGGAGGGGTTGGAGGGGGGGGGGGGGGGAGGCACTGAGGTTAAGGGTTAAAAAGGGGGCCAACTTATCATCTAGAGCAATATAATACTCACTTGGAACAATGTCTGGCCCAGCTGCTTTCCTCTTTTTAGTTTTCTAATAATGTTAATTACTTCTTCAATACTTATCTCTTAGTTTAAGCCTTTTCTCTGATATGCTAGTAGGATTGGATCCTCTATTGTACTAAGATGGCTCTTAATTTTCCCTTTAGTCACTTCTTGATCTTCTTTGTACAGCTTTTGAAAAAATTAGTGAAATACTGCTCCATCTCCTGATCTTCTGTGGATGTTTACCAGTATCTTCCAATTGAATGGCTTGAATCCTATTTCTTGTTTGGTCTATCTTGATTTTCTACGCCAATAATTTGTCATAGCACTCTCCATATTCATAACGGGAGAGATTACTGGCTTCCCATCTTCTACTGATTATGGTTTCTAGAGTATAGGCCAAATCGGCTAAACACCCTTTATTTGTTCTATAGCCTCTAGTTCTTGACAGCCACAAGTATGCTCTGCTTCTCCAACTTAGGGCCGGATTACGATGCGGTTTTGGAAATCATTGGTTTGGGAATGGAGTCTGACTGACTCGGATTGGGAGAGTCCAACCGACTGATTACGATGCATCCGGATGCTTCCAGATACGACTCGGTCGGACTCCCATTGACTTCAATGAGAGCCTATCTTCTGACCGAATGCAGAGGCTACCATTGAAGAAAGAGGCAGCTGGGGAAAATCATGCACCCTGAGGCAGGCTCCCCTGGTGCCTGCCACATTGTACCTGGCTGGTAAGGGGTGACCCATGGGTACCCCCATGGGCCCAATTGGGAACGCTCCGGGTACAGGGGGGCCTGCTACAGGCCCCCAAAGTCTAATTCTGAGTGCCAATTTGAGTTAGATGGCACGAATCGGAAAGGCTGTCCGAATCCAGCATCGCAATCGGTCACTCGGAAATGCGACCCATAGAGCCATACGAGTCTGCTCCGTACAGCTCGGTCATTCCGAATGCTGAAAGGTTCGGATTAGGATATTCCTAACGCCTAACTTGCATCATAATCGGTCAGTTGGAAACCTTTCCGATTTGGTCAGAAAGACACGTTCCTGATCCGATTCGGATGGTGCAAATGCTGTTAGGAGGTCTTCCAAACAGCATCGTAATCGGCCTCTTAATTTTGTATTACACACTACAAATTTCCTACCTTATTCTTAGTTTCTTTACTCTTTCCCCCTTATGATTGCCTTGCAAATATCCCAGACAATCTGCAGGGGGGCTGATTTTCTATTTAATTAGAAGTATTCTCTTGCCTCCTCCCTTAATTGTGCCACTACATGCTGATCGAGAAGTAAAGCTTGATTACCCGTCCATCTCAATAGAATGGATGATTTACCCATCCTTAACTTTAGACAGACAGCCAAATGACTGATAGGTGCCCAGGTATATGCTCCACTTTTTTTTTAGCATTTCTACCTATCTTATTATCTACCAAAAAGAAGTCTATTCTAGAGGTGTGCACATACTTTGTGTTACTAAAATCAAACTTATGTTCTTTTCCTCCCTTCAACATCTGGATATCCACAAAATCCAAATCTATCATCACACATTTTACCCATTTTCTCATTTTGGGTGAAATAACCGTCTTTCTTGTGGAGGAATTATATAACATGAGATATTTTAATACATTAAAATCACCTCCTAGTACTATGGGGAGTTTAATCTCCAGGAGATAATTATATAGGGCTTGTAGAGGGATGGGATCATATATATTTGGCCAGTAGTACCCTGCAACAACATACTAACAATGAAGGATTTTAACCTTCACTATCACCACCTTTCCTTTGGGTCTGTAATCACCTCCCCCACCAAGGACTTATCAGATTTTTTTTAATAATAGCTACCCCCTTAATATTGCAGGAGTGATTTGTACAGGTATATTGTACTACCTATATTTATTTTTTTTATTATCTCCTCCCATTAATTTCTTAATAAGTGGGTTTCCTAAAGAATTTTAACTTTAACGTGGCAGGAAAACCCATTTGACCAGTGGCACCCAATGATCGAGGTTCCGGAATGTACTTCCCAAACTCCCACTGCCTGTTCTGCGTGGCTCTGGAAATGTCTGACCTAATGCGGAAGGACCACTCTCCATTGGAAAAACTGCCTGCTTTAAGAGCCTCAATCAAGATTTTTTTTATTGACAGATAGTTTTTAAAGTTAACCAGAAATCTTCTTGGGTTTTTCCAAACTGTTCCTTTTTTTAAAGGATCACAATTTACTATTTGTATATCCTCTTTCAAAAAAAGCAGGCTCCACACAGGGGATACATTCCTTTAATAATCTAACCACAAATGTTTTGATATTATCCCCCTCTAGGCCCTCTGGAACATTAAAAATTCTGAGATTATTCCTCCCTGCATTGTTTTCCACTACCTCAATTTTTTCCTGCAGGTCCTTCTTGCCCAATTTTAACTGCTGTATTTCTCTGTGGCTTGTCCCCACCTCCCTGTTAAGCTCATCCAGTGAAGATTCTATACAGATACTCTTTTACATGAGGGTATTTAATTTTGCTTCTAATGCTTGTCAAGTCCTCTGAATTTTCTCTTGATGTTTTTATGAGGTCGCACTATTTGCCTTCATCACTACTATTAGAGTTTCCAGTCGTTTTTCTACACCTAGCTTGTCTGCAATCCCCTGTGAATGTTGTTTTGCTGTCTGTGAATAGGGATCCTGCAAGCGCGGTTGATGATTTGTTTCTTCCAGTGTGCTAATCATAAGTGGATCCCCTGCAGTAATACTGATGTCTGGACGTAAACTGCCTACTTGCAAGGTCTTGAGGTGTGAATAAGGGAAATCCTTTTCTTAGACTGTACTTTGAAAAAATGGTGCAGGGAAGGAGTAAGTTTTACACTTTTTACCCAGAAATCTTAAAAAGTTAATAATCCCCCAGAGATAGTTCAGTGCCAATTAAAGTAAGCTGTAAAATGAGTATTGATATTGGAGCCTTCTCCTGTGTTTCCTCTTTATTCTCACTCTGCTTGTGAGGAAAGACCATTGGAACAGGGTTTCTTCTTCTGGAGGCAAGCAAAGTACTTTCTGACACTACTTCCTTGTTTCTGGAAGAGTAACTAATTTCCTTGCAATCACCAGAAGCTGGCTCCTGCCCTTCCTCACCCAAGGATACTTGTTTTTTACCTGCTCTTTTCTTCCCAGTTGTTAGCAAGATTACCAGCTTCTGTGAGGCTTTCTTTCCACGTTCCCAGCCGGTTACAGAAGTCATGTGCGGCTTGCAGGTTATATTTTCCCTACAAAGTGAAACTTTAAATCCTGCTGGATCTAACAGCCCAGGTGAAGGCAGAATAATAGCCTCAATGCTTCCCAGGATACCCCGGAAGCGAGCACAGGCCGAAGCTCATCGATCTTGGTAGGTTTGGGGGTGTTCATGAACTCCACTTTGTTCTCCTGAAGCAAAGCTCGCAGACGGACACAGTACTCATAGGTGTAAGTTTTGTTATTATAGGTGACCTTGAACAGGCATGGGTGGATCAGACCAAAATGGGCTCCAAGGGAACGGAGTGCAGGTCTCAAGGAAAGAATGTTTTGCTCATGTCTGCCATATGTTTATCGTAATCCTGGGAGAAGTAAAAGGTATTGCCAGTCCCAAAAAATCTGTTTCCAGCTGACAAAACTTTAAGTAGATCTGTTTATTTATGAAAATAAAGTATATATCACAAGGTCTTTTGCAGTGGATGATGGTGTTAGATGATGCTACATTACATTTTACATTCTCATTTATCAATTTGTGCAACAATTTGATTACTTTATGCTAATAATCTGATTTTAACTGTGTATTTCGTTTTACTGGGGCTCCTTTTAGAATGAGGTAATCCAAGTCTGCTTTGTCCTGATTTAGAAAGTAAGCCTTTCTCAGTCTTTCTCTTTCTTACGGCTTAAAATATTTTCTTCTTGCTTCATGCCCTGCCCCCATGCACCCATTCGCTGCCCCCTGCCACCAGCCTCCCGCCTCCCAGCTGCTCCTCTCTCCCAGCTCCCTTTATAATGGCGGCCGCTGTGCGGCCGGGCGCAGTGGGCGCCCCGCTGACATGCCAAAGGCGCGCCTAAGGCAAGCCCGTCTGTGCCCGTCCGCACCTGGACCGCGCCCAGCGCCAGAACCCCTGGCCCCCGCAAACACCACGACACCAGACTCCACTACGACGCCAGCAGCCTCCATGCACTCTACGCCGGCCGAAACCACACCTGCTTCCAGGCCGCTCCGAGCCGGACCCACGGACCCTTCTCTTGCCGCACCTGCAGCTTCACCTGCGTCAGAACCACCAATCCTCCAAGGACTGAACCCAACCACCTCTGTTGCATACTCCTCAACACCCGCTCCACACGCAAACATGCCGTTGAGCTTTGGGATCTGCTCGACACCTCAACCCCAGACGTGGCTTTCCTGACCGAGACCTGGTGGAAGGACTCCTCGGCGCCCGAAATCGCCATAGCCATCCCGGACGGCTACAAGATCACCCGGAGGGATTGCGCCAACAGAATCGGAGGCGGAATAGCCATCGTCCACAAGTCCACCCTCAAGGACGCCACCCACGCAGACGACACTCTCAACACCCCCGAACACCTGCACTTCCAGATCCACACCGACCCCAACACCACCCTAAGAGGAACACTCATCTACAGACCCCTCCGGATTATTGTAGGGGTTCAATAAAACCTCCAACACCCCTACATAAAGTATGTGTACCAATGGTTATGACTTATAAGGAAACCCTCAAGCCCAAAGGGTACATTTATGAATAAAAACTGACCCACAGGAAATATAAATATTAGAAATGAATGACCGTGACAAAGGAAACAGGCATTTCCCCAGTATTTGTAAGTTGGGAAGCACCCAGGTGATCTTATTGGGACAATCCTCTACAAGAGCTCCATTTGGAGCAGAAGAAATCAAGGGTTGTATTACAGAAAGTTCCCTGGGGGGAGGGGCAACAGGAATGTGCACCTGCTTTGTGCGCCTCTGGGGCACATTAAAATTACAACCTGGACCCAGATGCTTGTCTGGCCCCTTCTGTAATACTGATAGCTCCGGCGCACATATAGCGACAGTGCAATTATGAGAGCTATTATGAGAGGTGTTAGACCTGACATCATTCGCGTGAGTCTCCCTTCTATTTTTGACAGATTGCCTCCTCTGTTTTTGTATGTTTTTGCTGGATTTATGCTTTGGGCACTGTGCCACTGCTAATCAGTGCCACAGTGCAAGTGCTCCCTATGTTAAATGGATGTAATGATTGGTTATTCCACAATTGGCTTATTTGATTTACTGTCAGCCCCTAGTACAGTGCACGATGTGTGCCCAGGGCTTGTAGATCAAATACTGCTGGTGGCTTGCAGCACTGGTTGTACCACCCACAGAAGCAGCCTGTAAAGTGTGTCTCAGGCCTGCCATTGCAAGGCCTGTGTGCAGTCTAGCACTGCCATGTCGACTTGGCCAAGTGCACCCACTTGCCAGTCCCTAAACCTTCACTTTGCTTCATATTAGACACCCCTATGGTAGGCCCAAGGGCAGGGTGCATTGTAGGTATAAGGTAGGACATGCTCTGAGTGTGTAGCATGTTCTAATAGTGAATTACAGCCATTTTCGTTTTTCACTATTGAAGGCTACCTGTTCTCATAGGCCAGAATGGGCAGTGAAGATAATTACATTCTTATAATCCTAACTGACTCAGGGAACATGGTAGAAATTCGAATTTAGTATGCCTGAACTCAGAATATTAAAATACATCTTTTAGTAAAGTTTATTTTAATATTCTGTGTTTGCAAATACCACTTTTAGAAAGCAGTTATTTGCTTGCCTAACCATTTGAGCCGGCCTCTGCTGAGTTGTGTATTCCTTGTCTGGGTTTGTGTGTGACAGGGCTGGGGAAATTCCAGGAGACAGTCTGGGACAGGCCAGTGGTGAATAGGGAGATTTACATCCAGATGGGAGGGGGAGAGTGCACCTGGGACCTGAATAGGGCTGGGCCTTCCCTCTACAATGCTGGCTCTACCCCCTGTGGTTGTCTGATTTATCTGCCCTGCACAGTGAAAGGAGAAGAGGAATCCTGTCAACAGAGTGCTCCAGAGCTGTATCTTCCCTCCCCTGTGCTGGCTCCACCTCCTGTGGGGCGGCTGATGTCCCCGTCCTGCACAGTGAAAGGAAGAGGAGAGTCATGTCAACAAAGTGCTCAGGAACTGGTTTGAACTAGGCAGAGGCCTCTCTGCCTTCAGAGAACAAAGGATTTTGGGGTACAAATATTGGGACCCAGTCCCACAGACTTTAGATCACTTCTGGAACAAGAAACCTTTTTGCCAAGGAGAAGAACCAAGGAAGCTGCAGGAGTTTGGACTGCCCCTCTGCCAGTGTGCTGTTTGCTGGGTTGGCCTGCAGTGGTTGGTTCATTGCCAATGGAAAGTAGAAGGAATTTTGTAAGGACTTTCATCTACAGAATATTCTCCAAGAGCTTGAACTGTGCTTGCCTCCTGCTGAAGTCTCAGGGCCAAAATACTTCCCCTCCAGCTCCCTCCTGAATTTCCTTGCTGGGAATTCTGACTCCAGTCACTTGCGTGCCGCTGGGAGCTGGAAGCGTGACGCATCGAGAAGAAGCGTGTCGCCGCCACAGCTGAAATCATTGCAACGCCGGAGAAGCGAGCTTTTGTCGCATCTCCCTAGAAGCGTGTGTTCATCGAAGCTGCCTGCTGTCGCATCACCCGGGAAGCGTGACGCCATCGAGAGAGTCGCCATCGCATCGCTGGAGAAGTGCGTCACAGGGCCTGTCGCGGCTCCAAAGTACAGAGTCGCCATAAGGCTGCCAGGGCGTCATCGTCATTGCATCGACGCATCAAGGGCGCCATCTTCTCGCATCGCAACTGGATCATCGCATCGCATCAAGGCGCCATCTTACGCACCACAAGGAGCCCGCAGGCTTTGAATCTACGCATCACCTCCGCACCGGTAAGGCTCACGATGAGTCCCCTACTCTGCGCAAGCATTGAGGAAGGACGCAACCATTCCCCCGGGTGATGGAACCGACGCATCTCCCCTTCTGCGAGTCTTTTTGTTTACACTGCGTTACGCATCCAGGTACTTTGTTGAGAACTTTGTCGCATCTACCATCAACTTGAACAAAGAGACTTTAATCATCTTTTAAGTAATCTTAAGTGTAGTATCGTGGATTTTTGTCGTTTGTGGTCTTGTGTTTAAGTCTATATAAAGCATACTTATTTTTATAAAACCTGTGTTGTGTCCATCTGTAGTGTTATCACTGTATTACTGTGTATATTCACAAATCCTTAACACACTGCCTCCGAGATAAGCCTGTCTGCTCGTGCCAAGCTACCAAGGGGGTGAGCAGGGGTTATTAAGGAGTGTAATCCCCTTATCCTGACTTAGAAGTAAGGGTCCCCATTTGGACAAAGGTGAATACCATTGCCAACTAGAGACCCCCAGATCTAACAAGAGGGAACTCCATCATTTGCATCAGTGCGTAGGAGGCACTGTGTGTTTGTGCCCACAGTGTATTATGGACGAGGGTGCAGAGACAAATGTACCTTTTGGAGACTCACTGAAAGTGTGCCACAAAACGGCTTCATAAGGCAGCCCTCTCCAGGGGTGAATGGGTTTCCCAAGGACAACGCAGACATCCCCTTGCAGAAGGGTACAGTCACTCACAGCATCTGCCTGCAAAGGGATCTCTACTCCCTCTTGAAAGTGCAGGTGGGTGCCACCTCCACTGTGACACATGGAGGGGATTTGAAGCAGCCTGAAAAACCGGAGTCACCACACACTGGATGAAGTGGGTACACAGTTAATTTCTGCCTCATCCACAGCTCCTGATCAACCATTACAATCCAAATTGTTTTTTGAGTTCCAAGTTTGATGGAACTTGGAAGGCTGCTGAGCGAACCATGAGGAAGCATTGAGCAAATGACATGTCTTCTCTTATATAATAACAAAAACATAAATAATGAACTGTAGATTTAAGAAATGGTTAGAGAAAATTAGAACTTACACATAAGCCATTGACTCTTAAAAGAAAGACAGTAGCAGTATACAAGCTGATGGTTGCTAAAGATTATGCTGACGTTTTTATTACATAATCTCTTAGATAATCAGGAATTCTGCAGAACCTTTTAGGGTTACCATCTCCTGACATTATAGCATCATAACTAGAATGATGATCACAGCCTATGACATCCTACACGTTTCAGCACTTGCTTTACAATATTTAGATTTAGTGTCAGATCCATCATGTTCAGTATTCCAATCTTTGAGCAAACTACTCTACTGAGATTCCATATTCTACCATCCTCCATTTGGATGGCAATTCTGAACATTTTAATTACTTTTCTTGGTTCATAAACTTGGATCCTGGCTAGGATCCATAGGATCCAATTGGAGCTTTCATTTCCATCCAGTTGCCTACATTTACAGTCAATTCCTTCAACACACTTCTAGCATGATAGGGAAGCCAAGATGCCCATCGAGCTGGTCCTATAGACAGAAGCTCCATGGCCAGGGATAACTTTTTAGTTAATATATCCCTACTTATGCCCTACCAGCGATCCTGCTGCCTGTAACTTTTGACTGCTAACTTGAAAGGAGAATGGAAGATCCGATTTACCCATTAGTCAATCTCTCTGTCTGGAGGCTAGAGGAATGAAGGGCTTGCATGATCCTCATAGGGACTGGCAAGCCCTTTGCACCCCTGGCACACAGCTGTCGTACTGTCGGTTGCCCGCCATACCGGACTGCCCAGCTGTTTGGAGAAATCTGGAAGACTGGTGCTGGGACCCACAGCGTGTCTTGCTGATACTGATCCAGCACAACAGCTTATAACACTTCTGCGATCTGGGGAGCAAACGCATTGCGCGTTGAGGAAGTCGGGTGAGGGCTTTCTATAACGAGTACGGCAAATCGGGTCCAAACTACACAGGGAGCCCGTGGAGTGCTTACCTACTTGGTGATTCTCAGCCCGCGACCAAGTGAGCACCGGGGAAGAAACTGGTGAGTGCTTCGTCTCCCCGCCCCCACCTCTTCGCGGAGCTCAGATCTGGCCCAACTGCGGGAGAACGAACAAGGGAGAGTGAGAGCCGTGGGATAGAGGGTCGAGGGAAAAAGAGGGGAGCACCTCTAACCTCCCCATCGCACCGTGGAAGCTTTATATTTATATCTCCCAGAGTCTCACAGCCACGTGCTTCTGCACAGCATGGATGCTCTGGGCTTCGGGACATCATTAAGGCTTAAAACGGTTTGGGCAATATTTGAGCCGGTGAAGAGCTCCCTCAAGGAGGGAGCCTCTAATTCAACAAGCAATTAAACCTAGCTAATAAATCTACTCACCATTTTAATTTGCCAACTCTATAAAAAAAGAAACACTCAACCCACACAAGATGGTGCCCCCCAGCGGCCAGAACTGAAAATAAGTCTACCATCAGACATAGAAACTAAAAGAGGACTGCTACATGCACCAATTAAAAAAGACCTGCAAAGAGGACAGACATCTTGAAAAGACACATTAGGCATTGGCAGACCTTCACACTGGGAACTAGACACCTAGGAACGATGGCACAAGCTCTTTACTAGACGAACCCTATATTCCCCACAACTTTAAATCGCCTATAACAGAGCTATTGAAACAATTACTATGTTCTATACTGCTCACTTATTCTTGCATTAACCTTCAACATCAGTAGGGGGGTCAGAACTCTCACAACCCCAAGAGGTACCTCCCAGCCACAAACAATGGCCATAATACTGGTACCATCGGGCCACAATGCCTTTTCTATCAAATATCCCCCAATCTCTCAAAAAACGCATAAAAAAACTCAAACACCAATTACTCAAAGCGCGCCCAGAAAGGCTCATATTAGACCCATAGTTTGGTATCATCAAGGGAACAAGAACTAATGACCTTATATTCCATACAAAAAAAAGAGCTCAATGGAGAAATACTCTACTCTTCATGTTAAGCATCACAAGCACCAGGAAAACTCCTCACAGACATAGATTAGCGGTATCTCCATCTCTCCTTTGCAATGCAAATGCTATCATATCCAATTACAATAATGGGATTATACTAATAAAGGCTTTTAATGAAAATCTAAACATAATAGACCAAATCATCCACATTCTAAAAAAGGGGGTCTACAACAAGCTGAATCTTTCCACACAAAATCGACCTAACGTGCATGACAGAACACCCTCAGCCTCCTTAACTCACATGGCCACTCCCATCTCAATCAACTCAAGCTTGATCACAAGGGATTGCCAACCCACCCTCAATGCCACCTCCCTCCCTCCAGAACCATCCCTAAATCAAAGATTGAGATGCATACTAGGAATAGTGGACCCTGTGCTGGCTCCACCTCCTGTGGGGCGGCTGATGTCCCCGTCCTGCACAGTGAAAGGAAGAGGAGAGTCATGTCAACAAAGTGCTCAGGAACTGGTTTGAACTAGGCAGAGGCCTCTCTGCCTTCAGAGAACAAAGGATTTTGGGGTACAAATATTGGGACCCAGTCCCACAGACTTTAGATCACTTCTGGAACAAGAAACCTTTTTGCCAAGGAGAAGAACCAAGGAAGCTGCAGGAGTTTGGACTGCCCCTCTGCCAGTGTGCTGTTTGCTGGGTTGGCCTGCAGTGGTTGGTTCATTACCAATGGAAAGTAGAAGGAATTTTGTAAGGACTTTCATCTACAGAATATTCTCCAAGAGCTTGAACTGTGCTTGCCTCCTGCTGAAGTCTCAGGGCCAAAATACTTCCCCTCCAGCTCCCTCCTGAATTTCCTTGCTGGGAATTCTGACTCCAGTCACTTGCGTGCCGCTGGGAGCTGGAAGCGTGACGCATCGAGAAGAAGCGTGTCGCCGCCACAGCTGAAATCATTGCAACGCCGGAGAAGCGAGCTTTTGTCGCATCTCCCTAGAAGCGTGTGTTCATCGAAGCTGCCTGCTGTCGCATCACCCGGGAAGCGTGACGCCATCGAGAGAGTCGCCATCGCATCGCTGGAGAAGCGCGTCACAGGGCCTGTCGCGGCTCCAAAGTACAGAGTCGCCATAAGGCTGCCAGGGCGTCATCGTCATTGCATCGACGCATCAAGGGCGCCATCTTCTCGCATCGCAACTGGATCATCGCATCGCATCAAGGCGCCATCTTACGCACCACAAGGAGCCCGCAGGCTTTGAATCTACGCATCACCTCCGCACCGGTAAGGCTCACGATGAGTCCCCTACTCTGCGCAAGCATTGAGGAAGGACGCAACCATTCCCCCGGGTGATGGAACCGACGCATCTCCCCTTCTGCGAGTCTTTTTGTTTACACTGCGTTACGCATCCAGGTACTTTGTTGAGAACTTTGTCGCATCTACCATCAACTTGAACAAAGAGACTTTAATCATCTTTTAAGTAATCTTAAGTGTAGTATCGTGGATTTTTGTCGTTTGTGGTCTTGTGTTTAAGTCTATATAAAGCATACTTATTTTTATAAAACCTGTGTTGTGTCCATCTGTAGTGTTATCACTGTATTACTGTGTATATTCACAAATCCTTAACACACTGCCTCCGAGATAAGCCTGTCTGCTCGTGCCAAGCTACCAAGGGGGTGAGCAGGGGTTATTAAGGAGTGTAATCCCCTTATCCTGACTTAGAAGTAAGGGTCCCCATTTGGACAAAGGTGAATACCATTGCCAACTAGAGACCCCCAGATCTAACAAGAGGGAACTCCATCATTTGCATCAGTGCGTAGGAGGCACTGTGTGTTTGTGCCCACAGTGTATTATGGACGAGGGTGCAGAGACAAATGTACCTTTTGGAGACTCACTGAAAGTGTGCCACAAAACGGCTTCATAAGGCAGCCCTCTCCAGGGGTGAATGGGTTTCCCAAGGACAACGCAGACATCCCCTTGCAGAAGGGTACAGTCACTCACAGCATCTGCCTGCAAAGGGATCTCTACTCCCTCTTGAAAGTGCAGGTGGGTGCCACCTCCACTGTGACACATGGAGGGGATTTGAAGCAGCCTGAAAAACCGGAGTCACCACACACTGGATGAAGTGGGTACACAGTTAATTTCTGCCTCATCCACAGCTCCTGATCAACCATTACAATCCAAATTGTTTTTTGAGTTCCAAGTTTGATGGAACTTGGAAGGCTGCTGAGCGAACCATGAGGAAGCATTGAGCAAATGACATGTCTTCTCTTATATAATAACAAAAACATAAATAATGAACTGTAGATTTAAGAAATGGTTAGAGAAAATTAGAACTTACACATAAGCCATTGACTCTTAAAAGAAAGACAGTAGCAGTATACAAGCTGATGGTTGCTAAAGATTATGCTGACGTTTTTATTACATAATCTCTTAGATAATCAGGAATTCTGCAGAACCTTTTAGGGTTACCATCTCCTGACATTATAGCATCATAACTAGAATGATGATCACAGCCTATGACATCCTACACGTTTCAGCACTTCCTTTACAATATTTAGATTTAGTGTCAGATCCATCATGTTCAGTATTCCAATCTTTGAGCAAACTACTCTACTGAGATTCCATATTCTACCATCCTCCATTTGGATGGCAATTCTGAACATTTTAATTACTTTTCTTGGTTCATAAACTTGGATCCTGGCTAGGATCCATAGGATCCAATTGGAGCTTTCATTTCCATCCAGTTGCCTACATTTACAGTCAATTCCTTCAACACACTTCTAGCATGATAGGGAAGCCAAGATGCCCATCGAGCTGGTCCTATAGACAGAAGCTCCATGGCCAGGGATAACTTTTTAGTTAATATATCCCTACTTATGCCCTACCAGCGATCCTGCTGCCTGTAACTTTTGACTGCTAACTTGAAAGGAGAATGGAAGATCCGATTTACCCATTAGTCAATCTCTCTGTCTGGAGGCTAGAGGAATGAAGGGCTTGCATGATCCTCATAGGGACTGGCAAGCCCTTTGCACCCCTGGCACACAGCTGTCGTACTGTCGGTTGCCCGCCATACCGGACTGCCCAGCTGTTTGGAGAAATCTGGAAGACTGGTGCTGGGACCCACAGCGTGTCTTGCTGATACTGATCCAGCACAACAGCTTATAACACTTCTGCGATCTGGGGAGCAAACGCATTGCGCGTTGAGGAAGTCGGGTGAGGGCTTTCTATAACGAGTACGGCAAATCGGGTCCAAACTACACAGGGAGCCCGTGGAGTGCTTACCTACTTGGTGATTCTCAGCCCGCGACCAAGTGAGCACCGGGGAAGAAACTGGTGAGTGCTTCGTCTCCCCGCCCCCACCTCTTCGCGGAGCTCAGATCTGGCCCAACTGCGGGAGAACGAACAAGGGAGAGTGAGAGCCGTGGGATAGAGGGTCGAGGGAAAAAGAGGGGAGCACCTCTAACCTCCCCATCGCACCGTGGAAGCTTTATATTTATATCTCCCAGAGTCTCACAGCCACGTGCTTCTGCACAGCATGGATGCTCTGGGCTTCGGGACATCATTAAGGCTTAAAACGGTTTGGGCAATATTTGAGCCGGTGAAGAGCTCCCTCAAGGAGGGAGCCTCTAATTCAACAAGCAATTAAACCTAGCTAATAAATCTACTCACCATTTTAATTTGCCAACTCTATAAAAAAAGAAACACTCAACCCACACAAGATGGTGCCCCCCAGCGGCCAGAACTGAAAATAAGTCTACCATCAGACATAGAAACTAAAAGAGGACTGCTACATGCACCAATTAAAAAAGACCTGCAAAGAGGACAGACATCTTGAAAAGACACATTAGGCATTGGCAGACCTTCACACTGGGAACTAGACACCTAGGAACGATGGCACAAGCTCTTTACTAGACGAACCCTATATTCCCCACAACTTTAAATCGCCTATAACAGAGCTATTGAAACAATTACTATGTTCTATACTGCTCACTTATTCTTGCATTAACCTTCAACATCAGTAGGGGGGTCAGAACTCTCACAACCCCAAGAGGTACCTCCCAGCCACAAACAATGGCCATAATACTGGTACCATCGGGCCACAATGCCTTTTCTATCAAATATCCCCCAATCTCTCAAAAAACGCATAAAAAAACTCAAACACCAATTACTCAAAGCGCGCCCAGAAAGGCTCATATTAGACCCATAGTTTGGTATCATCAAGGGAACAAGAACTAATGACCTTATATTCCATACAAAAAAAAGAGCTCAATGGAGAAATACTCTACTCTTCATGTTAAGCATCACAAGCACCAGGAAAACTCCTCACAGACATAGATTAGCGGTATCTCCATCTCTCCTTTGCAATGCAAATGCTATCATATCCAATTACAATAATGGGATTATACTAATAAAGGCTTTTAATGAAAATCTAAACATAATAGACCAAATCATCCACATTCTAAAAAAGGGGGTCTACAACAAGCTGAATCTTTCCACACAAAATCGACCTAACGTGCATGACAGAACACCCTCAGCCTCCTTAACTCACATGGCCACTCCCATCTCAATCAACTCAAGCTTGATCACAGGGGATTGCCAACCCACCCTCAATGCCACCACCCTCCCTCCAGAACCATCCCTCAATCAAAGATTGAGATGCATACTAGGAATAGTGGACCCGACTCCCCTGTTCACCCCCCCAATATCAAGACAAACTTAGTCCCCGACTTCCTGGAACTTCATCCCCCCCTTCACCTCCTCTCACCTCATCAGATCTCACAAATATGGACTCTCCAATCATGCCCTCACAGGTCCCACATACAGGGAACAATAATGTCCACAAACCCACAACCCCTCACCAAATCAACCTTAGATCAACTAGATCCCCTAACCTTCTCACTACCTTCAGTACTACACTTTCCCCCATCTCGTCCTATCAGCCTCACTCACATACACAACAAAAATGCCCGTCTAACAAGAATTCCCTCTCTCAACTGGGCTCACCTGACTACAACACACCACTTTCTGACCTGACTACGCAACCCACGCCACCCTTAAAGTGGAGTACTGTATAATGCGACTCATCCAAATTGATTGTTGCCTAAAACAACTTAAAGAGGATATACAGAGACTTACATCCATCACAGCCAATCATCGGCCCTCTCGCAGCTGCAATAGCTTCACGGTAATCAGAACTGAGACTCATACAGATATCACCCCACTCCAGGCCACTCACACAGCCAACCCTAAATCACAAACTACACCTTCCCCCAATGATGCTTCTCGACCAAAGAGATCAAATCTAGAGCTATAAAACAATGAGATCCATGAATTCCTCCTTTACTCTAAGTCTGAAAAAAAATACGAGCAAGGCTGATCGAAATCCAATCCAATCCATCCATTCAGAAAACCGAACCATAATCACAGATGAATAAACAAGAACAACCTTAAGCAAGTACCTTTATCAAAAATGGCCTCTCATCATAATAATAATCAGCTAAAGTGCATGCTCCTCAACTGCAGATCAGCCAATAAACATGCAGCAGATATCTACAACCTCATTCTCTCAAATAAGTTTGACATAGTTATCCTCATGGAAACGTGGTTAAACAACTCATCTCAGCCCATCATAGATCTACTAGTCCCACCTAGCCACAAGATCATTGGACTAGACAGACCAGAGAAAACGAGTTGAAGAATTGCATGCATCTACCACAACACTCTTTCATTACGCTAATTGGAAACAATAGCGGTAACAACACGTACATATATCAACATCAATATCTCTTGCAATAACAACCCTATTTGTAATCTACATGCCTTTCATCACCCTCCGGTTCATCAAACCAATCATGGAAAAATTCACAATCAGTGATAATCTTCAAGGACTCCAGATCTTCCTGGGCGATTTTAATCTGCACTTGAAATACCTGAATGAGCCCTCAGTGAATAGCTTAAAATCCTTCCTATTAAACCATGAGCTGTCCCAAATCTGCGACAGGCCTACACACAACAAGGGTGAGATGTTGGACTTTATCATCGCTAAGTCGGACATTTTCTCCTTAGAGTCTATTACCCCATGTGACTGGACAGAACATCATCGCATCACCTTTCACATCAACTTAAAGGAGATCTCAAAGAATGGCCATCCGAAGAAAATCAAACAGTGGGAAATGAATCTTCATAATATAAACCACAATGAACTAACCACTCTATGCAATAATATCTTGATCCGACAGACCAACATGGAGGACGTCAATGATCTCTCAGACTACTATAATATTTATCCTGGAAGTCTATCCGGGAAGTCATGGACTCCATTGTGCCCCTACAACAGAATAATGTTTCCAATAAAAACTCAAAGCCATGGTTCAATGATAATTTGAACACAGAAAGATGCAATCTAATAACAGCAGAAAGATCATGGAGATACTCCCCATCCGTGGAATCGCTAAAACGCATAAGATCAATGAGGAACACATACAATAAAAGAATAAGACAAGTAAAAGCTAATTATATCAGAACACATCTCAACCAAGCCATAAATAGATCCAAAAAACGATTAGAAATTGTCAAACAGCAATCGCGCAACACTTCAAACCCGTTAGACCCCGGAACCCAACACCTTGCTAAATTGTGAAGAACTGGCCACCATCTTCAAGGACAAAACAACAAAGATAGAGAACAAACTTCAACTAGCGAAGGAACTACTACCGGCTGCCCCAGTCAGCTTTTCATACACCTCTCAGAAAAAAAAGGAAAAAAAACGGTTTATAACTAGTCACATTTTATTATATCAGTGTCACCGATCAGCGACCTATCTTCTTGGACTGCGCTTTGGTACCAGTGGCCAATTTCTTAAAATTGTTGGGTTTTATGAGTCTTAGCTGTCAAATGTCAGTATATCAAATCCTCCTGCTCTTGTATTAAGTGTTATTGCTGTCTATTACACAATTGTTTTAATTTTTAGGGTGCAATATAAATCGAGTAACAAGTGTCGGTCGATTTTTATTGTTCAACTGTGGTAAAATATGTTTCGAAATTTTTTAATCACAATGTACCGACTTGTGGATTTAATTTGTAAAGCTTTTAAGGATATTTTTCTTTTATCCAAATAAAGATTTTTCTCCTTCTTTACACCTCCCAATGTACAGAAGGGAAGGAACCACCCTGCCCCCGTCGAAAAACATTGCCACTTGGAACACCTTCTCCCCAATCAGTGAACAGGAAATGTACAACATTCTTTATTCTTTAAACCCATCTAACCACTTCACGGACCCTCTACCGCCCAGCATATTCAAAGAGATCAAAACCTGTATTCTCCCACTGGTCACAGATTATAAAAGCGTCACTACGTCAAGGTCAAGGCACTATCCCTGACTGCCTAAAAATCGTAACACCCATCCTAAAAAAACCTATGGCAGACTGCTCGGATCTTAACAACTTCCATTCCATCTCCAACATCCTCACACTAGCTAAGCTCTTAGGAAAATGTGTTGAGAACCAACTCAGCAATCACATAGAAAACGTTCAACTACTAGATCAACACCAATCAGGCTTCCGTCAAGATCACAGCACAGAATCTGCCCTTCCTCATATTGTAGATGACATAATAAAAATGCTAGCTCACAACGAATTATGCCTTCTAATATTGCCTGATTTATTGGCTGCCTTTGACACCATCAAACACGACAACCTAATGAAACTACTGGAACAAAGGATGGGCTTATCAGGGGTCGTATTATGATGGTTCTCTTAATTCCTCCAAAATCGATCCTTAAGAGTCAAAATGAATCAATGTCTCTCTAAGTCACACGCGATAACTCTTGGTGTTCCTCAAGGATCCTCTATCTCCCCCATTCTCTTTAACCTATTCCTGAAACCACTAGCAAACCTCCTAAATTCTGTTAACATCCTCTACCCATATGTACGTGGATGATACTCAGCTATATCTCAAAATCGCCTCTCCAGATGACATTATATCCCTTCATTCCATCCTACAAAATACACACCACTGGCTAATGGTCAACCACCTCAAACTCAACAGTGATAAAACTGAATTTCTTCTCATCTCTCCACTGAATAACAACCCCAAGATTGCTCTGTGGCTGAAATATCTTACAGCCCTCAAATGCTCACCCCACATCATAGACTCTTCCAGATCCTTGGGTATTAAATTAAACAAATACGTAAACATGCAGGATCACATCAATGCCACCACCAAAGGAGCAAACTACCAACTGAGCATCCTACAGAAATGTCAACCCTACCTACCACACGAAGATCTAAAACAAGCAGTCCAAGCCCTAGTATTACCCAGACTGGATTATGGTAGTGCCACGCTTTGTGGTCTACCTTGATACAAACGGGCCCCTCTAAGAGCCTCCCTCATTGCAGCAGCAAGGTGTGTCCTTGCAAATAAAAGAAATGAGCGAATCTCTCCAGCCCTATAAACATTTAACTGGCTACCATACGAAGCAAAAATACAATGGAAACTTGCTTGCATGACACACAAAGCATTACACTTCAACACCCCCAGTTACCTGGCCCAAAAGCTAGAAATATCAGGGGTCAGCAGTGCCCTCACCTTGTTTCTGAAAACCCAACGAACCCACAAAAACAAAACTGGGGTTAGAGCATTCTCAACTATCGCACCCAAGATATGGAACTCTTTACCACTGGACCTTCGCCCTATTTCCTCTACCTCCAACTTAAGAAAAGAAACCAAATCTTATCTCCTGACTAACTTCTTACCTTAAGTCAATATATCAGTGACATTGAAATGGTATTAATACGAAACTCTTATGTAGACTGTCCTTCATATTAGTGGCTCTATACCATCCAATACCTGTTAACCTACTTTTCTTCTTTTTTTCTTTTTAGCTATGACATGGTCGGCTCTCACGCATATGTTTGCCTGTTGACCAGACCAATTGTTAATCATATTCTCCTCATGATGCCCACTAGGGTCACGTTTGCGCTTTACAAAACTTTATAAATAAATACATGTAATGAACAAGGAAACCCAAATTTAATTGGTCAGGGACCTTGTGAACTAACTTATTACAAGAGACAGTGGTCCCTGAGTTAGTGGAGAATGTATATGCAATAAATATAGCCTCAATCAATACTATATTTTAGCCGATATCCAGACGGACAAGGGCAATTTTAATAAGCAAAGTAGTTGAATAAAGCAAAAATGTGAGTTAATAACCGTGGGATACAAGCCTGTATCCATGAACCCACATATCAAACAGACAAACAAAGAAAAAGGCTCAGGAAGTTTGCAGTTGTTTCCATAGGGTAATACGCAGTAGAAAAAACAACAATTATGAGAAGATCACCTTTGCACAAATTACATATAATAATCACTGTGTATAAGGTTGACAACTATGTCGAAAGCGTTTCGATCCTTAACCAGAGGATATCGAATCATCATCAGGCCTTTTGGATACAGTGCCTGAAAACAATTGCCTGCATTTTACCTTGGAATTCAGGAGAGTACCGAGTCACAGGATATTAAGGTGTGGCAGGGACTGAATTTCCTCACATTATAATCAGGAAGTTTAAGTCCTCCCAATGGAAGCAATACTGTGATGGTCCCGAGTTGGCGCGCAAGGGGGTATTAGACCTATTGTAGAAGTCGTAGCGGCATTATTCCTAAAATATTGTACTAATTGAGGCTATATTTATTGTATATATATTCTCCACTAACTCAGGGACTATTGTCATAAATAAATAAATAAATAGCATAGAAATATTTCTTATGCTTAATATTTCGCTCACTATGTTTGATTCTCCAGCTGTCACTCACAGAGACATTCACTCAAACATTATTCCAATGCATTCAACAAGGCACCAGCTTGGAAGTGGGTTTCTTCCCTCTAAACAACTCAAACTCGGACATTTCTGTTGTCACATCGGGAGAGAGCTGCTTACTAAACGGTTTTGTAATTATTTCCTCCAGTCCAATCCACTACTGATATCCTTCCTTCAAAGTCTTATTGAACCTCTCTACCATCCCATTAGATTTGGGATGTTATAAGGTGAATTTGTTGTGTTTCCGCCAATAGGACACCAAAAGCTCCTCCACTGTACCCCATTGTTCATCAAATTGGTGTTGTGAAGCCCTTCTCTCTGGAAGGGTGCTTACAAAAACCAAATTACAGCACCTGGGGTGATATTGGACACACATACAATCTCAGGCTACCTTGAGAACAAATCCACCACAACAACAAAATAGGATTAAGCCCTCCCCCTTTCGATGGACCAACCGGGTCAAGAGCTATTTCTTGCCATAGGATGATCTGTAATTCTATATTTATTGCTTTTTCTACATTCGTGACAATCATGACTCTTCCTCTCAGTCTCATTGTCCAACCCTGGCCACCAGAAATCTGGTCTTAACCTATATTTGGTTTTGCATACTTAAGTGTCCCTCATGAGCAATATTGAGGATCCTAGTCCTCATGCTAACAGGAACACCCAAACAATCACCCCTGAACACCAAATCATCATGGTCAGAAAGCTCATTCCTGGCCATCCAAAATGGGCAGATAGCACCACTTAGTTTGCTTCTAACAGGCCATCCATTTATATTGTATGGAATATTTGACATCAAAATTTCATCCATCTCCACTTCTGATTTCCATTCCTCTTTGCTGATGGCCCCATCCATCACCACACACATACTTTTATCTGTCCACATGGTAACTTTCAAATCATCACACCTTCTATCCAGACCCTCTGTGACCAATCTGGACAAGCTATATGCAGTGCAATATTGTGCTCCAGTAATGTATTCAACTGAGAACGTGTATTTGTGTAGTTCAACTACCTATTTGCGAATTCGGACAAAAATACTATCTAATTCCTTTTTCATTCAAATTTCTCTTGGAGGTTTAGGGTCTGTTTCCACTGTGAAATATCCGCCCCATAAGAAATACTTGCATTTTTTAATTGCCCAACACACAGCCAAGCATTTTTCTCGATGACAGCGTAATTGTGTTCTGCTCCTTTTAGTGCACATAACACATATGCAATTGTGTGTTAATCTCTATTATCAATTTGTTGTAAAACTGCACTTAACCTCTGTTGCTTGTGTCAGTTACTATGTTTGTGAGCCTGTGTGCCTTGAATGCATTTAAGTTTGGAGCATTCTCTAATTCACTCTTGATTGCAGCACACTCCTTCATCCACTCATCACTCCAAACATATTTCGTCCATTTCCTGCACAGATTCCGCATCATCAATGTTTTGCCAGAGATGTTGCCTATACATTTACTAGAGAATTCTGCCGTGCCCAAAAAAGACATTACCTCATACATTTTCTTGGGAGGACTCAGCTTGCATATGGTTTCTATTAACTCAGGGTTAAGTTTAACCCCTTTGGAGCGATGGTATGACCTAAATATGACATTTCAGACTTGCCAAACAAACATTTTTCAGCATTCAAGGTCAGTCCTACTTTCAAATGCCAAACTGCAAAAACTCTTCTGTTACGCTCCTCCCAATTCTTTCCATAAAAAGGCACATCCTGGAGCATTGCACTCGCTCCAACTTTTCAAGTACTGAAACCATAAGTCTCTGGAATAGTGATGCCTCTTACACAAGACCAAAAGGTATTCTTAAAAATGTAAAGGCTCCCATGGATGTTATGAAGGCAGTAAGATCCTGTGAATCAGGATGTAATTCGATCTGATGATACACAGATATGAGATTAAAAGTAGTAAAAAATCTTGCATCACAAATTGTGGACATAATTTCTGAAATGTTTGGCCATGGGAATGTATCTACCACCGCCTCTTTGTTTAATCCCCTTAAATCTACACATAGGGAAATGACCCCTCATGATTTCTTTGGCACCACTAGTGGTGCAGGTCATTATGTGGCTTCCATTGAGTTTATAATTGTCGTGCACTCAACTGGTCCAAACCATGTAGATGACACTGGAGCTGAGGCAGGACCTCCTATCCCACCAGTGGATAAGCATTTCAAAGAACCAAAACTTTAGATCTCACACTGGCTTCCTGGAGGAATAAAAAAAGAAAAGAGAGACTTGCGGTACTGGAACACCTGAGCAGCAGTGAGACTCTGCATAACAGGATTTTTCACTATTGGGACCTTCTACGTTTGTGAGGTAGATGTGGAACAGACTAGAACCTTCAGCTTTGAGATGACACAATACACTGGAAATAACAAGAGGAGGCAGTTTCCATCAGTACTAACAAATATTTACATACAATGAACATGCATTAACTTTAGTAACATAAACATACAAGCTTTATCAGCGGCTCAGCGTGAGAGCAGAAATACCAAAATCACAGATTGGAGTGTGGCACTCCTAGGAATAAATTAGAAATATAGATTAGAGTTATTGGCACTTCCAAGGATAGACTTGGAGCAAAGGTTGGAGGGACTTGTACTGCAAGGTATACACTTGAAGCAAAGTTGGAGTGACTTGCACTCTTAATGTTTAAATCAAATCACAGGGTGGTATACAAGGTTGACACCTATATCAAAGACTCTGAAGAGCTTTCTCTTGACACTACTGTTCATAGGAGAAATACAGGAATAAGGTATTTAATCCTTGAGCAGTGACAGTTCTAGTATCAAGGTTGAAGGGAGGGTCTGGAGTATGACCATGCAAGAAGCGCTGAAGTAATTCACAGAGAGGACATGGAGGAAAAGTCTATAGTCTTTAAAGATAGGGATACTCTATACTGTTTACTAATGTAGGAGGTTTAGTGCGCACTAACCTGAAATAAAATACTTACCCTAGGCCTTCCACTTGACTGAAGTTCAAAGAAGATCTAAAGGCTTTGACTCATTGGAGATTTCGGGTTTGCCTGGAGTAGCTGTGCCGGAGGGAGTGAGGAGGAAGACAAGGGAGCAGGTGCCACGGGAGCCCGTCAAGGGAGCGGGTGCCATGGGACCAACTGGTTCAGATGGACTTTAAGGAGACTGGAAAGCTTAGTGGTTCCAGCAGGATTGTCCAGGTGAGTGGGCGGGATGAAGCTTGTTCTGCAGGAAGGGAAGCCAAACCAAGATTCGGTTTTGGGCGACGTTTATATACCCTCTTGAAGGATCAATGGATGTAGATAGATCATGTGTGGCACGTAGGGCTCATGGCCTTCTGGAAGGTCTTCAAACCTTGGAGAAAACATGTGTTAGTACACTCTCTTTGACCTTACATAATGGGCTGGTCCAACTTGTGGATCGGAATAAGGAAATGTTCGCTTGAACGTGCATAAAGGAAAACAACACCAAAACCCCAGTACCAGCAAGTGCAAGGCTTGCAATTGGCTCGCAGGATTCTGGGAGAAGCTTGCAGCAATTTAATGGAAACCCACACCAAGGCCCTAGGAACCGGAAGAGCAGTTAATACATTGGTTCACACGATTTGGGGAATGCTTGCAGAGGTTCAAGCGCAATGGAAATTACAGGTGCTGGGCAAGATTTGGTCTTGAGGGTGCTGGGGGTGTATCAGTCTTGAGGGCCCTGGGGGACTTCAGTCATGAGGGATGCTGGGGGGCATCAGGCATGAGCGAGCTGAGGCAAACATCAGTCATTAGGATGCTGGGGAAACATCATTCATGAGGGAGCTGGGGGAACATTAGTCATGAAGGATGCTGGTGAAACATCAGTCATGATACTGTAGCATGCTTTAGGGAGACATAGGAATAAAGTCAACTTGATCTCTGTGCTCTACACCACTACGCAGAGGATGCAGGAAGAGGTTGTGACAGAGAGGGAGCAGGAGGGGGTCATGACAATAATGCCTTTCGTCTCCAAACTCTCTAGCGCTTTGCGTACATCTTGTTGCACACTCTGAGGAATTTTCCTGACCTGGCTGAGACAGGCACTGCTCCTAGTCTGTGTTCAATGTAATTGAAATATTCGCTGACAAATCCCTGTGCTTTAGAAAAACTTCTGGGAACTCATTTGCAAAATCAGCGCATCCTTTCATTACTTGTCTGACCCCAACTTGAGGCTAAGGATTAGGATCCAGAAAAATGCCTAATACTTTCTCGTGAGGCTAACCCAGGATATTATAATCTTGGATTGCTAGATATTCCTTAACAGGGATAATGCATACTTTAAACTCCAGATTGCCCATAAAATATCCCTGAATCTTTACTTCCCGTCCTCAATAACCTCCTGGCCCATCCATGCCAAGAAAACCTACACCTTTATTAAGAATGGCCAGTTTTGATTAGGAGTCAACTAAAATTTTAGCTTCTACATTGCCCACTATGACTCTGTCAGCAGGATTGTCAGGTTGTTTGCCACCCACATTTCCTTTGTGAGTGTGCAACACTATTTCTTGTCCAACTTCCTTCATACTTCAGTTTTATATCTCTCTTCCTTTAGCTTTCCAGATTTCTCAGAATGAGAGGGACCAGCCTCACTAGAACGGCAACATCTCTTAAGTAAGTAATATTTTATAAAGTGCGCAGTTACCAAAAATAGGAGAATCTCCTGCCACCCCATGTGGCCCTTTTTATTTTTGGAATGACCACCAGCTTGGCTGTAGCAGACCTTAAATTCCTCTACTGGGAATATCATGAAAATAGATTTTGGATGTATAAAGGACCCAGTCCATGCAAGGGCGTCCTCCTCCATGAGGTCTGCAAACTCAATTTATGCTTTGTCAAAGACCTAGGGGCCCATTAGATTGGCGGGCGGATTGCCCCCGCCAGGTCGGCGGTAGCCACTGCCGGCCTGGCGGGGGCAATCCGCCCGCCATCCTAACCAGAATGACCCCCGCCATCATAGCATGGCTGGGGGGACCGCCGCGGACGGAAAGACCATCCGCCGCTTTTCCGCCCCGGTCACCTTGCGGCCGGGGTGGAAAAGGTTTAATATGGTGGCGGTGTCTATCAGACAATGCCAGCCATATTAGTATGGGCTGCAACAGATGCCTTTCCGTGGCGTCGATGCTGCCACGGAAAGGCAGTTGGTCTTCACGTCGGGGGCCCCCTGAGGGCTAACTTTTAACTAACAGGTAAAGTTTTGAGCAGTGTAAAATAATTTGATATATTGTTCCTTCTTTTCTGCCCTCAGTACTTAGCAACTTTCAGCCACGCCAACGCCTTGTCTTTCCACCATAACTTTTAAATGTAAAAGTCCAAAATAACTGTGGCTTTTAAAATATTAACTTCACTGGCTTTGCACAACAAAGTGTAATGGTTAATAGAGCTCTGCGCTCTGCTGTAATGGCTGCTATGTCAGCGATGCTGTATACCTCTCAGTTGAAAATGGAAGCCTTTTTAGTGGTTTATACCTTTAATGCTTCCAGATTTAATGTGTCTGCCATATTGAATCAAAGTGCATGAAGTACTTTTTAATTTTTTTTTAATAGTCGGCAGTGTTTCACTCCAAATTTCTATTGAAACTAAATGCTGGTGATGCTTTCCAATAAGCGATTTTTGAAATGGTGTCCACGCCTGGGCATAACCTGTGTGGAGTAAACAAACTGCATTGTTTCAATCAAGGTGACTGACTTTCACACAAGCCCACTGTACAGGCGCTTACAGCATTTCCTTCCTTAATACCTGGCAATGTAAAATGGCCACTGATCGTCAGGTGAGGCACGAAGCATCTTCCAACTCTGCCCTCAAATGTCGGCTGCACCTTCACTATGCTTCTCACACCTGCAGATGCCAGATCTGATCTGACTCCACTCTCAAACGCCAGCTGCACCTCTGCTACGCAACTTACACCCCCAGATACAATTCCTAAACCGGCGCCTTACCCTATGTCAAGACCTTAACCCTCGTAATCCACCAGACTCTCTGATCACCTCCATTGAACAAGTGCAGCAGCAACAGGTTTCCGGCAATAATTGCATGCCTTCATTTTTCCTTCCTCCATGTTGAGGCAGGACCCGTTGTACACGCTCATTGCCTATGAAATAAGTTAAGCACCACACAATGGATGAAGTGATAACAGAGTTTATTCCTGCCCCATTCACAGCTCCTGATCAACCGTCCCGCACAATCCAAATCTCTCTTCTAAGTTTGATGGTACTTGGAACGCTGCTGAGTAAACCATTAGGAAACATTAAGCAAATTGTTACAATGATGTATGATACGCAGGCAAGTCTTATAGAAAAGGTTGTTGATTTATTCTTTAGATTATGTCTTAGGTTACAGGTTACAGGATGATAGTCAGATCCATTTATGTGCCCCACAGGAGCAGCCTACTCACTGCTTAGCTTTTCCACACCAACTGATTCTCCCTTCAACCCAAACTCACTGAACATTCTGATAACCTCACCAGTGGCTGAGCAGCAAGGCAGAGACCCTCAATAGGGAGGATGCATTAAGTATTAATTAACAAGTACATTATGACACATCTCCCCCTTGTAATGATCATAAACAAACAAATGCATGAAGATGAGAAAACACATAGGATTTTAGCAAAGGAGGGTGCATAAAACAACATAAATGTTATATGACTTCTCCCCCCCTTATAGTGATCATAAACAAACAATGAATGCAAGATGATGAGACACATTCTTCAAAACAGTGGATGCTGATTCACCATAACTCACACTACAAACTACGGGTACCACAACACCAAACCACATAGAGTACCCATCTCACCTCATACTAAGGCACAACACTGCGCCAGGACCAGGGATTCTCAACCCTCCACTGCACTTACTAATGGCAGGACCAGGGACTCTCAACACTCTTCTGCACTTACACACAGGGTATAATTACAACCCTAAAACAGTGGATACTAAACACCACCACGCCTCACATTCAACGACCAATACTAATGACAGGACAGGTCTAAACTCTAAAAAAAAGGATAAGACTCAACCCATACCAAAACAGGTTATCTTTAAACCCAATACACTCTGAAAGCATATTCAGGGTATATTTAAACCCAAAACATATTCAGGGTATCTTTAAACCCAAAACACTCTCAAAATATACTCAGGGTATCTTTAAACCCAAAACATACTCAAGTTATCTTTAAACCCAAAACACTCTCAAAATATACTCAGAATATCTTTACCCAAAACATACTCAGGGTATTTTAAACCCAAAACATACTCAGGGTAACTTTAACCCAAAACATTCTCAGAGTGCCTTTAAACCCAAACCCTTCCCAAGGTAATTCACACCACCTCTCCTCATTCCCAAGGCCAAACTACACTCAGAAAGGGTAATTATACAACAACCCTAAAACAGTGAGATACATAACCTCGCAACAACGACCACAGGATAACCAGAGTGACTTCAAGAGTGAAAGTCAACCTACAAACACATACTCAGGTGGTAACCCTAAGAGACTGAGATCATATCCCCTACAACAATTTTTACAACATTTCCTCCAAGGTTCTCCTCAAAATCTTCAAATGCTGACTTCGATGAAAGAAAGTCTTGTAGTTGCTGCCTGGACACTCACCAGCATGTGAAAAATAAAATAACAATCAAAGAGTCCAAACTTGAAGGGTTGCTCACTGGCAAATATAGGCACAACAGGAAACCCAGGAGGAAGACTTCCTCAGCTTTACATGGGATAATTTACACCCACACACCACACAATGAGGAAACACAAAACAGAGGCTGGCCAATCCCTTTATCAAGCGGAGCAACAATCATTATCCGCTCCAGAAGTGGCGCGGAAACTTCGCTCCAAAAAACTGAGTCTGCCTCGATTACCAAGAAAAACCGAGATGGAGGCACGCAGTGCATATAGCCGAACGGCTCCCGGCACGTCTCAGCAGCTCAGCATGGGGTTGCAGGACACTGCACGAGCTGAAAGGAGGGCTCGTGCAAAACATCAAGAGGTGAAAAGACCGTTGAATGTAAGAGACAGTTGCAAAATGTTAAATTCAAAAACACAGCAATCGAGGGAAAACACGTGAAACAAGAAAGTGGCAAAATGGCACACACGTGTTTTTAAAACGCATTCATCTCGTCAAACCTGTCAAGTCACTGCTGTGCACAATCTTGTTCCTTCAAGCACAGAGCTGCTCCCAAATTTCTATAGTAACACCACCTCGTACAGAATGTGGGTTGCTCCTCCTCCCCTCAGCGCCTCTTGACACGCACTCAGAGGACACATCCTCCTTCTGGCCCTGTAGAAAACGGGATCTGGTGACTCCTCTTACTTGCTCCTCTTTCTGTTTGCACCTTTGTGACACGGAAGCCGGGGACTCCTTTTCTAAAATCATGGACTTGTGACCCCCATTTCCATGACGTTCTTGTTGAGAGACACACAGTGGGCTTTTCTTACAAATGTTGCTTCAAAACACCGACATGCGAACTCCATATGACTGATGCTACTAACGCTCCTTTACGTGCCACTCTCAAGGGACTGTTCAATACGGACACTCCTCCACAAGGCACGCAGGAGGATCTCCTCAATCCAATGGGAACACCTTTACAATTCCCAAGACCCAAGGCAGAGAAAATACCTAAATACCTTAGCTGTCAAGATTTTTTCTTGTTCGGGGAACTCCAGATGAAAGAGACACTCACCCAAGTCCAGCAGGAACTGGCATGTCCTCGATGGGGCTGACCGGTCTTCTGGTCACTGGTGGGGCTCAGGACTGGCAGCTAGCTTCTTCCAATTCCGCTTCTTTAGTTTCTATTGAGTTTAGGTTTGATAGGTACCAGTCCATTGAGGTAACATGTGTAGGTTCCTTCAGTATCGTCGCCAGTGTTACAATGAAGTATGATACGCAGGCAAGTCTTGTAGAAAAGGCTGTTGATTTATTCTTGAGATTACTTCTTAGGTTACAGGATGATAGTCAGATCCATTTATGTGCCCCACCAGGAGCAGCCTCCTCGCTGCTCAGCCCTTCCACACCAACTGATTCTCCCATCAGCAAAAACACACTGAACATTCTGATGATCTCACCATTAGCTGAGCAGCAAGGCAGACAACCTCAATAGGGAGGATGCATTAAGTATTAAGTAACAAGTACGTTATAACACAGAGAAATACCAATCTCTGGGAATTGAAACTTCACGCAGCACTTCAGACAGGGAATTGATAGGACATCAGAGTCCAGAGAGCTTCAGAAGCTTTTTTTCCTGGTATTATTCTCCCTACCAAATTCTAAAACAGGAGTGACATTTGACTAATCTCAAAGCCCCCAAGCTAAGTATGACCAGTGTCTTCATTGCATCAACAAAACACATAAAGCAAAGTGAATTTGTTTTTTCACCATATCATTTAACATCATTGGCTATCATTCAATTAGTTAATTGATAACATCATTGGTATTATTCTAATATTATAATACCACCAAACAAATACACCACTTACAAGCAGCAGATGGGATAGGAAGTGCCATCTAAAATGCAGGTTATTATTATATCCATGAGAGGCCTGTTTTCTGAGTCATAAGACAAGTCCTTATTGTTCTTATATTGTGCAGCATAGATGAAATATGTCTGGGCTCGATAAGTACATAAGAGGAAGGTGCCTATATCCTCTTCAGAGAAGTAAGTAGGTAAGTAAGTATCCATATTGTAGAGAGCTCAAATGCCAATGCGTCTTAGCACTAGCAGATTCAGAGTAAGACTACCAACTCTTTACTTCGATGAATTGGAGAACAGACATGTTTTAGCTGCTTACTAAAAGGGAGTAAGTTTTATATTAATCATAGTTCCTGAGTCATTGAGTTCCACAGTTTGTAGGCTCGGAAGCAGAAAATCCCCCCTCCACCCTTCTAGCCTTCCTGATTTTTTCACTACAACCAATCTTGGGGTTCCCGACCTCAAATTCTCTTCAGAGCATACAATGCAAAACTCTTCATGAAATAGGCTGGGAACGGCCTTATGGACCAGGCACAGCGCTTTAAACGACATTTTATTGTTTAAAGGCAGCCAGTGCAGGTCCCTAATTACTTTGGAAATTGTAGCAAATTTTGTGACTCCCAAAAGCAGATGTGCTGCTGCATTCGGCAACGATTGAAGCTTCACAAGCATGTTTTTCTGCGTACCTAAATGTAGCACATTGCAATAATACAGTCATGACAATACCAATGCTACAACAGCCTTATTCTGTGAGTCACTGGGGATAAAAGGAAACACTTTCCTAAGTACCTCGAGAAGATGAAAACAGGGCGAGGTAGCCTGGTTAACCTGGTCTGAAAATGACAAATGATTGAAAAAAACACCTCTGAGATTTTTTGCTTCGTGCACCCAACAAGGAAGCAGCGCTAAGTCGGTGCCCACTAGAAAGTATTCTAAAAGGAGGAATCAATACTGAAGATGATCAAATCTGTCTCATCTGAGTTTAATTTCAATCACTTTTCATGCATCCAGATGATAAAACTGCTGCCACTATTTGAGTATCAAACAACATATGACACAGGTGTAAATCCATATGATCAAATACGTTTAGTCTAGTCAGGGGAGTGACATAGATGTTGAACACCACAAGGAAGAGAGAATGGCTCTGAAAAAGAGTCTTCAAATGAGAATCTTTGTTCTCTCTCTAGCAAAAAAGAGGGGAGGATGTCAAGGATTGTGCCCCCATCCCAACACTCTCCAGTCGACTAATGATTAAGGTATGGTTCACTGTTTCGAAAGCGGTTGAGAGATATTTTCCATGAGAAATAGGAGAAGGGATTGAATCAAGAACATTACATTACCTGCATCTTTGTTCACTTGTTTTGTAGTTGAAGAACAAGCAGACATCCCAGGTCATCAAGTCATGCATCATTGCTTTATTTTTTGTATTTGTAGATGGAAAATTAGAAATATAAGTACCTGAAAACAATAATAGGCTTGGGGAAGCCACTGACGAGAGACAGTCGCGACCCCGCCTCAAACCTTGCTTTAATTTAGGAAAGAACTGAAATCAAACCTCTTCGGAGAATACTGCATCACAATGCATTAACAGGCTATTCCACTTGCAGAGCTCAGCTACACCCCAGTCACTCATTGACTTTACCGTTGCTCTTATTACGTGCAGTGCTTCACTTTCTTTTGGCTATATTTGCATTACACAGCTATAGATAGACATACCTTTGAGCTCTCTGGAAAGGTGAACAGCAATGAGCTTCTTGAAAAGACATCTAGGTGACTGGCCTTAAGATTCATTGGAGAATTCCCCAAAAGGTCAAGGGGCCCTTGTAAGGAAAGTAGGGTTAGGAAAGAATCAGACATGCTCAAAATGTTACTGATTCTCAACAGCATTTCAAGCATTTTAAGGTCAACTGCTTTCTGGCATCTACCTGCTACTTCCTCCTCTGTTTTAAACTGCAGACAGAGCACATTGGCAATGCTATGTTAACACGTGCCTTACATAAAGTGGGAATATTTTATTTTATTATAATTAACAGCAGCATATCTGTTATTCCATGAAATGGAATTGAAAAATCGACATCAATGGACCTCCAGTATGATTACAGTAATGCTGCTGTAATACCAAAAATGACAAATGTGGATCCTGAGAGGTCTTACACAGCCTTTCATTCTTCTGAGACTCAGAACATATGCTATATGGCTCTATAGTATGCTATTTTATTCTGTCTTTATTTACTTGCATTGCTTTGAAAACTGGATTATATCTTGCTTAATATACCTGAGTGGTAAAATAGTTTAAGGACTCAGCATTGATACATGCCAGTGTTCACTCCTTTCATCCCTCCAATGTCACCTAACAAGTACCAGTCCATTGGGGAATATTAATTCAATAACCAATAAATTCATACTTATGTGTGTGTGTGGGCTTCAAAAAGGGAGGCCAAGCGGCCCGGTAGCGTAACACAAAATGATGGTGGACTTTCTCCATATAGTGAAGAGTGGCCCCTGAGTGGCACAAATTGCACAGATATTTGTTTACCTTGGGCGGCATGGGGCCATTTGAAGGGGTGGATGGGTTTGTGCTAAGAGATTGCCACCAGCAACAACCTGAAATGCGTGATCTGCAGTGTGCACTTCAGCATGCACAGCCTGCAATGACCACAAACACAAAGCTCCAGCAATGACCGTCCGTGACACCCGAAAGGATCTTCGCGATACTTGGTCTAAACTACGTGCCACGGTGATGACCAAAATGCTCTTAGGCTCCTCACTGCCTTCTCCACTGCAAACTGGAACCTTCCTTTAGAAGGTTACCTTTTCAGTGGGACTAGCATAGTCCCTGTATCTGACCAGTGATATATCTTGGTCGGCCTGAACTTGTGACTTTCATCTGTTCTCACCCAGCCGGGGCTGCAGGGACTTGTATTAGGGCCCCTTCAAAGCCGAGCAGGTTGTAGCTTAGAGGTAACTGTGATAACATGGTTGTGACTCAGTAGCTATCGACAGTGGTTCCTTCACATGGAAATAGAGCATTTAGGGTGGGGGTTGAAAATTTACTGAAGTTACGAAGGCAGTTGTCTTCAAACCATCCTTCCTTTGCATGGTGATAGGCCATTTTGTAATGAGAGGGGTACTGCAGGCAGCTATCAGCAATGGATCCCTTGCTTTCACAGTGGTCCCCAATGGCCATGGCCATTTCATGATGGGCAGAAGTGGCAATAACAGTAGCAACCGGAGGTCATGTGGCAAAGCAAATTGTGTAGCAGAGACTTTCAAGCACTGCACCCATTTTTTTGGGAGCGATAAAAAAAAATTCAACCTAGTAGAAAAGTAGCACAATCTTGGAAGTGAGATCTTGTGAGATTTCAGTCATTCCAAGTCATTTTTCACAAGCAGGTATAAAAGAGGCCATGCCTCTTGTACCACACCAGATATCCAAGACTCCAGTCAGAAGCTCAGTTGATTGGGTAGGTTCCAGAGTTCCAGACAGGATGGGAGATCCTCTCAAGCTTTGTATGTGAAATCCTTTGAATTCCCACATGGAGTTGGTAAGAAAGTCTTAACAAGTGATTGCCTGGGGGAGTTCATAGATTGTTCCAAGTAGACGGTAGAACCTTTTTGACATCTATTGAACATGCTATTGAGTGGTGGAGGTGGAGCCTGGCACCCATGGAAGATGGTGGAGTCCTTCTGAGTTCCTCGTTGACATGCATGTTCGTGGATTAATACACCCAAGTCGTGGCGACCTGGTGGGCAAAAAGACGATAGCATGATAGCAGTGCCTGAGCAGATTCAGAGCCTCCTATCTAGCAGCTAGATAATTGACATGGAAGACAACACAGCTTCAGTGAACCTTCTTCAATGGCCCTAACTCATGTACTGCACAGGTGAGGCCAACACGCTCTATAAGATGATAGGCACGATTAAAGTCACTCAGGCTCAACCTCCCTGTCAGGCCTGGCTGACCCTTGACAAACATTTGGATCTGAGGAAAAGCCATGCTGCGAGAGTGGGGGCTGCCAATCATAACCTTCAGACTAGATAGACATCAAAACAAAAGCAACCAAGGACATAAAGACAGCACTAGTTAAAGACTGATACCAGAACCACTGAAGGGAAGAAAAGTTTGATTTTACTAGCAGATACTTTTTCTTCCAGTTTGCAGGTAAAAGAGTCACGCAGCAGCAACAGATGAAAAACAATGAACACCACCCAGAACGATGAACTAATACACATGCAGCAAACCAAATAAAGGAGACCGTAAAAAGTCTATTTCAGGCTTCATACTCACAGGAACTGAGAGACATGCTACAGAAGTCTGGAGAACCCCTCAATAAGACCCTGTCCTATACTTCTGGTAAGCACAGATGTACTGAAGTAGCCCCCCGGCGGACCAACAAAGCAGTACAGCACCACTCCCCTGAAAAAAGCGCTAGAGAATAAGGACCGCTTCAAGAAAGGTAGAGTCTGAATGCAAGTGCACCCTGTGATCCATTAAGAGAGAACTGTCATAATACATATCTTGCCTTAATTTTGAAATCAGCCAAATAACTTCTCTTACAGGTAAAAGCACGAAGTCCACTGCACCACCTGATGACATGGCTAAAGACTCAGCTCTAGACTTGGCCCTCAAGGAGCTCATCACACTAAAAATTTCAGTGACGTCCATTGAGAAGAACACAGCAAATACCTCATCCGATCTGTCATCATTAAGATCAGATAAAGCAACATTTAACACCCACCTGATGGCAACAGAAAAGAGAATAGAAAAGAGAATAGTAAAGGAGCATGTATCAGCATAAATCGTTCACACAGAGGCAGGCAGGAACCTCAGCCCCAAGTTCTGTGGTGTTGGGCCTCCGGCCCACATTACGTAACAGACTGACACAGACACCAGGGAATGTACATCAGTAGCTGGCCATGAGCACGTGCACCCGGGCCATTTTTTTGATGGGGTCATGTAATTCGTGACACCTGTGATGGATGATTGTGGGGGTGCAGTGTGTCCAGCCCTCGAGGGAGTGGCTGGGATGACAGCTTCCTGTGGGACACAGCACATTACATTCCTCCCCTTGAGGAACCAACAAAGTGTTAGTCCAACCTGTGGGGATAAAACAAACAGTTAACTAGATACCACAGGGTCCGTCTGTCTCCCGAGTCAGGTGGCCGGGCGACATCAGACGTGGGCTGGTGACTTTCCTTGCAGTAGAACTTTCTCGGCGGGCACCTTCATTTAACCTGAGGGGTTCAGGACACGACCGCTGGCTCGGAGATGTCCGCTGCATACCGTCAGTTCGCTGACGATGACATGTCTTGCTGTCTTGCATGGCTTCCATTTTGCTGACGTCGGTGATGGGCTGTGGTGAGTTCTAAACAGTTCCTTTTAGTGGATTGCATCGTGAACATGGATGGAGTTCCAAGTGAGAATTCACAGAGGTGTTGCTGGACCGACTGACCCTGTGAACTTCTTGGCGGTGACCGGTAACCTGTCAGGGGGGCAATGTCTCTTCTCGCTCTCCTGCCTGGGGAGGCCGGTTGTCGGGGTTGCTGCAGGACGGATGTATGACGTTACAACGCATGCTTTTACCACGCATGCTGTTACAACGCAAGTATTACCACGCAAACCTTTACAACGCATAGTGCTTTGGGGTGCTGGATAGTGAATAGTTTAATTTACTATTCCAACTCCAGCCCCCGTGGACGCTAGGGAAGGTGTTGGATAGTAAATTAAATCTATTCCCTATCCTAGAGCGCACCCCAGCGCAATGCGTTGTAATGGTTTTCGTTGTAAAACCTGCATTGTAAAAGCACTGCGTTGTAAAAGTTTAGTTGTAAAGGATGTTTCCCCTGCAGGACTGTAGGAGGGCTGCCCTTGGGGGCTGCTTGTGTGCCATCTGGGGCAGCTGCAGGACCACTGAGGAGCCGTTACATTGTCGCATGCATAACTCTCACGGGTGGATGAGTCTTGGCCAAGATTTGCACTTGCTGCCGCGGTTCCGGTGTAGTCCAGGTTCCCAGGTGGCTTCTGATTTCTTTTGGTCGGTGGGTGTGGCAACGGTGTAGGACTCCATTCCACTTGTGCTCTGGTAGTGGTGTTTGACGCATGTGCTGATGGCCGGCGTGATGGCGGTTGCCAGCCATGTGGTGAGTCGGAATGACAAGTGGTGGTGATTTGCTGGGGGTGTTTGGATGTCCGGAGGGACTTAGCAGCCACCTTTGTTGAGGTTGATATTCGGTGGCGGCTTGACACATAGAGTGTATGGATCCTCTCTTGCCTGTTTTGGGGCCACTGCCGACTCCATCCTGTGTGAGGGCGGGCACTCAGTGCTGATCTTCACCCATATATTAGCAACAAAGAGTTGGCTCTAATCAGTTAGGCTGAGCGCTTATATCTAAACAACAAAAGGAAGTGCCTAAACTGATGCAACAAGTCATGTGTGATTTAAACTAAAGGAAGAAGTTAAGTTTCCACCCTGGATTCTGCTAGTTAATAGCGATTTATTTGTTCATTTTTTAAGACAAAATTTTTCAAAAGTTAATACATATTATATACAATAGGACACTACACCGTTAAACTAAACAATATTATCACACTATGGATATTCATTCATACTAATCAGACATATCACAGTCGTTCAAAATTTCATACATCCATTCTTACACACTCTGGGAAAAGAAAGAGAGATAGAAACAGAAGTTGCTCAATAAATCAAAACATCAGATATGATACATCAATGCATATCAACCTGGACCAAAGTACACTTGAAATTCAATATACAATCAATTATTCGATGAGATGCTTGTATGTCAATGTGTACACAACTAAAGTGCCGTTTTTTTCAACACTTGAGTTATACAAGAACAGAGCAACATTTGATACAAGGGCCTACGCGTTTCGAATCCCAAACGGAATCAACAGGGGATTCTCCTCAGGGCCAATAGAATATCCTACTGGTCTACAAGGCCACTTGGAAGGTGGAGTGAAGCAGTGGTATCTGTCTGAAGCAGCTGGTAGTCAGTGAACAGTCAGTAAACATAGAATGAATCTTTTTGGCAGGCGCAGACGGTCTCACGAGCTGTGTAGCCCAGGGGTCCGTTGCGGGTGTACGAATTCTAGAAAGTCGGGGACACGAGGATCCTCGTCTAGTTTAATGTGATGAATCCTTCAATCAGGCAGGCGCTTGACTTAGTGGAAAGGCTGGAATTTCGGCCCGTGAGTTGCCGTCACAAAGGGAACTCAATCCTAATTCACAGATTATAGCGCGCCGCACTGGAGAGCCGACTTGTCGTTCTGGCGTCTAGGCAGAACTAATCTCCCGCGTCTGCCTGATTGAAGGATTCATCACATTAAACTAGACGAGGATCCTCGTGTCCCCGACTTTCTAGAATTCGTACACCCGCAACGGACCCCTGGGCTACACAGCTCGTGAGACCGTCTGCGCCTGCCAAAAAGATTCATTCTATGTTTACTGACTGTTCACTGACTACCAGCTGCTTCAGACAGATACCACTGCTTCACTCCACCTTCCAAGTGGCCTTGTAGACCAGTAGGATATTCCATTGGCCCTGAGGAGAATCCCCTTTTGATTCCGTTTGGGATTCGAAACGCGTAGGCCCTTGTATCAAATGTTGCTCTGTTCTTGTATAACTCAAGTGTTGAAAAAAACAGCACTTTAGTTGTGTACACATTGACATACAAGCATCTCATCGAATAATTGATTGTATATTGAATTTCAAGTGTACTTTGGTCCAGGTTGATATGCATTGATGTATCATATCTGATGTTTTGATTTATTGAGCAACTTCTGTTTCTTTCTCTCTTTCTTTTCCCAGAGTGTGTAAGAATGGATGTATGAAATTTTGAACGACTGTGATATGTCTGATTAGTATGAATGAATATCCATAGTGTGATAATATTGTTTAGTTTAACGGTGTAGTGTCCTATTGTATATAATATGTATTAACTTTTGAAAAATTTTGTCTTAAAAAATGAACAAATAAATCGCTATTAACTAGCAGAATACAGGGTGGAAACTTAACTTCTTCCTTTAGTTTAAATCACACATGACTTGTTGCATCAGTTTAGGCACTTCCTTTTGTTGTTTAGATCTTCACCCATGGCATCTGCGGACAGGAGCAGGGATGCCGATTGACTTAGACTGCCGACGCTCGGGGATGAACGGTCGCCTGGGGAAGCGTTGGGATGAGACTCGGTCTGCGCTTGCTGCGGCTTATGTTCAGTTCATCCGTGAGACTGTACCCTGGGGACGTCGGCCCGCCTTGGTGGCTGTCTGGGGTGTCAGGGTGTGCTCTTGGCTTGCTGTGGTCCTTGGTCTTCTCCCTTTTGCTGGTCTGTTCAGCCTACCTGTGTCTATCTGGTTTTCAGGGTGACAGAGATGTCGCTCTCTACTTTCTTCAAGGATGTTGCGCTTGGACCTCAAGCTGGCACAGTCGTGGTGCCGGCTTCTGCCTTCGCTCCGGCGCGCTCCTTGCTTGCTGGGTGACGTGAAGTCCGGTCGCGTGTCGCTGGTTGTTGGAGCTCATGTAGCTTTGACGGATTGCCACGTGGGGTGTGCGACTCCTCTCTTGCCTGTCTTGGGTCGCGGCCGACTCTGTCTTGAGGCAGTGTGAGGGAGGACACTGTGTGTGGTCTTCGGCCCACTGCGGGGTTTTGCTGGGGCGGTGGAGACGTGGGTGCTCTCCTACCTGCGTTCAGCAGTGCTTCCTTGTGGAGATGTCTCTATCTCTTGGGCGCCTGCCCGTGCTGCCAGGTTCATTGGTGCAGCTTCCTGCGCGCTTCTGGCTTTGCGTGCTCTGTCTTCTCTCTTCTTTTTTTTTTTTTGAACGCTCTCTTCCGGCTCTTGAGGTGCCTGTGGTGTGGTTGGCGGCTGTGCCCGTTCACCAGAAGGTGCGGGTGATGCGACCTCTTCCCCAGCGATGGCGTTGGGCAGCCACTGGTGGTGCTCGCTCTGCACTAGTCTTTCTTGTACTGTTGGTGGGGATAGGTACCTCAAGACATTGCTGTCCATCCGGATTGCTGCTTTGGGGCCTTGCAGACTGACTGGCACATCTTGTCAGTGTTCAGGGGCCTCCAAGTTTTGCTGGTGGCAAATGAATCAATGCCCTACTGGGGTATGCGGTTTCTCTTCTCTTGGTCTTGGCTGCTGTGTCCGTCCTGCTTTCTTGCAGTGTTGGCCGTTCACCACTCGGGGCAGGTGACGTAGTTTCCTTGCTGGTGCTGGGGTCAAATGCCACTGGAGAGGGTGCGCCACCGTTGTCCTGTTTGCGTCTTTTGTGGATATGAGCAGTACTCAGAGTAGAGGCAATTTAGGGGTTTCTTGGTTCTCAGCAGGGGTTCAGTTTCTCCTCTTCAGCCTGCTATACAGTCCACAGGGTGTTGCGTCCTCTTCATTGGATTCTCGGTGGCTGCATCTTGCTTTACTGCCTTGACACTGGCTGTAATCTATGCCTCTTGGTTGTTGTCGATCCTACAAGCACAGGGCATTTCTGGCTCCTTTCATTCCAGCGCTTGCCCCTCTGCCAGCGTCAGCCAGGAGCTTTACCTGTAGGCTGTCTGGGAGGGCTGACAGGCTGGCCTCTTCTCTCTGTGCCATGGATGACAGATGTGTCAAGAAGCACACCACTTCTCCATTGCTGTGGGTCGTTTCGTTGTGAGCAGCTCTTGTGTATGAATGGCGCAATATTTCTCAGTTGCAACTAGGTGGCAGTGTAGCGATTTCCTTCGGACACCAGCAGACGTTTCTTCAATCGTGGGCCTCTACCTTTGCTGTAGAGGCTGGTGCTGGGCTTCTGTCGGAGTCTGCGTGGGAACAGAATGCAGCTCAGGTGTCCTCAGCTCCTAGTTGCTCCAGTCGGGAGCAAGTGCAGCAGTCAACCCCGCTCGTGGGGACTGTGCTTCAGTAGAGGTGAGGTTCTGAGCAGGTGGAGCTGCCTTCTATCGTCTCGCTTTTCTGGGCAGTGCAAAGAAGTTGAGCTAGGCAGGTCGCTTCTCACCTCGTGGCAACTCCTCTTCAGTTGAGCCACTTGGTGCCCTGGATGGCTGCTGTAGCTGCTCTATTCTCTGTAGGCTTCAAGGGTGCTGGAGGGGCTGGGGCAATGGAGCTGTTTGGTTTAGGGAAGGGGCTGTGTCACACAGTGGTCTCTTGCTGAGCAGGGATGCCAGGGAGGTGTGTGACCAGCAGGTGGTGCTGCAGCAATCGTCACTTCTCACAGGCCTCCGGGCCTTACAGCTTCAGCAATGCAGAACCCACTTCTTATTACCTCAAGCGGCACCGATGGAAGGTGGTAGCTTCAGCTTTAGGTGAGTCCATGCAGTGCCAGGCAGTCGCCTTGGGACCTCGTGGCTTCCTTTTCCGTCACTGCGGGGGGTGGGTGCTCTTACCGGACTCAGTGGTTGCTGCGCCATATAGCTTGTGGTGAGTGCTTTCTGAGATGGGGTGAACCGACAGGCAGTACCGGACTGGGGCTACCAGTGTGGGCTTCTTTCACTGTTGGGGTGGGCTGAACATGCCGCACAGGCAACTGTTTCCTCATGCGCATTGGCCGCTTCACCGTGACTGACACTTCATTGACCCCGCAGGCATTTTACCTCAGTCTCCGGCCTGTATGGGAGCGGGACGCATATGCAATGTGGTGGCTGCCGGGAGGATGCTGGCTGCACCAGCGAGAGGAAACGAGGCGGGAGTTGCACTAGTTGGTCACTGGGCTCTGCAAACATACCATTGAGCGTGGCAGCGGGCACAGTGCTGGCATCGCGGGGCTCTCGATCTCACCGGGATCGCATGTTCTCTCATCCTACATCGCACACCAGTGGTGATGGGGCAGGGCCAGGCTCCGGATGGTGCTCCTTGGATGCAAAGAGCGTTGTTGCGCCCGACCTCTTCTTCGGTCACGGGTGGCCGAAAACAGCTTGGTGGGTGGGGGGGCATTCAAGGCACATTTCTTCCCCCTCAGGGAAGACCTACCTCATCGCCAATGTGGTGTTGGGCCTCCAGCCCACATTACGTAACAGACTGACACAGACACCAGGGAATGTACATCAGTAGCTGGCCTCGAACACGTGCACCCGGGCCCTTTTATTGATGGGGCCACGTCATTCGTGGCACCCGTGATGGACGGGTGTGGAGGTGCAGTGTGTCCAGGCCTCGAGGGAGTGGCTGGGATGACAGCTTTCTGTGGGACACTAGAACGTGTCTCGCAGGTCTTTACAGGCTCCACCACGTCCAGAAACGTCACTATTTCCGGACATGGAGGTGCTTAAAGCAGCTGGAGAGGCCCCGCAGTGCAGGACCCAACCACACAGAGCTGGGCAGAAACCTCAGCCCCCAGGCTCCACCGCGTCCAGCAGCGTCACTCTTACCACGCCCGGAGGAGCTCAAAGCAGACTGAGAGGCCCCGCAGCGCAGGACCCAGTCACACAGAGCTGGGCAGGAATCTCAGTCCCCAGGGCCCACCGCATCCAGAGCGTCACTCTTTCCGCACCCGGAGGCGCTTAAAGCAGCCGGAGAGGCCCGTAGCACGTGATGCGCGTGGGCCGCGCCCAAGGGAAGCCCGGGCCATGGGCGGGCCCGTCCTTGCCCATCATTGCCAGCAAGAGGCAGGGCAGGGCCATTCCCCTTGGTTTCTGGCCACGGTGCTATAACTGTGAGTTATATCAATTCTTCTGACTGTTATTTGACTAACTTTTTTATGTATTTTGGCCTCTCGCTATGGTTTGATTTGGTGTTGAGCCTCAGAGCTACGTACCTGACTCATTTTAGCCCTTCCAGGGTTGACTTTTCATATGTAGGTGCAATTAAAGCTATTACAGTTGGGCTCCCCCTTGAAAAATTTTACTGGAGCGCAGGGTTTCTGTCGTAGGATCTGTTTTTGAAATTGCTGTGGGAATGTATACTTTTAATATACTTTTAATCCTCTTTTTAATTCCCTTGCAAATAAGGACTCACGTATTACTATGGGGAAAAGGAAATCTATTGATTTTGAGAGTGGGGGTGGGGGGTTCGGTTAAAGTCTAATAAAACTAAGCTAGCTTGTAAGTCTGCAGGGAGTAATTGTGTTCTCGATCCCATTGATGATCTTCTAGTCGAGCGTGAGGACTAAGCATGGGCGGATCTAGCGGATCTCGCGTACGCGAAATTGCGGATTTACGGATTCGCAATCCGCGAAGATACGCGAACTCTCGCGGATTTGCGGATTTTCCCGTTTTTTGTGTTGGCGCGCGTTCGCGACGATTTTGGGACAATTTCGCAATTGCGAACTTACTTTTCGGCACGCAACGGCCGCGACTATGTTGTTTCTACGTCTGGTTTATCATCACAGGTTCACAGCACCCTCTGCTTCACCACTGCCACCCTCTGGGACACCCATGCCACCCTCTGGTACATCCTCACTGCCACCCATTAGGTTTGTTTATCACTGTAGTTTATGGGGGGTGAAAAAAGCAAGCACACCTCCCCTACTTCAACTGCCATGAATTAATTGGGGGTTGAATAATGTGTCAGTTATTTAGAAAGTTCCAGTCTGGCTGGCACCTGCTTCCTTCCTTATCTGTAATTTGCTTTCTGTTGCAGTGAAATTTTTTTTCACAGGACCTTTATGGTCTACTTGTAGCTATTCTACGAGCCTGCTGTTTGGGTCATAGCAGGGTCATAGAATAGTTGCAAACTCTGGAGGGGCCCCTCAGGAAGCACTACAGTGAATGTTACAAATGTTAAGTTTGAACTTTTGCACCTGCTCATTGCTTTCAGTTTAGCAAAAACCGTTTTTTCTGCAATTTCGCGCGTTTTTTGGGGCGCGAATCCGTGCGAGATCGATTTCGGGAGCCGCGAATGCTTGCGAATACACTTTTTTTTTTTGCGACGTGTATGTTCGCGGGCTTTTGCGCGTGTTCGCGAGGCGCTTGTAGCTATACGTTTGCCAAGTTACCCTAGCGGTCGTACACGGGCGCGGCCATCTTGTTTGCATGACGTAATTCCGTTTCCGGCCACTATGTGTAATCTCGCAAACTGTGCTGCTCGCTAGTACAATTTCGCGCGTGCTCGCGAGGAAAATCTCGCGCGAACTTACCCACGCGGTTGTGAACGGGCGCGGCCATCTTGTTTCTCATTCATTGCTATGGTTCTGGGCATGCTTTCTGTATCCTCTCTGAATCTCTGCCATCCTTTGCTTGTTTGAAGTTTATTTAATCTATTTTACTTATTATCTATCCCTCTATTTTTCTAGCTGTATATTTTTGTGTTTTCTGCTACTTTTAGTTACTTTTAAACTACTTTTTTAAACTCTTTTCTTTTCTTCTTCACTATTCTATTTCTTCTTTATCATTTAAGTTTATTTCTGCCCAGACCATGGTAAAGGGAGCCGGGAAGCACCCTGAGAAGGGGAAGGGTCCCGCACCCCGTGCCCGGCTCCCGTGCGGGCGTTTGAGGGGGGAGCAAGTGGTGCCGCAGGTGATCTTCAGCGCGGAGGAAGTGGCGGCACTCATCTTCCACGTCCAGCGCCGCCTCCCCAAGACGATCCTGGGAGGCGGCAAGATCGCGACTGGCTATGGCATCCGGGAGCGCCGGAAGCGGTGGGAGAAGGTGTGCCGGGCCATGTATAAGCTCTCTGGGGTCCGGCGCACATATAACCAGGCCACCCACCGCTGGACCGATGTCATGGACCAGGAACGGGACTTGCTGGACGCGCTCGGCGTAGAGGTCCCCGGGCTTGGTGAGTAGTAGTAGCTATTCATCACTACTCTGTTTTATCCGGCTCTGTTATTTGCAAATCTTTGTTCTTTACCAAGAGCAATAATGCTGCCGATTACATTGTAGGTAAATTATATTTCAAAATCTTCTATGCATTTCAGGTGCACTGCTCTCCTTCTCAGTAGCCTTGCTTGCTACTATGCTTATTTGTTTTGTACATTGTGTTCATTTAATTGGCCTGAGAAATTATGTATGAGTGTAGTGTAAAGATAAGAACTGCGTAATGCTAGACACTAAGGGTCATATTTTCAATTACCGGCGCATCCCTGCAAAGTAGCAGGGATGCGGCAGTAATTGTGTGCCATGCCACCACCACCACCCATTGGCCCAAAACGTCACAGAAGCCTTACGCATCTGTGCCGTAAAGGCGGCGCATTGCTGGAGTTGCGTGCCAACGATGGCGCAGCTCCAGCAATGCTCTGGGGTACCCTATCTCCCCAATGCTGCATCAAGCCGTACGTCGGCTTCAAGCGCGCAGGGTTTGACTCATGCATCATTGTCTTAAAAGTGACTGATTGACATCTTGTAGATTTCCCTCAGCCACTTTTAGGATTCGTCCCTGCGCAGGTACGCCCTCCCTTGCGCCGGAACGCCCCCTGATGGCGCAGGGCTTTACAACGTGATGCATCGCCCATAATTTCTTTTTTTTTAATATATACGCCGCACCAACACCATGGCGAGTCTTTTGTTCTGCCGCAGCGTCACAAAAGTCACGCAACAATGGAGGAAAATGAGCCGCAAGGGACTTCTAAATCAGCCCCAACAGACTGAAGTCCACTCCTTCCTTTAGACACATGGCTATAAGAAGAAATAGTGGTGGTGGTGGGTGGATTGATAGTTTGAGTATTCACTGATCTGCAAGCAGGATGGACTTTGTCTGTCACTTCGCGTGCTGCGGACTGCTGCCTGCAGTGCCAGGCCTAGGCAAACCTCTTTAGTAGTCTGTTTATTGAGTTACATAGGAACTTTCTAAGTCAACGTTCCGCAAATCAGGCAATACGAATAACGTAGTATACCACATGAGATAGATCCCGTGGAATAGTTGTCTATCTATTTGCTATTTCTCCAAAAAATGTTGTTATTGTTCTTTTGAAATGGTTGATTTGGTTCACAAATCTCATCCATGTTTTCTGGTCTTTCTTTCTTTCATGTTGTACATCAGCTCCCCCCAAGGGCAAGAGGACACAGGAGGAGGAGGGTGCTCAGGATGCAGGCCAGGATCGGGCAGGCGAGGGCTCATTTGCTGGCCCCAGTAAGTTTTAATTGTAATAAAGAGTACCTATTTTTTCCTAGCGTTCCTCATTCGATTTTTTCTAAATTGTCTTTGATCTTCTTGTAGACTGGATATAAATTCTTATCCTGGCTCTAATATGACTCCCTGTGGTATTACTAGATTATTCTTATTAGTCTGTCTGTGTAGCTAACTAAGATTGGACATTTGGCAATTCCATTGGACTCCCATTCTATTCAGCAATAGCTCTATGCACTGTCTCCTTACTGACTAGATAGTGTGGCAGAGTCATTCAGCTCCCGAAGTCACCGATTATTGATCCCCAATGATCTCTAGATTATCGTACGCAGGACAAGAGAGAACGGAGTCACAGCACAGTCAAGAAGTGTCAGAGGCACTCATGCTTGCAAAAATTCCAAAACCTTTAGCTCATCCACTCTAGTCTGGAGGACCAAAAACCACAGAGTCTATTTAAGTTTAAAAGCTTTATTAAAAGTAAACACATTTATTAAAATCTACTTTGTCATAAAACTATTTAACTGAAAACGGAAAAGTGGTTAGTGCTGACGATTAATTGGACACATTTCTTGTGGTCGAGCCGAGCTCTCACCTGGTTTGAACTTGATCCTGGTCGTGTTCTTAGGAGTCAAGCTTCTGTCTGTTAGGAGAAAAAGTGGTGCGTGTTAAAAATAAAAAGCAAGCATTCATCAGTTGTGCATAAAAGTGCAGCAAGACAACAGCCTTCCCTGGAAAAAGGGACATTTTTACTTTGGAGTAGACAGTCACAAATTATTACATTGTATTCAGTTTTTTTAGCATTTCTCCTAGACCAAATATTATATAGTAGTGAGTGGTGTATTCTAACATTCTTAAATGTACTTTGTAGGTGTAACATCTGGTGACGGGGCCAGCGCGGAGGTGGCTGTGTTGGGCGAGGACTCGGAGGACTCTGGGGAGGAGGCGGTGCAAGAGCCGGCGGACGGTCCTGTGGGGGTTCAAACGGTGGTGGCGGAAACAGGTAAGCTATATATTCCTTACTTATTGAGATTGAAGACTGCATAGTGTGCTTTCTGCACGGGTGTATTACAAATCAACCAGGTAGTAGCCTCCTCGAAATGTACTTCGACTTAGCTGTGAAGTTTTTGGTGAGAAGAATCCCAATAAGTTCTTAGACGAACGTGATGGATGGGATGAACGAAAAGCGAAAGAAGGGTGTAAGTAAGTGGGACACGAAATTGTATGATGGCTGGCAAAGAAGAACGATATGTGTTTGCTTGGCCCCCGAGGTGGCTTGGAAGGAAAGAATATGGTATGGTGCATGGCTGGGTCAATGATGAAGCAAGGATGGGTGGAAATACAGCAGCCTGGGTGGGTGAAACAGAAACTGTATGTGTGCGTATACTTTGACTGAATGGATGCCTGGAGCATGGTATTCTCTGACTCTTAGATAGCACATGTGTATCTAGAGAGAGTAGATGGTCGCCAGATGAAGTAAGTGTTACCTTGAAGAGCATGTACCACCGCACCCGCACGTCCGTTCCAGTGCAGGGAAGGCAAGGAAAAGGAATTGTAAATGTGTCCAATACTACCATGAATAGTAGCAGTACTTTGTATTGCGTCTGCAATCACAGCATATATCTGGTTATTACGGTGGACACTCCGTACCTCTCTTAATAACTTTAGTTTGCTTGTAGTACGTCATTCATGTGTGGGTGTATCACTGTTCACTCAATATTAAGCAAAGCACCTAAAGTCATCCCATATGTCATCAAATACGTCCCATGTGAAGTGATAGATAATCAAATTAGTTAGCTTCTTCATTTTCCTTTTCTAGTACTCATTTGCACTGTAGGGTAAAAGGTAAATTAATTAAGCAGTAGCCCTTGTAACAGAGTATTCTCAGTGCCACCCGTAATAGAAAAGTAATAGCTTCACCACCTGCATGTACTGGACCGGTACAGTAACGCAAGTCTGTCTCACTCATCATGGTGTGCAACTTTTTTTCTCGGGTGCAAGTTCACTGTGCTGTCCATGTCATTCTGCCGGCTTGCATAAGATAACGTACCAATTTTCCTAAACAAGAGAGAAGAAGAAGAATAAGACTGGTGTACTGTCATAGTCGACTGTAATGGAAGTCCATAGTGGTCGTAGAATGTGTTCATTAAACTACCACTAATGTTAGAGCAAGGATGCAGAAGTGGGAGGTTACATAGATACTGTCCTCAATAGTTATGTACTGTGCTTTCAATTTGCTACTTGTACTGTGACCCAACTTTCGGCTCAATCACTTTGTGTTATTAATGCTAAGGAGCATTGGTTACAGACTATGTCTTTCTTTCTTCATATAGTTGCTCCTTCCAAATCAACAACACGGAGGGAGCAGGCTAGAATGGCCCGGCATCGGAGGCTGGAGGCCACTGTCGCCGAATATCGGCGGCTGGTGGCCCTGGAGGAGGAGGAGGACACGCAGTCGAGCAGTGCAACAACAACATCCTCGGCTGGGACCGCTGCATCCTCCTCCGTGACCCCACGGGACGCCTGCATGCGCAGTGCTCCAGCGGGACCGAGCCGGGATAACAAAGCCAACCGCCACCGCCAAGCAACAGAAAAACCAGCTGCCCCCCACAGGAGCTGCAAGGAACGCCAACGCCGCCTACGAGTCCGAATGTCCAACCTGGAGCAGGAGGTCCAGAAGTATAAGAACTTGGTGAAGGGCCTCCGCTCCGAGCTTGCCACCCTCCGCAAGGAGTATGATGCCCATGCCGCAAAATGCACCAGCACCAGCACTCTCCAGTAGTGGAGTGTCCCTTGCCCTTTTTTTATAGACTTTTGGGGGGTGGGATTTGGGAGTTGGGATCGTTTTGGGACGTTTCAAAGACAATCGTTGGGGTTAGGGTGGGTCTTGAGGGAGATTATTTTGTTAGGGCTACATAAATATACATTTTTAAACTTTATCTGACCATACCTGTTTTTTACTGCTTTTTAGTCTGGTGGGTGGGGGACGGGGGTGTAACAGTAACTTTGTTTTCCTGAACAGTCGTAGGACTTTAGTAGTACAACCGTCAATCTCTTGTCTACTCCGAAATAATACTCCATTATACTACCTCCCACCAAACGCTTATCTTACCTGTAATTAGTGTTAGAAATTAGGGCTAGGCCCAGGGCTGGCTCCACGTGAAATGGGGATTAACGTTGTAAATCTTGGGCGGGTGACATTTCCTCATTGCGGTGGTACTAGTGGTGTGACACAGTCGCAGTTGCATGCCTATGGAAAAAAAGAAAACGAAACCTTGTTTGTCCTTACTGTAGCATTACAACGGTTACGGTACGATCGAGAATATAGCAGGTGACAGTACACTAGAACAGTGCCATAATGTAGCCTAACAAATGGTAAAGTATTTGCTTGCAAGTATAACTAGTACTTGCGTTGAATTTATTTGACATTGGCTACTACTACTAGAAGATATAGTACTGAAGCTGAGTAAGTCTAGAAGATATCCTCGTATTCCTTCACCAGCCTGTTGCTATGACCTTATCCTCCCCAGCAAGTGTGTGGAATTATTGATGTCATTTTAGTCAGACATTGTTGCAGGGTTTCTGTACTCACACAGAACTGTGCACAGAGGAGTGGAACCTCGGTAAATTAGGATGTCCCAAAACTTACCTTAGCAACCAACTCACCCCTTACCGAGCTAGCTACAGTGTCTCATTGGACATATCAAACTCCCAATGTTTAGACAAACCAGAACATGAACTTACAGTACCTCAGGGTACGTGGGACTCATGAACACTCTTTCGTTATATTATCATTACAAACCAGAACATGGAGTAAAGAAGACACATGTGCATTTGAAATGTTTATTTACTAATGCCGTCTTCTCAGGCGCAGTATCTTAGATAATACAAGTATACTTATTATCAGTATCAAAATTATCAGCATAGTTACTAAGACATAAAAAGCGAATGGTGACAGCATGTTAACATGCTGTAATGAATAAGAGTTAACAACACTTATATCTCACCCTCCCTAACACATATATTATATTATTAGCTAAGAAGGTCTCTTTGGGTTGTTTTAGGGCGGGCCCATACCTTAGTGTCCTAGCATGAAGGAATCACATCAGCATACACCAGCTCTCTCTGCATGTGCACCGCATCAAGTGTGTTAACAATTCTCGTGCAAAGCAATATCAATCCCGCCTCAAGCCCAAGTTGGCAAAGGCTGCACTTGTGTTATGACTATGAAGGCGTGGAGATCAGACCTCATAACAATTCCATATCGTGTTGCTCCTGAAACTTCAGAACTCTCCGTGCAGACATGGTTTATTAAACAAAACTGATATCAGAGCAATAACATATTATTCTCACATACACCACGGCAAACCACTAGGTTGAAAGCTAAGTCAACAATTAAGGGTCGTGTGCAGAAGTTGCAAGAAAGGAAAAATGGCGTTTAAATCTCAAATGTACCTATGCTAACTTAACACGATATAAGGATATATAGGAGCTATACAACACCCCCCCATGATCCGAGAACGGACTAAATAAGATAACAGAAGTGCCATCACATGAGAGCAGAATCCAATTTTAAACGAGCATGAATAAAAATTCAATTATAAAAACTAATGCTAAAAAATAGCCCACAAGTATAATGTGGCTCAAGCCAATAGGCAAGCAAAAATAAAATGTCTTGACCAAAAGTCAATAAAATCAAGGAAATGCTATCAATCAGCATGTCAATTTGAGGCAGTGTCTATGATAAGACTGTATATGAAAAGTAAGCCGCAACAGCCTCCAGGAGGAAGTCACTGTCCTCATCCGAAAACAGTTCAGCCATCCAATTTAAAAGATGAAAGGAACATACGTGATCTTCCAGCACCGGATCCTCTATAACCATCAGAGGACAGCTCGGTGGGTTTTCAAGAAAACTTCGTTCCAAGAAATTTCGCGCTGCCGACAACACATCCCAGGGACCCATTAGTCCATGTGCCACCGCCAAGGCCATAATCCTTTCGTCAGAACAAACCAACTCGTGAGCAATGATAGGACTCATCAGTTGATCAAAATCGACGTCAGAAGATATTGGTCCGCAGAGACACAAATCAATGGCCCAAAGGAAATCACAGGTCAGGCAGCGAAATACAGGCTGGACACAGGTGAAATAGGAGAACCGAAAAGATAATCCAAACGCCGTGCTTAGAGTCGCCAACGGCAGTGTGCCATAATAATCAAGCATGCGGTTGCGAAACCGCGTCAGTAGCAGCTGAGCGTGGTCTTGCACAGGAAGGGCATCCATATTTAAAAAGGCAGAAAACCACCAATGCGCCAGCCGCTAATGCAAGTAAAAACGGGAACCCTCCAAATAAGGATGAAAAAATAGAATGGAAGAAGGCAGGGATGACTCCAAAAATCTTCTCAAAGGAAGTCACGAGACCACCGCTAACAACTTTAAAAAAATGTGCTAGGCCCGTTGTGGAGGATGCGTTAAAGATAGAACGGACCATGGCTCCGAAATGCAAAGGCAAATCAGTATTTAAAAGAGCCTGAACCTCCGTACGGGTGTTAGCAATGTGAAGCACGAAAGTTTCACGGGCCGAGCTCAAGGCCACCTCTTTCTGGGACAATAGAGCTCTTATTCTAGCCATGCCGCTGAATTCTGCTCCCAAGGTCGGTATCTGTGGCCAAATGGAAGACTCCCTATGTTCACGTGTGGGAGGATAAAGAACATTTCTGCAGCAAATAACTCGCTCACTAACCGTTACTATGAAAGCTATACCTTTAATTAAACCACAACAGTTTTCATTATTGAGCATTAAATAACTACCATTCTCTAACAATTTAAACGTGGGGATGATAGCAGGAACTGGCGTGCCCTGTAAAACGCAAGCCATATTCGGTCGGTCCTTGTTACATGAACCGTGTAACTGTATGTGTCTGCACATTAAAGAATGATCTGGCGTCTCAGTACACTCATCCCCTGTTAGATAAACTTCTTGTTCATCCTTGAAACATCTGTATGTGTATGGGAGTGACCAGACCTCATGAAGAAAACCGCTACCTAAGGGTTCAAAACGACCTATTGGCACATATTTCATACAATTTGAAAACTTATATAAAGCAAAAGGCAGTGTTATTAAACCGTGGATAAGCCACGTAGCAGTAGTGGCTTCTGCCACAGAAAAAGGTAAAGACTCCAATCTTTCAATATGGAGCATAGAAAAGGAAGCATCACGCATTGAAAGCAAGCGTTGTTTGTCTGTCAAATTAAACGGGGAAAATAAAGAGGAAACGTTCATGTATCCCCAGGGAACTTTACCCATTTTCAGAGTCTGAAGTGTCCATGCAAACTGCATGATTGACCGTAATTGATTTTGACCATGGTATAATACTGACACTTCATCATGCACAATATCAACAACAGACGACACAATATTATCTAATGTGTAAATTCTAGAGGAAAGCACGTTAATGCTATTGTCAACAACTGCAAGCACTTTCTCAAGATTCGCCTGATCAATAGCCCTAAGGCGTGAAGCGGCCTCAATCTGTGAGAGTTTCCAAATTTCATTGTAAACCCCATATAACCACCTTTTCGACCTGCCACTAGCTGGGCCTTTAATGAAATCATTCAAATCCACGTCTGCATTCAGTTTGGAAAGGTGATACTTAACCGCAGGTAAAGTTGAATGTTTCAGCCAAGCTTGACACAACTTGCCCACAGAGTAAGAGGTGACAGTATGACTCAAATCAAACCGGGGATCAGATCTAACAGTCTTAAAACCGTCAGATATATTCAAAAATCTTTTTTGGCAAGAATCAGCACTACGGTGCCAAAGCAGCCAACCCCTGGGATTCATACTGGAAATGTTAAAGGAGTAATTAAGAAGCAGAGCCTGTATATCTTTAATGGACAATTGAGTAAAATTACTCCAATTCTCATATTCCTCCAACTCCGGGAAAGACGGGGTGTTTAACCTTTTAGATGTAGCCAATCCAAAGCATGTGGTCTGGGAAATGGTTTCATTTAAAAACAACATATGATTTGGGATGAGACATGCACGGTGCAAAGCCTCAGTGCCTTGTACCTGCCAGGCCCTTGAACCCCAAACTGATTTAAGGTCTATTGTGTCCTTCCATAACTCATAGCCCCCAGTAACTAATTGATCTAGGAAGGCCTTCGAGTACAACAATTTTGTATCGGTAAGTCTAACCTTGGACAGTGGCTGTTTGTGAAATTTAAAATAAAAGGACTCGGGATTGGACTGGTTAAAGTCAGTGAAATAAGTATACTTTTTAAGAAACGTTTCTGAACTCCCTTGTGTAGGAGCTGGGCAATGTTCCCACTGAGTAAAATTAACAGCCTCCCTTCGGGAAGATGTTTTGTGTAAGAAGTGATTGCCATAATGTTGGTAACAGAACAATTCACCATAATTAGCAGAATCTAAATATAAATCCTCAGCATCAAAAGCAGCATAGTATTTCAAATCAGAAAACAAACTTTCCACAGCATTAACATCCCAATCATCAGAACGAATGTTTTGTTTCACCACATCCCCCATATTAACTCTTAGTACATTAGGAACATTAACGACCTCCGTTGGGCCATGAATCTGAAAACGAACTGCATCCCACGCGATTCCATCCAGAACAGGCCATGCTGTGATGTTAACCAAAGTCAAGTCTCTTTTTAATCTGTGTGTAGAATGTGAAGAGGAAAGTGGGGCCAATGTTCCATTTAAATGAGTAATGCAAGTTCTCTCCTCGACATAGTGTCCATTCATAATCCGAAAAAAATAAAACACAAAACCAATTGACATAAAAAGGTAAACCGAAAAAAGGACCAGCCAAATGTATATCCAAGGAGGAATCAAAAAATGTTTTTTAAACAGGCTAGCATATACCGCAATTTGAGAGGGTTTTTTCGAGGCAAGGGAAGCGGAGTCAAATGAAAATCTGGATTCCGTGGCTAAACGAGCTTGCAGGTCAGGCATGGACAAATCAGTGGGGTATGTATAGTCTGTCTCATCCATGTTAGTTCCGGGCAAATTATTTAATAATGGACTGGAAACAGCAGGTAATTCGATGGCCACTTCAGGTTCAATATTAGAGGCAGTGGGCATAATTGAATTTCTCACAATGGAAGGACAGGAAACAGCCGGTGTCATGCTAAGAAGAATCGGCCACTCTGTGTATCTTGACATTGTCAATAGAAATAAACCTGTTTTCCTTACGACCTGGAAGTGGTGGTAAAATGACTGTTCTTGTGCCCTTCACTCCAAGCACTGGGACTGGAGCTCGATAGGAGGGACCAAACTCTTTCTTGTTGTCGATCTTCTCTCGAACCAGTTCTCCAACTCGGGGTAGCCAGCCAACTACCGGGATCTGCAACGCATCATCCGAAGTGGAGGGCAAATGTTCCTTTGCAAGACTGTCTCTGGTCTTTTGTAGATTCTGTAAAACATTGCAATGTTCATCTGCGTCAAAGGAAGTGGCGCGAACCACAGAGTCTAGACCGTCAAGGTCAGGGACGTACATCTTGATGCCAAAGAGCATTTCGTATGGGGTCCGCCCACCCAGAGACCTTCTAGGGAGATTATTAAGAGCACGCTGCACGCCATAGAGGTGAGCCAGCCAGTTTCTGCCAGTGCCTATAACTCGGGCTGTCAAAGATTGCTTTAAATCACGGTTCATTCGTTCAACTACACTATTACCCTCAGGTCTGTAGGGTGACGAAAACTTGACTTGGACCCCCATCGAAATCATGGCATCCTTATACGCCTTAGAGGCGAAAGCCGGACCCTGATCCGAATGGAAGGTACCACAGGCAAAAATCCCTATAAAGATACGCAAATCTCTAATGACAGTCCGTGAATCAGCGCTGCGATGTGGCCATACCCACACAAAGCGTGTGCATGAGTCAACTGCTACTAAGATGTACTTATACGCAGTATCAGATGAAAATGGACCGCAGTGATCTAAATAAACACAGCCTAGCGGTTTATTAGAAATGTACAACTGAGTCTGTGGCGGACGCGTAGCAGTTGAAGGTTTAATCTGCTGGCATATGTCACAAAGAAGGACATAATCACACGTCTGTTTGTACAGTCCCCGCCACCAGAAACGTTGTTGTAGTTGCGTTACAGTGGCTGAGACGCCCGCATGCGCAGACGCCACACCTTCATGAGCCGCTGTAATCAAGTCTGTTCTGCGATCCGAGTTGGGAATCAGCCGTTCCCCAACATCAGGAATTGTCACAAAAGGAACCTTTTCGGGACTTAAGTGGTATTTATACTTCGAAGGGAATCCCGCAGGATGTTTACTTCCCTTCTCAGAGGCAGCAATCGCTGCCAAGATGTCGCTATCAATCTTGGTTTTAGACCTAGTAACTGCTGCAACTAAGTATGTAGATACTGCTGATTTCGCTGCTTCATCAGCAAGCGAGTTGCCAACAGCGTGAACTCCTACGCGCTGATGACCGAGAGTATGAATCACATAAACGAGTGGCAACATAGCCTTAAGCTCTGCCACTCGAACCCAGATCATTTTATGTTTTATTGTGCTACCCTTGGAATCATGAAAATCATTTTGAATCCAAAAGAACAAGTTTTCATTGTAAGACTGGACACAGTAGTAAGAATCACTTACAATTAGAGTAGTAACACTTGGATCTGCGTACTCCAAAGCTAGTAAGAGAGCACGAAGCTCTGCCAATTGTGCGGTGCAATCGCCCAGGGGCAACGTGTGTACCTCCCTGGAAATGAACTCATCATTCAACATAGCACCGACCACAATGGCGCATGCGGAAACGTAGGCATGTTTAGAGCCATGCGCAACCTGCGCCGACCCATCAGTGTAAATGATGCAATGGAAGTCCTCCAAAGGTCGCATCGCCAGAGGAGCAGGATGAACGAATTCATACTGCAAGTACTCCTGCGACCGTAAGGAAGCGTCAAAAATAAACATGACATCCGTGGATGACAATGACGCAGCCCACTGAATCCACCGAGGGTGCAAAGCCTTTGAATTCGGTACACTGGCTTTCGTGACTGCCTCCAAGTGAGGACAGGGTGTTACCACTAGCATGCGTTTCCCCTGAGACAGTGCTCGTTCCTTTAGAATAGCCATCTGTACAGCAGTTAAAACCTTTTCCACTGTGGGAAACCGCATCTCAGCCGAAGTGTACAAGTGTGACTTGTAAGCAATAGGTACTGTGTCACCTTCATTAAAAGTGAGGTATGTGAAACCCACCGTCCCGGGAATTATTCTTATTACCAGGTTGGTGTGGTTATCACGAGTCAGTAAATATTTAGAAGCGAGCAGATCAGCCTGCAAGGATAGCAAAATGGCTGAATGCTCAGGCAGCCAGCATGATTTTGAGAAAGTTGGTTGTATCAAAGCATACAAAGGCTTGATACGCTGGGCATATTCCGGAATGTAAGTTCTGCCGAAATTCAAAAAGCCCAGTAAAGATTGTAATTTTTTCAGTGTTGTTGGAGCGCGCAATTGTGCGCACTTCTCTAAGAAGTGAGGAGCCAAACCTCTACCTTCATTGTTGAGCTCATAGCCCAAAAACAACACTGTGTGTTCTGCAATGTGCGATTTTGCAAAATTAAATTTGTAACCCATGTCTGCAAAGGTACAAATTATGGAATTCACTCGACACAGATGCATCCAAATTTCGTCGTCTGTGAGATAAATATCATCCACATAAGAACATGCATCCGGATCGATTCCCTCCAATAGTGTGACTATTCTGGAGGTGAAGACCCCAGGACTATTTTTGTAGCCCATTGGGAGTCGCCGGAAGCATTTTTGCACACCAGCGGACGTAAAACTTGTCCATTGGGAGCTAAAGCCATCCAGTCTGTGGGCATAAAAACCATTGGAAATGTCAAGCGTTGTCTTGAAACGCTTACGCACTAGACTATCCACTAGGGCAGAGCCGTGAGTATTCTGTACTGCACAGTTACGGCAATGCGAGTTCAAATGCCGGTAATCCAATACCAAACGATATGATCCGTCAGGTTTGGTCACAGTAAAAAGGGGATTATTCATTGGTGACACACACGTTTCAATAACTCCCTGATATTCCAATTGTTCAAGGATTTCTGCGACGGCCGCTTTAGCTTCACGCCGTATGGGATATTGAGGCTGAGGCTGCGGCTCAGACCGCAAAGGAATTTCGTGGCATGGGGACAATTTGTCCCAACCACATTGGTTGCGGTAGAGAGCCGGTGCTAGAGCACGAGCCCACTCTTCTGCAAAATGCTGCGCATGCTCAGTTGAGACAGTGTGCGCGAAACTGGGAAGGATTACCTCCTCCCCTCGCGGCGCTGCGAGCACAAAAGGTGGGGGCCAGTCAGCCTCGGAAAGCAAAATATCGTACGTAGACGAAAGGTTCTCCCAAAATACCCCTCTGACAGTACGCTGTATGTCACCTTCAATTAACAGGACAATTTCAAAAAGTCTTTCAGGGGGAGCTAATCTCGTATCAGCTGTTTCTATTACAACAAACACCTCAGTCGCTGTCACCCTCAGTAGTGGACGGAGCGCCTCTCTGACTATGGTAATCTCCGCCGCGCTGTCCAGCAAGGTCAGAGCCCACGTCAGATTCCGAAGCCGCGTTCTCACTATCTGTGGCATATCTATGCGCTGTTAAGGCGGCGACTTTCTTCTTCGCAAACTGCGGACGCTTAGGCGTAGAATCCTCCTGCTTCACTGCGCCGTCTGGCTGGCGGGACTGACCACGTCCTTGCTGGCCACCACGTCCACGTCCACCCCCTCCTCCACCACCGGTCTTCTGGGCCGATGTTTCCTGAAAGGAACGAGGAGAGCGTTGATCAGAACCCTGAAAACGATCAGGTGATTTAATCATCGCGCGATCGCGCAAATCATAAACTCTGTCTGCCGGCGCAGGAGCTTGTATTGCAGGAACAGGATCCAGAGTTTGCCTAGTCTGCTTCCCCTGTGTCTGTTTTTTAGGCCAATTCTGTTTTTTGGACTTGGGCTGGACATCTGTCACTGCAGATTGTCCCTGAGGTTGTTTTTTATCCTTCACTGGAAAATATTTCAGACCTCTACTTGTGCGGCCAATTGTCTTATAAGCGGCCACCACAATCTTTGCTAACTGGCGGGGTTTGTCGGCATCGGGCAGAGCAGCCAAAGCATTCGACACCTGAAAGTTAACTGCATCTCCTTTAACATTGGAGAGAATGAGATCACTTACAATCTCAAACGAACCACACAGGCGCATACCCAATTCAACCGCTGCCTCTGGACCGTGATCATTCTGAACACGTCTAATTATTTCAGGCAGAGCATTCATAGACGGGGTGCCGAAGCACCACGTATAAACTGCCGCAAAAGTTTTTCCCCAGCTTTCACAGTCAGCAAGTTCAGGAGTAATATCCTTCGGTAGAGTAATCGTTAACATTCTATGTTTATCAGCTGGAGTAGAATTCGGAAAAACCGCCTCCAGTTGATCAAACTTCTCTGCTAGCCAGAATGGGAAGTCATCGTTGTCAACAGGACGCGCACCAAAAACCGAATTAACCATCACTGGATTGAGACGCATTCCGCCTCGTTCCATGGGAGCGGCCGCACCCCCCTGGGGACCACCAGGAAGATGACGACCGATGTATTGCACTAAAGCACGAATCACGGAAATGGAAACTACATGTAGCCTGCGAATTTCTGCCAGGGTACAAGCCCCGTGATTCGGGTGCGGGGTAAAGCCACCCAACGCAGGCCAATTTGTACCTGGAATTGAGAGTGGACCTAACCTCGCAGGGGACAAAGAGTGGGGGAGGGCGCCATCAAACCAAACTCGATGCTGCCAATGATCAATAGGTATTTCCAATGCCCTGTACGGCGTATATTCAGCCGGGACATCCGAGGCAGTGTAGGAGTGGAACAAACCAGAATTAGCGTCCACAGCCGGAAACGTAACCCAAGAGTAAAACAACTCGTAAGGAAACGCCGGATCTGCACATACCACGAAAATCACAGCCATCCCATCTACTGGGACTTGGTACGTCTGAAGATGGTTGCGTACCGCTACGCGACTATGCTGCGCAATAGCCACCGCCGCCATGACAACACTGGAAACAAGAACACACAAAGAATACTTTGTAGCACAACTGGGTAGTAATTCAAAGAAACCGTTTGAGAAAGAATCAAGCTTGAATAAAGACCTATTGCAAAAAATAGGTAGGTTTCACCGACACCCCGTTTTCCGGAAACGGATGTGAAGGGGTTAAGGCATGAACGATAAACTACTCGAGTGTCATGATATAAGACCACCGAAACCGTTGGGCGCCATGTTGCAGGGTTTCTGTACTCACACAGAACTGTGCACAGAGGAGTGGAACCTCGGTAAATTAGGATGTCCCAAAACTTACCTTAGCAACCAACTCACCCCTTACCGAGCTAGCTACAGTGTCTCATTGGACATATCAAACTCCCAATGTTTAGACAAACCAGAACATGAACTTACAGTACCTCAGGGTACGTGGGACTCATGAACACTCTTTCGTTATATTATCATTACAAACCAGAACATGGAGTAAAGAAGACACATGTGCATTTGAAATGTTTATTTACTAATGCCGTCTTCTCAGGCGCAGTATCTTAGATAATACAAGTATACTTATTATCAGTATCAAAATTATCAGCATAGTTACTAAGATATAAAAAGCGAATGGTGACAGCATGTTAACATGCTGTAATGAATAAGAGTTAACAACACTTATATCTCACCCTCCCTAACACATATATTATATTATTAGCTAAGAAGGTCTCTTTGGGTTGTTTTAGGGCGGGCCCATACCTTAGTGTCCTAGCATGAAGGAATCACATCAGCATACACCAGCTCTCTCTGCATGTGCACCGCATCAAGTGTGTTAACAATTCTCGTGCAAAGCAATATCAATCCCGCCTCAAGCCCAAGTTGGCAAAGGCTGCACTTGTGTTATGACTATGAAGGCGTGGAGATCAGACCTCATAACAATTCCATATCGTGTTGTTCCTGAAACTTCAGCACTCTCCGTGCAGACATGGTTTATTAAACAAAACTGATATCAGAGCAATAACATATTATTCTCACATACACCACGGCAAACCACTAGGTTGAAAGCTAAGTCAACAATTAAGGGTCGTGTGCAGAAGTTGCAAGAAAGGAAAAATGGCGTTTAAATCTCAAATGTACCTATGCTAACTTAACACGATATAAGGATATATAGGAGCTATACAACAACATCAAGCAAAACAACACAGCCCGGGGGAAGAGGGTTAGGGTTTGTAAAATGGATGGGAATGGGGGTTTCTTTTTGGGTAGGTTTTGTTGAGAGAAGAAAAAAAAAGCAGAGCATGGACAAACAATAATTGAAGATAAAGACAATCTTTGGTTACAAACTAAAGCTAAGCACATGCAGTCACACTCATAGAATAAAACAATGGATACTGTATCTGTATTGCGTATGTTGTTGGAGTTGTCCTGTTGAATTTGGTAAGTAAGTTGCATGCAGCAAACAATTCCTCTTATTGGCGGCACTCCTCCATTCCAGCTGACGCTTCGTCCATCAATGTTGGTGACCACTGACAGAAGACACCCTGTCCACAGCCTGCCTGGCGGATGTTGACTGAAACCCGGCCTGTAATTATTGAACGGAAAACAGGAAGTGCTATCACAATACCACTGATAAATAAATAAAAGGTATGTACGCTGTGTGGTTCAAAAAGTGACACTTTGATTTCCCTAATAGACAGTACAATATTTTTGAAATTGCGTGCTCTGTCTGAGTCACCTTTTTAAGGATAAATAAGTATGGCCAAAATATTATAGCGGATCTTTCCCCTCAAGGTAGGTGTACTGTAAACTGTGTTTTAGAACAAAATTTGACCTTCCCAGCAATGCTCCCACCAAGACCCTTACTAAAGCCAGTCGCAAAAATGTAGAAGAACCCCAATCAGATCTCCAAAAACGATGCCTAGCAGAAAAATGGTTACAAAACGTACTTTGAAAGTAACAGTAGGCCCAAATACAGACCGTGGATTGTATTCAAACCACTTGCAAGCAAGCAAAAGTATCCATAGCCAGCATCGCTCCAACAGTGCTCTACAACACCAGAACTGCGTTGCAATAGAACCCCCCGAAACACATGCAATCCTGCTGCTAGGGCTAACCCTAACGAACCCTAACTTACAAAAAGTGCCAAAACTGGTGTTTCCTTATGGATTTTGTCCAAAACACTTCTAGCCGGTATTAGACCTTCCCAGGAATGCCCCAGGCAAGACCCGCCAACCCACCCGGAAAAAACCACCCGACAACACCCCCAAACAGCAAAAAAGCTAAATCTCATACTTACAATATCTCTCGGCCTTCGGTCCAAACGCGGCGCTGTGCAGCTAGGTCATCATCATCAATCATCATAACTCCTGTTTTCCACCACGGATTTCCTGAAAAGCAAATGCAATCAAGATTAGATTGTCGCAGCAGTGCTTCGACAGAGACCCCGGCCGCAACCCACCCACGAACAGCAGGAAGCCCCCCAAAACGCTACATTGAGCAAGATGACAGAAGAAATAGCAAAAAAAAGGCTGTTCCTTAAGGATTTTGTCCAAAACACTTCTATCCGGTATTAGACCTTCCCAGGAATGCCCCAGGCAAGACCCGCCAACCCACCCGGAAAAAACCACCCGACAACACCCCCAAACAGCGAAAAAGCTAAATCTCATACTTACAATATCTCTCGGCCTTCGGTCCAAACGCGGCGCTGTGCAGCTAGGTCATCATCATCAATCATCATAACTCCTGTTTTCCACCACGGATTTCCTGAAAAGCAAATGCAATCAAGATTAGACTGTCGCAGCAGTGCTTCGCCAGAGACCCCGGCCGCAACCCACCCACGAACAGCAGGAAGCCCCCCAAAACGCTACATTGAGCAAGATGACAGAAGAAATAGCACAAAAAAGGCTGTTCCTTAAGGATTTTGTCCAAAACACTTCTATCCGGTATTAGACCTTCCCAGGAATGCCCCAGGCAAGACCCGCCAACCCACCCGGAAAAAACCACCCGACAACACCCCCAAACAGCGAAAAAGCTAAATCTCATACTTACAATATCTCTCGGCCTTCGGTCCAAACGCGGCGCTGTGCAGCTAGGTCATCATCATCAATCATCATAACTCCTGTTTTCCACCACGGATTTCCTGAAAAGCAAATGCAATCAAGATTAGATTGTCGCAGCAGTGCTTCGACAGAGACCCCGGCCGCAACCCACCCACGAACAGCAGGAAGCCCCCCAAAACGCTACATTGAGCAAGATGACAGAAGAAATAGCAAAAAAAAGGCTGTTCCTTAAGGATTTTGTCCAAAACACTTCTATCCGGTATTAGACCTTCCCAGGAATGCCCCAGGCAAGACCCGCCAACCCACCCGGAAAAAAACACCCGACAACACCCCCAAACAGCGAAAAAGCTAAATCTCATACTTACAATATCTCTCGGCCTTCGGTCCAAACGCGGCGCTGTGCAGCTAGGTCATCATCATCAATCATCATAACTCCTGTTTTCCACCACGGATTTCCTGAAAAGCAAATGCAATCAAGATTAGATTGTCGCAGCAGTGCTTCGACAGAGACCCCGGCCGCAACCCACCCACGAACAGCAGGAAGCCCCCCAAAACGCTACATTGAGCAAGATGACAGAAGAAATAGCAAAAAAAAGGCTGTTCCTTAAGGATTTTGTCCAAAACACTTCTATCCGGTATTAGACCTTCCCAGGAATGCCCCAGGCAAGACCCGCCAACCCACCCGGAAAAAACCACCCGACAACACCCCCAAACAGCGAAAAAGCTAAATCTCATACTTACAATATCTCTCGGCCTTCGGTCCAAACGCGGCGCTGTGCAGCTAGGTCATCACCATCAATCATCATAACTCCTGTTTTCCACCACGGATTTCCTGAAAAGCAAATGCAATCAAGATTAGACTGTCGCAGCAGTGCTCCCAGACACCAAAAATCACCCACAAACACCCGGAACCCCGCCAAAGAGCACCCCAAAGGCAAGCAAGTCAGCAAAAACGGCAAGAAATTTCCACCTCATATTTGGTCCAAAACACTTTTGTCCATTATTAGAGCTTCACAGCAATGGGCCCAAATCCGTCAACTCACCCGCAAAGAAGTACAACACCCCCACAAGTGCTGAGTCTTTCTTCATTGGGCGTAATCCAGCACTCTGCTTTGAGGGAAATCGCAGTCTGGAGGAGGAGGATAGAGGAGCATGTTCTTCAGAACTTGTGAACCTGAGGAATGTAGACTGCGGCACCTTCAAATCAATAAGCAAACAAGTGAAGACAGTTCTGATGATGGTCTTGTTTTTGTGATTAGGTGATTAAAGTTTGAATTAAATTAACTGTGCAAAACAAAGAAAGAGAGACACAAAGCACACAGGAATAAAAGTGAATAAGGACGAAAAAGAAAGTTCTTGATTGATTGTCTCATTTTCAGGGCTCGGTGTCAGGGAATAAGAACAAGATTTCGTCATCGTACTCTGCGAATTCAGGCTGGATGAGGTCAGTGCCACCGAACAGAGAACAAATCCCCTCATCTACGTTGCCGTCCTCCTCGTCTTCATGCGGCGTGCTTTCTCGTACTTTGTAATCTGGTGGTATGAGGTGCTGATTCATCTTGATCATTGTCAGCCGCTCCACATTTTTGGGCGAGAGGCGGCTCCGTTTGGGAGTTACAATGCCACCAGCAGCACTGAAAACACGTTCAGAAGACACACTTGCGAGTGGGCAAGACAAATAGTTTATAGCCAGGTTGGAGAGCTGTGGCCACAATTGTTTTTTGCCATGCCAATACTGCAATGGCTCATCATTAAGAAAGACCTCTGTTGAGTCATTCAGATAGTCCTGCACCATCGACTCAAGGTCATCAACGGTTCCTCCACTTTGCTTACTTTTTGCTGTGCCTGTGACATTTTTTCAAGAACCATACCCAAGCAAACTTAGCCAATCCTCTACAGCAGCCACTGTTACTGTTGTGTGTGGTGCAGATGATCCAGTTGCCGGTGTCTTTAACGGCTGAGAGGTCACTTGTGCCCCAGCCACAGGTGCAGAAGTGGATTCTTGTGACTGGGGATGGCCTGCTGATGCTGATGCTGATGTACTGTCTTCTCCTTCAATAACCTGCCGTTCTTTTTCAAACCTCTTGGCTGACCAGGCTAACCAATGTTTGTACTTTTGAACATCTGCATCAGCAAAAGGAAAGAATGCTTCGCCTGCCAGCGCCTTTTTGTGGCGTGGATCCAGAATAGTAGCACAAATGTAATGCTGTTCTGACTTGATTTTTTGAAGACGTTCATCACCACGTAGGCGCTCTAATAATTTCGCAGACAAAATAAAATGGTCTTTTTTTTTCATCTTTTTCAAACTCAGAAGACACCGCCATCAGTTGGTGCTCCAGCATGCACAACAATGGGATAGCTTTTCCCAAATTACAGTCCTCCTGGCTGACTGCACGCGTGAAGAACTCAAAAGGACGAAGCATGTCTGTCAGGCTTTTAACTATGTCCCATTGCGCCGCACCCAACCGCATGTCCTCCTTCTGAGATGTACCCTCTGTGAAGAAATAGTGATCGAGTACCGTATACTGCTCATACAGACGCTCAAGCATGTAGAAGGTTGAGTTCCAACGTGTTGCCACCTCCTGGATGAGTGCTTTCACTGGCATTTGACGTTCAAGTAGCAGTCTCCTCAGATGCTTCCGGGCCTTAAAAGAATGGCTGAAATGGTTGCACATTTTGCGGCAGGTGGCCATTACCTTGAACGCTGGACTGTGTTTATCACTCAAAAATTTTTGAACTACCAGGTTGATACAGTGCGTCAAACACGGCACTCTAAAATAGTGACCCTGTCACATGGCCTTAACTACATTGGCGCCATTATCCGTGGAATCATAACCAATCTTGCGTTTTTGGGGGGATAGCATTTTCAAGACCTTTTTGTCAAACTCTTCCAAAAGGTTTTCTGCTGTGTGACTTTTCTCCAAGCCAAACATGGCTAGTGTTGCATGTTTCCGAGCAGCTTTGAAAACTTTGTCCGGGTCAACACCTGCGTTTAGCTTTGCTTTAACACCTGAAAAAGAGACCCAGTGTGCAGTGATGCACATGTAATCAGCGCCTGCGCCACTGGTCCACATGTCTGTTGTCAGATGTATTGTGTGAACAGCACTCTTCTGCAAAGCTGCCCCAATCGCCTCCAGCACATCTTCATGTAGTGCTGGAACCGCAACTCTGGCAAAATAGAACCGGCTAGGAACCTTCCATTTAGGGCAGAGCGTTGCCACTAATTCTAGAAAACCTACCGCTTCTACAAAAGAAAAAGGGAGAAGGTCCACAGCTAGCATTTTAGCCAGCTTAGTGTTATACAGACGCGTCAGTGGGTGGTTGCGTTCATATGGCACGTCTGAAGTAAGCATTGTTCTAATGTTGCCCTGGACCAAGCATTTACGGGCTGATAATGACTTCGCTGACCCAATTTTGCTCGCTGGTGAACTTTTGTGCGTTGGTGTCTCAGTCGCTCCAACACTCTTAGTGTGCCTCACATTGGGTGTGCTGCTGACAGGGGTACTGGGTGTAAGGGAAGTGTTTGACACGTCTTCTTCCTCCTCGTCATCATCAGATGAAACATCAACGTTTCCTTGAATTCGGCCTTTCTTGATCGCATCTAGGTGCGCAAACCATTTGACAGTGTGCTGTCTCCTAAGATGACCTCTCTGGCCTCCGGTACCATAGTTGGTACCTGGCTTACCACGACTAACTGCTTGCTTACAAATGGTACAAATGGCAAACTTTGGATTTTTGGGACAAACAGTAAAGAAGTCCCAAACTGGGGACTTGAAGTGTCTGTGGGACCTGGAGGAGGCGGCGATACTGGTGGTGGTGGTCATGAAGCTAATGCCAGATGAAGTGGAGGATCTGGATTGCCCAACTTTTGTACGTTTTGCACTTTCACCGCCACTAATTAAGGTCGAGGTTGACGGAGGTCTCTTCTTGCCAGAAAGAAATATGGAAGCGGGACGAGTTGGTGTACTACTTAACTCCAATGATTGTGGTGTTTCCACTGCCTCCTCATCGACAACATCATCATCATCATCACGCTCAGCAGCTCTTCGGGCTAGGGTCAAAATGTCTGTTTGCTGCATGCCCGCTGGGGCTGCAGTGACCTTTATGATGACTGGGTCGTCGTTGGCAGAGTCTTCATCAGCAGCAGTATCCGCCACTTCTTGTTGAGCCTCATCACACTCCATAACTCTGAGACTTTGGACGAGCTTCCTTTTACGCTTAACTACCTTTGTTTGATCATGGTGTGCCTCACTCTCAGACGGCTGTGGTGCTGGTTCCCAAGTTTGATCCGTATCATCAGAAGGAGGTGTGCTTGAAGAGGATGTAGACACCACCCTTGATCTCTTCCTTGCTAGGGGTGTGGAAGACAATGAAGGATCATCAGGAGGAGTGGCTTCCTCAAATGATACCTCGCCTTGATTGTCGATTTCCTGATGTGCCCCTACTTCGGGAGGAACAACTATTGTGGGCACTTGTGACCCTCCATGCACCTCTGCTTGCGCATCTCCTTGCGCTGCCTCTCCTTCCACATGTACTTGGGCTTGTGCTTGCACATGTGATTGTTGTTGCGGCTGTGGTTGTTCAACACTCGTCAGATGAGCTACAACAACCTGTGTTGATTGAGGGACATTGCTGCTGCTTTCTTGCGATGAGCCAACATCACTGGTCGATGGTGATTGAAGAACTATACTGGCTGCCTCTGCAGCACTCAAGGGCTTGGACTTAAGTTGGCGTGGTGGTGGTGGTGGCACTGAGCCCAATGGAGCGGGGGTGCTGCTGCCAGCTTGGTCCCCAGCAGATCCCGCTGCTGCTGCTGCAGGCATACTTTTGTTTTTACTCCCAAAAAAAGGGGCGGGCGGCACACCAGTGTCCTTGGTAACTTGCTTCTTCTGCTCCTTACTGGCACCTTTCTTGCTAGAGGAGCTACGGGTTACTTTTTTTGGGGCCATCTTCTTCAGAGCAGGTCAGCAGGCAGCAGTTGCACGAGTTGCAGAGGGTTCTGTGTCCAGACGTGACGTCGCGTGACGTTATGCTGCACACACACACCGCTGCAGGACTTCTTCCTGGCACTGGTGGTTCTCTTGAGTCTTCTTGTGCACCTAAAAGCAATGGAAGACAGAGGAACATCAGTTCAGTTATACACCCCAAAAAATCGACAAAACACAGAAAAATGAGCACAATCCCATGCCATCCATGATGTTTACATTGAAGACACCCCACAGAAAGACTAGGGACATGCAAGTATGCAACACTCACTACCCCTGGGCATAATGGATGAAAAGTAGGCAAAATAAGTGCATGCCTCAGACACTGCCTCTCTTCAAAATGGCCCCTTACACCCCAAGCACATGTTGCCTGTACCAGCCAGCACTCAAGATGGCCACCACCACCACCCACATGGCCAGTCCACATCAACAGTACACCCCCAAAAAACAGAAAAACAGCCAGAAATCACCACAATCCAATGCCATCCATGATGTTTACATTAAAGAGAGTGAGACCAGACCACACCACAGGCACACTCAGTCCATGCACCACCACCCCTGGGCAAAAGGCCACACCAGCAGCCCCCAAAAAACGACAAAAAACAATAAAATAAGCACAATCCCAGCCCATCCATGGCCTCAATTATGTTTAAATTCAAGAAGACACCCCACAGAAAGACTAGGCCCATGCAACACTCACCACCCCTGGGCAAAGGGCCCCACCAGCAGGCCCAAAAAAACGACAAAAAACTATCAAATCAGCACAATCCCAGCCCATCCATGGCCTCAATGGTGTTTAAATTCAAGAAGACACCCCTCAGAAACACTAGGCCCATGCAACACTCACTACCCATGGGCATAATGGATGAAAAGTAGGCAAAATAAGTGCAGGCCTCAGACACTGCCTCTCCTCAAAATGGCCCCTTACACCCCAAGCACATGTTGCCTGTACCAGCCAGCACTCAAGATGGCTACCACCACCACCACCCACATGGCCAGTCCACATCAACAGTACACCCCCAAAAAACAGAAAAACAGCCAGAAATCACCACAATCCAATGCCATCCATGATGTTTACATTAAAGAGAGTGAGACCACACCACAGGCACACTCAGTCCATGCACCACCACCCCTGGGCAAAAGGCCACACCAGCAGCCCCCCAAAAACGACAAAAAACAATAAAATAAGCACGATCCCAGCCCATCCATGGCCTCAATTATGTTTAAATTCAAGAAGACACCCCACAGAAAGACTAGGCCCATGCAACACTCACCACCCCTGGGCAAAGGGCCCCACCAGCAGGCCCAAAAAAACGACAAAAAACAATAAAATCAGCACAATCCCAGCCCATCCATGGCCTCAATGGTGTTTAAATTCAAGAAGACACCCCTCAGAAACACTAGGCCCATGCAACACTCACTACCCCTGGGCATAATGGATGAAAAGTAGGCAAAATAAGTGCAGGCCTCAGACACTGCCTCTCCTCAAAATGGCCCCTTACACCCCAAGCACATGTTGCCTGTACCAGCCAGCACTCAAGATGGCCACCACCACCACCCACAAGGCCAGTCCACATCAACAGTACACCCCCAAAAAACAGAAAAACAGCCAGAAATCACCACAATCCAATGCCATCCATGATGTTTACATTAAAGAGAGTGAGACCACACCACAGGCACACTCAGTCCATGCACCACCACCCCTGGGCAAAAGGCCACACCAGCAGCCCCCCAAAAACGACAAAAAACAATAAAATAAGCACAATCCCAGCCCATACATGGCCTCAATTATGTTTAAATTCAAGAAGACACCCCACAGAAAGACTAGGCCCATGCAACACTCACCACCCCTGGGCAAAGGGCCCCACCAGCAGGCCCAAAAAAACGACAAAAAACAATAAAATCAGCACAATCCCAGCCCATCCATGGCCTCAATGGTGTTTAAATTCAAGAAGACACCCCTCAGAAACACTAGGCCCATGCAACACTCACTACCCCTGGGCATAATGGATGAAAAGTAGGCAAAATAAGTGCAGGCCTCAGACACTGCCTCTCCTCAAAATGGCCCCTTACACCCCAAGCACATGTTGCCTGTACCAGCCAGCACTCAAGATGGCCACCACCACCACCCACATGGCCAGTCCACATCAACAGTACACCCCCAAAAAACAGAAAAACAGCCAGAAATCACCACAATCCAATGCCATCCATGATGTTTACATTAAAGAGAGTGAGACCACACCACAGGCACACTCAGTCCATGCACTACCACCCCTGGGCAAAAGGCCACACCAGCAGCCCCCCAAAAACGACAAAAAACAATAAAATAAGCACAATCCCAGCCCATACATGGCCTCAATTATGTTTAAATTCAAGAAGACACCCCACAGAAAGACTAGGCCCATGCAACACTCACCACCCCTGGGCAAAGGGCCACACCAGCAGGCCCAAAAAAAGGACAAAAATCAGCACAATCCCAGCCCATCCATGGCCTCAATGGTGTTTAAATTCAACAAAACTGTTGTATCATGCACCCCTAACCAACCCTGGTCCTACTGGATACTGTGGCTACCCACAATATAATTTATTTAATGTTCTGAAAAAGTTCCAAAATTTTACTTGCAGCAACTGTAATGCCCCAAACAAACTTACTTGTGAAAGTTGATTTCTAATCCAAAAGTGATCCAAAGACAGTCAAAAAGGCCTCAAATCCAAATATCCAGCAGCACCCACAAAAAGTAATCCTTCCAGCTCCAGATCCAAATGAAAGTGACCAGGAGATGGACAAAGCACTGGGAGGAGCCTGCTGGACAGGAACAGGAAGTTGGAGACTGTGGGGCACTTCCTTCCTCCCCCCCCCAAAAATGGACTCCTTGCAAAAAAAAAAGCCATGCAAATGTCAACCTGAGGAGTGATTCTGATAAAAATCATAATTTTCTGAAGGTTTATCCTGTTTGCTGGTGATTTTCTTGTGCAGAATTGCAAAAGCTCTATTTCGCGAGTGCGAGATTGTTCCTTTCCGCCGCAACTACGTGTTCGCAATTGCGAACTCTCGCGCGGTGTGCTGTGCAAGGTGGCAAGCCGCGATTACGTATTCGCGGGCGCCAAACTCCCGCGGGATCACGCAGCAAGATCCAAAATGCCGCGGCACTCGCAAAGAAAAACAACTCGGCAAACGCTAAATGACGGAAAGTGAACGCCGTGCACCACGCCGCGCGCCGCAACCAAGCAAAAAATCCGCCGCGTGCGGATTCACGGATTTTCGACAAATTCGCGAGAGTTCGCGGATTGCGAATTTGCCGAAAATCCGAAAAATCCGCGATCGGAGCGGATTTTACGCCCATTCTTAGTGAGGACATTTTAGTGCCATCGAATCACCCACCATTGAGCCTCTGCCCTCCTAAAACGTCTGCCCCTTCTACTAGCCCAAACCTCAACCAGCACAAAAGGTATCCCAACAATGGTTAGAAAATCCAAAACTCGCAGTACAATTTTTCTCTCAGCTATCCCTCAGGTCCTCAAACGACAATTGTCATTGTTGAAGAGGAGCAAGCCCCCTATTCTTTTGACTATGGATGCAGATAGGGACACAGCTGACATCAACTCTGACAATGACCACATTCTATCCAATAGGTTCCTCCAACTCCAGCACATGTCTCATTCCCCACTGGGAGAAGGGACCGGGGAGCTCCCTAATTTTGTTAAAAGGGGTTGGTACTGTAAGTGAGCCTTGTATATGCTATAAATGACAGGAAAAAAGTAGCATAAGTAGTAGTATTAGTATTAGCAACATAAGCCCACTTTAACACTGATGGACTTAGCTTGTTCTTTTCGAACTCTGGATTTAGCACGGTTAAAGGATGAGATGGCTATACCTAAATGTATATTTCTTTGTATACGCTTCAAATCTCTTAATAAAAAGGTTTAATACTAAAAAGGTGTTGGTAACAGAGTTTGGCAAAAGATCAATAGCTTATGGCACGGTGAGGTTTTTCAGGCGACTTTGGGTCAGGACACCTCTAGGATTATAACAGACTTGAGGACTAAAATTAATTCATTACAAAGAGCAGTCCAAGTCCTTACGGAGCAGATTAAACATTTTTCAACCAGAGGAGGCTCTGAAGTCCAAACATCTAAGAAGACATCTAGAAAATCAGTGGAACCAACTAGCTATTCCAGTAGCTTATCCCCTCTAATGTCAGCATCTGTTCAGGATCCTGCAAATTTTACAAGTAAGAATATCCTTGAACCAACATCTAGAAATGTTAGAACGTATGTTAGTAATGGCCGATCTGAAACACTGGGCCCGACATCAACCATTGGACCAGCACTCTCTTCCCCCTTTCATGAAGGTTGTCAAGGGCACCTTACTGGTGGGCGTGAAAAGACCAGAGAGCCCTCCATGAGCATTTACATGACTAATGTACCCAAGGTTCCTTCTTATGTGAGGCACAAAGGTGAAGACTCCCTAATTAACAAATACATACTTTGGATCCGTCATGTGGAGGGGTGTCATTCAGTGACGAGGGAAGATATCTTGTTGGCAAACAGGCTAACTCGTGCCAACTCTCAGTTGGACTGTATAGAACTGCATCTAGCCGATAGGAATGTGGCCCATAACTTAATAGCACTGGAGGCTAGGACAAGCTCACCAACCCGCACTGGTGTACAACTGAAATACAGACCTTTTACACGTCCACTGTTGCTACTTTTTACACGTCCACTGTTGCTACTTATCCATCTTTCTCACTCTCACTTGGGTTCCAACTCGCCCCAATGATTGACTTGTACATCACACCATATTCACCTAGTTCAAGTAATCTTCTTGCGCTACAAATAAGGCAAGTCATTCTAATGCCATATCTCTATTACCCCCGTTGTTAATCTGCCCTAGGATTCCAGAACAGTATCCGACTGGCATTAACAGACACAACAATGGGACTCTGCCTCCAGCAGCACCTCGGACAGAGGTACAAGTGGGTTTTATGGGAGATGGAAATCAGTCTCTTTACCTAACTGACCAAGTGCAGCCCACAAAGCTTTGCCTACTATTGTGGAAAGTGGCTGGGGTGAGGTCAAAGGTAACCCCTGTGCACTGGATCCAATACATAGAACAATACAATATCTGTATCCTCAAAGAAACCTGGTCTGCTATTGGGAAATTAGATCTAATTAAAACTAATCTCCTGGATAGTACCAGAGAGATGTATAGACTATCTGAGCCCTTGGGTGATTTGGCTAAGACCACGGACTGTCTCACCAACTTTTTTAATCAGTTGGCCTCGTACTTTAGAATGCTGCAATGCCTACAGGGCACCCCTAAGAATTCTAGGTCACAGTTTGCCTGGTTCAATCAGGAGTGTAGGAACCTTAAATCTAAACTGGCCTCTGCAATTGGTACAAACAATGTGGCTGTAGTGAGAAAAATTAGGAGGTCCTACAAGGCAGCTTTGCTTAGAGCAAAAAGGGAATGGGAAGCTAATCGCTGGTTGTTGATTAGTGACACTTGCCGCAGGAATGACACGCAATAGTTTTTACTTCTAGTAACTAGGGGAGACACAGAAAGACCTCATCCACTCACCAATAACATTGCCATTTCTACCGGGCACCATCACTTCTCCTTACTATACACTGGAACTTCTGATCCTGTCACTAATGCCCCTGTGCCTGACTATACTTGTCCCCAGACCATCTGTGTTTTTTTCTTTAGCTGAACTAAGGTTATTTTTATGCCCCCCACTTTACACCTTTTATTCAGTTATCAATAGGTAACCACATTTTTTTACCACACATTCTAGAATGTCTACCCCTAGTGGAGTAGATAGCTTTTTCTTGATTATGTACTTGATTATATACAGCCAAGAACCTGGCAAGCCACATTTGAAACGTTGGAGGAGCTATTTCTTTCCAGCTAGCTGCCAATAGTATCCTATATACTGCTGTCCCAATAAAGAGACATGATTCCTCATCCTTGCTCAAACTAAGTGTGCAATCGTAGCCCAGAACGAAAAGCATGGATGAAGCAGCTAATCTGTGTCCAAATACTTCCTCCCAGTAACTGCCCAACCCTTCCTTTAGTGCCAATAGTTTATCGCAATCATAAAACATGTGAGTTAAGGTGGCAGGTCCCATCTGGGGCAATGGTCATCTGATCTTTTCCCCCATGTAAACAGCTTAGCCAGGGTGAAATTTAAATTAAAAATGGTTTTATATAATTGGGCTTTCAACTGGGGGATAGAAGTATCTTTGATGTCAAGAGTAAGCTCATATCAATATCGATATTGGGATTGGTAAGTTTTAAAGCCCAAGATGATTCCGTATGCTCCAAATCATCGGGTAAGCTATTTACGAGTAAATCATACAGTTTCCCATTTCTAAATGAGTTGGTAGCCAAGATATCGAGAAGTGGTATTCTTTCCAATAAAATCCTAGTGGTCTTTAACTTAAGAATAGTTTTAATCTGCATAAATTTGAAGAAATGGCTATTTGGGATTTCAAACTTGCTCTGTAAGATTGGAAACTTGCAGTCTAATTCGCCTCCAAAAAAGTCCCAGACTGTACTTATACCCACCTTTTCCCATTTCTTAGCCATATCATCATTTACTAGCAGGGGCAATAACGAGGAACCCCATAATGGGGTATACCGATTAAATTTCGGAATTGTCAAAAAGCTTGAAACCTTCCTCCATATTTTCCTTGTGCTTGCAACTATCTTAAATTTAGTTTTTTTTAAATAGCTTGGCTCTACTTGTTTCAGTAACAGCCCCTGAGCTTTTTTCCCAATTAAAAGTTCATAGATATCTGCGTTTGGGGTCATGATATTAAGCAAAGGGGTCATTTGATGAAGGATGGCAGCTCAGTGGTACAGCATGATGTTCGGGATTGCTAAGCCACCTCTATTTTGTGGCAATGACAGGTATTTAAGTGACCTCCTAATCTTTCCATATTGCCAAATGAAATTTGACAATTGTGATTCTAATGTTTTAAGTATGCTATCTTCTACGGCTAATGGTATTGCACGAAGCAAATATAACATTTTTGGAAGTACATTCATCTTTAAAAAATTGCCCCTGCCAATGATAGATAAATGCAGGCTATTAATTCTCCTAAGGTCCTTCCCAATATTTTTAATAAGCGGGTCATAGTTTAATTTATTAATATCCCCTACTGTAGGGGAATGGCATATCCCTAGATAAGTCGCCTTATCTACTCGCCTTGGATCGTCAGAGTCAGTATTGTCCGTACATAAAATAACTGTTTTGTCTTTGTTAAGTGAGTATCCAGAATATAAACCAAATTGTTGAGTAATTATGTCTATTTCAGAGATTGCCTCCGCGGGATTGGGTGTTAGTATAGCCACATCATCAACGTATGCTAACACCTTAGTCTCATAGGCACCTACGCAACTTGGCTTAATTTTCTGGTCCTGTAGTAGCTTAATAATCAAAGGATTAATATAGAGAGCGAATAGTATTGGTGAACAAGGGCAACCTTGTCTCGTTCCCCTAGATATATTAATCGTACGAGATTATTTGCCCATTATCTGCAATCTTGCCTTCGGGTGATGATACATAGCTTTAATTGAATTAATGAAATTGGACCCAAAGTTGTTTAATTCGAGTACCCCCCATGGAAACTCCCACGACACCCGATCAAAAGCTTTCTCGGCGTCGAGGAGGATCATTGACATATTGCCCCCGTGCCAGACATGAAATCAAAAAGTGAGATGACTCTGCGGATATGATCCGTCGTACCATTACCCGGAATGAAACCATGTTGCCAGGGGGAGACCAGATGCTCAATGACCCTCCCGAGCTGATTAGCTAGGATTTTTGCATAGAGTTTGGAATCTGAGTTAATCAGAGAAATTGGTCGGTATGAAGATGGATTCTCGACAGGTTTATTCTTTTTGGGGAAAATAATTATTTCCGTTTCCTTCCAGGAATCTGGCCGATTTCCGGTCCGTTGTATTCCGGTAAACAAGTCATGCAGAAGGGGTAATATTCCAGTACCTAATATTTTATAGATTTCTAAGGGGATTTTATCGGGGCCTGCGGCTTTCCCCGAGGCCAAACCGGACAAGGCTAATTGACACTAATTTCCTTCTCAAGAGCTTCCTTAGTTAGGTCATCTAGCGTTCTCTCTGGTCCAGAGTTTTCTACAAGTTCTGGGGTGGTGGGGTTGTTAGGGGAGCGCGTGGGGGGAAGGTGGGGGAGGGCAAAAAAGATGCAACTCCAGAACTCATACTACAGTAATGAAACAGAGAGCAGCAAGGAATTGTACACAAAAGGAAAGTCATGTTTTGAGACTACTTAAGAGTTCTGCTAAAGCGAGGGAAGGATTTATGAAATTCTATACTAAACTACAATGGGGAGGATAACAATTTGCTCCTGGAACGTGGCGGGTTTAAATAATAAAACTAAGAGAACTCCCTTTTCTGAATTGATCAAACAAGGATCCTTTGTCATAGTGTGTATACAGGAAACACACCTTCCATGGGAAAAGAGAGAACTATTAAAAATCTTGGGCTATAATACTCTTGCCTGTACTACACAAACCTCAAATAATCGGGGGTCGCAATTATAGCCAAAACCGCATTAGGCGCACTTAAGCGCAAAGCAGTGGATCCCCTGGGGAGGTGGGCCATTGTAGCACTGACATCTGGCATTACTATCTGTTCAATTTATGGATCAAACCAAGACGACCCTCACATTTTTGAAGATCTGGAACTAGAACTCACCTCTTGGTCAAAATCAATAAATTTTTGTGGGGATTTGAATATTTCGTTAGGACCTACATTTAGTGGACACTCCCAAGATAGATACTCAGGTCGCAAACCCAAGGTATTCAGTGCTATAAGTCAACTAAGAGATAACCACGATTTAATAGATATTTGAGATTTAAAAAATCATCCTGTTCCTGGGTATACATATTTTTCATACCCACATAACAGATATGTTAGGATAGATTATTTCTTGGTGTCACACGATTTAGTTTGTAAGGCAGAAGTGAAGAGACTCCCAAAAATTATATCTGATCATAACCCTCTAATTTTGGTATTAGATATAACTAGTTTTACTAGACCTCGCACCAAGTGGACGTTCGATAGAAAGCTTTTAGTTAATGAGGGCTATGTGAAATATATCAAAGATTGGGCGCAGAGCTACTTTGATATGAACCGCTATATCACCTCTAGAAGGATTGTGTGGGACTGCTTTAGAGGGGAAACTATCAGCTATGTGGCAATAATAAAGAAACAACGAGAAGCCAGAAATCTACAACTGACACAAGAATTGATTAGAGCTGAGGAAGAGCGTGTTCTAACAATAGCTCAGGGCAACGATGGAGTCCATATTCTTCACCGTATAATGATTCTTAAAACCAAATTGAATAATTGGCTAACTAAGAGATCTGCTGAAACATTTCAGGTACATCAAAATAATATATATGAGAATGGTGAGAGAGTTGGTAAGCAACTGGCTCTGCGTACACGTCAGAAGGTCTCCTATAACGCTATAGCTTCCATCAAGATAGATGGCTATGAATATACTGATTCTGATGATATTATTGAAGTGTTTCAGCAATATTATCAAGGGCTGTATCTAGATGATATCTTACAAGACACTACTGAAGTGAGGAAAGCTGAGACAGAACTTGTAGAAAACTCTGGACCTGGGCCGGATGCCATTCCTGGCAATGTCTTTCGTAGTGACATTAATCAACTTATATTCTGGCATTAGCCACAGGAATTGCAGCAGGTATCCCAATACCATCTTTGTGGAAGGGAGCCGAGGTGATCCCACTGTATATGAAGGGTGACTGTTCATTGCCCTCTAATTACAGACCCATTAGCCTGATCGATAGTGCCCAAAAGGTCTTTGCCCGTACACTTCTTATGAAGATCCAAACTTGGATATATGACAATAACTTCTTGTCCTCTTTTCAAGCAGGGTTTAGACAGAAAATTAGCACTATCGACCAGGTTTTTGCTTCCTATTATTGGCCCGGAAGACTGTATATATTGGACAGGGAAGCTTATGCTTATATGTAGCATTCATTGATCTAAAGTCTGCATTTGACCTTATCCATAGACATAAGCTTTGGTGCATCCTGAAGGAGATGGGCATCCCCTGTGAGATCCTGATGTTGGTCGTTCGCCTTCATGAGGACAACTATGCAAGGTTTCGCTGGGGTAGCCAAGGGCAACTGACTGACCCGCTCTGAGTTGATAGGGGGGTCTGTCAGGGTTATGTATTGTCTCCCACTCCCTTCTCACTTTTCATGAATGGAATTGTTTAGCATCTTGCTGATATTCCAGCTGATGGACTGACTTGAGGGGGGACAAGGTGACAACTCTATTGTCTAACTAGTATTGTGACTGCATTGCTGGTCATGCTGCTCAGCTTAATCCTAGAATAGACTCTTGTTGACACAGTTTTTAATCGCGTTACAAGCCAATTTTAACTATTACATCACTGTTTAGAAGTATTTTTTATTAAGTTGAATTTTGATGATTTGCAGCTATTGATCTTTGATATGCTTATTATCCTGCTCACTTGTACTGTATGCATTTGCACTTTTATGGTCGTAAAGACCAAAATAAAGTTTAAATAACTGATAACGGAATAGTTAGGGTAGAACATACGATCCCCACAGAGGTGAGGTGGGAGCAGGATCACAAGCAAATGCAAACAAAACTAATGGAACTGAAAGACAGAAACAGAAGAACAAATCTTTGCTTCTTCGGATTGCCAGAAAAGATGGAGAAGGATGACACAATAGCCTTCTTGAGGAGCTTTCGCCCAGAACTCACAGGATTATCGTTCAGCCTCTGATGGAATTTCAGCATGTGTACAGGATCCAAGTGCAACACTCTGGTGAACTGAACACACAGAGGAAAATATTATTCTGCTTTCTGAAATGCCAGCAGGTATGACAAATACTTCAAATATCAAAATGTAAAGGAGCATTCATCTTCCAAAACATCGAAATATAAGTGTCTCAAGACTTCTCAAATGAAGCATTATGAAAAAGAAGATGCTTTCTCGCTCTAAGAATATGACTTAAAACTATGGAGATCCATTATGGTCTGTTAGAACCTACCACAATGATACTTATACATGAGGATTGCACCATAGCATTCACAGAGTGACTAGAAAGATATCTGGATGATCAAATCCCATTAATTAGGACACATCAGAAATTCAACCAGATTTTTGGGCAACTCCCCATTTCGTCAACAGATCATACCCAGACACTCAAAACTCAGGGAGAGAGTGCCTCAAGGAAGTCAGAAAGCAATGATCATCATAATGGAAACACGAGCAGAGGCAGCAATCGATCCACCAACAAGACAAATCCAGATCCCCCATAAGCCTGTACTCAAAGGAGACACGTCAAAAGTTCATTAAGAATGGGACAACAGCAAGTTATGCAAGTGTCTGATTAAGGAATTTAGGGGCATATTACCAAGCAATAGCGATAATTATCGCTATTGCTTGGTTAGAGACAAAACTTTACCGCTGAGCTGCGGTGATTTTTATCGCAGGTAAACCTTGGTATTACCAAGGTTTTTCGCAAATGCGATAAAAAACGGCCGCAATGCATGAATATCGCTGAAAAGTCAGCGATATTCATGCATTGCCGAGCTAATGCTCTTAGCCATGTTATCCACCTCCCATTGGATAACATGGCTAAGAACTGCTCAGGGCAGGTGTTAGCTTTTGGAGATATTCGCGTTTAGCGCGAATATCTCCAAAAGTTGGTAATAGGAGATAGCGATGTTAGCGACTGTTTCCAGTCGCTAACATCTTGGCACGCCCACTTTGCATGTCATTAGTGATAAATATCACTGACATGCAAAGTGGGGCCCAAGATGGTCGCTATCTCCTACTAGATGTCGCTAACTGGTGTTAGCGACAGCTAGGTAATAGGGAGATCATTTTATCTCCACTTTCTTGGCTTTTAAAGCCAAAAAAGCGGCGATAAACCCCCTTGATAATATGCCCCTTAGACATCTCACACATAGATCACAAAACAAAATGTAACTACTGTTTCTCTAGCTTAAGAAACCTGACCTGTTTCCTGTTTTTTCTCGGAGATGCTACAGTAATGGAAGGGGAAAGTATGATTGGAATAGGGGCTTGAACTACCTAATGGGCTGTCTAAGGGACTATCGGATATTAATGTAGATATGTAATATCACATATGTTACTCAACATAATTCATAGGCGGCTACAGATATAAGAGGAATAACCTACCATATAAGCTCTCTACTAGTTTTCCGGTAGATTTTAAACCCATTACCCCGAACAAAGGTTCTAGGGTAGAGTTAACCCCAATGTTAGCAGAAGACAGTCCGTAGTGTAGTAGCCAGTCCATATCCCTGGTTATCCAGTAACTCACCAAACCAAAGTCATGATCTGTAAACCCCACCCCCTACTTTAACTGAGGGTTCGCACAGTCAGGGATTCTCCGTAGTTTGACAATGGTTCGAGTTCAACAAATTTAGCCCACTTATTTTATATTCAGAAATAACAGTGAGCTACTCATGTTTAGTCTACCTCTGCTCATGTCAAAGTTCTTTGCACATTCTCTACTTATAATTCCAGAGCTCTCACTGACAGAGAAACATGTTATATAACAAGGGCCTAATAATCGTCTCGCTGGACCTAAATGGACTTATGCACTACATCAAAAGAAAAAAGTCACTATCCTACTTAAAGACACTCTCACCAGACAAAGCGCTCCTCCAAGAGACACACCTTGCATCACCGGAAACCAAAAAGCTTAAGAGGGAATGGGTGGGGAAGTTATACTATTCTAATATTTTCCATATTTGCTGCACTAGACACTGCGTTGTCCAAGATGCATTGGAAAGGAGGCTTAGCCATGCTCAAAGAAAAGGACATCCCAATACATATCTTGAGGTCATGGACAGATTATGAAGGGAATCATGGTATTCTTAAACTTTACAGGCACCTTCACATAATGATGATCTGTATATGCCTCAGTGGGAGCCACACATGTATTTTGCCATAATATCAAAAGATTATTACAATCCTTCCCACCAGCAAAACATTAATGGGGAGAGGCTGGAATCTAGTACATGACCTCCTTCTTAGACAAGTTGCATCACCACACAATTTCCAACCCTAGAGATTGGCACCTCTTTTATTTAAGACTTCTTATTGACTGACCCATGGAGTTTGATGCACCCAGCAGTATGTTTACATCGTCTGGATATGGCACACACATACCCTATATCTACCTGATGGCATACGCCTTGCTACCAAAGGTCATGAGATTGGACATTGCACCCTGTAGAGTGTTGGACCTTAATGTAATAACGAATCATGAAAACCTAGTATGCAAAAGCGCAAGAGATGAGTAGAGGCGTAACGTGTTCTACTATAAGTTACGGGAAGACAAGAAACTTCTTAATTCTTTGCTGACTTCTCACCTGACAGAGAATGACAGCACGGTCACACCCTCACAAGTACTATTGGCAGTGGGGAAAGCTAAAACCACAGGAGATTTACAGAGACACAGCCGTACCTAAGAAACAGATAGTCCTACAACAATCGCTTTTACAGACTAAGGCTAAGGACCTCAAAGCCAGCAAGACCATAATTCTCTGCTAACATCACAGGCAGAAAAGGTGCTATTTTTTTGTGACTGTGCCAGTATAAAAGGAGAAAAATCGTGGGTCATCTTTGGCCCTCCAACTTCGAAAAATACAGTCTTTCTGACAATTCGCACTGACCAAGGCACTGTATTGACCCATCCCGCTGAAATTTTTTCCACCTTCCGAGTTTTTTTTAATCAATCCTCCCTATACAGATTTTATAGTATTAATACCCAACGAAAGCAGAAAAAAAATCTCACCTTAACTTAAAGACACTCTTCCCAGACATAACCGGAGCACTGGAAATGAAATGTACTGAGGTTGAAATATTACAAGCAATAAACACAATGTACACAGGCAAAACACCTGGCCCAGACTGCTACCTGATAGAATATTATAAACTGGGAAAATTGTTCCCCTCTTGCAGAAACTTTTTGCAGAAATAACCCCAGAGAAGCATCCAATCCCAGAACTCAGCACAGCATGTGTCTCTCTCATACTGTAATCAGATAAAGCCCCTTTGCAGTGTGGGAATAATAGACCGATGTTAGGGTTTACTGTGTGCTTTGAGATCCAAGATGGCGGAGTGAGGATCTGCTGTGAGCAAGCTCGCCCAGGGGCTTCTCTAACTATCCCTACTGAGCGACTCGATATGGCGTTCATGACTGGGCAGTAGTGTTGCAGGCGATACACTTCTCTTCCAAGAAAAGAAAAGAAAAGAACAGACAGACAGACAGACAGCGAAGTACAGAAGAAAGCGCGAAGGTGGGATGCTCTGTGTGAAAAAGTACCTACAGCGCAATCTACGAGGCTCGCTACGAGACACGCTGCTGATGCTTACTGCCACTGCTGAACTTTTCCGGCGAACGATTTGCGGTCTGCTTAGGGAATCCGGGCTCGGCTGGTCGGGGCTTTACTCTCGTATTGCGAACACCTGGCGGAGGAAGGGGATGTCTCCGAAGAGGTTCCCGCGGACTACACGAAATAGCAGACGCCCAGCTGGAGACGCGGGTGCTGCGGGAGCTTTACCTCTCTTTCTGGTTATGGCTGTGGCTCTCCCTCCGGTCGCACAAACATTGAAAACCTTAAAAATTAATGCCCAAACGCTTGTAGTTTCTAGCGTCCAAACGACCTCAGATGTGACCTCAGACGCTCCAGGAACTGCCTTACTGGAGAATGCTAAAGGAGGCACGGCGAAAGAAGCCAGTGTGGGGAAAAAAAACGAAAACCGGCAACTTGCTATCGCTGAAGCGTTTACAGCTGCCCCTGAGCTGCCAGGTGATCAGCGACTGCACAGTATGGACTCAGACCCAGAGAAGCAGGTACAGAACTCCCCTAACCTACCCCCTGACGTGCCCTCAAAAAAAGCTAACCAGAGTGCTGCAAAGTTGTTGGCCAAAACTAAGCTATTGGCAAAAGTAGGAGGGGGAGCTGTGGGGGGAGACCCTACACGTGCAAGTGCAAATCTGGGCCCAGAGATTGAGAACAGGAACGAGGCTGTCAGCGCAGAGGGGCAGAGCGACAGTACATCTATGTCTAAAAAATCTGCACCTCCAGCGAATAATACATTATCTGTCTCTACAAAGAAAGACAGAGCAGATGCAGCTGGGCCTCAGCTTAATCAGAACATAGAGGGCCGGATACTCTCTGGTGACACTATGGCCCCAACCCCTTTCGTCAAATTAAACACTGTTGCCTTGATGGATATTGTAGAGGTAGAAGCAGGGGTGGAACCTGGTGGGCAAGCTGATGGGCTAGCGGAGGCGGAGGCGGTTACGGATCAGACAGAGCAAGGCTCATTCGAAGATATTGAAGATATTGAAGATATTGACGCAGAAATTGAAGATGAATTGGGAGAGAAGGGTGAAAAGGAGGTCTATCTGAACAACGTAATAAAAGCACGCACCAAAAAAGGGCGAAAACAGAAAACAAAACCGAAGGCAAAGAAATGCGGCAAAAGTGGTGGTATATTAAACAAATATATGATAAATAACTGTCAGACTTCAATTAAAGCTCTACAGAACCAAAGCCCATTAAGAAGATGGATTGAAACAAAGGGGCTAGTCAAAAATATGACCCAGAGACTCTCAGGGGGGAGCCCTACAGAACCTATACCTAATAAAGAGTCTTTACCTGACACCGCTAGATCCTTTAATTTAGATTCTTGCCCCTCAGATACTACACTAAACCTACCATCTAGTACACACAACACACCTTACATACCACCACCCGCTTCTACACTCTTGATCATGTCTGAAACCGAGCCTATCGCGGAATCACCTACAGAAGAAGCTGATATGGTACAACCTACTGCAACCTCTACTGCAGTAATAGCAGCCCCCAACACCCTTCCTTCTTCAGAACCTTCTTCTTCTCATACTAATGTGGAGATAAATAAACACATAAGTATCTCTAAACAAAGTTCAAGTCAAGAATCAACCGATCCCACCTCTTTAGATATAATACTACAACTATTGAGCAACCAACGGGCAGAAGCACAGGAATACTATCTACAACTGAGGGAGGACAATAGCAAAGTTCAATCTACTCTACAAGAACTTACCACTAAATTCAGAGGGTTCTCGCAAGATATTGAGGAGTTACAACAACGGGTGGTCTCGCTGGAAGAGAACAACTTAGAGACAGCATCTGCAACTGATAAACATGAAACTCAGCTTGCTACACTTCAACAAAAAGTGGAAGATTTGGGGAATCGTCAGAGACGCTCTAATCTTAAACTTTTTGGCGTGCCGGAGGGCGCAGAAGGCTCTGACCCGAGGGCGTACCTAGTAGGTCTATTCCAGAAAGCCTTCCCTGATTTAGCAGATTGGGACTGGGACTCACAAATCCAGCGAGCCCATCGTCTTCCTCTGATACAGAGAAATAGGGAGAGCCGTTTCCCACGCCCCTTTCTAATTTTCTTTGGAAATTTTCTATTACGTCAGGCCATATGGCAGAGGGCCCGCCCTAACACTCCTGTAGTTATTGGTGAGTTTTCAATTTTTGCCCGCTCCGACCTCAGCAAAGAAACAATGGACAGACGATGGATGCTTCGAAAGCTAATAGATCCTATAAAATCTAGCGGAGGTCAGGCATTTCTCCAAGAACGAGCACGGCTCAAAGTTATTAAAGATGGCCACACACACTTTTTTCTTGAAGTCAAAAAAAGAAGCAGAGGCTTATTTAGCCGACACTGACATGGGCAAGAACAAGAATAAGAATAAGACTAAGAATTAGCCTAGCTCAATTTACTTACTTCACGTACTTTTTTTTTGTAGCCTAATAATTATTAGAAATCGCCATTATTTAATACTTGGGCCGTAGGGGGGACGACACAATTTGCTCAAATCGTTTAATTTTGTTTAATCTTTCTTCCTTTTCTGTAACTTTTGTAACTTTTAAGTAGTCATATGTCAAATGCCCAGGTTATTTTCTATATATACCCGCTGACAAATTCTTAACAGTACAAGTAGGGGATGGGAGAGACTTCTCTGGGCGACTTGCCACGAAAGCTGCCCCTCTCAGCGGCAGCAGATGCAGAGGGATGGTTCTTCCCCGGCTGGGGTAAGAACTAGGGGGGTGGGGGGTTGGAGGGTGGGAGTCTCCGCAACACGGGGGGTTGAGGGTGGGAGGGGAAAAATTATGAAAACTTGTTTGCAGGCTGAGGGGGATGAGGGGTTGGTTGCATACTATGAAGCCAGAATTTTTTTGCACGCCAATAATACTAAAAATATGCTATATATGAGGCTATGTGGATATCATGAAATTTACTTTGGAAAACTCAAGACATGCTTAAAATCTAAGGGATTAATCTTTTGTATTTTTTAGATGTATGAAATAAAATGCTTAGCTTGGAACGTAGCCGGGCTTAATAGTAAGAACAAAAGATGCTTGGTTAAAGAGGAATTGAAAATGCATAACCCCCATATTATTTTATTATCTGAAACACACATTGCGGGGAAGGATAAAAAACTCCTTAAACATCTGGGGTACGACATCATAGTTTGTTCTGCTTTTGGACAATCTACAAGAGGAGTTGCTATACTCAAAGACATGCGATTCCGGGCCGAGACAATACAGACTTTTTGTGGTAAAGATGGCAGATGGGCAATAGCGCAGATAAGCTGCGAAAATGTTAAATACGTTTTATGTGTGGTCTATGGCTGCAATATAGATGAGCCTAGCCTCTTCGACCATTTGAATGTTAAACTTTTGGGCTTGGAGGGAGAACTTATCATTATGGGGGATTTTAATTGCGTCATGGATTACAGAATTGATACAACTAGCTCTGGGCGATATCAAAGGATGCATAAAACTAGATCATCTATCCTCGACTTATGCTGCGTACACAACATCAAAGACGCTTGGCGACATTTAAATGCTAATAATCCTGGATATACATATTATTCTGCCCCTCATAAAATATGCTCTAGGCTCGACATGGCATTAGCAAGCGAAAATGTATTGAAAAACAGCTCTATGGCTCTATGTCCTCGAATATCATCGGACCATAATGCAATATTATTGACAATCAAAACAATAAATACTAGAACTACCCCCAGACCATTCTCCTTCCCGAGACATCTGATTTCAGATACATCCTTTATGACGCAATTAAAATCACACCTTACTGAATTTATAGGCATAAATATCAACTCAGCCTCACCTGATATGGTTTGGGATGCTTGTAAGGCAAGCATTAGGGGCTTCACCCAAGCTTATATAATTAGGCAAAATTATGAAAACAAAAAAAATAACGACCAATTGTTGACGAAAATAACAGCTTTAGAAGAACAACTATCATTAGCACTTCGGTATAATGTAACAAAAAGCATAGAAATCGGCCTTGAACTCTGCTCAATTAAAAATAAAATGAAGTCAAAATGTATTCAGAAAAGCACAAATAGCTTGCATAAATTTAAAATAACACAATATGAGGGGGGTGATAAAATTGGGAAAATTTTGGCCTACAAAGTTGCTGAGGACAGAGCTAACTCTACTATTACAAGCATACGGGGGGCTGGCAACAAAATGTATACCCAACCTCAAGATATTTTAGAACAATTCGCCGACTTCTATAGAAATGTATATACCCCAGAAGTGGACTATAACTTAGACAACATAAATAAATATGTGGAGGAGCATACCGGGGACACTCAGAATTGCCCAGAGATAAACTCACTGTCTGAGGACATAACAATGGCTGAATTGCATCTAGCAATAGCTTTATTACCCGAAGGAAAAGCGGCGGGCGAGGACACTATACCCCTAGAAATATATAAACTTTGCCTAGAAGAGCTTGAACAACTATTGTTGAAAGTCATACAATTTGTAGGCCTAGAAGGAAAGACACCTAGGTCATGGAATAGGGCAAAAATAATATTATTTTTGAAAAAAGATAAACCAAAGGAAGAGAGAGGGTCATATCGCCCCATTTCTTTAATAAATACAGACGCAAAAATGTTTGCTAAAATTTTAGCATTAAGACTGGCTCCTATTATGCTCCAAATCATTAACCCACAACAACATGGTTTCATAACTGGCAGGGGTACTACTATACATGCTAATATGGCAATAACTGTATTAGATGTAGCAGAGACAGAATCCACCCCACTCGGTATGATTCTATTAGATGCTGAAAAAGCTTTTGATCGAGTGGGGTGGGACTTTCTCTGGTGCATACTGTCTAGGATAGGGTTTAAAGGACAATTTCTGCGGAGCATAAAAGCACTGTACGATAAACCATCAGCATATACCAGCTATGGGGGACTGATATCTTCAGACTTTTCTATCCTACGAGGTACCCGTCAGGGATGCCCCCTATCTCCTCTTTTATTTGCCCTCTCATTGGAGCCTTTTTTGTCCGCACTTCAACTTCAAAATCAGATTGCACCCTTTAGATCAGGAACACAAGAACTAAAAATAACTGCATATGCAGATGACATCGCGATTTATACTGAAGATGTCGTAGAAGCATTAAAGGGAATAGCATTAGAAGCCGAAAAATATGGTAAGGTGGCGGGTTATAAACTAAATTTACTAAAAACGCAAGTAATAGCTAATTATACACCAGCAGTGGCTGTGCCTGAGATCTGCCACACCGCCACATATCTCGGGGTTAAAATTACGGCTAAACTACAAGAAATCAATAATCTAAACTACAATGAATTAATTAAATCAACTAGCCTATTGTTAAAAAAATGGCACAGATTACCTTTGAACCTAACTGGCAGAATTAACCTAATCAAGATGAAGGTTCTGCCCAAATTTGTATACTTATTTCGGTCTATACCACTAGCATTAAATAATCAATTCTTTAAAAAACTTGACGGAATACTTAGCAGTTTTATTTGGGGGTATAAAAAGGCAAGAAGATCACTGGCTTTTATGAAAAATAATGCGAACCATGGCGGACTCAATTTTCCTGATTTTAAATTATACTTCTGGTCTGCTTTTGTTATCCGTCTCCGCTCCTCATTAAATGAAAAAAGGACTTTGTTTTTTCACTCTTTTACGCTAAAATCCGACTCGAACATGTTTTTGTTCCGAACTAACGACCCCAACTACTACAAAAGGGTTAGATTTAAAACTATAAGAGACTTAATAAAGATTTGGGGTAACATACTTTCTTTTTGCAACACCAGCTTCTTTCACCCCAAGCTCCCGCTTTGGGGCAATCCGGGCCTACCAAATATTTTTTCCGACATTAATACTCGCTGCTGGCTAAGATCGGGTATCACGGTTCTAGGGGATTTTTACGGAACACAAGGTTTTTTAGATTTCAATACCCTCAAATTATTATATAATTTATCTGAAAATATGAGATATAAACATCTACAGATACACAACTACTTGATTAATAAAAAACAAATATTGGAGGTCACTGAATGTGATATCTGGACATGTCTATACTCATCCAAAAATAAATCTACAATAAGCGAAGCATACAGGCTTCTTGTTGGATTTAAATCAAATGACTGCATTAAATTGGCTGACAAATGGAGCAGAATGCTGGGCTCAAATATAACACCGAAACAGATAGAGAATTCTTTAATAAATATCAATAAACGAGTACGATCATCAAGTCTCAGATTACAACAATTTAGAACAACCTGTATGCTGTACTACACCCCGGAAAGAATCTCAAAATGGCCATCTAATAACATTCACAGCGATCGTACAAAATGCCCTAAATGCTCTGCCGAAGCAGCTGATTTAGTACATATCTTATTTTCTTACCCGAATCTTAAAACTTTTTGGCATGACATTGAAAAAGTTCTTAAACTGAAACATATTCAGCTGCCTACATTTACGGCTACTTCTGTCTTGTTAGACACTTACTCGGTATCTTTTCCACAAGCCGCTTTGGCCACGATATTAATGTCCTGTGCTAAGCTAACTCTGGCCAGAGCTTGGATTAGTCCAGAAACACCTAAGGTCTGGGACTGGTGGGCCCTGGTAATCGAGATATACTCAATGGAATTAGCCTTAGCTAAGATCAGGGGCTTACAAACACTAAAAAAACATGAAAAAATGTGGGGTACTTTTATAGATCGATAATGTTTTACCCTATCTTTTTTCTCCTTCTTTTCTTTTTTTTCTTTGCGATATAGGGGAGGGGTGTAGAAAATAGGTCGAACTATACAATTTGTATTAGCATTGAAAAGAAATTGATATTATCTTCCTGCTCATCCAGCCTCTTTTTTTTTTTCTCTTTTTTTTTTTTTCTTTCTCTCCTTTTCTTCTTCCTCTTTTCCTTTTTTTCTACTTCCTAATAACACTTCATGATTTAGTTGCTTCTGTTTATGCTTTATATGGAAATAATTTATGTATGTTAAAATTAATCATTTATGCCTTAATGCACTTATTCCTTGTACGCCTGCAAACAATAAAAACATTTTTTTAAAAAAGGGAATAGACCGATGTTGTTAGAACATATATGAAGGTATTGGCTATTTGACTAGTAAAGCTTTGCTTGGCATTAATACACCCCCCAAATAGGTTTTGATCTCCACCATTCTTCCACAACACATTAACGTTCACTCCTGCATGTCTTATGGCAAGTTTGACACATTAGATAAAAGGGCGTCATGTCTCTGGATGCAGAGAATGCTTTTGACATGGTCGAATGATTCTAGCTGCTCTGAGTTTTAATATCAATGGGACCAGGATATGGCTTCCTCTAAGAGGAAATGGCTCTATTCCAATCCCACATCAGTAGTGATGTGTAAGAACTTTACTTCACAGACAATCATCATCCTAGGAGGTATGAAGCAGGGATGCTCCCCTCTTCCCCTTGATTTTCATATTGGCTTTAGAACCATTGTTGGCAGAAATAGGAAATGACTCTCAGGTCACAGGAATACAAACATCGGGAGACACAAAGCCCTCTTTTACACCTTTAGGGGCAGATTTACAAGCCCCTTGTGTCGCCGGAGCATCCCGTTGCGTGACACACCGGTGGAGCAGTCTGCTAAGTGATATGTACAAGAACAGGTAAAGTCACCCTGCGTGACTTGACCTGTGCTTGTAAATATCACCCCTGTTCACACAACACTTTGCGTGTTGGGGCGTGACATGGGTGTTGCTGTGGGTGTTCCCATGCAACACCCATGTCCACTGATGCATTTCCAGATTTATGAGAAATCGTAAATCTGGAAATGGAGTCGATATTATGTCTGTGCACCAAATTTCATGTGTCTTAAAAATCTGAATATATGAACTGAAATTGTCCGACTCTACTAGGGAATCAATGCTACTCCACACTTTTCTACCTATATAGGTATAGCTAAGGGGACCTGATGGTTTGCTTACCTTATTGGTAGTCCTTCCTAAGGCACGGGGGAAAACCCTGACTCAAAATGTGCAGGCTGCATGCCGCCACAGAATGCACTACATTCTTACTGCCCCATGTGGAATTATCCTGACAGGCCTTCCAATACGCATAACTCAGATACCATATACGCACTTAAAACTAAGTATGGGCAAAATTTGCGAATTCCCGGTCCTGGAAATCCCCGAATTTGTGCGAACTTGCGAATTTTTTTATTTTGGCGTGTTTGCAGGGGTTTTTTTCAGCGCGTCTACCGCGAACTTACCCATGCGGTCGTTTTTGGGCGCGACCATCTTGTTCGCGGGAGGAAAACAACTCGACAAACTCAGAATCAAGGTAAGTCAATGTAGCGCGCGCGAGATTGTATTTTTGAAGCGCAAACAAGCAAAAAAAATTCTCAAACTTGCGAATTGCGAATTGTTTGGCAATTTCGCGGGATTCGCGGAACGCGAAATTGCCAAAAATCCGCAAATTTCGCGAGCAGAACAAATTTTTAGCCCATGCTTACTTAAAACACCGCCATGGGTTGTGATAGAAAATGGGACCTTAGGGAGTTAAGGGGTGTTCAATTGGTATACATTAATGATCTAAAAAAGATTTAAAAAGTCAAACTCCTTTTTACATGAGACAGACTATACCTACACAGACGTCACAGACTATTACACATAGACAGCAACATACACAAAAGGCAAAGCTATGGATTTAATGGCATACTATATATATAGATGGTCAAAAGTACACTGGACTGATTTCGAAAAGGGAGGACTCACTTCTATAGATAAATTTCTCATGGGCGACAGACTCAAGACACTTGAGCAAGCACCGGCTAAATTCGGACTTCTTCCCAAGCAATTCGGGAATTATAAAAAGGCTGAGGCACTGTTTCATTTGACTACTAATAACAGGCCCAATTGAACTTTCAGACTCTCCAGATCTAAGCACTTGAGGCACCTATAAAACGGTAGTCTCAGGTCTATACAAAACGATTAACGACCGTCTTCTCACATTGTATGTGAAATGACTTGAAGACTTGGTGGATGCAGAGACAGTGGCAAGACAACTCAAACGAAGACAGGGACGAGACATTATTGGAAAATGACAAACATCTACAGAAAACCCGACTTAATCTAATCTGTTTTAAAATGCTGTAGATAAGCTACTGGACCCCAAGTAGGCTGAGCAAAGGTGGCCTAACCAGAGACATTAAATGCTGGTGATGGCCAATCCTTATGAATGCCAGTGTCCACATACTGTAGGAATGTCCAGCCTCTGCGCCTACAGTGAAGGGGTCGGTACCAAGATAACCCACATAGTAGAGACAAAATGGGCTAGATGTAGGTAATCTAATTTTACCGATTCCTAAATACCGAATTTTACCGATTCGGTATTTAGGAATCGGTAAATATGATGTAGGTAATGAATCGGTAAAATGTACCAATTCGCTAATATTTCTTATTACCTATTCGGTAAATACTGATTCGGTAATAAGAAATACCTTCCCATTCATTCCTATGTGCCTGGAGGCCCATAGGAATGAATGGGAAGCCATTCACTATTACCGATTCGGTATTTACCGAATCGGTAATAGGGGGAGCATATTCAAGGGTGGCAGGGTGTCACATTGACACCCTGTTGCACCCCTGAATCGTGCATGTGTGCACATGTGGCACACATACATGCCCTAAGGGCATGCATGTCAGCCACATAGCACCTTGAAAAAAGCAAAATATTGCTTTTTTTAAGTTATTCGGTATTTACCACCAACTTGTAATTGGTAGTAAATAGCGAACCCTGAAAGCAAAAATGCACTCACTTGAGTGCCTCCTACATAGCTTTTAAGGATTCGGTAATTTACCGATTCCTTAAAATAAGGAATCGGTATTTTACCGAATCCTTAAAACCTGCCTCCTACATTAGAAAGGGCTAAATACCGGTCGGTAATTTTGGGCCGTTACCGACCGGTATTTGACCACCTACATCTTGCCCAATGTCACCACTCAATATGAAAAATGTTCTTCAACATGACACTTCATACTACCCAGGGATCACCAAGCATTAGAGGCAGGGGGTTTGCAACAGCACCCGCAACAAGGGAAATGTACATATTCAAACTCCGAGGTTGAGACATGACTGCAAGGGGTTACATCAGATCTTAAAATGTTAACCAGTTATATACAGATCCAGGGGCCAGTTAGACAAATTTACAGCGATCTGGGGCTCCTACCTGCAGGATGAAAATGATGTATAATGCGAATCACAGGAGCGGGCACCTGAGTTCATAAGATTAGCTTGCAACACGGGCTCACATAATAATTCTGTTGGTTTCTGTCTTCTATAGCAAACATTTGCCTATTGATAGGTTGCAGATGTCTTTACTGAGTACATTTGCAGAATGTAACAAAGAGCACTAGCTGGGGGTAGAGAGTCCACCCATTATATTCACAGGGTGGACGCCGTCTGCCCGAAAAGAAGATGTGTGTACTGAAATATGCTAAACTCATCCCGTGGTAATTTTCAGGCACCGGAACACATTCAGAAGCATCTGGAAATTGTTCACTTTCGTTCTGAACAGCAACTTGCAGGCAGTGAGAGGGCTTTGTTATTTTAAATTCCAGCTGGACTCAAAACAAAGGTCGAATTTAAGGTTCCAACAGGCCTCCTTTGGTTGGAGCCTCCTTGCCTGTGAGCTATCTGGGCCTCACACCTAGATGCAAAAACAATGAAGGGGAAAAAGGCACACAGCTTGTTATCGCTTCACAGGTACTTAAGAGAGGCGTGCTTTTGACTTTTTCAGTCCCTGTACATAAGAGATATGCATGCACTGTAAGAATGTCAGATGCGTTGGTCTGTACTAGTAATTACATAAATAACAGTTTGAGTACCACTATTTTACTATTTTATTTTACTCATCTCAGTGTAGGGTGTTTACATCACACGTACCCATTATACATTGACAATAAATCATATAAGTCTGTAAATCAATGTACAGGATGTTTTACAGAAGAAGATGAGGATAATAAGGTGTTGGAATCACAATACCTTTAGAGCTTATTGTGCTATTAGATGGATTACAATTTCTGAACCGTAAGTAACAAAAGATCTCTGTGTTAAAACCAGTAACCAACTTCCCTACCTACATAAAATAAAAAAAACTGTCACCTGCATGTTACAAGATGTGCTTTGCAAGCGACACATTAACCTTCTATGCAAATGTGTTAACCTTCATAGTTATCTCACCAGTGATATTATTTCCTGAGATTTACTGGGCACAAAAAGTTCTCTGCAGCAGGTGCTTTAACCCCATACGATATTTTAAAATGCAGACTTTGCAATAGCAGAACAGATTTACCGCCAAGTTTGCCCTTGTTGCCAATTTATTTGTGGCAGAGTTTAAAAAATATATATATAAATTGAAGTCCAGATTTTTCATCAAGGATGTGTCACTTTTTTGCCTCAACCCCAATGCAAAATCTCTTTTGTTAAATCTCACAATGAGCTCAAATGTACTCATATTAGATCTGATAAGCATATTTGTGAGGTCTTAAGATCTGATGTCACTTCTTGTGATGTCACTTTCTGTTATCTTATGGATTCTGATAACACCTCCTGTGATATCACATACTGTGAAGCCACGTGCCATGATGTCACTTGCATACTGCCTAACTTGGTTATTCTCCCCTCCACCCCCTACTTCTGTTTTTTAGGGCTTGTGTACTGCCATTTCGTAACTGGTGGCAAAAAGAGGAATGTGGCAAGATACGTCCAGACAAAGAATTTTAATATGCCCCAATTAAAAGACAATCAGCAGGCGAGAAATCATGGACCCTTAAACCCACGTTTTTCCTTTCTCGTGCTATCATTCAGCAAAATCATAAAGTACAGACATGTTTTTTTTTACTTTTCAGACCAGCAAAGTATAATTTTAGCAACTACACATATTTACGTTATTTTGTTTGATTTTATGAGAAGAGATACGTTCTTCGTTATGTTAAGTCCATCTGATAGTCTGATAAGATTTGTAAGAGATGGAATTGTAATGATCCTGTATTTTTGTTTAACAATAACACTAGATTAGTCAAAAGACTATTGAGTGAAAGCTTATGCTAATAATGTGTGTTGAAGGAAGACTTGCCTATGAATATGATTCGTTAATTACTATGAAGGGCAATAGTTTATTTTCCATAATTTCACTGAGTAACTAATTTCGGTTCCCTGCTTAGAAGAAGGGTAATACTCAGTTCAGACTAAGTCACAAGTTCAGAAGTCACAACAAAGAGAAAACAAATGATGTCTATATCAAACAGGTATTCCTTGAAAGAGTGCAGAAATACTGAGAGTTAGGGTGACTTACTAAGCATATCCAAGGTGAGAACCCTTTGACTTACTACTATTCTATTGTGAAGTAGCATAACTGCTTGTTATTACAAAATAAGGTTTTTGGGATGATACAAACATAGCGGTTCAGTATTTTGTTCCAGATTTCCTTCCCTAAAATGCCCCACCGACACCCTTCTCATTTGACCACATCGATACTCTCGTACAAAAGGCAGTAGACTTGGTGACACAATGCAGTGCTTAATTTGTAAAAGAAGAAATGCCTGTGCTCAATGTTTTGCTCAGAAGCCCGTGGGCAGTGCTTTTGAAGGTCTATGTGCTAAATACTAATGCAGTGTAGTCTTGATTCCACCTGATGCCTCTTTCATCCATCTCCTGACAACTTCCGCCCCTTCATCTCACTCTTGCAGTTTCTTTTTCATCTATGTTTTCTCCTTATGTCACTCGTTTCCCTTCTTTCACTTCATCTTTCTTTTATTCTTTTTTGCTTTTCTCTCTCTCACAGTGAATGAATGAAAACCTGATGAGGAAAACAAGTTCCAGTGCCCAAAAATGAGTGCATTTGGGCCCCACCTGTGACCAATGGCTCACATTAGGTACTGGAGTACTGCCCCAGAGAGAATATGCCCTCCCATTCTCTGGAGATAAGCCATTTTGGAAGGTGGTAGTATTTGAAGATTTGCAGGCAACTCTTCTTCTCAGCCAAGGCCCACTGTAGTTAACCCTTCTCCCTGACTGTGTAGAAATCTATTGTTTACACTTACTTAACAGGGACCCAGAAGTCTCTACTTAAGAAGAATACATTAATGGTAAACAGGGAAGATGTGAGAGATGGAGGAAGTCATATTAGTGAATTGAAGAACAAATGTAAAGTCTTGGTTTGGTCAGACAACAATATCAAATCTCAGTGGACTTGTTTCCTTAATACAATTAAGAATAAAGATCAAGTTTTGATCAATTACTAATGAATGTGATGAAGTGCAGGGGGTATCTCTAGTAATCCTGTTACGAGCGTCTTGTGGTAGTCCCACTGCAGTACTTGTAATACGGTCCCTGGACCACCTGTCTGGTGGTCCAGGGACCGCTACCACGGGTTCAGCGGCTGACATGTAGGGGGGGTTCTCATAGTCGACTATGAGTGTTGCTCACACTAAAGTTCATCTAACACTATGAAACAGTCTTCTGAGGCACCACCTGTCTTCCACAAATCCACCAGAAACATCGCCCTGAGAACTAATTCCCAACACAGTAAGCCCCATCCTACACCATCCATCACAGCAAGGGTTGTGTTTCGCAAAGCCAGCTACCCGAGTTGAACAGTTGGGGCTCTCATGTTTTCATGTGCTCCCAACAAATGCAAGGTGCTTGTCACACGGAAATCAACCACATTTTAATTTCTATGCAGAAATTTAAGTGATGGTCACCCAAGGTCATGGCTACTGACCTCAAACACTTTGACTCAGGTTGCCAGCCATGGAAGAGGAAGGAACTGAAGTAAATGAAGGTCCAAGAAGTCCATTGCCCTGTAAAAAGAGAGTTGCAATGATACACCAGAGGACTAAGAAATAACAGAGACCAGGACCCAGAATAAGAGGACCATGAGGAACTTAAGCTGTAGACCAGGGACGAGGATCAGGAAAAGTAAATGATGACAGCCAAACCAACTGACCGAGAGAAAGCAACACCATGCCCTTTAGAGGAAGGAACAAAAACCCTTGAGCTCCAGAGAGTAGAGCACCGGTAGTCTTGTGGAAGAGCCACTAACAGCCCTCGAATGACGCATGAACCTCCTAGGAGAACAGTGACATCCTACACAGAGAAGACGGTACAGATCATGAAGCGATCTGGGTGGTACACCCCAACGCCTTCTGCTGTGACCTGAGCATGAGTAATAACCTGAGGCAAACAATGCAAAGAAAAAGGGATGCAAACTAATTCTGATATACAGTTTTCTTTGGCTGATTATTAATGTTTCCTGTTAGATTTGGGGGTCTCTAGTTGGCACAGGTAGGTACTTGTGACAAATAGGGGCCCTTGCCTCTAGTCAGGGTAAGGGGGTACACTCCTAAAATAACCCCTGCTCACCCCCATGGTAGTTTGGCACGAGCAGACAGGCTTACCTCAGAGGCAGTGTGTAAAGCATTTGTGACCACAAACAGTAATCCAGTGACAACACCAGGTAGCCAAAACCTTAGCATCAGTTAAAAGTGGTTCCCCCATGGACCCGGTTCCCATGAGGTTCCTCAAACAGGTAACCGCATCCATTGTGGCTCCTGTGACGGACCTAATGAACGCTTCTTTTGTCCAGGGTGTGGTGCCACCTACTTGGAAAACTGCTGTTGTGAAGGCTCTTTTAAAAAAGCCTAATCTGGACCCCACGGCCCTGTCGAACTTTAGGCCCATCTCGCTGCTGCCGGGCCTTGGCAAAATCGCGGAACGGCTGGTCAACAAGCAACTGTCAGCCTTCTTGGAGTCGAATGGACTCCTCCGGGTTTCGCAGACCGGCTTTCGCCCAGGTCAGGGCACCGACACGGCCCTTTTGGCGGTCGTCGATGAATCTAGACGGATTCTGGATTCAGGAGGGTCAGTGGCAGTGATCCTCCTGGACCTCAGTGCGGCGTTTGACACCGTGAACCATCAGGTGTTGATTCGGCGGCTGGCTGAGGTAGGGGTGTCAGGGGTGGCCCTGCAGTGGCTGAGATCTTTCCTTTCCGGACGATCTTACCAGGTTCGGGATGGCTGTGAGAGCTCCAAGTCAATTCCCCTCCAGTGTGGAGTGCCACAGGGCTCTTCTTTGAGCCCTACATTATTTAATGTTTACATGGCCCCCCTGGAGGATGTAGTGTCCCCATATGACATCAAAATCGTCAGCTATGCTGATGATACGCAGCTGGTGGTGTCTTTATCCCACCTGGCCGACAACCCGGACACTTTGAACTCCTGCCTGTCGGATGTTCATACTTGGATGGAAGAATCCTCCCTTAAACTGAACGGGTCGAAAACGGAAATATTGCTGCTGGGGAGTAAAACTCCCCTTTTCCCTTCGATTCACTGGCCAAGATGCATGGGTGTCCTCCCAGCCCCCAAAGAAGCAATTAAGAGCCTGGGAGTCTGGCTAGAACCAGACTTGTCATTTCACACCCAAGCCAAGAAAACCGCAGGAGTGTGCTATGCCCTGCTTCGGTCGGCTCGAAAATTTTTCCCTCTCCTACCGCTAACATCGAGGAAGCTGTTGATTCAGGGTCTTATAACATCTAGACTTGATTATAGTAACGCCATTTTTCTGGGCGCCCCTGAATCCACCTTCAAGACTCTTCAGCAGGTCCAAAACGCAGCGGCAAGGCTGCTTATGGATATTCCGAGGACGCAATCAGCGAAACCGGCATTGAAGGCGCTGCATTGGCTCCCAGTACGGGAGAGAGTGACTTTTAAGGCACTTTGCACTGCCCATAAAATCCTCTCAGGAAAAGGTCCCCTCATTCTAAAAAACCTAGTTATTCCATATAAAGCAAGCAGAACGCTGCGATCTGATCGGAAACATGTCTTGCTAGTCCCTAGAGTCAAAAAGGCCCGTACGGGTGGGAGAAGATTTTCATTTAATACAGCAAAGATTTGGAACTCGCTTCCTCTAAAACTACGCGCCGAGTCTTGCACACTGCGTTTCCGCAAAGGTCTTAAAACCTTCTTGTTCCCCGTTTAGTGCATTAATTCTGTCCCCCAGGACCATCGGATGTTGTCTGGAAAGCGCTGGGATGCCCAAGGGTAACTGCGCGCTATATAAGATTTTAAATAATAATAATAATAATAACACTACAGATGGACACCACACAAGTTGCATATTAAAAATACTTATTCTTTATAAATATTTAACACAAGACCACAAACGACAAAAATCCACAATACTGTACTTAAAATGGTAGTTTTAGATTAGTTCTCTTCAGATCTTAAAATGCAACACTTTGAGTCAATGTACCTTTACACGCAGGGCGACACGCAGGGCAACGAAAAGTGTTGCAAAGATGGTGATGCGTAGAAATGTTGGTGCAAAGAAATAAAGACGTTGTCTTCTTAATGCGGCGTGCTTCTTTGATGTTGCGAGATGTCTCGACTCGATGCGTCAGCTGCAGCGGCAACACCATTGTTTAGAAATGCGATGACAGCAGCTTTGGCAGCGACACTCTTCTCCCTCTATGCGAGACACTTCCGCTCGATGCGACAGCTGCAGCGGCGACACCCTTGTTCAGAGATGCGACGACAGCAGCTCCGACGGTGGCACGCTTGTCTGTTGATGTGAGGCACTTCTTGTGAGGCGGCGCAATGGGTCAGCTACAGCGGCGACACCCTTGTTCAGAAATGCGACAGCAGCGGCTGCGACGCTTCTACGATGTTGCAAGACGTTTCTTGCGATGCAGTGCAATATGTCAGCTATAGAGGCGACAACCTTGTTCAGAGATGCAGCGGCTGCGACGGCAACATGTTTCTTTTGTGTGAGTTGCGCTTCCTGCTCCTTGCGACACGCAGTCCCTCAGAAGGTCCAAAACAGCAGCAGGCACTTCCAAAGAACTCTTGGGGAGCTGGTGGTTGAAGTCTGTTGTCCCTGAGACTTCAGCAGGAGGCAAGCTCTTCTCTCAAGCACTTGGAGATCCTTCACAAGTTGAATAAAGTGCCACAAAGTCCTTTCTCCTTTCTTTGGCAGTCAGGCAACCACTGCAGGTCAATCCCCCAAACAGCACTTCAGCTTAGAGATAGTCTCTCCTCAGTTTCTTCTGGTTCCTCTCCTCAGCAAAGGTTTCTTCTTCTTGTTCAAAAGTGATCTAAATTCTCGGGATCTGGGTCCCAATACCTACACCCCAAAATCCTTTGTCCTCTGAGGGCAGAGGGGCCTTTGCCTAGTCCAAACCAGTTCATGGAGCACTCTGTTTACATGACTTCTTCTCTCCTTTCACAGTGCAGGGCAGAGACATCAGGCACACCACAGGAGGTGGAGCCAGCATTGTGGAGGGAAGGCAGCGCCCTATTCAGGTCCCAGGTGCAACTCCTCCCTCCCATCTAGATGCAGGTCTCTCTATTCACCACTGGGCTGACTCATCCTGTCTCCTGAAATCCCCCAGCCCTTTCACTAAAACTCCAGACAAGGAATACACAACCTAGCAGAGGCAGGCTTGGATAGTTAGACAAGAAAATATCTAATTTCTAAAAGTGGTATTTTTAAATACAGAATGTTAAAATCAACTTCACTAAAAAATTTATTTTATCATTCTGAGTTCAGGCATACTAAACTCGGAATTCTACCGTGTTCCCTGAGTCAGTTAGGATTATTACATGTAATATCCTAACTGCCCATTCTGGCCTATGGAGAACAGATAGCCTTGCAATAGTGAAAAACGAAAATGGCTGTAATTCACTATTAGGACATGCCACACACGCCAGGGCTTGTCCTACCTTATACTTACAATGCACCCTGCCCTTGGGCCTACCATAGGGGTGTCTGATATGAAGCAAAGGGAAGGTTTAGGGACTGGCAAGTGGGGGCACGTGCTCAGTCAACATGGAAGTACCAGACTGCACACAGGCTCCGCAATGGCAGACCGTAGACACATTTTTACAGGCTGCTTCTGTGGGTGGCACAACCAGTGCTGCAAGCCCACCTGCAGCATTTGGTTTGCAAGCCCTGGGCACTCCTTGTGCACTGTACTAAGGTCTGACAGGTAAATCAAACCAGCCAGTCATGGAATCACAAATTCATACATTAATTTTACAATAGGGAGAGCATATGCACTTTAGCACTGATCAGCAGTGGTAAAGTGCCCAGAGTCATAAAACCAATAAAAACAGGTCAGAGAAAGTACAGGAGGAAGGTAAAAAGTTCAGTGATGACCGTGCAAAAAGGGCCAAGCCAACACAACCCCCTTCCAGCCAAAACGTGTGGTTGACCAATCACTACCTTGATGGGCTTCCCTACTTTGGGCGATAGAACCTGGACCTGGCCCGCAACTGCAGGGGCGTACTCCAGTTCTACGCCAAACTGAAACTATTGGAATCTCTCTGTCCATACTCCCAGGGTCCACCAAGCTAAACTAGGTGGAACCCTTCTCCTCCTCTGTGGAAGCCATCTGTGCAGCGCCTAACCTTAGCTTGCTCACAGGTGTGTCCCAACAGACAGACAGCAAGCCACAGTGGCTACTGATAGTAGTCAGGGATGAGAGCCAGGCCTTATGTCTCTCAAGGCTCTCAAACCTCTGTGATGTCAGAGAGCGGGGGGCAGTAGCCCAAGGTGCTTGGCACCCTTTGTCCACTGTCCCTCCTGTCAGGTCAGGTTTGACATCTTGACACTGACCCACCAGCCCCAGGCCTGTACCCGGCGGCTGGACAAGAGACTGGGTGGGCTCTCTCACACCCAGTCCTCCTCATTGGGGCTCTGTACCCTCCCACCTGGAGCAGTACCCCCTTCCAGAATTGTCAGAGTGCCTTGCTTCTAGTCAGGGTAAGGGGGTACACTCCTAAAATAACCCCTGCTCTCCCCCTTGGTAGCTTGGCACGAGCAGACAGGCTTACCTCAGAGGGAGTGTGTAAAACATTTGTGACCACAAACAGTAATCAACTGACAACACTACAGATGGACACCACACAAGTTGTATGCGTCACTAAAAATAAGTATTATTTATATAGATTGAACACAAAACCACAAACGACAAAAATCCAAAATACTGTACTTAAAATGGTAGTTTTAGCTTAGTTCTCTTTAGATCTTAAAAGGCGACACTTTGAGTCAATGTACCTTTAGATGCGACACGCAGGGCAACGGAAAGTGTTGCAAAGATGGTGATACGTAGAAATTTTGGTGCAAAGAAATAAATAATATGTCTTCTTGGGGCTGCGCGCTTCTCTGATGTTGTATGATGTCTCGACTCGATGTGTCAGCTGCAGCGGCGACACCATTGTTCAGAAATATGAGGACAGCAGCTTTGGGGGGCGACACTCTTCTCCCTCGATGCGAGACGCTTCCACTCAATGCGACAGCTGCAGCGGAAATACGCTTGTTCAGAGATGCGACAACAGCAGCTCCGATGGCGACATGCTTCTCCATGGATGTGAGGCGCTTCTTGTGATGCGGTGCAATGCGTCAGCTACAGAAATGCGACAGCAGCGGCTGCGACGGCGACACACTTCTTCGATGTTGCGAGACATTTCTTGCGATATGGTGAAATGTGTCAGCTACAGCGGCGACATACTTGTTCAGAGATGCGATGACATCAGCTGCGAGGGCGCCACGCTTCTTCTTCGTGAGTCACGCTTCCAGCTCCTTGCGACACACAGTCCCTCAGAAGGCCCAAAACAGCAGCAGACACTTCCAAAGAACTCTTGGGGAGCTGGAGGTTGAAGTCTGTTGTCCATTAGACTTCAGCATGAGGCAAACTCTTCTGCAGGGGCATACTCTAGTTCTACACTAATCTGAACCCATTGGAATCTCTCTCCATACTCTCAGGGCCCACCAAGCTAAACCAGGTGGAACTCTTCTCCTCCTCTTTGGACACCATCTGTGCAGCGCCTAACCTTAGTTTGCTCACAGGTGTGTCCCAATAGACAGACAGCAAGCCACAGTGGCTACTGACATTAGCCAGGGATGAGAGCCAGGCCTTATGCCTCTCAAGGCTCTCAAACCTCTGGGGCGTCAGGGAGCGGGGGCAGTAGCCCCAGGTGCTTGTCACCCTTTGTCCACCCTCCCTCCTGTTAGGTCAGGTATGACATCTTGACACTGACCCACCAGCCCCAAGCCTGTACCCGGCGGCTGGACAAAAGACTGGGATGGGCTCTCCCACACCCGGGCCTCCTCCTTGGGGCTTTGTACCCTCCCACCTGTAGTGGTACCCCCTTCCAGAATTTTCAGGGTGCCTGTGGCAGGTGTCCTGCACAATTCGCCCACCAGTTCAGGGGTTCTATCCTGCAACAGGGCTACCAGGTCAGGGGAGACACCTTGAACCGGGCCCTCCAACCTAGGGCCTAAACCCTCTAGTTGGACCGAAGTTAGAGGCGAGGACTCCCTCCCGCTGCACCCCCTTCCAGAGTGCTGTACCCTCCCACCTGGGGTGGTACCCCTAGGAGCTACATCGGTCAGGACACTGATTACAGTTGCCCCTTCCTCCAGGTCAGACAACACCTGAACCTGGCTTCCCAACCCAGGGACCAACCCCTGCGGTTGAACACTTGCATGGCAAACCAGGACTTCCTGGGGAGTGCATATACCCTCCCCGAGGGTGACACATAACTCATGTGTCGTGTGACAGTCTGCCTGGAGTAGATCTCCCGACTCCTGTCCCTCTGACAGTGCACGAAGATCCCCCAGGACAGAAGTGGTGTCACCATGGTCACTCCCACAATTGGATCACACAGTCCCCTTCAAGGGTTAACCAAACTCTCCTTCACTTCACCATCCAATGCCTTGCGCACGTACTCCACACCACTCTCCTGAGATTGGCAAGAGAGTATCTGACTGTCTCTGTCAGTCAACCCACACACTTCTGGGCAGTCTTCACACTCACATACCAGGGCTTCCACCTTGGGGGAACCTCTCTCCCTGCACCTCTCATCTAGAGTCAGTAGAGTGTCCCTCCCACCACTAGGACCATGCACCCCTGCGCCAATTTCCCCATTCTCCTCAGGGACGCTGCACAATACTGGAGCTACCTCATGTCCTTGAACCTCCTGGTGTATGTTAACCTCCTCCTTCAAGTCAGGCGCCACATCTCTGGGTGTATGTACTAGCTAACTCAATTTTGCTGCCACCATCTGAGCTGGGCTCCACCGCCAACTCAGCAAAGCTCACTTTCTGAGCGGCCCAAAGGTCTTCTCCTCGGGCGAAGACCCTCTGGACCTCATCAATATCTCTCAGCTCTTTGTCAATTTCTTCCATCCTCTGCTCATAATCCAGAAACCAGCTATCTTTTTCTGTTTCTCCCTCACTTTCAGGGAATTCCTCCTTCTCAGACTCCACTGGTAGTGCTGCCTTCCAACTGGGTAACTCATACTGAACTAGGGATGCCTCTAGATCCTCCCTGGACCTTCTCTTCACAGGCAGCCCCCTTTCCTTGCAAAACACACATAGCTACTTCATTGTGTAGACAAACATGTGCCAGAAGTCGAGCTCCATTTTGCAACAACTAACTAGCGCCAACGTATCAAAAATACTTTCAGGAGGACACCATAAAACAGAAAAAACAGTATGTTGTTGCGTTTGGTCTGTACTCACTAGTAGTGTTCACCAATCACTGTACATGAATCACAACTTCAAGTCCAGAATCCTCACCGCTGACCAACAATGTTAGATTTGGGTTTCTCTAGTTGGCACAGGTAGGTACTTGTGAAAAATAGGGAACCTTGCCTCTAGTCAGGGTAAGGGGGTACACGCCTGAAATAACCCCTGCTCACCCCCTTGGTAGCTTGGCACGAGCTGATAGGCTTATCTCAGAGGCAGTGTGTAAAGCACTTGTGACCACATACAGTAATCCAGTGACAACACTACAGATGGACACCACACAAGTTGTATATTAAAATAAGTATTCTTTATATAGATTTAACACAAGACCACAAACAACAAAAATCCACAATACTGTACTTAAAATGGTAGTTTTAGCTTAGTTCTCTTTAGATCTTAAAATGTGACATTTCGAGTCAATGTACGTTTAGATGCGACACGCAGGGCAACAAAAAGTGTTGCAAAGATGGTGATGCGTATAAATTTTAGTGCAAAGAAATAAACACGTCGTCTTCTTGATGCGGCGCGCTTCTCCGATGTTGCGAGATGTCTCGACTCGATGCATCAGCTACAGTGGCGAGCACCCTTGTTTAGAAATGCGACGACATCGGCTTTGGCGGTGGCACTCTCGTCCCTCGATGCCAGACGCTTCCGCACGATGCGACAGCTGCAGCAGCGACACCCTTGTTCAGAGATGCGACGACAGCGGCTCTGACGGCGGCACGCTTCTCCGTGGATGCGAGGCGCTTCTTGCGATGTGGTGCAATGCGTCAGCTACAGCGGCTACAACCTTGTTCAGAGATGCAACGGCATTGGCTGCGACTGCGACATGCTCCTTCTAACCTTGTGTTTGGCGCACAAGTCCATCCATAGTGCTGGCTCATCCATTCTTGATCCCCTGTTTCGTCGCCATCACACGGTGAGATCTCTAAGATCTAAGCAGCGTAATTTGCTGGTAGTACCTAGGGTGAAGTTGGCTCGGATGGGTGGCCGCCGGCTCTCTGTACAAGCAGCCAAAGGATGGAACAAACTTCCAGACAATATCAGGCATGAATCTAACCATCTAGCCTTCAGGAAGCGATTAAAGACATTCTTGTTTCAATAGTGTCTTTTCTATGTCCTCTGGTCTTACAGCGCTGGGATGCTCGAGAGTAGCCATGCGCTATACAAGAGGGTACTCACTCACTCACTCACTCACTCAAACTCCAGAAATGTAATACACAACCTAGCAGAGGCAGGTTTGGATAGTTAGACAAGAAAATACCTACTTTCAAAAAGTGGTATTTTTAAACGCAGAATGTTAAAATCAACTTACTTAAAAGATGTATTTTATCATTCTGAGTTGAGGCATATAAACTCGAATTTCCACTGTGTTCCCTGAGTCAGTTAGGAATATAAAATGTAATAATCTAACTGCCCATTATGGTCGATGGAGAACAGGTAGCCTTGCAATAGTGAAAAATTAAAATGGCTGTAATTCACTATTAGGACATGCCACACACGCCAGAGCTTGTCCTACCTTATACTTACAATGCACCCTACCCTTGGGCCTACCATAGGGGTGTCTGATATCAAGAAAAGGGAAGGTTTAGGGACTGGCAAGTGGGTGCACGTTCTCAGTCAAGATGTAGTACCAGAATGCACACCAGGCTCTGCAATGGCAGACCTTAGACACATTTTTATAGGCTGCTTCTGTGGGTGGCACAACCAGTGCTGCACGCCCACCAGCAGCATTTGGTGCACTGTACTAGGGTCTGACAGGTAAACCAAACCAGCCAATCATGAAATCACAAATTCATACATTCATTTTACAATAGGGAGAGCATATGCACTGTAGCACTGATCAGCAGTGGTAAAGTGCCCAGAGTCATAAAACCAACAAAAACAGGTCAGAGAAAGTACAGGAGGAAGGAAAAAGTTATGGGATGACCCTGCAAAAAGGGTCAAGTCCAACATTTCCCTTGGCTAATTGGGTGTGACCTTGCATAATAGGCAAATACTATAAATGGTTTTAGCTTAATTAAACTTGATACTGACATGATTAAGCATTACTATGAGCTTTGTCTATGGCTAATTAAATCTGGCCTGACATAAGATGGCAGTACTGTCCAAGCCCTGAGGTATCAACTGAGAACTGAGCTGATCTTTCATTGACACCCTACCAAGGGACCAGGCTGAATATTCGTGGGCTAATCAACTGCATATTGATACACGACTGAGCTGGATGTTTGCTTTGAGTAGGAACGCTATGTATTTTACAATGGGACCAGGCTGATTTCTCTTGGACTAATTAATTAACTGCCTAAAATCTGAAATAATAACAATGGAATGAGTTAAAGGTTGACCAATTGCCTGAGAACACTGCCTATTTACAAACGTTTTGATTAATGCTGTGCAATAAAAATGCAGTCAATTTTCAGACTACCAGCTACCTTGCTTTTAAAATTGAATCCATGGCACTCCAGGTCCAGTCACCGAAAATCTACACCAGCCTCAAGAAGTCCAGCCACCTGGAAGAGATGCAAAGATTTATCACTTACTATTTTGATATCCATATTGGCTGGAGTGGTCAATAGCCAGAAGCTATATATAAACCCCCTTTTGAAATCACATTAAGTTGTGTCATTCAGTCTGCCCACCTAAAGTTCATCTAAGGTTCAAAGGAAGTCACAGCTGTTTCCCATATGTCTTTGCGAATGTACCCACATTCCCAGCTTAATTCCATTGTAAAGTCAAGTGCATGTGTCTGATTTTGATTTACCCAACTTTCAATGAAGCAGGAAGATGTATTTCTGCTTACCCCTCCTACATGAAGCCTGTTCCAACAAGTCAGCCTGTGGCATGTGAGGTACAGCACCTGAACAGAGGGTTGTGGCTCAGAAATTGGCATTACTACACAAAGGAAATGGACTGCCCACCCATCCTTTGCATCCTGGTCTGCTGGTGAAGAAAGCCCAGCAAAAACGTCTTATATGCCAGAGCTTGTCTGTTTCTAATATACAAAACCAAGTGGATATTAATGGATGCCTAGTATCCGCAAGAAACCCATAGTGGCAGTGCTTCTTTGTTAGCTGGGTCCCAGTACCTGTGCAATATCAGCAAAATAAGCCCATTGATAATACTGGCTCCCTTCAAACTATTTGGGACAAGTTAAAATCTGCATTCTTGGTCAGCTTGGTCACAGCTACCCCTGTTTCCTTGAACCAATTCAGAGTCCACTCTTGACTTGGAATATGTTCTTTACACATGTGAGGTGGGTTGGTACAGAGGCAGGTCAGCTGCCTCCAATGAAGCTGTGGGTTACATCAAACACAAATGAGAATGCAGTCCAGCTGCTCAGTTTTGACAACTTTGAAGTTGTTTTACTTTACTAGATTTTGGATAGCTGCTAATACATGAATCTGACTAGGCTATGACCAGTGATCTTGTTAATGACACATATTGGTTAGACTGAAGATAAAAAGGCACCTTCATCAGCATGCTGAATATAAAGTGTGCCCCAACCACTGCAACATTCATCTGGGAAAATAAGCAATGCCCTGAACAGAAGAGCACTCCATTTGTACTCATTTTAGGTTGCTTGAATGGACCAAGGCAATTTGAATGGTAAGGTACTGCGGTTTCTTTCACCAAACACTGGTAGCTATGATTTAATTCAATCTTGAAGAGCAATGTATCCTTGGTACAGAAGTATTTGTGGTCCAAACATTCTGCAATATTGATCTGCGTCTCCCATCTGCAGTCAAATTGGAGGTAGATGTGAGTGTCATCTGGACATACCTGAAATCAAAGCTCTTGGTATTGAATTACCTATGCTAGGTAGAGTCATATGTGCATTTATTTCATAGTTGAGTAGCTTGTAGTTAGATGAATGTTTTGATTCTGCTTTGTGAACAAAGAAAGATTCCATACCAGCCTGTTGTGTGACACCCCGCTCATTCTTACAGATATTTGAACAGAAGCAGATGAACTGCAATATCATGGGCAGCTGATAGGTCAGGGAAAATGAAAACTCATGGGTTCCTCATAATAGAAATTATTGTGGATCACCATTAATGCCTTTTCTGCTGCTTTTACTAGACTAAAGACACATTTTCAGCATGTTTTTGGTTGAAATAGATATTAGTTGAGGCATTCATTTGTAAGAATGAGGTGTATGCAACCAATTTTTTCACACAGATAATTGTAATTGTCTTATTCTCATTGCGATGACAGATCTCCATTTATCAGGTCAAAGCTGGTGGTAGCATACACATGTTGTAATGTATAATAATTTGTGACTGATCAGCATGCGAGCGTCACACAGAATTGATAGCTAACACTTCCCCGACCCTAAGCAGAACCTGCAGTGTTTTTATAATTTAGATTTTCTGTTCCCTCAAAGAAGGCTCTATCAGATCAAGGGTCTAAATTTATATTAGAGGAAGCTCCCAAATTGAAGAAACATTAAAACCCATGTTTCCATTACTTGATATGTGTTGATAATTCTGTGCATAGAAAACCAATTAATCTACATCACTGCTGTACAAACTTGGAGGTGTCCTCTTGTGGCATTCTCTAGTCTCTACATTCATCAGGTATATTACAATCCATGCAACGGTAGACTAGCAAGTCCAGTTACCAGGCTCTCTGATTATCAGGAGGGATCCCAATAATCTTTGGTTCATTAAAGGAATTCCTCTGTTGAGACCCAGTAATTACCACACTGGAGTACTGTATGTATCTGACCTTGGTGTGTACCTATGGCTAACCGCTCTCCTATATATTCCACTGTTAGAAATGGGATCTCTGGTTGGCTAAGGCTTGCGCCAAAGCCAGGCAGAGACCACTACTCTAGTCAGGGCAAGGGAGTTACATGCCAAAAATAATCCCTGCTCACCCCCTTGGTAGCTTGGCATGAGCAGTCAGGCTTATCCCAGAGGCAATGTGTAAAGCATTTGCGCATGCACACAGCAACAACATCCCAGGCACACTACAAAAGGAACTCCACACAAGGTTATATAAAAAATTTGCCTTTGTATTCCCATAACACATTAGAATAGTAAACACATAATATACATGGTGCCACCTGGCACTGGGTCATATCTACAAGGGATTATTTACACCTGGCAGGGCCCACTGGACCACTGTCAGAACCATCACAAAGTGAACTTAGTAAAAATAAAACAGATCATAAAGGTACAACGAGTAACTACTGGTAATCACTGTACTTAACATCAGCCTGTAACATAAACTACATTATGCGCAGTATTACATCCGGCGCAAATTACATTCTGCACCAACCTCACCAGCATAAAGACATTATGCAATCTTCTCATAAGTCTAAACACGTTAAACCCTCCTAAGCATAACTCACATTAGGGGCATAAATCGCAGTGAAACATAATCTCACTAGCATAAACCATAATATGCAAAACAACCTCATAATCACAAGAACCACATTTAGAGGTATAAACTAGGTGCGTAAATCATAATGCATACATTACATTTCCTAGCACCGTATAAATCACATTATGGCCTGGCACCCTACAATCCTAACAGTCCCGCTGGCCAACTGGCCATCTCCAAAAGGGGGCTTAAATGCCCTGTGTCCAGAATGTCAGGGCGCGCTGCCAATGCAGTGGAAGTCAAGGGTGCGCACTCTGCGCAGGCCTAAAAGTTGCAGTTGGCACTAAGTGCTGCGCAGCTGTGAAGGGATGGGGCAAAGGAGTGCATCTCACTCCTAACTCAACAACATGCCCCCAAAGAATTGCGGCCTGAACGTAGCAGCTGCCCACCACTTGCTGGGCAGGTGTGAAGAATTGTGAAGGCCTGGCATCTCTGTGCCTCCTCTGTCCCCCTCAGGGACTTCCAATCCTTTATGCTAATCCCTGCAGCTGCCCACACTGGTGCGGCACAGCTGGGATCAGAAAAATAGGCCCTGGCACAACTGTGTCTCCTCGGGGCCTTGCTGGGGCTCTCTTAAATATTATCACCCCCATAGCATCGCAGCTGCCCTCTGCGAGTGGGGCAGCTGAAATGACAATGTGAAGGGGGGCCCTAGGACATCTGTGCCCTCAACATTTAGAGCCACACCCAGGTTCTTAAAATAAACATGCCCCCAAGTGTTGGAGCGGCACGCTACCAGACGGGGCCGCTCAGACTCTTGCACTCACCCAACACGGACTACCTCGAGCTCCACTCACCGGCTGCAGCGCTCCTCTCTGCGGCACGCAGGGCTCAGTACCGGCACTCCGGTCCTCTTCCCTCGCCGGGGGAAGCAGACTCCCACCCTCTTCACTCGGCGGACTTCACAGTGGAGCACGCAGGGCCCCGGGCGCCTTCCATGCCTCCTTCGCCTGCTGGGGCTTTCTCTCTCCATCCGGCAGCACTTCTCTTGCTGTGCAGGGCTTTCCTTCACTCCTGGGAGCCCTGTGCTGCAGTCGGTGGCCTCAGCTGCCTTCACTCTTCACCTAGGCCCCCTCCTGGGACCCGGAACTTGTCATGGGCACTCGGGGAAGCGGAGTAGGCTCCTGTCCTCCTCTCTTGCAGCCCAGCTTCCGGCCGCACTCTCTTCCCGCTTCCGTCCGTCAGGCCCCGCCCACAACCAGGCGGGCCGCGGACCACGGCGGCGGTCTTCTCTTGGCGGAAATGGGGTAGGCTCCCTCTTAGTTTAAATAGCGATAGCAGCGGGGTGGGCACCCGCGTTGAAGGTCAAATAAGCGGGATGGGCACCCGCATTAGTGATAACAACGAAAACGGCAATGAGGGTTAGGCTCCCTCCTAATTAAAAGTAGAAACCGGGGCGGGCACCCGCTCCAGCCGGCATCACGGGGGAATCCCTATGCTGGGGATTCCCCCTCAGAGGGCTGCAGCACCGCTCTGCAAAGCCCCTGCAGCAGAAAAGAGCCAGGTGCTCTTAAAAATAAAGTAAAGCGATCACAGGGCGCTGCAGACAGCAAAAGGTTCTGGGTACTGGAAAATAAAGCAGCAGGTACAAAAAGTCCTTTAGGCATCAAGGGGCAATGCAGGGCCCAGGGAGGCAAGCCCTCATGGCAGATCCCTCCCCCCCCCCCGGGCCGCAGCAGCAGCACACCCCAGCAGGAACAGCAACCAAGAACTGAACATTTTCATGGGGTCACAGCCCCTATATTTATATTAGCAAATCCCTTTGTCACAGCACAGGGCTTAGGGATACCAGTTAGGACTGATTTAGGGGAGCTTTGGAGCACTTTGTTTTGCTCAGCTCCTCTCTCCTTTGTCAGGTGGGGGCACAGGGATTAGACGCACCACAGGAGGCTATGCCAGCATTGTGGAGGGAAGGCCCAGTCCTATTCAGGTCCCAAGTGCAACTCCTCCCTCCCATCTAAATGCAGATCTCCCTATTCACCACTGGGCAGACTCCCCCTGGCTCCTGTGCCACCCACACCTCTCAGCTCCTGTCACACACAAGCCAGACATGCAATTCACATCAGGCAGGCAGACACACAGTACACAGAAATGCCAACTTCTAAAAGTAGCATTTCTTCACCAGTCACCATAAATCTGCAAACACCATTGCGCAGCTTTTATTCTCACGAGTACATACATACTAAACTCGCCCCTGCACTCCTCTCATACCAGGAATTACCATGGACACACACATCCCCATGCATTCCTATGGGAGGGCAGGCCAATCTCACCACACGCACTCAGAGAGCGCACGCACTTTACACTGGGCCACAGTGCTAAAGTGCGCAGAGGCCACAAATCACTACCACTATGTCAGAGCTTTAAGGCAAAAAGTTCAGTGGTGAACCTGCAAAAGGGCCAAGTCCAACATCCACTTAGGCAATCCAGACATTGTGTTGATGTGTGCAAGATTATATATTGTTTGTCTATCAAGATGTACCTTCCTGAGGAGGTTGTATTCCATAATTGCTGTATTTTCTCTCTCTACCTCACTGCTAATTTTCTCAATGGAGAACACGTACCCCAGTTTCAAACCACCTTTATGACTAATGGTTTCTATGCTGGCTGTGTGTATACTCTGTGGCAACAGCAATGGAGATATATATCAACACATTAATTTTCACCCACCCAATTGAAATGCAGGCTAACCTTCAGTTTGTTCATGGCGGAGACTTCTCTGCAATGGCCAAACTTCTCCAATGGTTCTCTGGACTAAGGGCCGTCTGAGAAATGGATACATGTCCTCTCACCCAATTTCGACGGGCAGAAATATCATCATGTTTTACTGTTTCTTACAGCTACTCATAACCTGGCATTAAGGAACATTAAAAACAGTACAGTTCTCCCCTCGCCTTGGAAGACGGCTCCCATGTTGAAGGGAACATCATATTTTGTATTTACAAAAAAGAAATCCTGTTTCATGATTTTCTTTTTGTAAAGAAAATAATAGTACACTGGTGCAGCCCTGTAGCAAGGAGTAAAATGCATTGACATTAAACACCTTGACAGATTTTATGACAATGCTTTTATAAATGACCATCTTTTTGATGGTCATTTATAAATTAGAGGGGCAGTCCCTCCATTGACTCCATCCCCATTACGTAATGTGGTCCATCTGCCCATATATAAATCTCCCCCTAAGTGTCTCTCTGACAGAGTATCCACTGTAACACGAAAAAAGTGAAGGACAGAAGGAGTGTCATAAATATGTGAATCTATCCGATCGAATAGGGACCTCATTTCCATACACTCCAATATGGCGCTCATGAGATTTAAAGGTCGAACGTTTAGGCAGTTAGCTTACTTCTATGAGGTAGTCCTATTTTTATCTTGGCGCCTTCCGTCTCTCTGGTTGACTTCCGTATTGTGACTACGTCAATCCAAGCACACCTGGAGGTGTGTGATACGGGTAGATTTGAAAATGCCATGGGGAATATAAATGGACGTCCTCAAAGCTTATTAGCCCTTTTCCATACCGTTTAGGATGGCCGAGCAGGGAGGATACAGCGGATAAGAGCTCCAGAAAGGTTGGACCCCCGCCCGCCTTCCCCTCCTCCCCAGCGATACGCTCTACTAGAACTTCCAGGTATGAGACCCACAAGATGCGATCCTACCCCAAGCTGCCTAGTTAAATCCCGGTGTACCGAAATCAATCTCTTTTTCAAAAAAAAGTTTTCATTCATTGTCCTTTATAGACCGGGTTCGCACTATATCATACCTCGTTTTGGCGATCGATATTTAGAAGCGGGGATCCGTTCACCATTTTGAGGTAAAACTATTTTCTTGTGTAAATACTTTCCCTCAGTAAGTGGTCAGACACCGTATCCTGCAAACGCTAAGACATTGAGTAGTTCTTCCTTTCATACATATTACAGAGACTCCTTGATAGGTGCATCATGAAATATCTCGCCTATAAGATCGGACAACTACCAATATCTCCGGGACATATATCTTTGCCGCATTGCTTGGTAAGCCTATATCTGTGTTCAGCTTATTAATTTCCTTAGTTGATTTTCAGCTCTGGATATGACTGCCCAGTCAATATACAGAATGTATTCACTAACCCTGGGCGAAGCACTACGCTACGCTAGCATAGTTTGCGAAGTTTGAGCAACTTCGCACTACGCAAGCTGCACGTAGCACAGTGCGAACATGCGTAGTGCAGCGTAGCGTAGTGCAGCGGTCATTTTTTGCTTGTTCGCGGTCCTCAACGTCATGTTCGCGACCGCGACCAAGCAAAATGACATCCAGGCGAGATTCTCAACGCGGGGAGGTCAGGTTTCTCATTGCAAGTGGTTGTGCATGCTCGCGACCGCTCGCAATGAGAAACTACAAGTTCACGTTGAGAAAGCTGCCGCTCGAGTAAAAATTTACTCGAGCAGCAGATAACTACAGCTCGCACTGTGCAAGATGCCGTTTTCAATGATTGCACAGTGCCGGATGTTTGTCCGCACTACGCTACGCTAGCATAGTTTGCGAAGTTTGAGCAACTTCGCACTACGCAAGCTGCACGTAGCACAGTGCGAACATGCGTAGTGCAGCGTAGCGTAGTGCAGCGGTCATTTTTTGCTTGTTCGCGGTCCTCAACGTCATGTTCGCGACCGCGACCAAGCAAAATGACATCCAGGCGAGATTCTCAACGCGGGGAGGTCAGGTTTCTCATTGCAAGTGGTTGTGCATGCTCGCGACCGCTCGCAATGAGAAACTACAAGTTCACGTTGAGAAAGCTGCCGCTCGAGTAAAAATTTACTCGAGCAGCAGATAACTACAGCTCGCACTGTGCAAGATGCCGTTTTCAATGATTGCACAGTGCCGGATGTTTGTCCGCACTGTGCAATCATTGAAAACGCATCTTGCACAGTGCGAACATGCTACTACGCAGCTCGCGTGGTGCTACATGAAGTTCGCGTAGTGCGAAGTACACTTCGCGTAGCGCTACTTCACGAACTACGCCCACCCTTAGTATTCACCTTATGTTCAGGTAGCTAGGACTATACAGTTTTGTGTTTCCAGCTTAATTAAATCATCAAACCTTTTAACTTCTACTAAAAATGAATCATCACTAGACCATTTGGGAGATGTAGATCATCACTCCACACAAGACTGTAACTTAAAGCTCCATATATGTTAGGTCATTATCTTTGCGCACTCCCTTCTAATACTCAAATCCCACAACTTTCACCATCAGGGAAGGAGTACCCGTACTATCACTGGACTCCAGTACCCCCGATACCAGGGTTTAGCCTACCATCGACCCAAACATACGGCCACGAACCCACGCACATTTATCAGGAGTGCGAACAAGGTATGACCCCAATCCAGAATACAAATACTCTATAGGTTTGCACAGTTCAACTTTTACCCACTCATATCACTCAACGCAGCTTCCCTCTTTTCTTTTTACTCTTATCCCTTGATTGCATGGAAGCGATGGCCTCTCATGCTACAACATCTATGAATTTTCTTTCTATATCAGTTTGTTAACAATGACTGTGGGTGTAGGTGACTATTGACACTCTCATGCATGATATATAGCACAGACTTATGAATTTGCTTGCAATTGGTGTTTTTATTCTTTTAACTTTCCTTGATCACTAATTCTTTTTGATCTGTGGTTTTAATTAAGTAGGACCGTAGTTTGTAAAATGATATGATATACACTAGAGTCTGTGTTTCTCGTTTTGTAGGTTACACTGTTTTTACAATACCATGGCTTCCTGATGAAGGCACCCGGCCGAAACGCGCGTAGGAATGAACCTGTATTAGCCATGATGACTACTGTATCAATCACAATGAACTTGTACTAGCCATGATAAATATTGTACCAATTTTATAAAATGATTCATGTCTGTCAGACATCCCTGAATGAACTTTATTGAACTTCATTGACCTTACAATATTCATATGTTTTGTAACCACTGTTTTTCTACAATTTATTTATTGATGTTGAAATAAAAAGAAAATTAAAACATGATTTGATAACATAGACTATATTGAATAATTATATTTAGTGTACATCTATCAATTGCTGGTCCACAATTTTTCATTATTGTTCCTAAATAACGTTATTCACATATGACAATGCTTTTATAAATGACCATCTTTTTGATGGTCATTTATAAATTAGAGGGGCAGTTCCTCCATTGACTGCATCCCCATTGCGTAATGTGGTCCATCTGCCCATATATAAATCTCCCCCTAAGTGTCTCTCTGACAGAGTATCCACTGTAACACGAAAAAAGTGAAGGACAGAAGGAGTGAATTAATCTCAGTCACTGGCAACCACATGGGCCGCACCCAACTCCATAATTTTTTAGCCACAATGCCACTCTAGACGGAGACTTGTCAAATTTAGATCACTTTCATACCTTTCCCAATAGCAGCCCAGCCGGATTGACACACCAAATCCAATCTGGATGGCAAGACAAGCAACCTCAGACCATTTTCATCCTACTTATGTCTCATCAGTGAGGCAGAGCTTTAATTGTGTGTTACAGTGAGTACGAGACACATATCTGGGCTTATCCATCTCACCTAAGGTATCTACAGATGCAAGAACAAGGGGTGGATGGAGTGGAGTGCATGAATTGATTTAGCCACTGATAATGGCTCTGGCCTGATTCACAAGCCACAATATTAGTCAGTCACTAAGCCACTATGGGCAGATACTGGTCCTATGCAAACCTGCCTTCACCTTGCCCCAGTAAGGGCTTCCAATCCCATACTTCCAAATCTAATCTCCACCAGATGGAAAACAAGCAACCTCATAATGTTTTCAACTTATTAAGGGCTCATCAGTTAAGTATAGGTTGTATCCTGTGGCACATGACCCAGACGTTGGAGGCATGAGGATTAGCACTAGAGACGGTTGTGTTCCTAACACAGACCCTCATAGTTTGCAAGTTTACAAGATGGACTCTATTCTCTGATTTTGAAAGCGCATGTCTATCCACAAGGGCTGAAAGCATTCCCATGCAAACACACACACACGTAATTTCTAAATTTCAGGAGGATTTTCCTATAAAAAGAAAAGAAGGACATTTTCCCCTACATAAAATCACTCAAATTTGGAATAAGAGGGCAGTGCTGGCTTTAGAGCATAATCACACAAGTGTGTAAAACTATGTACAGAAAAGGTGTGGGGTCATATGTCACCTATACTAGTAGACAGAATATTTGAAGAAAACCTACACTCTGCTGATGAGGAACAACAATTCCGAAACACCGGTGTACAGAGTTGGTGCTGCAACTTTGCCTGTTACACGTCCAGTGCTACGAAAGGCGCACACTCCTAAAGACTGCATTTACCATGATGCTCGAGGGTTACACCCGCTGGTGAGGTCAGAAGTGTGCGACCCATAGACTTTTCACTTTATATGGTTCCCTTGAACCTCGGAGCTGACGAGCTCGGACACCGCATCTTCGCGCCACGAGGGGTACCAAACCTGTTAATACTTTGGCGACCTATCCAGTAATACCTGAAGAAAACCTACGCTCTGTTTATTTATTTTTATTTATTTCAAAGGTTTTATATAGCGCTGCTGGACCCGGGAGTATCAGAGCGCTTTACATGATAAATAAACAGGTTATAATACAATATACAATTGGAAATGAGCAGAAAAATTCAAACAAGATAAAAAAATTGCGTTAAATGAGAGCAGGGGGCAAAAGAACTGAGGGATATAAGAGGGGACAGGGACTAAAAATTAGAGAGAGAGCGGGGGAGAGGTGAGGGCGAGTGAGTGAAAAAGGGGGAGAGGGGGTAGGTAATAATAGCAAATCAGAGCATAGAGGTAGCGAGTAGGGACAAAATCAGTAACCTTAAGAACCCCAATATTTATTGAGGAGGAGAACTTTGAGTCGTTTTTTGAAGAGAGGGTAAGAGGGGTTACAGCGAAGATCCTTGGGGAGTGAATTCCAGATTGTAGGAGCATTGCCAGAGAATGCACGTGATTGGGTCTTATTACATTTTAGTTTAGGAGGGATAAGAACAAGGGAGTTAGTGCTCCTCAGGGACCTGGAGCACCCTGCTTTCTGTAGTTTGCTCGAAAGGTAGGAAGGGGTGTTTTGGTGAAGAGCTTTGTGCGTGATGCAGGCGATTTTGTAGGTGGATCGACCTTCGATTGGGAGCCAGTTTAGGTTTTTTAGAACAGGGGAGATATGGTCAAATTTTTTACAGTCAGTAATAAGTCTGGCAGCTAGGTTGAGAACAGATTTAATCGGTGCTAGGTGGACTTTAGGGGTACCAGCAAGAGTGGCGTTACCATAGTCAATCCTAGACAGGACAAGAGATTGGACAACGATTTTGAAATCATCTGCTGGTATGAAGGGTTTAATTTTTTTGAGGTGATGAAGGGAGAAAATCTGCTGATGAGGAACAACAATTCCGAAACACCGGTGTACAGAGTTGGTGCTGCAACTTTGCCTGTTACACGTCCAGTGCTACGAAAGGCGCACACGCCTAAAGACTGCATTTACCATGATGCTCGAGGGTTACACCCGCTGGTGAGGTCAGAAGTGTGCAACCCATTGACTTTTCACTTTATATGGTTCCCTTGAACCTTGGAGCTGACGAGCTCGGACACCGCATCTTCGCGCCACGAGGGGTACCAAACCTGTTAATACTTTGGCGACCTATCCAGTAATCCCTGAAGAAAACCTACACTCTGCTGATGAGGAACAACAATTCCGAAACACCGGTGTACAGAGTTGGTGCTGCAACTTTGCCTGTTACACGTCCAGTGCTACGAAAGGCGCACACGCCTAAAGACTGCATTTACCATGATGCTCGAGGGTTACACCCGCTGGTGAGGTCAGAAGTGTGCGACCCATAGACTTTTCATATGAACTGAAAGTACTTATAGGATCCCTGTGACCAAAGCAGTATCTCACTGAGCCATTACATACAATACAGTTCTGTGACCGGCATGTTACACATGCTTTTCAGCAGGCACATTAACCCTGTGCACTACTTTATGATGAGTCAAAACTGTAGCTATATGGGGCTCCGAACTCTCTAGCAGGTACATTACTCACCAGGGTTATCTTGACATTTTTATTAGTGCTTGAAAAGTACTGGGCAGACAAACAACTCCACAGAAGATGCTTTCAATGTTATAGTATACTTAAAAATGCAGCACCCGCTGAGCTTGGCGCCCGGTGTGGCGGCACTGGCTGTACCACTATACAGGGCCGGACTGGCAGTAGCGGCCACCGGGCGTTTCCCAGGTGGGCTGCCAGGGTGGGGGCCGATTTCTGACCCCTGGGGTCCATTTCTGTTACCAGGGGCCTGCAATATCGGCCCTTGGTAACAAAATCGGTTGAAACTGGCACTTGCAAACAGCTTGGCCTGACCCCCTCAGCCCCCCCATGGGGGGGCGGCCAAGCAGTTTGCCATAACACTGGCACTGTAAGGAGACTTACCCACATAGTAACTTGTGTTGAAATCCTGAAGGAGGGAGTTCTATCACGTCATCTAGCTCAGTCACTCAATCTAACCTAATTATTAACCTCTGACTGCCAGGTGCAAATTTGGCTCCTCTGGAAAAATATTATTGCGACTCTCATAAATTTCAGTCCTTCATGGCACAATGCAAACTGAATTTCCTAACCCAATCTCAAGTCTTTCCTACTGAAGTATCCAAGGTAGCCTTCGTTCTCTCTCATTTAATGAGATGATCTTTTCCATGGGCTACGCCAATGATTAATAACAACAGTCCGAAGATAAATAACTTACAGCAGTTCACGCATCATCTTGCATAGATTATTGATAAAAACAAATGAAGCAGTCAGCCCTTCTGAGATTACATACTCTTCACTAAGGGCATTTAGACTTCATGCCTTATCAGAAAAATAAATAGACTAGTCCATGGCAGCATCTCTTTTTTATAATGGATTTCACAGAGAAGTTAACAACACCCTATCCTATGGGGTCAATTGTCCCTTAACGTGCAATGCACTGAATGACATAATCTTGCAGGACAAGCACAGCAATAATGTAACCAGGAGGAGAGACGATGGCTGAAACACTTTAATCCTGCTTTAATTGTATAGTTAAGAAATCAGTAGAATAAGGAACACTGAAAAAAGGTAGAAAAAGAAAGAAAGTCTCTGTACTTTGTCAAGGAGTGACATTTGTTCCGTAATTGCCCTTAATTGCAAGGAAACTACGGGCTATAATATCAAGAACGGCGATATGGGGCTTGATAATATGCCCTTGTGAATTCCCATAGAAGCCCAGGTTCTGGGGTGAATCTGGGCTTCTGTGGGAATTCACAAGGGCTTATTATCAAGCCCCTTATCGCTGCTTTACCGGCAGTTTTCATGCCGCTAAATCGGCAATAATGTTACTGCCGTTCTTGATAATATGGCCCTAAATTGCTTACCCTTGACTGGCAAATCCATGGTGAGCTCACAATCTTCCACAGTGTTTGCCACAAGCAGGTCTCATTTCCACCTTAAGATTGCACCTCAAGAACCAGTAACAACAATGGCCATGAATGACTGTGAATAAATATGAAACAAGGGAACTCCCATAATGAATTTTAGGTCTAGAGGAGGGAGAAAGACAAGAAAAACTATACCATTAAGAGACCTCTAAACGGATGTATGACGTTATAACGCATACCTTTACAACGCATACCTTTACAACGAAATTTTTACAACGCAAAAACCATTACAACGAATGTATTTACAACGCATGTTTTTACAACGCAGATACTTTTACAACGCATACCATTACAACGTAAGTATTGGTAAGTATATAATAATTTTTTTAATGTAAATTAATTGAATTTAATATAATTGAATTTAATTGAATTTAATTTAATTTAATTTAATTTAATTTAATTTAATTTAATTTAATTTCATTTCATTTCATTTAATTAATTTAATTTAAATTTAATTTTACTTTATTTTTACCCTGTACCCCTGTACCCCAAAAATTCAAAACTGACCCTGAACCCTAAAAATACCCCTTTACCCAAAAACCCAAAACTGACCCTGAACCCTAAAAATACCCCTTTACCCAAAAACTTAAAACTGACCCTGAACCCTAAAAATACCCCTTTACCCAAAAAACCAAAACTGACCCTGAACCCTAAAAATACCCCTTTACCCAAAAACCCAACACTGACCCTGAACCCTAAAAATACCCCTTCACCCAAAAACCCAAATCTGACCCTGAACCCTAAAAATACCCCTTCACCCAAAAACCCAAAACTGACCCTGAACCCTAAAAATACCCCTTTACCCAAAAACCCAAAACTGACCCTGAACCCTAAAAATACCCCTTTACCCAAAAACCCAAAACTGACCCTGAACCCTAAAAATACCCCTTTACCCAAAAACCCAAAACTGACCCTGAACCCTAAAAATACCCCTTTACCCAAAAACCCAAAACTGACCCTGAACCCTAAAAATACCCCTTTACCCAAAAACCCAAAACTGACCCTGAACCCTAAAAATACCCCTTTACCCAAAAACTCAAAACTGAACCTGAACCCTAAAAATACCCCTTTACCCAAAAACCCAAACATATTACATTTTAAATATAATTATATACTTACCAATACTTACGTTGTAATGGTATGCGTTGTAAAGGTATCTACGTTGTAAAAACATGCATTGTAAATACATGCGTTGTAATGGTTTTTGCGTTGTAAAAGTTTCGTTGTAATGGTAGTGCTTTGTAAAAGTTGCGTTGTAAAGGTTGTTTCCCCCTCTAAACTGACCTATATTATTTATGATTGACTGTAAGGAATCGGAATGTTTCATAAACAAAGAGTTCTGTAAGAAGAATTACATCCCATTGGTAAAGAAGACATCAGCTGAACCAATAGGGGTATTCATTGTCAGCCTCTCTTAGGGAGAGGTTCAATGAGAGACGCAACCTTTATTAGTAACCATGTATATTGGCCATAATTACTCTCATATCATAGCACCATCTAGTTTTCCATTAGTATTTAGTACAATATTGCTGTGAACACATAACAATTTCATAGATGGGAAGGAAGGGTATATTGTAATGAAGGTAGAATATTGCAAGAAACATTGCTGGTTAAGACTATTATTCAACCAAGACAACCAATAACTCTTTTTGCTACATAGATCTTAGCCAAAGAGGACGCCATTCCATTCACTTATAGGGAATTTCAGCCTTTAGTAAGAAGGCAAACAGTGTACATCCAGCACATCATATATATAACAGTGCTACTGACATCAAGTCACAGTCCAAGATTCCTCATGGTTGCATTTACCCTCTGATACTAAAATACGATACAATATTAAAAGCATATTTGGAAGAGTACCTGTCAATACAATTTATACACCATTCTGTCTTATCTGAAGAGCAGTCACCATCTTCGTCCCTAAACCAGATGCTAATTATCATCACTGTTTAGATTATAGAGAACTCGTTGAAATGAAAATACAATCCGAAACAGACATCCACACCCCTTCATCTCTGTTTTATTAGTGGATAACCTGACCTTATGGGCCAGGCGGCGCAGGGCACTCCTAGGATCTCCGGGTTCACCTGCCTCGACAGACAGAGACAGGAGACACTCTGTTAGGCGTAGAAAAGCAGATTTATTAGCTGCAGCTAAGCACAGTTATCTAAGAAGTACCACACAGGTAGGTTCTCAAGAGACTGCCACTTCAATCCGTGGCGCACAGTCGACTATACAGAACAATTTTACAATGACAACTCCCAATACACACAAAACTGACAAATAGGAATAGTTTGAAAACAAGCTATCGGATGTCTAAAACACACCTCCTTTCGAACCCCGTGGCTCTCCTCCCCTCAGGTTAATAAACACTAGTGCCCGTAATTCAATTTGCAGGTGATAATACATGTGTAGAATGCTTCAAAGGAAGGGCTATGTAATGAGAGAACACACAAAGAGAATGGTGAAGGCCAGTTAAACAAGATAAAGTAGAGAAGAATGGTGGGACCCAAACAGTGGAGTAAGACATGGATTAGCCAGTCTAGACATGGCTTTACGAACTTGGCCAGACCCTGACATCAGTTTCGTAAACAAGGACAAGGGTTGTTCTTTAACACAAAAGACACGGAGCAGCTGAAAAGGCAAAAATACCATATTTACTGCGTTAGCCGTGCTGCCTGAGTGAGGCAACACAAAATGGCGGCTAAGCGTAAAATGGCGGCTGAATACGAAGCGGAGCCGAAAACTACGTAACCTCAGACCCTCCTTTTGCCATACTCAGGCAAAGCACAAAGGGACCCATGTTAGTCTGAGTCGATATCAATGGTCATGAGGTCATTGAGGTGTTGCTACACCATCATCCTAATATTCTCTGTATGCTGTGCTACTGGCTTGGAGACACAGACAGTGGCACAAAGTCCACAAATGGCTGGGCCACACTGTAAACAGAGACAACAAGAAAAGATGATTGCTAGAATCATTCCAAGGAAAGTCAGCACTTTCCATCCCCAAGTGGACGGTAGTCCCCACAACCATCCCATCACAGTCCAATCTCCAGTGTCCTGATGTATAGACTCAGAGATGACTTGTAGCTTAGAGATGGCTTGGTATACTGTAGGGGCATTGTCAGGAATATAAATGCAGCAACTAGATCCAATCAGGCTCCTCCTCTATCTGCAAGAACTATGTCTAAAACCATTCTATTCTGTAAAGTCATAAGACGATCCGCCTGAAGTTCGGCTGTCAAATTCTTTAATGCTCCGGAAGTTACATTGATTGTGGCATCAACCACGCGAACTAAGTGTCTGATGTTTCTGCTATTGACCATCGGACCCCAAAAGGGAAGAAACCCTTTCATAAAATCCCCTCCCTCTTGTCCAGCTGTGTCTTCCGAATCTACAACTCCTCTACCAAATCTCTTTCTATGATGATCAGTGGGAGCAGTATATGTAGGGGGAAGGAGAAAAGCTATATAACACGTTCCCGAAAAATATGTGGGAAGCCATGTATAAGCTCTGTCGTGACAGATAAAATATGTACCTTGAGATGGCACTAACGGTGAAGAAATCAGGGGTGTATAGACATATGTATGGGAACAATTACCCTTCTCTTGCTTAATTTTGGTATTCTGGCCATTTATTTGCAGACACAAATGACCTCTTTGGGGTAGGACCCAAATCGGTGTAAAACTCTTCTGCTTAACCTTGTCAGTGAGGCTGAGAGTATACCGAGTCACATTCCACCCATCATATGCTTTCTTCTCATCTTTGGGAATCTTGCTAATGTCAGCAATCTTTGCCATAGTTACAATACCCTTTATCAAAGGACTGTGACTGAAATCCACTCCACCATTATAGGACCCACCAGGAGGATATATCGAAGTTGATTCTGGTATTCATTGGAAAACATAGCCAGATAAGCCCAAGCAGAACCTTCATACGAAAATGGGAGGACTAAATATGGCATTCCTCTTTCTGTATTATGCGGTATAAGACCACAAACCCAACAATCAGTAGTATTTACTATCAATTGATGCTGGTGTAACAATTGAATAAACAAAGTGTTAAAATATTCCATTCTTCTCATTTGCTCGTGGTCTGGGAGTGAGTAACATTTATGGGGCGAAACAGTAGTAGAGGGAGTTAGAGGAACAGAAGTAGGAACAAGTACTAATTGTAGGATATGTATAAGCCATCCTATGCATGCTATTAAACTACATAAACATACTAAAACACACAATGCTGCGCCACAACGACTACATAATAATTTCTTATAATAATTTCTTTTCATCATTTTAATATCACTCCCTTTTCCTGCACTATCCATTACTCTAAAGGCGTTGCTCACGATAATCTTCCTTAATCACTTGGCTGTGAATGTTAGCCGTCCTATGACACTGCAAGTCCTGTTGACCTAGTCACTATTCAGGTCACAGCTCAAGACTCCTACCATGACCCTACAACTTGATGGATAAAGGAAAAAAGAACATTTATTTTCGAAATACAAACAAAATTATGAAACACAAAATTAATTGTCTTTATGCAACCTCCTTCTCAAATTGTATCGTCTCTTTCCAGGTGTCGTTTGGTCCTTAAATAAATTTTCAGGATCTGTCGTGTTGAGTCTTAAATGTACAGGTACAGCTTCCTGTAAGACGTCATAGTCTTCCTTCTCCGCGCTAGTCCAATCCAGGCGTGCACTGCTGAACGGTACGAATCTGGGTACCTTCTCACCTTCGCTATCACCAACACCTTCTCGGACCCACTGGTCAAAAGGTAAAGGCAATGGTACCCGTTTGCAATGCACGCCGTGGATCCAGTTTTTCCTTCCCAGGACCTTGACAGCTGTACAAGTTGTAAGTAACACTTGTCTCGCCAGCCCCCAACGAGGTTCCAAGTTCTTTTTCCTCTGGAAATTCTTCAGACAGACCCAATCCCCAGGTTGGATGGAGTGTCCGGGATCTGAGGAGGCCTCCGGCAAAGCGTTTTCGATCTGTTGACGAATAACATGTAATTTAGTGGTGAAGTAAATGCAAGTAGTCAACCAACAGTGGATACGGAATGTCTGAGTACTTTTTGGGTCTGGGGACTCCCCAAACATTGGCTGAGCGTCCAAAAACAATCTCATATGGGCTAAGCCCCAAACGAGAATGAACAGTCGTTCTAGTTGAAAGAAGTGCCAAAGGCAAAGCATCAGGCCTAGAAAGGCCTGTGCTGGACTGAATCTTTGCTAACTTAAGTTTGAGAGTGCCATTATAGCACTCTATCAGACCCGCTGACTGAGGATTGTTTGCCGCATGGAATTTTTGTCTAATACCCAGGCCCACACACACCTTCTGCATAATTTGACCTACAAATTCACTTCCATTGTCACTCCAGACAATGCGCGGCAAACCAAACCTTGGGAAAAATTCCTTCAAAAGGATTTTTGCAGTGGACAAGGCAGTGTTGTCCTTTAGGGGGTAGGCCTCTATCCATCTGGAAAAGGCACAAACCACCACCAAGACATACTTGAGATTGTTAAAACATTCCATATGGATATAGTCTCAAATGGGTACGTAGGGGGAGCAAAGTGACCTGCTGGAGTTGGAGTTCCCTTTCCTGGATTGTGCATCAAACAAACAATGCAATGTTTCACCACATTTAGGAATACCTTCATTTTGCCATACTGGAGCTAAAAGTTTACATATACCCCTTGAATTAATATGGGCTGGTCCATGAGTCATAGTAACTACAGGCAGTACATACGCATTAGGGAACAACCATCGCTGATGCTCTGACAATTCCGTCCAACATCCCATTGTATCCAACATTCGCGTACTCTCTCTTCATGTACTCAATTCTTTCTCGGTGGACTCCTTCTGAATCGCTTTCACGCTTTCTACTGTGTCTTCACACATACCACCTTCTGCGACCCATCTTGCAGGGCCCGCAACATACATGCGACTTTCCACATTCCTCGCTGTTTCCCTTGCTATTTCATCTGCAAACGCATTTCCTTGACCCACGTCATCAGTAATCTTTTTATGTGCACTGCACTTCACAATCGCTATTTGAGTAGGCAAAGCAAGTGATTCGAGAAGATCAGTTACTAACTGACCATGCTGTATTTTAGTGCCGTGGGAGGTAAAGAATCCTCTTTCCCTCCACAAACGGCCAAAACTATGGGCAACGCCAATCGCATATTGGCTGTCGGTATAAACAGTCACTCTTTTCCCTTTCGCCAACACACATGCTCTTGTCAATGCAATCAACTCTGCAGCTTGCGCTGAATTCTGCGAAATACGTGCCGCTTCTACCACTGTGTACAAGGTTGTAACAGCATAAGCAGCTGTCGTCTCGCCATTAGGAAGCCTGAAAGAAGACCCATCTACCCACAGGATCCCATCCGGATCCACAAGTGGTGTATCCTTCAGATCTATTCGACCCTTTGTTTCTTTTTTGGTACGGAGAAAACAATCATGCTGATCTTGTACATTTTTCTCATCTAAAATAGGCAACAATGTTGCTGGATTTAAAACATTACATCTTCTGATATGTATATGACTAGCTAAAAGTGTCAACTCATATCCAGACAAACGGGCGCTCGTTAAGTGCTGAGTTTGCGTCCTGTTAAGAAGAGTATCTACTGCATGTGGCACCATATTATTGAGAGTATGATCTAACACTAGTCCAGCAGATTGACGAATAGAAATCGCCGCTGCTGCTGTTGCGCTAAGGCAACTGGGTAATGCCTTAGCTACCGGATCTAATGTAGCCGAAAAATAGGCACACGGCCTTTGTTTGTCGCCAAATTGTTGTGTCAGAACTGATAATGCGTAACCTTCCCTTTCATGAACATAGAGCGTAAAAGGTTTACTGTAATTTGGAGTACCCAACACAGGAGCAGAACACAAAGCAGTACGTAAGTCAGAAAAACTCTTTTGACATTCATCGGTCCAAGGAAGAGGCTGGGGCGTATCTTTAAGTGTGAGTGCCAACAGAGGTTTAGCAAGTAGGGAAAAATTCGGAATCCACTGTCTACAATAAGAGGTAATGCCTAAGAAAGCACGCACCTCTCTTTGTGTGGATGGTACAGGCATCCGTGCAATTGCATGAATACATTCTGGGGTCAATCGCCTTCCCTCCTTCGACAAGAGATGACCTAAATAGGTAACCTCTTGTCGGCAATATTGTAACTTCGAAGATGATACTTTATGATGTAAATCAGAAAAATGTTGTAAAAGCGACACAGTTGCAGTTTTACAAACATTTTCCGAGTCAGCAGCCACTAACAAATCATCCACATATTGAATAAGAGTAGCACCCGAGGGCAAAGAAAGGGTGTCAAGCTGGGATTTCAAAGCTTGGCTGTATATTGAAGGACTTTCACAATAGCCTTGAGGTGCACGCTTAAACCGGAAGCTTCGGCCTCCGAGAGAGAAGCCAAAGAGATCCCTACTTTCTTCAGCAATAGGAATGCTAAAGAAAGCATTTTTAAGATCAATAACCGAAAACCAGACTGCTGAAGCAGGAATCATAGTGAGCAAAGCAGTGATATCTGGCACAACAGGAAACTGAGGGACAACAATTTTGTTGACCTCTCGAAGATCAATTACAAAACGGTACACAGGTGGCTGAGAGGGATCAGTACGTTTAAGAATAGGTAAAACAGGGCTATTGCAAACATTCCCTCTAGTCTCTTCGACCACACCCTTCTGAACCAAGTCATGAACAATAGCCAACAAGGCTCTCTCACCATCATTAGATATGTTATATTGAGGAACACGTGGCAGCTTAACATCGGATTTAACAGTAATCACATACAGTGTAATTTGCAATAATCCAACATCATTCGGACCCGTAGCCCAAAGTGTAGCAGGAAGTGAACGCAGTTCAGGTGGTAGCTGTTCTTTACATACATACATCGGAGAAGTCAATTTATCACCCAAAGTGAGATGTACACCAGAGGGTGAACAATACAGTGTAGCATGCAAAGGTTTCAGTAAGTCCAAACCCAGTAAATTCTCTCCACAACCCGTTGTTAAAAGAAGCGGAGCTTCCAAATCGTACGGACCAATAGAAATGGGCAAAGGACAAGAGACCGGGTTAGTAACTGGGGCGCCAGAGAATCCTACAGAAACATTTGTGAAGCCAGACAAAGGTGCCCCAGGGAGTTTGGAATGCATTATGGAACTTCTCATTGCACCAGTATACAAGAGAAATGGTTCTGTAACACCTAATGCCACAACATTAACATAAGGTCCTTCTTGATCCACTGGAACTGATACGACTCCCTTACTTTGTCTATGGCTGTCCTAGCTAGTATGAAAATCAACGTCCTCATTATCGAGACAATAGTCATCGTTGTAATATTGTGTGGACTGAGAATTCCGTTGATCAAAGTAATTCGTAGAGTCCTGATATTGTGTGGACTGAGAATTCAGTTGATCAAAGTAATTCGTAGAGTCCTGAGGGGGAGAGGGAAGTTGTTCCTGAGCCGACGCACCACGTCCCCTACCTCTGGCTGCGGACCGAGAATCACCACAACCCCGTGGTGCTAACGATCCACCATAACGCTGCAACAAAATCGGACAAGTATTCATAAAATGACCTTCTTCTTTACAATAGGTGCATGGATTGGGACCCAACGGAACTCGTGGAACCGAGGATACCGGTTTCTGCAACAACTTCTGAAACTGTGGAGGCTGTTGAAATTGGAGCTGAACAGAACGAGGGGGATAAGCCTGTTGCAGAAGAACCTTCGTTTTTAATTCCTTAGTCTTTTTCTCCACTTTTTCCTTATCTTCCTTATCCCTATTCTCATAATATTGAGCAGTAGCCAATATCTGGGCAGTGGAAGAAACGGCCCACGAACTCTCTGATTGTTTCAATTTATATGATAATTCTGGAAGTAAGTTAAAGACAAATTTATCTACGAACAATCGCTGTCCACCTTCAGTACTCATGTCTTGACCACTATGATCGATGAAAGTCTCTTCGAAACGAGTAAAGAAATCGGAGACACTTTCATCCGTCTTTTGTTTACACGCCGCTAACTTATCCCAATTACCGCGCACCGCAGGCATCATAGTTTTCATCAAATCTATTATTTTTCCAGGCAATTCCATAATTAAATTATCAGGTTTGGCACCACCTATTTGTCCTGCATCTGCTGCTAAAATAGCAGCCCAATTACCGCCTAAAGCTGCATCATGATCCTGTTTACGAATCCTGGTCCATATCGCTTGTGGGACTACATTTCCCATAAGTAAATCAATATCTGCCAAATTCATAATGCAAGCGTCAACAGTCTGAGACAACTCTTTATAATACCCAGCAGGATTCTTACGAGGGTCCGGTAAAGACTGTGGAGAAGTGTGGCTCAGGGGTTAGGGGCGGCAGACCCGGAATCTGAGATCGGTCCTGGACCAGGGTTCAATTCCCCGCCTCGGCGGGTCTTGGGCTCAAAAATTCCACGGACTCGATAATTCTCGCTCCGGTGCCTACTCGACTCACGGGTTCACACTCTGCGACTCTGGGCAATAGCTTGCTTAATCTCCACTACGGCCCCTCGCGGCGGGATGCCTGGCTTTCACCTTGTGGATACCCTGCCGGGGTTATCTCACAGGGGAATACTAGGACGGGTTCCCTAAGCAAGCGCTTAAATACCGTGTCGGTGATTTGCACTATATAAATACATGTACATTTACATTTACATTTACTGTTTAAGTGCCAATACTTCTGACCTTTTCCAAGGATCATGTACTCATATACGCTGAAAATGAGCAGGGACACCAGGAACATTACCTGCCTGTGCAACCGCATCTTTCCATATTGGAGGAACTTCTCGCATTGGATATTGTGCCATTTTACGACGAACCGTGGGATCAGGCTCAAGAGAATTTTAAGAGAAAAAGGCAGTACGGAAAGTAACAAGCTTTTGAATAGCACGCTCTACAGCAGGACCCACGATAAGTCCCTTATCAAATTGATCCTCTATTTCGAATAAATCCAGAGGGGGTGAATCCAAATCCACATCTCCCCATCCTTTAATAAGAATATCGCACATAGCATTGAAAACGTATCTCTGTGTTGGCGCGTTCCATTGACGGAAAGTATCTAAAATAATCACGCACACTATACTGTACACTCCTCACAATCCAATTACGAGCAACAGAATCTAACTTAGTCCGTTCTTCCGAATCTGGAATCTGACTACGAGATTGTCTCCTGGACGATGCAGGAGAAAAGTAAAGAGGCCCAAGAAAAGGTGACAAAAGACCTGAAACAGTGTCGATTAAACGTTGTCGAGCTGTAGGGGAATCTGACACTAAAACAGGAGACAACGTATTCTGTAAAACAGAAGAAGAATCCGTAGAAAAAGAAACGACAGAGGAAGGAGACAGAGGCACAGAAGATTGGAGTACAGAAGTCGCTGGCAAAGGGGGTGGAGCTGAAATCACAGGAATAGGCAATTGTGCAGGAACCAAAACAGCTGGATTAACAGCAGGTTGTAATGGCGGTGCATTAGCACCTAACACATAGGGTGGGGGTAATGTCAGCAGATGGGAAAAGAAAGAATCTTCGTCAGGATTTTTACTCTTCGAAACAGTAGGTAACACAGGATAACATCTATCTATTGCCATACGATGTTGTCTTTCCGACACCTCAGTCACCTGATCAGCTTCATCATTTTTAAACTGTTGGGCAGCCTGTAAAATCGTCATGCTCTGCTCTTTCTTGTCTTTCTTCAGTTGCTTAATTTCTTTCTGTTTGGCTTCCTTACGCCAAAGGCGGAAAGAGTCAAACATTGCCGGCCGGGCTTTTCTCTTAAATAGAATTGCTTCCAAATTGTCTAGTATATCAGCCTCAAAAGAACCATTGTGTGGCCACTGTAGAACACCATCTTTCTTGGTATATCGGATCCATGTTTCGTTAAAAACAATAGGACCCGGACCATGTTTAGGAATTGGACTAGAATCCTCTAGCCGGGAATCCCTAGAACAACCAAAACAGCAACATTTACTAAATCCAGGCATTTCGTAACGAACTGGACTTCCTTACAAACGTCAAGGGGTGTTTAGACAGTTTAGTCACAGCACAAACATACTTACCCCTTGGCTTCGGTTAGCGCGCTAATCGAATAACAGAAACAAAAACAAAGAGTGGGCGCTACCCACGAATACTTAACTAAGTGTTTTTCTCATGCCAACAGATGTCCGTCTAACGTCTCACGATACCAATCATCACCAAAGGGCCAAGGCAGGGCGACAGTCAGGGCAGCAGTCGTCAGCAGCCGTCGGGAAGGAGTAGCCGCTCTTCAAAAGACCTTCTGTCCACTTCGACATGCAGGGGTCGCTCAAGTGGTTCGCGAAATCCTCCGGAATTTTCTTGCGCAGCTCCTCACGACTCTCGGGCAAAAACTACTACCACTGAAGTCGCCCACATGTGGCGCACAGTCTATTATACAGAACAAGTTTACAATGACAACTCCCAATACACACAAAACTGACAAATAGGAATAGTTTGAAAACAAGCTATCGGCCCGTAATTCAATTTGCAGGTGATAATACATGTGTAGAATGCTTCAAAGGAAGGGCTATGTAACGAGAGAACACACGAAGAGAATGGTGAAGGCCAGTTAAACAAGATAAAGTAGAGAAGAAGGGTGGGAACCAAACAGTGGATTAAGACATGGATTAATCAGTCTAGACATGGCTTTACGAACTCGGCCAGACCCTGACATCAGTTTCGTAAACAAGGACAAGGGTTGTTCTTTAACACAAAAGACACGGAGCAGCTGAAAAGGCAAAAATACCATATTTACTGTGTTAGCCGTGCTGCCTGAGTGAGGCAACACAAAATGGCGGCTAAGCGTAAAATGACGGCTGAATACGAAGCGGAGCCGAAAACTACGTAACCTCATTAGGCTAGGTAAAAATTGCCAAGATTTTCTCCAATTGGATCTTAGAGGGGCATATAATCTTGTAATACTCAAAGGAGATGAATGAAAGACTACCTACTAACACAAAATGTTAACACTATGATTATTTGGTCAGGCCCTAAGGCATATGCAAAACTCTAGCAGTGTATCAACATTACATAAAAGTTGTCATTCAAGACACAAGGGCACTTTTGAACTAATCCACTTGGATGACCTTCTTATACTCAGATACACTGGAACAACATAGGGAACATATGAGAAAGGTCCTTCTGAAGTTAGGGAAACAATGTGCAATGCCAAGACACTTAGGGCCAGATGTAGGTGGGTCGGTAACGGACGAAAATCGGTCTTTTCGGCCGTTACCGACCGGTATTGCAGGAATGGTATGTAGGGCCCTTAATTTTACAGAATCGGTAAATTTACCGATCGGTAAATTTACCGATTCTGTAAAATACCGAATCGGTATTTTTACCGATTCGGTAAATTTGAGATGTAGGTGGGACTCTTCTGAGTCCCAAAAGCCTTACAAAATCGGTATTTTACCATCAAATCCAATTTGATGGTAAAATACCGATTCCGGTGTGCATGCACATGTGTGCATGCACACCTCTGCCATATGACAGGCACACCTGCCCTTGGGGCATGTATGCCTGCCACATGGCACCGGAGCCTGTTTTAGGGGGGCCAGAGGGTGTCAAAGTGACACCCCCTGCACCCTTGAGAAATTCGGTATTTACCGATTCTGTAATTACAGAATCGGTATTGCCCATTGATTCCTATGGGCTTCACAGCCCATAGGAATCAATAGGAAATACCGATTCGGTATTTCCAGAATCGGTAAATACCGAATCTTAAAGATTCGGTATTTACACATCTGGAAATACCTACATCTCCCCCCTTCATATTTACCACTTCTTAAATACCGAATCGGTAAAATTCGGTATTTAAGAAGTGGTAAATGAGAATTACCTACATCGGGCCCTGAAATGTGTCTGTGAAACTTGACACCTGACTTCTTAAGTTTAAAAATTTCAGATCAAGGCATTTAAATAGACCCACATAAGACAAAGGCTGTATTAGATTGGTCACTGTCCACTAACGTAAAACTGATATAAAAGTTCTTGGAATTTGCATTTTTTATAGATAAAAACATTCCTGTGGCAACAGGAACAAGAATAAGCTTTCAAGAAATTAAATGAGGCCATTACACCAAACCAAATCCTGATGTATCTTTACTGCACTAGACCATTCTTTGTTAAGAAGGATGCATCAGTGGCTGCCATTGGCACACTTATGTCACAGGAAAAAAGCTGGAAAATGGCAACTTTCAGCTGTTAACCTACTATTCACATTCATTGAAAGCTCCAGAGGATTACAATACTATATGTGGCCATGGATTCCTAACTCAAAAGGAATCTTCTCCCCATTTGAGTCTAAAAAGAGAAGAAGAATATCAGTTTAAAAAAAATCTATGAAAGGTACCTATAACGGACATGCTCAGTGATTTTTATTCTTCTCAAGATTCCATTTAATCATTACCTATTGTCTTAGGAGCAAACGAGAAAATGTGGATGCTTTATCTCGTTAAGGTTTTGAAGAGAATTCAGATCAGACACCTGTTCACTTCAATTTGCCCTGCTGAAGGAGTAAAAAATCTCAGCTCAGAAATCACTCAATTAGATAGAGAAAGGTCAGGAAATAATAGATCAAGACTCTTGGTTAAAAAAATGGTGTTCAAGAAGAAGTGGCAAGGATATTTACTTACTAAAAAATATATACCAGAGAAAACATTGCAGGATAAAATGATGACACCATATCATAATACCCCTTGTATTGGCCATCCTGGAGTTTGGACCTGATAAATGTTTTTTTGGTGGGCTAAACAAATAGACTCTGTGCAGGAATATATTGACTACTATACCCTTTGTGACCAGAGCAAAGCCACTCATCAAAAGACAGTTGGATTGTTTGAGCCATTACCCGCACCCACATAGCCTTGGTCTGGAATATCAATGTATCTTATTGTTGACAGTCTGGTACCTAAAGGCTGTACAGGTCAATTGTCATGATTGACTGTTTCTGCAAACCAACTCCCTTTGTCCAGCTTACCCAGAGCTACATAGTTGGGTCAATGCTCTTAGAAGAAATAGTTAGATTATTGGACTCTATGAGATTCTTATGACACAAAGAGTTTATCTCCCATTTTTGGAATAAACTAATGCATCAATTAAGAACATCTGTTTTATTCCATATAGGTACCCTATATAGGCGCAGGTAAGATCACAACCTTTCACCTATATTCTTCCCAACATTACCTACATAACGGTTCTTAGGGACTGAACTTTTACCTACATACGACACTGTATTCAGAACACAGGTTTTTCCCTAGTTCGAATCTCATACATTATGCATGAGGTTTCTTGGAAGCACAGCAGGACTACCATCGCCTGTATAATATATCTGTATAAAGTTCAGGCCGGACGTCATCCTTTAGGCTGACACAGTAACTCAGCAAGGTAGGACCCCTGGGGAGACCTATGGGTATATATGTATCACATCTTGCGTAAAAGGACAGAGGCGACCGAGACTTCCCAGCTGACACACTGACCAGAGACGCTGAGGTTCCTGCATGCAGATGCTCCAGCTCGCATTGGTCTAACATCCCTCACGGGGTGTCCAACTCGAGACCAGGACGGGGTCCCATCTTCTCTCATTTCTCAGGTAATGGGGTTGACTAGATCCTAGAGGGATTCTTGGCATAACACCTACACAGATGCTAGGTACACTTAGTTACACCTAGTTAGAGAGGCATTGCAGGAGTACACTTTTTATCATGTATTTTATGTACTTGCATGTAATCATGATTATTGCAAAATGGTAGAACTGTACCATCCTTTTACTTTCATAGTACTTCTAATCATTCATATATCTATGCTATTGTCTAATGGTTGTTGCAGCTCAAATATTCTACACTAGTATAACAACTGTTCAATTAATTCTTATTGACAAAATGCCCAGTATGTTTATTCTGTGTATCTCTGAGACAGACAAAGTGAGCATGAGTGATTGAGCGAAAGGTACTATATTGTTTTCATGATTCTGAGGGATCAGAGTTATCATGTTCCGAGGTTGCCAAGAACTATTCTCTCCCCGATAAGGGGAGATTCTGGTGGCACTGTGAGCTAGCTGATACAGACAGGCAAACATACCCGATGGGGTTGCATGGAATCAATCTGCCACCAATCCCACAGTTTATGTTATCGAAACACACAGATCCTGTATAGGTTATATATGAACTACATTACATGGCGCCCAACATTGGTTGGGTACTAATTTGGCAGTAGAATCTGAGTAGTTCAGCTGTGCTATTCTCAGAGACCCCTACTCACAAAACACCAGAGACGTCTGGAGTGGGTAGGCACAATCTCCGCCACAGCAAAGTAGGCAAAAAATCCTATTTATTGGCTGTTGGTTAATCAAGCTTGAAGGACACGTTGTTCCTAAATTGCGCACAAACACCTTACCTTAGTTCCCTTGGAAAAACTTCTTCTATAAAAAAATGACTGAGACCAGAGATAATGTAGTAGTAGATCCAAACCTCTCAGCCGGAGAAGAAGATGCAGATGCAATACAAATTGCTGTAAATCACAATTGGAGCCCAGAGGGAAAACAGGCAGGGTCGCCCTCCACTCAAAAGTCATAGAAAAAAAAACAAGACCCTGTCCAGGGGCGTCAAAATGAGTCAGTAAGGAAGAAGATCAGTCATAAAGTACTGATAACCACTCCGGCATCCCACAATTAGTGTGGAAGTGCTCTAACTGCTATGCGCCAAAATACAATACAAGAACACTTTTCCTTGACAGGCCAACAACGAGCACCCAGTCGTGTGACCCTACTAGATCTAACACACACCTCCACCTTCAACATGTGGAGTCACATTCTCCTCGAGAAAAAATGTGTGAAGACCAAGTGACACCTCACGGAAACACCACCAACGGGGTAACTGGTATACAATTTCCAGACAGGCCCCTGTCTCATCATCGGTCGTCACTTGGTCCTCAAAGAAAAAGAGGGAAAGAGTGTCCAAACACAAACAACACAAATATGTGAAAAATTGTGAGAAGCAGAGACAGTCTGCTAGTGACAAACATAAAACATAAAGAAGTGCATAAAACACACAGCAACAACTTCCCTTAATCAACTTTATTCATAGGGACGGTTTTTTGGTGCTGTGTCAATAAAAAGGCTGGTAGCTACTCATGCATACCATTACCTAGTGCCAGTGCCGACATGTTTCACTGCCTTATTCTGTTGGGCAGTTTCATCAGGGATGCACACTATGCTGCCACTTAACTTTGGACACTTGCTCTTTGTTTGCTGTCAAGGAAAAACAAGGTCGAAGGAATAATTAAAATCATGTAAACCCATAGAACAAAATAGAAGTACTGTCCTTCATAGGTGTGTAAACATATTTACCCTTAGGCCACCTAGTTAGCCATACCAGTAGCCTAAGGGATGGACAAGATGTGTGGAAATCCGGACGTGAGATCCTACAATCACTCCAGCCTGTAGCTGTATGCTGGGGCAAACAAAAACACAATATGAGATGAGCTCAAGATCATTCATGCAGCTATACTGATGGCTGAAATCAAATAGCCAGGCACGGTCTGCACCGCACCGCGTGTTAAACCATGCAGGTGCAATGACTCTAGTTGTAATCGGTGACATCAAGTCATGCACCCCCTCCGAGCCACAATCAACATTGCAGCGACCTGCACAGTGCAGGATAACATTCTGCAGAGTCGATACCACCAGAGCCACCCCGGAATGCTAGTATGTGCGCTTTTTTTATATATGGCACGCGGACATCTCGTCAGGCACCTAAAACACACTTATACGCAGGAGTGGGTGGTAGCCCAGGCTCCAGCATTAAACAAAAACCATGCTGGATGGGATGAGGATTCAACTCACCACATAATTCCTTAAAACAATATTCCAACTGCACAGAAGCAGAATCCAATAAAGCACGAAGCTAAAAAACAGTTCAGGGAGATCTTACATAAACTTGAATACCAACGGGTGATCGGAAATTGCACCTCATCGATGAATGATCCTTTGTTTCCGGGATTGAAACCAGACAATTCATATAGTCTAGTTTTAGATTATAGACATCTGAACACTTGCACTAAGACATTTGCAGTTCAGAATGCACACAGTGCCGCATTAATGAATAACATTGTGCAGGAAAAATATAAAACAACACTTGAAATCTCAAATCGATTTTTTTTGCCAAAATATAGTGCCTCCAAGCAGGTATCTAACAGCATTCTCAGTGCTAGGGTACCAGAGGCAATTTTGTCGACTCCCCAAGGGTATAAGAACAGCCTGGGGTTGTTTTCAGCCAGAGTAACTGACTCAGATTTGGATGAAGAGGCATAGTCCTATGTGGATGATATTTATCTAAAGGACGATGACCTAGAGGAGCACTTGAATAGAGTGAATACCATAGTTTTGGGGTTTGCATCTGAGGGCTACAAATTCAACTTTAAAAAATCAAAAATTGCCCACCTCAGTGTCCTGTTTTTAGGATAGGAGATTTCAAGTGAAGGGAAAAGCCTGGCAGCCAATTTTTTAGAAAAATGCTCTCTGCTCCAACCTCCCAAATCATAAAAAAAATTTACAATCAATCCTGGGTTTCTTACATTTTGGTAGAACATACATTTTGGATTACACAGAAAGAGTAAAACCTTGCTACGATTTAATAAAACCTGATTTTTCAGTAAGACAATGGACACAGGAATACACAGATACACTTTGTTCCTTACAAGCTGACATGATAGCTTCCAAACACTTACAGACATGCGTAAACGTTTGCAATTTGGTGATCCGTATAGTTGCGGGTCAATATGGGTGCACCTATCTGATATATAATGAAGGTGAAACACTACCAATTGCATACAAATCACATTTGTACACAAACGCTGAGATGCTCTTCGCATCTATAGAAAAGATCCTGACAGCAGTACAGACTGCTGTAGTAAGAGAAAGAGCACTGGCTCAGGAGAAACGAATAATAGTAGAGACTCCGGTTCCAGTCTTTAGAGGCTGCGACAAAAGCAAGCATACCTAACGCTAAAGCCTAATATCCGAGGGGGTACAATGGGCTAATTCTCTCACTACAAAAGAGGTAGAATATAGCTCCAACCCAAATTAAAAAGACACAAGCATTCTTGCAATAAGAACAAGAATATACTCTGCCAAAACTCAGCGCTTGGACGCCCTCGGACAGCAGCCGCGCTATATAAATTATCTTTTCATTTCATTTCATTTAATTTAATTCATTCATTTCATTTCATTCAAAAGAAATAATGCCTGTAGATCAGTATGAATATATAATCTACACTGACGGATCTGGTCAACCGGCCATAGGAAGTAAGCAACTATATAGCACGGCATGTACAATCGTTAAAGTTTACATGCGTGATGGAAAGTTCATCCAAGTTGCACGAAAACGCCATCTTTGGGAGACTGCACGGCACAGTGAGCAGAGTTAAAAGCCTTGATACTTGCATTGGTAAATACCGATCGAGAATTTCCCACACTAATTGTTTGTACGATTAGTCATATAATGAATACTTGCAACACTGGGCTAAAAACGTATTCAAAGATCCAAAAGGTGGCAAAATTAAGCATAAAATGTTATGGGAACAGGTAGTGGAGTTGAAATACGAACTACTAAGGGCTCATGTGATACATACACTCAGTCATCAGCGCATTGGCATTCACGTTGAAGGGAATTCATTGGCTGATGAATCCGCGAAGGGAGCTGTACGCACTGCTTCTGTAGCTGCAATCACTCGTTCTAAAAAGAATACATGGTGAGATTATGGTGGCTGTCATTGCTTCACGCAAAAAACAGCAAAGTAGTAGAAAAAAGATTTCCACTCAAGTACTCCTACAAGTTAGATGCCAATAGCATTCCATTTGCTCAGATGGATCGCAAGCTAGGTTTAAATCCCATGAAGGGAAAGGTTTTGCACATGCAGGAGTTACGGCAACTGTTTCTTTATTAATACAACGCTATTGGTGGCCTTGATTAACAAAGCAAACTAAAGACTATGGGGCCCATTAGGATGGCGGGTGGATTGCCCCTGCCGGGCTGGCGGTAGCTACCACGGACCCCGCCCGCCATCCTCAACAGAATGACCCCCCGCCACATTAGGATGGCTGGGGGGTCCACGGCGGACGGAAAGTCCGTGCACCGCTTTTCCGCCGGTCGCGAAGTCAAGCGGTGGAAAAAGTGCTTGTCTATGGTGGCGGTGTCTGCGAGACACCGCCAACCATATTAGGATGTATGCGGTCAGATGCTTCTCCACGGCGGCGCAAAAGTGACGTGTAGGCGCAAAAGTGACGTATTGATGGAGTGTGTCACAAAAGTGACGCAATCCAGCAATGTTTCCTTTCACATGGGGCAAGCCCCATGTGAAAGGGCCTGTGTCAGTCTTAAGCCTGCTGTGAGGCAGGCATAAGATATTGATGCATTTTTGTCTATAATCTTATAGATTTCACTGCGTCACTTCTATGACCCTTTCTTGCGTTGGAACGCCTCCCCTGCATACATTATACCTGGCGCAGGTATAATGTGGCGCAGGGGTTTGTAAATATGGTGCAACAAGGCACATTTTTTACGCTGCTGGTGCGTCACAAAAAGTGATGCACCGGTGGCGTAAAAGTGATGCACAGCCTCATAAATGAGGCCCCTGGTCTTTGGTATAGCGTCTAGGGCAGTGTTTCCCAAACGTTTTAGAACCACTACCCAATTTTCAGAACAACAATGTTTTGCGACACTGGAATGGACATGAGGCGGCGGTATTTTTTAATCCAACTAAAGAATTGTGTGGTAGAGCATTGTCATTTACAGACAGCCCATTTTCCATAGAAATGGCCACTAATATTTTACAGATATACAGTTTCACTGATAAAACTACACTGTACACGACAGATAATGTGAGACAATCGGGTTTCAGTTAATATTCATCATTTGTGCATCACCAAGTAAAGTGTCTAGATTTGTTTTGATGATATTAAAATCTTGTTTTCCATTACATCAGAATTACAAGTAATTGCCTCATTTTTGATTTTCTAACTGCTAATGCATTCAGTTCATGTACAGGTATATTTACATTTTGTTATGTGCTGACAAAAATGACATCCTACTGCCTCTCCTTTAATACTTCCACACATGCCAAGAGTTTGAATTTGCAATCAGGGAGATTCTGAAACAAAAAACGGGGAATTTATTTTCCCTGTTGACCTGCATTGAAGCAGAGGCAAGTTTAGATGGGAGACCACATAAATAAAACCTTTATAGACTGGCACAATCAGGAGTCTCCCACCTGAATAAGGTCTGTTGGCATGTATGCAATTTCTGTACTCCAGTAAGAGTGTTAAATAATTCACTTAAAAAAATACAAATCCTCTCACAGCTGTCAGATAAAGAAAAGTAAACACCAGCCTCCAAGTTAACATAAGCAGCATTTTGCCAGAAAACATGGCATGACATTTGATCAAGTATAACAAAATAAACACAGAGTTGAAAGGCATCTTTATTTATTGCTTAGACCTTCCTAACCAATCTAAATTCAGCTTGCAACTCAAGCTGGTCTATGGTCAAGCTTGGCAGTGAAGGTGTCTTCATATTTAGCATGACTTCACCCTTGTGGTAGTAATGGTGACAGGAACACAAACAGCTGCACATTAGGTTTAGTGTGATTATGGTAGGTTTTCAGAATACAATGCAGTCTATTTTCATCTCTCCTCCGGTCTTCAATAACAGCTATCTGTTCCATAGTCGTTTGAGTTTGATCCCAATTCATGATAGGAGGACTAATATTCCTGTCACTGGTTAAATAACTGGTATGCCCTGTTTCCGGCTCAGATTCCCATCTTATATTCACAGAATGTGCGTCTTGGGTAAAACCAACCTGCTACTCAGGATCGGTGAAGGCTATGAGGTTTTGGAGGAACAAATGGCATTGAAGAGCATCATGCTGAAGCTTCAATTGCGCTAAGCCTCCTAGAAACGAGCATCCTGTAATCATCTCAAAATCCAGGTTTCATGGTAATGGTAAAAATTCCATGATACTACAGTGTTTAATGGATTTCCATCAAACAATCCCGCAACTTGTTAAAAAATAACCAGTGGTGGGGGGTAGTCCTCCTCGCTCAGAGCTTAACCCTCAATACACCTCCATTGTTCAGGTGTAGCTGAGTTCTTGACATTGCCTGCATTTATTCAAAGGTGATGCTTCCTTTTAGCACACAAGTGATATGTCTCAAATTGTCCTTAACCAGGCAGGTAAGCACAAAAGATTCCCAGCTATAATGCTACTAGCTACAATTGCATGAGGAGAGAAGGAAGGAAAACGAGATGCATTTTAAAAAAAGAAAAATTAAACTTTTCAGTTTCATTTTTTTAAGGGCGGGCAGTGGTTCCTGGGACCACTGCCTGCTCTTAAAGATATTTTATCAAATACCCACAAAGGCTAAGATGTCCCCTTCCCGTTTGCGAATGCTTTACCACCTATTTGAAGTAGGTGGTAAACTGCAAGTGTTTTGTGGCTGCAAATGCAGTCACAAAACAATAGTACATGGCATGGTGGCTCGCTATTAGAAAGGGACACCCCTTCCTAATAGAGGGAGTCACAAATGCTATTTTGCGAGTCAGTGACTCGCAAAATAGCATTTGTACATGATATTACCATTTTTTGCAGTCGTGAGTGAGAGGATCTCCCGTTTGCGGCCCCAAAAAACGGTCATACATCTGGCCCAAAATGTTTTCACTAAACTTCTTTATGAGAATGTGAACACTATGGATGCAAGAGATTGTTATGTATGCATGCATTTACCGATGTCTGTCTCGGAAGGGGTGACTTATCACCACTTACATTTAACATATGGTTTCTCGTGTAGTGTACTAACAAGTTTGTTTTATGGTAAAGAGGTTTTCCAATATTATTACTCTAAATTTGATTGAGTGTTTTTAGAAGTTCCTATTAGAAAGACAATGAATATAGTTTATAGTGCAAGAAATGCAGAATATTTGGGAGATTTTGTTCATACTACTAAAACAGTAGATATAGTATATGCTCATTGAAACAATTTTACTTGTAAACTGCATAGTGTAGAAAAGGAATTTATGAACACAGTTGAAGATAGACAAAGAGATTTTAAGCCAAGGGCTGCAGAGCAGAAAAGTAAAGAACCACAATAGGCACATAAAGAAGGTAATTACAAAAAAATTGAGGCTTGTGCTGCATAGACTCTGGATTGGCCTCATAGAGGAAAGCGTTGCTAACTAAGGCAGAAAACAGAATATAATAATCATTTAATTGGTTCTAGGGAATGTGAGCATACCTTCCTAATTACTGGGAGGTTGGGGAATAAGGGGTGGTACTGATCCAGTTTACCCAGGGGGTTTATTTTGTGTGTGGTAAAAATGACTATTATAGGTTGCCACCACATTGGTATGGGTGGTGCTATATGGGCATAGTTTTCCCACAAATTTATCATGTTGGTGATAAATATGGAACCAATGAAAGAAAAATAACACAAAGTAAAAGGGGTTTGAGTGCTTCAAAAATTGTGGGAGATATATTTGGAGCATTGATACCTTCAGTGGGAGTAATTATAAATTCACAGAAAATTAGAAAATTGTCTACAGTGATTGATCGTTTATCAACAGACACTGCTGGTGGATTTTTGATGGTTGGTACTGAAAAGGTTGCTATGAGAACAATGGTTTTGCAAAATAGACTTGCTTTAGACGTATTATTGGCAAAAGAAAGCAGAGTCTGTAATATGTTGAAAATTCAACAATGTTGCACATTCCTGATAAGAGCAGAGATCTCGAAGGATATATCTGTAACATTACTCATTTACATAATGATTTAGCAGAACTGAAGGTTGATGTTGCTTGGGAGAAACTTGGTAAGGGTTTCTTTTCCATAGGTAATTAGTTTTCAACATTTGCTAACAGCTTATTAGGGAGGATACTAACACCAATAGCTGCTGTTGCTACTGGCATGCTAATGATAATTCTACTTTATAAGTATTGCAAGAGTAAAAGTCAAGATGTGAAATGAAGAGCAAAAAAAAGGAAAAGAGAGGAAATTAAAATGGCGGACCGAAAGGGGGTGTATTATGATGCCTGGAAAGATATGGAGAGTGTTAGATTAAAAGAAATGAGAAAAATGAACACTGCATTTTGAAAATTGTTATCAAATGGTAATCTGATATGGGTTAATTAAATGGTTTAAGATACCATTTGATAGGGGATTGATGGAGCATGATTTTTGCAAATAAATCTGCGCAATAAAATCCACCTGTGTATATTTTTAATAAAAAATGAATGTTTGAAAAACAGAACACTAAACATGCGTTACTAAAATGTTCAACACAAAATGTGTAGTTAGACTCGACAGATGACTTCTCATAGCTGAAAAATAAATAACATGAAATGGATCGTATTAGATCACAAAGTATTAATTAAGAAAGTGAGGATGATTGCGAGATTAATGATTAATGAAATTATCCTGTTTGTCTAATTGAATGGTATTATTTCTCCTGAACTGTATAAACGTGCTTTATTCACAGAAGTAATGTTTCATTCTTCGTGAAAGTATAATAAGCTTTAAAAATAATACTCTCTTGTGCTGAAATAAAGTAGGCCTTAGAAATGCTAGGGGATGTGCTACCATGCTCCTGTCCTTGTAATGTTCCAAATGCTTCCTTAGAATGTAGATATTAGTTTATTTCTAAATAAACATTATAAGTTCTTTCCTTTCTAAGCAAGGGATGTAGTAAACTCAAACAAAACTGTTTCAACATATTAAAACAAATGTAGCTGTAGTTCTTCCTTTTCCTCTCTAGGAAGTTTTACAATTCTTAGACAAAGCATGCTTAGAGAAAATTTGTAAAGTCAATGTCGGGAGATTGTCTTCCTATAGTTATTGTACAATGGAGAGGCTTGTAAAGAGTTGTAAAAGAAACATGTTATCAGAGATAAAGAAAGACTGTACTATAAATCGACTGTGGGAAAATGTTTGGCCGATCGTTCACAAGAATGGTGACTTGACCCTGTGTTGTGGGGTGCTGTTTGCTGTGCTGATTTCTGATCACTCTGACTGGTGTATCCTGCGAAATCCTAAGTGACTTTCCTAAAGAGTTTGCACATCATTGGCTGGTGATGCTGCTCGTGCTATACCCTAACTGCCGTGGGGATAGGCTTACTGACTAATTGCACGCTGTGCATTGGTATTTCCATTTCAGAAGGTTTGTAATAGAACTATCTATGCAGATGTTATCTTTCTCTCTCTCTCCTCTATACCTGATGTTTGAGGATTTGAGCATTTTGGAGTGTTATGCTTGTTGTGGAATTAACCTGTAACTTTAAGAACTAAGCAATGACATTTTTTACTCTGTAATTGTGATTGCCCATTCATATTTTGAATAACAAAGAGAAATATTTAGAAAAGAAATAGGGTTTATCTTTATTCATGAGTTATGAGTTATTTGACATATTACTTTGGTTCATTGATGAATAGCTTACTCTTTCATTACAGGTCTTCGTGAGAGAGTAGCTCTCCGACTTTCACTATTTAGTCCTTTTAGCTCTACCCAAGATCCATCAGAGGACCTTTGATAATTCTAACTGAATAATAATGACTTATGGGTCTGTCATTAGAGTTACAGTTCCGTTAGTATTATAGTATTTGGTGTGGGACATAAGATGATAAAATTCCCCACCGTTTCTGCTGCATCACTGCCTTTCTGCAACTAGGAGAGATGGCGAGCTGTAGCTGTACTTTATACCTCCGACCATAGAGCGTATCCAAGTGCATAGTGCTTTGTACTGTCAATTAACTGAAACCTGTATCATAGGAAGTCGAGCAATGCTGATTGAATGACTAAGAGGCACCCAAATTTATTTTGCTAATACAATACAATAAACACAATACACAATCCAAAAAATAGTGTTGTCTCAAATTTGAGCCATGTTAAAGGCGTCAACGGCTTTTCAACCCGGAATTTCTTTAAGGGTCATCATCGGGACAGAAAAAACTCCAAGAATGGTAGCGGCCACTTGATAAATTATCTTCACAATCTTCCTGGATGTGGTAGCACTATTGCACCAAATAAGTTCCAACTGGGACACCTGGCAATATATGGGAGTCCCGTTTAATGATGAACCTCCAAACAGTGCTACAGAAAATTCATTGGCTGATGTCGTGTGGGACCCGATATTCAAATTTAATCGAAGCCACCCGGGACACATTCAATAAATAAATAAATTCAAAGACCAGAGCACTCGAACCGTGTCGTCCTCATCACCAGCCGACACCGTTTCTGCTGCATCACTGCCTTTCTGCAACTAGGAGAGATGGCGAGCTGTGGCAGTACTTCATACCTCCAACCAAAGAGTGTATCCAAGTGCATAGTGCTTTGTACTGTTAATTAACTGAAACCTGTATCATAGGAAGTCGAGCAATGCTGATTGAATGATTAAGAGGCACCTGAATTTATTTTGCTAAGTAGACTTTTATCTAGATCTCAATTGACCAAATTAAACTCTTAGAGGCAAAGGGCACCCCATGCCTCTCATCCATCGCAAGTTCACAAGCATGTACATACCTTGGTTTTCTATGTGCTATGAAGCCTGCATTGGTTTATAAGGCAGGCCGGAGGCATGTGCTGCACTCTGTGTACGTGTGAGCTTGGTTGGGCTCACAGGTACAATATATAGGGGCATAGTAACAAAGAAATATTCAAGTATGTAAATGCATACTCTTGTAGTACAATTTGAAGTACTCACATGCTTTTTGTCCTATCCCCAAATCATCTAAAATGTCATTTAAATGGGTAGAATTTAATGGAATATTCAATGACAATTAGTGTAATACTTCTTTTTACTAGTAGGGTGTTGGGCGTTTTGGAGCCAATCCAGAAACGCATATATGAACATGGAAAAGAGCACTACAGGAGAGCACCTTTACTTATTCCAAAATCAGTTTGTGAATAGGTCCCACAGTTTTGCCCTGGCTACTTACTGGTAATCTTCATTACTCCGAGTCCTGGTCTTCCTGGATGCAGTCCTGAGTCCCACCCTCCCAACAGGGCATGGTGGTTGACTCCTGTTTTCTTGTGTCTTTTGGCGTGGTATGTTACAGGAAGTGCTTTGTTTGTTCCTCCCTTTTGTGATGGTTCATGAGTAATGGGGGCCATCTTGGGGGAACTTTATGAGTTTCAGCTAGGGAATTTATCCTGCCACAAAGGAAATAAATCATGCGTGAGGACTGCATCCAGGAAGACGGATGAGGAGGTAATGCCTTTTCCAGTCTATGTGCAGGAAGGGTGGATGAGAAAAATACCCCTTTGCTGCACTACGAGTGCCCCGGAATTCCCAAGGTGGCAGGTTACATGGTTACAGACTCCAACTCCCTGGAGTTACCACTGACATTATAGAAGTTGAAATATCTGGTGGAAATTATCTTGCAGAACAAGCAAATGTAGGGGGTATTGGATAGGGAATTACTGATTCGCCTGGTTTTTCCGCATTCCCCAGGGAATTGTGATAGTTAAGCCCAAAATCCTGGCTATTTCAACAACCTTAGAAGCATGAATTAAACAGTATCATTAACTACTGTGCAACAGAATTAAAATCCCAGCATCTGAAGACCTCGGAATTAGGCCCAGTGTGTTTTGCTTCCCACACCATCCTTGGTCACAGATTTGCTGAGCCACTGCAGCACATGCCGCACTCTGCCCCCCCCCTTCCCCACCACCATTAATCAAGTACAGTGCTTAATTTGAGCTGGTGATCTCCGGTTTTAAGGCCTTTAGTTTTCGACACAGACACTTACGATAGTCTGCCACAGGGTGGCATTGTTTGTCTAATATAGAGATGAGCAAAGTAACAGTTGTCAATTACTTTTCATGAGACAAATAGCTGTTGCCCAAGCCTTTCTTATAGCTTTGAGGGCTTGGTTAGTCTGAATTGTCACAGTGTAGCTGTGTTGATACAGTAATTGGCAGCGTTGGAAAGGACAATGGGTGGTGCAAGCTGCAGTGGTGCCCTGACGAGAGTCCTGGCACTTATTTTCTGACAAATTAAGCACTGAAAGAAGTGTATCTGGGACACAAAGCTAGCTAGGAGAACAATACATTTTCAGGTATATGGTTTTAAACTGCAAAGCTAAATGTGCATGCACTGGAAACATGCAATTGTATAAGATCTATCATAATAATTGCTTGGTTTGACTTGGATTGCAGGACAAGGGAATGATGCCTTCTTGGATTTATTTTACAAGTGAAGTTTTTAATTTGAAACTCGACAGCAAGATGTGCCTCATATCTTTTGTTCTTAGCCTGTCGTTCAAATGGGACATAGCATACATATAAATAATTGCAATGGTATTTATTTTGTCAACTAAACATATATATTGTTGAACCTATAAATAAACAGTTTTCCGTGTCCTCATATTAACCTTTATTTATAGTGGGACACTAGTTCACCTTGAACTTGAGTTAAGTGAGAGATGATCACCAACACTGATTAGAACAAAACAGAGGTGGAGGAAAGTTACCACCTTTCAGTCATTACCACGAGGACTACCAGATGCGTTTGGCTTGTGATTAAGCAAGGGCCCGAGGCAAGAAATCACAAGATCAGATGTGATTAAAATGAGAAGCTAAGATTAGATCTTCGACCTTCTGGTTTCAATGTCAACAACTAAACTACAACGAGATTTGATTTCCAAGTAGTGTCCATGTTGCATGTACCATTCTATTATGTCATCCCACTTCCAGATGTAACATCACATCCTGTGATATTCTCACCTGCCCGGTGTTTGTTGAAATCATTTTAGCCCGCCCCCTACCTATTAAGGTTGTACACCCCTGGTCCACTTAAATTCACGTTGTATTACCTGATCTGTATTCTATTCTTACTGCTTAATTTTTACTATATTTTGTTTATTATTTGATTTGTTTCCAGTATGGTATGCTAATGTTTATATTCTGTATTTGGACACAGTGTCATAATGCAAAGGAGATTTCCTCCACTTTTTAATATCATTTTGAATAAACGTAAAATAATCAGCAACAATTAATAATGTTAACCTAGATATTTAGCTAAAGTACTCCTGGTAAGGTAATGAATGCCTAAAAAAAAGGCTTTCTGCGTTCTAAAGCTATTGCTAACTATAAACACACAAATCAGACATCATTTCCTGTGTGGGTATTACGACTGGAAAACTATTTAAAAATTGACCTGAAAATAGTCACCCACCTCACTAAAGCTCGTATAATACTGATTTCGGAATGTCTCACCCAAAAAACAGCTCCACACCTCCAAAAACATACATTTGTCACGATACGTGGAAAGGTAGAGTGTTATAAATGTTGCAGCAGCCCTGAAGGGGCATACAGACTCCTACATGACTGTGAAGTATCCCCTTAGCTACCACCAGCAGCCTCATCACCAACTCGCTGTTTGCGCTCCTCAGCACATTAAGCAGGTGTGGCTCCTCCATGTGGGTGGAGGAGTGTCGCCCCACTGCTTTCTCGCATTGCGCACTCACCCTTTTCTCCATGTAGGCTGCATGCAGCCTACATGGAGAAAATGGCCTCACCATAGGCGCCTGGCTGGTCGCCGTCCCCACCAATCACAATTCTGCCAATGCAGCGTTGTGATTGACTTAGGGGAGGGGAGGGAGGCTGCCTTCTTCCGCTTCCTGCGAGGCAGGAAAGCAGGAGCAGGCCCAGCAGTGAACACGCGAAACCCAGGAAAGGTACCTTTTATATATTTTTTTTAACAATTTAAACCCCCCCTTCCCTCGCGACTCCCCCCACCCGCGACCGCCCACCCACCCGTGAACCATCAGGGCCGCAACTGACTTTAAGCCTAATGGAAAGAGAAAGATTCTACAGTGGCTCTAGCACACTAGACACAGTAGGAATATTTAATTCTTCTATAATGAGGACAGTCTTTCTACTATATCTATCCTGAGAGGAAGAAGGAGGAAGCCATTAAAAAAAATGCTCATTAGCATTGTTAACTTGCCTATCTGCAAGCATTTTAGTTATTCACTTGACAGCCCAGAAGTAAAGGCAACATTTTGAAATGCAGAAAACTGTCTGCCCTACACTATATAATCTTGATAGAAAGTCCGTGTTTAGTCATTCAGAAGATAGCCGTCTGTTATGTCTATCACGCTGAAAACCAATGTTTTCCAAGTTTTTTAATTCCGTGCTCTCTCAGGTAAAATAATTTCATATTGGTTTTTCCTCCAAAATGACAAATCTATTTTCTCACATGTATTCTATAAAATGTTAAATACTGCAAACACTTTAAATGATTTTATGGGGCTTGAGGGCATGCACTCTTACAAATATAGACAAAGGTGATTTGCGATAGTGTTTTTCAGTTGCTTACACTAAATGTATGCAGTGTAACGCATATCAAGCAGGCTACACATTACAAGTGAGAATGCAGGCCAGAGAGCTTTGTTAAAAAGGAATATTCTCTTCACTTTTTTTTACCAATATATCACTTATGTGGAACTGAAAATTAGTTCTGTAATTATAAGTGTAAAACTTTAAAGGATGTCAAAAATGTTTGACAAAATGAACTTTTCATTTTTGCATTTTATTTTATTCACATTAGCATACCCAGCTTGCAACTAGCACTATTTAATGTGGCACCTTAGCCAGTCCTTGCTTTTTAGTCAAAATCGCTTTGCATGCTGGAATTTTTCGAAAAATCCTAACAGTGTTTAATATGAAATTATAAAAGTCTCTAATGCAATGCCAGCTTGGTATAAGTTCCAGGACTGGCTGAAAATATGTCACAATAAATCGGACCACTTGGCAGCTCTAAACACATTTAGCAATTTGAAGATTGCAGTTATGTACACTTATCCACTCCACTGTTTTCTTTCATTAGATCACAGTGCTATTTTTCAGCTTGAGGTATGTCTGTGCTCCACAGGGGCATTCTAAATGCTCCACTTGTCAAGAACCCGGCGCCCCCTGGTATCCATTCACATTCCCCCAGGGGTCCCACTGCACAGTTTGAAGACCACTGCAATAAATAAAATTGAGGAAATACTTTCTGCACGACAAAATTTCTATAATGTCTTTAGCGTGACACATAATAAAAGTTTGTCTTTTTCTTTACATAAATGTCATGTTGATCAAAGACATGTGTGGCAAAGTCAAAGTATTTTTATTTGCATGATTAATTAAAATCAGTGCAATTTGTACAGCCAATAGTTGCGATTAAAAAAAAGGGAAACACTGTAAGGATATAAAAGAAGGGGGTGATAATTTTGGCGATTAAAGTTCATTCTTGGGATAATACATTTTGGATTCCTAACATGGCACTTTTAGAGAGTCTTGACATTTTAGCTTAAAGCACTTTGCCTGCTGGGTTGCATAAGTGCATGTTGGTAACGTTAACAACTAAAGGACAAGGTTCAAAAATCAAAGTGCGGTTCGCTAAAGAGCCAGTAGTGACTTATGATATCACACAAAATAGGAGGCCACCTGGCACTTATGTACTTAGTAGGGTGTCCTTTTAAAACAAACTCCCATTAGTAACAGCAAATGCTGTAGCTTGTGAGGAAGTGCCAGTGAAAGATGGAGAAAAAGTGAGTGAAAGAGAAGAAAAAGTTAGAGCACGAGAATAAGAGAAACAGAAGGAAGGGGATAGATGGGAAAAAAGCCATAGTGAGAGATTTTTCATAAATCTAGGTTCCCGATTCTCCATATATCTGTACGCAATACTAGATATAAACATTTGTCAAGTTTTTTTAATACGAAAAATCTCTGATGCAATGCTCAACAGAGAAAGAGTGCTGTGTTTTGAGAGCAGATAAGCAGCGAAAGGGCTGGGATTTAATTGAGACATGTCTAGATCTTTTCTGAGTCTGTGTAATCCTAGGCATCACATTCGGTTACATATAAGGACTAATTAGGCTTATTTTATTGAAGAGAGTTTTTAGGTGATTTTTACTGTGCTAATATGATCTAGCTTAGAAGCATTTTTTATTTATTTCAGTCTGCGTGGGTTAGTGTATCAGTGGTAAGTTAGGTCAGTGTGTTTCTTTCACTGCAACCATCTGCTATGGCGGTTTTTGGCTCCGCCTTTTTGAGTGTGAGCGGAAGAGAGGAGGAGGGCGTGTGTGGTTAGGGGTCTAATGTTAGACCCTGCTAATGGATTTAAATGTGAGTGCTGCCCAGCTGTGAAGCTGGTGCACCAACTGTGCACCAACAGTGCGCCGATGGCATGACAAAGGCAAGTCCATCTGAGCCGGTCCATGCATCAGGATACTTGCCCTTTTCGCTAGAGGTAAGAGACCTTTGGTCAGCTTCTCTCGAGATATGTTCCTTTCCCTTGGTGCCTAAAGGTGTGCATTACCTTAACTGTTGTAAAAAAAGTACCCAGAGCAACATTTGGTACCTTCCCCTGTGTTAGTTGTAAATGGAGCTATCCGTTTTCTCAAGAGATGGCATCCATGATTCACGGGTTAAGTAAGAAGGGAGCGGATATGATCCTCTACACACCTGAGGGAAAGCGAAGGGGCCAATTGAGCCAGAGACTACTGATGTGACTGTCTCATCAGCTGTATTTACATTATTGCTAGATATTTTCCCAAACATTGTACAGAAATCTGTGACCCCATCCATAGCTCAAACAACGATTTAGTTTTTATTACTTGAAACCTAGCTTAATAGCCATGCGATGATTGAGCAGGCCCTGTCAGTACCATCCAGTTATAAGATTACGATGAGTAATCAGGAAGGTAGGCAGGGGTGTGGTTTTGCAATCATCTTCTGAGATACTTATGAGAGCACAGAAGTAAAGATGCCTCCAATAGGTGTGATGGAGCAAGGACTCGTGAAAAAGAGACTTGCATGAAAACAATCTTCTCATGTAACTTCTAACCCTGTATTAAACCTGTATTGTGGAAATAATATATGCACTTAAACAAAAAGAGAGTAAGGGAAGCTTATTCACACAAGGGTGTGAATGGAGAATACTCCTGGTCCCCTGGACTAGTATTAGTAGACAAAAGAGGAGTACCACCTCAAGGGATTACTCGAAAGGTGATCTGAATGAGGACAGATGATGAAGTTGGACAAAGGGAGACGGAAGTCTTCCTTAGGTTATAATAAACCCCTCACTCACCACCTAGTGGTGACATGCTTCATCATCGGGGCCACCCCGAAGGCCGAGTGCCAACAGGGTGTGCTGCAACACCTGGAATACAGTGGAGCGGGTTCTTGTGAGTGGTGCAGAAAAAATGTTAAAAAATGTCCTGGTATATCTATGACAAATGGATTTTATTTTAAGATTACTGGACATTAAATAAAAACGTGTTGCGATACAATTACAGTGAGTTATGACTGTGTGTATCAGTATGTGCAAGGTCTACATGTTTCAACCCATACATAGCAATTAGCCGGGTTTTCTTCAGGACCAAGAGGAAAATGGGGGGTCAGAGTACACTAACAACCTGCCAGCCCTAGATTCCTGAGCCTTAACTACAACAATCTGTAGTAGGCTGATGCTTCAAGACCCTAAAATAGGGTATGAAGAAAAGACCTGTGGAGAGAAAAGGATAATTAAAACGAGATCGCTACAAGCCTGTAACGTCGTTCAGTGCTCATCACGTGTGTCTCGTGGTTTCCTCACACAGTACTCATTCAGACCTTATCGCGTTGTAATGTGAGCTAATTGGCGGGAATTAATTACCCATGTCAGGAGTGCTCCGGGAAGATAGCACACTAAGTCAAAGAAGCGCAGTGTATGGTGAGTTTTGGCTCATACACCGGAGTCTTTTTTGACACAACACACCTATCAATATTGTGATGTGCTGAGAAGTACATTATGCACAAACTCATCGATTTTAAAGTGTGTGAATCGGCCCTTTTCAAAGGTACACTCAAGTCGGAAAAGCGGCGTGAATTATCAAAAATCAAACAACCTTTCTGGTGTGGTTTTATACACTAAACACAACAAATACGAACAGACACACATAAAAAGACGTACTCCTCACGGGGGGTCTTAAGGCATCACGGGATGGAGGGAGGGTGGCCTCCGGTTTAGAAACATATTCTGGCAAGGAAAGTAAGGCGAGATTTAGGACGCTGCAGTCACGCGTCTGGAAAAGAACTCCATCATGTAGATGCGAGTAAAGGCAAGCGAGTGATGAAAGGGAGCCTCGTTGCCAAGAAATAGAGGTATGACTTACAGTTATCCAGGAGGAAAAAAGCCTGTCACCTATACACCTCTCCGTATGCCCGCAATGGAGGGTGCCGGCAGGCTCGTATACATTGACCCTTCCTGGAGGTGGAGTCGCGTCTGTGCACAGCACGTGACCGACTACGGGAGGCGCGGGGGGACAGTGTGCTGCCTCGGTTGCTAGGCAACTATGCAGTGAGCCGGGGTTCGGTTCCTGCTAAATGAAGTAAAATCCTTGACAAGTTTTTAAATTATATTAAATGCCAGAAGTTAAAAGGATATTCAAGGTGTGATAAGCACCGGCATCTGCACAACACAGTGCCAGCTGCAGGAGGTGGGAAGGGGCATGGTGCTGCCTGTAGCACGGGAATGACTGAGCTGGGGACCGAGGTGCGATCCTTACTCATGGGATTGTGTGAAGGTGCCAATACCAATTGGGATTACAAATGGGAGGTAATGAATTCATAGGGACATTCATAATAGAGAGTTACTGCCAGAAGCGACTCAAGTAGCGGACAGATAAAAAACAGTCAATATATGAATGTGATTGACTTGATTAAGGGTTATAGGCTATAAGACAGTTGCCCAGGGGATATTATCGTTCAGCCCCAGTATGTGGGTAGAAAGTCTATAAACCCATCTTTGTTGACGCCTCAGAGTCTGAGCCTTGTTTTGCAGGGGTCACATAATCAGGGTCGGAGTAAGGGTATGTCTTTACGAAAGAGAACCGTTTCAGGTCTTTCTGGAATTTGGTGACCTTCTGTTGCATTAGATTGTCCTTGTATTCGTTTATTTCCTTGTTAACTTCATCTAGTCTTTTGTTGTATCCATATATGGTTGTTTTGATATGCGCCTCTGTAGCTAGGATTTCAATCTGTATTTTCTCTGATGCGTCAAGCAATGCTTCCAGCCACAGTAGTGGCTCAAGTACAGGGAGCGGCCAACAGAATTCTAGGGGCGGCCGTAGACCTCAAAACCAATGGCCACAGTATAATCAACCTATGTTCCATGGCAACTTTAACCTACCACCTCCCCACTTACCTATGTATGGTTGGCAACCACCATTCCAACCAAACTTCCCACCACAGTCCTACCAACAAAATCAATTCCGGCCTCCTTTTTTATCCAGGGGCGGGCGCGGAAAGGGAAGAAGAAGACAACCGAATCAAGTACACTGGGAGCAACCGGACCCAGTGAGCGATCACACCAGGAACAAGGCAGGGACAAGCAACACGAGAACCTAGTTACCAACCTTTCCAGCAGACCTCTGTCAACCCTAGAAGAGAGTGTACTCAACAAAGGACTAGGTTTCGTCCCCACAGCTCGCCTGGATAAATTCCAACTGCATTGTGAATTGGCAGGTTTCTTTAGAAAGCTTAAATTAAAAGCTTTTTTCGAAAAACAAGGAACTACTGTGGAACCAGAAATCCCTAATGAAAGTGGATTAAGGAACAAATCAAGTTTCATTCCACCCTTCCACACCATCCCAGTAGAACTATTTATCTTCGAACAAGCGGTTTATAATGATGTTGAAAAAATGGAGACTAAATCAACATTCCACAACTTGAGCCATGCAGAGAACTTGGCATTAAAAAATCTCTGATCATGTGACAACATCATAATTAAACCAGCTGATAAGGGTGGTGGGGTAGTAATCATGGACATGGATACATATCGAACAGAATGCACACGTCTTCTCAATGATGACAGGAACTACCAAAGGTTGCCATCCGACCCCTCACAGGACCTGAAGGCAGAAATATTTCAACTTGTGGAAAGTGCTGAGAGCTTAGGAGGTATCTCAAAACAAGAAGCAGATTACCTATGTACGACTGAAGGCAGGATACCCTATTTTTATATCCTGCCAAAAATGCACAAAGGAAAATTGCCACCGCCAGGACGCCCAATCGTCTCAGGTATTGGTTCACTGCTGGAACCATTATCTAGGTTTTGTGATTTTTTCCTAAAAACCATTGTTCAGGGTACCTCGACCTACCTACAGGATGACCAAAAGTCTACTCGGAATGTTACAGGACCTTACTATAAACAATGAAACCATCTTGTTAAGCTTTGACATAGAGAGCTTGTATACAAGCATACCTCAGGACGACACTATCAGAGTCCTCGAAGAGACCCTGAATAACACCGACTGGAATTTCAACACACCCAGAGCCTTCATCCTTGAATGTGCCAGATAGGCATTAAAACGCAATTTCTTTGAGTTTGAAGGTGACCTGTTTTTACAAACAGGCGGTACATCCATGGGCAGCGTCTTTGCGCCGAGCGTAGCGGGTCTCTACGTATTCAACTTTGAACAAAAATTCATTCTGAGCAACCACAATCCCTTCTTTGAGAATCTCAAGTTGTGGAAACGTTACATTGATGACGTTTTGGCAATTTGGCAGGGACCTGTCACACTACTAAATGACTTCATCAATTGGATTAACACCTGTGACTAACATTTAAAGTTCACACATTGCTTTGACAACAAAGAGTTGGTGTTCTTGGATGTCGTTATCACAAAAGAAACTGACCATTTATCAACTCGGACGCACTACAAACCAACGGCGAAGAACAACCTCCTGAGATACGAGAGTTTTCACCCCCGCCCTCTTAGAGAAAACCTCCCTTACGGTCAGTTTTTAAGATTGCGACGCAACTGTAGCAAATTGAGCGAATATAAAGAACAGGCTACAGACCTAAGTAACAAACTGACTATCCGTGGTTATCCAGCCAAAACCATCAGGAAATGCCAGAAGAGGGCTCGGAACCAGCCTAGAGCGGCACTTTTGGAGAAAAATGTGCCCAAGAATAAAGACATACCGTTAACCTGTGTAACCACATATAATACCATCTCCAACCAAGTGACGAAGAGCATAAATAAACATTGGTCGATATTAAACACTGGGAATCTCCATTGGGAGAAACCATTGTTCTCCTTCAAGAGATCACGGAGCCTAAAAGACAGTCTAGTAAACACCAGACCAATCATAAAACAACCCCCAGGAGACCAAACCATCACTCAAGCATGGGGGCTGCCTGACGTCATAGGTCACTATCGCTGTGGAAACTGTAGTGTGTGTCACCTGACATCGGATACCAAGGAGCTCAAGATTGAACCAGGGAAGGTGTGGAAGAAAGAGACACACACCAACTGCAATAGCTGCAACGTTGTTTATTTGATCGAATGCACATGTAAAAAAAGATAAATTGGAATGACCACACGAAAAATTAAAGAACGTATATGTGAGCACCGCAGCACCATTCGCTGCAAGAAAAGCGCAACGAGATTGACCGGTCATTTCATCTCAAACAATCACACTCCTAATGACATGACCTGGACGGTCATCGAACAAGTCACTCCAGGCCCTAATTTACAGAAGCGTCTTTACGAAAAAGAACAAAGATGGGTTTATAGACTTTCTAGCCACATACTGGGGCTGAACGATAATATCCCCTGGGCAACTGTCTTATAGCCTATAACCCTTAATCTAGTCAATCGCATTCATATATTGACTGTTTCCTATCTGTCCGCTACTTGAGTCGCTTCTGGCAGTAACTCTCTATTATGAATGTCCCTATGAATTCATTACCTCCCATTTTTAATCCCAATTGGTATTGGCACCTTCACACAATCCCATGAGTAAGGATCGCACCTCGGTCCCCAGCTCAGTCATTCCCGTGCTACAGGCAGCACCATGCCCCTTCGCACCTCCTGCAGCTGGCACTATGTTGTGCAGATGCCGGTGCTTATCACACCTTGAATATCCTTTTAACTTCTGGCATTTAATATAATTTAAAAACTTGTCAAGGATTTTACTTCATTTAGCAGGAACCGAACCCCGGCTCACTGCGTAGTTGCCTAGCAACCGAGGCAGCACACTGTCCCCCCCACGCCTCCCGTAGTCGGTCACGTGCTGTGCACAGACGCGACTCCGCCTCCAGGAAGGGTCAATGTATACGAGCCTGCCGGCACCCTCCATTGCGGGCATACGGAGAGGTGTATAGGTGACGGGCTTTTTTCCTCCTGGATAACTGTAAGTAATACCTCTATTTCTTGGCAACGAGGCTCCCTTTCATCACTCGTTTGCCTTTACTCGCATCTACATGATGGAGTTCTTTTCCAGACGCGTGACTGCAGCGTCCTAAATCTCACCTTACTTTCCTTGCCAGAATATGTTTCTAAACCGGAGGCCACCCTCCCTCCATCCCGTGATGCCTTAAGACCCCCGTGAGGAGTACGTCTTTTTATGTGTGTCTGTTCGTATTTGTTGTGTTTAGTGTATAAAACCACACCAGAAAGGTTGTTTGATTTTTGATAATTCACGCCGCTTTTCCGACTTGAGTGTACCTTTGAAAAGGGCCGATTCACACACTTTAAAATCGATGAGTTTGTGCATAATGTACTTCTCGGCACATCACAATCTTGATAGGTGTGTTGTGTCAAAAAAGACTCCGGTGTATGAGCCAAAACTCACCATACACTGCACTTCTTTGACTTAGTGTGCTATCTCCCCGGAGCACTCCTGACATGGGGTAATCAATTCCCCCCAATTAGCTCACATTACAGCGCGATAAGGTCTGAATGAGTACTGTGTGAGGAAACCATGAGACACACGTGATGAGCACTGCACGACGTTACAGGCTTGTAGCGATCTCGTTTTAATTATCCTTTTCTCTCCACAGGTCTTTTCTTCATACCCTATTTTAGGGTCTTGAAGCATCAGCCTACTACAGATTTTTGTAGTTAAGGCTCAGGAATCTAGGGCTGGCTGGGTGTTAGTGTACTCTGACCCCCCATTTTCCTCTCGGTCCTGAAGAAAACCCTGCTAATTGCTATGTATGGGTTGAAACATGTAGACCTTGCACATACTGATACACACAGTCATAACTCACTGTAATTGTATCGCAACACGTTTTTATTTAATGTCCAGTAATCTTAAAATAAAATCCATTTGTCATAGATATACCAGGACATTTTGTAACATTTTTTCTGCACCACTCACAAGAACCCGCTCCACTGTATTCCAGGTGTTGCAGCACACCCTGTTGGCACTCCGCCTTCGGGGTGGCCCCGATGATGAAGCATGTCACCACTAGGTGGTGAGTGAGGGGTTTATTATAACCTAAGGAAGACTTCCGTCTCCCTTTGTCCAACTTCATCATCTGTCCTCATTCAGATCACCTTTCAAAAAATCCCTTGAGGTGGTACTTCTTTTTTGTTTAGAAATAATATGCGCTACACAACATTTATGAGAAAAGACGAAGCTTGCCTATGTGTTTTACTAATAATTAACTCAAGTGTAATTCTAAAATGGCAGCTAACTGAAAATCTTTAGTAAGCCTGCATCTACTGCATCTACGTAGTATTATGTATCTTTTGCTTGGAGGGGACTTTCTGCACTTGCACAGTAGATAACAAAATGGCCGCTTGAAACGCACATGCTTGCCCCCTGTTTGCTGAAAAACTAAACCCAGCTATTTTACTAATGCTAATGCAGGGAGAGTAATAATAATTAAATGGGATTAGAGTAGAGATTGGTGGTATACAGTGAAACCATTTATTTTAGATTTTAACATTTGTCTTTTTGACTCTTTCAATAATGCTTATTGTGGGCCTAAAAACGTGAACCACGGTCTATTCCCTCTTGTTCTACCGCAAATGCGTAGTGCAATCAAATTGGAAGATGCAATGTCAAGTTGAACGTCGTCCAAGGTTGGGAAAGGATGTTAGAGTGATGAGAGATGCTGAAAGAATCGAACTGCTGAACCAATTATCTTAAGCAAATAAATTTTAGAAGATGATCGCAGAAGAATCTCGAGGAGGAAGAGAGTGTCAGAGAGAGGTGTTATGCAAGCATCAGTGATAGAGAGGTTGTCTGTTCTGTCCTAATTCCTGTCCTAATTCCTGTCCTGAATCCTTTGTTCACTAGCTCTTTCCTGGGGGACCCTTACCAATCCCTATGCCTGGGAGTTGGTTTTCACACCATTCTAGGTAATTATAATTTTATGTGCATATGTGATTATGTGCTTTTCTCTCTATTCTCTCCTTTTCATGCAGTGTCATTGCAAAGTATACATGAATGCATTTTGATTAATTATTTGAATTTTCCTTCCTGTGAGAAACAGAGTTTGTTCTGTACTGTGTAAGTGGTTAACATGAATTAATTTGAGATAAAACATTAAATTCATCCCGACTCTGTGATCATTTCCAATGTGTAAGTATATTGAAATCTTATGTCATTTCAACATCAACTAATTCAACTAATGGTCCATTGACCAGAGGAAAGAACTCTTTGATCAGTGAAAGATTAGTTAGGGACTAGAGATAACTAATCTAGAGAATTCAATTTTTCAAAAAAACCTTTATTTCGGTTGGATATAACCATAAAAGCACATCATTTACAGAAATTGCATATGAGAGTATTACAATTTGCAAGGTTAGTGTACATTAGAATTCTAGGCCAATTAAAATGTCATCATATTTAAGATTCATCGTCGTGGGGAATCATCTAAAATAATCCTAAAAGTATAAATTAAGAACACCGATTTAAAACAGTAAAATAGCCCATTAGTCTACTCATCGATTGAGCATAGCGCAAAATCATCTCCTCCAAGTAGTCAGTAATACACCGCATGGCATTATTGCTAAGATAATAGATCTCTAGGCTTTTTTAACAGGTTCCTACGGATTGCCCACTTCGAGAAGAGGAACTTTGCAATTGCGATTACATAAAGTGGGTCAGTGTCTGTCTGCAGGATTCTGAACAAGACAAGGTAATTCCTAATGCCCATGTTTTTACAAAGTTGAATAATCCATTTCTGCCTAATTCTCTTGTAAGCCACACAGAAAAGGATAACGTGGACAGTGGTTTCCTCCTCCAATAGACATCCCGGGCAAAGACGGGTAGACCCTCCCGCCCACCTGCCAGTAGTTGCGTGTAGTGGTAAACTTCCATATCTAAATTGCAAATACAACTTTTTCGCTAATGTTGGTTGTATACAATCTAAGGCCTGTTCAAATTCGTAATGTGATTTAAAATCCAGAAACCTGTAACTGAGGCTCGAGGTGTTTACAGGCCAAAATACTTTCATAAGGTTATATTCTCTTATCGCATTTGCCAAGGTTTTCTTAGGAGTGGCTGGACAGAATACCTTAGGATTGTTCCATAGTTTCTCCATACCAATCGCTGTGAAAAGGTGCCTAACGAATAATAACCAGTGAATGTTAACTGCCCCTAATGTTGCCAAAACCGCTCGTAATTCTTCTATGTAGCTGGACAGTTCAGGGGTGCTCCACAACCTCCGCCAATAGAGAAGTGGGCGAGAGGCGATGGCATCCGCAATTGGACAGATATTTAAATCTAGCCTAAGCTGCACTAATGGTGTGCTTCTCGGCAGTGTCAGAATTTGCCTAATGAAGTTATTTTCAGTTAGTGTATGAGCGTTTGAGGAGGTGTGCCCCCATAGTTCTCCACCATACAAGAATGCAGACCTAGCTTGAACTTTAAATATTTCAATTGGCGGGCTTATAGTTTTTAAAACACAATTTGTCTGGATTTTTAAAATTCCCCCCACTGCTTGTGTTAATTTTAGATTAGCCTTTGCCTTTTGTGGGCCCCACCTCATGTTATCGTTCAAGGATAGCCCTAAGTAATCAAAAACAGGAACCCTTTCCAGCGGTCTACCCTCCATCTTAGGATGTGGGCAATTAGTAGTGCTAGCATTAAAGACCATGTATTTAGTCTTATTAATGTTTATCACAAGGTTCCTTTTTTTGCAGAACATAGAAAATTGGTTTAACACCCGCTGCATGCCCATAGATGACTTTGAGAGCAGCAGGGTGTCGTCCGCAAACATAAGTGCGGGGAATCTTCGGGAGGCCAATTTTGGGAAGTCTATATCCTTGGTGGCAAGGAGTTCTTCTATCAGCCCATTAAGGAAGAAGGAAAAGAGGGTGGGGGCGAGAATGCAGCCCTGCCTAACCCCTTTCACAATCGGAAAAGGGGCCGTCAGTTGACCATTCCTGCCAAACCTAACTCTAGCATATGTTCCTTCGTGTAGACATTTAAGTTGGAAGCATAAATATGGTGGAATTCCCATAGCCAGCAATATACCCCATAGCTGGTTTCGGTCCACCATATCAAATGCTGATTTCAGGTCCACTAAGGTCAGGTATAGACTACCCCCTTCCAGAACGACATGCTTCCAGTACAATAGCTGGAGCCTAAATAGCTGATCTATTGTTGACGTTATGGCCCTGAAGCCCGCTTGTAATGGAGTCAAGATGCTATAGTCACTAATCCAGTCCAGTAAACGCTGTAATAAGACCCTCGCGTAAATTTTCTGTGAAACATCGATAGGGCTTATAGGCCTATAATTAGCTGGTTCCTAAGGGGATCCCTTTTCATAGATGGAACAATCTCTGCTCCAACCCACGTAGGGGGAACGGGTAAGCCCTCTAGAAGTGCGTTAAACAATGCTAGAAGGTAAGGTACCCATACCCCCTGTTCATCTCTATAAAGATCGCCAGGGATCCTGTCTAAGCCCGGCGCTTTGTTCGATTGTAGCTTAGTTACAGCTAATTGAGCCTCTCTGATTGTAAAAGGTGGGGTGCTCCACGTAGGATCTAGAGTTAAGAGACTAAATGGAGGTTCACTTGCCTCAATTTGTAAGATTGAATATAAATCTTTAAAATATGTGCGTCATGCTTCCTCTGATATATTTGGGTCGATGGTAGTCTTGCCCTCTGGTTTCCCTGTGTAGACTAGGTTCCAGAAGGTCCTCCCATCCTTCTCAGCAAGGGCAGACTTAATAGCCTGCCAACGTTCATCTTCCCACTCAGATTTGGCATTGGAAATAGTTTTTTTAAATGCTCGCCTTGCTTCAGCAACACATAACCGGTTGCCCTGTTTGAGAGCCGCAAGGAGGGTGCGCTTTGATTCCCTACATCCCCGGGTAAACCGGGGATTTCTATCATCAATGGGTTTACGCCTTATGGACTTCGAATTATGGAAGAAGTCCGCTAATGTTGCGACAAGTTCCTGGTGGATACCACCCAGATCCTCAGCCACACTGCTAGGGTTTTCCTGCAATCTAATTGCCTTTTCAAGGGTGGGGATTATGCTCCTATAAACTTTTGCCATGTTTTCTTTAAATTGTTTGATGGTAGCCCATCTAACGCGCCTCCCACCCTCTGTTATTCTAATATTACTTCTCGGAGAGCTCGAACCTTGTTCTGGATCATTCGTGCAATGATCCAGCGGAATAATCGGGGGATTATGGTCACCTTCCGTTCTCTGGGCAACACTAAAATCGAGGACGTTGTGCCACAACTCTATGCTAATTAAAAGATAGTCAATTACGGATGTGTGGCCCTGTCCTCTGTAGGTTGGTTGGCCAGGATTATCACTTGCGAAGCGACCATTGCAGGCCCTTAGGGAGAACAAATGGGTAAGGGAAATCATTTGCAATACAAGTGGGGACCAACCTTTTACTGGATAAGTATTTGGGGGTAGAACTGACCAAATTTCATCTTCATCAGTAGTGATCTGTGGGAAGCCATTAAGAGGTTCATAGTGGCAGTTAAAATCTCCACCGATCACGAAGAGAAGATCAACCGGCAGTAAGTTCAACAAAGTTATCGGACATTCCACGGCCACAGAAGTTCCAGCATACCGTACTGGTCGGGAATAGATATTAATAAGTGCCAAATTTTGAAGTTTTTTATGGGTCAGTAAGATACAGGTTAGGTCAGGAGAGTTTGTTTCAACTCTTTTTACCTTGAATCCAAGATGGATCCCTACCCAAGCACACAGACCACCAGAGGGTCTGCCTTTTGGGCCCTTATTAGCAGGTTCATGGAATGTAACAAAGCCCATTCTGTGGACGGGGTCTGTTGCCCAGGTCTCCTGAAGAAGGCAAATCCCATGGAGATCAACAAATTCACACTATTCGGGTACATCTAATTTAGCTGCAATACCCGCGATATTCCAAGACAGTACTTTCAGGCCTCCACTCAGGCCTGCTGCCCCTCTGGCCATACTCAGCCCCAGCCCCGTACTCTCAAATCCACTGGCTGGATAACTGTGCAGACCAGGGATACATATAACTTTTGATGATCTATATGTTTTGCTTGGGGTATCTAATGTATCAATTGGTGACACTTGGGAATGGTAGTCAACCTGTAGCACTGTATCCACTGATGATAATCTTCCTCTTACATTCCCTTCTGTCTTCAAGGTTGTTGAAAGCTCTTTCACCACCACAGTCCCTCCGTTCGTCCTAATCCGTTGTTTCTCTATAGTGGGAAATACTTGTATTAAGGGGGACAATAGTGATGGGGGCACTAGTGGTCAGTCCACCAGGTCTAGTACACTATACCTATTGTTTACTGGGAAGCCTAGCTGGTACTTGTTTCCCCCCAATCCCTCACTATAGCTCCTACTCTCATATTGGGTATGGCATCAGTCTCTTTTCCTAAATAGGGTCTAGCCCAGATAGGGGCAGGTGAAGGATAGAAATAACTTAGATCAAAGGATTCAATTGTCGATTTGGAGCTCCTAAAAGAGCTCTTCCAGACGTGCTCAACTGCCCTAGGGTCTTTAAAGTTAATCACAATGCAGTCCCCATCCCTATCTTGGAGTGGGTTGGGTGGGTTTACGACCCACCCAACCCATTCTTCTAACAAACAAGATTTGGCTTTGCACATTAATTGGAAGAGGTGTATTAGTGTTCAGCCAGTGAATTGATTTATTTTTTAATTCTGTGTATGTTTCAACTCTCTTCTCAATCATTTTAGGGACCCCTACTAAAACGATCACATAAGGAGCACTTTCGGGTGGTAAATCAATATATGGTAGACCTGGCTTAGGGTAGTCAGCCTTAGTTTGCTTCGATTGTTCTCTACCTGGGGTTTTCTGCTTTGGTTCTCCTAGCTGTCGTGACTTTCCTGGTATTTCATCATTACATGGTCGGACCGTTATTGAGTGTTGGGGAGGAGCAACTACAGAGCTAGCCATTGGGTCTGATGGAGAGTTATTAGTTTGAGTGGAATTGGTTAATGAGGGCCCATGTACTTTAGTAATTATCTGTGTTTGCACAGGGTTCGTCATCATATTCTTTATGAAATCCAAATTCAGCCTGGATAGTTCCTCAATTCTCTCCAGTCTTTCTTCTATCAACAACAATCTCCCTTCTAGGGGCTGTAATGTAGACAATATGACCCCGCTCAGTTTTGTCATTAGTGCTTCTTCACCTACGGAGAGTACAGGTAGAGTGGCCCGCCCTTGGCCCGGGCTTCGCCTGGCGCGCGCCCACACGCTTCCCGCGGGACAGAAGTGACGAGGTCCTTTTATCAGGCAGCCATGTGCGGGCATTGTCAGCGGCCCCCTGGGACAGCGAGTCCGTGTGTGGCAGGTAAGTGTGCTCGTAATCTCCCTCAAGCGCTGCGGCTCCCGCGAAGCGGGAGCGGCAAGGTCGTTTTATCAGGCAGCCAGGTGCGAGCGTGGTCAGCGGCCCCCTGGGACAGCGAGTCCGTGTGTGGCAGGTAAGTGTGCTCATAATCTCCCTCGAGCGCTGCGGCTGCCGCGAAGCAGGAGAGGCGAGGTCTTTTTATCAGGCAGCCAGGTGCAGGCGTGGTCAGCTGCCCCCTGGGACAGCGAGTCCGTGTGTGGCAGGTAAGTGTGCTCGTAATCTCCCTTGAGCACTGCGGCGAGGACCTTTTATCAGGCAGCCAGGTGCAGGCATGGTCAGCGGCCCTCTGGGACAGCGAGTGTGTGGCAGGTAAGTGTGCTCGTAATCTCCCTCGAGCGCTGCAAAAAATGACAAAACATGACCCTAGCAGTTATTGCCAGTGTGCTGTGATTGAATTTATGGGCCCAGGTGAGTATGTGGTGTTAGATTACCTGTTGCTGGTAACCCGCTGGATCAGGTGATGGCAAGATTCTGCCATTTGAGCTCTCAATTAAGCCTTTGATTATTTGGGGGAAGGGATTCTTAATTGACCCTTGGACTATAATTCTCAGAAGGCCCCCAAACTATCTGCTTTGTTGCCCCAGAGATCTTAAAGTATGAGCACTTCCTGTTAGAAAATGTTATTGTTCATTTTGAGAAGAAGGGAGATTTGCTCAGCAGGAATCTAGAGAATTAAATGCAAGTGCTATGGCTGATTTAATAAATAAAGGGTACATCTCACAAAGCAGGTCATACGGTAAATCTGCTGTTGTTCAACCTTTGTTCTATCTCTATTCAATCTATTGACCCTATCTTTTGGTCCAACCATTTCCTAATTAAATGTAGGTTCTCAGCCCAAGGCAGGCCCTCTGTCAAATGTGATGCCTCCCCGATCATGATGAGACCATGGAGGAGAGTCAACCTTCAGTCTTTCTCTAACAACTTCGGCCCCCTCATTAAATGAGGTCCTTTCTTTAGAAACAAATGTTAATGCTTCATTTTTTAATATTTTTTAATCATTATGCAACACCCTGGAAAACCTTTATTAAACCTGTTCGAAGGAGGTTGAAATTCAAGCAGGTGTGCCCAGCTTTCATTTATCTACAACTGTTGTATGGGGATTCTATTTGTTTTTCTCCTTAATTTCCTAAAATCTGCAGTGATGCTCAGAGCTTGCCTTGATTAAATGATTGTAGCTATAAGGGCATGTTTCAAGCTACCCCAATGATATGTATAGTCTAGAGGAGACCCCTGGAATTTTCCTTTTAACTTGCTTTTTACTCTTTATGATCTAGGGTATTCGCTCTTTATAATTTATTTCATGTATTGTATGAGATTTCCAGGGTAGCTCTGTCTCCCATGTGACTTTTGTATAAATATTTTATCCTTTTTATCATCATTTATGGTTTTTTAAGGGTACTTTTATAGTTTCATATGTGAAAACCGAATAAAGTTTGTTTGATTGATTGATAATGCTTTAGTGATAGCAATAGTTGAGGCATTTAATAGACGCGCTCCACAGAAATTGAGAAAGTTGCTGAGATCTTCCCTGTCTGAGAAGTGGTATATTAGCGAACTTAGAATAGAGAACAAAGGGGCATATTATCAAGTAAGGGGGTTACATTATCGCCGCTTTTATCGGCAGGAAACTGCCGATAAAGCGGCGATAATGGGCTTGATAATATGCTCTATGAATTTCAATCGAAGCCCATGTTAGATGTCTTCACATCTAACATGGGCTTCGATTGGAATTCATAGAGCATATTATCAAGCCCATTATCGCCGCTTTATCTGCAATTTCCTGCTGATAAAAGCGGCGATAATGTAACGCCCTTACTTGATAATATGCCCCAAAGAGTGCAAAGCCTTGGAGCATCTCCGAATGCCCGACAGATCATATGGATTTTCGAGCTGCATTGAAGCTTCCAAACGAAAACTTAGATAAGCCAAAAATTACACTTTGTGAGGAGATTAGAGAAGAATAGCCAATCATCAAAAGAGGTATTTAAGATATTTAAATAATTTTCCCTCCCTGTATCCTTAAGTAAATATTCCTGCCTCAATACAGCATTGTGCAGAGTTGGCTGAGTTTTTTAATGATAAGATGACTAAGATCTATTCACCATTTGGGAACCAGCTCCCTGTGGAGGAGTCTTTCTGTAAAATGGCTAACCCACATTCTGGTACGCCCACTTATTGGGCCAAATTCCTGGATCTTATACCGGAAATGGTGAAAAAACACATGAAAGAGGAAAAATTGGGCTCACCGCTGAACCTTTGCCTCATTTTATCTTTGTAAGCCCATATATCACTTCGCCATTCAAATTTCTTTGAAAAACACTGATTATCCATCTATTTTGAAATATGCCATAGTGCTGCCACTAAAGAAGAAAGTCGGAGTAGATATTGCTGTGCTTTCCAAGTGCCACATTATTTCATTCTTATCATACAAGGCTAAACGTCAGGAATGGTTAGCTAATGCTCTGCTCTCTTAGTTCTTGAAGAATAATAACATTTTTGATATGACTCAAACAGGGTTTGGAGCTAATAATAGCAAGGAATCTACTCTGTTGGGCAGGTCAAGGGCAGATCAAGATAAGGTGGTAGCCTTGATCGTATTAGATCTTTCTGTGGCATCCAAAACAGTCTACAACTCACAGCTAATTCACAGGCAGCACAAAGTCTGTTTAACTGACTCTGTTCAAAGGCACTCTGCACTTGTCCAACCTCAGACGTTCCACAAGGGTCATCTCTTAAACTTTCACTGTTTAACATCTGTGCTGCTCCACTTGTGATCATTGTTAAGCCCTGTGGCTTCGAGTCACATTTATATGCTGATGACACCCATTTTATTTTCTCTGTTGATTAGAGTAAGTCATAAGCCCATGGGAATCAAGTCGGCTGTCTATCCGATGTGGCTAGCTGGATTCAGTTTCACTGCTTGAAACTGAATTCAGAAAAAACTGAAATCATGTGCCGCATCGCTGGAGGTGCGTGAGGGAGACTTGCCGCACAACAGGGACTTCGGATCCCAAGAGCCACTCTTGCAGCGACACCTGAAGCCCATCAGCCCCTCCCGCCAGCCGCTACTAAACACCTTGCGACACCCACTGCACAGGTGCCACATCGCTGGAGGCGCATGAGGGAAACTTGCTGCACAACAGGGACTTCGGATCCCAGGAGCCACTTTTGCAGCCACACCTGAAGCCCATCAGCCCCTCCCGCCTGCCGCTACTAAATGCCTCGCGGCACGCGCGCGCGCACGCCGGGCGGAGCCCAGTCCGAGGGTGGGCCCGTTTGAGCCCGTTAGAGACTGGAGGAGGCTGGGCTGGGCCTCCTCTCTAACACCTGCAGACTTAAGGTTAGTTACTAGCCACATTATTGACACTACGAACTACAGATTTTAAATCTTAAATATTGTACTTAAATTGGTTATAATGCCTGGGCGTGAGGGGAAGGGTAGGAAAGCTGCTACCGGTGGGCATGTAGTTTGGACTCTGGACCAGTTCATTACTAGGGCTACCTCTGTGCTGGCCCACAAAATTGCCTTAACAGAGCGTCGTGTTTCTCAGGAACTTGAATTTGCAAAACACTCATCTTTGGGTGATCTGATTCTGGCACGAACACCAGAAAAAGCCAACCACAAGACCATAGCCTCCGGAGCCCCATGCTCAAGTGGTAATCCTTTGTTGCAAAAGGAGGTGTGTGGTTTGAGTGACGGAGTGCTTGACCAGCATAGTGGAACTGTACGCAGGAACATACGGGCCACCTCCACTGACAAACAAGCAACCATTAGCGTACCAGTGGGGGTAATCGAGAAAGGCCTGTCCCATAAACCAGCTCAGAATCCAGGGGCAATCCCAAAGAGGAAGCGAGGAGGGGGCCCACTGAGGGGAAAAAAGCTGAAAATCCCTAAATTGAACAAACATGGAGATTCATCTGGTGTCAACTCTCCAAGCCCGGGCCTAACCGCATGTGGACACATCCTCTGCTCTCCCCTCACCAATGGCCCCCCTCACTGGCATGCCATTACTAAATGATGTTTTTTTGCTAAAGATTGTGGTCTTATTACCTCTTCTCTACAACCCCTATTTGAGAGGCTTACAGCAATTGAGGAAAGGCTGGTGAAATTTGAAAACTCTATGACGACTAACCTAGATGGCATCCAGAAGATCATCTCAGCAAATGGACAGGTTAGGAAGTCAATAACTGATGGATGTAGAGACTCTGGTGACAGAAACTGGACTATTGATATTCAGGCCCCAGAACCAAAGGAATTAATGGAAGGTATATAATGTGGGAATACTATAACCGGCCCCATTTCTGACAATGTCAGAATACCTATGGTAAATCGAGACTCCATTAGGGTGGTAAAAATCAACATCAATTATTGAAAGTGGGTTCGGTGACAATGACACAGGGGGGCATAAAGGGATCTAATAATCATGCGAAGACATTAGCACATATTGACTTGCCCCCTGAGTCAGTACCCTTTGCGGTTGTTTTGGCAGGGGTCCCGGGTCTAGCCGAGGGTACTTCTGAATCTTACCAAGAGTTAAAGAACAAAATTATCCACTGGCTGAATATAAATACACCACTCCCTCCAAATGTACGTAGCCAAACTTTGTTTGCCTGTAGAGTAAGTTGGGTAGGGTGGAGGAAGAAAGACATCCCAGGTAATTGCATAGTAGTTAATTTTGGGGATAGGCGGGCAGTCTCTCATATTTGTGAGGGACCGCGCCAAAATTTGAGAACATCTATCCGGGCGCGCGATCTTAGTTTTTTTACACTACTATGCCAAATGAGGAGCTGCATGGGTATCAGCAAAGGATGGGGGCCGGGCAACCTTTACGTGGAAACTCCACCAATAGCACTGGGTTGGTTGACTCGGTCTTTGTTTATAACATCCCAGTAAGAAACAGATATAATGCCCTGGATATGGTTGACTGACTAGTGCCAAACTGTTGATCACCCCCCACTTCCTTCAATTATTTGGGTGACTCTACATTAGGCCCGGGGGTTGCTCCCCGGGACAATTGTTAGTGCGTAGGGGTGATTTGGGGTGTGAAGAAAGTAAGAGGAAAAGCACCCCTGATCCACGGGAGGATGTGGATAATGTGGTAGCCGGCTCCTTAACCAATAGTGCAACGACTGTTGAGGAGGGCCCTCACTCTCAAACCCCCATGATTATTATCAATAATCCGGGAATGACAGAAAATCTGCATGGGCGAGAAGTAGAGATGAATTTTGAGGGGGAAGCAAGTTTAAATGGTCTTAAGGTTATCTCATGGAACATAGCAGGACTGTTGGGTAAACTAGAGCAGTTGGATTGGGGCAATATTGTGGATGTTCACAAGATTTTCCTCTTTCAGGAAACCTGGGCTGTAAAACCCCTACACAGAGTTGGCTTTGTAACATATAGTGAGCCAGCAGTGAAAGGCGCAAGAGGCAGACTATCAGGGGGCCTATGCATATGGGTGGGTACACATCTAGGGTACACTGGGAAGCGTATAGATACCCACACCGGACATTCTTTGCATTCTCCTCTCCAATGTTGACCTTCCCAATTTTGCCGTCATTAATGTCTATTCTAGGCCAGTTAAATATGGGTATCCATCGCCAACTTTGTATCATTTGGCGGTCCTACTTGCTACTCTTTCAGGGAAAGCATTCTTTATAATAGGTGGCGACTTCAATTGCCACTTTGAACCCCTTAATGGGATGACACTATCGATTACATCTGAGGAGGATGCAACACTATCAATCCCGGCTCCTAATGCTTACCCAATAAAGGGATGGACCCCTTTGGTCCTCCAAATGATCTCTCTAACACTTACATATTCGCTGAGGGCCTGTAATGGCCGGTTTGCTGATGATAATCTGGGTCACTTCACCTATAATAAACCAGCCCAGGAATCTATAATAGACTACATTTAAATTAATACTGAAATGTGGCATAAAGCACTAAAGTTGTGTGTCTTTCCACGGGCAAAAAGTGACCATAACCCCTTGGTCCTGACACTGGAACCACATGTGCTAGAATTGGGCCAAGCTCTGGAACACAACCAACATGATAACCTAAGAGTGGTAGAGGGAGGACGACGCATCCGTTGGGGTGTAATATCCCAGTCCCAAGATACGATCGCGGAAATGTGCTCAAGTGTTATTCCAATGCTGCAAAAGGCAAGCCTTCTCACAGGCATTGGAACGTGTGAGGACTATAATCTAGAGTTGGGCATCAGGACTTGGTTGCAACTCTCGCAGCCTTTTTCTATAGCAATAAACCAATTGAGAGTAAACGATTAAGAGGAAAAAGTCCTTGGTTCAATTCGGCATGCAGAGACGCGAAAAGAGCGCTCCTGACATGCCTCAAAGAGGGTGATGGGACAAGTATTAGGGAAAGTAGGTCTTTTTTTTAAACAAATGATTTTACATGCGAAAACAGAATGGGAAATGGAAAGATGGCAGGCAATAAAAAATGCTTTAGACCACAAAAATACTAGAGGCTTCTGGAACTTAGTCCATACTGTTGAAGGCAAGACTACCATTGAGCCCAATATCAGTGAGGTAGCCTGGCGTCTTCATTTTAAAGATTGGGAATAAATTTAATGCCCGAACCTCAGCCTTCCATAGGGATGCGCCGATCTGTACCTTGGCCGAGGTATCTGCTGCAATTGCGAAGGTACTACTAAATAAGGCCCCTGGGCTAGGTAGAATCCCCGGGGAAATGTACAGAAGCGAACAGACAGTGTGGGCCACATACCTTCAACTACTCTTTAATGCGAGCCTGAATGGATTGTCCCCCCCCCACATGGGCTGGGGCAGAGATCATCCCAATTTTCAAAAAAGGGTCTCCAATTGACCCTGTAAATTACAGGCCTATTAGTCTCATCGATGTGTCCAAAAAAATATATGCCAGAGTCCTATTGGCCAGACTCCACAAATGGATGGAGGATCATGAAATCTTAACTCCCCTTCGAGCTGGGTTTAGAAGCAAAACATCGACTATAGACCAGTTGTTTAGATTACAACTGATATATTGGAAGCATATAGTCATTGAGGGTGGAACTTTGTATCCCACTTTCGTGGATTTAAAATCTGCCTTTGATATGGTGGACCGCGATCAGCTGTGGGGCATCCTGTTAGATATGGGACCTCACCGTATTTATGCCACCAGCTCAGTCGTCTCCACGAGGGATCCTTTGCAAGGGTCAGGTTCTGCAAGAATGGCAAACTGACATCTCCTTTCCATGTAGAAAAGGGGGTGAGACAGGGTTGTGTGCTCGCACCAACCCTTTTCTCCATCTTTCTCAATGGGCTGATTGAAGACCTTCTTGCTGTTAAAGATAGTGACCCCCCAAAACTGGCGAACCGCAAATTTCCTGCATTAATGTTTGCGGACGACACCCTGCTCCTCTCAAAATCACCAATGGGGATGCAGCGTGTCCTTGAGGGATTTAGTCAGTTTTGCAAGAAGAGGAATCTGGTGGTTAAGATCACTAAGACAAAATAATGGTCTTTAACGTGAATTCCATCAATTGCCCATACCCCATAATGGATGGCAGCCCTCTAGATAGGGTTTCTGTCTTTGATTATTTAGGACTTACTTTAAACGATAACATGGGGTGGGACTCACAAATTAATAAGGCTAATTTAAAATTGACACAGGCCATTGGAGGGATTCTAAAACTCCACAAAACGTCGTCTCTAAAGGCTATAAGTCCGCCATTAGACATTTTTAAATTACAAGCGAGGGGATCTACTTTATACGGGGCAGACCTGTGGGGGCACTGCGCAGCGAATGTCCTCACAGAAACTGAAAATAGTTTTATGAGACAGATTTTAAGCCTACCTAAAAATACACCCCTTGTACCGCTAAGAATGGATCTGTGTTTTTGCCCCTTAGCGGATCTAATATCGTCGCGTCCACTGATGTACTGGCGACGTCTTTGGAGCACCCAAGAACTGGTCCATTATAGGGATGAACTAAAAGCGGTACTGTCTGCATTGGGGGCGGGCAGAATCCCCCGGCTGGTTTTTTATTAGGGACACATTTAGAGCAATGGGCAGGGAAGATCTATGGACAACACCTGAAATATCATGTGCGGAAGTTTCTAAAAAGTCCTTATCATGCTCTGTGAAGGAATATAATTTGATACACATCATACAGACGGCTGACCCTTCTAGCCTAACCAATGGGTACCTCGATTTCAAGTGCCAATATAAGTTTGAACAGGTGATAGACACAATGCAACCAGTTTTAGTAAACAAATGTTATCTTCAATTTAGATATGGGACCCTCCCCTTCCACTTAACGCCCGAACATATAGGTGGGCAGGCAGTGTAGGCCGCCATTGCCCTGGGTGTTTAGTGGAGGAAGAAACCGTGATCCACGTGGTTTTTTCTGTCCGTCGTATAAGAGCCCCCGATCTAAGTGGGTGATCCAACTTTGCAGAAACCTGGGCATTAGAAATTATATAGAATTCTATAGGATTTTCAAAACAGACACTGACCCGTTTTTTGCTGTTGTGATCTCAAATTTTTTGTTCGCAATCTGGTCCAAGCGTAGGTATCTTCTCAACAGCTGCAATGCAAGTTCATAACATCTGAAGTTTACCAACCCTTGTGTTAGAACCACGCGAGATCCATGGTAAATGTCTAGATACTTGTTGATCAAAAGGATTGAAATTCATTATATGGCTGTTAGTTGCCCGCGGGCATTAGTGTTCTTTTAATATGAAATCTTTTTATTGGTTTTAATACTCAGATAATAAATTGTATTTTTAAGGTATTTATACAGTTCCCATATTGATGAACATCTACTGGCCTACCTCCCTAAAAGTGAGCCCACATTTGTTTGTGTACTATGTATCCTTGCATCTGTGAATGGACGACTCTTCTTGTTTTTTTTTTAACAGGCTGCCAAAACTGTAATGTTCTGTTATTATGTACTTTTATCGCTGTAATAACCTGAAATAAAGTTTAATGAATGAATGAATGAAATCATGTTGTTTGGAGGAGCAGATAACACGTCGAATGACGTATGGTGGCCTGACTCTCTTGGCATTGCTCCTATACCTAAGAGAGTGACTAAGAATTTGGAATTTATGTTAGATGACTCTCTTTCATTGTAAGATCAGATGAATTTGGTGTGTGGGAGATGTTTTTGACTCCTAAGCATGCTGAGAAAGTTATTATTATTTTTTTTTAAACTTTGTTTATTGAGTTTTCACAGTATAAAATAGACAGCAGTTATCAACATACATTTTGTACAACGCATCAAATCTCCAGCTGTATTACAATATTAACAGCAAACGTAACAGTAGGTACCGCATTTAACAACCTTGCTTTATGATGATCTGCAGAAAGGTGGGGAGAGGTAAGCACATAGTACATGTCGGACACCAGTAAACTCTAGAGGTCTAGTAAAATTACAACCATGTTGGTCTGATGGGTCAGGTGACTAGAAGGACTAAGCAAGAGAACACAGTTATGAGGCACACGCAGCAGCAGGGCCCTGATATAGTCTATATGTGGTTACAAACTCACAGAGCTCGGTCCATAAAGACCAGGAATGGCTGTCCAATCCTCCTTCACCCCCCCCCTCTAGTGTGATCCATCGGGAGAGTCCAGATGTGTCGAGTCAATGGGAGTATGTGCCCTGTTGTTGGACCACTGTATAAACGGTTCCCAAATGTACTTAGGCCGAGAGGGTGGCGGCGTATATATAGGGGGGTTTACCCAAACATAGTCACTGGGACCTGGGTTATATAGGTACTGAGAAGAAGGGGTCCCAGCGTGAGTGTAACAAAGTTTAAGCAATTCAAAATAATTTTTACAGAGACAATAAATGCGTCCACATTGTTTTATTCACAATGGGACTAGGTATATTGAATATACTGAACATTGATTACATATCATAATCGGTTGTACAGTGCCCCAGGAGGGAGGAGGAAGTGATTGGGTGAGGATAGTGTGATGGAAGGGAATTAGTGACAGTAAAATCAGCCAATTATCAAAAATGCATTGGTGAGTTAATTTCTATACAAAAAACATAGGACCATTGGTTAAATGCATAAATCAAAGAATATCATACTCCACAAAGTACATTAAATGTAAAATTATTGGCGTGAAGTTGACGACCAAAAGGCTATTGTCGACGTTTCGACCCTCGGAAAATTTCAGGGATTAGTGGTGCCCTTGCTGTGGGGTCTTCATCAGGACAGGGTGCGGGGCAGACAACCTGAGGTGTCAGATAGATTTGCACAGGGTCTGAGAGTATTGTATTGTTAGCACAAGGGATCACTCCGAGGTGTCCAGATTGTAGATTGCATTGGCACAAGGTCCGGCAGTGTTAGTCATTGCTCAGAGGGTCGTTCAGTGGTATCCGGAGTTGAGGTTTGGTAACCACCAGGTCCGCGGGTATTTTTGGATCCCTCCGTGGTACCTTCAGCCGATTAAATCTAGCATAGAACGCCGCTCGTGTTTGCAAGAGGGTGACGGCAGCAGCTCCCAAAACACCCCCAATTGAGTGTGTCCGTAGGTGACATCCGATAGCCATTCCGCAAAGGCGGGTACTTTCTTCCTGCCCCATTTAAGTGCAATTTGTCTACGCGCATAGAGCAGAAGGCGAGCATGCAATTTTCGCCGCCGAGGTATGGTAGGCTGCACTAGTCCCAAGATACCCAAGTGTGGTGATGGCTCATCATCGCACCCTATGATCTGATTCACTGCCAAAAAGATGTCCTCCCAGTAGTGTGTAAGAGCATGACAGACCCACGCCATGTGCAAAAACGAGGCATGCGCATGTCCGCATTTCCAGCAGCGTTCATCCTCCCGCAACCCCATTCTATAAAGACTGATAGGGGTTCTATAATAGCGATGGAGAAATTTAAAATGCACAAGCTTAAGTTTGTAATTGGGGGACAGTTCCGTCAATTGTTTACAGCAGTAACTCCACTGCTCTTCAGACAGGGGGGGTCCAATTCAGCGTTCCAAAGTTAGAATGATTTGGCTCGTGTGATTGGGTTCTGTTCTTGCATGGCAATTTATATCCTAGTAACTAGCTTCTTATTGGGATGCCCTGGCCAGTACAGCTTCAAGTGCTTGTAACGTCGTCGGAGCCTCAGGGAAACCCTCCCACAACGTACGACGGGCCGCCTTTAATTTATGATAGGCGAATTGTACCGCAAAAGGGGTAATCTGTTCATCCGTGTCTGCCGATAGTGACCTGAAGGTTCCATCTGGATATAAATCCGCAAAAATTATTAGCTGTGACCCACCAATCTCCAACAACCTGCCACCCAGCTCCAGGCATGGTAACATGGGGTTGTCCCGCAATGGTATAGAGGGGGCATACATTATTGGGACATCGGCATGCCTTTGGAGTTCCCTCCAGACCCATCGCAACAGGTCAGCAGTATCAACGTCTTGTCGGGGCCATGATGACTTTTTATACAGGGCCACTTTTAAAGGGGTAGGTGCTACCGCGTCCATCTCCACCGCGACGTGTGGCTGATACGGAGTGGGAAACACCCAGAAGTGAAGAAATTGAGCCTGTGCGCATAGCGCGTATAGTGGCATGTCCGGAGCTCCGAATCCACCCTGGTGAAGTGGGAGCGTCAGCAGATCCCAGGAGGCCCTAGCCTGTCCACCAGCCCATACCAATGACAGCATCTGTTTCCGTTGAGTTTTATGAAAATGCTGGGTAAGGGGAATGGGTACATTAGTTAACAAGTACAAGAATTTGGGCAATATCACCATTTTCAACACTGCTATTCTCCCCGTTATGGACAGTGGCAGTGCGGACCATATGGCCACCTTAGATTCCAGCCAATCCGTAGCCCTTCCAAAGTTTAGGTTTCAAATGTCTTGCAGACTGCGACTCAGCCACACTCCCAGGTATTTCACCTCCCCAGCCTCCCACCGTAATGGGTATTCCGAATGTACTTCAGAAGTACCCTCAGTAAGCGGAAAAATCACCGATTTTTTCCAATTCATGGTGATTCCAGAGATGCCCCCGAAACGAATAAAATCACGAAGCACCGGGTCAAGATTTTCTGATGGGTTCAGGATATATAGCATGATGTTATCGGCGTACACGGAAATCAGAAGGCTTCTAGAGCTGAACCCAATTCCCCGGGCCGTGTGATGCTGCCTAATCCTGGCCGCAAGCGGTTCCATCGCAATCGCGAATAGGAGGGGTGAAAGGGGACAGCCCTGTCTCGTTCCCCTGGTTATGGAAAAGCAATCAGAGATCAGGCCACTCACACGCACACGTGCCTGCGGTTGTTCATAGAGCAGCTTTATGCGAGTTATGAATAAGGGGCTGAAACCCATGCGGACAAGGATTCGAAAAAGGTAAGGCCATTCCAGCGAATCGAGCGCCTTCGTGGCGTCCAAAAAATCAGCGGCCGCTTTCTTGCTAGGGTGCAAATAATGGAGAACAGAGAATAGTGTTCACAAGTTGTGAGATGTCGCACGTCCAGGGATAAACCCGGACTGGTCCGGGAGAGCCACCATTGGCAGTAAAGGCTGTAAACGATTGGCTAGAAGTTTGGCATAAATTTTCACGTCCACATTTATCAATGAGAGTGGGCGATACGAATCGAGTTCTTGTTTGTCTTTATCTGGTTTGAGCAAGGTTATTATGAGCGCCTCGCGCATTGAGGGGGGAAGGGTTCCAGTTTCCAGAGCTTCATTATATACTGCCAGTAAACGGGGGGCAAGTTCTTCGCTATACGTTTTATAAAAGGATGTTGTCAGGCCATCAGGACCGGGAGCCTTACTCAGCGGTAGGCTCTTGACCACCTGCTTCACATCTTCAATTGTTATGGGTAAGTCCATATATCGCCTGTGCACGTCACTAAACCAAACAAGCGCTATAGAGTCTAGAAATTCCTGTAGGTTTTCGGAATGGACAGATTGGGTGGCCATGTATAAAGACGTGTAGAAAGCTACAAATTCCCGTAGGACCTCCTCCTGTCCCGTAACCACCACTCCTCCCGGTGTGCGAATTGTGTGAATGAATGTGTTGGAGTTAGAGCGCCTTAGCAAGAGTCCGCCCCGGCCTGTCACCCTCCCCATAGCGTCTGGCTTCGGCATGGTTCCCCAGGAATTTCAGCTCTCTCTGGGCCTCCTCAGCAAACTCAAGCAGCTTGCTTTTCAGCTCGGCCGCCAGAGCAGGGCTTGCCTCTGAACAGAAACTCCTCTCTAGGACCTTGATCTGGTGCTCCAGCTGTGACAGAGTACCCCTCAGTGTCTTTAGGACCCCTGCCTGTCGGGCTATACATTTCCCACGAATCACCACCTTAAAGGCATCCCATAAAATGGCCGCCGATTGGACCGTACCGGTATTTAGGTCAAAGTACTCAAGCACGTCTTTTCTGATTTCCTCTTTAAATGCCTCGTCAAACAGCGCCTGAGGAGGCAATCTCCAGCTGAATGCACGTGTTGGCGCAGCAGGTGGCGACAATGTGATTAAACAGGGGGCATGATCAGATAGGGAGCGTGCAAGGTGAGAAGTGTGTGTCACCCAGGAGGCAAAGTTAGGGGATAACAGCCAGAAATCCAGGCGTGACCATGCTGCATGTTGTGCTGTAATGCAAGTACCCTCCCGCAGTGCTAGGCACCTCTCCCCCCAAATATCCACCAGTGCCCCCTCAGAAATCAGGTCACGCAGAGCCGCCCCTGCTTGAGGATGTAATGGGTGAGGTGAGCCCTGTCTATCTAGGTGGTCACTCAGCACTGCGTTGAAATCGCCTCCCCAAATTATAGAGTCACATTGTGTCGCTACAATTCGAGCCCATACATCCCTAAAGAACCCCGGGGAGTCAACATTCGGCCCATATATAGCCACCAGGACAACTGGTCTTTCCCCCAAGAGGCCATGTAGGACTATATACCTTCCCTCCTGATCTATGTGAACTGCTATGTCCTTCCAATCTAGATTTCTGCATATCAATATGGCCACCCCACGTGCGTAATTTGAATAAATAGCAGAATGTATTGTCGCCCATTGTGCATGCTTGAGTCTAGGAGATGGTGTAACATTGAGATGCGTTTCCTGTATAAAGCAAATGTCAATTTTGTGCCTGGTCAAATAAGCATGCACAAGTCTGGCTTTCCTGTTATCATTCAGACTCCTAATATTCCAAGTTAACACATTAACCTTCACTTGTTGTACGTCAGCAGAAAGATCATGTTAACATTTTTTGCATTGCTCCCCAAAATAATCTGGTACTTTAAACTTGATATCAGAAGAAGCAGAGGTATCGCGGTCCATAACAAAGAAACCAAACTCGCCGTACACCACCCCCCACCCACTCCAACCCCCCAACCAGGTTGTGTGAAACTCCCCCCCATGCCCACTAGTAAAGCGGGCTAGCATGAACAAAGGGAACTTTCCCTTGAGGGCGAGGGTACAGCGGCATACACCCCCGTTTGCACAGGGTGGTTGAGGGCTAAATCAGACGCCCTTACGTAAAGGCGCGGCCAGGCCACCCACCGAGACCCAGAATGACAATAACATTAAGCCACCCTCCATGGTAGCAGTACATAGGTATCCAATAAGCACATTCAATGAAACAGAGTGTCAGTGAACGCATCATCAACATTATAGTTGCGACATCATGAGTGAAAGTAACAAAGCGTATGAAAAGGAACAGCGGTTAACAGCAGAGTAATACATAGTGTAAGAAATAGCAATCAATCGTTATCACTAAGCCGATCGGCTTGCAATTCTGACCCATCTCTATGTTTCTTTGACTGAGGCCCACATATATGTTTGGCAAATTTAAGTGCAGATTTTGCATCTGCAAAGAAGTGGGCTGTACCATCGTGAGACACCTTAAGTTTTGCTGGATAGAGTAAAGAATATGGGATCTGCGCCTGCAGCAATAATCTTTTTGCCGGGAGGAACTCACGGCGCGCAGCATGCACTGCTGGTGTAAAATCGGGATAGAACGAGAGAGTGTTCCCTTTATGTATAATGCGACCCCGTTCTCTTGACAGTCTTAAGATGGGGTCTCTATCTTGATAGTTCAGGATTTTAGCAAGGATGGGTCTGGGTGTGCCCCCAACTGGCGGCTTTGGGCCTAATGCCTTGTGTGCTCTTTCCACTGCGAAGACCTGAGATAGGTGCAGGTCAATAAGTTCGTGGAGCAAAACTGAAATAAAGATCTCCATCCTGGGCATGGCTGTGGTCTCCGGAATCCCCGTGAGTCTTATGTTGTTTCTCCTGGAGCGCGCTTCAAGGTCATCGTTCTTTGCCCTTATGACCGTTAGGAGTTTGTCCATATTTAGGAGTTGCTCCTTCGTTTCTTTTTGGAATTCATGAAACTCGACTTGTTCATTTTCCAATCCATCCAGGTGCGTTTTGTGCGTTGTGACCTGCGTTTTCACTGTTTCTAGTTGCGAGGTCAAAGTGTCTAGCTTCGTATCTATGTTTCGGAGGCTGGAACGCATTTCAAGCATGAGCGAATGCAGGTCACTCTCTCCATCTTCCGACATGGCCTCACCTCCCGCCGCACCTTGAGCGCCCGGGTCCTGGTCAGGTTGATTGTTCGGTTTTTATTATCAAGCGTAAGTTTGGGTTGCTTTGCATCCGACCTGTCCATGACGGTCACCAGATATTATTCCCAAGTCCTGTACGTGAATGGCACCGTGCGTCTTGGGATGGTAGGTCCGGGTCCCGGGGCGTCAACCCGCCACTCCCGACCACAGCAGGAATGCGCCCAAATCCGCAGAGCCGTCGCAGTGAGGGGATGTAAGACCTTAAGGCATCTGTAAGCAACAACCTACCATATGGCCGGACAGTGTGCACTATAACTGCCCCAAGATTTCAGGTGGGCATAACCTGTCCAATGCCCCCAGATCTGTACTAACTGTAGCGTTCAGTGCCTGACAGTGCCCCTGGTGTAGCCTGGTCACACAGTTCGTGTAATCAGCTCCGTATCCGCAGCCTCCTCCAGGGGTCTCTCCTTCACGAGCCTGGGCCGTAGCCGAACACACCGAAGTCAGCAGCACCCACACCCAAAATGGCGGCCACTTATAATGTGCATGATCTGTAATACATCTGCACGCAGCAAAACATAATCCCAGAAGTGAGGGAAACACTCTCAGCAACAAGAGAGGTAGGGCTTAGGGGCATCGCAGTGAGTCCTCACAAGCAGTCCCGTTGCAGAAATCAAACTCCTCTGTGGTATCCTGCGGTAATCAGTATGCAGTGCAAGGAGAAAAGTTATCGTGTCGGCCCAGGGGGGATACACATGTGTGCCACCTACACCTTCCCACAGTTCACAGGTACAACAATGGGGAAGAGTGTAATCTGCTCCGCAATGTCCCGGTGTCCGCTGCTCCGTCCGCCTAATGCATGAGGAATGGCAAACCGGCGCTCCCAGACGGCCACTCGCGCAGCAGCTCTGGGCTCCCTCCCACGGCAGAACTCCGGGTGCAGGCAGAATCCGGATCTCACAGAGGGCCGTCTCAGCAGTCACTCATCAGCCTCAGCAAAGAAGTGCAGAAGTCACGAGTGAGTCCGGTCTCGGCAGCGCACCGCAGCTCGCAGGGGCAAGTCAACGTCACCACTTAGGGCCTGCCCCGCACCGGGGTAGGTTTGCTGTTCACCCCTGGGGCCCTGGTTCTCTCCAGCAGATCGCCGTCTGACCTCTGCACCGCCTCCGGATTCAAGGTAATGTGTTGGTCACTCACAGTTATCCCAGGCACCCAGACTGGACGCCCGTGGGCCCAAAGGTCTCCGCAGTTAGCGTTGCCAGCCGCACCCTCACAGCAGCGCTAGTTAGCAGGATAAGTACAGGATTGTGTCCTCAACCGGCGGAGCTCGCTTAGGCAGCGGCCATTTCGCAGCCCTGCAAGCCACGCCCCCATGCTGAGAAAGTTATTTAATTGGATCCTGACAGCATGGCGTACGACTAACATCCAGGCATTGATTATGTTTATGCGAAGGAATGGTCGGTTATTTATTTAATCATCTGCAACTCATACAGAGTGAGGCAATCAGATTGATCTGCACCAGCTTCAAAAGAAGCTCAGCCTCGGCCTGCCTCAATTCATTGCAATGTTAAAGTTACTCTACTATGTCCATAAGTCACTTCATAAGTCTGGGCCAGTTATATATTGTATGGCAGATTTGTATTCTACAAACTGACAGGAGCACTGCACTCTTCATGTCAAGCCTTGATTTGTAGCAAACTAATTAAGAAAGCCAGAATAGGTGGCCGCTCCTTTAGTCATTTAGCAGCATTCCATTGGAGTGCCCTACCTTTGGAAATTCACCTCAGGGAGATTGCCTTGCATTCAGAAAAAGCTTGAAGACCTAGCTATTCCCCCTTCAGTGGTATTGAGCTTGTAGAGTTGGTGTTTTGGTCACACGCCTGTATATCTCCCTGGGGGGGATGGCTGTGCTTCATTAATACTTTAAGATAAAAATAGTCAAATAGTCAACCATGCAAACCAAGTGTAACCTGGGGCCAGTTCTGCTGTCCGATTCCTTGGTGCATCCCAGCCACCACCACAGGGGAATTTTTTGTGCAGGAGTATGGCCACAACCCTAGAGCCCTTGGTGTGTCCCACGTGATTGGCCTGGTCATAGTCAAACTCACATAAAAATGAGTAGGATGCTAGGAAGATTGGTCTCCTGCAGCATCAAGACTGCAGGGCCAGTTCTTTTGGCATACCAGAGGACTGTTTTATGCTTCATCTAATCCAGCAGGCCATTCAGATTCCATGTCAGTACTTGGAAAGTAGTCATTCAGATGAGAAGGTGGTCTAGAACCAGGGTCATGGTTTTGTGTCCTCAGACATCTGCCCACCAAGGTGCTCTGGGTGTAGGGCATTGGTGGATGAGTGTGCTTTCTGGTTTGTACACAGAACTACTAAACCAAAAACAAACAGAAAACCATAAAACGTCCCCTACCCCTCAACTACCCCCTGCCCACAATTCCACCCCATTAGCATATGTCACCCTGACATAGTCCAATACTCACAACTTTTTATCAAAAGAGCAGGCATTAGAGGTGAATCACCTCATAGAAAGGATCTACCATCATTGATTCTGACAGGGAGCCCTAAGATCTACCAGACAGCATACCGCTCTGCCCCCAACAAAATTTTTACCCCACCTGGTGAGGTGAACAAAGGAAGGTCTCTGTTTGGCCGCAACTGTAAAGGGAGGGTAGAGAGAGGATCCCCCTTGTCATTCCACAGCCGAGTCAGCCTCCCGTATGTCACCTGGCAGGGGGCACCTTTCAGAGGTAAGAGATCCACATTCTCCCCTCAGAGAACTCCCCTCAGCACTAGAGGTGGTGGGCGAATCTTTGCAGCGTATTCGGCCACTCCGGGGCCTCAAAGCTCACCTGGTTGCAGATGCTTGGAATCGCCAGGGTAACTGAATTATTTGGTCCACTTAGAGGAAGAGCATTTGGGTCCCATTGGCTGAGCTTGCCGTGCTAGGTAACACACTGCCACGCCTCCTAGGGGATACCCAAGAAGTGGGTTGGGGAGTTGTGAATCACTTTCAGTTTGGCTGAATATGTCAACATGTATAGCAGGGACATTTCTCTCAATTTTGCTTTGGCCACGTCAAAGGATTTACGCTGAAGCTAAACCAACTTTGTATATACCTGGAATGCTTCACTGGCAGAATATCAATGTAAAAAATATAGATAAAAAAAATCGAAGAAAAAGATTGAATACACAAACATCGACTCCCTATACTTAAACAGATAAGTACAAAAATATTGAGAAAAAATATCAATGTTAAAAATATTGTTGTACAAAATATCGATATTTATATATAAATAAAATAAAATATTAAATATATTAATTTTTTTTTAAAATAAAGTAGATTTAACATACATTTTAACAAATATAACATTTAAACTTTATTTAAAAAAAAGTTAAACACAACAGACATGTATAATTATTAATATATATATATTTAATGTAAAACAATTAATAACCTTAATTTTAATTAATTTTAAAAGTGTATAAAAATGTACATATATAAATGTGTGTGTATACATATATATATTTATAGAGAGAGAGAGAGAGAGGAGGAGATGGGGAACGTCATCTGCGACGCCTGGAATCTGAGTACATAGTGAGGCTACAGAGCATGACCCCGGGAGGCCTCAACCATGAGGAGGATCTCCACGTGCACTTTGGCTGACATCTACCCAAGTCTCTGTCTGATAGTTACACTACTGAAATTTTAGGGCCTTAAATCCCTCTGCCAACCTTTAACATGTGTAACCTATTGGACATCTCCATGTACACATCGCCCCGACCTCTAGCCTCACACTCTTAGGCTATTGCCCACCTACCATGAAGACACATGTCAATTGTCTGACTCACATTTGGAAGCTCAGATATACCATTCACACCTGCCTGCCAGTCTCCATTTTCTTATCATTTATTATTACTGTTTATTTCACCCCACTTCCCTACCCTTGTAACTTCTTAGAATGTATCCTTCCTCCGCACATTCGATGTAAATATACTATCTTTTATTAGACTATTGGTGGGCCTTATCCATTGTCTTGCAACCTCTAAAAACCTGTTATCTGCTGGGGGACACATCCCGTCTGGCACAAGCCAACCCCACCGTGACTAACACAGGACCTATGCACTATTACCATAGTGTGCTGCCCTTTCACCGCGCTCCCTTTGCTCAATTTAAAAACCTGGGTACAATTTACCAAGGGTTTCCGCCACCAGGCTATAAATTTGTTTATATATAATGTTTAAACAGGGCGCTTTTCACAAACATATATTGTTTCACAGTTTTTGAAAGCAATCATGATGAATTTTGTTTTGTGTTTATATAACCACTAACTGACATTTCTTTCATGATATGCTTTATTATTGACTCTGTGGTTTTGTCAAGGAAAAAATTGATAACATGTATGCAGGAGTCTCTTTTCCTACAGACCACATGACACATACAAACAGGAAATTAATGTTGTTTATATGTCCATTATATGAAAATGCTTCAAAAGACATGGCCTCACTTTTGGTCTTTGCATGACTTTTTGACAAAGACCGTGCTGTCGAAACGCGTCAAGTCAATAAATACTTTCCTGTGAAACAGAGATCCTGTGTGCGACATTCCTTGCGCCTCTGCAGCACGAGACATCTATATATATACAGACGAAGCAGGTTTTATTAAAGACTGTGTTCCCGGTTTCCAGCTATCGAGCAACTTGTGGTGAAATAAAACGTGTTTGGAAGCCCCGCGAGTGTGGTTGGTGTTTCTACACTAGAGCGAATATATATATATATATATATATATATATATATATATATATATATATATATATATATATATATATATATATATCGTCACACGCTCCCAAACGATAGTGTCCAGAAAGAAACGGCCAGCACACCGATGTCGTGATCTTGCAAATATTTTATTTCCAAACCCCCCAGCACCCCCGACAGACGCCATTTTAAACAGTCCGCCCTTTTTAGTTCATGGAAATAAAAAATGGTATAAACTCAATTTAGTGGCGGCCATCTTGTAGTGTGTGTATACAAGGTTTCTACTACTTTTCTGAAATGGCGATTAATAAAGTGCTTTGTGCAAAAATTTAAAACCAAGTTTGACATTTGACAAAAAATTATCATGACTGGCACATATATTTATACGCTTTACATTTGTTATAAAAAAAAAAAAAATATATATATATATATATATATATATATATATATATATATATATATATATATATATATATATATATATATATATATATATATATATATATATATATATATTCCAAACAAAGATTCCTCCGCCAGAGGATATCGTGGAGTCGCAAAAAAAAACCAATCCAAATCCACAAGGTTTACTTCGAGTTCGTTTTATTTATAATCCATTTGGTGTCAAAAACAAGGCAAAAACCAACGCGTTTCGACAGCCTCCGCTGTCTTGGTCACGGTTAGTTTGAAAAAGCTTTGCCACAACTTTATAAACACAATCCAAATTTCGAAAGGGAGCAGGATTACTCCCCCTAGGGGCGTCGCCACCATCACCTGATCATTATACAGCAGTGTAATTCCTCTTAGGATTATGGGTGATGTAGTGCATCAATAAAACAACATCATTGTTTTGCATCACAATAAATTTTAAATTAAATAAATTTTTGTACCCTATGTTATTGTTTGTTTTAAGCACAACACATGCATTATTTTCATTTAAACAGTCAATTAACTAAGGTATTTTTTCGTCATTATTACCACCCTCCAGTGGGCTTATGGATGATGTATTGCGTTGTAACTTGAAGCTGTGCTATTTCAAAGGACAAATGTGTCTGTGATATTGTTGTGTTTTATAGATTGATTTCATGAAGGCAGAACCCTTAACGGTAAAACAATGTGTTCGCATTGTAATTAGTTGCTGCCCTCCAGTGGGCTGTACAGATTAGTTTTAAACGTGCCAAAACTTGTGATGTATTTACATTTTGTTACAATTTTTATATGTATTTACCGCCCTCAAGTGGGCCTATTGTAAAAATTCTTTATAACAGTGATGGGGCTTTTGGTTGATTACTGGTTTATCCCTTGTTAGTTGTGTGTGTGGCATTGCAAGTAGTGATTAGAAATTACAAAAAATTGTTAAAATTGTTACATATAGTCTATAAACATGATGCTTTTTTGGCGGATTTCAGGTCACAAATTCTGTTTGACTTTACAGGTGTATATACAGTTCCTCCGATTGGTTAAGACCAAAAGGGGTCATTGTCTTAAAGTTCAAGATGTGTCTTGATTCTTTTTGCCGTAATTGTTTTTCATTGTGTCCACCTCTGTCAGACAGGGTCATTGTTTCTATGCCCCAAAAACGTAATAATTTCCAATCTCCATTATGGTGGGCCTCCATGTGTTTTGCAACTGCGTTGCTCCTGTCTCTGTGTGTTGTTGCACGGGCATGTTCCAAAATGCGTTTTTTGAGCTCGCATATTGTACTCCCTATGTATCTAAGTTTGCAGGGGCACTCAATCATATAAATTGTATATTGACTGTTGCATGTGATGCATTCCCTGATCTGCCAGGTCTTTTTATTTGGCATTGTTACTTCTGTCGTTGGTTTCGCAATTTTGCATGCTTTGCAGTTGTAACATTTGACAAAGCCCTTCGTCTTTAGCCAGACTTTTTTTTGGGTTGATTTTTTGTAATGACTGTGAATCAGTTGATCTTGTAGATTTTTGGCCCTTCTATAAGTAATGATCGGATGAGTGCCCATTTTTTTGCCGATTACTGGATCCAGTTGTAGAATTTTCCAGTTCTTTTTCAGGATTTGATTGATCTTTTTTGATTCTTGGCTGTAGTTTAGGATCAGTCTGATTGGTTCCTCCTCTTGATGCGTTTTGAGAGTTTTTTGTTGTAGACAATCTGTTCTTGATTTCTGATTAGCTCTCTCCCAACATTTTTGAACCATTTTTTGTTGTACTTTCTTTTTTCAAAGCGTTTCATAGTGTTCTTGCTCTGTTTGTTCCATTCTTTTTCCTCACTACAGATTCTTCTCAGACGGAGAAATTCCCCGTATGGTATGCTTGTTATTAAGGATTGCTGGTGGAAGCTTGTCGCTTCCAGAGTTGCATTTGTGGCTGTGTCTTTTTCGGTGAAGCGTTGTTTCTATACAGTTGTCTTTTATATACACTTCAGTGTCTAGAAAGATAGCTTTCGATTTGCTTATGGTGTATGTAAACTTCAGACACAATGTGTTTGTGTTTAATATTTCAAAGTATTCCAGAAACTTTGCCTCACTGCCATTCCACACTATAAATAAATCGTCAATGAATCTTTTCCATGAGACGATGTATTGGGTGTACTCATGGTTTCTTTCACTCCATGCTTCTGTTTCCTCCCACCAGCCCATTGCTATACAAGCATAGCTTGGGCTAAAAGAAAAGCCCATTGCTGCTCCATTGTTTTGGCGATATATCAATTCACCAAAGAGAAAGATGTTGTTTGTGAGTGCTGTTAGGATCATGTTCAAAAGCATATTGTTATGGTCTCTGTAATGGATGTTGCGTTCCTGGAGGAAGTAATTACATGCATTTAAGCCTAAATTATTGTCGATGTTAGTATATAACGCTGTTACATCCATAGTGATCATTAGGAAGTTGGATTGCCATGTCAATTCTTTTAAAGTGCACAAAAATTCGGTTGTGTCTTTTATATACGATTTGAGATGTTGTACATATGGATTCAAATAATAGTCAATGTAGTTGGCTAGGGGTTCAAGCAAAGACCCCTTGGCTGACACGATGGGTCTCCCTGGTGGCTTCGTGGGTTTTTTATGTATTTTGGGCAAAAAGTAAATTGTTGCCATTTTTGGGAAGTCGACTGTCAGATATTTCTTTTCATCAAAGTCTATTAAACCTTCTATTTCCCATTGGTTTAATTTATGATCAAATTCTCTTTTGATTTGATGAAGGGGATTCGAGTTTAATTTTTCATAGTATTCGGGGTTATTTAGTTGCTCCGTGGCCTCCGTGGTGTACAGATGCCTGTCCCATAGGACCACATTTCCCCCTTTGTCTGCTGTTTTGATCTCAAAACTTTGATCCTTTTTTAGAGATGTTAACGCATCTCTTTATTTTGCAGATAGATTGTCTCGACATTTCATTTTTGTGATCTTGTAAAGATCATGAGTCACTGCTTCCTGGAACATGTCAATCTTGTTCCCCGGTGTGAGTTGAGGATAGAATTTGGATTTGGCTTTCATTTGGCTGGTTCCTGCTCCTAATTGTTTTATTGCCTTGTTTAATGGGATCTCTTTTCCTTCTTCCTCATTGATGTTGAGTAAGGCCAAATATGCATCCGCCTCCTTGACAAGGAGAGTTGAAGTTGGTTTTGGTTGACTTTTGGCAATTGTCGGTTTGTTTGCTCTTTCCATAAAGAATTTAGCCAATTTTATTTTTCTGATGTATGAATACATATCTATCCTTGTTTGTGCCATGTCCATTCGTTGAGTTGGACAATAATTAATTCCTTTTTTCAAAAGGGAGGTTTCTGCTGGTGTAATTTCTCTTTTTGAGAGGTTAATTATTTGGAGTTCTTCCTTTATTTGCCCCTCTTTTGTTTCATTCCTCGTGTCTCCGTACCTATTTTTGCGTTTGTACTGGTTTCTCCTCCTGCTCCTCCTTGTTGTGTTTTTTGGGGTCTGGGTTGCCATGGTCTCCCCCTTCCCCTTTCTCTGCCTTGTGTGAATCTCTGCGCCCCCTGATGTTGTTCCCATTGGCGTTGAGTGAGAACGAGGCGCATATCCCCTAAAAAAGCCTTCTGTGCTGGATCTAATGTGGTCTCATCATCACTCTGTTCCACTGATGCGAGGGAGGATAAGCTAGAGGAGGAGATGCTCGGATTCAAAGGTTGTTGTTTGTACGGGTCATACTTTCGGGCAAACGTAAAGATCCGTCCTTGGTCATAATCGTTGGCATCTCGTATAAATTTGGTTTGTTTTCTTTGTCTCACTGTTTCCTCATGTTTTTCTATCTGTTTATTGAGATCGTCCTTGAATTTTGTCATTTCTGAGTTTAATTTCAATCCATCTATTTCTTTTTCTAAAATTCTTAATTGATCTCTTACTTTGTCAAGGGCAATCTCTATATGTTTCACCAGTATTTTGATAAATCCCAATGATGAGTTCAAAGAATGTTCTCCCCACTCTTGCAAAAGGTCATTTGTTATGTCTTGTTGAGTTGGCATTAGTAAATTGCGCAATCCTCTGGGGACTCTTTCTACTTCCAGGTATTTTTGTAGCGTTATTAATTCCCATGATTTGTTATATTTCTTTTTTGTTTAATTTTTCCCATGATCTTAATTTTTCATTTGCATCGTTCTTCACTTGATCTTTGGCAATTTCTTTAGGTTGTTCTGTATTTCCCTTTTGGAACATAGTTGTTATGTGTTCCTTTCTTTTAGCATCACGTTTATCCATCTTGTGCTTGGTTTTGACAAATTCTCTTTCTTTGGATGATGTTAAAAATTCCAAGTTTGTTGCTCCCTTGATATTTTGTTTCTCTCTTAAAACCTTATTTGTATGATTGGGATTTATTGTCTTTTGTTATGGAGATAGACAGGGTAATTGCGCGTTTGTTTTGTCAAGTTGTCGTATCCCTATTGGGATATTTTAATTGCAAGGTTTTCTCCAAGCGCTTCACTGCTATGTTTTTCCAAAAGACAATACTGTCACTAACCGGATTACCACATTAATGTGGTTTAGAATGTTTGTAAATCAACAGTCTTTTGAAAGTTTTTTAAAACAGTACAACGAGCGTACTAGGGGTCCACACACTCTTACCTCGGATTCCCGTGGTTGGAGCGGGACCACACCCTTCCGCTCGTGGCTGTTCCTTGGTTCTCTTTCAAGCAATTATTCCGGTGAGCACCTCGGGGAAACCTGATACATCACGCCATATGGCTCGCTTTCTTCCCCGTTTAGGCGCTGCAAATTGTGGCCGCGGTACTCCTGCGGTTGAGCCCAGCCGCTGTAATATTCCAAACAAAGATTCCTCCGCCAGAGGATATCGTGGAGTCGCAAAAAAACCCAATCCAAATCCACAAGGTTTACTTCGAGTTCGTTTTATTTATAATCCATTTGGTGTCAAAAACAAGGCAAAAACCAACGCGTTTCGACAGCCTCCGCTGTCTTGGTCACGGTTAGTTTGAAAAAGCTTTGCCACAACTTTATAAACACAATCCAAATTTCAAAAGGGAGCAGGAGTACTCCCCTAGGGGCGTCGCCACCATCACCTGATCATTATACAGCAGTGTAATTCCTCTTAGGATTATGGGTGATGTAGTGCATCAATAAAACAACATCATTGTTTTGCATCACAATAAATTTTACATTAAATACATTTTTGTACCCTATGTTATTGTTTGTTTTAAGCACAACACATGCATTATTTTCATTTAAACAGTCAATTAACTAAGGTATTTGTTCGTCATTATTACCACCCTCCAGTCGGCTTATGGATGATGTAGTGCGTTGTAACTTGAAGCTATGCTATTCCAAAGGACAAATGTGTCTGTGATATTGTTGTGTTTTATAGATTGATTTCATGAAGGCAGAACCCTTAACGGTAAAACAATGTGTTCGCATTGTAATTAGTTGCTGCCCTCCAGTGGGCTGTACAGATTAGTTTTAAATGTGCCAAAACTTGTGATGTATTTACATTTTGTTACAATTTTTATATGTATTTACCGCCCTCAAGTGGGCCTATTGTAAACATTCTTTATGACAGTGATGGGGCTTTTGGTTGATTACTGGTTTATCCCTTGTTAGTTGTGTGTGTGGCATTGCAAGTAGTGATTAGAAATTACAAAAAATTGTTAAAATTGTTACATATAGTCTATAAACGTGATGCTTTTTTGGCGGATTTCAGGTCACAAATTCTGTTTGCCTTTACAGGTGTATATACAGTTCCTCCGATTGGTTAAGACCAAAAGGGGTCATTGTCCTAAAGTTTAAGATGTGTCTTGATTCTTTTTGCCGTAATTGTTTTTCATTGTGTCCACCTCTGTCAGACAGGGTCATTGTTTCTATGCCCCAAAAACGTAATAATTTCCAATCTCCATTATGGTGGGCCTCCATGTGTTTTGCAACTGCGTTGCTCCTGTCTCTGTGTGTTGTTGCACGGGCATGTTCCAAAATGCGTTTTTTGAGCTCGCATATTGTACTCCCTATGTATCTAAGTTTGCAGGGGCACTCAATCATATAAATTGTATATTGACTGTTGCATGTGATGCATTCCCTGATCTGCCAGGTCTTTTTATTTGGCATTGTTACTTCTGTCGTTGGTTTCGCAATTTCGCATGCTTTGCAGTTGTAACATTTGACAAAGCCCTTCGTCTTTAGCCAGACTTTTTTTTGGGTTGATTTTTTGTAATGACTGTGAATCAGTTGATCTTGTAGATTTTTGGCCCTTCTATAAGTAATGACCGGATGAGTGCCCATTTTTTTGCCGATTACTGGATCCAGTTGTAGAATTTTCCAGTTCTTTTTCAGGATTTGATTGATCTTTTTTGATTCTTGGCTGTAGTTTAGGATCAGTCTGATTGGTTCCTCCTCTTGATGCGTTTTGAGAGTTTTTTGTTGTAGACAATCTGTTCTTGATTTCTGATTAGCTCTCTCCCAACATTTTGTAACCATTTTTTTGTTGTACTTTCTTTTTTCAAAGCGTTTCATAGTGTTCTTGCTCTGTTTGTTCCATTCTTTTTCCTCACTACAGATTCTTCTCAGACTGAGAAATTCCCCGTATCGTATGCTTGTTATTAAGGATTGCTGGTGGAAGCTTGTCGCCTCCAGAGTTGCATTTGTGGCTGTGTCTTTTTCGGTGAAGCGTTGTTTCTATACAGTTGTCTTTTATATACACTTCAGTGTCTAGAAAGATAGCTTTCGATTTGCTTATGGTGTATGTAAACTTCAGACACGATGTGTTTGTGTTTAATATTTCAAAGTATTCCAGAAACTTTGCCTCACTGCCATTCCACACAAAAATACCTGGAAGTAGAAAGAGTCCCCAGAGGATTGCGCAATTTACTAATGCCAACTCAACAAGACATAACAAATGACCTTTTGCAAGAGTGGGGAGAACATTCTTTGAACTCATCGTTGGGATTTATCAAAATACTGGTGAAACATATAGAGATTGCCCTTGACAAAGTAAGAGATCAATTAAGAATTTTAGAAAAAGAAATAGATGGATTGAAATTAAACTCAGAAATGACAAAATTCAAGGACGATCTCAATAAACAGATAGAAAAACATGAGGAAACAGTGAGACAAAGAAAACAAACCAAATTTATACGAGATGCCAACGATTATGACCAAGGACGGATCTTTACGTTTGCCCGAAAGTATGACCCGTACAAACAATAACCTTTGAATCCGAACATCTCCTCCTCTAGCTTATCCTCCCTCGCATCAGTGGAACAGAGTGATGATGAGACCACATTAGATCCAGCACAGAAGGCTTTTTTAGGGGATATGCGCCTCGTTCTCACTCAACGCCAATGGGAACAACATCAGGGGGCGCAGAGATTCACACAAGGCAGAGGAAGGGGAAGGGGGAGACCATAGCAACCCAGACCCCAAAAAACACAACAAGGAGGAGCAGGAGGAGAAACCAGTACAAGCGCAAAAATAGTTACGGAGACACGAGGAATGAAACAAAAGAGGGGCAAATAAATGAAGAACTCCAAATAATTAACCTCTCAAAAAGAGAAATTACACCAGCAGAAACTTCCCTTTTGAAAAAAGGAATTAATTATTGTCCAACTCAACGAATGGACATGGCGCAAAAAAGGATAGATATGTATTTATACATCAGAAAAATAAAATTGGCTAAATTCTTTATGGAAAGAGCAAACAAACCGACAAGTGCCAAAAGTCAACCAAAACCAACTTCAACTCTCCTTGTCAAGGAGGCGGATGCATATTTAGCCTTACTCAACATCAATGAGGAAGAAGGAAAAGAGATCCCCTTAAACAAGGCAATAAAACAATTAGGAGCAGGAACCAGCCAAATGAAAGCCAAATCCAAATTCTATCCGCAACTCACACCGGGGAACAAGATTGACATGTTCCAGGAAGCAGTGACTCATGATCTTTACAAGATCACAAAAATGAAATGTCGAGACAATCTATCTGCAAAAGAAAGAGATGCGTTAACATCTCTAAAAAAGGATCAAAGTTTTGAGATCAAAACAGCAGACAAAGGGGGAAATGTGGTCCTATGGGACAGGGATCTGTACACCACGGAGGCCACGGAGCAACTAAATAACCCCGAATACTATGAAAAATTAAACTCGAATCCCCTTCATCAAATCAAAAGAGAATTTGGTCATAAATTAAACCAATGGGAAATAGAAGGTTTAATAGACTTTGATGAAAAGAAATATCTGACAGTCGACTTCCCAAAAATGGCAACAATTTACTTTTTGCCCAAAATACATAAAAACCCCACGAAGCCACCAGGGAGACCCTTTGTCAGCCAAGGGGTCTTTGCTTGAACCCCTAGCCAACTACATTGACTATTATTTGAATCCATATGTACAACATCTCAAATCGTATATAAAAGACACGACCACATTTTTGTGCACTTTAAAAGAATTGACATGGCAACCCAACTTCCTAATGATCACTATGGATGTAACAGCGTTATATACTAACATCGACAATAATTTAGGCTTAAATGCATGTAATTACTTCCTCCAGGAACGCAACATCCATTACAGAGACCATAACAATATGCTTTTGAACATGATCCTAACAGCACTCACAAACAACATCTTTCTCTTTGGTGAATTGATATATCGCCAAAAAAATGGAGCAGCAATGGGCTTTTCTTTTAGCCCAAGCTATGCTTGTATAGCAATGGGCTGGTGGGAGGAAACAGAAGCATGGAGTGAAAGAAACCATGAGTACACCCAACACATCGTCTCATGGAAAAGATTCATTGATGATTTATTTATAGTGTGGAATGGCAGTGAGGCAAAGTTTCTGGAATACTTTGAAATATTAAACACAAACACATCGTGTCTGAAGTTTACATACACCATAAGCAAATCAAAAGCTATCTTTCTAGACACTGAAGTGTATATAAAAGACAACTGTATAGAAACAACGCTTCACCGCAAAGACACAGCCACAAATGCAACTCTGGAAGCGACAAGCTTCCACCAGCAATCCTTAATAACAAGCATACCATACGGGGAATTTCTCCGTCTGAGAAGAATCTGTAGTGAGGAAAAAGAATGGAACAAACAGAGCAAGAACACTATGAAACGCTTTGAAAAAAGAAAGTACAACAAAAAAATGGTTCAAAAATGTTGGGAGAGAGCTAATCAGAAATCAAGAACAGATTGTCTACCACAAAAAACTCTCAAAACGCATCAAGAGGAGGAACCAATCAGACTGATCCTAAACTACAGCCAAGATTTAAAAAAGATCAATCAAATCCTGAAAAAGAACTGGAAAATTCTACAACTGGATCCAGTAATCAGCAAAAAAATGGGCACTCATCCGGTCATTACTTATAGAAGGGCCAAAAATCTACAAGATCAACTGATTCATTGTCATTACAAAAAATCAACCCAAAAAAAAGTCTGGCTAAAGACGAAGGGCTTTGTCAAATGTTACAACTGCAAAGCATGCGAAATTGCGAAACCAACGACAGAAGTAACAATGCCAATTAAAAAGACCTGGCAGATCAGGGAATGCATCACATGCAACAGTCAATATACAATTTATATGATTGAGTGCCCCTGCAAACTTAGATACATAGGGAGTACAATATGCGAGCTCAAAAAACGCATTTTGGAACATGCCTGTGCAACAACACACAGAGACAGGAGCAACGCAGTTGCAAAACACATGGAGGCCCACCATAATGGAGATTGGAAATTATTACGTTTTTGGGGCATAGAAACAATGACCCTGTCTGACAGAGGTGGACACAATGAAAAACAATTACGGCAAAAAGAATCAAGACACATCTTGAACTTTAGGACAATGACCCCTTTTGGTCTTAACCAATCGGAGGAACTGTATATACACCTGTAAAGTCAAACAGAATTTGTGACCTGAAATCCGCCAAAAAAGCATCACGTTTATAGACTATATGTAACAATTTTAACAATTTTTTGTAATTTCTAATCACTACTTGCAATGCCACACACACAACTAACAAGGGATAAACCAGTAATCAACCAAAAGCCCCATCACTGTCATAAAGAATTTTTACAATAGGCCCACTTGAGGGCGGTAAATACATATAAAAATTGTAACAAAATGTAAATACATCACAAGTTTTGGCACGTTTAAAACTAATCTGTACAGCCCACTGGAGGGCAGCAACTAATTACAATGCGAACACATTGTTTTACCGTTAAGGGTTCTGCCTTCATGAAATCAATCTATAAAACACAACAATATCACAGACACATTTGTCCTTTGAAATAGCACAGCTTCAAGTTACAACGCACTACATCATCCATAAGCCCACTGGAGGGTGGTAATAATGACGAACAAATACCTTAGTTAATTGACTGTTTAAATGAAAATAATGCATGTGTTGTGCTTAAAACAAACAATAACATAGGGTACAAAAATGTATTTAATTTAAAATGTATTGTGATGCAAAACAATGATGTTGTTTTATTGATGCACTACATCACCCATAATCCTAAGAGGAATTACACTGCTGTATAATGATCAGGTGATGGTGGCGACGCCCCTAGGGGGAGTAATCCTGCTCCCTTTCGAAATTTGGATTGTGTTTATAAAGTTGTGGCAAAGCTTTTTCAAACTAACCGTGACCAAGACAGCGGAGGCTGTCGAAACGCGTTGGTTTTTGCCTTGTTTTTGACACCAAATGGATTATAAATAAAATGAACTCGAAGTAAACCTTGTGGATTTGGATTGGTTTTTTTTGCAACTCCACGATATCCTCTGGCGGAGGAATCTTTGTTTGGAATATTACAGCGGCTGGGCTCAACCGCAGGAGTACCGCGGCCACAATTTGCAGCGCCTAAACGGGGAAGAAAGCGAGCCATATGGCGTGATATATATATATATATATATATATATATATATATATATATATATATATATATATATATATATATATATATATATATATATATTACCTACTGGCGATAGCCAGTAGGTATATATAGTTAGGATTGTTTTCCATAGGGAAATTGCAACATTCTGTTGGAGATAACTTTGGAGCCGGTTGAGGAATCTTCCTGTAATTTTCCTTAACTTTGCCTCGCGGCGCTCCAGTCCTTCCCTAAAAGTTTGGGGGGATCCGTCAAGCGGGGGCCGAGATAAAAGGGGGGTTCCAAAACGTGTTTTCCCCATGTTAATTTCCATAGGGCGGTTGGACTCACTTTTAGCCCGAACGGCTGAATGGTTTTCCACCAAACTTGGCAAAATTGTAGGGACTGGTAGCCCGATGTGCCTTTGCTATGTCTCAAGATATATGCTCCAGTGGTATTTACGAAAATTAACTTTGAAAAAATATATATTGGGCTACATTGGGCTATATATATGTTAGAGCCCAAATATAGCCCAATGTAGCCCAATGTAGCCCAAAGATGGCCACCAGAGACAAAAAAAAACAAATGTAGCCCAAATATCAGCCAGATGTAGCCCAACTATAGCCCAATGACAGAATGTCCCAGAGTGTTCTAAAGAACAACTAGAGCGCTAACAGTCTTACTCATGCCAAAAGTATGGCACACCTAAATTCACTGAAAAAAACATAGGTTTCAGGCCTTATATAGTTAGGAATTAGGCACAAGAAAGCAGAAAAACAAACGTGTAGAACACAAAAAGGGGACAGGGTAGAAACACCCTGACCCCTTAGGGCTGCTCAGGTGGTCCCACTAGGATATTAATATATTTAAACGTTATCCGCTAATAGAATTAGCATTTAAAAACATTTGAAATTGTCTGAAAAAAAACATAGGTTTCAGGCCTTATATAGTTAGGAATTAAATGTAAATGTTTGTATTTTATATAGCGCACTTCTACCCGGAGGCCTCGTAGCGCTGTATTCATACTGCTGCGGAACCCATCCTGGCGTTCCTGTGAAATGTCCACTCCTGGGCACCCCCAAGGTGAAGCCAGGCATCCACAGCGCTGCTGGGGCCGTTGTGGAGATTAAGCAAGCTATTGCCCAGAGTCACAGAGTGGGACCCATGATTAGAATAGGCACCGAGGCGAGAATTATCAGGTCCGGGGAAATTGAGCCCAAGACCCGCCGAGGCGGGAATCGAACCCTGGTCCCGGGCCAGACCTCTGCATCAGGGTCTGCCGCTCTAACCATTGAGCCACACTTCTCCTTAGCATTTGCATTTAAAAAACCTTTGCGATTCACTGAAAAAAACATAGGTTTCAGGCCTTATATAGTTAGGAATTAGCATTTAAAAAACCTTGCGAATTCACTGAAATAACCATAGGTTTCAGGCCTTATATAGTTAGGAATTAGCATTTAAAAAACTTTTAAAGGTTTTTTAAATGCTAATTCCTAACTATATAAGGCCTGAAACCTATGGTTTTTTCAGTGAATATATATATATATATATATAGGGGACCTAAGGCGAGACCACCAGTTTCATTTTGCGGATTAAGAACGCTGTGCAGAGCACCTCTCCTACAGCTATTTCTTTGGATTTTTCCAATACCGTCCCCCAGCACTAACTCACCTGGGAGCCACTGATGCATCCTGGGCAATGGAGTCCGTAGATCATCTCGGACCCTTCACATTATCACCTGAGGATCCTTTTGCTGAGGGGCGGAGCTGACATTCTCACCTATCCAGTGCGGTGGGGTGCACTTTAAACTGCAGAGCGTGAGGACTTCCGTTTTCACCACCGCAGGCGCTGAAGAGGCCACACTGGCCGAAATGCATCCGCCATCAACTTGAAATAAAGGGCTACGCCATTCAAATCCCCGTTGAGGCTCCTGCTTCTTTCTTTGAGAGGAGGCGTTTACTTCATATATATATATATATATATATATATATATATATTACCTACTGGCGGTCGCCAGTAGGTATATATAGTTAGGATTTTTTCTCTATGGGATTTTTGAAAATTCTATGTCTAATAACTTTGGCGTTTGTGGACGGAATTGGCTGAAATTTTCAGGAAAATGGCACATTTTGTTTCTGAGCAGCCCTTGAAAATTTGGGGGGGGTTCGTCAAGGGGGGGCCGAGAAAAAAGGGGGGTCCCAAAACGTGTTTTTAACATTGAGTTTTCCATAGGGCGGTTGGCCTCACTTTTAGCCCGAACGGCTGAATGGATTTGCACGAAACTTGGCAAAATTGTAGGGACTGGTAGCCCGATGTGCCTTTTGTAGGTCTCAATATATGTGCTCCAGTGGATTTTGAGAAATTAACGTTTAAAAAAAGATATATATCTGTAACAGCGGACCGGGCAGCGCTCCAGTACGCGTACTTTTCGCGCAACGGAGCTTTGTGAAGCGAAGCTGATTGGTTCTCCGGCGTCTGTAAACATTCCAAACAGTCCGTAGCGGCCGCCATCTTGTCTCTCGGTAGGATCGAGAGACAAGAGGAGGCCAAAGCGAAGGGGCAAATGACCATAAGGGGGAATAGTAGATCCTCGCTGACCCCCTACGTTTGATGTGGAGGTTTTAAAAGGGCCCCGCGGGGTAAAAAAAAAAAATAATAATAATAATCGAACGGCTGAATGGATTTGCACGAAACTTGGCAAAATATTAGGGACTGGTAGCCCGATGTGCCTTTGCTAGGTCTCAATATATGTGCTCCAGTGGATTTTGAGAAATTAACGTTCAAAAAAAGATATATATCTGTAACAGCGCTCCGCTTCGCGTACTTTTCGCGTTACGGAGCTTTGCGAAGCTGATTGGTTCTCCGGCGTCTGTCAACATTCCAAACAGTCCGTAGCGGCCGCCATCTTGTCTCTCGGTAGGATTGAGAGACAAGAGGAGGCCAAAGCAAAGGGGGAAATGACCATAAGGGGGCATAGTAGATCCTTCCTGACCTCTTAGGTTTGATGTACTATTTTGCCAAGTTTGGTGTAATTCCGTTCAGCCATTCAGGCTGTAGACGTATGTAAATGTCCTATGGAAAATTGCATGGGGAAAACACATTTGAAAGTGTTGAAATTTAGAACCAATTAAAATGTTAGTTTGGTTTTGTATTTGTGTGTGATGAAAGTTAATTGGTTATGTATATATGTCAAATGAGAGGAAACCACAGCCATTTTGTGATACTACTGTCTGAGGTACATTTGTGAGGAATTTTTGGTGGTGAATTTCTGGTGTTTGATTTACACAGTACTAACACTTCTCCTACTTTTAAAAAGGTGAGTTGTTAATTTGTAAGGGGAACTATGTTGTACACTTGAAGATAATTTGAAAAATGTTTTCTGTTATTTATTTGCAGTCCTTCTGTTATACTAAATACTTGATAAAGTTAGTTTTATATTATGTATTACTAAAAACGATAAATGAAAGTGATTATTTTTTTCTGCAATTTACAGCAAGCAATTTCAAAATAAAATGGCTCACAATGAAGAGACCGTGGCAATTTCTTTTGAATTGTCCACTACATTGATTGAAATTGAGAGCACCTATAATGAAATATTGTCACAAGGAGGAGATGACTTGTATGATTCTATTAGATTGATTGAAATGGACAGCACCAATAATGAAATATTGTCACAAGGAGATGACTTGAATGATTCCACTACATTGATTGAAATTGAGAGCACCAATAATGAAATATTGTCACAAGGAGGAGATGACTTGTATGATTCCATTAGATTGATTGAAATGGACAGCACCAATAATGAAATATTGTCACAAGGAGGAGATGACTTGAATGATTCCACTACATTGATTGAAATTGAGAGCACCAATAATGAAATATTGTCACGAGGAGATGACTTGAATGATTCCACTACATTGATTGAAATTGACAGCACCAATAATGAAATATTGTCACAAGGAGGAGATGACTTGAATGATTTTTTTGATCAATCTCTTGATGGCGAATTTATCGAATGTTTGGAGACCATAGAGTTACAAGAATCATCATTGCAGACTTTTCATGAGGACATTGCTGATGAGGACATGTTACTAGTTCTTTCAAATTTTGAAAATTCTGAAGAATAAATTTATATTTAGAAATCAAAAATTGTTTGAGACATTATTCACTTTTATTTTTAATTTATGAGGTTGTAGCGAAGTGATTGTAGTATAAAATGAGACTTATAGTATAGAGTGCAACATTTTTATGTTACATGGTAAGTTTACTCATATTTACTTCCCTTCTGCCACTATATTATCTCCAATGTGTATTTGACATCTCTTCTTCATCTCCGGCCTCCTTTCTCTCACTGTGTGTCTCCGATGCATCTTATCGCTGCTATTTTGTGTAATTACAGAAGAGAGTAAAATAAAATAGTTCGGAACGTGAAAAGGGGGCAAAGTAGAGTACTCCTCACCCCCTAGGCCTTGTTAGGCGGTCCCAAAAGGATCAGTTTCTGCTTTCCTGAGAGATTATGGTATGAGTTCCATATACCACAATAACTTGCATTACAGCATGCAAGATATCTATCTCCTATTACCAACTTTTGGAGATATTCGCGCTAAGCGCGAATATCTCCAAAAAGTAACACCTGCCCTGAGCAGTTCTTAGCCATGTTATCCAATGGGAGGTGGATAACATGGCTAAGAGCATTAGCTCGGTAATGCATGAATATCGCTGAGTTTTTAGCGATATTCATGCATTGCGGCCGTTTATTATCGCATTTGCGATAAACCTTGATAATAGCAAGGTTTATCTTCGATAATTTCTGACGATGCTTAGCGGTAAAAAATTTGTTGGTAAGCATCGTTAGCGATAAATATCGCTTAACTTTGGTAATATGCCCCAACGTCTGTTAACGTTCGATTCGAAGGAAATGAGGAAGTGTTGAAAAACATTGTCTGCGCCATCTTGCCTTTTTTGAAATGCCACACTTTTGTCGTGCACGGCAGCCATTTTAGATGCCTTGACCAGACCCACTCTCTGCACGCTGTCGATTCGTAGCATGGCTCCTCACCCTCGCAAGCATCTTCCCCAGGCACTGGTCACCCCCGCTCTCTGTCTTATGCATGGGCAATAAACCTCCCCCCATCTGCGCTGCTCTTCCCTGAGAATCACACTCTGTGCCCGCCCGACACCTCCCTTTCGCCCTATTCACTACCGCACCCTCTGACACTCCTCTTCCTCTGTGTCCGATTGTCCAGGCTATCACCTAGCCCTGCAGATGTAGTTTATGGCCCCAGCTGTAAAGAATCACCCCTCTTCAAAGGAGTTATAGTAGATCAAGGCCCACACCCGATGAGATCCGTCACACCACACGTGTTCCTACTATCTGAAAACCATCCTGTATTGTGATTGGGGAGGGGACCGAGCCTGAAGCGGAAGATTCCAGGAATGACTCTTTGTACATCAAAGTTTTTACAATTATGTGTCACATTAAAAATATATAGCACTCCAACAAAGTAGTTGGAATATAAAACTTTAATAACATATAAATATATACAACAAAACAAAAACAGTAAAAACATTTAAACAACGAAGAGACCGTGGCAATTTCTTTTGAATTATCCAATAGATTTATTGAAATTGACAGCACCAATAATGAAATATTCTTGTCAGTAGCGGTCTGTTGTGCGAATAGTTCCAAGGCAGCAGAACGCGCTGAAATCTAGATGGCACGAAAGTGATGTCTAGTAAGTTGCCGCCCAGCAAATAACGGCGTGGGGCGCCGCGGGGGTGAGTGAGTCCAGTAGGCACCACAGCTATTCTTACCGGCATTGCAGAATTACTGCTGGGGACAATGCCTGTGCTGTAGCAGGGTCACAGCAGAAACAAAAAGGATTCTGTTGAAGATGTTGTTGGTTTTAAATTTGAAAACAGTTCTGGTGTCAACTGCTATGCTAATGTAGTGGTTAATGTTTTGTTTTCTCTAGAAAATGTAAAAGAGGGGGAGGCAGTCCAAAGTTCCGTTAAAAGGGCAAAGGAAAGGATCGTTGGTTTGAACTATCAGTCAAAAAGGGGAGGGGGTGCAACAATTTTTCCTACCGGGTCACACTGTGCTTTCACCGGAACTGAGGTCTGCAGGATTCTAGTAATTCAAAGTGAGGCTGGCGCCAGCATGGGAGCGCCGACGTCCCGCGGATACAGTTTCGTCACTCCACGGGCGATCATGGCAGTCATTCCCCATCGGGGGTCGAAGACTCCCGCGGCTCCTCTAGAATCTTCAAGGTCGTGGAGGACTACGGTGGTGGAGTCAACCAGTGACCGGGCCATTTCTTTATGCTGGGCCCGCTCTTGCCAGGTCGACCGCCATTTTGAGAGTTCGGTAGCTACTGGCGATCGCGGGGTCAAATGAGCGGACGGGCTCCACCCTGCCGGGCGAGACGTTGCAGCATGGCCACAGTGGAAGAACCCTTTTCCGGGCGCCTGGAGCGCTGAGGGTGCAGCTGGGAAGCCTCCACCTGGGGAGGCGGGAGAGGCCTGTTCGCACCGTCTCTCCCTCCCAGTGCACCCCACGGCGTCTCGCTTGAGATTTGTTATGGCCGGACCAGGCGATGAGGACGAGGGGGGGGGGGTCGGAGGCATGTGCAAGACATCCCCCCCCAGTGTTGTCGCAGCCATTATTCATGAAAGAAGAAGTGTCCCGTCCGTCTTCGGGCCGGGCTTCCGGTAGATGTCGGCCGGACGCCCCTGGCTCTGGCCCCATGAACGGGTTTCTTGGTTTATCGGCTGCAGCCGGATCCCGTCGGCCTCGGCCCCCCGACCGTTGGTGGCCGGACCGGAAGAGCATGTGGCGGGAGTACCTGCAACTCTCAAGGGCCACCGCGGCCGGACTGGGAGAGAGAGGGGAGGGTCGAGGAGACATTCCCCCCCTGCAACTGTTCAGCGTTGTAAAGGCAATCCCCTGGCCGGGTCCCGCTGGCCTCGGCCTCTCCTCCGGCTACACCCTACGTTAGGATCTCCTGGCCTAGGCGTGGCAGCAGGACCTGCCTTATATGGGCTGCTCCCGGCTGGGCGTAGCCGCAACCCTGCCCCACCTTGGAAGTTTCCAGAGTGGGGGCGGATGTTCTACTGACTTGCATTTTCCCTAGTCTATCGATTTTTTTGGCGTGGCAGGCGGTGGGACAGCGAGGGGTGATTTGGTTTCTCTTACTGTTTTTCTGGTCTCTCACCACTGGCATATTTTAACGTTTTCTTGTTTCTAGGACATTAATAGGTTTTATCATTACGTTATGTTATCGTTTCTTTGTTCGTTGTTTAATAAAAGTTCATGTTCATCAGTGGCCTACTGATTTTCGTTTTCCTATTCTTTTCTTTCCAGGTTGTTTCATGCTAAAGTTTCTGTTAACAGGATACAGTGATCACTTCGTTATTATTGCATATGTCCTTTTCACTAGGGGTGCTCTCTGGTCGGGCCAGATGACGTATCTCTAGTAAATGGTCCGGGTGAAACAGGTGCATCAATCAGTGGGGAGTAGATAGGCATGACAGATTACAACGGGGGAGAAAGGTCCGCATTACGTACCCTTTCACTACTTGCAAAGATTTTCCTACGTTTATTTGCAAACAGGGAAAACCTCCAAAAAGAACTAATTCCCAAACAGTCAATGTTCGGACAATCAATCAATCAATGAGGAATGAAATAGGTACGACGTGTTAAAGGCTTGCGTTACCTACCCTTCACTATCTGCAAAGGGAGAGAGAATATTCCTATTCTTCCTCGTTTGCAGGCAGAGAAGATCCTTAAGAGAACCAACTTCGAACAATTCAATGCTTGATTCAAACAATCAACAAGGGGTACTGTGAACACAAATGAACGCCGCTTATGTACATACGCATTGCTATTTTCAACAGGTTGTTCCTAATGTTTCTATTTTAGCGAGGTCAAAAAGAGATCCCATTAGTGACCTACTGATTTTGCTCGATTCCTTTTGTTTTTTTACACGATTTTTCGCTATCTGCAAAGACTAAACAGAGTATTGCGACTCTGTGCTTGTTTGTAAATAAAGAATGAACCAAAGAGAACAATCAATCAAATGGAGAGAGAAGCTGGCACGACGGATTACAAAGGGGGCAAAGGGCTGCGTTAACTACCCTTCACTATCTGCAAAGAGAGAGTACTCCTAATAGAAATGAGGGGTGGGGGGCAGCATTCAAAGCAGATCAGTGTGCATAAACACGAAAATGTTTTTACTTACCACGTACTTGACATTCGACAGCTTATGATATTTGCTATTAAAAAACCATTGAAATTCACTGAAAAAACCATAGGTTATAGACCATATATAGTTAGGAATTAGCATTTACAAAACCTTGAAAATTCACTGAAAAAACCATAGGTTATAGACCATATATAGTTAGGAATTAGCATTTACAAAACCTTGAAAATTCACTGCAAAAACCATAGGTTAGAGACCATATATAGTTAGCTGAACATTTTATTGACATAAAACCAATGAAATTCCATATATAGTTAGTTGCACTAACTATATATCGCGCACCCGCAATCCACTGCTGATGATGTCACATATTACATCATTCATGACATGGTCAGTGACATCACTGATGACATCACTGATGACATCTCAAATGACATCACTGATGACATCACTGATGACATCTCATTTGACATCAATGACCACATCACTGATGATATCATTCATGTGACAATACAATGCATCTCCTCACATTTTAATATAACCTCTGTTTCACCCAGTGTTAAAAAGAGAGTATAATTTTTGAAACCATTGACACACCAATACTAGTTACTACATACGCACTCACTGATTGCTACGTCTACACACACCTTCACTCATTCACCCATACAATCATTCATACATACAATCACTCATCTTTACAACACTATCATATGCACTCATACACCTATACAGACACTCACAGTCTGCCACTCATCCATGGAGTTACTCACACACCTAGTCAGTCCTGTAAAGAATCAATGACACTTCCATTTTCTTGTCTATACAGTTAAACATAGAGCACCTTACATTTTCAAACATATACTAACACATACTTACCTTCTTATACAATCATTGATACAAGTACAGATTGATCTGCACAGAGTCACACACCTCCCAGCTAGCCACACACACACTCAGTCTCCCATACAAATACTTGGGCAATCAATCAATAACCCATATAGTTACTCATATAGCTACTGATCAACACATGCAGCAGTTTACAGAACAACAGACATAATGATGCACAAATTAAGACAGTTTAGTCACTAACCCATGCACTCAGTGAGACACATTTAATCACTCACTCATACAGTCAGTCATGCACCTACTAAATCCTTCGTCCAGACACTTACACATCCACTCATTCTTCAATATGTAAGACATATTTAAACTTTATAGAAACAAAAAATCACTGGATGTTGTTATCAGTGATGTCATCAGTGATGTCATTTGAGATGTCATCAGTGATGTCATCAGTGATGTCACTGACCATGTCATGAATGATGTAATATGTGACATCATCAGCAGTGGATTGCGAGTGCGCGATATATAGTTAGTGCAACTAACTATATATGGAATTTCATTGGTTTTATGTCAATAAAATGTCCAGCTAACTATATATGGTCTCTAACCTATGGTTTTTGCAGTGAATTTTCAAGGTTTTGTAAATGCTAATTCCTAACTATATATGGTCTATAACCTATGGTTTTTTCAGTGAATATATATATATATATATATATATCAATAACATAAAATCTATTAGAAAAACATTCTATTATAAATTAAAACATTAAACTATTTCAAGTTCTTTCAACTTAGATTTACCACTCCAGGAAGTGCAACTGTAGGAAAAGTGTTGGATAACGGAAGAGTAAAAATTACTATTCCCATTCCAGTGAGTGCAACAAAAGCGAAAGTGTTGGATAGCAGAAGGGTAAAAATTACTATTCCCACTCAAGTGAGTGTAACAGTAGGGAAAATGTTGGATAGCAGACGGGTAAAAATTACTATTCCCACTCCAATGGCTGCAACAGTAGGGAAAGTGTTGGATAGCAGAGGGAAAACATTTACTATTCCCACTCCAGTCAGTGCAACAGTAGGGAAAGTGTTAGATAGCGGATGGGTAAAAATGACTATTCCCATTCCAATGAGTGCAACAAAACGGAACGTATTGTATAGCGGAGGGGTCAAAATTACTATTTCCACTCCAATATGTGCAACAGTAGGGAACATTTTGGATAGCGGAGAAAATTACTATTTCAAACTCCAATAATTGGAACAGTAGGGAAAGTGTTGGATAGCGGAAGGGTAAAAATTACTATTCTAACTCCAATGAGTGCAACAGTAGGGAAAGTGTTGGATAGCAGAGGGCAAAAATTACTATTCCCACTCCAGTGAGTCCAAAAGTAGGGAAATTGTTGGATAGTGGCAGGATAAAATTTACGATTCCCACTCTAATCAGTGCAATGGTAGGGAAACTGTTGAATTGCTTAGGGGTGTTTAATATTCTCACTCCAGTGTGTTCAAATAAATTAAAAACAAACAAAATATTAACAATAACAAAAATATTTAAGAAACAAAATAAATACAAAAATATATAAATGTGTTAAAAATGTGAAGGCAAATATATTTAATATTGAAAATTAAACATATTATAATGTTAATTACATATGACAAATACCTACAGATATTGTATTGAATAAAAAAGAATTTCTAAACAAATGAATATTTTTTGTTAAAAATTATCTTGAAACAAAAACATTAATTATTATTTGAATTGACTTTTTATATTTCATACCCTATCACACCACACAATTCAAAATCACATCTAAATTAAAAAAAAATGTACTGCCATAATTACCAATTAAAGAAATATTAATGATTTAAAAAAACAAATAAGAAAAATAAAAAATAATAAACTACCCACACTTTACCCCTATAATCCCCTCATCCTCAACGTCCCTCACCCCAGCCACATCACCCCCTCCTGAGAGACCTACACCGGCTCCCCGTCGACAAGAGGATCACCTTGAAGCTCCTCACCCACACTCACAAAGCACTCCACAACTCCGGACCAACCTACCTTAACAGCAGATTCAGCTTCCACACCCCACCCGCTAGCACAACTCCGCCAGCCTCGCCCTCGCCGCCATCCCCTGCATCCAACGAACGACCTCCGGTGGCAGATCCTTCTCCTTCCTCGCCGCCAAGGCCTGGAACACCCTCCCTACTCATCTATGACATACCCAGGACCTGCTCACCTTCAGAAGACTCCTCAAGACCTGGCTCTTCGAGCAGTAGCAGCACCCCTCCTCTCAGTGCCTTGAGACCCTCATGGGTGTGTAGCGCGCATTACAAGTACTTCGATTGATTGATTGATTGACAACCCACAGCTTAAATTAAACAGTGAAAAAATGAATTACACACCTAAAACTTATTTTCAATTAAACAACTAATTATAAAGTAAGTAAAATTAATTAACTCCTCACCCTTTAGGCCTATAATAGTACAACCCACACACACCAAAATATAAACAATTACCCTAATTAAATATCAATTAATTAATTAATATTAATTAAAAACTAATTATTAATTAATTTAGCCTAAATTATTTCCCACCCTTTACCCCTATAAACCCACAACCTGCACCTAAAATGAATTACTCAATTTTAATGATTACTTTTAAATCAATTAATTAATATAACTTAACAAATAATTATTAATTAATCAAAAATACATTACTTCCGACCCCTTACCCTGATGAATTCCACAACCCACACCTAAAAGAAATGACACAATTACCATAATTAATTATCAATTAAATAATTAATATTAATTAACAACTTATTAATAACTATTTACAAATACATTATTTCCCACAATTAACACTATAAAATCTCAATTAAATTAATATTAATACATTAAAAAAATAACAGTTTCTTAGAATTAAATTACTTCCCACCCTATACCCCTATAAACCCACAACCCGCTACGGAACTAAAAAAGGCAAAAATGTATTTAAATAAAATTGATAACTGCTAACAATGTAACACATATATTAAGAAACATAAACAATACTTAGACAAAAAACATACATCACATACATTTAAAATATAAACTAAAATACATACACTAATTTAAAAAATCGATATTTTAAACAACTATCTTTTTGCAAGCAATTTTAATGATTTCTATATTTAGAAAAATTATATTTCTACCTTAAATTCTTGACCACGATATTCTTGCTGTTGATATTCCTGTGTCACGATATTTCCAACTTGATATTTGTGTAAGACGACATTTCCAACTCGATATTCTGTCTAAATACCTCCAGGAATATCATAATGCAATTCAAGTCAAAGTTAAGAGTCCCTTCTTTGCATGCTTCCCGGAGGATCACATCTCAGTTATTCAGTATCCGAGCAATTATAGGTCTGGTTGTGATCAACGGGAGGCAGATGTTGGGCCAAGGCCCTGTCAGCTCTCTCTCTGATGAATCAAAGTGAAAGGGCACCTTGTGGGACCCATGATTTGAGCCAAGGACCAAGAGACTCCTCATGGACCAAGATTTCAACTTTCTAAGGGTACCCCATGAAGTGGAGATTGTTTCAGCAAGATCTATTTTCTGCGTTTTTGGCCCTGGCTTCAAGGCTACATGTGGAAATATTAAGCTTGCCCGTCGTCTTCTTAAGATTGACAACTTCATATTCAAGGTGGGAGATCCGCATTTCAGCCTCAGTCACACTGCCCGAAACATTCTGTAGGTCCTGTCGAAGGAGAGCCACATCTATCCCCACTTAACCGATTTTCACTTCAACTACCTCTCATGAAGTCTGGATTGCTTACAGCATGATCCATCATGTTAATGGCTCCCAACCAGTGCTCCCCCACAGCCTCGCTGGGAAGTCTGGGATAATCCATCTCTGGTGTGACATAGTTGTAAATACGTGGTTGTGTGTGTGGTGTTGTACTCTTGTCCTTCATCATGTTGCTGTCAGACTGTCATGGCTCCCCTTGTCGGTATAGTTGAGGCCCTATAAGTGCACTCGACCCCAGGGGAAGTTAAAAGGTCTGGCTCTCTCTTGTGTGTCCACTTCCCAAAGTAGGCTCCCTCCGAACAAGGAGTTGTTAGTTACCAGTGCAGAGCAGGCAAAATCTCAGCCCCAAGGAGTCCACAAAAGATAGTGAGAGAGGCAATCCCCAGCCGCCCCCTCGGCGTGAGAGATTCCCCCTATGTCACTGGGACACAAGCAGAGCTCCAGGAAAGCCAGTAGGAGGAGCAGACTTCTGCATCACCCCACACTAGGAAGGACTGCTTGTCTGTTGGGAAGGGAGCCTTGACCACTTGCCCCACCAATCATTGCAGGGCTGCACGAAAACTGAGGCCTCTCTGCTCTTTAATTCCAAGCACTATTCAGCCGTCGATATGTCATAGTCAGGGGAGGGGGAAGGCATTAAACTGTAGGCCCCCCACACTGTCCCCGGCAGCTATGTCTTATGTGGACCCCATAGACTGTCACGTGGCCCATAGGAACATTATCATTTTTCACTAACTTAGCACGAGCACGCTGCAGCTTTCCTGCTGTTTTTGTGCACGTTATTACAAGTCTTTATTTTTGCAATACTTTCAATATTTGCTTTCACATGAGAACTCAGATGTTGACTGAACATTATGTGCAAGGTCGAACAACAATGCCCCTTGTTATTTTGTTCAGGCCAGACCTTAGCCCTTACACAAAACATACTGATGCAGCTGTTGTTTAGACAGCAAACTTGGGTTTTTAGTGGGGTACACGAATAGGTGCGACACACTTGGAGAGGGACCTTTCCAGGGAGAAGAGCGAGACAGCGCCTAGAATGTAGATCTACCATCTATAGGCTAAGGTATGGGGTCTGCAGACAAAGCCCCAGAGATCTTCTATTATATAATAATACTTCTTCATAGCAAGGGGAGGGAGGTTAGGCACTACAGTCTTGTCTCCAGTGTCTTTTTATGATGATATCTCCCTTCATGATTTATGGACTAGCTGCTATGCTGACTATATTCATACTATACATTTTAATATTTGTTGTGTCATGTATACTGCATGTTAGGGCATATTAGTTCAAATAAATATTTTAAGCTATTATGTGCCACTGTCAGATCTTATTGTGAACAAGAGCAAGAGTGTGAGCGAAAGGGTGTGTCTTGTTACCGCGATTCCTAAGAGATTTGGGAGTGTTGTCTTCTGGGTGTCAAATCATTGGTTCCTCCATAAGTGAGTAGGAGAGCAAGTGAGACACTATAGCTAGTCGGGCCTGGGTTTGTGTGTACTAAGGTGGTGGTAGGAAGACCCAGTCCCTATACACCATAATCCTGTGGATAGTTCTATGTTTGTGCGGAATCCCGACAACAAGCCCATATGAAGCCCGAGTTCAACACAAGTGGTCCCAGTATGCAGGGTGGTGCAGGAAGATACGCTGTACAGCCTGTATAGGAGGCGGCAGCCACAGGGACACCAGGAGCCCACAGCACGGGGCGGCCAGGACTAGGCTGAAGGGAGACGCCACTCCACACGGCCCAGAACAGCTCCTTCATTGCAGATAGAGGTTTTAGAGGGCCGCCAGGGAGCCCCAAAGTAGCAATACAGGTGTGACCCAAGTCCCAGCAACAGGCTCATGGGTTCCCCTGGCCACACCAAGCAGCACCAGCCTACACTCCAAGCTGCCACTAGGCTCAGCTCAAGGGGCATCCGCCACCATCCGCAACGTAAGGGACCCACCTAGGTCCGAGCAAACGGCCTGGGGTCCTGGAGACGCAGGAGCCAGTAGCAGCTGAGGATGCCGAAGAGGACAGTTGGGGAGTCCGAATGCCAGATGAGGTCTGGAGCACTTCCAAAATGCGTCCACCATCTTGATGTCTCTGGCCATGCCCCAATAATAAAATATATTGATAACCTATTTAGAATATAAAAAAATGTATGTTTGTGAAATCTGACATACGTTTGTGAATCTGACCCTTGGTTTAGACATACAAGTGTAGTGCACACTAATTTAAGTTTAGTGTGAACTGTTGAATCAGTATAGTCTTTATGAGCGACTAGAAAAAGTTAAAACAGTATATTATGAAATTAGAAAATTATTGTTATTCTTCTTTATTTTGTCGTAGTTCAGATTGCACATTTATGGATGGGTGTCCTGGCTGGTTTCATGTTCTATTTTAATCAGGTTAACACATTAGTGCTCAAGTTCCTGTATTCTGGTGTATCAGCTTTCGCCAGAGTGTAGATAGATTACAAATATTAAAGCAAACTGACATTTAGTTTCCTTTGTTAAGTAAAAAATGCAGTGACACTCTTTTATTCGCCGTGATGAGTCATACTGTTTCAGTACAAAATGAGTCACAGAAAACAAATTGTTCGCAGATGTAATGTGAGAGGTAGTGACTGATCCAGCGGCCTATAGGAAATATGCCATAAGCAATGCTACCCAACTATAACCTACCACATAAAATACTACTCTAACTCATGGACCCATTAACCAAACATGACATATTTGACCTACTGAATCAGGTGATCAAATTAAACCTAAATATACCTTATTTACAAATTATATACAAACTATATACAACCGCGGCAAATGTTGACGTCATTTGAACAAAACCTATCTATTTAAATGACCACCATGGCGATGGCATCTAGCTAATAGTAACCTACGCTTCTGAATAACCAAGACCAGCTTGTTTCAAAAGTAAGATTTTTATTAACTAATTTTACATAAATCAAATATAGTTTCATAAATGCAATTTTATTAGAATTATAACAAGCATATTTGAAAAATATCATAAGGAAAATACAGTTTTAAGCAAGAAATTATAAGTTTAGCATTTTTCTAAAACCTAAGTCCCTAACTAAGCTAACTAAATGAAAAGGTAAAGTTCTTTGAGGATTCTTACGTGCTGAACGCAAAGTCCAGCAGCACGACACCCTCATCGGAAAGTCAGAAAGCAGCAGCCAGCCCATCCCCAGGGCATGGACTTTTTATACCTTTCTATGCTAGCTAATCTAAGTAATGGAACATTTTCTGCAAAAGACGATGTCTCATTGGTCGGAGAGTGACAAGTGACATGTCACCTACATTTCAAAACTTCCATTCGGTCATATTCTTTGGGACCATTGTCTTTCTTGTACGTGTTCCAAAGCTTCCTTGATTTGCAACAATTTTGAGCAAAAGTTTCTCACTGACTCCATTACACTTCCTCGGTCGCTAAGTTATCAAATGTTCTTTCTACCGGTTTCTGACCTTGGCCACGTCCGACAGAATAATGACAACACACCATCTTTGTTGAGTGAATGCAATTTTGACGGAAACTTTCTTTCACAGAGACATCTCGTGCTCCTTGCAGAATTAAATTCATCGTTTAGCAAACTCGAGCAAACTAGGCCCAAAAGCAGGCAACTTATTTTTCTAGTATAAAACAAACACAAGAAAAGTATTAATGTAAGAAATATTATTTATTCTGTTTCCACCCTTCGTTTACTAATTGATTAACCCTCCCAATTAGTCTAATGTTACCTAGCACAAAGCAACAAATAAGCAGCATTTTATATCTACCAGTCTTCATGAATCCATAAAACCTTATGTGCACCTAGAATAGTAGAAATGACATCACATAGACAAGGAAAGCAAAACAAGCACATGCTTCTTTTAAATCTGCTGCAGTTAGTAATGACAGAAACGAAAACGACAAATTAATTTATTATTTTTGCACGAACAAAAGATGCAACACTCATGCACATTTATGAGCACACATGTTATTGTCCCCGTGTGTAAAGTTTAATCTAGGTTGTGTTAGCATAACACATCACAAAACATTAATATTATTATTTATGTTATGGAAATGTGACTTCACGAGTTTAAACAGATTTCTGTTTTCTATCTCGCTCCATCAACTCCCTCATCTGGTGATTAACAAATCACCACACCACCACCCAAAATTTTGAATTTTAAACTTTCTGGAAAATGATTCAAATTCATCTGTGTCAGTATTTAAAAATCTGTTTCTGCAAAATCCTTGCAATTGTCATAACGAGCTCTGTGTAATTCCTGCAACTCAATCTCCCTCTCTTCTTCTTTTTTGAGTTTATAAATTCTTCTCTTTTCCTTCATTTGTTTCTTTCTCTTATGCAACAAACAACCAATTTTTGTCAAAATGAAAATGAATATTATCACAATCAAAGGTGCCAAAATCTTGCCAAAAACTGAACTTCCAATGTCATGGAACCAATTTTTAATTGATTGGAATCTTTTTGAAAGTCTTTCTGTAAAATCTTCTTCTTCTAATGGAATTATCTCTGAATGCATCTCTGTGATGTTCTTAATGTACATCTCAAGGTTCTTACTTTCATCAGGGATATATGTGCAACAATGTTGCACATGTAAAATGCCACAGACTCCTCCCTCTTTTGCCAGGAGTATGTCTAAAGCAAGGCGATCTTGAATCACCATGGATCTGATTGCAATGACCTCAACATTCACTAATTGGAAACCATCAGCTGTATCTGTTGACAACCTGTCAACAACTGTGGACAATTTTCTGATTCTCCCTGCGTTCAGGGTTATACCTACAATAGGTATCACTGCTTGAAAAATATCTCCCAAAACTTCTGTAAAAGTTTCTCTTTTAGCCCTATTTACATAATTGTGAATTTTGAACAATCCTTCCGAATCTCTGTCAACATGGAACATTTTAGGAAAAACAATCCCAACATAACAAGTTCCATACCAATGATCAGGAAGGTTGTCACCACAAACAAAATAAATCCCAGGAAAAATTGGATCTTTTCCACCCTTGAATCCCCAACCTCCCATGATCTGATATGTATCTTCACAATTACTTGCACCCACAAAGTAGTTATCAAAAAGTGTATTGTCTCTCCTAATGCAAAGCTTTCCACTAATTGGTTTGTCTATGTGAATTGCAACATTATCAAGCATTTTGCCATTAAGCTTCTCATCCTCTTTCTGCCAGAACCTGGATTTAGTCTGTTTGACTATCTCATTTCTTTTATAAATTGCTCTCCTTTCTTCAACCAGGTTCAAAAACTTCTTTCCTTCAGGACTTAGTTTGCAGGTTAAATTGTTCTTGTAAGCATACTCATAGGTAAGTTCATTAGTAACAAGGAAAAATTCCCTCATCTGTTTTTCTCTCTTATGCTTATTCAAAGCACCCTCAATTTTTAAATTGGCAAAAATCTCGTCAAAATCTGAATAATAGTATTCTAAACGTCCAGTCTGATAGAACAAGCTAACTAACACACTGCATGTCACACCATATGTAAGAGGAAGCATATTGTATGTCACTCCCTCAGAAACAGAAGCAGGTAATTTAACGCAGACATAGCAGTCTTTTGCATCCATTACCTTGACATATTCACTCAAAAGCTTTGTGAATGTATTGCTTGAAAAATCACCAATAGATTTGTCCTGATGAATATTAGGTTGATGATCAATAACTTTGCCAGTTGCACTATGTTTGTTTTGACTAACTGAAGCTTTGCTTGTCATGTTGGCTTTGTGAAAATCCTTATTAATTTCAAATGGAATGATAACAGCTAAAACTAACCAGAGCAGAATTAGAATGAGCAGACACACCAGAGTCATCTTACAACATCTCTTAAAAATGGAACATCTTGAAGTACTCTGTTCCATGACGTAAGGCATCTTTGGTTAGTTTTGCCTTAAAAAGAAAAAATTAAAAACTATTTTAAAAATTAAATTTAAATGATTAATTATTTACACCCCCCTTTTAAAATATATATATATATATTTTTTTTCAAACCCTAACAGTATTTCTTCGACCTTATGTCACAAGTAAATTTTCTTCAACTAAACAACTTTTCTTCGACCTTGTGTCACCTAACAAGCTTTCTTCAGCCTTTTGCCAAAAACTAAAACCCAAAAATCCAATAGAAATTCTGTACTTCAATCATTGTCACTAATTTCTTCAATTTCTTCTTCTTCTTGACTACTATCGTAAATGTCAATGACAGGTGGAATTACTAAATAAGTCCACTCAGGTGATTTGTATTTTTGATTTGGCCTTATAATCCTCTTTCCTTCTCTTGTCACAACTTCAATCTTTCTTCCGACTCCAACTTCCTTTTCAGAATCCTTTTGACTACTGATTTCTTCCACCTGTTCCTTCGGCTTTTTGATCAACCTGACTCTTATTCTTCCACCAGGCCAGAAATCAGTTTTCCTCACGAATCTTCTCTTTGGTTCTGAAGCACTTGTCTCAGACTTCCAAGATCTTTTCTTTGGACTTCTACTTTCACCATCCACATCACTTTCTTCAGTATCACAGTCTGAAACTTCAATTATTGACTCAGGAACTTCTCTATTCGGCAGTTTCACTCCTTCAGGAACTATACCTTGTCTTCCATCACTGGTACTCGGTAATTCGTCTTCCTCCTCCTCTTCAATTACCCCCAACTTCCCAGATTCTGGATTTCTGTTCCTTACTTCAGAGCTTAAATTCTGCTTTTCGATACTCTCCTGGTCAGAAATTTCTTTTGGTTCAGCCTCTCTGACTTCAATGGAAATCACTCCATTAATTTCTTTGACTGAATCCTCAGTCGTTTTTCCTTCTGATAGATTCTCTTCTTCTCCAGAATCTATTTCAATTATCTCAGATCCTTTTCTTGTTAACTCTTCATTCACAGGCACAGGTTCCAGATGTCGACCTCCTTGTCGATCTTCAGTCTCTGGATTTGTTTCACCTTCTACTTCTGAATCAGAATCTTCTGTAGTATCACTTTCTACATCAGAACTCTCAGGAGTAGGCACTGGAATGGTATGACTAGGATGAATCCACCTTTTCAATCCTCTGCATTTTACTGCATTTGTAGTGACCAGAATTATTTGTCTAGGCTTCTGCCACCTAGGTGCCAAACAATTTCTTCTCCGATGTACTTTTGTTCTGACCCAATCACCAGGTCTCAAATCATGTGTCAGAACTTTCTCATTTGATTGTGCTTCAGTTCCCACCTGATTAGACACAGAAGTCACTATATCAGATAACTTTTTACAGTAATCCAAAATAGCACTGTCATTTATGCTCAACAGTTTGCCTACAGGTACAAAAGCTTGCCTCATGACTCTTCCCATCAGTATTTCATGAGGACTTAAACCTGTTTTCTTATCAGGTGTACTTCTCAAAGACATTAACACAAGTGGAAGAGCATCCGTCCACTTTACACCTGTTTCCAGACACATTTTTCCAATCCTGTTTTTAATTGTCCCATTAATCTGTTCAACCACCCCAGATGCCTCTGGTCTGTATGCACAATGGATTTTCTGCTCAATGCTTAATGCCTCACATATCAGCTTCATCAGTTTGTTATCAAAATGGCTTCCTCCATCACTCTCAATAGTGACTGGAAAACCGTACCTTGGGATGATTTCTCTGAGTAGCAATTTTGCCACTGTAATTGAATCACAATGTTGTGTAGGAAATGCTTCCACCCATCTTGAAAACAAAAAAACAATCACAAGAACATATTTCAAACAATTGTGTAGGGGCATTTCAATGAAATCCATCTGCAACCTGGTAAAGGGACCACCCTCTCGACCAATTACCCCTGTACCTACAACTGATTTTCTGTTTGGGTTCATTTGTTGGCATGATAAACACCCTTGACAAAAAGACTCTGCAATCGTTCTGAATTTTGTATTGAACCAAGTCTCTCGGAAAAGTCTGATCATAGAATCTCTTCCAAGGTGAGCTGGGCCATGATACAATCTGGCCATATCAGCAATCAAACAATTTGGTAAGACTACTCTGCCATCTTTATAGACCCACACTCCATCCTCATCACGTGGTCTACAATCTGCTCGTAACCACAGATCTTTTTCTTCATCATCTGCTTCATTTTGTAAATCTCTGATCTCCTGCCATGTTTCTACAACTGTGGTTAGCATTAATGAATTTGAATCAGTTTCTTTACTCTTTTCCCGATTGTATGCACAACATTTTCTTGCACAATATTTTGCTGTCTCATCTGTATAGGCATTGCCTTTTGAGATATAATCCACCCCTTTTGTGTGTGCAGCACACTTTACAATTGCGATCTCTTTCGGCAACTGTATGGCTTCAATTAATCTTTTGATGAAAACTGCATTTTTAATTGGTGAACCTGCTGAGGTCAAATAGCCTCTCTGAAACCAGAGCTGTCCATAATCATGCACAACGCCGTACCCATACTGACTATCAGTAATGATGGTAACTCTTATGTCCTTTGATATTTCACAAGCTCGAATCAAAGCAATCAATTCAGCCACTTGTGCTGAACGAATTCCTTCAAGACATGATGCTTCTTTGACATCTGCAACTGTACAGACTGAGTATGATGCTTTTAAAACACCTCCCTCTGTCCTCAGACAGGAGCCATCTACAAAGTAGACAACATCTGATTCAGGCAAAGGTACATCTTTAATGTCCTGCCTTGGTTTGGTGCAAAACTCCATGACATCCAAACACTCATGTTCCACTTCATTTTCATCAACAATTTCAGAATCAGGCAGTAATGTAGAAGGATTCAAATTCAAACATCTTGAAATGGAAACATTATCTGCTCCTAGTATGATTTTCTCATACTTAGTCAATCTGCTGCTTGTCAAATGTTGAGTTTTACCTCTAGTCAGTAATATTTCAACCGAATGAGGCACAAAAACTTTCACAGGAAATCCCATTATGATTCCTTCGCTCTGTTCAAGACTGACACTTGTAGCTGCAACTGCTTTCAAACAACCTGGTAATGCTTTTGCAATGGGGTCAAGAACTGCAGAGAAGTATGCAATGGGTTTCTTTAGATTTCCATGTCTCTGAATTAACACAGACAATGCACAACCTTCTCTCTCACTGCAATACAGTTCAAAATCTTTCTCATAATTCGGCATACCCAAAGCAGGAGCTTGACATAAACTCTTTTTCAGGTTCTCAAAAGATTTCATCTCAGCCTCATTGAGAATAATTGGATCTTTCACATCAGACCTTGTCAGTCTCTGTAGTGGTTTCGCAATTACCGAAAATCCACTTATCCATTGTCGACAGTAGCCAACCATTCCCAAAAACATTCTAACCTGTCTCTGTGTTCTTGGTGGTTGCATTGCTTGAATCATTTTAATTCTCTCAACTGTCACCTGTCTTTTTCCCTTTGCAATTCTGTGACCAAGATATTTCACTTCTTGTTTGCAAAACTGTAATTTCGCTGGAGACACTTTATGTCCCTCATCTGCAAGATGATTCAAAAGTATTATTGTGTCTGTCACACAATTTTCTCTCGTTTTAGCAGCTATCAACAAATTGTCGATATACTGCACCAACGTAGACCTGCCAGGTAAATCTAAATTCTCCAAAGATCTCTTTAACAACTCATTAAAGATTGAAGGACTCTCTGTATACCCTTGAGGGATTCTACACCATGCGAGGGTCCTACTCTGGAATCTGAAAGCGAAAATTTCCTGACTCTCTGGATGTAGAGGAACAGTAAAGAATGCATTGCAAAGATCAATGACAGTGTACCATTCCGCATCATGTGGAATCTGATACAAAATGACTGCTGGGTTTGGAACCACAGGGCAACATGGAACAACAATCTGATTAACCTTTCTCAAATCTTGTACAATCCTGTACGTTCCGTTCGACTTTTTAATTCCCATGATCGGTGAGTTACAAGGGCTACTCTCAATTTCTTTTAAAACACCTTGTTTAATAAATTTTTCAATCACAGGTATAACTCCCTCAATTGTCTCTGCTTTCATTTTGTACTGAGGAATATTAGGAAATTCTATTCCCTGCTTCAGTGTGATTTTGACTGGATCGACATGTTTCATCAGACCCATCTCATTCCCAGTTAAATCCCAAATTTCAGATTTCACTGTTTCCTTGAGTTCTTCTGGCAGATTTTCCTTTTCAAACGCAGGAAACAATTTTGTTTCCTCTGTTTCCATCAACATCATTGTCAACCTGTACAAGCCATCTTCCTCCATTGTTTGTAATTCAACTCCTTCAGGAGAACAATATATTCTGCAATTCATCTTGCACAATATATCTCTGCCCAATAGATTCACTGGACTACTGTTACAAACCACAAATCTGTGTTTGTCTTTAAAATTACCAATTTCAACTGGTACTGGATCAGTCAAATCAGTCCTGATTTGTTGATTGCTTACTCCAACAACTTGGATGGTATCCCCAGAGAGAGGTAGGTTTTCAATTTCCACTGATCTAACAGTAGAAAGGGTAGCACCAGTGTCCACTAGAAAAGTGATGTCTACATCATTAATTTTCCCATTTACAAATGGACCAGACTGGTCAACCTCAAGAGTGGCTCCAACAACACACTCTTCCTCCTCTCTCGGGCACCGTCAGTAATAATCATCAGAATCACTCTCCTGCCCTTCTGTTAACAAAAACTGTTGTGCTGCATTTTGCACCCTTTGCCTTTGTGGTTTTATTACCTGATCATCTCCTTGAAAACCACACCTGAATTATATTTCTGAGTTCCCCCACAATTTGGAAACGGTGCCTGTGGCAATTGATTCTGACGGTTATTCACCTGATTCACCTGTTGCTGATTCACCTGTTGCTGCAACTGTCGCTGAAGATTTAATTCGTTTAAATTCTGTTGCAACTGTAGCTGTTGCTGCAGGTCAACATCATTCTGCATCTGTGGATTTAACAATGGACTTTTTAAATTTCTAGGTGGTTTCTTACATTCGTCTCTCCAGTGTCCAAGCTCGCCACAATTAAAACAAGGTCATTTTTGTTTCATCTCTTCAATCCTTGGGTTAATTTTTCTCACCCATCATGACTAAGGTGGGAAGGGGGAGAATCAGAATGAAAAGGGAGTTGATAAGGAGTTGTTATATAATCAAGTCAGGTTAAACATGGTGGAGAGGGAGGTCACACAAAAAAGACAACACTTGTCTTGGGGTCTAGTCAACAAATGTTAATTGCGGACTGAAAAAGGAGCACAGGAGCAAGGAATAACATGCGCATATTATACTTTGCTAACAATACACGTATGGGCATTGTGTAGAGTTGTGGTCGTTATGACTGGTGTTAAAGTAAGCCTAATAGTAAGTAATGTAAGAGTATAGGGAACAATGTCAATACTGTTAGCTAATATGTTTCTTATCTGTAAATAGTGTGGCTGTGTGGATTATTGGGCAGAGTAGAAAGTCATAATACAGTCTGTTTTTGTAAAGATATCATCTGTGGTCTGTGTTGCTTGCCTTTATTTAGAATTATGGAAAATCATTATTTTGTGGAATGAGTTCTGCGTCAATGTTGAGTGTTGCATGGGATGCAAGTTGATTTATGTGTGTTGTGGCTGTGTATGTCAATATCTTTGCTGGTTGGCACCATATTGGGATGGGGGGGAATTTGGATCTTCCATGTTTGAAGTGTATAGTACCCTAGATCAGGAGACTATCTGTATGTTGTTGAGAAGGATATAAGTGCACCCTATTGTGTGAGGAAAATGTGGGGCAAGCTCCTAGGTTTCAAAACCTAAGGACAATTTAATAAGGGTAGATCATACCATGTAATCTTGCAGGTTAAAGTCTGGCACCACATGCAAAAATGTCCAAATAAATAAAAACATAAAAACACTGTGTATATAGTTAGCTCACAAACTTTCAGCATCGTTTATAACGTTAAACTCTAAAGGAGCTAGCTTCTTAAATCTGTGGTTAGTAGGGCCCATTCTTTAAGCAGAAGATATAGATTGCTTTTATTTTTATGTATACAGAAGCATATAAAAATGTACATACAGAATACTATATCATAACAATTTATCCAGCCAGCATTGTAGTAGATGTTGCAAGATTTTGTTTCATCAAAACTTGCGTATTAGGATACATTCCAAATGTGGTTAGTCTTAACCATTCACCTTAAAAGAAGTGATTTCAAATACTTTTCAGAAGTTAAGAAGATCATATCACCTTTTTCTAATTCTGAACACTAGTCAATGGTAAGCATGGGTTCATATTACTAATAATGAGATCTATAGTCTCCTATAAAGGAAGTATGAATGTCCAAAATGAGTGTGAATGCATACAGGTTGACTAGTACTTAATTAAACTGAAAACTTTTCCTAGAATTGGAACTTGTACATTTCTTGGCTCAAGTATATTCAGTACAGCCAGATGTACATTTTGCCCTCTGAACTGAGTCAATTTTTAACTCTAGATTTTTAATCCATTTGTTCATTTTCTTTCAAAGTAGCAAATGCATGTTAACTCCTCATGACTGGTTTTTGACGTGGTCAATGGGGTAGACGTGAAAAGTGCTATCATGTTCTTGACATTTACTAAATGTTCTGATAAGGGTTTTCCCAGCTTGGTTTGTTCTTGTATGCCTATTTAAATGGGTACATTGCACTTCCTGCACAATGTTGATTGCATAGGAAAGTTAATATGCAAACTGCATTTTTGTTTGTGCAGTCAACACAATCTCTTATCTGGTATTCATTCTCCTTTGTGTCCCTGAACGAAGTATTTGATTGATACCAAATTTGCAGGTAAAGCAGTCATGGCACTCATGTAAAGTTGGTAGTATTAGAAGTGAGCCTCCTTGTCCAGTTTCCCTTTGATCTTTAAATTCTGATGTGCTCATTTGTTCTTTTTGTATTTGTGCCCCTTTCAAGCTCATCAGCAGTCTTCCTTGAATAACTCCATATAAGATAGGCATATAGGTGACGAAAATCCAATCTGTTTGCAGAGATTTCATTATGAAGTAATGGCCTTCATAAAATAAAATAATGACCCACAGTGTTGAATTTGTGGATTTCCTTAGCCTTACGTTTGTCATCCAGTAATTTGGTTCTGGTTAAACTTCTTGAGCAAATGAAAGCGGGAAAAATGATTCCTAAATCTCACTGAGATCATTAATAAAATGACAAAGAGGGAGTCTAGTCGCACAGGAAAGTAAGGATGGGTCAGGTGGAACTCCACAGCAACACTATTGAAAGAGAGTCAGTCTGTGGTAGGGCAAAACTAGGCCTGGCTTCTCTTTCAGAAACCGAGAGATGACGTAAGGCAAAGGTGTTAACAAGTGAGATGTAATGTGTAGATTGCATCCGAAAAAATGGGGAGAGAAAATATTTATTCCCAGAACTAAATTCATCTATCTTCATGGTTTTTGTTAAGGTGTATGTTTTCCTGATAAGTTTGATACACAGTAACTGCTTTCACTGTAAATAGGGCCTATTCATTTAATTTTATCCTTGAATGTGAATGTTCTAAATAATTACCAGATAGCTAAAGCGATGAGGAGGCAGCTGAGAGACCAAACCTCAGATATAATTTCCTTATCCTTGCCATTCCATACCATGATCACGCAGGTAAATATTTTGTCTGCTCAGGCATCACATAGATTAATTACAGTCCTTGTAAAGAAAGGGTTACGTTTCAAATGTCTTCATAGCATTACACAATCCACCATAGTAAATTACTACTGCTGAAGTGATGATAACTGCAACCTTATATCTTTTTGTGTTCTCTGATGGAGCCGAAGGGTTTATTTACTAGAGAGAGGATTTTAATTTGGTGCAGTCTGTGGCACTTGACCCCTCTAACGTGTCAGGAAACAAAAATAAACACAGAACATCTAAAATGATTACATCTTTAAGCCATGAGTTTGAGTTAGTAGAGTCTCAGATGACAATAAAATCTAGTTCTTAATCAACCTACATGTTGTTCTTAAAAGTTGGACTCAGCATCTCATTTGTATTTTTTTAGCTTCATACCAACTGAGAAAATGTGAAAAAAATCTTGCATATGTTGTAGGATCTTCCTGTCATATTATTTGAAACAGATTTTACTCTAGTATGAGTATCTCCTAAAAGATGATAATACTCAAATAAGAACAATGAAACGAGGGAACAAGAACATTTTTTGTGGTTTTTTTTAAAATTAGGATAGGCTCTCTGAATCTCTCACCCCTTGAAGGGCTTTTAAAGCCACTCCTTGACAATGAACTACGACATATAACATTGCTTTAGCAAATATCAGGAAAAGAAAGATAAAATAATTTGAATAGAGAATTGCAACATTGCTACATAACGTGAAAATTTCAGGCTCAGAGCTGAGCAAGAAAGCAAGGGCCGCTCAGAGAAAGTCCAAAACAGAAGCTAAACAAATCGATGGTTGACCAACAAAGCATAGGAGAAAGCGAGAACCTCTTCGAGAGAGTTGAGCACATGTGCTAAATGATACGATAGTTGACCAAAAAGGCTATGAAAAGAGTTAGTATGCTGGCAGATTGTTAGCCTGAAATGAACAAAAGGTGATGGGGGGAATGTTTCCAAATAGTCTAACCACTGGAAATCACTCTGAGTAGCATTCCAAACCATCATTTATTATTCACCGTGCCAATCTAGACAGGACAGATGAACACCTTATAGAAATCAGGTACTGACACTGCTTCTCATTGGAACAGTCCATCCCAAACTGCAGGGTGAAGGGAGCGCATCACTAAAACTGTTACAGCCTAATTGGTAGCCTGCTCAGTCAAAGCCAAAGCAAACAAGAATAGTACATTGACAGTTTGAGATGCATAATCAAGGCAAATACCAAACAATCCTTGTAAAAATCAAGAGATGTTTTAAAACTTGTAAATACTTATATCTTCCCCATACAATTTTAAACAAATAACGAATTGATCAATATCAGGCCAGGATTCTGTTGCTAAGATTGACAGAGTGCATTCTAAAGAGATAATCAATACTAATACTGAGCAAAAGATAGTTGATATAGTGCAAAGCTTAGCAAACTGTAAAACTACTGAGCATGATGGTATAACTTCTGTTTGTTTTTTTAAATTAAACTAAAAACTCGACACGTTTTATTGTTCAGATTTACTTTGCATAAAGGAGAGATTTCAGCCTCTTTCTTGCGGTGGACTAGCATTAGTAAGCTTTTTTGAAAATAGGAAAAAAACAGAAGTTCCAGGCTCTTATATGTCGATTCTATTACAGACATTAGGTTATGCATAAAAATATTTGCAAACAAGCTGTTATCTAACCAGAAATGTCATTTATAGAGGTAAAACAAAATTTATTCCATGAAGAATATAGACAGCCAAAGTGATTTTTTATAGAGGCTACACATCCTTTTTTTCAAATTCCCAAGATCATTCAGCACCTGTAATTGTGTTAAAAGGTGAGAACGTCTTGAGCGTTGTGAGCTGGGAATTCTTGTTTTATATTTCTAAAACATTTGATAGTCCTTGCAGGCTCACAGGAGGCCTGGCTGAATCCAAAGAAGGCATCTGGTAGAATTATTACAATTTCTGAAAAAGTAGATGAACCTAAAGTCACCAGAGGTACCTGCCAGGGCTGCTTTCTTTCTCCAATCTTGTTTGCATCATTTATTGAACCAATATTTGCCTCAATTAGTTCTGTATATAAAATAAAGGCTCACCTTACCTTCACGACAAAACTGAAACTTTATGCCTTTTATTTAATTGTATTCTTAAAAGCATAAAAAGTAATACAGAAGAAGATTTGACAAAAATTAGAAAAATCACTGACTTTTGGGGCTATAAAATAAATCACTGAAAATATTAGTCTTTATTACCCTCCCCTTCATTCTGTCTTTCTTTTTAAGGCACATTATTGGAAAGAAACATCCCAGAGGTAGTTAAGAATTTATGTTTCAGAAGGCCTCGAAGATTGTTTTAAGTTAAATTATCTTCCAATAATAAAACATTCTTTCCTGTTTCTCTAATTTTTAGATTTATATCAATCAATGTGGCAGTACTACCATTCTTCAACTTTTTTATTTTAAATATTCTTGTAAACTGCAATATAGTTTTTTTCCGGAAAAGTGAGGCTATTCTCCAAACTCTTGTTTGGACTCACAAAAATTGGAATGAAATTTGTAAAACTGTCGATTGAAAAAGAAATAGAATGCTTTGTTATGCCCATTTGTAAGCTACACTATGGTACTATCATATATAGACTCAATTTGGAATGTCAAAACGGGAATTACAACAACTATAGTTAAAAAAGGGCATGCGAGAGGGGGCATAACAAGATGGCGACCTAAACTATGAACTCCCTAGGTCCGATCTACAATCCACCAAAATCATCCGCCTCATCTACGCATCGGCTCTTGCAAATGGCTGCAATATGAGCTGAAGATGATGTGCAGTCAAATAAGCTGAGGCAGGCAGTAGTTGGAGTCATGGGAGGATAGCGGATCTGGAAGAAATGAGCAGCCAGGCAAGGCAGACGATACTGCCTGGAACAGGGTGGTCCTGGACAGAGCACGATCAAGGACAGGGGTCAAGGAAGCACCTCGCTGAGAAACAGCGATGGCCAGTGAGTTAACAGCTTCCCCTCCCCCGGCCAACCCCAGCTCTCTGTGTCCACATAGCAGGTTGTCGACTGGGACCTCTAACGCCCATGAGGGCTGGAATATTTAGGGGTGAGCCAAGCAGAGGAACAAAAACAGGGCCCTGTGTGTCTGTAGGGCTGATGATGATATCCTAATGATCAGCGCCCCAGAGGAAAGTCTAGACATGATGCTAGACCTAGACTAACTGTGAGATTCCGTGGGACTGGTGGTGCCTCAGGCGGCGCCCACTGTTTACTGGCTTATGTTGAGGTAGATACGTGGGCTGCTCTTAGCCTTTTGGCCTCCTCGTTCACTTTGCTGGCACAGCAAATCTGGGTTCAGCCTGAACTTGCAGGACATGTGGCTGGGTGGAACACATTCTGGCAGGGGGTCATACATGCTATTACAATAGCATATGCACGTTGTTAGTACTTTCTGATGATCACCAGAATATACCAGTCAGTATGGGCAAGTCTGACGGGTGACAATCAAGACTTTCTTTTGACAGGAACAAGCGCACCACTAAAGACCATGTGCTGGCTGTGGCCTCCTCTGATGAAATCTATGGCTCGAGAACCCTGGCTGCCCGAGAGGATTTTCATGTCAAGACCCTGCTGTTGGAGATACAAGGCAGTCTGAATTCCCTCAACACTGAAAAGGTCACTCTAACTCAGCGTCTAGACTTCTTGAAAGAGTGTCTAGACAGTCACTACACCAATAAGATTTGGCTGAATGGAGGATCTCCGACATACAGGATGAATGCTGCACAACAGGGGAAACTCTATATCAAGCTAAAAACAAAGCTGGAGCAAGTGAAAGCCAAAACGAGCACTTGGACGTTTGTCGCAGAGGAGCAAGCTGCGAATCTTAGGTGTGTCTAAATCCACCAACATGGCAAAGGCTGAGGAATACATTGAGCACCTACTGATCACCATTTCTGGATGTGAGTACCTCTCCCAGTTGTTCGTGGTCAAGAGAGTGCACTGCTCCCTTGCGACTGGATCGGCGCCCAGAGTCCCGCCATGGCTGCTAATTGGTAAGCTTCTCAATTATTGGGACAGAGATACTATCCTCCATATGCCTTTACAACGCAGGTTTTACAAAGCAAGTCGTTACAACGACTTGCGTTGGTGGTCGCTGGATAGTGAATAGTTTAATTTACTATTCCAACTCCAGTCCCTGTGGATAGTAGGGAAGGTTTTGGATAGTAAATTAAACTATTCCCTATCCTCCAGCGCCCTCCAGCGCAAGTCGTTGTAACGACCTGCGTTGTAATTCCTGCGTTGTAAAGGTACTGCGTGGAAAATGTTTCGTTGTAAAGGATGTTTACCGTTTTCTTGCTACCTGTATTGGTGAGCAGGGTCCTAGATGAGACAGGGCCAAACATCTACCACGAATGTACACTGTCGACTTTGCCTAACAACCAGACTGCTCACTCTGTGCACTGCAGCCGTGCAACCTCAAATAGTTTGCGCCACTGGTCTACCCCATCATCAATGAGATGCCATGAGGAACCTGATAATGTGCATTTTCTGTTATCACCTTTGTATTATGTTACAACTTCAAATAGGGAATTCCATCAAGAAGTTTGGGTTTGATGTGGGTGGGGAGTGGGATGGGAATTTTGACATAGTGCATTGCACAGTGAGCATGACTGATTCACAACCATTGTCCATACCTTTACTCTATCATCACTCATCTGAGAGGGGTTTGGCAGTTTTTCAAATCACTATAGACAATGCCTGATCACACTTATACTTTTACATTTCTAACGTGGAACGTGCAGGGTGTGATGACCCCTGGAAGATCCATCTTATACTTTTCTATCTCATTCATTACAAAGTGGATGTAGCCTTTATTCAAGAGACCCATCTGGCGAGACTACCTCCCACAGATCCTTCTCTACATATTCTACTTAAGCCAGAGGAGTTGATATTTTAGTTTGGAAAGGGATGCCATTGCAACCTCTTGGTATGTTGGCAGATGAACAGGGACGTTACCCCTTAGTTGTTTTACAATGATTAATGTATATGGCCCTGATATTGAGCATCCCGATTTTTACAGCACCCTTGGGAGACAGCTTCAAGTAGAAGATCACTGCACACTGCTGTGTGGTGGGGACTTCAACCTCTCCAAGGAAACTAAGGTGGATACTGCTGGGATGGGAGCGAGACACAACACACATGCCTGGACAGCGCTGAGGGGTGTGATGACTCAGTGGGGACTGATAGGCATGTTCTATGCCTGCTCCCCCGCAGTACAAGCCTATACCTTCCATTCTGCAGTACATGATTCTTATTTGAGACCGGACTTCTGGCTAGGCACTCGTGATGTGCTGGGCTGGTTGGCCAAGATCGTGCATCTGCCACAGACATTATTAGATCATGCTCCAGTGACTATCACAATACATGTTCCTAATCTGGCCTAGGGTATCAGACTCTTGTGCTGACACCCAAAGGAAATATTAGATCAGGTTTTTAAGACTGAAATTGGGCCAGCTAATACCCTCCTGCTCTGAGACCAATATCGACACTGTAGACACAATTGGAAAGCTTTAGGAAACATTCAAGGTGTAATGTATTTTCAATGGATGGGGTATTTTAAGTCAATACGCAGGGAGTTGTCCCAAAGAGAGACTGACATTACCCAACTTGTAATGAGACAACAGGATTGGACGGGCCACCAAATGACGGTCCAAATGATTGTCCAGTTGGACACCAAGAAGATGATGTTCCAGGACTCTACAGAGCATGAGGTTAAAATCTTTAGGTAAATATGTGGCGCCTCAGTAATATGGGGAAGTGGAAGATCGGGATGATCCATGGCTGAAATGCTATGCCCCATGGTCTGCAGAAGGCATAGCAGAGATCTAACCTCATGATGGGACTATACATCCTAGGTAAACAGATATCTTGCCTGAATTTTTCACATAGTACACTGACCTCTACACTGCCAGAAAATCCTCCACAACACCACATATACAGGAATACTTGGAATGAGCACAGTTAGCCTGCCTGGATCAATATCAAAGGGAACCCCTCTGCTCTACCATCATGGTCCAGGCAATTAAACATTGTATGAAAGACTTATGAAATGGATCAGCACCTGGAGGGGACAAAATACCAATGGAGTTCTATAAAACCTCCACTGAGCAGATTGCTCCCATTCTGCTTGAACTCTACGATGAAGAACTTGAGTGAGGAATTCTCCTTCCCCACACAACGAGAGGCTGTGGTCATCACACTCCTTAAACCTGGAAAACCAGCTAATTTTTGTGAATCATATTGGCCTCTCTCATTAATACATGTAGATACAAACATTTAAGCTAAACTTATTGCGCAATGGCTCCTTCCCATGCTCATCTTCATTATACAAAACTATCATGCTCGCCTATATGCCTTTGGTGGTATTCTGGCACATTGTCTAAAATGTAATCTTGGAACTTCACATGATGTACCTATCGGGAACCAGTATCTGCACAGTGACACAGGGTGCAGTCCCTCAGGCAAGTGCTTTTCTCCATTTTGACTAGTGTTGGAGATTAAATGGTGAATACTGTACAGGTGATTCTATTGACACTTGAATCCCGAATACTAAGAGAAGGTTAGTGTTCGAATAGGATACGTTGCTGGCTTATACATATTTGGGGGTCATCTAAGAGTGCATTATTAGAAATAAAATCTTTGGAACTACACATGTGGAACCCTTTTAGATCTACCGGTTGAGAATAAAAAGAACGCCTTGGGAGATAGGAGATGTAGGGCCAGATGTAGGTCGGTCGGTAACGGCCGAAAATCGGTATTTTCGGCCGTTACCGACCGGTATACCAGAAATGGGATGTAGGGGCATGTGTAACTGATTCGGTAAAATTACCGATCGGTAAATTTACCGATCGGTTTTTCTACCGAATCGGTACATTTGAGATGTAGGTGGGACTCTTCTGAGTCCCACAAGCCTTACAGAATCGGTATTTTACCATCAAATTCAATTTGATGGTAAAATACCGATTCCGGTGTGCATGCACATGTGTGCATGCACACCTATGCCATATGACAGGCAGACCTGCCCTTAGGGCAGGTATGCCTGCCACATGGCACCCGAGCCTCTTTTGGGGGTGCCAGAGGGTGTCAAAGTGACACCCCCTGCACCCTTGTGAAATTCGGTATTTACCGATTCGGTAAATACCGAATCGGTAATGCCCATTCATTCCTATGGGCTTCAAAGCCCATAGGAATGAATGGGCATTACCGGTCGGTATTTACCGAATCGGTAAATACAGATTTTTTACCGATTCGGTAAAAGAAACATCTGGATGCTCCTACATGTCCCCCCTTCTTATTTACCGATTCTTAATTACCGAATCGGTAAAATTCGGTAATTAAGAATCGGTAAATAAGTCCTACCTACATCTGGCCCGTAGTCTCTTATGTTAGTACATTATGCTATATGGGATGCAATCCTGAGCATGGTGACTATTAATTAGTGACTATTGAATAATGACTGGCCCACAACCATTGTCTATTTCTGAATCTATGCTGTTGTTTCCAATTAGTCCTGAAGCTGACGGTGAATACCGACTGGCACATTTTTTCATCGCATATACATCGATAGATTCTCTACTCTTGGAATCCAATTGTGTTTATATTGGTAAGCCCGTTTGTGTTCGGTTAGACTCAAGATAAATAATGAGTCTGGTAGTTGGCAGGAATTTATCTTGACGATTATCTGCCCCCCAAAAAAACCTTTTGATAAAAGAAATCTTTTGATACAGTGAAATTGGGATAATTCTAGGAGGTGGGATGAACTATGACCACTTCACTGACAATTGCTTTTCTTTCTTTATTTCTCTCTCTTTTCTTTCTTTTGTCTTTCCCTTCCTTTTTCTTTTTTTCTTTTTTCTCGTATGGAGTACTGCGTTTAGATTTTCTCGCTGTTAGATGTCCCGACTCATGCTTAAGTTCTTCTAAATACCGAATAGAGCACGGGGACCACCTCTGGGCCTACCCGTCCCACTCGGGGTGACAAATGCAAAAAGAACAATTGATGGACAGAATGCAGAACAATGTCATACATTCATCCCAGTACAGAGATCCTGGCCTAAATCCATCGTTTTTTTGCTCACCATGCCATTCCAGTTTGGACCCAGCCATATGCAAATCAGTCTTGACCCTGCGCCCAATGGGAACAGGCCAGCCCGAACTGCCAGGCCAGGTCCTCCCTGGACTGGAAACAAGCATCCTAGGACCAGTTTCAGGCTTTCAGCCCTGATCAGCCAGGATTGCTTGACTCCAGTGGCATGGAGAGCACGGGACCACGACTGGGCATACCCGTCCCACTCGGGGTGACAAATGCAGAAAGAACAATTGATGGACAGAATTCAGAACAATGTCATACATTCAGCCCAGTACAGAGATCTGGGCCTAAATCCATCGTTTTTTTGCTCACCATGCCATTCCGGTTTGGACCCTGCCATATGCAAATCAGTCTTGACCCTGTGCCCAATGGGAACAGTCCAGCCCGACCTGCCCGGCCAGGTCCTCCCTGGACTGGAAAAAAACATCCTTGGACTGGAAAAAAACATCCTAGGACTGGTTTCAGGCTTTCAGCCCTCATCAGCCAGGGTAACAACTCCAGTGGGATGGAGAGCACAGGACCCACGTCTGGGCATACCCATCCCACTCAGGGTGACCTAAGCAAAAAGATCAATTGATGGACAGAATGCAGAACAATGTCATACATTCACCTCCGTACAGAGATCTGGGCCTAAAATCATAATTTTTTTGCTCACCTTGCCATTCCAGTTTGGACTCAGACATATGCAAATTAGTCTTGACCCTGAGCCCAATGGGAACAGTCCAGCCCGACCTGCCCGGCCAGGTCCTCCCTGGACTGGAAAAAAACATCCTTGGACTGGAAAAAAACATCCTAGGACTGGTTTCAGGCTTTCAGCCCTCATCAGCCAGGGTAACAACTCCAGTGGGATGGAGACGGGACCCTTGTCTGGGCATACCCGTCCCACTCAGGGTGACAAATGCATAAAAAACAATTGATGGACAGAATGCTGAAAAATGTCATAAATTCACCCCAGTCCTTTGCTCACAGTGCCACTGAATTTAAGCTAGCCTGGCTGTTGAAGTGTAATACCCAGAAACCGGTCCCAGGATGCTTGTTTCCGGTCCATGGAGGACCTGGCTTCGCAGTTCGGTCTGGACTGTGCCCATGAGGCACAGGGTCAAGACTGATTTGCATGTGGCTGGGTCTAAACTGAGGTCACGTGGTGAGCAAAAGAACAATGGATTTAGCCCAGATCTCTTGACTGGGGGTGGATGTATGATTTATTCAGCATTCCATCCATCATTTGTTTGCGTAGCACTTTCAGCCTAAGTGGGATGGGTATGCACAGGCATGGGTCCCTTGCTCACTGTGCCACTAGATTCAAGCTAGCCTGGCTGATGAAGAGTAATACCCAGAAACCGGTCCCAGGATGCTTGTTTCCGGTTCAGGGAGGGCCTGGCTTGGCAGTTCGGTCTGGACTGTACCCATGAGGCACACAGTCAAGACTGATTTGCATGTGGCTGGGTCTAAACTGAGGTCGCATGGTGAGGCAAAAGAACAATGGATTTAACCCAGATCTCTTGACTGGGGTTGAATGCATGATTTATTCAGCATTCCATCTATCATTTGTTTGCATAGCACTTTCACCCTAAGTGGGATGGGTATGCCCAGACATGGGTCCCTTGCTCACTGTGCCACTAGATTCAAGCTAGCCTGGCTGATGAAGAGTAATACCCAGAAACTGGTCCCAGGATGCTTGTTTCCTGTCCAGGGAGGGCCTGGCTTGGCAGTTTGGTCTGAACTGTTCCCATGAGGCACAGGGTCTAGACTGATTTGTATATGGCTAGGTCTAAACTGGGGTGGCATGGTGAGCAAAAGAACAATGGAGTTAACCTAGATCTCTTGACTGGGGGTGAATGTATGATTTATTCACCATTCTGTCCATCATGTGTATGTGTAGCCATGTTCATTATACGGCCTGAGCAGGTGGGATTCGTGCCACATAGGTCCACCTCCGACAATTTGAGAGTTAATTTACAATGGCACACCAAGTCAACCCAGCGTTGGCAGTGGCAGCTGTATTTCTTGACACAGCCAAAGCCTTTGATTCGATAGAATGGCCCAATATCTTGATGGTGTTCGAGAGTATGGGTATGGTTAGGAAAATAGTGCGGTGGGTTAAGTTTCTTTACATAGAGCCTCAGGTTAGGATCAGGGTTAACAGTCTTCTCTCCTCCCCCATTGCAATCACTGGAGGAACAAGACAGGGATCCCCCATCGCTGATCTTGTTAGCATTGTAGATGGAACCACTGATGTGTATCATTCAACAATATCAATCATGCAGAGGAGTACAATATTGTACACACAGTTTAATCATATCCTTAAACGCAGATGACATCTTGTTGATATTAAAACATCCCTGCCTTTGGAATTCAGTCAGGGTTGCTGATTAACTAGGATAAGTCTATTATTAGGCCACTGATGGAGAAGACTGAATGCCCAGGTTTAGATTACTTGTTACAATGGCAAATGGAGCCTACACGCTACCTGGGTATCAGATGTTACCTTGACAGCGAGACACTGTTCCAAGATAACTATGGACAATGTACCTTTAAATTGGAACGGCAGGTGGACAGATGGATCAAACTACCCTTATCACTGGCCTTCAGGGTGACAATAATGAAAATGGTAATCCTCCCAAAATTACTGCATCACGTCCAGAACCTTCCGATACCACATACGAGGACATTTTTCTAATGACCAGCCTGACCTGGACTGGTGGCAAGCCTAGAATTGCTTGGACAACACTAATATGGTCCTATGAAGAGGGAAGTTTTTCCACCCATGACTTTGAACATTGAGCCCAGGCCCATTTCTCCAACTATAGAATCCGGGACACTCATCAATTGTCTCTCAGAAACATAGTGGCATGTTTGCTTGCCCCTCTTCCACGCAAGTCAGAGGTCCTGTTGTGGCCCCCCAGACCCTGGGCCAAAATCCATACTGGATCTTTTTTTGACTCACCATAAGTACTCCTATATCAACATGTACTCCCCTCACACTCACCTCGCTGATCATTCTAGGCAGCTGATGGTGTCTGAACTCAGCATAATCTGGAAATTGCACTTTTGGAGCCTAGAGAAGGAGGGAGATCTGTTCCCCAGCTGTAAATTCTTCACATTTGAGGAGTTCCTAGTGGACTTTCCACCCTGTTCCATGCACATTTTTTTGGATAATAACCTTTATAGTTCATCATCATCATCAACTTTGTTTTGCATCTCACGGATGCATAAAAGTACATCAATAAAAAACCATTTCATTACAGATGATAACATAGAATAATAACAGTGCAAATTACAGTCTAAAATCGAATAGCAGCAATCATAAATTTGAACAAGTGGAATCAGTTAAAATGGTAAATCTTAGGATACAGTAGATAAATTGTTAAAACCCTTACGAGTTCTCACAGCGGCCAGTAAAAAGGAGGCAAGTGCATAACACGCCAGTGTGGTTTCTTATTGATAAAATAAAGAAGGTGCTATAACTGGATTAAACAAGGAAAATTCATTTAAAAGTGGAATAATAAAAATCTTTCTCTTCTTTATACAAAGGAAAAAGAGCAGTACATGTGAGGTTGCTTGGGTCACCTTATTGTTACACAGACAAGGTGGCAAGAGACTTATAGAAAATAAATTATGTGGATGACTCATCATCAGTGGAAGAACATGCAGCCGAAATCTGGTGAGAATAAAACGATGCTGGTTTGTCTCGACAAACACTAATTATAGATTAGAATTGTTTGGCATCTGTAGTCTGCTCTCAGAAAACTTTACAGACCGTTTTGGCTATCCCACCTATCACACGTGGGTTTCATTAAGTAAATGGCCTTCAGTCTAGATTTCGGAGTGTGTAAACAAAGGGTAGGAGTTTCAAACAAGAAGGCAAGAACCAAAGAGGTGAAAGTTTGCCTGAGATATGTAAGCTACGGGGTTTTGTGTGCGTGAGCCATATTCATAATATCTTTTAAAATGTTCTGGGTCAGACCCACGGTATCCCTTTTCTACACTGATAACCAAAGAGAGAGTGGGGCAAATTTAATAGTGTAAGTGATAAATGGCATACGGATTCAGTATCAGCCACAAGGTTATTACATTATTGTGGGACTGACAGCAATCTTTTAATAAATTTGTCTTTTTACACTTGAAGTGTTGTCACAATATTTATCCCCCAGATCGCGGTCCCATATGTCACCAATGGTAATGTTCTAGCCAAATAAATGTTAACCATTTCTAAAATTGGCTTGCAGCCCAGTTTTATTTGAAAATCTAAAATCCGCAGTGATACTTTGGATCATTACATTTTCATGATTTTGCAGCCTCTCTTTCCAGTTTTGTTTCGCATCAAAAACAATACCTAGATAATTAAATTGTTGTACTTGCTCAATTTTGCCCCCCTCTAGATGGTATCTCATCATCTTTTTAGCACCTCCTATTACCATAGAATAGGTTTTGGCTTTATTTACATGTAAATCCAGATTGCACATAAATGCTAAATAATGTGTAATGAGATTTTGAAGTGCCAAAGGGGTCCTTGCCAGTAAAACTGCATCATCCGTATAAAGAAGGTTGGGGAGAGGGGATGACAAGACTATTGGAGCATCTTTTGCGATATTGATGAGGGTGTCGTTACGTTTGTTTGTATATAAGGCAAACAAAAAGGGAGCCAAAACGCACCCTTGGCTGACTCCCCTTCGAATTTCGAATAAACTGGTCCATTCGCCTGAACTCCCATATCGAATCATAGCGGTGGTGTCCGCATAGAGCTCTCTTATAACATTTATAATGGCATCATCTACTCCCATGTCCTGTAAAATTAACCAGAGTTTGTTATGTACCACATAATCAAAGGTCTTTGAAAGGTCCATAAAGGCCATATGTAGTTGGGCCTTTTTTACTGTGGTATACTTTTCAAAAATCATTGTTAAATTAAGACATTGGTCTACAGTGCCCCGCCCCTGTCTCTAAACCCATACTGCACTTCCGAGAGGATTTTCTTATCCTCTGCCCAAACTTCCAGTTTGTTTAACAGAAGCCTGCCCATATGTTTAGCTGTACTATCGATCAAATAAATAGGACGATAATTGGCAGACAATGAAGCCTTTCCTTTTTAAAATATCGGGATTATGACAGATTTTTAGCGGGGAGGGGTCAATTTTTTGCTATAGCATTAAAAACTACGGATAAAGGGGGGGACCATAAAGTGATATCTGTGAGAAAAATGGCCGTAGGAACCCCTTTTTCCCCAGGCGAGTTCCTAGATGGTGATTGCAACAGAGCAAGTTCAACTTCCTCAATATCGAAAGAAACGTAGGCGGCGGCCTCTATAACAGTACTTACATCTGCAGACCCCGTTTTTTGAAAGATTTCCTGAAAATAATTTACCCAGGTGTCCTCGTTAATGTGTACCTTTAAGGAGGGTCTGCCACTATCCTTCAGAAAAGATGCATTAATTACCCTCCAAAAGGCAGGCTGACGTCCTCAACAGGTCAGAATTTTCCATACCTGGCTCAACACTGGTTTGAATTGGTCTAGATTTCCTTGGTTTCTTTGGTTTAGAGGAAGGGAGATCAGTTTGAGGGCCATTCCTACTCTTGCCCTTTGTAGTCATCGGAAGGGTGGGCTTAACTGCGCTCAAAGGATTACCAAGTGAAAAAGTATCTAATACAGGGGCTGGGACGGTTGGAAACAGAACTGCGTCCACTGGGACTTTGGCTAGCAATGTTAGCAATTGGCTCATTAATTGTATCAACAGATAAAACTTCAGACCCAGTCTGAGCAGATCCCCAAAAGAAAGTTCAGTTGCAGCAATTTCCTGAGACGCTTTATTCAAAAACAAATCAATAGTGGATATACAATGCCCTAGGACATATACATAAATGTGTCTATTCTTACCCATCGTGATACCAATCAGACTGCTCCGTGCAGGCCTGCTGTCTAACGTGAGAGGGGTGGCCCAGCCCTGCCTCCTCCGGGCGTAGAGGGGCCCGCCCTTGGCCCGGGCTTTACCTGGGCGTGCCCTGGGCACACCTGCTTGCGTCCCGTGCTGTGGGAGATCCGGGACCCTGCATCCACTGCACCAACCACCTCTAAAGTGTGATGAGAAGCAGAGCTGGGGTACAACATAGCAGCCCACAGCTGGGCATACTACCATGAGCAGACCAGACGTCTCTTCTCTAATGGCAAATTTCATCTAGTTAACCTTAAAATCGTACACAAAACGTATTATACCCCTATTTTGTGCTTTATGGTTTATCCACTGACACTAACCGCTGGCGATGCAGTGCCCTAAACACTGATTTTCTACTCTTGGCAAGGCACTGACCATCATTTGGCTTATTGGAACAAGCTAGCTCAAGAACCCACCAATATGATGTCCCTCCCCTTCACACTTACCCCTATCGTTGCCTTCACCTCTCCTCTCTATGTCCGTTTCGGTCTCTCTCGCACTGCGGGAGACCCGGGCCCAGATATGCACCTCATGGTGTGTGGCCGGCATCACTCGCATTGGCAGTGGTGCTCAGGCTGCGCTGATTAGTGGGGGATGGAGTCCCCTTCACCTCTCCTCTCCATGTCAGTTTCAGATTGTATAGTTCATTATGAACTGTCTACCTGACGTTTCCTGAGGAACCTCCGGAGTGGCCACTCCTGACTATGATTATGACTAATTAACAGCCATATAAGTTCATCACTAGAACTTACAATTCTTAAGTGTGATGAGAAGCAGAGCTGGGGTACAACATAGCAGCCCACAGTTGGGCATAGTACTGTGAGCAGCCCAGACTTCTCTTTTCTAATGGCAAATTTCATCTAGTTAACCTTAAAATCGTACATAGAAAATATTATACCCCTACATTGTTGTTTATGGTTTATCTACTGACACTAACTGCTGGCGATGAAGTGCCCCAAACCCTGATTGTCTACTCTTGGCAAGGGACTGCCCATCATTTTGGCTTATTGGAACAAGCTAGCTCAAGAACCCACCAATATGATGTCCCTCTCCTTCACTCTTACCCTTATGGATGCCCTACTTGTTATGTTAAAGATATCTCCAGCAGACACAGATGCTTCGTGGCAATAGCCCTCCTACTGGGGGAGAAACAGGTGTCAATTAACTGGGAGAAGCCCTCTTCTATCTGCTATGTGCAGTGGTTGAAGGATCTCACTACATGCGCGACACACTCTCAGGTCTATGCAGTTCTACTACAGCAAGCAAGCAGGCTAATAGACATTTGGGACCCACTGCATCAGTACCTCTTAGCCCAACACACTGACACAACCCATTCCATGGGGTACACCGCCCACATGTCCCTCACCTACACTGACTGCTACACTCCCACAGGGGCTGGTGCCACTATACCCACCCTTCTTGTATAGTGGTTGCTTGTCATTACTGTCTTCACTTCACCTTTCTTCAGTTGTTGTAGTAATGAGATCTTGCTGAAGATAAGCTGGCCTACACTGTAATAATAACTGCAGTGATGTCAGATGTTATGACATTAAATTACTTAAGTAAAGGTTTTGAAAAAAACTATGGTTAAAAAAGCATTCATGATCTTCAAATTGAGCTCCATTATTTATTACTTTCCCTCATATCTCCACAAATGGTGCTTCAAGACCATCAGTACTTTGAAGAATAAATTAAAAACATATATATATACCACTCATACATGTTACAGGACTGCAAAGGGTTAGGCCTTGAAATAAACTATTCCTTCTAAGATAAGATGAGAGAATCTTGGCTCTACAAGTACAATTTTGTGCATGCAACGTAATTGGATTACATTTAACAAAATTGAGATACACTGCCACAAAAATAAAATACAGCGTTGCCTGCCATTCCAACAAAAAAAGCCTGTTTAAACTTGAATATGAAATGCACACAAACAACAATTCTGGAGATCTAACAAAAGTTTTGTTTTCAGAAGACTCATTTATAATGGTTGGAAGCTGATGGTATGAAAAGCTGGAATCTGCAATGAAGATATTAAGAAATTGTTTTACATGTGGAAACGGAAACATGTAATGAGAGTTACCATGCAAATGTGGAGGGATCTCTCACAGTTAAATTATGCGTCTATTTGTGGTGCCAATTTTTAGTGTATGGCTAGGCTAAATGGTTGATTTATTACATTCCAAGTTCTCTGAATAAACCCAATCCTATATTCTCACCGCTTTGCCCAATATGTTAAAACGGGGCAGTTGGAGAGTGATAGCACATGGCTTAGAGATGTAGTGAATGTTACTTGAAAGCAAATTTTGATTTAATAACTGAGCAAATTGATTTCCATTTTAAACCATACCCCCTGTGACTTCGTTCTGGTGTGAACTAGACTGGCTGAAAAGCAGATCACTTAGAACCCAACATTGAAAATCAGCCCGAGCTCCAAACTACAAAATACTTAACTGCTTAACCACGGCAGCAATTCCGCAGCGATGCGGTGGTTTAGCGCAGTGGGCGGGGCCGCATCGGCCAACAGACTTGCGCAGCACTACGGAGGTAGTGCACGCGAAGGCTGTTGGCTGACGCAAGCAGTGAAGGGGTTAAGTTAATATCATAAAGGTGTTACCCGTTGAAAGAATCGGCTTGCCTAAGAAATTCTGAAGACAATGTTTGCATTATGAAAAAAATTCATGAATGATATGAATCTGAAAAATGTAGGATAATTTTCTTATAGAGGTATATTAATTACATATATAATTACATATACATGTTTTTCTGTTGAACTAGATCATTTATTAAAAAAACATACACAATGAGAATTGTGTTTTATTTCCTCTAATAATTCCCATTTCAGAAAAAGTATACTCCAAACCAATTTTAAATGAGGGAGCCTCATTCTCTTGAATTTCAAGATTTTGAGAGATAGCCATATCTGTCGGTTTAAACAGATGATTTCATTCACACCTACAGTGAAAGGTATGTTTCTATTGCCCTTTTTCTGATTTATTTTTCATGGGACATGCCTCTGTACATGCATACTCTCTGGATTATTTCATTACAGCAGGAGTGTTAAACTACAGGGGACACATTGCTTCTTTTAATAGGCACCTGCATAGACTTCTCTATTGATGGTTGACCTCTCTTAGGTTGAAACTGTGTTGCTTGTGTAGGAGGTTCCTAAAATCATTTTAGGGGTCTCCTGTGTACAAGGAGGCACCATTCCTAGGAAGGGAGCTCTGGTTGCTGGAAGAACTCCATTACCTCCTCGTTAGTCTTCCTCGCCACATGACTTACATAGTGAGCTTCAGCTCCACACCAGAACCCTCCAAAGCAAAAAGTTGGCCTCCCATGCCTCCCATCCCATCCCAAGATGGCCGACCCATCACCACCTGACCTCTATAAGAGGCGGGCCGGCCCAACCCATCAGCCTGTTTTTTTCGTTCTGCGCTGCAGTTCTCTCCAGAGCTTCTTTCAGGTAGGTTTGTTCCTGCTGTAGCTGGAACTTGGGTTCCTGGTTGGTGGCTCTGCTCTAGCGGGCCCTAGGGCTCTGGGACCTTCCTCCTTCCTTCCCCCGGTGTCTGGTCTTGGGCCGGTTAGGCTCTGCTTTAGCGGGCCAAGGGTTTACAGGAGGCCGGACGAGGTGGTCTGGGGTGCTTCCTGGGGTCCCCGTGGCCTGATTGTTGGGGTTTCATGCTCTGATTCCTTTGATTTTGTGTTCAGATGCCTGGGGCTGCTGTTTTCCTGTCCCCTCGTCCGTGTGGGTGGGGTTTTTTGGTTGTTTTGCACGTGCCCGGTTCCCCCCACCCCCCTGGTGTCACTCCTTCATGGGTAGTGGGGCTCCCGGCGGTCCGTTCTATGGCCCCCGGGCGTCTCTCTGCTTCATTATCTTTTTTTTGGGGCCCCTGGGGGCCTCTTTGCGCCCTATGCTGTCCCGGGTGTGGCGCTGTTAGGCTGACTGTAATGCCTTTGTTTCGGGTTGTTGCAGTCCCCAGGCTGCACCTACATGCAGGCTCTCTTTCTTACGGCCAGCATGGCATCGCCTATACTGCCCCGATAGCTGCTCAGCCTGCCTTGCGGGCTCCGCTTGTGCTTACTGACCTGCGTTCCCTGCTGCGTCCTTGGGGCCGGCTCTGGCTTCTGCGGGGCTCGGTTTCTCTGGCGTGCCGCGATTCTCCCGGGTTTTCTCTGACATGCATGCAGCTCGCCCGGGCCGGCGTAGGCGTGCACGCTCCTGGGTGCCGCGCGCTGCTGATGCGGCCTCTGGCGATCTTGGGCCCGGGGCTGCTACGATCTTGCCCGTTCCTCGGGTCAAGGCGGGGCGTGCGGTTTGTGCATTGTGTTTACAGGCGGTTATCCGGTGACTGCCTGCGTTTGGGTCGGGCATCGGTCGCTCCAACGGCCGAATGCTTTGGTTCCCGCCTCAGCTTGCTGCTACCTTTGCCACTTCACGTGGTGCGGCGGGCGAGACGGGGTAGCTCGGTTGGGTGAGCGTTGGACTGCGGTTCTGGTGGTCCCTGGTTCTATCCCTGGTTTGGCATTTTTTTTTTATTTTGGATTGCGATGGAATTAGTATTCGCATTTTATTATTTTTATATCTAAATTTTTTTGTTGTTATTATTCCGCTCTTCTGACCACCGGTTCGGTGGCTTTGCCTGTGTGCCATGGGCCCTGCTGATGCATGTTTGGGATGTCGCTCTTGTGTCTCATCCAAGGGGCTTTAGCTCGATGGTGTGTCTTGTGCCTATGGTGGGGACAGCCCTCACGGACCAGGGTTCAAATCCTGCCGATGCTGTGGAAATTTCCCAAGGTGGGAGATTTTCAGACGGTATTTGTCTTTTTTGTACTACGGGAGCTGTGGCTCGTTGGGCCGTGCCCCCCGGTGATTGCTTTTCGGAGTTCGAGTGTTTCTTTTTACATTTTCTGGGTGGCTGTTTTCCATTCCCGGTTCCTGCACTCGTTTTTCTGTGGCAGTGCCTCGCTCTTGGATGGGGCTTTGGCTCTGCAAGTGGTTTACCTTTGTTGGCACCTGCTCTTGCGGCCCAGGGTTGGAGTCCTGCCTTGCTGGGGCCGTATCCTCGGGTGGTTCCTTGTCATACATTGTATTCCTTTTTGTTTTACGCGTATTGGTTGTCACTGGGTGGCTGGTTTTCCACGTTCCATGTCTCTGTGCTCTGTCCTGCCCTCAGGTGTCGGGGTCAGTTCTGGCCATTTGGGGTCTTTGTGCTCCTCTTCTCGTCTGTTTTCGGTCGTTGGGCATGGTCGGGGCTGGTGCCTGGGTGGGTCTCCTCCTGTGTTTGCCTGGTGCTGTCGACATGGTGGTTCTCAGTTCCTCTTATGGGGCTGTGTTTTTTTTTTCTGTCATTTCTGTACTCTCCGCAGTTGTACCTGCTTGGTGTGGCCTTTGGGGTTTCCGGGGGTTGTTGCTCCTGTTCTACTTCTTGGGCTGCTTCTGTGGTCTCCGGGTTGGCTTTTGGTTCGGTTTTCCTCCAGGGACCTTGACGGTGGTTTCCCCTTCTCCTGCTCATGTACTCGCCGGGCTCCCCTTGCGCCCTATTCCTCGTGTGTGGTTCACATGCTCTGTGGGTGCTCCTGGGGCGTGTTCGCTTCGGCTGCCTCCTGCGGGCTCTGGGGTTTCCGGTTTGCCGGTGACGCCTGTGGCGTTGGGTTGTGGGGCCTCTGCTTCGTGTTCGCTGTGTTACCTTCCGGGCTTTGGGCCTGTGGTCCTTTTGTCTTGTGGACTCCTGTCCCCGCTGTTTTGGTGTGGGGTCGGTCCCGGTTGCTTCCTTGTTGGCCGTCCTCCGGGGTTTTCCGGGGGCTGTGGGCTACGGCTTGTCTGTGGTGGTCTTCCTGCTGTTGGGGTCTGTCCGTCCGTCTCTGGGCTGCGTCAGTGTTTTCTTGCTGGCTGTTTCTGCTCCTGGAGGGCTCTCCTGGTCTTGTCGGGACTCGGTGGGCGGCTCTTGCTCCCCTTTCCTGTCGGTTTTCTGCTGTCACCGTGCTTCTCCTTGCCCCCTGGGGGTCGGGTCTTTGTTGCGATCCTTCTCTTCCGGGCCTTCGTTGCCCTTGGGGCTGTGGCCATATGGTGGCTCTGCTTCCTTTGGGTGGTGCCTGCCTGGTCGGGCATGGGTTTTGGCGTCTGCCTCTGGTGGGGCGTGCGGTCTTCCTTTTTGTTGCGGGGTCGCTTTTTGACGGTTTCGCTGATCCTTTATCTCCGGGTCCTGTTCGTAGGTTTTCCAGTTGGGGTTGCCTACCTTGGTGGGGCCTTCCTCTGGTCATGGTTTGGGTCTTGTGGCCTGGCGGTGTTTTCTCGCCCCTGCCTGTCCTTGCAGATCCTCCCCTTCCTGTTGGTCTCGGTGCCTTTGGCCTTTTCCTTGGTTCTTTTTTCCCCCCGCCTCTTCCCGCTCTGTCTCCTGGGGGTACTGGGTTCCTCCTGCCCGTGTGTTGGTGGTGCCTTCCTCTGGCCATGCTTGGGTCCCGGTCTGTGCTGGGTCGGTGGATTTCCCTGTGGTCGTTTTTTCCCGTCTGGCTTCTATTTTGCCGTTCCTTGGCTTCTCTGGGGTTCATGTTTGTGCTTGGTGGTTTCAGGCTGATGGGTTGGGCCGGCCCGCCTCTTATAGAGGTCAGGTGGTGATGGGTCGGCCATCTTGGGAAGGGATGGGAGGCATGGGAGGCTAACTTTTTGCTTTGGAGGGTTCTGGTGTGGAGCTGAAGCTCACTATGTAAGTCATGTGGCGAGGAAGACTATACTCGGAGTAATGAAGATTACCGGTAAGTAACCGGGGCATGCGCATTATATTCTCATAGTCTCCTGGCTTGACATCGGGAACATGGTTCAGTGCATCTGTCAATGGGAGATGGATGCCAATATTGATCAGCCAAAAAGTAGTGCTCAATGTCTCAGCCTGTTTGTTCTCATGTCCTTGCTGGCTGCAAAGTACAGTAAGGTAATCAGGCATTGGCTCTGAACCTTTGCACATAAGACTTTCATGAAAGGTACTGGGTAAATTATTATTTTGGGGTACATTCAAAATATCGCTGTCTGAGTTTGTTTATGTATTTTTTCGTTAACCTTTTGGACTACCCGTGAAATCAGCATAAGATTTAAGTTTCTCACTTTGCAATCCCAATTAATCTCTCCTGCGTATGTCTTCTATTAACTCATGGCTAGGAAGGTACATGGATGCTTTCTGGACTTAATGCTTCCTCAACATCAGTATGATGGGTTATTTACTTTCATCCATTGAAGAGTCTATCTTGTATCAAAACCGCTAGTTAAATAGGTCACAATATATTCTGGTAACCCAAAGTAATATGTTTGCTTGTTGCTTTGCTGTTTAAACCTGTGTTCTTGGAGTCTTAGGAGAAAGTGCATTTAGAGACAAGGCAGAGTCCGGTGTAGTCTCAAGGTCAGGACGTGATATTTTATGGTGTCGGCAGATCCTCGTATGGATTTCAGTACTCTGAAACATTCTTTCTGATGTTATGCCTGAATGCTGAAACAGTATATACATCTCAATTTCCGAACTCCTGTAATTAGTTGATACTCTCGAGAGAATAAAAAAGGCACCTGCAAGATTCAAATAGTATCAACCCTGACACTTTCTTACAAATAAAAATCATCCATCAGCAACAAAGTTTCTGGGATAAATGGTAATTACATTTGTTATTGTGTCAAACATTTTATGGATTTTTAAAATGCAGCAAAGAAACCAATTCCTACTGAATATACTAAAATGATATAAAAGTAACAAAAACACAAATTATATAAATATGACATCAAAATATCAAGAAAAAAGGAAAACAATACATTTTTCATCTAATTCATTTCCATTACTCCGACTAATTGTGGTTCAGTTAATCATGATACATTCAGCCAAAAAACAGGAACATACTTGATCTTTGCAACATTATTCAATTGGTCAGGACATCGATCAAATGTTTCCTTGAATCTCACAGAATGTTGTAAGGAATAATAAGATATTCTTTGGGGCAGATCTTGAGTATGTTTATTCATATCAGTTTCTAGTGCAGATGGGGTATCTAATCAATGGTATATCGGAAGAATGGGATTTCATTGAATTTAGAAGTCAGGGGTCTAAAATTTCTCTTTTTAGATATTTCTGCAATGAAATATTTACGAGGGAAGTTGAAAATCGTGTTTTTCTGGTATGACCTTCAATGAATTGTGTTCTTCTGGACGAAGTAATCAAGTTTTTATTAGCTGGCTCTATCATTGTACTTGAATACATTTAGTCTGGTGGGGTAACCTTTTGTCAGCATTTCTCAGAAAGCTTAAACATTCCCCCCAAATATCAACAGACAATTTGCTTGCCAATTTTAATTAAGAGCCAATGGATTTAACACTTATATTCACTAGAAGAACCAACAGCAAAAGATCTGCTCAATCCAGTGGGATATGCTTTTTGGTAAAGGATAACGTCATCATTAAATAAAAATGTGTTAATGTATTTGTTAACTTCCAGCCTCATGTGTCTACTGTATTCACAATGAAAGAGCATATGTGTTCAATTTGGCCCTCTCTGCTGGGTTGCCCTCAAATGTTTTGCCTTCACTCCTCCTATTTCTGCTGAATTTGATTGTGTTGGTCCTAGATCTTTGTGCACTTTACCACTGCAAATCAGCATTAGAGTGCTTGTGTTCATTCCCTAAAACATGGCAAAATTAATTGACACATTTCATTTACTTCTGAGATCAGGAGGGCATACAACTGGCAGCGCCTCTGCAATAGAGAAGCATTGCCCATGTTCTTTTGCCTCAGCAGAGAAGCCCATCAAGGTATTGATTAATCTCCCTTGGCTTTTGGATGCAGGTGGGGGGGTTGTGTTGGACTTGGCAATCTCTGCAGGATCACCCCCAAACATTTTGACTTTTTTGTTAATGTTGGCCCTAGGATTCTATGCACTTTGGGGGAACATGGCGGCCAGATAGGAACTCCGGTTGGGAGCTCCCAATCTCCATAGGCAGGTTTTCTGCTCAAGGTATAGGGTTGATGTGCTGACTTAGGTATATTCCTCTTCCTTTTGGTCTCTTGATGCCTTTGATGCCCATAGCAAGTCCATTGGCCCAGATGAGATAATAGAGGAGCCATTTCTTCCGGCAACACAAAGCAGTTTTCAGACCGTGTTCAGGCATTGATGTCCGGCGTTCCTGTCGCCCCGGCTTATTCCGGCATCGGAACCTCAGCGTTCAACATTCAAGGCTAGCAAGGTGTGGGCCCAGGAAGGCTTAGTCCTGAGAGTAAGCAGGAAGGAGGCGGCTAGGGTTCCCTTCCGGGGGACAGTAACACTCAGCCCCAGTAATAGATGCACCAGCTGCAGAAAGAGCAAGGCGGCAGTGCCAGCAGATCTCGCCACGGCACCTACAGTAACAACTGCGAATAGGAGGGGGTAAACCCTGCGAACAGGTCAAAGAGCTCCAACACAAGCAAATAGGGTAAGTGTAGCGTCTAAGGGGGGTGGAAATGCAACACAAAAAGAAAAGTCCCAAACTCCAGCCCATATAGGTACGGGTCAGAAGAAGCGTAAAATTACTGATACCCCCATTGAACAGTTACGGGAGTCTCCTGTGAGTAGAGGAATAAGATACTTCTTGGGAAGTAGAAATCTGCCAGATAATTTTACAGTTACAGAATACCCCCAGAACTTAATCAGCACAGTAAATCAGAGTAGAAAGGAAAAAAACAAGGCGGTCTCTACCCCACAAAACCTGGAGTCCATCACAACATCAGCGAGGGCAGTAGCTACAAAAGTTAAAATCACTCCCTCACTTCGATCGTATTTTAAAGTCAAACAATCCATCCCAAAGGAGGTTACACTGCATAGTGCAGAACACACTGAACACACTGAAATTAGACAAAAAGGTATAATGGTGGAAGGTGACCCCACAACAGGTATCCCACTTAGCGCTAACAGATTTGAGGGGCTTGAACTCAATAAAGCCACGGGGGAAGATGCACATACTAGCGCTGTGAGTCAGGTGGAGACTGGGGTGGGTGAAGGGCTTCACGTAATAAGATCTAAAGAGGTAGAGGGGGCTAAAAACACAACAGTTTAATTAAGATGATGATCTCAGAGATGATAGCAAATTTTGCCACTCTGAGAAAAATCAGCTCAAAATTCAGGGGGTTTGCGAGGCACTAGAAACCAAGATTAATACGATTACAGAGAGAATCAGCCCCATGGAGGCTTCGGTGGAAGAGATGGGGAAGAGTGTGGAGGCTAACAAAGAGTAGATAAGTGACCTACAGGCAAATGAGAAAGAGTTAAGAGGAAAAATGTGTACTTTGGAATATCAATCCAAACGTAACAACATGAGACTCCTAAATGTCCCGGAGCCTCTAGAGGGGGAAGACATAAAATTTTTTGTGGTTGCCCTATTGAAAGAATTCTTCTCCTGGGGCGAAACTAAGGCTCTTTACGAGGACATCCAAAGGGTACACAGAGACCCGTTTGGGAAAAGCAGGAATAGAAAGAACCAGAGGAAGATCCTAATTAATTTTTTTGAAATTACACACAAAAGGAAAGAATACTGGGTGGGGCGATAAGAGCAGGATCCTATAAAAAGAATGATTGTTCTTTTCGAATTAGATCAGATATATCAATTATATCAGATATATCAAAGGCGACCCAGGACCGACAATGGGAGCTTGGTCAATATATGCAGGAGCTGAAATCTCTGGGTGCCTCAGTACAAATGCGATTCTGGCATCGCTGAGAATTATGTGGAATAATCAGATGCTTACCTTGAGGGAGACCAAAGAGGTAGAGCCTTTAATAAGCAAGATCACGGCACAAAAATTATAAAATGCCTAAAGAGTAGGGATCTCATATCGGTGGGACTGACTCGTCAAATGGAAAAGGGGAGGGTTCTCCTTGGGTGGGCAAGGGAAGGAAGAGGGGGGTAAACAAATGACATAAAATAAAGTGCACTAAGGGTGTGGGAGCATTTGGGGGAAAAAAACCAAAAAAAGGTTGCTCCGACTTGCGCAAGACATGGATTAAAAGAAAAAACATATCATAAAACATGGGAGTTACTATTCTCACTTGAATGTGAACGGTCTGCCAGTCAGAGCCAGAAGGCGAAGAATTTTAGAATATTTGAGATGCATTAAGTGCGATATAGTAATTCTTCAAGAGACCCATCTCTTAAAGGCAGAATGGGGTGACATTCTGAAAAGTCATGGTTGGGGGGAGTCTTACATATGACTGACCAGGCATGTTGTATTAAGGGGGTGATTATTATTTTTGAAAGGTCAGCAAAAGTGACTATAGAGTCATCTAAGATGGACATAAAGGGGGGATGGGCCGTAGCAAACATACGAATGAATGAGAGGTAATTTGCAATATCAGGATACTACGGTCATAACGTAGACAACCCTACGGCAATGCAGGCCCTATGTTCATATCTTTTGGATGTCCTTGGTCAAGTTATTTTGGGGAGAGATTTTAATTTACTAACTGATCCTAAGAAAGATAGGTACCCCCTAAGCAAGACCTCTAAGCTACCCATTATATTAAAGCCTGGGAATGATCCTAAGCGATGTGAGTCTTACAGACCCATATCAATGCTAAACAGTGATTATAAGATCTTCACTCAACTGTCGGAAATAAGACTCAGAAAGAGGGCAGGGAGTTTAATTCATGAGGACTAGAAAGGATTTATAAGAGGTAGGCAGATCCATGAGGTTACACACGAGATAATAGGGGCAATAGATTTGGCGGTGGAGAAAAAGATCCCTCTGTCGATAATTGCTTTTGACACTGCCAAGGCATTCGACAGGGTCAGCTGGGGTTTTCTACATAAAGCACTAGATGCCCTTAATCTGGGAAGCAATGTTGTAAGAGTAGTAAGATCGCTATACAAATCCCCATCGTCACGTATGTTAGTTGATGGGTCTCTCACAGGTGAGATAAGCATTAGCAGGGCCACTAGACAGAGGTGCCCTCTCTCTCCTCTGCTGATTAATTTTTACATAGAACCCTTAGCCAATGTTTTAAGGACAAACTTCCACATATCCCCCTTTAGCTTTGGGAATTGGGTGAAGAAGGTCACACTTTATGCAGACGACTTAATGATATTTACAAATGCTCTGACCGCTTCACTCCCAAGAATAATAGAGATAATTGAACAATTTGGCAAACTTTCCAGTTATCAAATAAACCAGCAGAAGACCGAGATAATGGGCTGGAATACTCAGTATAATGACCCCCTGGTAAAACAACAAATCAGGTTTTCGGGCATTCAGATTGTGGGAGAGGTAAAGAAGATCGCACAAATACATTTTAATAAAGTTCAAACAGAGTCAAAAAAACTCCTTAATGCATGGAGAAGTCTCCATTTGTCATTGTTGGGTCGCTCCAATTTAGTTAAGATGATGATATTTCCCAAATTCACTTGTATTTTCAACATGGTTCCATGGAATATAAAAAGGAGTGGGTTATTAGAATGCAGGGAGATATTAGTAGTTTCATTTGGGCTTCAAGAGGGGTTAGAATCTCCTGGAAGATACTAAGGAGGAAGAAAGGTCATGGTGGCATAGCCAGTCTGGACCTATTCCAATATATGGGGCTTTTCACTTTAAAAACTTTAGAGTGTTATTTAAGGACTATCGTTTTTACCCATATTTTATGCAAGCTATCACAGGCCCAGAAGTCACTTTCTGTATAAATGTGGCCATACAAAATTTTTAAAGAAAGTAAAATTTAAAATTCAGGACACGGCAGTCAGACTGTGGGTTCAGTTAATGCGTCTGTGGAAGATCCACTTTTACAGTCAACATGCTCCAAACTGGGACTTGCCAGGAACGCCAGAATGTCTAAAGGGCGCATTATCTGCCCCGTTAAGAGACTGAGGAATAGTGGAATGGGGACAGATATCAACAGGGTCCACAATTGTCGACTGGGACATTTTAACCGTTTTCCCAAAAAGGGCTTAGTCTAAGTTTAAATTCTACCAATTGACAAGATGGGCAAAATCCCTGGGAAAGGAGGGTCAAGGAAATCCGGATTTGGAGTTTAAGTTCCATTGGGAACTTTTTAAGAAATAGGTAGCACACTGGTATTGGACGCTTATTTCTGAAGGACAGGCGGACTTCACCTTACCCACCGAGATCTGGGTGAAGGCGCTGCCTTCACTGGATGTATCATTATTATGACATGTATCTGTAGCTACTTGTGGCTATGTCATTAAATCTGCACCACTCAAAAATAATTATCTATTCACCCTGCATAGAGCATACTGGACACGAAAGAAGATGTCTAAATTGAGAAGCGGAGGTGCGAGGCGATGTCCTAAATGTGACGTAAAAGGAGCGGATGACATCCATATGTTTTGGCAGGGCTCCCGACTACAGAGCTTCTAGGAAGCTGGGGATAAGATTCTCTCAGAAGTATTCCGTCAAGAAATCCAGGTAAGCATCCAGTTAGTTATGTTTGGAGTCGATGTTGTTACGGAATACAGGGTAGGACTTAGTTTAACTACAAAGCAAAGAAATCTCCTTTTTTTATTAGTACTACTGGCCAGGCGCAAGATTTATATTAAATGGGTCAGTCCAACAGTGACTACACAGGAAAAATGGTTGAACTCAGTGCTCACGATAAATGCCCTAGATAGGGCTGGCACACATAGCAAGAGAAAACATTTTTGGGATATGTGGGAACAGTACTGGACAGACATTGGGCTATAATTAAGATCGATGGAAGTCCAATGATTAAACGCTGCAGCAATAAAGAGATGGGAGAGGTTTGCACAGCTTTTGACTCCCTAAAGTGGGCAAGCTACGTAGGGGATACCCAGTGGCTAATAGGACACCATCATACGTGAAGCTAAGTTAAGCTGTGCATGACAGGGAATCTTCAAAGTCAGTACAGTGTGGTGCAAGGGCTCCCCTAATGTGGTAAGCTTGTTGTTGAACATACTCCATTCAGTTATGCGCAATGAGGACTAAACATTTTTTTAAAAGCATTCTACACAGTTTAACACTGCTAACCAATGTTAAAGTGCTAGTGCTCACTCCCTAAAATGGTATTCTGACAGAATATAGAATTTGAAATGTCGATTTACACAAATATTGAATTGGAAATATCGTGACACAGCAATATCGACAGCAAGAATGTTGTGATCAAGAATATCGAATTTAAGGTAAGAAATATTGTTTTCACAAATAAAAAAGCAATATAGGGCCCTATTAGGATGGCGGACGGACCGCCACCCCAGAGGAGGAGGGACCGTCCGCAGGGGCAGCGGCGGTCCCTCCGTGCAAATTAGGATGTGACCGCCACCCTGGCAGTCACATCCTGTATGTTTAACATTGCGGCGGGTGCTGCTTGAAGCAGCACCTGCCGCAATGTTAAAAATGAAAGCAGTGCATTTGCATGCACAAAGCGGCAGGCACCGCGCGGTGCCTGCCTCTTCGTGCACGCAAAGGCAGGGGGGGTACCATAGGTACCCCCCATGTGCACCCCTCACCCCCCCTTCACCCCTGGGGCCCGCAACGGGCCCCCAAAGAAAAGACCGTATGCCTTTCCATGGCGGAAATGCCGCCGTGGAAAGGCATAGGACCGCTGACATCCTAATATGCCTGGCGGTGTCTGATAGACACCACCAGCCATGTTAGAGCTTTTCCGCCGCGGTCAGAAGGCGACCGCGGCTGAAAAGCTGCGGACGGAAAAAATATCCCCCAGACATCCTAATCTGGCGGGGGGTCTTTTTCCATTCCGCAGCGGATAATCCGCATCCTCCGGGCCGGCAGTGGCTTTCGCCGGCCCAGAGGATGCGGATTATCCGCTATCATAATCGGCCCCAAAGTTTGCAAAAATATAATTGTTTAAAATATTGGTTACTTAATTAGTGTTATGTGTTTTAGTTTATATTCTAAATGTATGTGATGTATTTTTTTTGTATAAGTATTGTTTGTTTTTTAATATATATATTTTTAGTAGTTATCAATTTTATTTTAATTAAATTTTGAGTTTTTTAGTTCTTTAGCGGGTTGTGGGTTCATAGGGGAATAGGGTGGGAAGTAATTTAATTATAATAAATGAATGATTATTTTTTATTTGTTAATAATTATTTAATTGAGATTTTATAGTGTTAATTGTGGGTAGTCATTTATGTGTTATTAATTATTAATATGCTGTTAATTAATATTAATTAATTGGTCATTAAATATGGTAATTGTGTGTGTTTTTGGTGTGGGTTGAGGGGTTATAGGGGTAAAGGGTGGAAAGTAATTAGTTTTTTTATTAATTTTTAGTTAGTTGTTAATTTAAATTAATTAATTGATTGTAAATTGATTATATAAAATGTGTAATTAATTGTAGGTGCTGACTGTGGGGTCTATAGGGGTAAAGGGTGGAAAGTAATTTATGTTTAATTCATTAATAATTATTTGTTCATTTATATTAATTAATTCATTGATATTTTATTAGGGTAACTGTTTATATTTTTTGTGTGGGTTTTACCTTTATGGAGTTAAAGTGTGGGGAGTAAATTAACTTTACTTACTTTATAATTAGTTGTTAAATAGCATTAGTTTTTTTATTGAAAATAAGTTTTAATAATGTAATTACTTTTTTTACAGTTTTATTTTAGCTGTGGTTTCTGGGGATTATAGGGGTAAAGTGTGGGAAGTTTATAAATGTGTATGAGTTTTAATTTGTATTTTAATGAACACATTTTCTTTAATTGGTAATCAATTATGTTAATTATGTAAGTACATTTTTCTTAAAATTTAGTTGCGGGGCGTGAATTGTGTGGTGTTATAGGGTAGGAAAAAAAAGTAAATTTATGTAATAATTAATGTTTTTGTTTCTTAAATCATTTCTAATTAAAAATATTTCTTTGAAAATAATTTTTTATTTTATTTAATATAATAATTGTAGGTATTTGTCAGATGCATTTAACATTATATTTTACATTTGTTTTATTAAATATATTTGTGTTTTAATTTGTAACTTATTGATATATTTGTTATTTATTTTTTTGGTAAATATTTTTGTTGTTGGTAATATTTTGTTTGTTTTAGGGGGGGTGGCTTGAGCCGCCACAAGATGGCCTCGGCTGTTTGAAACTCCGCACCTCGGCGGAGACCGTTTGGATTTTGGAGCGGCGTATCCTGCTTTTTTCCCTTATGACCTGAAGGACTTTGCAGCGCTGACGCGGGGGAACAGGTGTTTCCCTCACAAACGCCTGTTCCGGCTGCCATTTTTGTTATACCGAGGGACGCCGGCTTTCACCAGCGGTGTGTGGCATTTACTTCCCTGGACTTATGTACCGCCATGCTTTCTCTTGAGGTCCTGTGTTTGACCCAATGGATAATATTTGGTGATACCTGCTGACATAGTAACATTTTTTTTCTATTTTTGAAACCACCAGCTTTCCTCAATGAATCTTTTTGTTACTGTAAAAGGACCAGCTAAATAATACTCACAGCACCTTCCCAACAGTCGTATGTGCTTTTAAAAGAGCTGTATTCTCCTGTCACTAACAAGACCTATCCTGGATGTTGAGCTGGTATTATTGAGTTTGCACCAGGTTTCGGCATCAGGTTCTGTTAAATACGGCCAGCTTTTCACACTAACGCTGATGTAAATGACAAGGAGACGTCCTCTACCAATTTATGGCCGCTTTATTTCTTAAACAACTTGTTTGACGGGGGCTTGGATTAAGCTGCCACCTGCCGGCTGCGGCTTTGTGTTTTTCCACCCTTTGCTAAAGACTGCTTTGCCACCAAATAAGCTTTTTAAAGAGGTCTGATCACATGTCTTAAAAACTATTGGAGTGCTAATGCTTGGTCACACAGACTTTTTTCATTGTATTTCTTCCTTTTAAGACAGGGTGGTTCTTCTGCTTTTTGGAGGACTATATTCTTTGTGCTTCTATAACTGAGACTTGTTTCACTTAACTTTTGCCTACCAACTACGCTTTTGGTTTGAGGTAACGCAGTGTCACTCTCTTTTGTTTCACTTATGGACTCCTCCTCCCTATCTAATCAGAAGGGCATTTCTGCAAGTATGTCTTCCCTTCGTAAGGACTCCCCTACTGCTGCTTCTAAGCGTCCTAAGAAGGATTCTAACTCACCTACAATATCTCCTGTACCTATCACGCTAGAGGAGCATATGGTGGAATTTAAACTTATGAAGCCCTTTACTCTTGATACCAATCCTACCCTTCAGTGGCTTGTCGAGAAATGGTCCAATCTTGAATCTAGGGTTTTGGTGGTGGAGCAGAGGATCAGTGGCGCTGAAGATGTCTCCTCAAAGATTGAAGCTATGTGTAAAGAAATAACTCTCCTCAAGCAGCAGACGGAGAACTTGGAAAATCGTAACCAATGCAACAACCTTAGGATTTATGGTATTTTTGAAGGGGAGTAGGGCCCTGACATGCTTACCTTTCTCAAACTCCATATACCTAAAATGGTTGGCCTCAAAGAAAGCACTCCACTTAACCTACAACGAGCTCATCGCATTGGTCCCAGCCCTGGAGGATCACCCTCTGCATCATCAGTCCATCATCCCAGAGGGATTATTTTTGTTCTATTTCTGGAATATACTGAACTGTTAATGGTTTTGTCTGCGGCCAAGCAGAGAAAGCAGATATTGTGGTCTAGTCAAAAAATCTCTTTCTCTCAGGATGCATCTCCCTCTACTGTTGATTGATGTAAAGAGTTCCATTCCTTTTGTCCTGCTCTTCGCTCCATATATAGATATGGTCTTGTTCATCCTTATTTTTGTAAAGTCACTCAAAAGCAAAGGTTCGATTCCTTTGACCGCCCAGATGATTTAAGACAGTTTCTTCTTCGTCACAAAGGAGAGGAGACGGAGCTTGAGAAAACATGACTTTTGACTGCTTCATCATTTGGTTCCTTTTGTTGTTCAACTCTGAATACTGTTTTCTGCTTACTTTTAGCTTTGCCTTTCTCCTTTTACAGGTTTTTTGAGGATTTAATCCTCATCTCTGCGGTTATTTGTCTGTTTTTATCTTCGTCTATTTTCTATTTTATGTTTTTCATTGGTTATTATTCGTCTTCTTAACTGATGGCACGTGGGTAATGTTTTGGCTTTCTTCTTTCACAGGTATGTCTTGTTTGGTGCGGTTACCCCTCCCCGTTGTTTTATCTCCTCATGGTGCCTTCCCTCCCACTCCTATTGTTTATCATTCTTCTGGTTTCGGTAAGTGATTTCTTCTCCTTAATTGTCTACATGTTTCTTAGGTAGTTTTCTTCAAGATTTCTTGTTTCATGCCATTCTGTTATGCAACACTATGTTCTCATGGTCGCTCCTTACTATAATTTTATTCTATGGTCTTTGCCGTTCTTCCTTGTATTTGCTTTGTTGCGTCTGTCTTCTCTCCGCGGCTCCCCGCCTCCTCATGTTACTCTTCTTTTTCTGGCAATATTTTCTGTTCTTTTTGACTGAGGCACCTTTGCCTCCTGTCATCTTTTCTTCTCCTATCATTTCCCCCTTTTTGTCTTACTTCATTTCCTTTCTTCTTACCTTTTATCTCCCATTAGTCTCTTCAGCATACTGTTATAATTTATTTCCATCTCTTTTCATTTTCTACTTTGACAACTTTTTATTATTCATTTTCCACACTGCTTTCTACTATTCATTCTCTGATACCTTGTATTGCTATAACTTGTCTTTGTGGTTGCTAAAAGTTATAAATTGCATATCTTGTTATCTTGTTGCTTAATGTTTTCTTTCCCCTTTGGTTATTATGACTGATAATGTTCACATTGTTTCATGGAATGTTAAGGGACTAAGTAATCCTGACAAGAAGCAGAGGATTCTCACTCATCTGTCTAGGTTGCAATGTGAAATAGCAATGCTCCAGGAGACCTATCTCAATGAGAATGAGATTAATTCACTTAAAAAACAATGGGTGGGTCAGGTTTTTTGTTCCCTGTATAAAGATAGGAAAACTGGAGTGGTCACTTTATTTCACAAATCTCTCTCTTTAGTTTTGGAGAGGGAGGAGAGAGATGTAGATGGAAGATGGCTCCTTTTACATCTAAATATAAATAGTTCCCCTATCTCCCTTCTCAACATGTATGGGCCTACTGGTGTTGATTCACAATTCTGGAAGAATATGTCACATACCCTTCATTCACGCCCTGACGCCAATTTACTCGTGGGTGGGGATTGCAATCAGTTCATGGACCCTTTCACAGACAGGAAGTCCAATGCTAGGTACAGTCCCAACAGAAGGCTAAAAAACCTTCTTGACTACAATTCAATCTAGGGGTCTGGTTGATGCATGGAGAATATCTCATCTGGACATGCTAGTGTATACTTTTTATTCTCCCACTCATGAATCTTCTTCTAGAATAAATTATATTTTTTTTTAGTCCCCATTTACTTCCTAACTTAATCAATGCTGACATTGGGTCTATTCTTATTTCTTATCATGCCTCGGTCTCGATTAGTCTGGATCTCCCCTCTGAACCTTCCAGGCCACATAGGCGTTTCAATAACCATCTACTCAAGGATCTTAAGTTTCTGGAGCATTTTAAAGAGTTACTGCCAGAATTCTTCCTTAGGAACGCTACTACAGATATTCCTTTTCCCATTGTATGGGATGCCTTCCAGGCGACCGCCAAAGGTTTCATCATTGACTATGGTGCTGTTAAAAAGAAACGAAGGATTCCGCTTCCTTGTTGGCCTCCATTAAACATCTTGAACATGCTTATTTTACTTCTAATAATGAAGATACTCTCAAGAAGTTAATTCAGACTAAGCTATCCTTTTTAAAAAATCGACAGAAGAGGCTTCTGGCACCTTACTTAAAGTTAATCCTCAATTCTATGGGGGTCGCAACAGAGCTGGCAAACTGTTGGCAAATTATTTGAAGGTGAAGTCCCAACGTTCCAAGGTTGTTAAAATTACTGATAACAGTGGTGTGATCATTTCAAGGATTAGGAAATACTAAATTGTTTTACAGATTTTTAAAAGACGCCATATACTCCAGAATCCTCTCCCTCTGAAGAGGCATTAGATTCTTTTTTTGATGCATTCCCTCCACGCCCCTCTTCTCTTCTCAATTGCTCAGTATTAGAAAATTATCTATCCCTTTTTGAACTTAGGTCCGCCCTAGCCCAATTTACCAAAATATAGGTCCCCTGGCCCGGATGGCTTCCCTGCTGAGTCTTATTCCTGTTTCTCTCAGTTTTTACTTCCTCACCTTTTATCTTTATTCCAACATTTTATGTCTCAAAAGGAGGCTCTTGGCTCCTTTCTTGAAGCTCTGATTTGTCTAATTCCTAAGAAGGGTAAGAATTTTTCTTCTTGAGCTAATTATCGCTCCATTTCTTTAATTAATTTAGACTGTAAGATTTTTGCTAAGGTGCTTGCTCTTCGTATCAATAATGTCATCCCCCATTTGATTAGATGTGAGGAAATTAGTTTTGTCAAAGGCAGAACGATTGCAGATAATTCTAGAACTTTTTTAAACATAATACATCTTGCCTTTGAAAGTTCCTCCCCGGTTGCAGCTATTACCCTAGATGCGGAGAAAGCTTTTGACTGCATTCACTGGCTTTTTATGATACATGGTCTTAAGTGGCATTGATTTGGTCCTGTTATTGTATCCCTTATTAGTTCGTTATATTCCTCTCCTTCTACTTTGGTGTACGTTAATGGTTTTCAATCCCCCTATTTTATTCTCCAATGAGGCACTCGTCAAGGTTGTCCTATGTCTCCTTTGCTTTTTATTCTGTCTCTTGAACCTTTTCTTCACTTCCTTAGGAACTTTCCTGCTTTTCGAGGTTTTACTTATAAATCTCTTGAAGTTAAGTTCACGGCCTATGCTGATATTTTGCGATATATGTCTGATCCTTCTACTTCTTTACCCGCTGTTATCGATCTCTTGTCTTCTTATGCTGGCCTGTCCGGTTACAAGTTACATTTTTCTAAGTTTGAAATTCTTCCCTTAAATAAACACTGTCTCAGAAGTATGTTTGAAGGGACAGACTTCAAATGGAATACTAACTGTATTACTTGTTTAGGGATAACATATTCTTTTTCAATTGCCAAGAGAGAGTTCAACTCAACATGGATGATGTTTTATTAAAAATTTCTGATATGGCTGAGAAATGGTCTCCTTTATTTCTGTCTTGGTGGGGCAGGCTGGACACTTCTAAGATGATGATGCTTCCAGTAATTAATTTCTACCTTTCCTTAAAAAATGTAACGAGTCTCAAAGGTATCTTGAGTAATTTTCTTTGGAATAATCGGAAAGCCTGCATCTCTCTGTTTGCTTTGTCTGCCCCTAAGGATAGGGGGGGTAATTTTCCCAATTTCCTCCAATATCACTCCTCCTTTTTGATTTGTCGAGTTCTGCCGTATCTTTCTTCTTCAGATGACCCTCCCATTTCCGTATTGTATTAATTGGAGGAATCTGTTATTCATACGTTCCCCTTCTCCTCGTTAGCCAACTTTGTTCACCCTCCTCACTCGTTCAAATCCCCTACTATTCCTTATCTTATATTGAGTCTCTATCCAATCCTTTCTAAAGCGTGTTCACCACTCCAGCTATTCCTAGATTCCTCTATCTGACATAATAGATCCATTAACATTTCTAACCGTACTATCTTCTGGAAAGAATGAATCATCAAAGGGATTATTCAGGTTAATCACCTAATGCATAATATGCAGCTTTTATCTTTCCAGGAAGCCCAATCTAAATATAATTTACCTGTTATGTCTCTCTCTAAGTTTGACTCTTTGAGATTGATTTTAGCTCAGCAGCTTTCTCTTCTCTCGGAGACCCCCTCCTCTTCAACTGACCCCTCTACATATGCATTATCTACTTCTCCTTCTGTCCGGGCTTCTTGTATATATAAATATCTTTATTTTTCTCTCCCCACTTGCCCGTAAAGTAACATTGACATTTTATGGGAGACAGACTTACAACATGCTCTTTCTATACACTTATGGAACTCCATTTGGGCATGGATGCAACATACTTCATGCAATGCCAGTACCACTCAAACTCTTTATTATTTTTATCAAAGATAATTTGTAACCCCATTTGCTGTTTCCAAGTTCAGTTCTGACCTATCTCCAAATTGTTAGTCCTGTAAGAATACTCCTGGCACATATATCCATTCCTTTTTCTCCGCCCCAATATTTCTATTTTTTGGATAACATTATGCAAGTCAATCTCCTCTATTTGCTCCATTAATTTTCCATTTGATATACACTCCATATTTTTGTGTAGTAATTCCATTCATTGGTTGGGTACTCGTAAACTTGGCTCGTTTGTAGATTTGTCCAATGATTTTGCTTTACAGGTTATGACTTCTAATTGTAAGGATGCTTCTAAAGTCTCCTTTTCTGCTTGGTGGAATCTTTTATGTCACCACAGCAGCCACGTGCCAGGGTAAGGGCAGCAGCTCTGTAGACTCGTTGGTCTTCCCACAAGTGAACCACGCCCAGGGCCTGGCCTATTTATTCATACTCCTACGTTGGAGTGGTGTACGTTGGACCAGCCCACTCCGCTTCTGCTACCATGGGGGGACAACACAGCTACATGACCGAGATCTTCCCCACTGCCTGAGGTAACATGGTTGGGTCCACTGTGCACTACACTACAAGTATCAATAGTATATCTCCACATGGAGAGGATTGTGCTTTGCATAGTGAGGTCTGCACAGCAAATCAGCGTTATACTTGGCATTGTGTGCATTATTATTGATGGGTGACTTGCCTTTTTCATATATAGTTGGTTGCCACATCTCCCAACATTCAGCTATTGTGCGGCTGAGGGGCCATGGTATGTTGGGAAGGTCCGTTGTCCTGTTTTGCGCTGCCTCGGTAGTAGTAGCGGGGGGTGGTCCGAGGGGGGGAGGTTCTGGTTGTTCTGGCGCTGGGTGCTGTGGCCTTGTTGGGTGTCGTAGCAGCATGATCAATAGCTGTATCACGTGTTGGTCTTTAGATGTGGCTGTGAGTTGGGTCTAATTCACGCAGTAGATAGTCGACCTCCTTACACCAGTTAAAGGTTGATTTTAATTTGTTACTGGTAAGTCAGCTTATTACCTGCTTTCTGGATCGCATTGCAGATTTGACTGATTGTTGAAAATATGTGGAAGTGGTGTTTTCTGTTTTTTTTTGCACAGGAATGCCAACTTTGCATATCATTAGCATTAGTTGTTGCTCTCGTTTGTGTCGATTTTGTTGGCGGAAGGTATCAATAGAAGAGTGGTGAGTTTTGCAGTTTTTACCAGGTTGAGAATGGGATGATAATTAAAAAACACAGAAAAAAAGATATGTTTAATAAACATTATAATTAGAAATTGGCATTTAAAAACATTTGAAATTCACTGAAAGAAACATAGGTTTTACAGAAGTTATAGTTAGGAATTAGCATTTAAAAAACCTTAGAAATTCACAGAAAAAAATATAGTTTTGAGGGACGTTATAGTTAGTTGGACATTCCACTCGTACAAAACAATAGCTTTTCTGCTGTTTTAGTTAGTTGAGATAACTATAACTCGCGCCCCAGCAATGCACTGCTGATGACGTCACATATTACATTATTCATGACATGGTCAGTGACATCACTGATGACATCTCAAATACTTATATACATCAATACTCACATACACTAGTTTACAACATATGTAGTTACTCATACAGATACTATTGAGACAGTCATTCACTCACTAACACACCCATATACACACTCATCCACCCATACAGTCCTGCACACATGCTGTCTTCAAAACACATACAAACAGTGAGTCAATCATTCATGCATCTATGCAGTAAGTAATACACCCCACCAAACCATACAGACACTCATACTGATACTAAAAAAAAACAACTAATAACCCATATAGACACTCATGTAGCTACTTACCAACCCATGCAGCCACTGATACAGAAAGTGAGACACTGATACAGATATTTACATATTTAAACAATACTCGCTAATACATGTATTCACTAAGATACACTTAATAAGTCAGTTATACAATCAATTTTACAAAAAAACATCCATTTAGACACTTATTTACCCATTTATTCCTCCATTGACCTTTAGATATACATATATAAAAAGATGTATTTTTCAGAAAGACACACATTCACAGGATGATGTCATCAGTGATGTCATTTGAGATGTCATCATTGATGTCATGAGGGGGCAAAAAAAAACTCCGTGGGGCACTGCTTGCACACTTACCTGTGTGCGCCCAGGACATCGCGGCAGCCTGTTTCGCTCATCCCCGCCGCTGCTCTTGACCCAGCGGCCGCCGAGAGGGGGGAGCGTTCCTGACACCAAGTCGCCTACAATCCCCAGCGTGCTCTGCTCCAACCCGGGGATGCCGGTAGCAGCGTCAGCGGCAGTTTCCCGCGCCTGGAGGCGCTTAAGATCAAGCCGCACCTCCCGCGTCGCGGGACGCGCGCGGGCGAAGCCCAGGCAAAGGGCGGGCCCTCTTAGGCCTGAAGAGGCCTGAAGAGACTGGGCTGGGCCACCCCCCTAAGTCGCCTATACCAGGTGAGGCAGACCAATTACTATAAACAATGGTGAAACGTAACAGCAACAATGTGACTCAAGTCCCTGATAGACCCTTAGTTCTTCAACCATCCTTGGAAAGTATGTTAGAAAACGCTTTTAATATGGTAACTAACGAAATTGCATACACCGAGAGAAGAATGTCAATGGGTCTTGCTGGTACACAACCTGAGCCAGCCTTGGCAAATTCCAGTATTGCCCCACCACTTTCACCTGTGGTTATAGTTGTGAAACCATCCTTACCTGATAATTTCTTGGATCCTTTGCCAGGGGGCAGTAGCTCTAATATTATAATCGACTCTCCATCAGACCCAGTTGTGCATACTGTTACTGCTCCCCCGACCTCAAGTAATAAATCCGGAGGTGAGAAAAGGAAAAGAGGTGCCTCCAAATTAACAGTTAATAAGAGGAAGCAACCTCCTCGTAATAAGAGCCAACCGACTGCACAGAGTATGTGGTCCAAAGGAAATAAAGATCTAACAGGGGGTGGCGCCGCTTCGAATGAGTCCACACTACACGACGAAGTGGTTCTTGCTGCACCCCCAATAAGTCCTGTAATTGATGGCCACATCTCTGCTTGCACACAGACTGAGTCACTATTCGACAGCATCAGTCAACTAAAGCCTAATGGGAATCTTATCGAGACTATTGTAGATACTATTTTTAAACAGATGGAAAGTCAAATGATCAAGCAATTTAATTCTATTTTGAAAAGATTGGACAGGTTGGAAAATCTTGTAAAAAAGGAAGACACAAAAAGGAAGGGGTTGATTAGTTTAGACTTGTTGAGGGGAGATCGCTTACTCAAGGAAGTAGAGTATGCCTGTAAGGCCAATATGGGTGAAGGGCCAAAGACTCCCAGTTACAGTATACCTACACCTATTGCTGCACCTGGAAGTAATATTGCTGGTAAAACCCCAACTGCCACGAAACCACAATACACCCCGGCCGTGGCAGCCGGGTCTTCCAGCACACCCAGTACAGTTAGTGGCATGCGAAAGGGTGTCCCAAATCCAGCTATCCCCAAATCAGGGGCATTGACTATCACAGCTACTGCCCCTGACAAGGGGCCCGCTGCGATAACAAGGCCCATAAAATCTCAGGGTCCCGCCCTGCATCTTCCACCTGATGCTTGCCCATAAGTCTTGGTCTTAGCAGGCGTCCCTTCGCTCAAAGAAGGCCAAGGCGAGTCGTGGGTCCAGTTAAATAATAAATGTATAGATTGGCTATGCAAACACAAAGGGGTAGGCCATGACATCTCTAATGAAATTCTGTCAGCACGCCGAGTAAGTTGGGTTGGTCCTCTATTTAAGAACATTAACGGCGACTGTATTGTAATTAATTTTTGGCACCCAGGCACAGCCAAATACATTCTTAACATTAATAACCACCCTGGACCATCAACTGTTATAACCTCACTTCCTTTGGCCTACTTCTATAGGCCCCCTCAGAGATCATTCAACCAAGCTTCACCACTTTTTCCCCTATTTAATAGATTTAGTGTTTTATCTGAACCGAATAGCTTTGAATGACCATTACCATCTACCATCCCTGACACATCTAATGACCAGCCACATACAGTAGATTCCATAGTTGAACCGCCTATTTGCCGCAACGCAAGGGCGTCTAATGATTCAGGAGTATCCACATCACCAATTATAAAATTAACATCTTCCCAGGACACCAACACTTCTACAACAACTGACGACTTGACCATCCTGAGCTGAAACATTGCTGGTCTCAAAGCTAAAACACAAATTAAGGAGTGGTCAGAGTGGGTTATCAATTTCGATGTCCTGATGTTCCAGGAGACCTGGTGTATTAGTCCACTACTTCAGGAAGGGTACAGCTGTTACAATCAGATTGTACCCATCCCGACCATGGGACGCCCAAGTGGAGGACTATCTATTTGGACCAGGATTACAGCAGGAATTAGAATTGAAACCTTACCTGTTAATGATAAGAACTTTCAGGCATTGATATACATTAGTAGGATAAAGCTATGTCTAATCAATTTTTATAACAATGATTTTACAACTCATCCCAACGTTAATTTTATAAGACTGTTTAATTTTATTGATGAAATTGTTGAGGGTCACAAATACGGTAATTTTGATGGCATTTGTATGGGGGGGATTTTAATGCTCACATTTACCCAAGAACCCCTAGCTGCAAAAGAGGAGCAGAACTGCTTGATCACTTAGCTACACGTGATTTAGTTAATACCATGGAGATGGCAAATATCACTGGGACTGAAGAACCTGTAGCAACTTATGAAGGACGAGGATGTTCAACAACAATTGACTATGTATTCATATCCTCCTCCTTAGAAGAACTTCTATTAAAGGCTAAGGTCGTCAATGTCCCTTATAGTGATCACTATCCGATTTTTATTAGTTTTAAATCCATTAAGAGGCAGGGGAACAAGAGGGAAATAGGGGCCCAAAACTTAGGGGTATCCACAGATAAACTTAGGGTGGTTTGGCGGGGGTGGATAACAAGGGAGTCTTAACTCGCACTATTCAAAAGCACCCCCAATTAGTGTCAGTTTGTCTATCCACTGACAGTCCCGAACATGTGATTATCGAGGCCTTTACGGACCTCTGTAAGGCTATAAAAAAGGAGATCTCTAAACCAGCCCGAGCAACTAACCACATACTACCGAGGTGGTTTGACTCCTTCTGTGCTAAAGCCAACCGGGAACTAAGGGCTGCCCTCACAGCAGTTCCAAGAGATCAGTCTGCTGTGAGGAGACTGAGGGCCAGATATAAGCACACTCTTAAAATAAGATCTGAGGAGTTAGTAAGAGATCATTGGGACTCTCTCGTGCGTTTTGCTTCTTTGAGGGATGTCACTGGGTTCTGGCGTGAAGTTAAGAGTCTAAGATCACTAGGAACAGATATCACCCCCACAAATTGTAATATCTCAGGGGACGTGTGGGTAGACCATTTTTCAAAAATTTATGAGGCCCCATTTGACCCTATGGTCATCACCCCCCGTCAATTACATTGAATATTACTCTAATGGAGGTGGAAGATGCCATATCAGAAAGTGCTGGGAATAAAGCCCCCGGGCCCGACGGTCTATCCATCGACCAAATCAAATCGGAACCTGACTTTTGGGCGCCATTACTGTGTAATATTTTTAACAACTTATCACATACTGCTCCTCCGGTAACCTGGTCAAACAGCACTATTGTGCCCATTTTTAAAAAAGGAAATAGATCGGACCCTGCCTGTTATCGTCCAATATCTTTAATAGATAACACCTTGAAGATTTTAGGCAGGGTCCATTTTAACAGGATTAGAGCGTGGGCAGAAGATAATTTTATTTTACACCCATGCCAGCTTGGCTTCAGAAGCCATGTCGGCACTGTGGAGCAATGCCTAAACTTAAATCTATTGATGACAAAATATACTATCGCAAAAAAATCCCCCCTTTATTTAGGTTTCATGGATTTAAGTTCTGCATTTGATTTTGTTAAACGTTCTCGTTTATGGTCAGTTCTGTTAAATTATGGTTTAGATGAATCTTTAGTTTATTTTATTGGCCCATCTGCACAGTGATTTGAGGGCCCGTGTTCGTTTGAATACCTCTGGCGAAGTCTCTAGTGACATTTCTATTGGCAGGGGGGTCAGACAGGGCTGTGTTCTGGCTCCCCTGCTTTTTATTTTGTATATAAACGAACTAAGCAGTTCCGTGTGTAAATTAACAACTGATGTCCCGCAAATCAATGGCAAACCACTTCCCACACTCCTTTACGCAGATGGTGCGGTCCTTATGGCCCGCACACCGAATGCCCTGCAAATTTTAATTTCCGGCTTTGTTTCGTACATGGCAGACCTTGGCCTCTGCACACATTTTAACAAATCATTTATAATGTGCTGTGGCCCAAAAAAACATAAGATCAACCAAATTTTGATAGGGAATAATGTTTTCAAATGCACAAGCACTTTCCCATATTTAGGCCTGCTGTTCGCTGACTCTGGCTCATGGCAACCCCATGTTGCCCAGGGGAGAAACAAACTGGGCAAAGCCATAAATTCTGTAACCTCACTTCGACAACCTCTACATGCTGAGGCCATTATATCATTGTTGCAAATTTATAAGACTCAATGCTTACCTACAGGAACCTATGGTGCCGAGGTGTGGGGCCATACGAACTGCACCAATATACAGACGATGGAGAATAGGTTCTGTAGAAAGATCTTGGGGGGGGGGTTATTTCTGCCCCAACTTTTGTCTGCCACCGAGAACTGAGCCTTAAGTATACAGAGGACTTTATAAAATCTAGACCCGCCCTGTTCTGGCTGAAAATATGGACGAATCCATCTGCGTCACTGACCCGCGACATCATCATGGATTGTCTAAAAAGTGAACAGGCCAGTTATACACCATGGCTCGGGGCGGTGGAAAAAAGTCTAGTGAGTGTGGAGCAGGGCCACTTATTTACATCTCCCCACACAATAGATCGTTCACACAAGAACTTGGTAAAAAAATGCCCTGTATAATCTCTATAACAAGAAAGGGAAAAGAAAGAGCTTGTAAGACCTGCCACTATAAGGTACATAACCATCTTGGTATCTAGTGACAGGCCTTATGACCTACCCCAGGGTTACCTGTGTAGAAAGATGAGCAAATGGAACAGGAGCTTGTTGTTTCGGTTTAGGGATGGGAGCATCAAAAATCTATTATGCTTTCCAATGGGTTTTAACAGAAATTTAATAAACTTAAACTGCCCCTGTAACTGTGGCGGGAAACAAAGCCTCTTACATTTTATGCTTTTTTGTGGTTTTTATGAAAAATATACGAAACATTTTTTAATGCCATATTTCCGCAAGACAGCCCAGTTGGATTTTAACCTAGCCCTTGGTGATCTACTGAGGCTGGGCACTGACGAGGTGATTTTCAGAGTAAGTTGTTTTCTTAAAAATGCTGTTCGCTCAAGAGTGTCATTGAATATGGTGTGAAAAGTTTTTGTTTCACCACTGCCTAGTTTGCACATTGCTTATTTGCACAAACAGCTGCTTTTTGCCCTTTGCACATATCACTGACATTTCTGCAGTGTTTTTTAATCCTTGTATATACTATTGTGTGCCTTAAAATTACTGTTGTATCCATCTATGCAAATTATTTATACCTTTTAACATATATTATGATGAATTATGTGATTTTATTATGTGCTTTTGATTGTGATATTATATGTTGTGGATGATGATGTGATTTTATGTACTTTTATGGATGTTTCCCAAATCCGAATAAAGATCTTTGACTTGACTTGACTTGAGTGATGTCACTGACCATGTCATGAGTGATGTAATATATGACGTCATCAGCAGTGCATTGCGGGCGCGCGAGTTATAGTTAGCTGAACTAACTATAACGGGGGAATTTCAATGGTTTTGTATGAGTGAAATGTCCAGCTAACTATAACGTGTGAAACCTATGGTTTTTTCAGTCAAAATATATATATATATATATTTATATATATCATAAATAAATCACCAGCAACAAATGTATTTGATGGAGAGACAAAATGCGGGGCTCCCTTTCTTTATTACCCTTGGAGGCGACCGATAACAGTATCAGAAGCTGTTAAAAAGTTACTTTGTGCTTGGTTTCTTTTTTTCTGTTCAGTGTCTTTACAGCTCAAAAGGCACCTAATAGAGGTTTGGTCTGTAGTAAGGCGCCATTGAAATCCCCATTCACTCACTCAAAACACCTGTCAGAGAGTGCGGCAGAGGTCAGATGTGGGCATTGTGTAACTCGCCAACATATTACAGGGTAAAGGAAAGCGCTGTCAATGACGCCATTTTCTGTCGAATCTCAATAAGGCATGTCCTGTGTGCGACTGTCGGCTGAAAATGGATTAAAATGTAAATGTCTTAAAGTCTACTGTGCGCCAGTGAGATAAGCTTTCAGCCAGAGTGCTCGGCGCTCTTCAACGTCTGTGAAAGACACATCGACAAGCTGTCAATGGCGCTGATATTTTGATACATTACAAGAAGCCGCTTTGTTCGCTACCAACATTGCTGCATTCGCCCATCTGCACTAGTTTGATGAAATACTGCAGAGGACTCTTGCTGGGGAACAAACAGTGCCTGAAGAAAATTCACTCACCTATTGCTCAGTAGAATTTCAAAATATCACGTTATAAATTATTTGTGTAGCGCACGTACACCGGGGTTTCTTGGCACTTTTGAAATAACACAACAACCACAGCAAAAATCAAATCAAACGCTGATTTATTAATTTAATGAAGTCTACCTATTAAGGTTTGAAGTTTCTTTCAGAAAACGGTGAGAGACGAGATCGAACCAAGCCCTGAAGGAGTGTATTCCGTTATCTCGCTCCGACCATGGAAAAGACCCTGTGGCAAAAAAGAGACAGTCCTAGCCTTAGAGAGTGTTGAAAATATAGATCATCAGAGAGCAGAGAGCGCTGGTGCGTTTGAAGCTAACATTTGGAAGTGAGTTAAGAGGGAGCACGGCTATGGATTACATAACGATTAATGGCTGGAATAGAACTTTTTCCCTGATGGGCATGGGTGAGGATGTGGCATTATGGTTTTGGAACCAGAGAACAAGGTTCGAGTCCCGGTGGTGGTTCAACATCCTGCGATTGTGGGCAAATCACTTAGGGGCAGATTTACTGAGGTTTTGTGTCGGTGTTGCGTAACTTTTAAGGCGCAGCCCTAATACAGTATCCTTTTTGGCATTTACTAATTCACGCACAGACACTTTGCATGGCTTTGTGTGATTTAGTAAATTCAATGTAACAAAAGGCAGAGCGTTCTGGTGCCTTTGCGTCGAGGTGGCGTACCAGGGTGGAGCCTGGGCGCTCCCATGCATCCACCCATAGATTTTGAAACAATCCCAGATTTACTGTGGTGAGTAAACCTGGGATTCTGCCAAAAAGCGACGCCTCTTTGAAGCAAGCGACAAGCGGAGAAATATCTTTATTTCTACTCATTGCTTCCTCTTTCTATGCGTGCTGTATTCTGCAGCATGCATAGAACGCGGAAACTGCTTCTAAGCATTGTTTTTGTGCAGGAAGGTAACACTTCCTACACAAAAACAATCCTGCCTGTAACAAAGCCACCCTTGCACCATGGTGAATCATGATGGTACCAGGCAGCACAAGCTGTTTTCCAAAGCTAGGAGACAGCAGAAATACACACTTTCTTAGTAGATATGGAGCATTTCTGCTGTCTCCCTTTCATGCAATGCAGCTCAGCAACTTTGCTTGCTGACCTGTGTTGTGTGAAATGTAAGTAACTATGCCCCTCGATCTCCTGTGCACAAAAACATGAATCTGGCATTGTTAAATCCATCTGGTGCTCACATAAATTGCTCCAATGCACTTGGACCAGGGCTGCGCTATATAAAACTGAAAAAATAAAAATACTTAGCCAAAGTAAACATGCTAAAACTAGACAAATGAGGAAATGTGACTGCAGCGTCTGGAAATGCATAGAAAAGGAACCTCTGCTAATAGTGACAGGTCAAAGGGAATCAAAATAATATTGTACTAAAACTACCCCGGCAACTATAAACATATAGACACATAAGGGCCAAACAAACATCAATATATGAAATCCTGTTATTAATCCCTAGAAACATGGAATTTAGGGTTTGAATGTTTAGTTATTGTATCACTTGGCACATGAATAAATAAGTCTTTTTCATATATTCATGTTTGTTTGGCCCTTCTGTGTCTAATGTGAATTTTAATCTTAATGATTGGCGTTGCATTGGCTGGAGCCAGGAATCAGGAGTGCTGAAGTGTAATGTACAATTGAAGTCTTGAAAGCTTTTCTGGATGGCCTAAATAACTTTAAATCTCACAGTCAAGGAAGACTTGTGTTAATAGGACAAAAACAGGAGCTATCCTCAAAGCGCCTATATGCAGCATGTGACTTCACCGCAGGACAGTGATGCGGATACCTGAGCGTTGGTATGAAAGAGATTCTCTCGCCTAATCGTGGCTAACTGTGTCCAAGCTGATGGTGTATTCCCTATTGAAAGACAAGGGATTAAAAGATAGATTTGTAATAGTGACATTTGTTTACAAGCATTTCATTGAACTTAATGGGTATCAATTGAAGCTGTGTACCAATTAAACAAGGGTAGGGCGAGTAGTTACCTATGCAATGCTATAAAAGTCGAGGGCTCTGATTACGAATTTGGTGGTGTGACAGCGGGCCGCCGCGCCAGCGCCCCGCTGCCACATCACCAAAGCCACCTGCCAACCGCCCATCAGATTAGGAGTTTTCTCCTAGTCTGCCAGACGGTACTTTGGCAGTTCCAGGAGGTGAGCCTTGGAAATGCAGCGCTATATGAACGCTAAAGCACGTTCCTTCATGGACTGAAATACACAATGTTGTTCATTTCATTCTGTGCAGGAACATGAGGGTGCATACAGAAGGGGGGGCACACCATGTTGATCCTGTGGTGGCCCCACCGCCATGGTCATAATATGGCGGCTGGACCGCCACTAAGGGTTCGGCGGTTCAATGGACCGCCAAACTCCTAATTAGTCCCTATGTCTTCATTGAGAGTTCACATAGAGTGGTATTCCCAGAGTGATGCTGTTCAGGTTCTGATTGAGCAGGTGTGGAAATACCAGGCCCAGTTTTAACAGGTTTATTTACACACCTGCCAAAAGAGGTCAAAATGGCATGTTGTAATTCACAGGAATTGGGAATCCATATGCAGTAAGAGACCCTGTTTTCCCAGGTCATCATCTTATTTCCATTCTGGGAATTTTAATCTCATAATGCCTGGATTCAAGGGAGTCAAAAACAAGATGATGGTTGGAATGCTTGAATTAATCTCAGTCATAGCAAATTACTTGGGTCTATATCTCAATCCATCAGGGCTGTACTGGATGCACCGGGCATTAGGAGTTTCCCAGAGAGACTGGAAGGGTGGGAGCTGGTTAACCAGTGATGGAGGCCTGTTTTATTACTGGGGGCCTGTTTTGCAGTGGTGCTGCAATATTGTCCCTTAGTAACAAAAGCAGCAAACAATTATTTCCAGCCTGAGGGGCCCAGGCAGTGCTTCCAACAGCGGATGGTCTGATAAAATTGCAAGGGCTGCTATGGGTTCCCAAGACCAGTTTTGCCCTTATTCAGGCTCATCAGTCGGGTATATCTTGGTTCCTGTGGCACAGTGAGTTTAGGAGCCCTGTCTGGGCATACCCATCCCACTTAAGCCATAAAAAAACAAGGAGGAAATGGTTGAAATGATTCAATTACTCTCATCCTCAGGCACTCACTTGGGACATCATCCCAATCCTGTCAGAGTCCAAACTGCGGTGGCACTGCAGGCAAAAGAACAATGGGTTGGAATGTACCCGAGCGGGTGCCAGAGGCTGAGATTAATTCAAGCAGTCCTCACATCACCTTTTGTGTTTTTGAGGTAATGCCCTAAGTGGCTAAGGGTATGCCCACACATGGGTCCCTCGCTCATTGTGCCACAGGCCCCGTGCTACCCAAACTGAGGCAAAACCTGTCTTGAGTTGCTTTGGTTCCGGTACAGCAGGGCCTGCCTGGCAGTTTGGGCTGAACTGTTACTACTGGAGCAGGGTCAAGGCTGATTTACTTATGGCTGAGTCCAAACTGAGGTGGCATGGTGGGCAAAAGTGATTGTCAGTCATTAGACTTATTTCAAGCATTCCGCCCATCACTTTTTGCGTATTGGAGTCAGGGGAGGAGATACCAGCTGGAATTCCATTCCCGGAATCTCCTCATATTATTTGCGTTAATTCTGATTTGGGCTCCATCATTTTCAGACTAGATAGGTCTGGTATTCCTTTTCTTCCATTACATTGCATCTGTGGGAAATGTCATTCTCCCAAATGAGGGATAAATAAACAGAGGTTGTCCTGTTTCAATGCCACTCTTTTGTCAATACCGCATACGGTACTGCCACAATTAAATACTAGAGGCGCCAAATTGCAAGACATTAGCTGAAAAACATTTTGGGTAAAATCAGGCACTGAAATACGAAAGCTTCTTTTGCCTTGGACTATGAACATGCTTTCACAGATGCTAGCAATGTACGAGGGAGCCCCCACACTAAAACAATTTGACGCTTCTTTTACAACCACGGGCTTTGATGTGGCCAGAGACTCCTGTGCTGCAGCTGAACCATTCATTACAACAATTTTTAACAAATATAAATACTTTGAAGCGTACACATTTGCAACAGTAACTCGAACTCAGAACTCTTATACTGTTTCCCACAGTTCTTCGGAGTACCTAATTCATTTTTTATTTAAAATTCATTGCAGAAGGGTTACCAGAGTTTGCTTTGTCGACTAAGCCTGTTCTTGCTCTGCTGGACATTGTGCTCCTGGGACGAGTGCTTTCTTGCATAGTACACCATCTTCATGAGCAAAGAAGGTCCCTCACGCACCCACACTTCCACCTGCTGGCTGCTGCCCTGGCGACACTCCCAGTCATGCCAGAGATTGGAACCTGACAGCTGCTCACTCCAAATGTAATCCAACACACCTCGTGCCGCTTTGAGGCTCAGATTTTTGCTCGTTCAATTAACCCCTCGGCGGGAAAGATGCACTTTCTTTTCTGTGTTTTTCTTGGCATTTTTTTTATACCGAGTATTTTGCTCAGGGGCATTAAAGAGATTTACAGCAAAACAAGACTGTTTTACACACGTTTTTCATTTTTCTTTTTGTAGATACAGGAACATTGTCACTTGCCCACAAACTAAGTCTGTTGAGGTGAGGGAGGGATTCGACCGTGGGGGATTTTTAAATGAAATGGTAAAACACAATACTTTCTAAAATTCACTTTGTATTACATCATTTAAATATATCAATTACTTTTTTAAATATTATTTTTTTAGCAATACTTTAAAATTGAAATCAGCGACCGTCAACAACCTTCTCACTTTTGAAAGTTGTAGCAATCTTGATAACAAGTTATCTTTTTCATAAAATTTTCATAAGTTAAATATTCAATTGAATTTACTTCAATCAGTCTAATAATTAATCAATCAATCAGTTGATTTCTATAGCGCAACGTGTCACTCGTGAGTGTATCCAGGCACTAGCAGGGTCCAGTATGTCAGCCAAGAGGGTCTTCAACGAATTTGGGAACTCTCAAATAGATCGGAAGGTCCGGAGATGTAGGGGTAGTTTTTCCATGTCTTCGTTGCTTGTAGAGGAGGAGTGTCCTCCACTCCCACTTCATCGGATTTGAGGGGTGTAGTTTAGCAAGATGAAAGCTGAGAGGAGGTGTTTGGTGGGTTGTTGGGAGTGGTTCATGTAGGCGGGTCCATAGTTGTGTAGGGCCTTGTATGTGTGGGTCCGTAGTTTGAACTAGCATCTCTTCTGTACAGGGAGCCAGTGGTGGCTCTAAGATAGGGGTGATGTGGGTTTGTCATGGGAGGTTGAGGAAGAGTCTGGCCAAGGTGTTCTGTATGGTCTGTGGCATTCAGAGAAGTTGGGCTGCGATCCCTACTTTTTTAGAGTGTTGCTGTAGTCCAGTCAGCTGGAGATGAGAGCTTGAGTGATTATGCGTCTTGAGCTCTGGAGAATCCATTTGAAGATCATGCAAAGCATGGGTGGGATGAAGAAGTGGGAGATGGAGTTGACCTGGGACTCATGGTTAATTTGTAGTCTAAGGTGATGCCTAGATTTTATTGGGTGGGTGGTCAGGGTTGGTGTTGGTCCGAGCTTTGTGGGCCACCAGGAGGTGTCCCATGGGGAGCTTTGGTTGCAGGAGATCAGTACCTCTGTCTTGTACATGTTGGGTGTCAGGCAGTTGTCCCTCATCTAATTGGCGATGTTGGGCATGCAGTTGGGAAAATTGGTTTTAGCGTTGATAGGGTATTCGGAGCTCAAGAGGATGAGTTGTGTGTCATTGGTGTAGTATATGATGTTGAGTCTGTGGTGTCATTTATGTGTTGAAGAGGGTGGGTCTGAACGCTGATTATTGAGGTACTCCACAGATGATTTTTTGGGGTTCGGAGGTGAATGGTGGTAGGCAGACTTTTTGTGTTCTTCCGGGAGGAAGGAAGTGATTTATCCAAGAGCTTATCATTGGATGCCGATGTTGTGCAGACTAACGATGAGTGTGTGGTGGGAAACCGCGTTAAATGCTGCAGAGAGGTCTAGGAGGATCAGTGCAGCGGTTTCACCTTGGTTCAGGAGGACTTGGATGTCGTCGATGGCTGCATAAGGGCTGTTCCGGTGCTATGGTTGTTGCAGAATCCAGATTGGGAGGTATTAAATAGATGGTTCAATTTCAAATGTGTGGTGAGTTGTAGGTTGATTGCTATTTTAATACTTTGGCCAGGAGCAGGGATATGAGTCGGTAGTTGTTGAGCTTGCAGGGTTTGACTGCTGGTTTTGTAGTAGGGTGTTAACCTCTGCATGATTTCAGTCCCTGGCCCTCACTATAGAGGTGGTGAACAGGGTGGTGAGTTTGTAGATGATCATGGTTCCACCTAGGTTGAAGATGTGGTGTGGAAACTGGTCAGTGGGGGCCCCCAAGTGGACTGAGTTCATGATGGATGTGGTGTCCCGGGGTGAGCTGGTTACATTCAGTCAGTCAGCCGTCTGCAGTGGTAGTGGGGCAGTTGTGTTGAGGAAGTCTGTTGCCTTGGTCTGGGGTTGAAGTTCTTGTAGATTTTGGCAATCTTGTTGAGGAGACGTTTGCGAGGTTGTCGCTGAGTTCCTGTGAGAGGGTGAAGTTGTTTGCTGCAGCTGAGTGGTTGAAGAATTCCTTGACAATGTTGAACAGCTCTTTGATGTTGTTGGCGATTGGTTAGTTGCTTGAAGCAAGGGATTTGCTCTTTAATTCCTTCAGCTCTCTGTGGTAAAAGTTTAGGGCTGCCTTGAAGGAAGTCTTGTCACTGGTGTCCTTGATAGTGTGCCATCTCTCCCCCCAGTTGCTTAAATGCACAGGTGTTCAGCAGATCTGAGATCTTTGACATACCAGCTTGCCTGCTTGGTGGATCTTCTGTTTGTGTTGTTGCTGATGGGAGCGATGCTTTGAGTCAGGTGTTGACATTTCTGATGATTTGGTTCAGGTTGTTGGATCAGTTGAGGTGGGTGGTGTTGAGGGTGGTGATCCATTTGTCTTCTGGGACTTTGCTTCAGCTGTGGTGGGGGTGCTGGGCAGATCGGGAGGAGGTCCATGAGCTGGTGATTTTGAAGCGTATGATGGCGTGGTTGGTCCATGTTAGTTCTGTGATGCGGCTATACTTGATTCAGTCACAGGAGGTGAAGATGGGATCTAGAGCATGGTTTATGGTGTGCGTGGGATTGTGGATGAGTTGGGTGAGGCCAATGCTCTGCATGCTGTTGAGGAGGTTGGTGGTGTTAGTGTCATTGTGGTTATCAAGGTGAAAGTTGAGGTTGACGAGAAATATGTAATCCTTTGAGTCTATGGCAAGGGGACGATAAAGTTGCAGCATTAAATATACTTATGTTTTGTAATTTTATAATGTAATATATATAGATAACTATTAATTATTAATTGTGTTTATTTTACATTATTTCAATAGGAATGGTTTATTCTGCCTTCATTGTGTTCTATGGCATTGCCATCAATGGATAACGTTTAGAAACGGTGTTGTTGGTTGACAGAGGTGTACGCCCTGGTCAAGCAGCAACCACAATCCTAGTCAGGATAAGGTACAAGCAAACCCCAAATTAACCTATTCTCAAACTCTGTTAGATTGGTTCAGGGCAGTCAGGCTTATCTTAGAAGCAGTGTGTAAAGTATTTGTGCAACAATTCAGCAGTTAACACAGTGAAAACACCACATAAAATGATTCCACACCAGTTTAGAAACAGTGCTCTGATTTTAACAAATAAAAGAAGACCACAACGACAAAAATCTAATTAGTAGGACCAGAGAAAATGAATTGTAAAGTTTATAGTGAAAAAAGTGCCAAAAAGCACATAGAGCTATTGGGGATATCTGGTCACGCTTAACCGAGACAAAGTCATAAGTTCAGGCCAATAACGATGGAGCACGGGATGGCTACAGGAACCCAGTCAGGCTCGCTGAAAAGAGTACCTTAAATCCTGGTTGCAGATCATTGGGTGAATCTGCGTCAAAGATGTATCACAGGCCTGAGGCAATTAGTTGGTTCTGAGATATGGTGAGGCTGTGGTGTGAGGTCCTGTTGCGTCGACATCCAGGATCCTTTCGATAGGCCTTGTAATGCAATGTCTGGTGTCAGGGACACGATGCACAGTCAAGGCAATGCTACAGTTCAGAAGACCAGTTAAACTTGTCGTCGATGGGGAATGCATGGAGATACACTGGAAAAAGCTTTGTGCAGTGTCGGTTGCGAAGGTGATGCATCAGTGACAAGATTTGGGTTAAGGCGGTAATGCAAGTCTTTGTGACTGGTCCAATCCACGCAGCAGCAGTGATGCATCAGTTCTGCTCAGGGATGTGTCGCTCAGTAGGGAAAATGCATTGGTTCTGCTGGTAAGCACCTTTAGGCCCACATCCAAGGTTCCAGGACTGGGGTGGCAACACTTGCCAGGGTAGACGCACAGATGGCAGAGTCCAGGTGCTGATGCAAGGTTGGAAGCCTGTTATGTCCCTGAGGCTTCAAAATAGGAGGCCAACCAAGTAGACACCTTCAAGAGGGCAGCAGGCTGAATATCAGCACAACAAGACAGAGTTCAGCAGAGAGCAGTACAGCAGAGTGGCTGTCCTTGAACAGCACAGCCATACTTGTTACTGGCAGAGTACCAACAGGTACTAAAGAGGTGGTGTCTGAGGTCCAGTGCTTATACCCTGTGATGCCTTTGAAGTGAGTGAGACTTCAAATGCATGCCTTTGAAGTGCACATATGTCCTCCCTTCATGCCCTGGATCCAGATTCACTACAGGGTGGTACACAGTCCTTTGTATGTGGACAGGACACAGCATATACAGGGTAAATGAGGTGCCCAGCTCCTCCCTCCCCTCCTGCCAGATATGGCCCATTAAGACACACCTAAGCTCTCATTCTGTGTGGCTGTCTAGGAGGAATACACAAAGACCAACTTCTAACTACACCCAGTGTTGTGATCAGAGACAGGCTACAGGCACCAAATGGCTAAAGCAAGAAAATGGCAATTTTCTAAAAGTTGAAGTGACAAATGTTGGTTGTGGTGCACTCAGATGTAATATAAATGTTCTTTAAACCATCCTTGTAATGCTTATAATCTTAGGGCCCGATTCACGTAAGTAAACTGAGACGAAAGTCTAACTTTACGTCTTTTGGTTTTCACAAAGGCCATTTACGAGTAGTAAATGCCCTTTGTGAATACCGCAAGTTGTAAAATTAGACTTTCTTGTTATTTTACCTTTGTGAATCGGGCCCTTAGTGTGCACTTTGTGAAGGGGCTCCACCCTGGCCCCTGGTATACCTTCTTTTTTTTTAAGTTCAAGTTTATTGAAACCAAAACATAGAATAAAAACATAATACAGTACACCCAATCAATAAAGGGCTTATGAAAAAGACAAAAGTATAATTTGAGAAGATACAATAAAACAAAATCAATAAACACCTATATCTAAATCATGGAAAGGGACACAATGGGGGGAAGAGAACAAAACAAAAAAGTAAGCTAAATATGGCAAATTCGTAGAATGAAACATTGTATGCAAACAATAAAATGAAATAAATAGTATAAAATAGACAACGAACATCAAATAATTATAAAACTAAGTAAATCGAAGGAAAAAGACAAACGAGAAAAATCATGGCGGTTTATGAAAATCATCAGATGGATTTTGGTGAGTAACAATAGTAACGGAAGGTGGGGAAGAGAGCTTGGAGAGGTAAGTAGTAAGAGGAATCCATAAAAAATCCCTTTTTACAGCTAAGGAAACGGGGGTAACATAATTGGTATCAAGTCTATGATGGAAGCAAATAGCATTCCACCAAGCCGAATAACTGATTTTTGTGGAGTCTTTTCATTTGGAGGTAATCAGGTGAAAGGCTACAGCCAAAAATAAATCAAACAACTTAAAGTGAGAAGGGGAACGAGACAAATCAGGAGATAAGGAACCGAAAAGGACATTGGAGAGGGAGAAAGGGAGTGTGAAGCCAAATATATCGTGCATACGGGACCAAACTAATTGCCAAAAGGACGCGATATTGGGACAATGAAACAACATATGGAGTAAATCTGCAGTCTGGCAAGGACAGGACCAACACTTAGGCGAGAGGTCATGGGAAAATGATGCCAGTTTTTGCGGGGTTAGTAATAAACATTGGTATACGAAGTAAAGAGTTTGGGTAGTGTTAGCAGCTCTGGACGTTTTATGTATTTTTAACCACAGCTTATCCCATAAAGAGACAGGCCAAGATATTGACAAATCCCATTCCCAGGCCAATTCAGTCTTCGTTTTGAGTTGCTCAGAAGGAGTTATAAGACATTTGTAAATGCGAGAAGCAGATGGAGAGACCTCTAAAAGCAGGACAATAGTAGAGTAAGAGGAGGGCAACTCAGAGGAAGAAGGAAGAGATTGAAGAAATTGGTGAAGAGCAGGTATTAAAAGGTCATATTGTTTTCTAAAGGAAGTGGGGAGAAGAATTTGAGTTTGAAGAACAGCAAAAGGTAAAGGAACATTATTTAGCAGGAGTTGGGAAATCCAAGATAAACCCCTGGATTTCCAAGATTTTCAGTAAAAAGAACAATTTTTAATGCAAAGTAATTTATTATGCCAGATGGGTTGGTGGGACAAAGAAGCAAGAGAGGGATAAGAGGTTGGTAAAAAGGGGATTAAAAGATGGTGGGTATGAGCAATGACAGGAGATTTCAAGACAGAAACGTTAGCAGAAAAGGCAAGAGTCTCCGGAAAAGCAAACGGTGAAATAAGAGATTTCTCCATAGATAACCAAACAGGAGGATAAGTGGGAACTTCTGTGGAAAGTCAACGAGAGGCTTGTTTGAGGATAAAAGAATATTGGTATGATTTAAAGTCTGGAAATTTAAGACCCCCAAACATTTTATCTTTTTTAAGGGAAGATAAGGCGATCCGCGGAGGCTTATTTCTCCAGAGAAATTTCATTAAGAGTGAATCTAACCGTTTAAATAATAACAAGGAATGCGGACAGGAATCATGGAAAGTGAGTATAGGACGATAGGAGCTAACATCATTTTGATGGAATCCAATCGGCCCCACCATGAAAGAAAGAGGGGATGCCATCTGGTAATTGAATCAGTCAATTTCTTTGTAATATATTCAAAATTAGCCTTCAAAGTGTCTGAAATAGAAGGGGAAAACCATAATCCTAAATATTTTACCTTAGTCGACTGCCAGGAGAAGCCAGTATGGTCGAAGTAATGACATTGACATAAGACATTCAGGGGTAAGACTTCACATTTATCACGATTAAGGCGATAGCCTGAGACTTGCGAGAAGGCGTCAACTTGAAGTAGAAAGGCAGGTAGAGTGGACTCAGGATTGGAACAATTAAAAAGGATATCGTCTGCATAGACAGACAATTTGACTTGATTAGGGCCGGGGTTGAAACCAGTGATTTGGGCGTCCGGTCGTAGTTTGGTAAGAAATGGTTCCAATGCCACAATAAACAATAGGGGAGATAAGGGACACCCTTGTCAGACACCTCTGGAAAGGGAGAAATAATCAGAAACTTTCCCATTGGCAAAGATAGAAGCTCTGGGGCCGGAACACAAAAGGGAGATGAGAGAAATTAATTTAGGGGGAAAGCCAATCCAAGTGAGGGCATGGAACATAAAGTCCCAACTGATCCTGTGAAACGCCTTTTCGGCATCTAATGTGATGGCCGCAAGCGGGTATTTTAGGGAAGAAGCCTTACTAAGTACATTAAAGAAAACTCTGGAGTTGTCAGAGGACAAACGTCCCTTAACAAAACCTGATTGTTCAGGGCCTATGAGTTCAGGTAAAATGGGATCAATACGTAGAGCAAACAATTTTGGCAAATATCTTATAATCCGTATTAACAAGGGAAATGGGGTGATAATTCTTACAAAAAGAAGGGTCCTTATTATCTTTGGGGATGAGGCAAATCATAGAGTCTTGAAAGGTACCTTGAGAAGAACCACTAGCAATGAACGAATTAAATATGACGAGCATGTGTGGGAGAAGAAGTTTGGAAAAATGATCATAAAATTCGATAGAGAAACCGTCGGGACCGGGGGCTTTACCACGTCTTAAAACTGAGACTGCATGGGAGATTTCCTTAAGAGTTATATCTGTTTCAAGCGCAGCAAAAACAATGTGGGGGGAAGAAGGAGAAGTAATCGACTGAAAATAGGAGGATAAGTCAGAGGGAAGAGGATAAGATTCGGGTGTGTAGAGGCTCTTGTAAAATGTGACAAATTCCTGCAAAATCTCATCATCTTTAAAATGAGAAGTACCAGAGGAATCAATTATGGAAGTACTCCGAATTCTATCATAGCGAGTTTTCAAATAATTAGCCAGGAGTTTGCCCATTTTATTTTGACCTCCATAATAACGAGTGCTGGTTTTCAAAAGATAAGAGGCAGCAGCGTCAGTAGATAATTTATTGAAAGCGACCTTGGTGGTGATAAGATCTTTCAAAGAAGCGTCTGAAAAGGAATAAAAGTAGGCATGTTCTAACTGCTGAATTTGAGCCAATAGTTGGGAAGATTGTTTCTCGAATCTCTTCTTTTTCTGGGAAACGTAATTAATTACAAAACCTCTAGCGGTTGCTTAAAAGAGTCCCACATCATGGTCGGAGAAGAGTCAGGAGTGGAATTCGTAACAAAAAAGTCTTCAATAAAAGAACTGAATTGGCCAGAGAATTTAGGATCCACAAGGAGGGAATTATTAAAACGCCATCTGCCAGAGGAGGGGGAGAAAGGGATTAGGTCAAAATCAACAATGACTGGAACATGGTCAGAAATGAGGATAAAGCCTATCTCTGAGGCAAGGGCGCATTGAGCCAAGGACTTACTAAGGAAAAGGCAGTCAATGCGGGACTGTGTTTTATGGGGAGGGGAGAAATAGATAAATTCCTGGAGGTCGAGATGACAAATTTTCCATATATCAACCAAGGGCTTACGGCGGATGGTGGAGGTAAATTGATATGCATTTTGTAATGGACAAATTTAACAGGGGATCGTCTGTCAAGAATGGGATCATGAACTTGATTACAATCGCCACCAAAAATGATATATTCATCATCAAGGGAAACTAATTTATCAGAAATAAGTGGCCAAAAAGTATTGTCAACTGATACCGGAGCATAAACATTAAAAATAACTAAAGGTACATTGTCAATTAGTAATTTAATAAGCACCCAACGACCATCAGAATCAGATTCCTGATGTAGAACAGAAACTGTGAACTTTTTGTGAAGCAAGATGACCACACCATTCTTCTTCCCTGAAGCTGGGGAAAAGAAAACATTACCAACCCAAAATATTGTTAGTTTAGAAGCTTCAGTATCAGAGAGATGGGTCTCTTGCAACATAGCAATGTCTGTTTTTAACCTAGCCAAGTGGGATAGCACTCGTTGTCTTTTAATACGATTGTTTAACCCTTTAACATTCCACGAAGTAACTCTGAATATAACAAGATAAAGGTATTATGTCGATACAAAAAGCATACAATGCAACATAACATCTGTAAAACCAAACTATGAGCAATGTAGAAAAGTACGGAGCCATGAAATGAAGAAGTAAAGGAAAAAATAGAGTAACGGAGAGAAAGAGCAAGGAAAGAAAAGAAAAAGGAAAAGAAGAGAGTAAGGTCCATAGAAGAGAACAGAATAGATCATTAAGAGGAAGAATAGAAAAGGGAACCAAAACTTACAGAAACTGTAGATAAAACTGAGGGAGGGAGGGTGGGAGGCCATACGAGGGAATTACGCTATCCAAACTCACGAAAGGAGGAGCGAGGAGGGGAACCGCACCAACGGGCCACTGATAAACATTAGGAGAGGGAGGAGGGTTGGACAAGCAACCTGTTGAAAAGAAGAAACAAAGTTAATCGTACAGTGCAAAAACAGGCGACTAAGAGATATAACCTGATTGCAGGAAGACAAGAGAGATTGCAAAGTGAAGGAGTCAAGAAACAGAAAAACAAGAGAAAGAAGCATAACCATAAGAATATCACACTGTGTGAATCACATTGAAGAATAAAGGAGGTGAGGAGCACATCCTAAACAAGGCAAAACACATGTGAATAACAAAAATGTAACGGAAACCAAAATATACTACCTAAAAGTAGATGTAGATGCAGTATCCATGCAGTCAGTGCTGAAGGAGTAGAGAAAGCTTTTAAGTTTCAGTGGATCTTCGTAGGTAGTAGTCTGATTGTTGATAGTAACCTTAAATAGACATGGGTGAAAGAGACCATACCTGGCACCAATGTCACGTAACTGAGGTCTCACGGACAAGAATTCTCTTCGCCGATCTGATGCCGGTTTAGCGTAATCTTGATAAAAAAACAGAGCATTCCCTGACCAAGTTATCTTTTTCAAAGCTCGTGCTGCAGCCAGAACTTTTAAGAGGTCAGTATATTTGAGAAAATATAGTATCACTCCTCTGGGTTTAGTCATTGAAGTAGAAGAAGCATGGTGGGACATGGAGCCCAGTCTATGTGCTCTTTGGATATTCAAGAAGGTGCTCTCCGGAAGTTTGAGGAGCTTAGGTAAGAAAGACTTGAAGAAGGAAATAGAATCTGACCCCTCTGATCCCTCTATCAAGCCATAAATGCAAAGGTTGTTACGTCGATTCCTATTTTCCAAATTCTCAATCTGTTTATGCAGGCTGGACACTTGGGAACATAGGGAATCAACCTTAGAGGCAGAGGAATTTAAGGACTCAACATTTTGCTCCAACGAAGTAACACGAGTTTCTACAGTCAGCTATTTATTAGAAAGTTCTTGTAGAGTAGAGGTGGTCTCCTGGAGCGTGCTAGTAGTTTTTTCAACAAAAGGGCGCAAGGCTCTGATTTCCTGAAGTAAGAGGTCCATGGTGACTGAAGAGTTCGGTGCTGGAGGAGAAGGTGGGTCTTTCTTAAGTCGCTTGGTAGAAGCTTTATTACTGAGAGAACTTGGGGTGCCCACTGATGCTGGAGCGGCTTTAGAGGTAGAGGTGTTGGGGTCATCCATGTCCAAATACTGATATTGTGAGCTAGCATGGAGTAAAAATGTACGTGAAGTAGACTGGGAATGAGACACCTCTTTAATTTGTTTTCCCATATGGAAACTAATAGAAAGATTAATAACCTAACATCACATCAGAAACAACAATGAGAGAGCACAAAAGAAAACAAATAGCACAAAATAATAACATGAAGAGAGGGCTGAAATCTACACAATGCGTTCAATAATGCATATAAGGATGAGCGTAGACATGAACAGCTTTACTAGAAAAAGAAGACCTGGCAATATATTGTGCAATTACAACTGAAATGTCGGGTGAGGCTACTCATATTTGAAAAAGGAGGGTAAACAGACATAAAATCGACTACAAAATATCGAATGGACATAATATCGAGTTTAAAATATAGACTGGACAAAATATCGAATGGACAGAATATAGACATCAAAAATATCGTTTTTAAAGTAAGTAATGTAATATCGAATGTTAAAAATATAGAAAGTTAAAATATCGAAGTATATATTATAGGTTATTAAAATTATCAAATTTTTAATAGTATCGACATTTTTATAGTGTTTTTTATGTTATTATATGTGTGAAAATTGTGTATTTATGTTATAATTAATTTTAAATATTGATTTTTTTTTTAAATGTTTGCGTAATTTAATTCTGTAGCGGGTTGTGGGTTTATAGGGGAATAGGGTGGGAAGTAATTTCTTTATAATTAATTAAATATGTAAATTTATTTATTGGTATGTATTTTTAATTAATTGTTAATTAATTTATATTTGGTAATTAATTAAATTTTATTTGGCAATTAATTTTAATTAATTGATTAATTGCTAATTATGTTAATTTTACTAATTTATTTTCTGTAGCGGGTTGTGGGTCTACAGGGGAATTGGGTGGGAAGTAATTTAATTATAATTAATTAAATATGTAAAAATATTTATTGGTATTTTTTTAGAATTAATTGTTAACTAATTTTTTATGGGTAATTAATTAAATTTGAATTGGCAATTAATTTTATTTAATTGATTAATTGCTAATTATGTTAATTTTACTAATTTATTTTCTGTAGCGGGTTGTGGGTTTATAGGGGAATAGGGTGGGAAGTAACTTATTTATAATTAATTAAATAATTCAATTAATTTAATTGTATTTAATTTGAATTAATTGTTAAATAATTTTAAATTGTTAATTAATTAATTGTTAATTTGTAATTAATTTGGATTAATAGGTAACTAATAGTAATAATTAATTTTAATTTGTAATTTTAATTGATTAATTGTTATATTATATTAAATTGGTAATTACTTTAAATTAATTTTTTATAGATATTAATTTATATTTTTTTAAATAATATATGAAGTATTTACTTTCCCTACTGTTGCACTCTCTGGAGTGGGAATAGTAATTTTTACCCCTACGCTATCCAACGCTTTCCCTATTGTTGCACTCTTTGGAGTGGGAATAGTAATTTTAACCCCTACGCTATCCAATGCTTTCCCTACTGTTGCACTCTTTGTAGTGGGAATAGTAATTTTAACCCCTACGCTATCCAACGCTTTCCCTACTGTTGCACTCTTTAGAGTGGGAATAGTAATTTTTACCCCTATGCTATCCAACGCTTTCCCTACTGTTGCACCCACTGGAGTGGGAATAGTAATTTTTACCTCTACGCTATCCAACGCTTTCCCTACTGTTGCACTCACTGGAGTGGGAATAGTAATTTTTACCCCTACGCTATCCAACACTTTCCCTACTGTTGCACCCACTGGAGTAGGAATAGTAATTTATACCCCTACGCTATCCAACGCTTTCCCTACTGTTGCACCCACTGGAGTGGGAATAGTAATTTTTACCTCTATGCTATCCAACGCTTTCCCTACTGTTGCACTCTTTGGAGTGGGAATAGTAATTTTAACCCCTACGCTATCCAATGCTTTCCCTACTGTTGCCCTCTTTGGAGTGGGAATAGTAATTTTAACCCCTACGCTATCCAACGCTTTCCTTACTGTTGCACTCTTTGGAGTGGGAATAGTAATTTTACCCCTACGCTATCCAATGCTTTCCCTACTGTTACACTCACTGGAGTGGGAATAGTAATTTTTACCCCTACGCTATACAACGCTTTCCCTACTGTTGCACCTACTGGAGTGGGAATAGTAATTTTTACCTCTACACTATCCAACGCTTTCCCTACTGTTGCACCCACTGGAGTGGGAATAGTAATTTTTACCTCTACGCTATCCAACGCTTTCCCTACTGTTGCACTCTTTGGAGTGGGAATAGTAATTTTAACCCCTACGCTATCCAACGCTTTCCCTACTGTTGCACTCTTTGGAGTGGGAATAGTAATTTTTACCCCTACGCTATCCAACGCTTTCCCTACTGTTGCACCCACTAGACTGGGAATAGTAATTTTTACCCCTACGCTATCCAACGCTTTCCCTACTGTTGCACTCTTTGGAGTGGGAATAGTAATTTTCACCCCTACGCTACCCAACGCTTTCCCTACTGTTGCACTCACTGGAGTGGGAATAGGAATTTTTACCCCTACGCTATCCAACGCTTTCCCTACTGTTGCACTCTCTGGAGTGGGAATAGTAATTTTTACACTTCCGCTATCCTACGGTAATAATATTGATTATTATTTAATTATATTATGTTACTATATATATATGTTTTAACAAATATGATTGTAATTTTTTTATAACTTTCATTAATTATTTAATTATTATAAGGTAATTTAAGTATTTTTAAGTATATTTTAGTAATTAATTTTTAATATTAATTTAATTTAACATTGTTTTTTAATAAACTATATTTTTTGTAAACAATATTTTTTACTTGATATTGTTGTACTTACCTGTTTGTAGATACAAAGTCGATATACTATCTGTCGATATTTTGCCAACGATATTTTTGATAGTCGATATTATGTCCCTCGATATTATGTCAGTGATCCAAAAAGGAGATAAACCAAATATCACCAAGTTCATCCAACTAGTAGAAGGAGACCATAGAGGTTAAGTCATAAAAACAACATACAGCCAGAAAGAATTGCTTGAAAGTGTAATGTCCAGGCATGAGAGACATCCAGTGACAGTGACTTCCCTTAAATTCTGTTGGTGTCTGAGGAGGCACATGAGGAGGGAGAAGATCACCAAGTACAAAAATCTGTAGGGAAACCTCGTCGCATAGCAGTAACCATCATAGCAAATGGACAGGATAAAGATGGTCCTTCAAATCAGCAGTAAATATGATTAACTGCACACAAAATACACATAATGTCTTTGAAAAGACTCATGAGCATATTAAAATGGCCAAAAATTGCGATATTGTGAGGGAGGCAATGACCTGAGTTGAAAATGACTGCGCAATGAAGAGGACTCCAACAGCAATGAGATAAAAAATGTTGAATGTGGGCTCAATTAATCGCAGCATCATATAGGTGACAAAAAATACACCAAAGTATTTCAGGCATGAGTAAAAGTATACTTGAAAATGAGAATGGGGGTCCACTGAAGCATAAATCGTCTCAGAAGAATGTTCCGTACAATGCAGGCACTTTAGAATACCATCGCGATAAACTCCACGATTCAGTCAGGGAACACTCAAAATGGCGGGCGCATTACTCGAAGCGCCGCGTCAGGACTTCCAAAGCGGAAAAGAAGTAAAGCAGACCTGGCGAGGTGCTGGAAATAGCTCGTTGCAGATCACAAGCACTTCATGGTTCCTCTCGCACGAAGCTGTGAGAAAGCAGGTACAGGAACTGCCACGTTGGCCCGTCTCCTCTCCCGTCCTCCTCGGAGAGTAACGGAACTGCAGCCATCACCGCTGGGCGGAAGCCACGCCCCCCTGGTATACCTTCTAAAAGTAACATTTTCTGAATTGCTATTTAAAATCCAACTGCACCTTAAGTTTGGATTGTGATTCCAGAGACACCAGACTTGAAGGGGGTATCACCTTACTATTGGAATTTGCACTTATCGAATGCGATAAGGAAATCCCAATGTTATCCTATGGGAGAGAAAAGCGTTACAGTAGTGAAACTGACTTTGAGCATTTTTAACAAGAGTGAATGTAAAACTTAAAAGTGCATGTCCTGCCTTTTATACACATTGTACCCTGCCCTCTGGGTTTCCCAGAGCCCAGAGTATAAAAAGGGAAGGTTTGTACCTGGCAAAAGGTTTATTTTGCCAGGTCAACATGGCAGTGTAAACTATACACAGAGGCTCTGCAATAGCAGGCCTGAGACATGGTTAAAGGGCTACTTAACTGGGTGGCATAATCAGTGCTGTGGCCTACTAGTATCATTTAGTTAGAGGTCCTGGGTACATGTATTGCCACCTTACTAGGGACTTATAAGTAAATTAAATGTGCCATTTGGGGAGGAACCAATATTGCCATGTTTATGGGCAAGAGCACACACACTTTAGCACTTGCTAGAAGTGGTAATGTGCACAGATTCCTTATGCCAGCAAAAATGAAATCAGAAAAGTGGAGGAGGAAGACAAAAAAGCTGGGGGGAAGACCACCCAAAGGCTGTCAGGCCTAACATGTGTCCCCCCAGCGAAAAGTGGGGAGCGCTGCCCAACCCCATGGGAGTTTTCTTCACTAAGGCAGAACAACCTGGGGAAACCATCAGCATCGGCGTGGTGTGACCCTGGATGGTGCCCTACCACAAAGTCCATTCCCTGTAGGGACACCGACCATCGCAACAGTTTGAAATTTTAACCCGTTATCTGCATGACCCATCTGAGGGACCTGTGGTCTGTCTGATCCCGGAAGTGAGTCACAACAGGTATAGTCTCAACTGCCTTAGTGCTCAGACCAAAGCAAACACTTCTCTTTCAATTGTACACCACCTCTGTTTCCGTGGAAGTAGCCTCCTGCTAAGGAACACAACCAGTCGGTCTAGGCCCTCCTCATTCAACTGTGCTAAGCCCCTATGCCATGCTCTGAAGCGTCCCTCCTCACTGTGAATTCTTTGGAGAAGCCAGGAGCCTTGAGTGCAGGTGCTATACAGATAGCCTCCTTGAGGGTGTCAAAGGTATTTTCACAGACATTTGTCTAGATCACAAATCTGGGCTGCTTCTTCGAGGTCTGCTCTGTTAGGGGGGCAGCAATGGTGCCATATCCCTTAACAAATTCTGTTACCAAATCTCCTGTAGTGTCCTATGAGGTTCAGGAAGGCCCTCACCTAAGTCTGAGATTTTGGTGGTTGCCAGGCCATGATAGTCTCAATCTTGGCCTGAAGGAGCTGCAACTTGCCCCGCCCATCAGTTGGTCAAGATAACCCACAAAAATCGTCCCTGTCTGACATATACTGGCCTTGATAGTCAGGCCTGCCTGTTGTAATCCCTGATGCACCTCCTGGAGCTGGGCCAGGTGTTCCTCCCGGCTGGAGCTACAGACAGTGATGTCATCCAGATAGGTGGCTCAGACGGTCTCCTTTCCAGCTAGGATCCTGTTAGCCATCCTCTGGAAGGTGGCCGTGGCATAATTCAAGCCAACGGGCATCACCTAAAATTGGAAATGCCCCTCTGGGGTTAAGAATGCTAACCTCTTTTTTGCCCCCTCTGTCAGAGCGATCTGCCAGTACCCTGATGTCAAATCAAAAGTACTGAGGAATTTGGCAATGCCCAGCCCGGCGATGAGCTCATCAGCTATGGGGATGTCGTGTGCATCGGCCCTGGTGACTGAGTTGAGATCCCGGTAGTCCTTGCAGAGACTAAGTTCTGATGTGGTGCCCGGTGGGGCAGCCTTTGGTACCAGCACCACAGGGCTGGACCAGGGACTGTTGGAGGGGTCAATCACCCAAACCCCTGCAACCTGGAGACCTCTTCCTTGATACTGGACTCACTGTATCTGAAACCAGGTACATTTTGTTCTTCACAGGTAGGCTGGCTCCAGTGTCCATGTCGTGGATGCTCAGGTGTGTGAGTCATGGGGAGAGGGAGAACAGAGAGGCAAACTGCCCAAGTTACTAGTAACAGTTGTTCTGTTGCTCTGGGGTCAGGGTAGAAGAGAGGTTGACAACTTCACTCACCCATCGCTTTCTTGGGAATATAGTGGGTTGGGGAGAGGTTTGCTCTCCTCTTCCACTCTCTCACCAGTCACCAGGAACATGATAACTTCAGACCTCTTGAAGTGAGGTTTGAGGCGATTCATGTGGAGCACCATAAGGGGCTCCTAGGGGTTTAGAGATCCACGAGGAAGGTGGACTCCCTTTTTTGCTCTTTCACCTCGTATAGCCTGTCCAGTGATCCTGGAGAGCTCTGAGCTCCACAGGCTTCATGATTCATACATTCTGGCTAAGCCAAAATGCCAAGAAAGAGCCCGTCTGGTCATTCCAGAGATTTATAATCTCTTGGCTGGTCTCACGGTTGATTTTTGCCTTTTTATAAAAGAGGTGCATCTGGTTGCGGAGGGCCATCATGTAGATGACCACATCCTGGAGAGGTTTCCTGAGAACTTGTTCTCACCCCTCCCTCACAAGGGTCAGATGTCCCGTAATAGGATGGCCATAGAGGAGTTCAAAGGGGCTAAGTATTACTCCTTTCTGTGGCACCTCCCTTTAGGCAAAGAGGAGGCATGGAAGGAGGACATTCACTTACATCTCATGGGCTCAGGTATGCCCATTATCAAGGTCCTGTTGAATCTCGCCACAAGGCCATTGGTGTGGGGGGAAAGGGTGTGGTCAATGTATAGGTTACCCCAGAAGCATCTTTGTGCTTTTCTCATGACTTTTCACTGGCCTGGCAGGTGAGACTGGTCCTACAGAATGCAGCTGAGGCCATCTTCATCCACGGTAATAAAAGTGGGCAACAAGTCTGGCAAAGGTCTTCTCTTGCCCTAGATGTCCTGCCAGAGGTATTTCTTGAGCCAAACCCAGTGGGAAGGTCTTGTAACACTGGGGAGGGGGCACCAGCACCTGGGCAGCGCCAGGGCAAGGAGTCTTAGGTTGACTATATAGGAAGTAATTCTACCAATATATCAAGTGAGCCTCAGAGGTGTCACCTGCTGCCGGGGCCTCAGCTTGCTGTCTCGAGCCCTCCAGAGTGGGGCACTTTCTCTGTGCCTTGCAGAATTCATCCTTGGTGGGCCCACCGTCAACTTGCCAACCATCAATCTCAGGCAGGTCACCCAGGATAGCAATGTCCTCGGTTGGCTCAGGGCATCCTCCTCAAGTGCCTCATCATCCTAAACCACGGGAACTTCAGGAGCTGGTTTCCCACACCCCTTGCCCCTCTCCTATTTGGCAGCTGTTTGTTCCAGGCTCCAGACACCCTTGACTCTCTTCCCCAGCAGCCATGGACTGTGTGGTCATACAGGCCCATTCAGGCAATCCCAATACCTCCAAGTGTGACCTGAGCACTATCTCCCTCCTGATTGTGTGTTCCAGGACAAGCCATGGCCGGTGCAGGTTAGAGCTGTGGGGCTGGTTGGGAGGGATTTTGACAGACAATGGCGAGGGGAAATTATTTATTTAATTTACCCTTGTGGTCATCTATCGAAACTCCCATCCCAGGCCCACCGCTCTTACCTGCGTGGGCCATGGCTGTCCACGTCATTTTCCCAAAGTACAATCTACAAGCATGTCAGGGGTCAGAGCTAATTTTAGGGATCCTGAAACCCCCCACACAAAGGGAACCAGAGCCACCGGTAGATGGCTCTCATAATTGTTGGCAACTATGACTTGGTGAAATGTGTTAGGGAGGACCTGCTAGAGGGCACCAGATAACACTTCACAGTAGTCATGCTGGCTCCTGTATCCCTCAGAGCATCCACCCATTGCTCATTGATGGGGACTCACTGACTGTACTTAGAAGTAGACATATGGGTTTTTGGCACCATCTCCTCATCTCTCACCAACCCAGGTGTCTGTCCACCGGTGGGGGCGGTGGCCTCTTGGAACATTTGGAGTCGCTCTTGGAGTGCCCATACTTATAGCACTCAGTGCATTGGGGTACAAACCTCACAGTCTGCTTGTCAAAGAACAACTTCTTCTTAGGCTCAGACTGGGACTGGTTACCAATACTCCATTGGGAATTATTTTGGGGGCTTTTGAGAGCTGCTTACTTTTAAGTTTGTCTACTCTGTCTTTCTTCTGGTGTGACCCCTGTACTCCCTTTGGGAGTCCCCCCAGAAACCTTTCAGGACACTCTTTGCTGCCCCAGAAGTCTTCCACCTCAAAAAGCTTCCTAGGGTCAGTGACCTTGCTGTCAACTAGATATTGCTGCAGCTCTGCGAAACAAATACTGAGCATGTGCTCCCTCAATATTAGATTGTACAACCCAGTTTAATCATTACCTTTGCATCCCACACCCAACCATTGAATGTCTTGCTGGAGTAGTCCACAAAATCCACCCAGGACTGGTTGGGGAGCTTCTGCTTGTTCCTGAACCTTTGGTGGTACTTTCAGGGCTCAACCAAAATGTAGCTAACAAGATGGTTTAAATGGGAGAGTGCCTGGTTTGGTCCCCAACCTCTAAAGAAAATAGTGTGTCCCATCCCACTGTATGAACACAAAACCACTGGGTATGGGTTCCCACGGGCATTGCTTGCCACAATTGTATAAAGAACAAAACAGTTGCAAATGCCGCTAATTTTTCAAATTAAACATTCGTTAAATGAACATACGATTGAAACAATATGTTTAATGAATTAAATTCTGCTTTTTTTTATTTTTTTGCATTTTCATTTGAACACTTCTATTTGAAAATAATTCATTTTCATGGTGATTCTTATCTTTCCAGTGGCTTCTGTTGCTGGAGATTTATTACAGCATTTTTCGAATCATTTATGTTTTGTTGTCAGTCGGTGTGGTTTGTAGTGGATTGAGTGTTGTATGAGTGAAGACTGAATGGTGAGGAAGTTGTATTATATTGTAAATATTCAACAAGTCTGTTAGCACTGTATATGATATTTGTTGTGCACTCCAGGTTTTTAACATTTGTAGAATATATGTAAAAATTATTTTCAAATAGAAGTGTTCAAATGAAAATGCAAAAAAATTAAAACAAGCAGAATTTAATTCATTAAACATATTGTTTCAATCGTATGTTCATTTAACGAATGTTTAATTTGAAAAATTAGCGGCATTTGCAACCATCCCACTGTAGGCATGTGTTTCCACACAGCACCTCCAAGTGCTCTTCTGGTATCTTGTGATCCCTCAGAGCTACCTCATAGTCAGAAAACCACTTGTCAGCGTCTTCTCCCACCACATAATTGGGCACCAAATCCTTGGCGATGTGGACCTTTTTGTCTCCTTCAGGCACTGCAGGTATGCTGCCTCCATCACTGCTGAACTCTACCTGCCCGGCCTGAGAGCTAGCATTTTCAAATTCAGTTCATGAGCCAGTAGCAACTTCATCTCCTCCAAAGCCCCCTCAGCCTTATTTTGTACCGCCTCCATGGCCATTTTCTTCTCTTCCATCAGGAGTCTGACCATTTCCACCTTGAACTTTTTCTCCTCCTTTCTCCACCAGCTTCTCTGGGGACAAACTGCAGAATGATATACTGCTCCCCGCGCTGTCTTGGAGCTCCAAATTAGGGGTCAAGTCATCCCCTTCATCAGGCTAATGACACTCAGGACTGATGTCCAAATCCTCTCCTTAGCCATACATCTTCTCATCACCTTCTTTTGCTGTAGCAAGTGACTAGTGGACCCTAGACCAGTCCCTTAATACCTTTTGCAATTCTACCTTCCTGGTGGTGCTCTTGTTTGGAAGCCCACGCTTTTCCTAGGCTTTGTTGTGAAATAGGGTGGAAAATATTTGGAAAATATTAAATTACATTTTAAAATATTGATTAATTTATCAATTGGTAAATTAATCATGCAATGAATTAATGTACACAATAATTTAATACAAAGTAGACTAATGGTTTTTAAGGGGAATTGTTCAAGGTTTAAGGGACCTACATATTTTTGTAGAATATTTTAAATATTATTCATTTACCTATATATGTTAACTAGCTTACCCGCCGCGCGTTGCTGCGATATCCTTAGAAAGGACATTCAAGGAAACTCGTTATGATAACATTCAATTTTCATTGTGTCATTTTTATTGAAACGTATTCATTTTAATATGGAAAATATTTCAAAGTGTCGTTTTAATTCCATTTTATTATTTGAGTGCTTGTGGATACACGATTTTTTGTTTTTCCGTCTGGTGCGTACATCAGTATTCGAAAGATTATGAGGGCCCTGGGGGGCCGATATTTAAAAAAATGTTATGCCAGAAACATTCACGGGAGTGTACTCAACAACTTCCCAAAGTTTCCTGGCGATCGGATGAATGCTGTTTTAATTCTATTTATTTATTCGAGTGCTTGTGGATACCCGATTTTTTGTTTTTCCATCTTGTGCGTACATCAGTATTCGGAAGAATATGAGGGCCCTGGGGGGCCGATATTTAAAAAAATGTTATGCCAGAAATCTTCGCAGGAGTGTACTCAACAACTTCCCAAAGTTTCAAGGCGATCGGATGAGTGGTGTTTTAATTCTATTCATTTATTCGAGTGCTTGTGGATACACAATTTGTTGTTTTTCCATCTGGTGCGTACATCAGTATTCAAAAGATTATGAGGGCCCTGGGGGACCGATATTTAAAAAAAATGTATGCCAGAAACCTTCGTGGGAGTGTACTCAACAACTTCCCAAAGTTTCATGGCGATCGGATGAATGGTGTAGTAATGCATAAAGGACAAACAGAAAGACAGGCAGACATACATTTGTTTTTATATATATAGATTAATCTTCCTATTAATTGCATTTAAAAATAAATGAGCTTGGGGTTTTAAAGATGAAACATTTGTTTAATTATTTTAAATTAAATTAATATATATTCATTATTTAACTTTAAATTTAATATATTTGATAGCTAATTAAATGAAAAGATTTTTTAAGAAAAGTTTTGTTGAATTTGTAGGGAAATAGGGTGTGAGTTTGAAGTTTTGCAAGAAATGTATGTAAAAACAGAAATTAATTTTAAACTACAATCTTTAATTAATAACATATTATATTGTAGTTGGAAATATGAATTACAATAACATTCTATAATTAAATGATCAAACACATAAATATTTAAACAAAACCAAAATGGATGTTATAAATACTAAATGGTTTAAGAAGTGAAAACTATTTTTTACATATATTTCTAAAATTATGGTATGTTGAAATAGTTAGTATGGGTTTTGGGTTAAAATTGTAAACCTGAAGTACCCCAATTTAAACACTTTTCCCAATTAGCGTGGTGTTGGAGTTAGAATAGTAATTCAGAAGTTCCACAAATTAAAAAATTCTCCAGTGAGTGTGGGATTAAAGTCAATATAGTAAATATTACATTCTCAAAACCAAACACTTTCCTCAATGGGTGTGGGGTTGAAGCTGGAGCAGTAGATTTAATTCCCCCAAATTAAACACCTTCACAATGAGTGTGGGTTTCTAGTCAGAAACATAAATAAGAAGTCTCCTGAGTTAAACTCTTTACCTAATTGGTGTAGGAATAGTAAATCTGAATTTCTCCAGTTTAAACGCTTTCCTGTATGAGTGTGGCATTATAGTTAAAACAGTAATTATGAACTCCCCAATATTAAACACTTTTTTTGATGAATATGAGGTTTGGAGTTAGAAAAGTAAATCCTGATTCCCCCAATTTAACTCTTCCCCATTGTGTGTGGTTTTGATGGTAGAACACTTAGGGGTGGATTACGATCCGTTCAGAAAAGGGTCCGACCATTGGCCTAAGCCTTTCTGAACGCATCATAATATGCCGGTCGGAATCCTTCGGTCATTCCGACTGGCTTCAGCCAAGCTCCTAGAGCCCGTCCACCAGTCGGAATACTGACAGTATTGTTTATTTTGGATTTATACATCTGGAATAGAACTTGTGCTTCAATGGACCTTCAGCTCCTAACCTGTGAGTATTTTTTAAATAATTTTATTAAGATTGGCATGTTGGGTTGGAAAGAGTTTACTTTAAAATTATAGTGGTTGATTTACTAACATCTCCTAAATTAAGAAAATGTATAGACACTTTTAAGAAGATTCTTATTCTAAGACTGACATTGAAATTCAAAAAAGTAATACATTGTTGAAAGTAATTGTAAGATGTTCTAATAATTAGCTGTTTTCCCTTGTAATTCACCAAAATATGTATTTTTTTAATAGGCCTCAGAGACAAGTGATATAACTTTTTTCAGTGGCATAACTTATACCAGTTGAATAAATATTTGTTTTACACTTTTACTTTTTATTTAAAAACTAAAGAATGTTTTTCCTATCAAGCAAAAATATTATTTGCGGCACTTCTAGTTTTTTACTCCACCCACGTTGTGAAATTTGAGGTGACTGAACTTCCATAGTACACATGGTGTAATACTGTTACTTTCCTGTTTTGCAGATATGATGTAGGGCTGACGTAAGCAAGAAGGAATTGATGTAAGAATTTTTATGATTTTTATTGACTTCAGGAGTGTGGGGGTCTTAGCTAAAGAAATCAGACAGAACAAAATATGAACACCCTTATAATTTTCAAAATCTAACCCAGTATTACTCATGCATATTGGCTGTGTCTATTGGATTATTCCTGTTATGCCACAACTTGAAGTTGCCAATAAACTTTTTTTGCATAATTTAAGCACTCATGAGCAACATACATGGTGTATCTTATTCACTCTTGCATGCACACCTTACTGACCTATCTGTGTTTTATGTACTCATGAGTAAGATACACAGGAGTAAGGTACAACATAACCAACTTTATTGAATTACATATGTATGTATCTGTAATATCAATGCAATAAAATTAAATACAAGATACTAGAAAATGCATTTTAAATAAATTATGTACAATGTTAATTATATCTTCCACACTAACTTTAAATTACATATTGGCCATGATGTATGTGTAAGTGTGTAAGCTGTTACATGATTACTATATTACACGGCAAATCATAATTAAAAAAGAAATTAATACAATACAAACATATCATTTAAAATATAAAAAGTTTTTTTAATGCTCTTTTTAATTAAAAAATGTAAAGGTAGCGTAAGCTGTGCAAGAATGCCTAAGTTACGCATTTTCCTAGGATTATTGCAAAACTTTAAGAAGGCACCTACAAGCTTTTGTGAAAACCAAAGTATGTGGAAAAAACATAAATTAAAAACCTTTTCTCATTTAAGACACTCTTAAGTATGTTCTTAATCGTTATAAATCGAACTAAAAGTATTTATGTTAATGTATGTTTGATTATATTTTGCTGTATTGTTTTGTATCAAGCATTGATTTGTAATATGTATGCTGTCTCTTATACTGTTTAGTATTATGTATTTTTTAAGAATAGAATATTTTTAAAACATTATAAAACTATGTATTTGACGACATTCAAATCTATTATTTAGTGTTGCTTTGCTTGACATTTGAATGTGCTTAGAATAGAGTTGGCTGGCTGCTGTGGGCTTGGGCAGTTTGTGACATCATGCTTCCAAGCACCTTAATCAGGTTATCACACAGCTGGCGCATGTCAAAGAATGATATGATTCATAGCAGATCTACTTCTCCATTGCCACCTTCCACCAGCTCTTCTGCCTGATGAATAAGCTTGAGAAGGAGTGGCAGGCCAAATTCCCTGCGGCCAGAGCACAGATACAATTTTTTGCTGTCCCACTCTTCTGTTTGTGGAACCACAATCTGGGAGCATGCTTTCCTCATTCGCTGGCTCCCGGGTGCCATGTCGCAAGTCAGTCTATTTTACAGAAGTAATTTTAAGCAGGGGCTGCAGCAGTCATACTGGGGTCAGGCAAAATGTTGCTTTTGAGTTGTTTCAGCAGGTCTCTCTAAATCTTGCAGGGCTTCTATGAATTGATATTTATGAGGGCTGATGTTTAAATATTTGAATGAAAAGAAGAGATATTCCTTGATTTTAAATGATACTTTACATTTGACGGTGAAGTAAATGTACAAAAGGCAAAGTGATCATTTAAGTGTTTGTGGAACATTCGTTCACAATAAGAAAGATGACACGGTGCATTAGTTTCTCACATATATCTTTAAAACTTGTAATTGGTTTTATTTTTCAGCAATTAATATTAATATTGTTAATATTAATTGGTTATGCACTCCAGTTCCCATGTTGTACAACCCTAAATGAATGGCCTATCTTTTCGAACATAGCATATTTCACCCATTCCATTCCTGCCTCTCTATATATGGTTTTCACTGATCGTGTTCTAGCTCTCTCACACCATTGTTTTTTTAACCCTGGTGGAGTCTGGCACTATGGCTCTTCCTGATTCCTCCTCATCAACTCTCCTTTTGATCTAAGCTGAGGGTATATTTGCTCTTTCATGCTTATTCTAAAACCTGATTTTATGTGTCCAATATCTTCCCACACAGCCTCCTCTGTCCTTACCTTTATGCCACTTGCCCAGCCCCATGCATATTTCATGCACTCTTTTCCTCACTTATCCCAGAAATGTTCTGCTCCTCTTTTTTCCTAAGCCTCTGATCCATGTTTCTCCTGAGGCGCAGGCAAGCTTTACTCACTCATTCCCTTGTACCAAGATCATAAGCTCCCTGTTTCGCACATCCATCTGTGCCATACATCTCCACAGGCCATCAACCTCTCTATTTCTCTCTTTGATCCTTCCCACTTTGTGCTCCATTTCTAAAGCAATAGAGATGACACAATAGGAAAGGATTTTCTGCAGATTAAAGACTTGTTGAATGGTTGAAGAATCGATCTGAGGCTTGCACACTAGGGGTGGAGATGCTACCACAGAGCTTCTGGGCGCATTACACAAAAATTAAGTGGGTGTGCAATGGGTGCAATTATGAAGTTATGTTATGGTTGCACTGCTGTTTAGGCAGAAGTTGGATTGTTGTGCATTGTTGAGGCAGTGACAAGTCTTGGGTCTTGGTCACATGAGTGCCAGATGAGCTAGTCAACATAGCTGACAAGTTTCATGAGTGTGACATCTGAAGCCAGTCTTGACTTATTTTCACTTCCATAAATAAAGAAATACATGTAATTAAGTAACCCACATTCTAATTTGTGCCGCCATTTCACAACACGTTAAACATTGCTATGTAAAATACACAGTAAAAGCGAGACCTATGGGCTTTACCAATGCTGATTTAAAAAGAACAAACTATTTTGTTGACATTCCAAGGCCACCTACACTCAGGGAGAAGGAATTTTATTTTGGACCTGTCAATATGAGGCCTTCTGATCCCCTGAAGAATAACCATTATCAATTGTATTCAATGTGGCCTGTTGGACAAACTGGGCTTGTACTCCTATTTTAGTACTCCCATTGAGTGACAACACATTACTCAATTTGTTTGACACATCCACACCTCCCATTCCCCTCACATGGTTTGGACCTACAAAGGTGGTTGACTCATGGGGTATCGATACCCCACTTTTACACATAATCCTGGAAAATTGCTGGAGTTAAAACTTTTCTTTTTACTTCATTGGCCACAAGTACATCAGAGTGCGCGTAATCTCCAAAACCACAGGCAAACTTGAATTAATTTAGCGATGTGGGTGACAGCTTTGAGAAGTTGGCCTGGTATATGCTGACCACTACTTACAGTGGGCACCTTGTACCATTCAAAACAACCCTTATTGATGATTAGGTTAAAGACAACCTTTAAAGAAAGCTATCCTAGTGGTAGCTGTGGAGAGCAGCCTTCAGGCTAAGTCTTGAAGGAATGTAAAGCAGCTTGTTTTACCAGTCTATAACCTCCTGAATGACCAAATGAAAGGAGAACCACACAAGGAATATATAAAATATATGTATATATTATTCAACACTCTCTACTAACCTCTTTATGAGATTAGAGAACAAAGCACACAATATTAAATCACTAGAACGACAGTAAATAGCACAATACACAGTGGGCCCTAAGGGGAGACCAAAACATATATTAAGAAAATGGTATTACAACCACAGCTTGACTAGACTCAGTGCCAAGGACACATAGAATCGCTGGGACCCCATGGAACCACCCAAGGTAGTGACACAGGGGACCCACGGGGACGCGTGCAGTGTGAGAACACAGCTGCGAGCTCCGTACAACTCAATGGGAAAGTTGATGTTGGAATTTTAAAGTTTAGGGACACTTAGGAGAGGACTTTGAGCAAACCTTTTTAAACTTAGAAGCTTCTAAGGCAAGCATCTACGTGAGCACTGGAGTACTCGTGTTACCTAACTCAGGGAAGCCGGGTGCATAGGTGTCAAATGGTGTCGGGAATCTTCGTTGTTTTCAATGGCGTGATGATGCAAAGTGCTGCTGCCGTGAAGAGGAAAAGTGTCTGGTGTGATCCATGCCTGGATCAAAGATGAGAAGAACCTGAAAGCAGAGGGGACAGAGTCTGGGTCACTTGTCAGTGACCAGGGTCTCAGTAGTAAAATGCCCCAATGTTGGGTGCTTCAGGTGAGAAGAGGTGAAGCTTGAGTCTGCAGCCACGGGGACCAGGCGACATCGAGGACAACCAAAGTCTGCAGTCGATCTGTCCCAGGAAGGATGTCGAGTGCTGAAGGGGGGTCAGTGTCCGGATTGAACACCAACAAGCCTTGGCAAGTGTAAACCACGCGGTCAGAGAAAAGATGCTTCAGTGAGGACCAGCGAGGTCCTGGGGACTCCCCAAGCAATGGGGGGTCAGGGCACATTTGGAGCAACCAGGTAAGCCCTCTGAAATTTAAAGTTGCCTTCAAAGAGACCCACAGGCCAACGGACCAGGGATCGCAAAGGGACCTCAAGAGGAATCACTAAATACTGGCCCAGGGAACCCTTGTGGAATGTAGGCTGGTAATCTTCAGTGGAATCACGGCTTAGGGCCTGAACTACAAGTAGCCTAAAGCACAGCTTCAGGGGTTGCAGGAAAGCAGATGCTTCTGCAAATGGCGACGGTGCCTAGGTGTTCAGGTTCCACGGTCCCCACGAGGGTTACGGGTCTCAGGTTTGCGGAGCACACTAGTCGACCTCGGGTACACTTGGAAATCCACCTCCTGTGTTGCAAAAGTCTTTGGAGTCCTCAGGAGCTTCGGAGTTGCAAACTGGTCAGATGCGTCTTTGGTGCCTGCTTAGCAGGGGAGTAACTCCTTTACTAGGAGAAGCGTGGCTCAGTGGTTAGAGGCGGCAGACCCGGAAGCTGAGATTGGCCGTGGACAAGGGTTCGATTCCCCGCCTCAGCGGGTCTCGGGCTCAAAAATTCCACGGACTCGATAATTCTCGTTCCGGTGCCTACTCGACTCACGGGGTCACACTCTGCGACTCTGGGCAATAGCTTGCTTAATCTCCACTACGGCCCCTTGCGGCGGGATGCCTGGCTTTCACCTTGTGGATACCCTGCCGGGGTATCTCACAGGGGATTACCAGGACGGGTTCCCTAAGCAAGCGCTTAGATACCGTGTCGATGATTTACGCTATATAAATACATGTACATTTACATTTACATTTACTCCAAGGGAGATTCTTCAGTCATCCAACGCAGTGTAGATAGTCGAAGTACTTGGTTTCTGTAGCAGAGTTTCGTCCAGGTAAATCTAAAGTCATGTAGCCAGGGGTTCCTACTTTATACCCAAGGAAGCAGTGGGACAAACTCTGGGGACCCACCTTTGGGAGGGTCAGGACAGAGGGGTGGCTACACCCATGTCCTTTGTCCAGTTTCTTGCCAGAGCAGGAGCAAATGGCTCCTGCAAACGGTTTGAGCTGGACTATACACAGGGACAGCAAATGTGCCCCCAGTGCAGACATCAAAGCTCTCTCAGAGTTCACCCACCCAGCCCCAATACACTAAAGCCTGTCTGGGAGGTGGTTACACCTCCCTGTGACATGAAAACCTATTGCTCAGCCTTCCCCTGCCGGAGTTTCATCCAGCAGCAGGAGGGCATACTCGTGTCTGTGGTTCGCAGCATAGATCTTGTGATGCCAGGGTCGAGAAAGGTGGTACTGGTGTTGTCATATTTCTCCCTCTAGGAGGGTGGAATCATACCTCCCACACCAGTTACTGGGGTGCAGGTATGATTTCAAGGTGTTTGACACCAAACACAACAGGTTTCTTTGCAGCCGTTTTAAAGTTAGCATTTACCGCAAGGTTATAATGCACTTACAAGTATATGGTATGGCTGCATCACAGAACAACCCCGGAAAATAGATTCTGAAGGCTACAGCGGGGCTCTGTTAATGCATGATCACCCTCTCACATAAAACCCAGCACCCTGCCTTCACGATTGTTAAGGCCTGCCATAGGAGTGACTGATAGGTCTATATGTGCAGTGATAAGGTAGATATAGTGAACCTATATCTAAGTAAGGGCTGCATGCACCACCCTACACAGGTTGCAGCATCAGACCTTTAGTGTCAATTTCAGTGGCCTCTCAGGGGTGGCATAATACATGCTGCAGCTCCTGGGAGGCCTCTGGGGTACCTATGCCCTAGGTACATAGTATACCATATACTAGGGACTTATAAGGCTACCCCAGAATCCAATCTGGAGTGTACCTTAAGAACATGTACAACAAGTTTAGTGAGAAAGCAGATAGACTCGGCCCTGATTAGCAGGATCTCAGTCAAACTAAGTTAAAAACCAGCAAAATACCAGAAAAAAAGTGGGGGTAACCATGCAGTCAGATTCCACCTTCCTACAGCCACCATCTCTGTTAAGGAGATCTTTACCTCCATTTTAATTGATTGCTACTCTATCGCATCATCATGTTTGTCATGGTGGAGGAAAGTCAGTATAGGAGTTCTAAAACAGAGCCCACAAAACCACTTCTGGACCTACAGGATTTATCAAAAGAATGAGGATGGTATACTATTGTGGTAGAAATATCGTCCTACAAAAATAAAGGGGCATATTCTCAAGGAACTATCGCCGAGTTATCGGCACGTTATTGCAGCCAAATTTGCGATAAAACTAATGCCCCATTCACAAGCAGGTGCTAACAGCCCATATCACCAGTTTACCTGTGATAGCAGCCGCAAAAAACATCGCCATAGATGACCCTGCACAACTATTGCTAATGAGATGCAGAGTAGGCGTTCCCGTGCAAAAAGCCGTGACAACACTACTCCGCAACATTCTCAACAACCAGCCAGATCAGCTAGAAGATCACAAAACATGCAATAAGGCACGTTAGCTGCATGAATTTAACACTCTGACCTGGTGTAAAGTCGGATGACAGCCTGCACCAGAAAAGGGAGCCAAGGCCAGAGCCACACCTGAAGGGCAACAGATGTCATGGAGCCACTGAGCATGTAGGCAGGACACCCAAGAAGGCAACAACACCCACCGCCAGCACCCCCAGGACCCCCCCCCCCGGATCCCCACCGCCCCCCCCCGGACCAACACTGAGGCAGCGTAGATGAAGACAGCGACCCTCAGAAAATGCACCAACCTCACAGACTCAACATCAGAGAATGCCATTGCCCACTACAGGCACAAAGGGACAACCGTCCTCCTCATCCTGAACATCATTGCCTACAGGCTGACGGTACCAACACAGCGGACAACCAACATACCACCTCAGACATAGCTGCTGGCCGTCCTGCCCGTGTGGGCCACTGGTACCCTCCAACCAACAACCGCCAAAATGGGAGGATGCTCATAGCCAGCCCAATACAAGTACCACACAGCGGTCGTGGGTGATATCATCAGCTTGGTACCCCACTATCAATACTTCTTCCACACTGTGCAGGAACAGCTGGAGACCAAGCAAGGCATCTACGCCATAGCTGGCTTCCCACACATGTGAGGGGGCAATTGACTGCACACATGTCCTACTTGTGCCCCCCTGGCAACACTGCACACAATAACCGCAACAGAAAGCACACATGTTCCATCAATATGCAGGCAATAGCGGACCACCCGGGATTCTCCAACAACGTCGATGCCAGCCACCCAGGCAGTGTGCATGATTTTTACATCTACCCACAGTCCATCATCAACCAGTGCTACCAGGATGGCACCTACCGAAAAGCACTGCTCATTGGCAAGTACCAAATGAACACACCACCCACGTCAGCTCCACAATCATGCAACGCACACCACTGGAAATGCACATGTTACAAACTCGCATACAACATGCCTAACAACATACCCTCCCAGCAGACACGACCGCACAACTCACTGTTGGAACCTGGATGAACCATCCACATAAGCCATCAACGGCATGGCACCTCAGCCACACAATAGCAGATTGTGGGGAGAGGTGGGGACCAGGCTTGTGAGACGGAGGCAAGTGACCGATGAATGAGAATGTACACAATGCCAAGTGTAGCGTGGATGTGATGGGCAGACTGAAGTATGCAGACTTCACACATATCCATGTCACCCCAGCCAGTGGGGAAGATCGGGGAAATGTAGCTTGTTACGCCCCCCCTTAGGCGTGAGCGGAGTGGGCTGGGCCAACATACACCAGTCCAGCATAGGGGTGTGAATAAAAGGCACGCACCTCTGAGTGTGGTCTGGAATGCCCAACGTGTCTGCCAGGGCAGCTCCTCTCACCCCGCCTCGAGGCCGAAGCCGTCACCTTGAGCGGTGTTGCATGCAATCCTGTGCACCTGCTGCACCCCGGGCTGCTGGTCCCCAGACCAGTCTTGCCCGCCCCTGCGCACACATGCCTCACTGCTCCCTGCCGATACCGGCGTGTGTCGAGGAGGGCCCATCACATGCCGGTGCAAGCTCCAAGCCCGAGGGCCACGACCCTGGTAGCCTCCTCAGACCATCATGGCCTCCGCATCACAGGCCCGCAGAACTCCTTTCTCGTTGACGTACTCCACCGGCATACACAGCAGACTAGTAGGTCACACATTTGGAACTGGGTCTAGATTATACTATGGCTGCTGACGATGTTTATGGCTGAGTTGAAGCCACTATACTCCCTTCGATGTGGTGCCACCAAGTCTGTGTATAGCATTCAAACAACGCATGTCTGTGGGCCCACACGGACTACTGCTCTCAGGCCACACCACGCTCGGGTAGAACCCACATGTTTAACTGAGTCTTGATTTTACAATGGCCGAGTTCCTATCATTGCATGCAAGGAGAGGTGTAAGAGGATGAGGCGTTTCTGTCAAGAGGAAAAAAGGTTCATTGTTACGTGATCGAACACTGCCGACAATAGCACTGGTGTTACTAACTCTGTGCATTGCGAGCCAATGACACGTGGCGGTGGGCCTCTGCTGAAGCTGCCTCCGGCCTACACTATGGTCGAGTAGGTCACACATTTGGGACTGAGTCTTGATTTAGCAATGGCTGAGTTCATATCATTGTGCCGGCATCATCGCAGACTGCATCCCCTCTCAGCCCCGGTGCCATTAAGTCTGTTCCTGACATTCATGGACACTCTCTGGTAGAACTTCGGTGGCGTCTGAATCTATGGTCTGGCGGTTGTCTTCATCCTCATCTAGCTGATACTGAATTGGTGGTGAAAATGAGGCTGTAGCATTCCACTCCTCCATTTGCCGCTTCCGGACGGTTTATGCCCTCCGCATCATGCCCTGGAGGACACCCTCCACTGTCCCCCGCAGCCCTCCGCCACATTCCCCTTGGACATCGACGAGGAAACACTTATTCAGCGTGGCCTTGCCTCAGTGCACTGCAAGGCACCATCCCATGGCGGGGTGCCTGTGCCGGCCGCTGTGCATCCGGGTGATTCAGAAAAGGGGGTGGTGATGAACAGAGTGCCTGAATTAAGCAGACCACTCTTACCCAGTCCAAAGATCAGGGCTTGATCCATCACCGTTTTTTAGCTCACTGCACCATCCCAGCTCAGAACTTTGTCCACCCCCTTTTCTGAATCGCTGTGCATCCGGGGACACTAACTCTGTGCAACTCAAGTCAGGGACCCTGTCTTCTGAGATACTGGATGGCCTCTGAGTTGATGGACTTGGGTCATCAACGGCATGTGTCTGTCGCCCTGCACTGTCCACTGCCTCCCGCCTCAACTGCGGTATACCAGGGCTCACACATCAAATCGAGTCCTGACTGGCCCGGACGTCGCATCACCACCGGAGGCACTCGCCACCACCGCCAGGACACCTCCAACAGCCAACTGCCAGAGTCGAAACGGTCTTACAGGTAGACTAACGGAGTTGCTCACACCTGCTGTGGATGCCATCATGTGCCTAATACCCTGCTCAGCACTCCAGGTGCCACTAACTCAGTGCACCACGAGTCATCATCCATTTCTGTTCTGGTAATGTGCTGTGGAGAGCTCACGCAGCAATGTCACCTCAGGCAGTGTGGAAGACCTGGGACAATGATGAGGAAGATGATGCAGATGTGACACCCCCCACTGCAGCTGCATCAGGAATATCCCGAAGGGACCCAATCCTAGACATTTTCTTCACATGAGCTCGCCTAGTTCTAGTGCCCCAACCTCAGTGCACTGCAACTCACGGACACTTCTGTTTGATCATTGGGTGACCTCTGTACTTGCTCCTGCTACCTGGCGAATATTTATCAAGGACCCCCTGAATACATAGAATTTTTGACTTGTAGGTCAGGGATAACCAACAATTGACATAAAACAACCTAGGCAATCATAATTAAAAGTACATATTAAGAGGAAACTATTAACGGAAAGAGGGCTACCAGTGGATTACATTTTTGATATTTATTCATATTTATATTAAAAAGACATATAAAGAAACATAGAATTCATATACATGAACAAAAGCAATAACAAATCAATTAAACACTATAAATAATAAACTAAGTACAATGCATAAATTAATTATTGTTCATAAAAATAATTCATATATAAAAAGGTAGCACAATAGTTCTCGACGCGCGTTTCGGCGACCAGCGCCTTCTTCTTGAGGGGCCACGTGTATTCTACAAATAAATTTACAAAAAACAATGAGAACGGATACATACAACTAATCCACACATGATGCCATTTTAAAAGAAAAATACACATATCACAACTGGTAGCTTAGTATTGACCTCTTATCTTCAAAAACAGTTTCAATATGGAGACAATCTCAACATTTTATTTCATTTCAGGTCCTTGTATATCTCGGACCAGAGAATTAAGGGAAAAGGGGGGGGGATTTCGATGGGGGGGGGCATGGAGAAAAGAACAAAGGGGTCCTAGGTAATGGAAAGGGGACAATAATGGTAGAAAACTACCTACACTATAACATTTCAGTTTTAACGTGTCAACCTATATTTTGTAAAAATGAGGAAAGAAAAATAGATAAAATTCACTTCTCTTTAACGAAAGATTCTAATCAAGGATGCATGAACAAGGGTTTATATCGATATACTCACAAGCAAGGACGATATAGTTTGCATAAATGGCTAAACTCTTTACTCCTTTCTTGATTATCTTTTGATTAGGGTATATTCGAATTATGGACAGCATCAAACATCAAGACTATGGAAAACATATAAATGGTTAATTTTCCTATGTGAAATGAAAGACAGTCATTATTAGTATTAGCTATTCATATCTATTTTATATAGTGGGTAACCATTATTCCTTAATACCAAATATATCTTATAACTGATATATGACCGAGTGTCCTCATTTGTATCCCAAGGTCATGTGTCATAGCATGATAAAAATGCAAATTAAAAACTATATCTCCAATATACACTAGTAGTGATGTCACATTATTTACGTATCCGATATTTACTACTAGGAGAGAAAAACGAGAAGTTTATAAACAAATATTTACCTAGGTGTAGCTTGGTGTCCAATTTTAACAACAGGTTTATCTGTTATTTCTGTTTAAAAATAGACCTGGGTCTATTCAATTAAAAAGAAAAGAAGGGGTTAAATTGTCGTATAAAGGTTTCCATGAAACAACAAGTCGCTTATTGTTATAGCGAATTATTCTAAAGGCCCTTACCTAATACTAAGATGAAATAAGTGTAGCCTTCTCACCGTCTGTGTTACCCATGTGTTAGTGATTTACTAGTGAGAATCGAGAGATAAAGATACATTGTAGATTATATTCCTCTTAACAGATGTCATGATGGTTAAAGTAATTCAAAAAGAGTCAAGCCATCAGCATACCTTGGCAGCTGTAAAAGTACTCTTTGTATCGGAGAATCCTCCTGATATGAGGAAAGTCCTTCTTTTTAAGTTCCTAATAAATAATGATGAAAGAGATGTAATGTTAATTCTCACTTGCAATTGAAATCAGCATATGAGTCGATTTCAGTCATATGGCCTGACGAGTTTAACAAAGTTTTTAACGAAGGCTCTTACCTCCTAATGATAGTTTGAAGAACTCAAACAGACCAACGGCGAGAGGCGGGGTTCTGGTAGATGTATCCGACGATCGAGATGCATAAAAAAAGACACGTTTTTATGGAGCCCTTCATTAAAGTTTACGTGTTTCAGCTGAAAACATATCGTCGTCATTGAAGATGCGACGAAATCCTACACTCCTATTTGAAGATTAAGAACGGACTATCCATTCATCTATTGCGGCGTGTTTGGTGTCGTCATCAAAATGGTAAATAAGATTAACGCTCTTAGCCGAAGGAAGAGAAAACGGACTGATCCATCCTGAGACGGAACAAGCCAACACTGCTAGATTGCCACCAACTATGGCTACGTAACTAAAAACAAAGAACGGACTTTTCTGTTCTATTTTTTACCGCTACGTTAAGCGGAGCTCCTGTTGCTCGAATGCGTATGAAAATAGAACAGGAAAGCAGACTATAGACCAGTTGTACAAAATGTTGAGAATACTAATATTCTACATCTTAAAAGGCGGGGCCGTTAATAGTTTCCTCTTAATATGTACTTTTAATTATGATTGCCTAGGTTGTTTTATGTCAATTCTTGCTCCGGCTACCACCATGATGCTCCGCTGTTGTCTCTGTAATGCTGGTGTTTTCTGTTTCTATCTTAATGGTGTTCACTGTTGTATTTGTTGCCAGCACCAACAACTCCGTGAGGACTAGCTTACACTCACCCCCACACACATTCAACACAGCAGTCACTGTACATGTGACCCTGCCAATAAAGGGGCCAGGCGCACGTGCCCGTAGCCAGTTCCACAAACTATCTGCGTGTGTCCCTGTGGTCATGATGTGTGCATAAGGCCCCAGGACCTACAACATTACATTGTACTGTGTACATTGGACGCAAACATGTCATCGCAGGCAGCGGGTTAGAGCTTTGACATGTAGCTTTGTCGTCAGCCACTCAATATGTAAGAGGAGTGTACTGGGCTGGCGTACGGCGGTCCAGCATGGGTGTGTGTATGGTGTATGGTATTTCTGGGACTCTGGGCATGGTTCAGTACAGGAAATGTGCATATGCATGTGCATCTGTCGCAGCTTGGCTCTCCTTTGTGGGGTGAGGGTGGTCCCTGATGGGACTTAGACACCCCGTATGTGACGTAATTCTGCTTCCAGGAGCTCTGACCCCACCCGCACCTGTTCAGACACCTCCTTTTGGCATTCTGACACCTAGCTTCTGTATGCAATGTGTGTCTTGGTGGAGTGGGTGGGTGCTTCCTGCTGTATGGTCTGTGCAGGGGCAGGGGTCTCCTCTATGTAGCTTGGCTGCCCTGCTTCTGGCGGTGGGTTGCCTAAGATGTCCATGAGCTGTTGTACTGCGTTGGTGTCGAAGGTGTGAAGGTCGTCTCCAGCATCACTGATGGGTTGTCTGGTCTGCTTTGCTGGAGGTGTTGTTTGTCCCTCTGCAATGTAAAGAGGAGATGCATGTTGACATTGAGTTGAAATGAATGTTGGTGCATTGTTCTTGTTGACATGCAGACGGAATGACAATGTAAAATGTGACTGTTTGGGCAGTGCTGGCAATTTGAAGTGGGACAGTGGACATATGGAGTACGTGACTGGTGGGGGGTTCTCCACATACATATGAATCTCACAGTTTCCTGCTCTGTTAGATGTGATTGGCCTGTTTCTGCGCATGAGCAGACCCAGTTGTGTCCCCTGTTCTGCAGTGTTGGTGTTGCACTTTGTACCACATTGTCGTGAGATGTGCTGTGAGTGCTATGTGTGTGTGCTGCGGTGTGCCACGGGGATCAGGGACATGATTCAGGGTCATTGTGGGTGTGCAGTGTGCTACACATCTTTGTGCATGTATGTCATTGTGCCCATCTCCCCCGTCCCCTCAGTCCCTGGTCATTACTCACCATGTTAATGTTGTGTCAGGTCCTATCGAGCTGCTGTGTCCGTACTCCCACCTCCTTACACGTCTCCACACTGATGACTGTGGCCTCCATTTCCTCCAGCTCTTCCTTTGGCACAGGTCTCCCACCTCCTGTCGCCATTGCTGCTTTTCTGCTGGCAGCGGGTTTGTGTTTGGTGTGGCTTTTTGCATCATGGCAGCGCCTCTTGACCTCCTCAACACGCCGACTGCATTCACGTTAGTCTCATTGTGGGTCAGTTGATGGTAGTGTACTGTCACCTCTGTGACGCTGATCTAGTTTTGATGTGGAACGCACCCCATCTTCCTCTTTCTCTTCTCCTTGGCCTTCCCAGACCCCGAGGTTCCTTGCTGGTGGTCTGTGGGGCTTGTGGGGTTCGCATTGGCTTGTGCACTAGGTCCGGGTGCATCCATGGTACTACGCAGTTTGAATTGTTTTTGGGGAATTGTTTTTGTTGCTTTTATAGTGCATTTTCCCGCCTGACGCATGGGATTTGCAGGTCTGTCGTCGGTTTTCGCTGCTTTTGTATCGCTATTGACCTCATCGCAACTTTTTTGGTGTTTCGCATTTTTGCAGTGTGGCATTGTGTTTATCGCTGACATTTGACGCGTTGTGGTGGACCTATCGCATAGTACCTCCATGTTGTGAATACTGAGTTAACACGGCGATGTTTTCCTGTGATAGACTGCGATATAAAGAGTTGCATTAAGCTAATTTTACTCTAATTATCACACCTTCTTGAGGATATCCCCCATAGTGTCCAAAATAATGACTACCACAAAATTGTGAAGTCTATTAAATAGAGCAAACAAGGGTTTACTATTCTTAACTCCATATATGGTATGATATGCATATCTTCATAGTAGGGGGATATTGAGTTAAGAATATTAAATCAGTACTTGCAATATATTGGTCCTCAATATTTATTCCACAATATTTTTGGAAGACAATATTTCCTGTCCTCAATAGTCTGACATACACCCATTAGAATAAAAAGCAGAACTACACATGCTGGTGGCTGCTGATATCAGGAAAACGAAGAAAAAATAGGAATGGCTGACTTTGCATGATTTCCTGTATGTGGCATTCCCTCCCTCCTCGCCACCTTATTGTTTTGCTCACTGCCTAAAAGCCTGCTTATTATTATCAAAGCTTCCCAGTGCCTTGGCAGGCAATATATCATTTAACAATAGACCTATCGAAAAGTTTATCTTAACTACAGCAGTACCAATAAAATTATATATTATTTCATGAGATAAACATTGTTAAGGCACATTTAGCTAAGTGAAGTCTTGAGACAGTGTCAAATGTATGACACAGAACCTTTTAGAGTTCATGAAAAAGTGCAAGAAAGAGTTTGTTGGTGTGTAGACTAACCAGATTCATCATTGTCCTCTTTTGCGAGTCCTTAATAGCGATTATTAAGGAATCGCTATTAAAGACTCGCAAAACGGTATTCATGTAGAAATTGCAATATTATTTGCGATTTCTACAGCTTCCTTATTTGCGATTAGCAAATTGCTAATCGCAAATAAGGATGCGATTTCAAGGGTGCCAGGGGTGTCCAAAGGACACCTTGTAACACAGCTGAAATGTAAATGTAGACTGAAGCTGCGCACACACATGTCCAAAGGACATGTGTGTGTGTAACATGCAACTTAGAAAAATGCACTAAAGTGCATTTTTCTAAGTTTTCGCTATTTACCACGAAGTCAGACTTCGCGGTAAATAGAGGCCAAAAAAAGCGAATTCGCAATTCAAAAATGGTTCATGAATTGCATTTAAGGAATCTCATATAGAGATTCCTTAAATGCAATTCCTCGCAATTTAGCGATTTCGCAATTTGCGATTTTCGCATTTGGGGTGATGAATCCCAAATGCAAAAAGTGCGCTCGCAAAGGGCCAGATTCTCAGAATCTGGCCCTTTGCGAGACGATTTTCCGTTGATGAATCTGGCTGTAAGGGCACTCAAGACCAATATCTGATGCACTGTACCTTTAAATGATTCTTCAGTTAGCAGTTTTTTTAACAATCATCACCTTGACTGTTTAGCCTCACCTGATATTGTACAGTGGAGAAATAACATCATTTTGTACTCCATCCTTTTTTGTTTGGCTAGGTCACATATATATCAAACAATCAATCAATCCACTTATATAGCGCACTACTTACCCGTGAGGGTCTCAAGGCGCTAAGGGAGGGGGTACAGCTACTGCTCGAAGAGCCAGGTCTTGAGGAGTCTTCAGAAGGCGAGCAAGTCTTGGGTCTGCTGCAGGTGGGTGGGGAGGGTGTTCCAGGTCTTGGCGGCGAGAAAGGAGAAGGCTCTGCCGCTGGAAGTTGCTCGTTGGATGCGGGGGGCAGGAGCGAGGGTGAGGCTGGCGGAGCGGACCTGGAGGGTAGGGATGTAGAAGCTAAGTCTGCCATTAAGGTAGACTGGTCCGGTGTTGTGGAACGCTTTGTAAGCGAGGGTGAGGAGCTTGAAGGTGATCCTCTTGTCGACGGGGAGCCAGTGTAGCTCTCTCAGGTGGGGGGTGATGTGGTTGTGTCGGGGGATGTTGAAGATCAGCCGAGCTGACTCGTTTTGGATGCATTGTAGTCGTCGCAGGTGTTTGGCCGGGATTCCTGCATAGAGTGCGTTGCCGTAGTCCAGCCTGCTGCTGATGAGGGCCTGGGTCACCGTTCTTCTTGTTTCGGTGGGGATCCACTTGTAGATTCTGCGGAGCATGCGGAGGCTGTTGTAGCAGGAGGAGAAGAGACGGCGTTGACCTGTTTTGACATGGAGATGGAGGAGTCGAGGATGAATCATAGGTTGCGTGCGTGGTCGGTGGGTGTAGGTGCCGGTCCCAGCATGGTCGGCCACCATGAGTCGTCTCAGGCGGAGGGGGTGGGTCCAAGGATGAGGACCTCCATCTTGTCTGAGTTCAGCTTTAGGCGGCTGCGTCTCATCCAATCTGCGACGGCCTTCATTCCCTCGTGGAGGTTGGTTTTGGCAGTGAGTGCGTCCTTGGTGAGGGAGAGGATGAGCTGGGTGTCGTCGGCGTAGGAGATGATGTTGAGGTCGTGTTGGCGGGCCACTTGTGCGAGGGGGCCATGTAGATGTTGAACAGAGTTGGGCTGAGGGCTGATCCCTGGGCTACTCCACAGATGATGTCAGTGGCTTCGGAACGGAAGGGTGGGAGGCGGACGCTCTGGGTTCTGCCAGGGAAGAAGGACGTGGTCCAGTCGAGGGCCTTCTCTTGGATTCCGGCTTCATGGAGGCGAGTCTTTAGTGTGCGGTGTCAGACCATGTTGAAGGTGGCTGACAGGTCCAGGAGGATGAGGGCTGATGTTTTGCCGCTGTCTAGTTGGCGCTTGATGTCGTCTGTGCTGGCGATGAGGGCTGTCTCGGTGCTGTGGTTTCGTCTGAATCCGGACTGGGTTGGGTCTAAGATGTTGTTGTCCTCGAGGTGGCGGGCCAGTTGCGTGTTGATGATTTTCCCGATGCCCTTTGCCGGGAACGGGAGCAGCGAGATGGGCCGGAAGTTCTTGAGATCCTAGGGGTCCTCTTTGGGCTTCTTGAGGAGGGTACTGATGTCGGCGTGCTTCAGGCTTTCCTGGAATGTAGCTGTCTCGAAGGAGATGTTGATGACCTTCCGTAATTGGGGTGCGATGGCTGTGTCTGCTTTGTTGAATATGTGGTGTGGGCAGGGGTCTGATGGTGAACCTGAGTGGACGGAGTTCATGACCTAGCGTGTCTCGTCATCGTTGACGTTGGTCCAGGAGGTCAGGCGGTTGGTGCGGGTAGTTTTCGGAGCGGGTGTAGATTCTGACATGGGCGGGGTAGACTTAGAGTTGAAGCTGTCGTGGATGTCAGCGATCTTGCGGTGGAAGAAGGTGGCCAGTGAGTCGCACAGTTCTTGTGATGGTGGGATGTCGTAGGCGCTGGGGTAGGAGAGTTCCTTCACGATGCTTCAAATGCTCTTTGCTGTCGTGTGCGTTGGTATCTGGGCGTGTCTTGAAGGAAGATCTCTTGGCTAGTCTGATGAGGTGGTGATGTCTGCGGGTGGCGTCCTTGTGCGCTGTGTGGCTGTCGTGGAGCCATTTCTTCTCCAGATTCCAGCATGCACGTTTGGAGGTCTGGAGCTCTTCGGAGAACCAGGTGGCTTTTTTGCGGGTGCGGTTGTTGGAGGGTTTCTTGAGCGGGGCGAAGGTGTTACCGCAGTTGTCGATCCACTGTCTGAGGTTGCGGGCGGCGGCGTCTGGGTCAGTGGGGTCGGTGGGTGGGTTCTGGGCGAGGCTGATCGTCAGCTGGTCTGCGGTGACTTTGTTCCAGCAGCGGCGTGGTAGCTGTCAGGTGAGGTGGTGCGTGGTGGGTTTCTTGAAGGTGAAATGGATGCAGCGGTGGTCAGTCCAGTGGAGTTCGGTGGTGTGGTTGAAGGCGATGTGGGTGCTCATGGAGAAGACAGGGTCAAGCGTGTGGCCTGCTGCGTGAGTGGGTGCAGTGACGAATTGTCTGAGGCCGAGGTTGGCGAGGTTGTCAATAAGGGGGTTGGAGTTTGTGTCGTTGTTGTTCTCGAGGTGGAAGTTCAGGTCACCGAGGAGGATGTAGTCCGTGGAGGTGAGTGGGTGTGTGAGGTCGGCGATGAGGTCACTGAACTTTGCCCGGGGACTGGGGGGTCTGTAGACGAGTGTTCCTCTGAGGGTGGGTTGGGTTTCGTGTGGATCCGGAAGTGCAGATGTTCGGCGGTGTTGAGGGTGCCTTCTGCATGGGTGGAGACCTGGAGGGTGGATTTGTGGACTATTGCTATTTCTCCTCCGATTCAGTTGGTGCGATCCCTGTGGGTGATCTTGTAGCCGTCCGTGATGGCTATGGAGATGTCGGGCGCCGAGGAGTCATTCCACCAGGTCTCAGTCAGGAATGGAACGTCCGGGGCGGAGGTGTCGAGCAGGCCCCAGAGCTCAATGGCGTGTTTGCGTGCGGAGCGGGTGTTGAGGAGTATGCAGCGGAGGTGGTTGGGTCCGGTCTTTGGAGGTTTGGTGGCTCTGTTGCAGGTGAGCCTGCAAATGCGGCAGGAGAAGGGTCCGTGAGTGTGTTTCGGGGCAGCCTGGAAGCAGCTGTGATCTCGGTTGACGTTGAGTGCGTGGTAGGTGCTGGCATGGTAGCGGGGTCTGGTGTCAGCGGGTTCAGGTTATGGTGCTTAGCACAGTCCAGGCACGGACAGGCGCAGATGGGCTTGCCTCTGGCATGGCTCTGGTGCGCCAACTGCGGGCCGCGCAGTGGCCACCATAAGTAGGGGAAGTGGGAGGGAGGGGCAGCTGGGAGGCGGGTGGCAGACGGCGAATGTGAGCGGGGGCGGGGCCGCAGGGAACACAGCGGCGGGAACAGCGAGGGAAACAGAAGGAAAAGGGGGTGGGCTGCAGGGGAGGCAGTGGCAGGACGACGGCGAAGAGGGAACAGAAGGCAAAATGGGCAAAAGAGCACAAGGACAATACAGTGGAGCAGACAAGAAATACAGTGATACAGTAAGCACAAAAGCACACTGAGCACACTAAGAAGAAAACCAAAGCAGGCAGAACCAAGGTGTCGATCGTAAGTACAGCTGCTCAGCGGACTCAAACACGCTTCAGCAGAGGCAGTAGGGAACGGGCGCAGTCAGGTGGAGCTGCGCGGCATGGGGAGCGACCTGCCTGCCAGGGTCGCGCCCCATATATTCACTGAAAAAAACATAGGTTTCAGGCCTGATATAGTTAGGAAATAGCATTTAAAAAACCTTAGAAATTCAATGAAAAAACCATAGGTTTTAGGAGTGTTATAGTTAGCTGGACATTTCAATCGTACAAAACCATTGAAATTCCTCCGATATAGTTAGTGGTACTCACTATATCTCGCGCGCCCGCAATCCAATGCTGATGATGTCACATATTACATCATTCATGACATGGTCAGTGACTTCACTGATGACATCTCAAATGACTTCACCGATGACATCACTGATGACATCATCCAGTGAATGTGGTTTGTTATTTAAATATGTATTATATATATAGCAATTTGCATTGAAGAATGAGTGGATATATAAATATAAATATCTGGATGGAGGATTTAGTAGCAGTATGATTTACTGTTTACTTGACTAATTTAAAGTGTCTCACTAAATATATTGGATAGTGACTAAACTGTGTGAACATCTGTATCACTTTGTCAGTTGTTGTGTAAACTGCTTCTCCAGTTGGTTACTAGCTATTTGAAAGTCTATATTAGTTATTTATTAGTTAACTCAGTATTTTTATGGGAGAGTGAAAGTGTGTGTGGTTCGGTGGGGGGTGTGTGACGACCCAAAGATGTGTGAATAGTTGATTCAGTAGGTATATGAAGTTAAAACTACATGTTATAACAGTTGTTTGGGTGAGTGAATATCTTTATGGGTGTGGTGATGAGCAAATATGTCTCTCAATGGTACATGTCCAACAAACTAGAAAAATAAAAGGTAGTGCATGTGTCAGTTGGTGTTTATAAACAAGTATTCATAAGACTCAGTGATTGTATGAGTGACTATATGGATAACTGTATACTTGTGATAGTGATTTAATAACACACTTAGTATGAGTTACTATCTAAATGAATAGATAAAGTGGTGTTTGTATAAGTGTATGACTAAGTAAATGTAAGTGTGATCCATTGTTTGCATAAGTGAGTAGGATGTGTGCTGGTATGTAATGTCGATATAGGTGTATACGTATATTTGATAGTGTTCTATTGATCATTGACTGCATGTATGAGTGAATCTATAGGTAAGTGATTAGATTGTGTATAGATCTAGGAATCACTGAGTGGGTTTTTAGAAACTTGTATTGGTGTGTCAATGGATTCAAATATGGTACTCTGTATTTTACAGTGAGTAATGAAAGGTTATACTAGGGTATGATGAGGTGTATCTGATTGTCACGTGGATGATGTCATCAGTGATGTCATCAGCGATGTCATTTGAGATGTCATCAGTGATGTCACTGACCATGTCATGAATGATGTAATATGTGACATCATCAGCAGTGGATTGCGGGCGTGAGAGATATAGTGAGTACAACTAACTATATCGGAGGAATTTCAATGGTTTTGTAAGAGTGAAATGTCCAGCTAACTATAACAGCCCTAAAACCTATGTTTTTTTCAGTGAATTTCTAAGGTTTTTTAAATGCTAATTCCTAACTATGTCAGGCTTGAAACCTATGTTTTTTTCAGTGAATTTCAAAGGCTTTTTAAATGCTAATTCCTAACTATATCAGGCCTGAAACCTATGTTTTTTCAGTGAATTTCGAAGGTTTTGTAAATGACAATTTTTAAATGAATTAATTGTTATATTTATTTTTTATACTAATTTACTACATTTTTTAAACTAATTATTTTTAGATATTTTATTTTTTAAATTACATTGTAATTACATTATATATTACATTACAAAATATACTTTCTCAGAATGAAATAGTTTAGTTTAAATACTTTGCAAATAGGCAATAGACTTTTAAGTACAGTAGTTACAGTTGTTGCAATGGGCAACACAATTTCAAACACAGTGCAACATTGACCTCAATGTGAATTTCTAGTTAAATGCAATTAGTTACTTTATGGATTACCTTTCTAACCACAGGACTGGATCCTAGATTCAGTCCTTGGACATCTCTTGTAAACGATTGAGTAAAAGGGTTTAGTTACAGTAGTGATTTTTAAGGAATATGATTGTATTTTAAAAGTTGACAGAAATGTTTTCACATAGAATCACCAATGTTATCCTATGGTGGGAAATTACTTTAGCAGGTAAGTAGTGCTATCGTCACTTTTTCTTACTCAGTGGTGGATCCTGGATCCAGCACTGCTGCATCTCCTGTAAACAGTTGAAAGAATGAGTTTAAGTCATACCGGCAATTTTTTAGGAATATGTTTAGTTTGTGAAAATAGACACTTGGAAACTTTTCTGGTGAAAATCAGATAATGGATTCCTATGGAAGGAAATTCAAGTTACCGGTAAGTATGGTTAGAATTACTTTTCATGATTAGTACTGGGCTCAAATTTGCAGCACTGAGGTCTCTCCTGATAACAGGTGAGTAAATCGGAATTCGTAGGTCTGCTGATTTTATAGAAATATTTTAAAGTTCCAAAACTCCACACTTAGAAGAATTTCCAAGTGAAACCAGTCAATGTTACCCTATGGAAGGAAATTCACTTAGCAAGTAAGTAGTGTTATCATTACCTTTCCTTACTCAGTGGTGGATCCTGGATCCAGCACTGCTGCATCTCCTGTAAACAGTTGAAAGAATGCGTTTAAGTCATACAGGCAATTTTTAAAGAATATTTTTAGTTTTTGAAAATAGACACAGAAACTTTTCTGCTGAAAACCAAAAAATGGATTACTATGGAAGGAAATACAAGTTACTGGTAAGTATGCTTAGAATTACTTTTCAGGGTCAGAGCTGGGCTAAAAGTTCTCGCCTGATAACAGGTGAGGAAATCGGAATTCATAGTTCGACTGATTTTAGAGGAATATTTGTACAATGGTGAAGGAAGGGGGCGGGGCCTGCTGTGACATGTGTGCAAACACGCCCAGTGGCACGTTTTAAGTTGGGGAATTAATTCCTCTTCAAAACTGCGGTCCCCTGGGGGCCAACTAGCCCACCAGGTACCTCCAGTATGCGTCAAGGAGCTGCGTTGCAGAGAGGTATTCAGAGGCCACGCCCCTTTTTACAGCACTCTGCAACACAGCTCTGTGGCGCTTACTGGAGGTACCTGGTGGGCTAGTTGGCCGCCAGGGGACCTCTAGATTCAAGAGGAATTATTTCCCCAACTTAAACCGTGCCACAGGGCGTGTTTGCACACATATCACCTCTGGCCCCGCCCCCTATCATCACCACTGTGCAAACGCGTCCCATGGTGCATTTTAAGTTGGGGGATTAAGTCCCCTTGAATCCTGAGGTCCCCTGGTGGCCAACTAGCCCACCAGGTACCTCTAATATGCACCAGGGGGCTGTGTTGCAGAGAGGTGTTCTGAGGCCACGCCCCTTTTTACACCTCTCTGCAACGCCAACTAGCCCACCCCCTCTGCATTGGGGAGAGCCGCGATCTTGATCTCACCGCCGTGGCTTCAATACCACCTCTCCAGGCTTCGTTGGGGGGCCCGGTCCCATCTGGACCCCCATGGTACGTCCATCTGCTGCTCGGGGAGACCACCCCCGGCCTCTCCGCTGAATGATGGGGGCCCAGTCCCACCCGGGCCCCTGCCACTCCCCTTCTTCCCACAGGGTCCCGGTCTCACCAGGCCCCTCCGCGCCGATTGCCGAGGTGAGGGCAGCTCACGGAGCGCACCCCCGGCTGCCCCTGCCAGCTCACTCCAGGCCCGCACCCTTGTGTGCGGCTGTGGGAGCTGGTGGGCGTGTTTACGTCTGCCCGCTCCGGCGGGCAGACGTGGAGGCAGCATCCTGGCTGGCGGTTCTCCTCCCCACCTCCTCATCACTCCAGGGCCCGGGGATGGGGTCCAAGGCCCCTCCTCTTCTCGGGGATCACCCCACCTCTTCTCTTCGTCGGGGCCTGGGAATGGGGTCCCGGGCCCCTCGCCACATGTTTGCAGGGGCGCGGCGGTGCTCCCCTGCCTTTACTTCTGGGCCCTCTTCATGGGGGGCACAACGGCACCCCCTGCTTTACTTTTGTGGGGCCCGGGGATCGGGTACCGGCCCCCCTCCTCCTCGTGGGAAGCGCACCGGCGCTCCCCATCTTCGGCGGGGCACTTTGGGGCCTGGGGAAGGGGTCCCGGGCCCCCGGACATCTTCGCGGGGGTGGGGGCGCTGCCACCCTGCCTCCCTCTCCGGTGGGGGCCAGGGTGGACTCCTAGCCCCCATGCAGGGCAACTTCACGGGGAGCGACGGCGCTCCCCGGCTTCCCTTCCCCGTGGGGGCAGCCCTCGAGACCTGACCCACCCCGGGGGCATCTCTGGGACCTGCGGCAGAGCCCCACGCGCTTCGTCGTCGGTCTTCTTAGGGGTCAAAGGCCGCCTACCTTCCGGGGGCCATATTTCAGCCCCTGGGGGTCCGATCTGACCCATTTTTGCGTCTTCTTGCTCCAGGTGTCGTCCCCAAGCCACTGGGAGCACTCTCCTTCGCCCTCAGGGTCTCCAAGAGGGTGCATTCTGCATGGAGCTGTCTTCTCTGGCTCCCTGCGCCAGCCTTTCGCCTGGCTCTCCTCCTGCGCCTCTCTTCTCCTTGCGCAGAGGCCACTGCTTCTGCGCACCGGTCCTGGGATCTTCTTCTGGCGCTTTTAGGGCCCTGGGTGGCAGTCAGGGGGTACCTCCTCCCAACTGCCCATTGCCAGGCTCCAGCACCATTTGCCTCCGCAGACCACACCCCAGAGAGACCTTATCTTCCTGTGCAAGTACTTTTTAAAAGTTGAGTAAGGGGCTGGCAGGAAGTCTCTGTGTGTCCTATCAAACAGCGACACATCACTTCCCTGCCCCTCCTCCCTAATTCTTTTCCAGGCCCTGGGTTCGTGCAAAATGTCGTCGTCCGGTGTCTCTGGTCACATGGCCTCTGAAACCCAATTCCTTCCCCCCTCACTGCCCTCACTGTGGTTAAGCTTGGTGCCTGGCACCCAGCAACAGCAGTTGATAGATTGGCTTGTAGCTCCACCTATATTTTCTCCTTGGAGGGAAGATCTTCGCTCTGGGAAGAAAGGTCATTAATCTAACCTGGCATGGCCAGACTCCAGCCATGGACGCAGAGAAATATGACATTTCTGGACGACTCAAAAACAGTACAAATATGACTTTGGACTCCGCAGTATACTAATTTTCACATCCGCTATGCTGGACATTAGTGCGAGTCTGGAATCTGTAGGCTTTGTGGAAGTCATTTTAGCCATGGGCCCCACATCCCCTATGGGGAATAATGAAGTGAAAACACAGTAAAACACACTGACTTTCCCTGGGTATACATCCTATTCCATGTCACTTCCCGATTCTGCATAAGTCCTGCAACACCATTCACTCTGTAGCTGCTCCTGGACTGAGCACGCTAGGAATCTCCCCTGCGCAGCCCCTACACATGTGCACATGCATGTGCACATGTGTAGGGGCTGCATGGAGAGGAATTGGCCTAACGGCTAGGGCGCTCGACCTCGGACCTGGAGGAACTGGGTTCGAGTCTCGGTAACGACGCCAAAACCTCCTGTGATTCTGGGCAAATCACTTAATCTCCCCGTGCCTAAAATGAAAGTAACTGGAAAACGTAAAAATGTAACGTAACTGGAAAAATATGTAAAGCGCTCTGATACCTGATTCGGTTCGGGTCTAGTTCGCGCTATATAAAACTCTGCAAAAAAAAAAAAAAAAAATGTACACCCGTGTCTGCATGTAACCAGCACAGTGTCCCATACAGCAGCCTAGTCAAGCCAGGGGTACACCAGTAAAATCTCCATGCAGTTTCCTTCATTATGAGTTCACTGTGGGTGAGTCCCAGATTATGAGACTCCCCCACAGTAAAAGCTCAACAATTAGGTGCTCAAAAAGTGAAAAACCCGGGCGGCTCATAGTGTCAGAACCACCTTCTAACACACGCCGTGACCAGCTGATTCCTACAGGGAAGAAGTAGCCATTCTACATGGGTACACCTCCTGTAGTCAGTGATAACTCATTATAAGGGGTTCTGACCAAACCCCCCTTACTCACCAGTTATCCGCTCAGACCATCTGCTTCTCCCATCCATGAAATCTCCACCCATGACAGGAATCCCAGACTACCCTAAGAACCCTCCAGGCTCTATGTTAGAAACCTCCAGATCACTCATGGACTACATGCACTCAGCCTTACTAGGCCCACCTTTGCCCTTGGGCATGCAACACTATGCCTACCCCTTCTCTGGACAAAGGTACAGTGCCTCAGCACTGATGCGGTCTCCTGGGATAGGTCTACATCCCATCCAAGGGTCACTAGCTGGTCTCCCTTCCAGAGTTTGTTCCAACCAGGACACTCTCTCCGTTTTGGTCTTTGCACCCTAAAGATGCAACCTCTCTGGACCCTCACCCTCAGCCTGCCGCTGAGGTCATTTTGCTGCCACCACCCTTTTGGGATGACTGGCTTCCATAAAGAAAGCACAGCCATTCAGGATTTTCCCACACAGAAAAGCTCCTCTGACCACTAGCCTGACTCCAAAAATAGGACCTCAGACCGGTCTCACTACCACACTGGCAGTGCTAGGGAGGAACACTGAGGGTGCCTTGTCAGACCCCCTACAGCTCATTACCCCCGTCAGTAGCTCCACACGGAAACTACCCCGGGAACCTAGACCCCTTTCTTGTTCTCCGCTGCGAGAACACAGCCTATGCACCCTTCCCTTAGAGAGCCTGTGGGCCCCGAGTTAGCTAGACTCAGGCCCACTTCTCATGGCTCTCTCCGGTCTCCCGGCAGCGCCTTGGGAGAATGTCCAGGAACCTACATGGTCCCTGGATGGCCTGCACTACCCCTTCTGAAGAGCAGGGTCCCTTCACTTAAGATAGGCCCCACCTGCCTTCAGGGTAGTACTACCACTCTCAGACAGGGACCCTAAAGATCCCGGCTAGGCCTGCACCACCCCTTTGCGAAACACAGGGTCCCTTCACTGAAGATAGGCCCCTCCTGTGTTTAGGGTGGTACTACCTTGTAGAAGTCCACCTCCTGCCTCGAGCTAGGGGGAACACCCCCATGTTCCTGGTCCTTGGGTCCAAGTCCCACAGGACCTACCTGACTGGTTGCCGGCTAGGCATCGCCCCAGACACCACTTCAGGTTCCCTCCACCAGCTCCAGGTCCTGGGGTTCAAGTCCCAAAGGAACTACCGGACTGGTCACCGTCCAGGACTAACCCTTCAACTGGAAACTAGGGAGCACATCACCCCCACTCATATCTCCACTGGGTCAGTTACCTTGCCCACCTAGGGTACCTAGGGGCTACCACTACACACCATCACTCAAGAACTACCCTCCTTTGGGGCCACCCACTACCAGGGGCCACCACTGGGTTGCTTACCTCCCCACCAGTTAACCTGGGGGGCCTGCTGGACACTCAACTCTACCACACCCTCCTCCCACTGTGGGAAAAGTTTGCTGGGGTCCCCCACCATGGGAACCCCTGGGGTGTCCCGGGGTGAAGAAACCTCCTGCCCCACCCTTCCAGTGGTTTTGGCCTGCGAAAATAGCAAGAAACTTTCAGCGGGGTAAGGATATCTGGGGCCTCTTCTGTGGAAAACCTCCCTGCTCTTAAAAAGCGCGGGAACCTCCCAGGACCCCTTTTTCTCCTGACCCCCATATAGGTCCATCCACCCCTACACACCCCTCTGTGATGTAGATATCAGTTGCTGTCCCTATCTCTTGAGGAGACACCCTCCTCATGCAGGTGTAGTGCGTGTAGTGTTAGGGTTCAAAGGTGTACAATATGGTTTAGTACATTTGTTTGTAATCATTTCCTGGAAAGCACCATCCCGCCAGCACATGATAATCAACATAACGCAGTCACATCAATATAGTTTAGATTTAAACCATAATACCTTCACATGACACCTATGGGCGCGGGGATTCCTTTCCCATACCTTTAGTTCACATAACCAAAACTTTGAACCCTTCTCAAAGCCTTGATCTCTTCCATTTGCTCATTACTGCATAGGTACTGTGTGGCTAACCTGGACTTATCAAATGCTACATCTGCTACACTGGACATTAGTGCGTGTCTGGAATCTGCAGGCTTTGTGGAAGTCATTTTAGCCATGGGCCCCACATCCCCTATGGGGAATAATGAAGTGAAAACACACTAAAACACACTGACTTTCCCTGGCATGTTCCTTCCCAGGGTATAAAGCCTATTCCATGTCACACCAAATTCTGCATAAGTCCTGCTACACCATTCACACTGTAGCTGCTCCTGGACTGCGCACGCTAGGAATCTCCCCTGCACAGCCCTACACGTGTGCACATGCATCTGCACCCGTGTCTGCATGTAACCAGCACGGTGTCCCATACTCCAGCTGCTACACAGCGGCCTAGTCAAGCCAGGGGTACACCAGTAGAATCTCTATGCAGTCTCCTTCATTATGAGTTCACTGTGGGTGAGTCCCAGCTTATGAGGCGCCCCCACAGTAAAAGCTCAACAATTAGGTGCTCAAAAAGCGAAACATCCGGGCGGCCCATAGTGTCAGAACCACCTTCTAACAGTGTGTGTGTATTTGGGTGGGTTGGTGAGTGAATGGATGTCTCAGTGGTACATGTCCAGGTAACTACATATGTAAAAGGCAGTGTATGTGACAGTTGAAGTATATAAATGACTCTACATGATAGTCCGTGATGGTGAAACTGGCTGTGTGGATGAGTGTGTACTTGTATCACTGATTATATAAGAGAGCATTAGTATTTGTATGAATAAGTGAGATGGTGTGTGCATAATTGTATAGGTGAGTAAATGGGAGTGTGATTGATTCTTAGCATGACTGACTAGGTGTGTGAGTAACTGCATGGATGACTGGCAGTGTGTGAGTGTCTGTATAGGTGTATGAGTGTATATGATAGTGTTGTATTGATGAGCGACTGGTTGTATGAGTGATTGTGTGGATGGATGAGTGGTGTGTGTGTAGACCTAGGAATCAGTAAGTGCGTATGTAGTAACTGGTATTGGTGTGTCAATGATTTAGAAAAAGGTAATCCGTATTTTAAAGTGGGTGTATCAAAGGTTATATTAGAGTGTGAGGAGGTGCATCAGATTTTCATGTGGATGATGTCCTTAGTGATGTCAGCAGTGATGTCATTTGAGACATCATCAGTGATGTCACTGACCATGTCATGAATGATGTAATATGTAACATCATGAGCAGTGCATTGCGGGTGAGTGAGTTATACTTAGCTGAGCTAACTATAATGGCCGAATTTCTATGGGTTTGTAACAGTGAAATGTCCAGCTAACTATAACGTCCCTGAAACCTATGGTTTTTTCAGTGAATTACTAAGCTTTTTTAAATGCTAATTTCTAAATATAATGAACCTGAAACCTATGTTTTTTTCAGTGAATTTCAATGGTTTTTAAATGCTAATTTCTAACTATGACATCCCTATTAAGTCCCCTTGAATCCTGAATTTTCCTGGTGGCTAAGTAGCCAACCAGGTACATCCAGTAAGCGCCACAGACCTGCGTTTCAGAGAGGTGTTCTGAGGCACGCCCCTTTTTACACCACGCTGCAAACGCGGCTTCTGGCACACTGCTGGTCAGAGGATGAAGTCCACTTGTGTCTTGAGGTCCTCAGGACACAAGAGGACCTCATCGCCCAACCAGCAATGCATCAGAACCCACGTTTGCAGAGCGGTGAAAAAAGGGCATGGCCTCAGAGCACCTCTCTGCAACACAGCCCTGTGGCATTTACAAGAGGTACTTGGTGGACTAGTTGGCCCCCAGGGACCCTCAGGATTGAAGAGGAATTAATACCCCACCTTAAAACGCATCACAGGGCGCGTTTGCACTGTGGTGCAGTGAGGGGATAGGGCCTCATGTGACAAGTGTGCAGACGCGCCCTGTGGCGCGTTTTAAGTTGGGTGATTAAGTCTCCTTGAATCCTAAGGGTCCCTGAGAGGCAACTAGCCCACCAGCTACCTCCAGTAAGCACCATCCCCCAGGGCCTGGCCCCTTTTTTTTTTTTTTATCTGAATGGGAAGGGGGCACGTGGGCCCCTCTCCCGTGGTAAATTCCGACCCCGGGGATCCTATCCCGGGGCATGGCCACATATATTTATGTTTTTTAAGGAGGGGGCTGTGTGGGCTTCCTCCCTGGACCCTTCTAGCCCCGGGGACCACATCCCCTAGGGCTGGCCCTGTCCGTTAGGGACCCTGGGGGGAGCCCCAATGCACCCATAGTCCCTGTTGGCTCCCCGCCTCCTGCGGGAGCCGGCATTGCTTTTCCACACGGGGAGCTGCTGACATGCAGCTCCCCATGTGGAAAAGCAATCTGCTTTGGATTTTGGATTTTGGAAGAGAGAGCAGGATTCCCTGCTCTTGCTTCCAAAATCCAAAGCAAGTTTCTATGAGAGGGCGGAAGCTGTACGGCAGTGTCCCGGGGTAGGGCCCCCCGGGACACTGCAGGAGCCAGGCCTGGTGGGTGGCGGTACCCAGGCACATTGAGGGCTCCTGGAGGGGGGCTGTGCAGCCCCCCTCCCTTTGTGAAAATAGCCCCAGGGAGATGGTGGTCCCCAGGGCGTGTTGGGGGTCTAACTTAAGACAAAATCCTAAACTTACTACCATTTACTCATTTTGGAATTCACAGAAGGCACCTACTCATTGATGAGTAAGTTCCTGCTGTGAATACCAAATGAGTAAATGGTAGTAAGTTTAGGATTTTGTCTTAAGTTAGTTCTGTGAATCAGACCCTCAGTCTTTCCCTGGACATAGGCATGCCAGCTATGCTGGTCCTTCTCGAATTGTCAGCGGCATCTGATACTGTGTCACATCCCATCCTGATTCAACAACTTCATGAGATAGGAATTCATGGCACTGCAAGGAACTGGCTAACAGACTTTCTTAAGGACAGGAGTAAAAAAATGTACACTTGGTCCTTTTCAATCTAAGACTCCGTCCCTGCGCAGGGGAGTTCCTCAGGGCTTGGGCCTTGCCCCACACTTTTCAACATGTACATCTCTCTCCTCGCTCAGCTGGTCAAGTCCTGTGGCCTTGACATACTCTAATATTCAGACGACACACAACTGGTCATGTCTTTTGGGCAAGATAAAGAGAATGTTAAACAACCTTTTACTGCACGCATGAGAAAAATTCCTACATGGATGTCCCTGAATTGCCTTCAGTTAAATGGGGACAAGACTGAAATTGTACTGTTTGGAAAAGCGCAGTTCCTTTGTACAACAGAATTGCCCCCCCCCCCCCCCGGTTCAGCCTAGCTCCCTCTCTCAAAAGCCCAGCAATAAATGTAGATATTTTGTTAGACAACAAATTATCGATGAAAGATCAAGTGGCATCTACCTGTTACATGTGATTTTGGGTAATGTGCCTCCTTAAGAGAGTATTCCAGTGGCTCCCGCTGATATCTCGGAAGACGCTCATCCATGCTCTGATAATCTAGTGCTTGGGTAATATAAATGCGATGCTCACAGCATCTCACGATCCCTCCAATCGAAATTGCAGGTGGTACAAAATACTGCTGGCCGACTGGTTAACAAACAGCCACCAGGCACACCTTCAGCCCCCTGCTCAAAGCCCTTCAATGGCTACCTGTAAAGAAAAGAGCGCATTTTAAACTCCTCTGCCTGACCTGTAAAGCTCAGGCAGGCAAGGATCTAAATATCTATCTACAGGACAAACTGGTTCCCTATCTCTCCAAAGAAATCTCAGATCTAAGAGGGAGCCCCTTCTCCGGCCTGACGTATTCAAACATTAAAATATGGTGGTCAGTCCTTCTTGTATCTTTCTTCCCATTACTGGAATTAGATTCTCCTTTATATTAAGGTATGCACCAAGATTCAGGCTTCAAAGACATCGGGCTGTTCTAATTGGTGCTTCCTGCCCTGTCTGTTATTCAAGCACCGAGATGCACCTTCGGCGGTGAGTTACTGTGCTATATCAAATATCTACTAACATAACTAACATAGTTTGATTCCTTTTTTAAAGATGTCATTTATGTGATTATATGTAGGTTGTAGAACTAATATATATTTAAAGAAACTGTTAAGTTAGTGTCATTGTGGGACTTAATCTTACAGTCGAACATTTAATACTGACATGAAAGTTGTTTTTCTACAAGTTTTCTTCTCTGCAGGTGCATACCAAAGGCATTCATTATCCAGTAAAAACACATTGCATTTCAGAGATAGGGAGGTGAGGAAGAACTTGCAAGGTCAAATAATTTAAATGAAGAACAAAGGGAGTGTTACCGGTGGGTGCTATAAGAAGAAGGGAGGAATCCAAGAATGCTTTGGAAGTGGAGATTGGAATATGGGAGTAGTGTTCAAGGTGCCAAGTTTATTTCTGGGAACTAGAAAAGTACTGTGTATGAGGTCATATTTCTTGAATATCCTTTATGTATTTTACTTAATAAACCCACATAAGGGTTAGTCAGATTGCCTTTAGACTTAAAGAGATACAGACCTCTTGTGCCATCTCTGTGTGACTTCAGACTATATATGACTCCTTACCCATGGAACTTTTACAGAGATTCTGATGCTGACACCTTTCTTGCTTCCAAGATTCAATAGGGTTTCCCCTATCTTTACTTTAATGTAGTGTTTACTAGATGTTGTGAATCTTTTCCATGTATAGGGAAAAGGATCGAATTGTTTGTCTAGTCTTCAAATTCTATTCCTTATTTTTCTGCATTGATGACGCAGAAATTCTTATATGCTCCTTGCTGTTGAGGACCAATATTGTATGCCGCTTTGATCTTCCTTAGATAATCTTGTATTTTTTTAGTATGTTCTCGTGATTGATTTATATTAGTCTGGCTTTGAGTTTGCAATAAGCGTTTTAACTTCACGTTACTGACACACTTTTATTGTGTGGTCTTTATAGTCACAGTGTACCTTAGGATTTAAATTGTCACTAACCCCTTTTCCTCTCAGTCTATCAAAAATGTCTCTTGACCAGAATCAGATTGGCAGGAATGGCCCAGAGAATTCCAAATGAATAGCTCATTGTACCTGCAGAACAGTGTTTGCTATGGTAGTCAGACAAAATATCGAAATTAAAATATCGATATACAATAATATCGATGTTTTAATATCGATGGTATAGAATATCGATGTGCCATAATATCGACAGACAGAATATCGAGATTAAGGTATGTATGTTAGTAATATCGAAATTTTGTTGTTTAGTGTTATGTATTTTATTTTGTTGTTTATATGTTTGCTAAATATGTTTAGAAATGTATGTTTGAAAATTTGTAATTTTGTTAACATTTTGCATTTTAGTATTAGAGCGGGTTGTGGGTTTATAGGGGAATAGGGTGGGAAGTAATTTAATAATAATTAATTAATTATTATATGTTTGTAAATATTTTTAAATAATAATTAATTGGTAATTAATTAATATTAAGTAGTTAATATAATTAATATAAATTTGTACATATTTTTATTTAATAATTAATTGGTAATTAATTAATATTAATTAGTTAATTAATTAATATAATTTTGTACATATTTTTAATTAATAAATAATTGGTAATTAATTATTATTAATTAGTTAATTACATTAATTAGATTAATTTTTTAGTATATATAATTTTTTGTTATTGTTAATTAATTATTTGGGAAAAATTAATATTAATTAGTAAATTAAATTAATTATAGCTAATGTGCTAATATATTTACTTTATTGTTATTGTTAATTAATAATTAATTGGTAATTAAATAATGTTAATTAATTTTGGGTAAAGGAGTATTTTTAGGGTTCAGGGTCAGTTTTCAGTTTTTGGGTAAAGGGGTATTTTTAGGGTTCAGGGTCAGTTTTCAGTTTTTGGGTAAAGGGGTATTTTTAGGGTTCAGGGTCAGTTTTCAGTTCTTGGGTAAAGGGGTATTTTTAGGGTTCAGGGTCAGTTTTCAGTTTTTGGGTAAAGGGGTATTTTTAAGGTTCATGGTCAGTTTTGGGTTTTTGGGGTACAGGGGTATTTTTAGGGTTCAGGGTCAGTTTTGGGTTTTTGGGGTACAGGCGTACAGGGTAAAAATAAAATAAATTTAAATTTAATTTAAATCAATTAAATGAAATTTAAAAAAATAAAATTACATTAAATTATTACGTTTTTAATTTATTTTAAATGTATATGTATTACTTTTAATTTTTTAATTATGTTTTAATGTTTTTATTAATATTTGTTAAATTATATGTATTTTAACATTATTTTTACATTATTATTAATACATTTAAAAAAACGATATTTTTAATTTCGATATTTTTGTACTTACCTTTATGAAGATAGGATCCCGATATTATTGTCCTCGATATTTTTGTTGCGATATTTTTGTATTGCGATATTTTTGTGGTCGATATTATGTCATACATTCGTTTGCTATGCCTGATATGCTTGTTTGCTACTTGGCTCGCCATTGCATGATTGAGCTCATCCATTTATTCATTTGGGTATTTTCCTACCAATTCCACTGTTGGCTGGAGCCCTTCGAGGCCTGTTGTCAAAGCCCAGGGCCACTCTTGATGTCTCTATCATTTTCCTCCACTCCCTGAGATTAATTGTAACAGGCACAGAGAAGCTTAAAGAGAGACATATTGAGAGGGAGGGAGGTAGGGAGAGGGTGGAGAGAAGATGATCAGAGAGGGAGAAGAGAGAAGGGGACAAACAGAATGGATGGATTGAAAGAGAGAGATTGTGTGATGAGACAAGGTGAGCTGGGCTAGTTTTAGCATGTTTTGCCAGGGCTCCTTTCGTTCCCAAGTACGGCCCTGTTGCTGACTCCCTGTGCAGCGCCCACCTTAGCTTGTTGGTGGAGTGGACTTAGAATGTGAGTTTTAGAAGTGCCACTCAATGCCCTGCCCTGGATCCAGAACTCCAGACTTGGTGGTCTTCGGTGTCCTACATCACCCCTGAATGTGCCTCCTCAAGTCCTGGGGCAGTGTCATTGCTGGATCTTGTGCAACTCCGGTGTGCAAAGTAAATCATTTAACCCAATATTTCTCAGAGTTAGTACCTTATTTTAGATAACACAGCACAGAATTTGAAAGAGGCAAATCATGTACACTGTTTCTGAGCAAGACTGTTTTAAAACCAACCCCTAACTTGAAAAAATATTAAGTTAAAAGTTTTCACTTTACACACTAAAGTTGCATAAAGACAGGCACTTGGCTGTGTGCTATCAGTGCCTCATCAGTGCAGTAGTGGTTTCAAAGGAGTCTGGTAGACTGAGCAACACTTATATTATGATAATATATTCAAATCCTGCATGTAAGATACTTTTTTTTTTTTTAAATTGCAATTTCTGAAACCTGACGCACAGGCTCTGATGGAGCAGTGATTTAAGGCAGCAAAATCTTCACAGAACTGATTGTTTTTTTTATGTTTAAATATTGAGCATCTGGTATAATTACTGATAGATATTCAATGCACATGCGATACTAGAAACTACTAGATTCTCTGTTATGTATTACCTGGATTTTAGAGATATGCTTTTGTAGGTAAAGCGTGCTATATGAGGACATGTCTAACTTCAATAGAGACCCAGGGCCATATTTATAACCCGGTTTTCATCGATCTTGCATCACGCACGGTGGTGCAAGAGTGACACAAATCTTAAGCTATAATTTTGAAGCAACGTGGCTTTCTGTGGCTTTTGAGTGGCTTCAAAAATATATCAGTAAAGCAACTTTAAATAAAATAAATAAATAAACGTAGCAATGTGCCCTGTGTTGCATTACTCTACTCTGGGTAGGCATTCCATGGGCGTTGTGTGAGTGTTCCCATGCAGCTCCAATTCTTTTTGACACAGTTCCAGATTTACAAAATGTTGGAAACCTGGGAATGCACCAAAAAGATACAGGGGGTGCGAAACTGGGAGAAATATCTTTATTTCTACTCGTTTTTCCTCTTTATATGTGTGCTACATTCTGCTGCACACATAGAAAGAGGAAAAAGCCTCTCAGGATTGTTTTTGTGCAGAAACTAAAACAACCCTACCTACAACTCAGGCACTCCCTGCATTGGCACTAGGCTGCCAAAACAGCACCAGCACAAGGGGAATAGACACGAATGTGCCATATTGGATAAATAGGGGTGTATTTATGTATGGAGGGGTGTTTATTTAGCACAAATGTACTTGGAAGCAAATGAATGATGAACAAAGGGGCAAAGACATGATACATAAACTCTAGAATGTAGAAAACATCACCTCCACCATACTACCTCTGTCGTATGAAGGATGAGGAGGTCTTGTCCTTGCAATCAAGGTTGTATATGTAGAAGGGTTAGTTTTGCATTATTACCAATGCGCCGAATTGGAGCCTAAACTGTAATCTATATGTGTACAGTAACATGATGCATGATTGCCTTTGAAACCATTTAAATATAACCTGTTAAAATGCATTTTCAGAGCTTATACAAATAAGGCCTCAGCTAGACCTCAATATCCATTTTGTTCAAAATGGATGTCTCACCTTGCACGTTCACTGGTTATTATTTGTGTTGCACATAGTCAAGCAAGTCATGTTTCTTTCTGGATGATGTTGTTCTCAACGGAGGCTTTCTAGCATGGGCTCAGTAATGTAACTTTCCTTCAAGGGGTTCTTGCGCTTTTTCCCTGTATTGCATTTATTCACTATTGTTTTGTAACAGTTTATTTTGACATTTCCAGATGACATTAGCATAGAGTAAGCTGAACTAATACTCAGTAGTGCTAATAGCCTTACCACTCTATGTTGCTCTATAAATCTGAGTATTGACTTGCTGAAATTGTATTCTTTTGCTGACACCATGATGAATCTGCAGTTTTGATTTGTTCTATGAGAAGATTTCCGATGTAAACCATCAAATATGAGGATGAACCAGAAATCTTTAGGGTACTATTAGGGATGCTGTATGATTTGATTTTGGCTGTACAATTGGAACTTACAATATTTTTGATTGTACCTACTTTTCTGTATTGTCCTATTGCTGAGCACCTTCTTTGCACTCGTGAAAAGGATCCACAAAGCAGACTTTAGTAGGCCTGCGGATCCCCTTCAGTGTCTTGAGAACAGAGTGCATGAAAAGGAATCTCTTGGCACTGGCTGGAGATCATCCACGGTTCTTGACTCTGTGGCAGAACTCACAAGGCATCTGCACAGGTGGGGAGCCATGCTTCATCCCTTGAATCCTAGGTGTCCCTTCCTGATAACTGGTCTGATGAATAGCCAGCTGCATGGCCTTCACCATCAGTCCAGCAACTAGTGGGCACTTATCAGGGTCAACTCTCTACGGACACGTACTTTCCCCGCAGCACAAAGAGGGGCCCCCAGAGATAAGAGGGGCCCAGCCACAGTGGTCCCTACCATGTTGTGATGCTACTCTTAGAAAAAACGGACATCGGCCAGTCCTCAAACACATCTCCCATCCGGCCTAACCATCAGGATACAGAATCTGTGAACCTACCTCTGACCGTGGAGACCCAGCTTTTTGACCAATGCCTGGTGGAGCTACTTGATAGCTAAAGAGGAAATGGCTTGTGGACTACCCCTTCAGCCATCACCTAACACAGCCGGTGTTTGGACAGAACTTCCCACGTCTCTCTGTTGTATTCTCCCTCCTACCCCTTTACTCCACCTCCTTTCTCCTTTACACTCCATTCATCCCTCCTCTTCTGAGGGCTTCTCCAGTTGTGCCACCACTAGTGCATAGACCCCCGGCTAAGCCTTGAATTTTCTTCAATGACCACACATTTACAGTGCACTAACACCATTGATCTGTTCCCAGATCCTGCCACAGTCATTTAGCTCCAACGGGAGGTAGTAAAACTTGTGATTTGTGGCAGAGTCCATCCCCTGATCTCAACAGGGGAGGCACCGTAGGAAAGAGAAAACTATCCCTTTTCAACAGAGCTCTCCATATTTGAATCCTGCTCCAAAATTGCTAAAAAAAGAGTGACCACCAATGAGGAATTAGACCCAAAGACTACCAGGGGTTTCATGGGGGAGTGGCCCCCACTTGCACCAGCGAAGGCAATTGCTGCAACCATCATGGACAGCAACATTAGCTTTTCAGTGTCCTTTGAGAGTGCAGAAAGGGAGATGCTGCACAATCCTCCTCCAAGGGCTGCTGAAAGATCCACTAGATAACAGAGATGGTTTTAGCTGTGCAAGAAGTGCAAGGCCGGACCTTTCTAACATCGGCCCCCTTGGTCTTTTCTGCCCCCAGTAAGTGACAGCTAGGGGATCTCACCATCAATGCAGGTTCCCAAGGGGCATAAAGGCCCACTACACACTAGTGGTGTTTCATTTTCATAGGCTGAAAATCCCAGACATTGAAATAAATTCTCTTCATACCTGTAGGCTTCAGTTGGTTTCAATGTCCCAGGAGGAGGGGATATTTTGGACATTTTTCTGAAATCTGTTTTCCCCAGCGGGTCTGAAAGCTCCATAAGATACTAGGGGTTATGTATGCTGTATAAAATAAAAAGAGTGGGGACTGACCCCTCCTTGAATGGGACAGCACCCTTCAGTTCCTTTGGCATAACTCCCTTGCTGCTTCCCTGAAGGATATTGTTGGCATTAAACCTACAACCTGCTACACCAGGATGCATTATTTCCCACTAAACAACATAATTAATTATAGGTATGAGGGTGCCCACTCAAATTATGGTTTATGAAGACCTTTCCTGGCCACTAATGAAGCAGATTAGTCCTGGAAGAGAGAGGAGCTTACCTCGAATGTATGTTGTTATCCCGCAGTCAAGGACTCAAGCCCTTTCTGCTCCTGTGACCTGCTGTGAAGTCCAGAGAAGGAGGATGCAGCTGGTTCAAGAAGCTGTAGTAATTAAGGCCCTTTACATTTGTTCCAGTAGAGGGAAGGCTTAAGAATAGATATCATTGTTTAGGTTGGACTGCATGAACAGGCTAGTAAGTAGGGATGGGAGGCAAACTCCGCTCACCACCGGAGGGGAGTTTGTTAGCCCTCTGTGCACTGCAGCTCACCCCTCAGGTCACCCTACACGATCTCCTTCAGCTTGTGAATTAAAAGGAAAGTGGTAGATACCATCAATAATACATCTGGGCCCGCCCAAAGAGGTACTAGAAGCTGGGTACCTGTGAGATGCTTGGGCACGTACAAATGTACTTCCGTGGCTGTATGAGTTATACTTGTCAGAGAGTCTCTTCCTTAGTTGGTCAATTTTTGAATTATGACTACCATTCAGAAATGTCACATTTGGCTTTCTATATTGATTCATTGGTATGCTCGGGACAGAGTCCTGGCTTAACATTGACTCTGCCCTTTCTGTTCCACCCTTCACAGTCCCTTGTTTCTTTCTCTTTGATTGTTCCCTAGAGGCTTCTCTAGGGAGAGACTGCAAGTATGAGCATAAACAGCAGCTTGAGGCAACTTTAGCCCAGTAACAGCCCACCGGAGCAATAAGGGTGTGGGGGTACCCATTGCAGGACTCGAGTTGGGGGTACATGCATGAACACGGCGTCTCCCCACTCTTTTCACAGGGTGGACGCCATCCCCCTTGCAAAGAAGCTGGGCCCCACAAAAATATGCTGAATGTGTCCGGTGTAATTTTCAGACACCGGGACACGCTCAGCACGTGACGTCATGGGTCATTTGCATATTGTCCGTCCCCCAACTTCTTTTTATAGGACTTGTGCCCCTGCCCATTGGACATGCAGGAGAGCCAAAGTCCCCAATCAGAGGCTGTACGCCAGCTGGACAGCACGAGCCTTGGCAGTACCATGACTGAGGACCACTAAGTCCAAACAGAACTTTGACTGAGAACCCCAGAGGAGCCTGTGGTGTGATCAACACTGCGGACAACTGACAGGCGTATGTATGCGAGCAGCCCAGAGCAGCGGGAGCTTGCGGTCCAATCAGCAATACCCATGAGCCACCTGGAAGGACCCACCAGAGCGAGCTCCCTTTGCAACAAGGTGTGTTGTTGGGTGGGCAGCCAGGAGCCACCAGGAGTGCGCAGGAGTCCGGGATCCATCGGAGAGAGATGGCAGATGGGAGAATAGGAGTCTAGAGCAGGGGGAGGTGAGGTCCCGGGTCCAGTCCAGATCTGCATCCCACTGAATGTTTTTTTCAGGTGCAGACTACAGAGAGCACCAGTGAGGTTAGATCGAGGTTGAGGTAAGTGAAATGAAGTGTGTGTGTGTTTGCTGAGAGGGTGCTGGTTTAGAGCCTCTGTGTTGTACTGGATGAGAGTTCAGCTTGCTTCTGGTGTGTTAAAGTGTCAATAGGTAGTCACAGACGCTAATTGAACTGTATCGCTACAGTACCTGAATACATACACTTTAGTTACTGATGAAAGGGACTTGTTCCTTGAAAGAAAAAAAAAGAAAAAGTACAAAATCAGCTAGTAGCGGAATTTTATAACCCCACCTACTTAGATAGATTGTCGAATATTGATCCAACTTAGTTTGGACAAGTGCACAGTAGGAATGAGTGGGTCGCAAGGGCTATTGGGGATAGGGCAGAGTGGCACTAATGCACCCAGAACATTTTGACAGCTCATTTGTGAATGGGGTAAATGTGCCCTGTATGAAGTAAACAGTAATGAGACCCAGAAACGTCTTGTGGATTACAGTAACTGGCTAATGGAAAACGAATAGCGGTGCCCAAACTTATACAGTAGGCCAGTAGACCATCCTTTCACATGGGAGCCACTGTGAGCTCACCCTTAATTTTATAGTAGTTGTGAAATACCACAGACGTCTTTAAAGCGGCATGCAAAAGTGCTACACTGGTATGAACGTTATGGAGTAGGAATGTCCATTCTAAAAAATGGTGCATATGAATAGTAAGACCTGATGGAAACATAGTGCTGTAGGTTAGGGCAAACTGAAGGTGACAGATGACTTCAGATATATACTAACAACGAAAGAGATAGGGATAATCACTCTTATTCCTCCTGACGAGTTTACTCAGTAACAACAAAAGAGTGAATGAAGGATTATGAGTGAAAAAAATTGAAACAGCACGAGGAAAAACCTCTCTGTTTAAAAGAACCCTCACTCACCAACCTAGTTGGTGACATGCTTCATCATTGGGTTCCCACCATAGAGGCATGGTGTGCTACGACGCCTGAATTACAGCGGAGCGGGTTTTCTTGTTTTGTGAGGTAGTGACACTGCAGAAGTGATGCAAGTTTAAAAGATGACTGGTTTCATCCAAAAGTAATTTTAATGGTGGAAAACCAGAAATCGTTAAAAACAAGTCAGACGGATGTGTGCTGGCTTGTTAGGTTATCCAGGCTCATCAGATTTAGTACAAAACGTGTGAGGTGGTCAACATGTTTCTTCTTCCAGATGCAATTGTGCTAAGCATTCTTCAGGACCAAAAACTCCATGGCAGTATGACTTCCGATGAGACTTCATTCATGCCCCAGGTGAGTTATGGTGGGCCTCATTAGTCATTACCAAGATTACCAATCAAGTGTGAGACCATTTTCCTTTTAACACTGTGTGGACACTCAGGTCACATGATTAAATGGCACGATTAAAAATGCCATCTTCTAAGGGTATGAATCACCTGTGTAATTGATCTGATGTGGAAGTAGGGGTGGCCGAGCAATACTCCGCCCGCTCGTGGATCTCCACCCAATGGTAAGTGTCTTTGTGGGCCAGGAATGTTAGAGGGAGAGGTGAAGTGAGAAACAAGAGAGTAATTATGTGGTCATCTGTAAGTGTGTGCATTGTTTTGTGTGTTTCGATTTTGTATATATTTTTATTTGAATTTATATTACTTTTTTATACAAAACAATACCACAAAAAATAATATAGTACAGAATGCAAGATGAGCATCAGTTGAAAACTTTATGTAACATGTTCAACACTTAGAGGCCATCAGGAGTTCCGCTCACTGCCTTTGCCATCAGAGGTGGCAACATCAGTGCCAACAACACTGAGGCAGCTCGCTTTTATAGTTGTTGGGGCTCTGCTCTCCTTTCTTTCTGGCCAATTTATATTATAGTGAATAATAGTTTATTAATAATTATAAGTATAATAAAAAATGAACAACCAGGAGCTGGAGCGAGAAATTTGCTGACAGCTGAGTTACATCAAAAGTGTTTTTCAAATGTATGTTATGTACAAGCTTGTGGGTGAATGTTTTTGTATGAGGGAGACAGTGTATGTATTTGTGAGCATTTGTGCCTATGTGTGAGCATGTGTGTGAGTAAAAATGTGTGTGTGACAGTCAGTGACAGGTAGTGAGAATAAATTAGATTTAATGCCACTAAGTGAGTCAGAGTGAGTGAGAAGTGAAAGACAGAGAGAGTGCAACTGGGTGAGAGTGGGTGATTGATTATGAATGAGTAAGAATGAGTGTGAGGGTTCGTTATAGAGAGTGAATAAAAATGAGTGAGAGTGAGTGTAACTGTGCGTGAGAATAAGTAAGAGTAGAAATGAGTGAGATTGAGTGTGTGCAAAAGTATAAGTGAGTGTGATTTAGACTGAATGTGATAGAGAGTGAATTTGAGTGAATCATTGAATAGAAATAGGTGAGTCAGAGGAAGTGAAAACAAGTGTGAGTTAGTGTGAATCAGGGACTGAGTGTAAAAGTTCATGCAAGTGAGTGTAAGTGAGAATGTATGAGTGAGAGCAAGAATGAGCAAGAATCATTGGAAATGAGTAATAATGAGTGAGAGTTAGAGAAAGTCAAAGCGTATCAGAATGAATGAGTGCAAGTGAGTGTGAACAAGTGTAAGTGATTCAATGTAAGTGAGTGTGAAGAAGAATGTGGTGAATGCTCCCAAGTCTGCCTTTGGCCGTGCCATACTGAAGGTAGTTCTTGGATTATAGAGGCAGCCATGGTAGGATACAGGCACTGGCAGACTAGCGGCAATTCTTATTATGACAGGCACCTGTGACAACATACTGGCACTGGCCTACTAGAGGTATTTCATGTTGCAGGGGAACCCGCGTAAAAATGCTTATTTTAAGGAGGACCACTGTGGCATACAGGTGTTAGATAACATGACAAAATGAGGGCAGTGATATGCAAGAGTTAATTTGGCATAAGGATTGCCCATGGCATATGGACAGCATTGATGGTGAAATGATGGTAAGAGCATAGTGGGTGTCATTTTTAGCATAAGGAAGCACTAATGGCCGATGACAAAATGCTCGACCTGGCCCAATGGAAATCATTGTTGACATATGGTGGCACCCAAAGCACATTTTGAAAAATTGGGGTCAACCTCAGCATCAGGTTTAGTTGGATTCTTTCTCATTTATGTGAAAAATGTGCTTAGAAATGCACTATTTGACCCAATTTGTTTCAAAATGTGCTCTGGAACACAACCTATTTGAGTGCCACCAAAAGAGGTCTCAATCACTCATTTCACTTGTTTGCTAATATACAGGGCAATTATTATACCCCACCACTTCCAAAGACTATGACAGCACCCTAATATAGGTGTTATCTAATATAGGCATTGTTTGTGTTGTGTTGTTATATTATGAAGACATTATGGAACTTGAGTAAAATCATTTTTGTGATGTCATTGCAGCAGCGTAATTTGATTTTGATTCCATCCTAAGATATTGTAGGAGTGCATCATAATCACGAGTGGTCGGCACTCGAACATATTTTGTGTGATTAACGTTATTAAAAGAAGATAGAGTACCATATATTTAAAGGGCTTCACGTGTAACTGATACAATATTGTAAATTGTGTGTTTATGAAAATGATTACTAAAGGAGTTAGAAGTGCTTATTCATAAATTCCATGAAGAAAATGTAAGTATCAGACATGATTTATTTTGATTAAAGAAATAAAATGTATGTGCAACTAATGTTTAGAGGTTCATGTGTAACACAACATTATACTCCTTTGTGTGTAATATTTCTTACTAGTCTTTTGCATTATTCAAGAGTCAAGAATCGTCATTTGTTATACATTTACAATTGTGCATGTATCTGTAGGCCAGTTCACTGTTCACTATTAGGTTGACTTAATTTTGAGGCCTTGTGTATAATTTCAGTGCAAATTCATGTTGCAATTAACATTTGATTTTTGTTTACCCTTCAATGGGAGATGTTTTCAATCGCATTTTGTTTCCACTGCAGGTGTGGACAAAGCCTCATTAGTTAGTACAGAACGGTTTTGTTTACATTAAATAGTAAGGTATGAGAAGATGAAATTTGGAAAGGAGAAATGCGGTAAAGAACAAGGACGCGAGTTCTCATGGAGGAGGAGAAGAATTGCCAAGGACGAATTAAGTTGCAACTTATCGATGTGGAAAAGGTGTTGCAAGTATCCAATTTGTGCTTAAATCATGGAAATGGACTGGGGAATGCCACACGGGACTGTGTACTTGGATGCAACTAATATCTTATTACAATGTCCGTCGGAAAGTCTCAGAATGGCATTTGATTTGTCCAAATCCATGTCGGAACCCGTGTTTCCGACCGACTCAGAAACATATCTGACCCACTGATTACAATAGTCGAAACCTGTTCGGATGTTCTGACACGGTTTCTATCAGCATTTGCAGGAATCTGTGAGAGACTATTAGTACACGTCTACAGACTGTGTTTCCGACCAATGTATTACGATGTCAGATTCTGACAGCCGTTCCGACTAGGTTTGTCCGACATACATCAGCTGTTGGAAGCTGACTTTGTGGGCCCATAGCAGGCCCCCCTGCACCTGGAGGCCTCAGGTTGGGGCCCGTGGGGGTACACATGGGTCGCCTCTTTACAACAATGTCCAGTGCAGCAGGCACCATGGGGTTCCCACCACAGGGTGAAGGTTTTACGCAACAACCCCTTTTTTCAATGGGAGCCTGTGTTGTTAGTTGGAACACAGTCTCCCATCAAAGTCAATGGGAGTCCGACCGAACAGTACTCAGAAACATCGTAATTAGTTGGTTGAACTCCCCGAATTCGATTCGGTCGGAAACCAATACGACACCGAGTCGGTCGAAATGCTTTCTGACCGACATCGTAATGAGGCCCTTAGTAAGGTTCAGTGAGACATCTTTGGACTTCATCGGGATACAGACCTCTGCTTCTTTTACTGTTTTTAGAGCCTTCATGCTACGTGACCCATGGTTGGAGTCCCTTCTTCTAAAGACTCTGACAGCTGACACCTTTCTAATTTTCATTCTTATTCAAAACTTTTAGTTTAGGGTTGTCTCTTTTAAGGCAGTGTAGGAAAAGATAGCATGCTCATGCTTACCTTTAAAATTCATTTGATGAAATTGTACGCTAAATAATTTTTCCTGATAACTTGCATTGTCATTATAGAACTAATTGTCTGCTTTTTGTTAGATAGAGTAAACCAGATTAGCGTCACGGAGGTGACAGAACACTCCCATTAACTGACACACAATTAGACTACCGGGAATGCAGGAGGCCAATGGAGGAGGCCAAGAGGCGCTGGCATGATGTAAAAATTCAAACCAGGCACAAAGCTGCTGCCAATGGGAAGGCAGCAATAGGGACAGGAGGTGGGAGTCCTGCACCACAGGAGGAGCTGTAGGAAATGGAGGTAACAGTCAACATTGTGGAGACAGTGCAAGGAGTCTGGAGTGTGGACACAGCTCGGAAGGACCTGACACAACATCAACAGGGTGAGTAACGACCAGGGACTGGGGGAACGGGGGGAGATGGGCACAACGGCACACATGCACAACGATGCCTTGCTGTTGATGGCTAATGTACATGACTGGCCAGGTTCCCACAGTAAGTTGTGCTGTTGGGTGTGCATGTTGTATGTGAGATTGTGATGTGTGCATTTCCTGTGTCATGAGTTGCATGATTGTGGACCTGAGGTATGGGGTGGTTTTCATTTGGTATTGGCCAACGAGCAGTGCATTTCCGTGGGTGCCATCTGGTAGTGCAGGTTGATGATGGACTGTCGGAAGGTGTAGGAATCATGCACACTGCCTGGGGGGTCGGCAACGACGTTGGTGGAGATTTCCCGGTGGTCCTATATTGCCTAGACATTGGTGGGACACGTGAGCTTTCTCTAGCACTTCTTGTGTGCAGTGTTGCCAGGGGGCACTAGTTGGACATGTGTGTAGTCAATTGCCCCCTGACACATGCGGAAAGTCAGTTGTGGCGTAGATCCCTTGCTTGATCTCCGGGTGTTCCTGAGCAGTGTGTGGGTAGTATAGATAGTGGGGTACCAGGCTGATGGTGTCATCCATGACAGTTGTGAGGTACTTGGATTGGGCTGGCTGTGTCACTCCCCCGTCTCAAGCGGTTGTTGGTTGGAAGGTACCAGAGGCCAACAGATGCAGCAAGCCGACAGCTTTGTCTGTGGAGGGATGTTGGTTGTCCTCTGTGTTGGTACATTGATCAGAAAGTAAAAGACCCACTAAAGTACAAACAGAGACGTAGACAATTGATTGAAATGGAAGTAAATGTACTGTGGGGGTCACCATAAAGTTAAAAACTATAATCTAAATCAGACAAGCCTAAACTGCAAATAAGAAGTTTGACATCTGAGAAAAGAAAAAAAGTTCTTGATTTTCTAAATACTCTACAATTGAAAACAACTTGCGCAAGAGGCAATAGGACCGGCTTTCTGGAAACTAAGAAGTAAAGAACAAACAATTATACCACAATAAGGTGACCTCTCTGTAGCTGGTGGAGGAAAAGAAATAAAAAGAGGGCATCAAATTGAATTTGAAGTTGTAAAGAAGTATAATTCTGTTTGAAATGTATGTGAACTGAGAAAATGAAACATCGTCTAAGTTTAAATGGCTGACAAGAAGCCTGAAAAATAGTCTGTAGGCAAGCAGTAAAACTAGTAAATATGATTGACGCGCAAAAAACTGAAGAAGAATGGAATAGTTTGGAGAGTAAAAAGCAGGCTGTGGAGCTCTGCTGCAATGAGCGAGTGAGCCATTCCAAGATACCAAAAAAATGAATGATCTCACAGCTACGAGAAAAAAAACAAAGAACAATGCCAGAGATACTCGCAGAGTGAATAGCAGAAAGATGAATTATATGATTCACTTTCCAAACGCCAACAGGAAAATAGAAGATATTTTCTGATGACAAGAATGAAGAATTAAATTCGATACTGCAAGTGATGTTGTTTCAGCAGAATGAGATAGAGGAAATAATTTGTCCTCTGAATGAAATTCACAGACAGTGCATTTCAGAACCTTTGATAAAAAGGGTAGTATAGAAATAGATAGATCCTGCACACCACTCGATACTTGGTCAGTCACTGCAAAACCAATTAAAAAGCAAACATTTCTTTAATTCTGCTCCTGTTCTCTCATCTTTTAACTGGGTACTCTGCAAGAAAATTCACAAAGACCATTTTTGGTAGAATAGCGCTTTATAATCCCCTTGCCATAGCCAATGCAGAAATACCTTTATAAATACTAAACTGCAAATGTTTTACTCTGTCATGCCTCACACGCACATGAAAAACAACAACCTAACATACCAGCCCTCCCTACAATCTCTCCTTCATTTGCATAGATACAACTTACCTAGACTAACACATATCATCAAGAAACAATGAGCCTCATTTATGAGAAATGACGCATCGCTGCGTGAAAGCAGCGATGCGTCACTTCTCAGTGCACACTCCTTGCGACGTTCCTGATGCGTCATATTTAATGTATGATGCATCATGTCGCAAGGAGTTACAGAAACGTCAGTATTTCTGACGTATCTGTAAGCGCAAAAGTGACGCATTGCTGGAGTGTGTCACAAAAGTGTCGCAACTCCAGCAATGCGTCCTTTCAAATGGGGCAAGCCCCACTTGAAAGGGCCTGCGTCAGTCTTACGCCTGCTGTGAGGCAGGCGCAAGATTTTGATGCAATGGCGTTCTAAAAGTGACGCAGTGAAATCTCATAGATTTCACTGCGTCACTTCTACGACCCTTCCTTGCATCAATACGCCCCCCTTGCATACATTATACCTGGCGCAGGTATAATGTGGCGCAGGGGTTTACAAAGTGACGCATCTACCTAGATGCGTAACTTTGTAAATATGGTGCAACAAGGCGCATTTTTTACGCCACTGGTGCGTCACAAAAAGTGACGCACCAGCGGTGTAAAAATGACGCAAGGCCTCATACATAAGGCCCCATGTTTACAGTTATGCTATTTTGTAAATCTCACGTTTAATATTGGCAACGTTTTATGTGTGTTACAGAAATCAGAGGGATTAACCCGTGGAGTTGAGAACGAATGTTTTGGAGTCAGTAGTTATTTCTGACTCAAAGCACAGTCACTCCTGACTCCAGTGCAGCTAGTCTGACCTGATTCCAGTGCAGTTAATAATGACTCCAAGCACAGTAACTAGGATTCAGGAGGGCCAATGCTTGGAGTGAGGATAAGCTATGCTAGACCCTGGAGTAAAAGTGTTAGGAGCCAGGACTGACTCCTGTTGACAGGCACTAAGCAAAGGCACCTAGTACAACTATCCTGACGAGACTTAAAGCTCAGTGGTTTAAATTCTGACTCTATTACTAGTAATCCTCAGTCTAGTAGAGCTAATCCTTACTCCAAGCATGAGCACTCCCGCATCTAAGTATAGTGTCTTGAAGTCAGGAAGGACTATGCTTTGTTTAGGGTGAGCTGTAATTTGCTGAAAGACTTGGCCCTTTGAACCCATATTGTTCTATTTGTTTTGCAGGAAAACCTTGTCTCTTTCCCAGACCCTTCTAGTTCAGTTGTAATGTAGGAGTGCTGCACACATACCTTACAACTTATGCTGGCCTCGCCATTATTTAAATCCACCAGCAAAAATTTGACTGAAAGCATAAACTAACAAAATACAAAAATGACACAGAATATGCATATCCGACTCACTATGTGCATTAAGGGTACGCTGGGGAAGCAGTTACTGCATATGTATCCCCAGTTTGCCCCCTTGGGGCCACAAAATTCCACCTGTATTTCAAGCATCATTTGATGTTAAGAGAAAATCATAATAAAAGAAGGGAGGTAGACATCTAGAAGAACACTTGTCTCTTACAGGCCTCTATCTGGGAGAGCAAATGTGGGTGATTATCCAGATCTACACCCTTGGGGTAGCTGAAATTCCTTGTGAAAACCAGTGAACAGTTTGTGTAAAGTCAAACATCGAAACAGGGCGGAGAAGCTGGGTATCAGACCCAATCTGTCTCTCTTTGGCCTCTGCATACCATCTGAATGTTTACAACTCTGGGGGAGCTAGTCAGGGTAATTATCCATTGATATGTCCCCCTTGCAGGGCCTGACGTGATCCTACTGTACTCTAGGGATTATTTTTTGTAAAGCAAAACAATACAAATAGAATGGGAATCCAGGCATCTTGACACAAGACATTGCTCTTTCTATGTGGCCTCTAACCACATTTGCATTTCTCCTGACCTGATGAAGGAGTTCCGAGGTGTTAGCCTTCTCAACCACCCCCCCCTCCCACCCGGGGGACCGGAAGTGTGCAGTGGGCACCAGTGAACATTATTGTAAAGTGAAAAGAGCAAAACAGGATGGAGAGTCGAGAATCATGACTTAAAATGTGTAGCGCTTTATGGCTGCTACCCATAACCTGATTCTTGGTCACAATGGGGGAGCAGATGGGGGGGTTCCGGGGGGGGTTCCAGCTCTGCTCCATGCAAGGGACATAAAATGCTTGATGATTACAGCAAACAGTTCGTATCAAGCAAAAACCTAGAAGCAGTGAGGGGAGCCTAAAACAAGGGTTCTCTCCCTATTTTCCATCTACCAACCCTTTCTTTTCTTCCTTTCTCTCTCTCTCTATTTCTCTCACTCTCCCCACACTACTTTCTTTAATTGTAGATCCATTGAGAAACATGTTATTCCTCAATCTTCACAGATGGGGATCTGAAATGTAAGCTGAAAGCAAACAAAACTTTTTTTTCATACCAAACAATATAAACAATCTGAGCTGGACCCAAGGAGTGTCTCTTTCACCCCTTTATGCATCATCTGCATTTCAGATACTCTTGTTGAGCAGACAATTGGTTTTACCTTCCAGTCTGCACCATTTGGTGTACCTGAAGTTCCCCTGTTTTGTCAAGCAAAAAAGAGAAAAGCAATGGGATCCTTGATGCTGAAACATACTGTTCCTTTTTACGACATCCATCCACCTTTAGAGGAGTGCAATCCCAGCATTACTTGAACAGGCTTTGGTTATATGTCTGCCTCAGCCCTTGGCCAATGGGGCCTGACTTCATAATAGAGGCAGAACACATACTGCAGGAGCTACCCCATTTTCTCCATAATGCAGATTTTGAAACTCCAAAACTGTTAAATGCAGGATTTTGGCTGACACCGGTGTGCCGTTCTATGGGGACCAGATCAGCCCTAACTGCTTGTAGAATATTGAGATATGATACCACGGAGCATATTGTTATAGGGGTATCTAAATTTATCAGTTGGGCTTGGTCCCTTCGGCTTCGGCATCTGAGGTCTTAACTTACTGTGTTCACACTGTGTTACCATGTCAGCCTGATGGTTGTGTATCTTCACTACATCCTATGTATTCTTCTTTTTAGCCCATTTATGAATTGTAAGAGTCGTGTGTCTTTGTACTTATATTTAATACTTTTTTAACTGGTTCTTAGAATGTATTGGATTTATGAATTTTATTGTGGTATTTTAATGATGATATCTTTTTATATGTTTGTCTTTTATGATGTAAATCGAAATAAAGACCTCTTTGACTGACTGACTGTTAAATGCAGGGCAATTGGATTGCTATTTCTAATTTCCTTTCCTGTTTGTCGTAAAAGCAGAACATTTAAATGAACAAATCTTTGTAGCTAGCTACACATTCCATGTGTGTGATGACCACCAGTAAGCCTAAGCATCATCTGTGAGATATCTGTAGCAGTTTTACGTTGCTCTGTTTAATTGGCATCACCGAGGTGTTCAGCCACTTCTGCAAGTGGTCTACTTTGCTTATGTAATGGGACCCAGCAATATTAACATAATTATAAATGATAATGAGTATGGTGGTAGCTACTCTGTAGTTATAGTTAGGGTTCTAATAGATAGGAATTCCTCAAAAATTGGGATTGCTAATAACTTTGTCACCATATGATGAATCACCAGGAATCTTTGCAAAACTATTCTTTTTTCTACATTAGCTGATGATGCAAAGCTTTGTGGCAATTAGTTAGGGTCTTGCAAAGAAAAAAGAAAGGGTCCCAAAACAGGTTTTTCAACCAAAGCATTTTCCAGAAACATTTTAAACAGGCTATTGACATAATTGCCAAACAAATGTATATGATATATGCCAGGAATATAGATTATGGTGTGCAAAGGATCGTTTTTGTTATTTGGTCTGAATTTGTTCCATTGTTTTTAAGTTATGAAGGACAAAATCGTAATGCTATATTGTGCTGCGGTATACTGCGGTACCTTTGTGGTACATGGCAATGAAGAAACACAATACTATTGGTTAATGAAAGCCCTTGCAAAATAAAAGAGAAGCCATATTGTGTATGCCACACTTTGTCTTTGTGTGAGTTTTAACATCAAATAAAATGTATTACTCTTTTTGTAATGTATAGGAAGAAATGAGGCAGTTTATGAAAATATGTGGTGTTCAGATGAGGTATTTTCATGAATTATTATATTTTTAAAAGGTTTATAATGTACCACGGTACTTTCTCAAAAGTATCTAGAAAGTAGCACAGTAGTTATTGAAATTATATAAAAGATATATTATGGAATAAAATACATTTAGACATAATATATGGTGGCTCTTAAAAGAGCTTTAATGGCTTTTTTTAAACACATATGTATATGTTTTTATCAAATGAAATCAAAATATAGTTTTGATAAGTTTAGAAATGTATACCATCAGGATGATACAGTGCTGCATTGCCATATTTTATATTTAGATGAAAAATAGAAGGCAATTTATATTCGTGAAGGAAAGCTTACACTGCATTGCTCACATGTCTTGAGCACTCCCACTTCTGTCTGCGACAAATATTTGAAAACACAAAATGTGTGTTCAGCATCATAAATATTAAGATGAAAAATGTCTCCTTAATCTCCTATATCATGACCACCACAGTGGATAACCATAAAGTTGGGTTGGTCACAATTACTAACAGAGGAAAGCAGAGGGAGGAACTGATTTCATTTCAAACCTCTTTCAACAATACATGTTAGTTCAACTCCTTTCAAACCTATATCATTTTCAGCACGTACTTTCTTAGTATGGTGTCTGTCCAAAAAATGAAGCTGTGCCTAACCAACCAAACCCTAACCTTCTTGCACATACACTGACATACAAGAATAAGGAACGCAGAGGCAGACAAAAAATATATAACGAGTTTTATGATTGGTCATTATGAAACTGTATTATACCAATAACAACTTAATTTAAGCACAATACCACTAAAACCAAAATGGGGTAAGAAAATAAGCCAGTCTGCAGCAATGACGTTTAACAAGTATTAGAAAGGCAAGTGAAACACACATTTCTGGTCACATGACAATGAAAATTAATAGAAAAGTAGATAAGAAATAAAAATGAATAAGAATAGCATTATGTAATTTGTTAATAACACAAAGTGGGAAATAATCACAGCAAAACACTAATGAATACCAAAAACAACCATAAAGACTCTGTTGACCATTGGAAAGCAATAACACTTTATTTCCTCTTCAGAGACATAACGGACAAATTGAAAATAATACCTCAACAGCTCCATCCATTAATTTCTCCTTTAAACAGTTACATTTATTTATGGATCTGTATGGCTATTCTAGGAAATGGTACTAATGAGTTTTAGTTAGTTAATTCAGGAGATATGTCATCATGTGGCCTGACAACAGTGATGACATTTGTAAAAATCCAAGTATTGTTGTCATTTATGTTTTCACATGTACCAAATTACTGACTTTGATATTTTGACAGTTGCACATGCACAACATCTATGGTTTGATTTTCCACAATCCAATGGTTTTCTTTTTCCTCAGTGTTTCATGGTGACTACTTCCATGTTGTCATCATGAACTGTAAATATTCTAAATGATGAATTAGTAGTGTAACGGAAATTGAAGGTTTGTCTGAAAACACATAACAAGGAAAACAATGATGAATTGACTTTGTGTTATCTTTATCAAATACAATCAGATATGACTGTAATAGTTTTTTATTGACTTATCATCTACTATGAAGCACCAAAAGGCAATGTGCTGCTATATTGCTCTATTATATTGCAATTCTGCCTGAAAATATGTATTGGCACCGCAAGAGCAAGTACTGGTGGAGGGGTAGATTCACTGGGTGTTGGTGGAGGTGCTGATGGAGCTGGATAATTATACGGTGCTACTGGAGTGGCAGATGCAGCAGGGGGAGGTGGGGGTGCTGATGATCCAGAAGAAGTTGAAGGTTTTTCATTAACTAAATAGGTACCCACTGCTGAGCTTCCTGCTTCTGCCTTCTCTATCTCTGTATGCGCTTTCTTCCCGCACAAGCCGACCTGGTGGAATAAATTGCCTGCAGGCATTTTCTCATTCCTGTGGTACCGAAAGAGTATTGTTTAATATTCCCATGAGAAAAAACTTTGGTACATTGATTGCATGTAACAAGTTTTAAAATTCACCTTTTCCCTTCAGGTGGCAAACAAAACATTCCCATAGTATGGAGTCTTTCAATTTCTTCCTCTGCACCACCTCTTCTTTCTCCTCTTGCAACAGCACGTGGCTATCTTCTTCAGCCATTAAAGTTGTTAAAAATTTAGAAAGTGACTTTTGAACAAAAGATTTTCCCTCTTCCTAAGAACAAAATATTATCCTGTGAAGATATTAAATTGAATAGGGATAATGGGTATGCACTTCATGTTTCCTACAAGTGACCGGGCATGGGTGGAGTTTGGGGAGTTCTGTGTAGAGGAACTCTGCGAAGTGACTAAAAAACTCCCCCAAACTACACGGAGTTCCGCGAGTGGTGGAGTGCATTACCTCTCACCGTTTGCACTGATTTTTATCGATGGGTATTTGTCTTGTGCTCTAAAATCATCATGAATATCATCACCTGCAGCGCAAGAGGGCACATCGTCTTTCTGCCTCTCGGATAGAAGTGCTACTTGAGCAGCAGCTTCCTCAATGTGAACGGAAGGTTTCTCAAGGCGTGTGGTAGCGACCATCTGTGACCGCCAAATTTAGAAATCTCGCTGGGAAGCAGTCTAGCAAAACAATCTGCTAGCTCCGCGGAGTGCAAAAATATCTGCAAACTCAGCGAACGGAGCAGAGTTTACCACCCAGGCCAACAATTGACCGAGTTCTAGGCAAATGAAATGCTGGTTTACAAAAGTGAAAGTACCTTGGTTGTATCTCCAGACTGCTGCATCACTATCACAGTACCCATTTCGTATACAACCTACATTTACAATACTTTCAGATAAACCATTAAAAACATATCTAGCCATGAAAACCTTAATCCAAACTGTAAACATAAATACATTGTTTGGTGTAAATATCATCTAGAATATACAGAGGTATCATTGTACTATTGGGGTACCGCTAGTGAAAGCAAAATGATCACCCAACACAATGCTGACGATCATATTGAACTTTAACCTTTCTATAAAGTACTGCGGAACCAAAGCAACAATTTAAAAGGATTTATACTATAGCAAAGAACCTTATATGATTAGAAACGCTTTTACAAAAAAAAACATACAAGTTCAATTATAAAAACAAAGGTTTAACATTAGTAAAAAGAACTTCAGAGATGCACCACATTTACATCATTACAAAAAGTTAACGATATACACAAAAATTCCATAGTAAATGTAATCTTCTCTTTATTTTCTTTCCTTTAAAATGCTTAACCTGTGCACAGCGAAAAAAGCCAAAGCATTTTGTCCACATACAAATGGGCTTCTCCATGGCTGTAATATAAAAGATATATATAATATATAAAAATCACATATATAATTAAAGAGAACAATTACATCACATATTAACAGAAAAAACCTATGGGATACATATATAAAAAGACACAAAAAATACATTATTCGAGGACATAAACATAAAATCCACCAAAAAGTTGAACAACTAAAAGGACGAGAAACACAGTAACAAAGCATTTGAGATGAAGACAAACCTACTAAAAAACTGTAGTTATCATTCATATGGCAAAAGTAAATCATGAACTTTTTTACTTAATATATACAGGGGCCCACAGTATTTTCACACCATGATTTAGAAAAGTGAATGAGGTCCAACTATATGAAAATTAAAACAAAAGGAATTAGCATCATGCGTTTAGAGGGAATATCACTCAATTCATCAAATATCCCACAATTCATTCATAAGAGCCAATGAAGGAAGATTTCAGATTAAGACTATTGGAATCAGAACCCATAGAAGCGGTAAGAGGAGGAGGAGATAGAGTCAGAAGTGGGGGAGAGGAAGACAAAATTGTATACATACTGCAATAGTAGTAGTGAATTTGATTGAGTAATCCGTTCTCACAATATCAACACTATATTCATATATGGTTCAACTATCATTACAGATGCAACTCCTCCTGGATCGTTCAGTCTGGTAGGTAGAATGAAAGATAATAACACAGCACTAGGTCACAATCGGGAACACGCCTCACCCTCATGTAAGAAGAAGTTAGCAAATGATAAGTTGTTTATTGTGACTAGGAAAATTGTTAAGTGGTGAGCATCCAATGGCACCTACCACAGGGCCACCAAAATAACATCCTCCACTCAATTCATTTGTCCTTATTCATGCACAGCCTTTATTCTGATTTAACCATTTGGAAGAAAGTGGGTAATCTGCCCACAACAAAGCACCTTGCAATACAAGAACAAGATGTCTAATCATAGTGTACATGATGACACATCCCATCATTCAGAAAGCATCAGCATAAGCAACATGGACCTAAGTATTTCAATGTATATGCCCATAGCCTGTTCATAAACTTCATGTGTGTTCAACATTAAGCACATTAAGCAACCTCCCGCTGTTTCACCCAAAATCAATACACATAACACATATAAACAAGAATCTAACAGTTCCAAAGAGAACCCATGAAAAGGACATATCACGTACGCATCCAAATGTGCAATTAATCCCCACATGAAGGTATCCAACAGTTATATTGGAAAATCTGGGTCACAAAGATTTGCAGATAGCGGGTTAGGCGCATCATTTTATGGTCAGCTGACATCTTTTTCTCCAAAGGTTTAAGATTATTTATACATAGGAAAACTTAGGGCCAGATGCAGGAAGCCAAATTGCGATTGAAAACACTGAAATTCGCAGTTTGGCTGTGAGCAATGTAGGTAGGCAAATACCCGCACACAAAATAAGGAATTTGCAATTCCCTAAATGCTATGCTGGTAGGCATCGCAAATTGCAATTTTGCCTTAAGGAATCGCAAAATACCACCAACTTCAAATTGGTGGTATTTTGCAATTTCATTTAAAAAAACACTTTTTGGCTTTTTACAGAGTGCCATGTGGCACACATACATGCCCTTAGGGCATGTATGTGCACCGCATGTGCACACATGCACATTTCAGGGATGCAACAGGGTGTCCTTTTGGAACCCTTAAAATTGCGCCCGCAATTTGCGAGTGCCTCTTGGTTACTTGCAATTTGGCTGTGAGCAATGTAGGTAGGCAAATACCCACACGCAAAATAAGGAATCACAAAAATTGCAATTCTTTATTTTGCGCAAGCATTTAGAGAATTGTAATTTGTGATTCACTAAATGCTATGCTGGGAGGCATCGCAAATTGCAATTTTGCCTTAAGGAATCGCAAAATACCACCAACTTCAAATTGGTGGTATTTTGCAATTTCATTTCAAAAAGCACTTTTTGGCTTTTTAGAGAATGCCATGTGGCACACATACATGCCCTTAGGGCATGTATGTGCGCTGCATGTGCACACATGCACATTTCAGGGATGCAACAGGGTGTCCTTTTGGAGCCCTTAAAATTGTGCCCGAAATTTGCGAGTGCCTCTTGGCTACTCGCAAATTGCGGGCACAAATCCTATTCTTTCCTATGGGCCTATTGGCCCATAGGAATGAATGTGGTATTCCTTGATTGCGAATCTCAATTTGCGATTCGCAATTAAGGAATATTAAGGAATCGCAGATATTTTTGCGATTCCTACCTACATTCAATTTTGCGAGTCCTTAATAGCGATTCGGTAAAAATCGCTATTAAGGACTCCTAAATTGAATTCACCTACATCTGGCCCTTAATTTAATATTTTTGTTCTTAACTAATGTAATGTACACATACCTTAAGTATTTTAAAGTTCTCGGTATAACTTACATTTATAATATAAATATGTATATATTTAGATATTCACTGAAAACAATTTCAACGTTACAATGCAGTTAGGAATGATAATGATATGTTACAGTACATTAAAAAAACTGCAGAAATTCACAGAAAAAACAAAGGCTAAAGTGATGTCATAGTCAGGTGTGAATGTCATTTAAAATGTAAACTTTGTAACTAAAAAAAACACTTAAATTCACCAGTTACAATTTACTGACCTGACTATAAACTATGCCTTGTGCTTTTTTCCAGTTTCTAGGGTTTATTTCATGCAAAGTAAAGTCTGATTACCATACCTAAAGTCCTGGGGCAGCCAAAGACCCGCCATGAACAACCTTTGGTCTTGACAGCATGAAGTTGGGCACAGGGTCAGAACGCGCAGCCATGCCAGCCCTGTGGGCAACCAACCGCCCAGGGACATCCACCCAACATTTTCTTTGTAATTAATTTTCCCAATCCCTGAGGAGGTCCTAAGGACTCCCTTTGGAGTCCCACGGGAGGTTTCTCTGGAACCTGATGACCCCCCTCCCAATTAAAAAAAAACATTTGGGGCCCAGGCAGGGTCCTATCTGGGAGTATCCCACAAGGAATGTGGGGTCAGGGTATCCCTACCATACCCTATTAAGTCTTTTTTCAAAACATTTTCAGGACAAAGGACCAAGAGCAAGATATATAAAGCATTTTTGTGGCACAAACCTGTTTGCGACTGCAAACATTTTTTTTTCAAATGTACAAAAGCATAGATTGTGCTTCGGTAACATGTTACTGAAGTGCAGTTTGTGTTAGCGATTTGTATTTGGAAAGGGTGTGTTAAGGGCACCCCTTCCAAGTACAGAATCTGTATGGTATGCATTACTGTTTTGAAACTGAGGGGCATATTACCAAGCTCGCTATGCATGGTTAGCGGCAATAATTATATCGCCGTGCTCAGACGATTTTTACCGCTGAGATACCTTGATATTATCAAGGTTTATCTCAAAAGCGGTAAAAATCCTGCGAAATGCATGAATATCGCTGAAAAATCAGCCATATTCATGCATTATCGTGACAATGCTCTTAGCCATGTTATCCACCTTCCATTGGATAACATGGCTAAGAACTGCTCTGGGCAGGCGTTAGCTTTTGGAGATAATCGCGCTTAGCGCGATTATTTCCAAAAGTAGGAAATAGGAGATAGCGATGTTAGCGACTGTTTCCAGTCGCCAACATCTTGGCACGCCCACTTTGCATGTCATTAGCGATAATTATCGCTGACATGCAAAGTGGGACCCAAGATGATCGCTATCTCCTAATAGCTGTCGCTAACTGGTGTTAGCGACAGCCAGGTAATAGGGCGATAAAATTATCGCCGCTTTAGCGGGAAAAATTCCCGCTAAAGCAGCGATAAGGCCCTTGGTAATATGCCCCTGAATTCTAGATGCAAAACAGTAATACTTTAGCACCAGTTTAAAACTGGTGGTTACAAATTTGCAAAGGGGAAGGCGTCACCTGGGGATCCCTTCTCCTTTAAGAATCTTAAAAAAAAGGCATGCTGTGGTCCCACAGACCACTGCCTACTGTTAAAAAGGGACATTTCCAAGTTTAATTTGTCTTTTTTAGATGCATCCTTTTTTCCTTTATGGAAAATGTGCTGCATTTAAAAAAATGTTTGCTTTATTAAAAAGCAATCACATACATAGTGGCCTGTTGACCTCAGCAGGCCACCATTCCTGTGATGGCTGCGATTCCTAATGGATTGCAAATTGTGACCTACCTAATTAATATTCATAACTTGGGTCAATTTGCAGCCCACTCTGAATCGCTATTTCAAAGATGTGAGATTTAGTAGAGCAGGAATTGTGATTTCCTCTAATTGCCACTTGGTAAGAATTACAATTAGGAAATCACAATTCTAGATTTTGGCTCAACTGGCACCAAGCCTTTCAATCTTTTCTGTTCATGTTGCAGCCAGTCAATTTGAGCGTTCGCTCTGAAAAACTGCCCCCAGTCAGAAGACCCAAATGTTTGAATCTTTCAAAAAAAGAGAGTTTCCCATAAAACCAGAAAGGACTGGGTAATACAAGTAATCAAACAAACTTCCTTCCTGTGTTTTTCAGTGTATTTACGTTCGAGACCTTGTTAGACAGTTTTTAGAAAACATTTTTAGTAGCTACATTGATCTGTCCTGAGGAAGGTGCTCATAATATCAGAACAAGACACCGAAACGCGTCGACACAAAGACCTAATTTTAATTATTGTTTTTTGTATATTTGTATGAGTTTTATACAATTTTCTCATATTGTGATTATATTATTATTATTTGTATTATTGTGAATATTAGTAACAATTTGGATTAGATTGAGTAGGAATTGTCGCTACAGTCTGTTTTTAACAAACCTGTTTTTAATAATAAAAATAATTCATTAAATGCAAATTTGAGTATTGATGGTATATTTACATAAGGTAGCTACTAAAACTGTTTTCTAAAAACTGTCTAACAAGGTCTCGAACCTAAATGTTTGAATTTCAGCTGATTGGTCCAGATATTTATACATTTTAGAACCTTAATTTCTCTTTCTAGGTAAAGATATTGCTTTCTGAAATCTTGGGTTTTTATTTCGTGTAGCCACTAAGCAGTAGGGGCCAGATGTAGGTAGCCCTTTACCGGTCGGCAACGGCCGAAAATACAGATTTTCGGCCGTTTCCGACCGGTATTGAGCATTTGGGATCTAGGGGACAGAAAATTGTTCGAATCGGTAAATTTACCGAATCGGTAAAGTTACCGAATCGGTAAACATTCCGAATCGGAAAATTTACCTAATCGGTAATTTTACCGAATCGCAACGGTTTGCGAATCGGTAAATTTACCGAATCGGTAAATTTACTGATTCGGTAAATTTACCGATTCGGTAAATATACCGAATCGGTAAATAAGAAGTGGTAAAATTGAATATTGAGATGTAGGTAAGCTCTTAAATACCGAATTTGCTTGAAATTCGGTATTTAAGAGTCTGTATTTACCATGGATTGAAATCAGGTGGTAACCAGGTGCAGCCTATAAAAAAGGACCCAAAATGCAATACTTTTTTCACAATGGCGGCATTTTATGTCATTGCGAGACGGCTACGGCTACAGGAGGAAGGAGAGAGGGAATGGCAGAGACAGGAGCAGGTCTACAGACAGAGGATCACCTTGTTCATGCTCACAGAGGCAGAGATACTCCAGAGGTACAGGTTGGACCCAGACACCATCTTGGACCTCATCAGGGACCTCCAACCACTGTTGGAGCACACTACCCCAAGGGCACACGCCATTCCACCCCACGTGCAGGTGCTGTGCAGCATACACCTGCTTGCGTCTGGGAGCTACCAGAGTGTGGTTGCTGCAGTAGGTGGGGTGACCCAGAGCAGCCTGTCACACTTTTTCCACAAATTCCTTGACGCCATGTTACAGAGGATGGACCATTATATATATTTCCCTGCAACCCATGCTGAACTGGTCCAAACAAAATCTGACTTTTATCAGATGGCGCGTTTCCCCAATATCATTGGCTGCATTGATGGCACCCACATTCCCATTTGTCCCCCTGCTGCCACCGAATGCATATATAGGAATAGGAAGTCCACCCACACCATCAATGTGCAGGTGATCTGCAATGCCAAGTGCGCCATCACTGACCTTGTAGCAAAATTTCATGGGAGTACCCACGACTCCTTCATATTTCAAAACAGCGGTATCTATGCACGGCTGACAGCAGGGGAATTTGGTGACGGATACCTGCTAGGTTAGAGACAGTGTGCGACCCCATTACCACCTATTGCAGAAAGAAGTACATGTATGCATGTGAGTAATGTATTCACATTTCCTTTTAGGAGACAGTGCATATGCCCTCCGCTCCTTCATCCTCACACACTAACTCAACCCCTCAACACCCAGCCAAAGGAGATATAACAGGGCCCACAAGAGCACAAGAAATATTGTGGAGCGTACCTTTGGTATATGGAAGAGTAGGTTCAGGTGCCTGCATAAAAGTGGAGGTGCCCGGCAGTATACCCCAATCACCTGCTGTAAAATCATTGCTGCCTGTGCCATGTTGCACAACCTTGCTGTGAAGAAGGGCACAGAGGTGGAGTTGTCAGACTTTGAGAATCATGACGACGAGGTTGCTGTGCCTGAACCACAACCTGCTGGAGTGTCAACACCAAGTGATGGCAGATACAGACGTGAGGATATTACATGCAACTATTTCTGAGTAAGTAATGAGACAAAGACATATGTAGAATGCTAGAGCACTAGTTCAATTTTGTAATGACGTTGTAATTTTAAAGATCAAAAGTGCACCAGAAAGCATTTAACTGCAATTCTCACAGTAAGTAAACAGACACAGACAGGTGGAGTATGCACCCAACGTAGTTTAATGTTGCCACTACGCAGGTATCCAAGGCACAAATGTGCAACACAAACTTTGAACTTTCAAAATTGTATGTCCGGGGTCACTACCCCATAATATTCACTGTTCATTTGCGTCCATGCTTAGCAATGCCAGATGTATGTGGTTCACTGTGTTCGCTGGGCGTTTGGCCTGTAGCCTCACCTTGTCGCCTGCTGCTCCTCCTTGTCTCTACAAAAAGGGGGCTTGCCATGCTGCTCCTACTTGTGCTACCTTCACTCTCTGGCACATCAATAGCAGCAGTTTGTGCTGTTTGAGCATTTATTAGCGCCTCAAGAGCACCGGTCATACCGGCTATGCCCCTTGTCACCACATTGCTGTTTTGCGTCAAGACCTCCTGACTGTTTATGCTACGCCTGCATAGCAGGGATGTGGCTATGGCCAGGCGGTGAATTGCTTTGTTGTGTTGTAGTGCACGCTGCTTCTCCCTGCGCCTTGATGCTATTTCTGTGTCCAGTTTCGTGCACAGTAGCTGCACCGATTGTGTCATTTCATGTATCCCTGTAGCCATGTTCTTGTTCACTTCCACCAGTTCCCTGATGCCCTTTCCAATTTCTTCCATATTGCTATTCAGGTTGCGCATTTGGCGTTGACAGGACATGATGGCCTTTCCCTGCATCCTCTGGATCTTTACCATGCTCCCCTCCAGGCCTTGGAACACACTGGACCCCTCCCCACGTGCACCTACACTCCTTCCTTGGACTCTGCGGCGTCTTGTGCTAGTACGGTCAACCTCTGCGCTGGACTGCAGTGTGGCAGAGATATCATCTCCAGGCAAGGTGTCTGTGTCTTCCAACTCCATTTCACCGACAGCTGTTTCCATTTCTATCAGTGGGGGAACGGCATTCCTCCTGCTTGGTTGTGCTGCAGGTGTTTCAACATCCAGTGATGCTGGCATATCTGGTGAAGACATTAACAGAGGGGACTGTGAACGTCGTGGGGATGCCTGCAATTCTTGAGTGATTTCAGGGTCTTGGGAAGGTGGCTGGCTACTCGGTACACCTGTGTCCTGTAATGCACTGGGACCTGGCTCCTGACTTTCATCCCTCTCGGGTGCCGTGCCTTCAGTCTCCTGTGACTGCCTTCTGGATGTGTGACCTGTGGACATATGAGCATATATCAGCTAAGCGCAAATGTCTCACAGCCACTACAATTAAATCTTTTCAAATTGCACAATGTACATGTTGCCTGCCCTTCATTATGTCTGCAATCATTTGCCTAACTTGGTGGTTGCTGTGCTGTATGACATGGTCTTTCATTAACTGACTACATGTACCATGATGCATTGCTACTGTATGGTGCAGGCACACCGGGACTGGGGTCACTTAGCTTCAAGGGGTGAGGGAAGGATGAGGGTGTAAGGGGAATTGCTGTGCATGCATCTTACCTTTTCTACTTGCAGCTTTGGCTGAGCTGTCCACTTCTCCCAGTCCGCAGATGCTTTCTGTCTCTACGGTTGTGGCCACCATCTCCTCCAGGTCAGTGATGGGGGGTGCTGTGTTCTTTCCTCCACCAGTTTGCGATGCCTGCTTGTGGTGGTCTGCAATTTTTTTTTTGTGAGGCTCCTCAGGTCATAGAACCTCTTTTTCAAATCCTCTCTGACTCTGGTGGTCACTCCCACAGCATTCACTTTGTCAAGTATTTCATGCCAAATCTTCCTTTTGGCAGATTCAGCCACAGTGAGGGACTGCCTGCCAAACAGTTTGTGGTGCACCTTAACCTCCTCCTCCACAAGGACCTGTAGCTCCATGCTGCTGAATTTCAGCTTTCTCTTTCTCTCTGTCTGCTCTGTGTCTTTGCTGGTTGCCATTTTACAGGGTTTAAACTGCACAAACTCTTTCTGCTGCTGCTGCTCCCAGTCTCTCTGCTCCAACTGCCTCTCCAGAACCTTCTAATTAGTTGCAGCGGCCTGTGTAGCCACTTCCTGGTAGGGAGGGGGAGGGTGGTAGCACCTGATTGGCTGTTTTCTTAAGTTTCACTTTTGCTTGCTTTCCGATTCGGAATTTACCGAATCGGTATTCGGTATTTCCCATTCATTCCTATGGGCCTTTTGGCCCATAGGAATGAATGGGAAATACCGAATCGGTAAATACCGATTCGGTAAATTCCGAAAGTCCGATTCCGAATTTTACCGATTCGGTAAAAAATACTGATTTTTTATCTACATCTCATTTACCGATTCATGAATACCGAATCGGTAAAATTCGGTATTTAAGAATCGATAAATGAGATTTACCTACATCTGGCCCTAGATCTGTTCAAACATCCTTATGGAAATGACATGGGAAATTGAGTTTCAGGAGAAAGCTCCTCCTTTTTCTTGACTCCTGCATGACAGATCTCCACAAACCTTTCTAAGAATGATCTGCGGTGAATGAATTGTTTTTTAGACCGTTTTATGAAGATGTATGATTGACTGAATCATCTAATGTGAAATGTGTATTTATTGAAAATAGAGTACTATCATTGATCTTGTAAGTACTGAATATTGTTGTTACATTTCAAATTGAGGGAACCACACGCAGAAGATGAAGTGCACAATGTGTTGCAAGGAATCATGAGCTGAAAGCTCAGCTTCTTCATTTGGCCAAATCTTGAGCTCCTAGGAAATTCCTTTTGCTTCACAATACTTCATTGTCTTTGAGGGGCTAATTTTAGAGTGTGTAGCTCCCACAGACCCCTGCCCCCACCACTTCTTCAACTTTGGAAGCAAGAAAATCTTTGGCAAACTCACATTCATTTTTAAAACATCCATCATCATGGCCACCTTCCCAGATCAATCGAAACACGCTGAGGTCTGACCCCTCCTTAAGAAAGCCCCCACTGACCCCAGCGATCTTAAGAACTAGCACCCTGTCTCTCTGCTCCCCTTCCCCGCCAAAGTCCCTGAGAAGGCCATCAACCGACAGCACACTGAACACCTGGAGACCATCAACCTGCCGGACAGCACCCAGACAGGTTTCTGCACCAACCACAGCACCGAGACCACCCTGATCAATGCCACAGATGGCATCAGAACCATTCTCGACTGGGAAGACACAGCAGCCCTGATCGTCCTCAAACTATCAGCAGCTTTCAACACCATTTCCCAGCACACACTCAATTAGAGACACCACCACATTGGGCCCCAGGGAGATGTTCTTAAATGGATCACATCCTTCCTCACAAGTTGAATGCAGAAAATCCACCTACCACCCTTCACGACGAAACCCAAGAGGATCATCTGTAGCGTACCACAAGGTTCATCCCTCAGCCCCACCCTGTTCAACCCATACATGATGCTCCTGGCCAACATCGTGAGAATCCATGGTCTAAACATAATTTATTACGCAGATGACACCCAGCTCATTCTCTCACTCTCAGAAGGCCCCTCCACCACCAGGACCATCTTCCACAACTGCATGACGAGTATCGCCAAATGGATGAAGACCAACTACATGAAGCTCAACATGGCAAGACAGAAGTATTGATCTTCAGAAACAACACCTCACCGTGGATCGACACCTGGTGGTCCTACAAACTCAGACCCCTACTGACAGACCACATCTGCAAACTTGGCATCATCCTAGACAGCAAACTCACCAGGTAGCACCATACTAATGCAATTGCCTCCATTTGCTTCCACACCCTGCTCATGCTCTAAAAGGTCTTCAGACGGCTTCCTGTCAACACCAGGAAAGCCGTCACCCAAGCCCCAGTCACCAGTCCGACTCAACCATGGCAACACACCCTAGGCAGGAATCACCACCTAACTCCTGATGAGACTCCAGATAATCAAAGAACTCAGCTGCCCGACTCATCATCAACCTCCCATTACGGACCCCCAATGCCCCCACCTCTACTGGCTCCCCATCCAGAAAAGATGCCAATTCAAGATGTTCATACAGGACCAAGCATTACCATGCATCAACCACTGCCTGAATTGCCACCAGCCCTCCTAACACCTGCGCTCACCTTCCTTGCCCTCGCTTACACTCTCCACATCTGTCAAAGCTACAGCAGAGGATACTCCTTCTCCTACCTTGCCACCAAGGCATGGAACGACCTTCCCATCCAACTCTGAACAGCATCTCGTTTACTGATTGCAGCAGAATCCTAGCGCAGCAGGATCCTCGTACCTAGATACCTTCACAAGTTATTAGCCGTACTCTACAAATCCTGACTGATTGATTGATGTTATATGTTAGTATCATTTACTGCTCCAGAATAGTTTGTTACATGTCATTGTTATGGGTGTGCTTATATTTGCCTTCCTTTCTACCTTCAGCTTGCACTTTGATCCCTCTGGCCATTGACGATTGTGTGTTTTTATTGTGTTATTAGCCAACATATGTTTGGTTCAGGTTTGTGACACCTGTGTTGAATAATATGGCTCTTCACCTCATTTTACCAGTTGTCATTTTCAACACTTTTGCCTCCAACACCTGCATCTGCCTTCTGGTCTGTGTTGGTAAATGAGACAATGACAAATGTATTTATTAAATGGAAGTCCCCACAACCCTAAGGGCTGAGATCAAATAGCCATTATCATGATCAGTAAATGCCACTGTGGAAAGCTGACCTAAGTCTCCAGCACCCATGCCATGCTGATCTGGGCCTGAATCACTGCATATGACCCATGAACGCTAAGTCCAAACACAGCATCCAATGTGGGGCATCTTGGGGGAACGAATCCAATCATGTCTCAATCTGGTTACTTCAGAGCAATAGGCACACCACAGAAAGAGACGAGCGAGTGTCCACTGTCTAGGACATGGCTTTATTCTAATATTATTCAGTCACTGCCCATAGAGGTTTGGAGTTTAGTTGAATGCATGCTGTAGAAACTCATTCTTCAGTCCTTTCCTATGTGTACAACCAGAATACCGATGTTGTGAAGTTAAGATAGTAAATCTAATCTTCTCTATATGGATTTACCTTCCATATTCTGTCCTCGACATTCTTGTATCACGACATCTAGGGGTCAATGTTCAGTAGCACAAGCCCTTTTCTGAAAAACGTTGCAGTGTGGTTCCGTACCGAGGTTTGGGTTCGGTTTCAGAGACTGTGTCTCAGATTTCACAGAAATCTGCCTCCATGTTTATTCGAGCTGACTAGACTCTAGTGCTAATTAGTCATCAGGAACTCTGCCTGCCACTTTCTAGGTTTTACCACCTTGAATGGTTCCCCATACGGAAGCACAAGTGCACATATGAGAAAGAAAAAAAGAGAAAGTGAGCGATTTACTGAAATTCCAACTGCGAAAGCAAGGAATGGAAACGTGCGGGGTCGAGTGTGGCTTGGAGAACAAAGGGGAGGGTGAGGGCGTGAATATTTTAGTAAGGGTGAGGTTGATTGGACTGATTAACTAAATACCTTTCAATTCTTGACCTTATTCTTGACCTTATTGGCTGAAGAATTTTACTAAATAACTGCCTTACTTGCAGATAGTATCTCTCTCAAAATGTACCTTGTCCTCATGACATTGCAATGTAACAAAATCTTAAGCGCTCATGTTTTGTAAATGTTTGTTTGTGAAGCCGCCACCTATGTATGCCTTGTTTGTACTTTAGAAAACTGCAAATACATCGATAACTACATCAATATATGCATTAATAATTTTTTTTAAATGTATTTCTCCTTTTTCTGGAGCAGATAAAGACGTGTCAATCTCGCCTAGTATGTGCTCTACCGCAGCACTTTTGAGGCATTTCCCTAGGCCTGCTTGCCTGTGTAAATGAGTATTCAAGAATAGAGCAGCCTGGGCTCTCACTGACACTCCACGTGCAGGGGAAAGTTCTAAGGGTCGGATTTTATTTCTGACAAAGGAAAGAGGCACTTAGCTCAAATGTGAAAGATTGATAAAGAAGAAAGCTTCGCCTGATGCTCCTGAGGATTCTTCAGCAATACCTAGGATGCACTTTTACTTCAGTACAGAGACAACTCTGACCTCACTTCGATGTCTATCCTTCCAGGGCGGTAATTACCTGGACAAAAGATAGGATTTTGATGGGTGGAAGAAAGTGATGAGGCAGCCTCGAAGCGAAAGCCATCATGGAACTTTAGTCGATTTCATACAACCTCACTTACTCATCTCACGAGTGAAAGCATCAATCCACACATCTTAAAATGTGACGCCCTGCGCTTGCTCAGCCCTTAAGGCACCCGGGGACTCAAAGGTAATGACCACCTGGCCCACCCACTAATTGGTCCTGGGGTCCAGCTGCTAATTTGCAAAGAAAACTTAAAACCCTGTATGTTCCTGAGGTTCCAGCTGTTAATATTTAAAGAAAATTAAAAAACCTTCTAATAGAAATGCAAGATGACTACACGCAGATTAGGGTGAATGGTTGGAGGGCTGAATGATCCTCTACTCTTCCTATTTAGTGTTCCTGTATGGAGAATCCTCACGGCTTATTGGAACTGAAAAGTCATCTATATGGAAATGGATGTGTACCACTGCCCTGAGTGCCAAACTCTCCTGTTGTCTGTATCCCTAAAAACATTTTCTGCTGTCATATGCACACACAAATTATGTGTGTGCACCACCACATAGGCCTGTCTCATGGGGTGCTTTCTTGTTAGATCAAGAGGCGCAGCCAAAGTGCTACCCTCCTAGTGGTGGAAGGCTACTGCCTTTATCTGGCACAAAAGAAGCCCTCGGGTCCTGCCTTTACCAGGAATTAAGCAGCATGAACGCGGTGAAGGCAACATAGCATGTAGTAATCAGTAGTAGTAAACAGATTATTTTTACCCTGTGACACTGGAGTAATGCAGCAGGCTCACCTAACTTTTTTAAAGATCCTCTGCTGTGTGCTTGATTCACCCATGGCCTACATCTGTTAGATGAAATGTACTGTGCAGTACAGGAGTAGTTATTTTACGCTGGATGAATGTGTGCCTTGAGAAGGGTACAGAACAGATATAGAGCAGTGCTGTGGAGTGCATGCATGGTGAGTGCATGCATGGTGAGTACATGTACTGGGTGCATGTATACCTTTGAGGAGTACATTGCATGAGGGGTATATGTTATGCAGAGCACTCACGATGAATGCATGTACTGAGTTTATGTGTACTTGTGAGAAGTACAATACATGAAGGATGAAGCGTTGTACAGTTTTCATATGGTAAATATGTGTACTAGCGGGGTGTGTCCTTGCAAGTGGCACACCATGACACAATACAGAAAAGCTACAGTATTAAGCAGTGCTCACAGAGTGAATATGTGTGCTCAATGTATGTGTATATAGGGTTGCACAATGCATGGAGGCAACAGTACTGGTTAGTGTGTGTGCTGTGTGCATACACTGAGTGCAAGTGTGAATGTAAGGGGCATGGAGGTACATAAAGACATGAGAAGTAGAGGAATCCCCACAGCAGATTTGTGTATTGCTCCATTCCTGTGAGTTTCTGGGACACACTGGAAAATTGATAGAAGGACTCCCCCTGTGTACTTTAAAGGTTGCTCTTTGATTCAGTCAGAGATCACAAAGAAAGGGTGTGGCCACATCTCAGGAAAGAGATGGGGCTGATAAGGGAATCATAAAGAGTAGGGTTTGGAGCCCAGAAATAACCTTGTGATGCATATATCTTTGTAGCTCTAGTGATCTCTATGGCCTTTGTTGTGGGACTATCAGCTTCAGAGTCTCTTATGATGTGACAGACAGCCTTTGAAAAGGGAGAGGAGAAGGGTGTACTTCAAAAGAAGCAGACACCCAACAAAAAACTTCTTAGACCCAGACCCTAAATCACACCTGGTGTCTGGGAATGGACTAAAAATAGGGGACGTTGAGACCCCAAAAATGTGTCATCTGCCAAGCAGCCAGATGGGGTATGTGATGAGGGAAAGTTCTGCAAGACATCTTCCTGTGACCAGGAATGGGGACCATGGTCTGCTAGTCTCAGGGAAACCAAGACCACCTGCTCTGGACCCTTGAGCACCAGCCCCTGCCTGCTTGACAAGAATTGTGTGCCCTTGAGGGAAAGGAGAGCATTGGAGGGAGCAAGGTGTAGTTGAGAGCCCAGTCAAGTGGACTACTGGTATGAGGTGTGAGGAGAAGGCCTCTGCATGATTGCGTCATTGCTTATGTGCAGATTCCCCGTTTGCTAGGAGAGGGCAGCTGTGAAGATAGCTGTTTGCAGAGTGCTGTGTGGGGCTAGTGAAGCATGTGCGGTGCCAGTTATGGTGACCCTGCATTCCAGGAGGAGCCGTCATAAAAGTTATTGCCGTAACCCTAGAGCCAAAGACGGTATGAACTTCGAGGTGACCCTGTGTGCCATGAGAGGCCTCCATGTTAAGGACTACTGTCTAGTGAGGGCAGCACAGTGCCCAGTAGTGCTACTGCAACCCTGTATGCCAGGAGGGGCTGCCGATACCAAAGTTGACGCACAAATCAGACTTTATGGTGGGAACTGTGAGCTGCGTGACCCCTAGGGCAGCACAAACCATTTGAGAACTTAGCCTGAGTTGCCCCCATAAATTCAAGTGGGCACCGTAGGTGCATCACCACATCATCAAAGCCCAATCCCCCTGTGTTGGGGAGCACAGGAGCACCTCAGATCGCTGCTGGATTTGACTTGTAAGCTCAGAAGAGATCCCGCCTGCAAGGTGCTGCCACATTTCCCACTTGAAGCCGGTTCTCCAATAGGACTGTAACATTGTGAGTGCCTGCGGTTGGGGCATTTGCTGAGACACTGCAAACTTCCTTGCTTCTGGAGTAGGTAAGACTGGTTACAAGCCAATCGTGCCATCGTGGACTCACTACTATAGGCGCTGTTGCGCCATGACACTTTTGACTACTTTGCTAAGAGTCAGAATGGACTCTTGAGTTAAGGCCTACTAGTGAGCATTCCCTGGATGCAGCCACAAATGAATGGGGAATAACCACTACCACATTATGAAGACCGTCTGGCACAGGTATTTGATAGCGAAGTTCTAAAGACCTGTCTTCAAAGGAAATGTGTTATTGAGTTTTGCGGTAACAAGAAAAAGTGTAATTTATGGTGTCAGAGGTATTGTTGTTTATATAATTGTCTATATATATGTCATAATGTTGCTTTGAATGCTTAGAGTTAGCAATAAAATACTTATTTTTGTTATGAAGATAAGTATTTGACTGGACATTGATTTAGGGACATTGCTGTTCCCTCGTTGAGTTATTAGTCGTGATCACTAACCTGCATTCACTCTGTCCACCGAGGGAGACTTGGACTGTTCGACCATAGCCACCACTGAGAGTCAAGTGCAAAGGGGTACTTGGCCGAGTTGCTCAGGAACCATAGTAGGTTGGGCCTCGGGCATCAGCAGTAAAAGGCCTCAACTCCCACAGTTGGTCCCAGTAACCAGTGCATGCCCTGTGGCCCTATGAAAGGGGTCTGACACAGTACAAACAACTTCACTTACTTTTACATCCATCACAGATGGTTGCATGAATGGTACAATATGTTTTAATCCCTCAATAATGCAAACCCACAATTCCAGACAACAGTTGGTGTGAGACACTAAACCACCAAGAGGAATAGGAATTGCCAAAAGCTATGCAATACCAAATTCATGTAGTGTAGCCAATAACCCCAGCTCTGCCAATGTGCCCCCCAATTATTCATTACTATATGTGCTATTATTATATTGCCTTGTAAATCCCCATGTCTAGAGTTCTGCCAGTATAACCCTGTATTGAGAAAGAGTGGAGTGACCCTTGACCCGGTCAATCCACTCACCGCACGGCCCCCGTGTACCCTGATCCCGCCTCTGCTGCTGCTGCCTGCTCTTGGCCTCTCTGCCTGCTGCCTATCCTTGGGCCCTGCTCACCAGGCTTGTCCTCGCTCTCCCCGCATCGTTTTTCCCGCTCTTTCCCACCCCCCTCCGCTCCCCCCGCTGCTCCCCTGCGGCCCCACCCCCTTCTTCTTCTCTCCCACTCCCCATTCGCCGCCCCGTTCCCGCCTCCCAGCTGCTCCTCCCTCCCACTTCACCATTAATGTCGGGGACTGCGCGTACGCGCAGCGGCCACGCGCAGTGGGCGCGCCGAGCCAAAGGCAAGCCCGTCTACGCCCGGCCACGCCAGCGCCGGAACCCCTGGACCTCGCAGGAGCCAGCCAACCCGACGGAGATGCGACGCGGCCACCCTCCTCGCACTCAACATCGGCCGACAGCCAGCCTGCTACCAAGCCACCCCGAAAGGCACCCACGGAGCCTTCACCTGCCATGCCTGCAACTTCACCTGCACTCGGCCCTGCACCGAGCCAGCCAGAACAGCCACCAACAACAACCACCTCAAGTGCATCCTGCTCAACACCCGCTCTGGCGGCAAACACGCCGTCGAACTATGGGACCTCCTGGACAAAACAGCACCAGACGTCGCCTTCCTCACGGAAACCTGGATGAATCCTACCTCAGCCCCCGACATCGCCATTGCCATCCCGGACGGCTACAAGATCATCCGGAGGGACCGCATCAACCAGACCAGTGGAGCCATCACCATCGCCCACAGAAACACCATCCGCCTCACGACCAACACCGACGACACCCTCACCGCCGCAGAGCACCTTCACTTCCAGATTCACGTCGACCCCAAGACCACTCTCAGAGGAACCCTCATCTACAGACCCCCGGGACCACGCTCACAATTCAGCGAAGCCATCGCAGACTTCATCAGCCCGCTCGCCCTCGCCTCCCCCGACTACATCCTCCTAGGAGACCTCAACTTCCACCTGGAGAACGACAAGGACAACAACACCACCACCCTTCTAGGCAACCTCGCCAACCTCGGATTCAAGCAACTGGTCAACACCCCACCCACTACGCTGGACACACGCTCGACCCCGTTTTCTCCTCCAGCAACCACATCGCCTTCAGCCACACCACGAGCTCCACTGGACCAACCACAGCTGCGTACACTTCAACTTCAGGAAAACAACGACCCACCACCGCCCGCATCTAACCCCCCGTAGATGCTGGAGCAAGATCACTACCGACCGGCTCACCACCTCCCTGAGCCATAACCCTCCCACCAACACCACGGACCCCAACGAAGGAGCCCGCAACCTCACACAGTGGATCACCGACTGCGCCGATGCCCTTGCTCCACTAAAATACCCTCCTAGCAACCTGGACAGCAGGAAAGCCGCATGGTTCACCAACGATCTCAAAGACTCCAAGAAGTCCTGCCGTGACCTCGAGAAAGCCTGACGCCACAACCAGTCAACAGAAAACATGACCGCTCTCAAGAACGCCACCCGCAAACACCACCAGCTGATCCGCACCACCAAAAGGTCATCCTTCACAGAACGACTGGACAACAACACCCATAACAGCAAGGAACTCTTCAACCCCAACGCCAGCAACAACGACATCACGCCTTCACAAGACCTCTTCAACTCTCTGGCCACCTTCTTTCACCGTAAGATCGTCGACATACACAACAGCTTCGGTGCCCAGAACTCGTACCCCACCGCCGAACCTACGCCCCCCACCACCACCCTGCACGCCTGGACCCAGGTGAGCACGGAAGACACCACCCACACAATGAACACCATCCACTCGGGCTCCCCAGCCCATCCCTGCCCACACCACATCTTCAACAAAGCCGACTCCATCATCGCACCCAAACTTCGGGACATCATCAACAACTCCTTTGAGTCCGCCACCTTCCCAGAGAGCTGGAAGCACGCAGAGATCAGCGCCCTCCTGAAGAAACCCACTGCAGACCCCTCAGACCTCAAGAACTTCCGCCCCATCTCGCTTCCTCCCCTTCCCCGCAAAAGTCATCGAGAAAACCGTCAATAAACAGCTGACAGCCTTCCTCGAGACGAATGGCTCCCTCGACCCATCACTGTCCGGATTCCGAGCGAACCGCGGCACCGAGATCGCCCTCATCGCAGCCACCGTCGACATCAGGACCCTGCTCGACAACGGAGAAACCGCCGCCCTCATTCTGCTCGACCTTTCGGCTGCGTTCGACACGGTCTGCCACCGCACCCCGACAACCCGCCTCCACCACGCCGGGATCCAAGGAAAGGCCCTGGAATGGATCACCTCCTTCCTCTCCGACAGAACCCACAGAGTGCGTCTCCCGCCCTTCCTCGCAGAAGCCTCCAAGATCATCTGCGGTGTACCTCAAGGCTCCTCGCTCAGCCCCACCCTCTTCAATGTCCACATGAGCCCCCTCGCAGCCATCACACGCAAGCACAACCTCAACATCATCTCCTACGCCGACGATACCCAACTGATCCTCTCCCTCACCAACGACCCCGCCTCAGCCAAAGCCAGCTTCCAGGACAGAATGAAAGACATTGCGGAGTGGATGAAGCTCAGCCGCCTGAAACTGAACTCAGGTAAGACAGAAGTCCTCATCCTCGGCTCATCCATCTCTGCCTGTGACGACTCCTGGTGGACCCCTGCTCTGGGCTCCCCTCCCAAGCCCACGGGCCACGCACGCAACCTGGGCTTCATCCTTGACTTCTCCCTTACGATGACCAGGCAAGTTAACCCAGCTACTTCCTCCTGCTTCAACACCCTCCGCATGCTCCGTAAGATCTTTCGCTGGATCCCCATTGCAACCAGGAAGACGGTCACTCAGGCCCTAGTCACCAGCCGTCTGGACTACGGGAACGCCCTCTACGCTGGGACCACTGCCAAACTACAGAAAAGACTCCAGCGCATCCAGAACGCCTCAGCACGACTCGTCCTGGACATCTCCCGACACAGCCACATATCCTCCCACCTGAGGGACCTGCACTGGCTCCCCGTCAGCAAGAAGATCATGTTCAGACTCCTCACCCACGCACACAAGGCTCTCCACGACTTGGGGTCCGAATACTTCAACAACCGCCTCACGTTCTACACACCAACGCGCCAGCTCCGCTCCGCCAGCCTCGCCCTCGCCACGTCCCACGGATCCGCAGAACCACCACAGGAGGAAGATCCTTCACCTAACTGGCGGCCAAGACCTGGAACACCCTCCCCACCCACCTACGACTCACCCAGGACCATCTCTCCTTCAGGAAGCATCTCAAGACCTGGCTTTTCGAGCAGTAGCAGCCCTCCCCCCCCCCAGCGCCTTGAGACCATAGCGGTTGAGTAGCACGCTTTACAAATGTTATTGATTGATTGAGTTCTCTGTTAAATTGTGATTTCTTTCTGGACTCTGCTTCATAAAATCTGTTAATGCACCACCTTCATAAACTGCAATATCCTCTTACAGTGCAAACTGTCTCATTTATGCCACCTTACAAAATTCTGTTACAGATCTTGGTTCCTGGCCCTTTGCACATTCTTATATCTTAGAGCCTTATTCAGAGCCAGACAGATGGTATAATCCATCGCAAACATGTTACGTCCACCATATTACTCTGTCATTGCAGTCCTTGTCGCATGTAATAATGGTCGAGATACCCAGCTCGTTTTGTTGGACAGTCCCATCTGCTAAACTCTAAGTAAGGTCCTTTGTCTTCAAACAGGGTTTTTGAATGTATGAGGCCTTATATTAAGTGAAAATGTCTACAGAGAAACAGATCCATCCCAGGGATAGAAGAAAGGAATGTAGTGGAGAAGGATGTGGGAGCTGAGCTTGGCAGGACAAGGGAATTACCACTGAAATCCCCCACGGGGCTGATCGTAGATCGAGTTTTTTTAACAGAAGTTACAAGTACCATAGATCATAATGCACTTGTAATATGGAAGATGGGACATCAACCACATTTTTGACAGAGTATTCCATCCGCCAAGCTCTATATATGGTCTCAGTTACAGCCACGGCCCGTGTAGGGAGTTGCGGTGGGACGGAAAGGCTGGGCGGGGGAGGAGCAGGGTGGGGGATGCTTAAAATTGGAATATGGATAATTGGAGGTAAGTAAACAATTTAATAAATTTAATGAATTTCGTAGCGGCTCTGCATCTCAAAATGCGATGTAGCCCGCGCTACGAAATTCGTTTTATTAATTAAATTGTTTACTTACCTCCAAATATCCATATTCCGGATTTTAGCACCCCCCCACCCTGCCCCTCCCCCGCCCCGCCTTTCAGCCCCACCACAACTCCCTACACGGGCCATGGCTGCTCAGTTACTTCCTGTAGTGTTGGAATGAGAACTTGTTGGATCTCCCAGAAATTTTCCATTAGTGCAACAAAAGCGGACAGGCTACTTGTTTTCTTTCTCCTGCATTTCCTTTCATGTGACTGCTGTGAGCATTGCAGATGCAACTGGAGATCTTGCTTGACAGATATGCTGGAGCGGTATACACCCGTTACAACGGATCTTTTACTCCGCACTACCATTACAACGCGACCATTACTCCGCATACCATTACAACGCATTGCGCTGGGGGGCGCTCTAGGATAGGGAATAAGTATAATTTACTATCCAACACCTTCCCTAGTGTCCACGGGGACTGGAGTTAGAATAGTAAATTATACTTACCACTATCCAGCGCCCCAAGGCGCTATGCGTTGTAACGGTATGCGGAGTAAAAGTCGCGTTGTAATGGTCTGCGGAGTAAAAGTATGCGTTATAACGTCATACATCCGCTGGAGCACTCGAGTTTACCACTTTGTGGGTGAAGCAACAGACTTTTAACGTGATGAGGGCTGGTAGAGGAAGCTGGTGGAGTTCTCGGATGTCAGGTGAGATTTTCGTAAACTTCTCCTAAATGGTGAAGACCTGTGTAATGCTGTGTTGTGTGTTCCTCAGGGCAGTCCGGTGTTATTTTGCTTTAGTATGGGGCTATGACATGCTTTTTCCTTCATTTCTCATGTCATAGTTAGTAAACTCTGTCTGATATTTTATTAATGTATCAGCCACATATCTATGCCAATGCACCATTATTCTGCAACATATAGCCTCTATATTCAATTAACCTCTCCCACAAAATCTGCAAATACACCTTCATTCCACTTAAATACATATGTGATATCCTTGAACCACCCCATTACATTCTAGTTGTCTTTATGGCATGCAGTATTTCTAAGTATTATAGTTGTAGGACACTCCTATAACCTTGCAACACACAGCCCCACATTTACTAATGCTTTGCTGCTGGTTTGTGTTACTTTTGAAACACAAACCCAATGCAAAGTATTATGATGTGAATTACTATCCAACGTAACACCCATGCGACTACGCGTGGGTTTTGATGCAAATTCCTACAAACAATTATAGACAGGAACTTGTGCAAAATTCTACGTGTCTTTGAGTGAGATGTAACGAGGAGAAATGTTTAAACTTCTCCTTATTTTTTCTACTTTGCATGTGTACTGCATTTTATTGCACATATACAATGCAGGGAAAGTGGTAAGGTATGGGGCCCCTTCCCATACAAAACTATTCCTTGCAGAATGCACACTTCCTTGCACAGTGGTGCAAGAATGTGTGTATTGGTGCATGACAGCCAAAAGTGCACCAGCGAGGGGGAGAGGGAATAGGGGGCATATTACCAAGAAAAGGCGATCCATCATCTCCGCTTTTATCGGCAGGAAACTGCTGCTAAAGCGGCGATAATGGGCTTGATAATATGCCCTTGTGAATTCCTATAGAAGCCCAGGTTCTGGTGTGGACATGGGCTTCTATGGGAATTCACAAGCCCATTAACGCCGCTTTAGCGGCAGTTTCCTGACGATAAAAGCTGCGATAATGCATCGCCCTTTCTTGATAATATGGCCCCAAGTGCCACATCTTAGAAGATATTGTTCTCGTCTGCTCTCTTACTTTCATGCAGCACAGTGCATACAACTGCTTTGCATTCGTTTTTCATAAATTTGGACCTCGCCGACAAACATTTAGTGCGCATGTGCCATTTTAGCATCAGAACACACAGCTCGACTATTACACTCCCATGCTGGCAGCGTAATGACTGGCTGGTGACCTTCCGCCTTTTAAACCTCTACTGTCCAATATGAACATCGACTAATGTGTCCACCTTCTTTGCCTTGAAGGACTCCCTCCTATTTCAATTCTGTGACTCCCCCAAAGCTCTGATATTTCAGAAAGGAAACTCGAAAACACTTCTGCGATCCTCTATTATTCCACCTGTCAATCTGTATAATTTATAGATAAAACTTTATGAAACCATTGCACCAACAATGCAGATAAAATCTTCCCTCACTCTGTGAGTGTTCCCCTTCTCAAGCACGATTATGCTAAGCTGGCATTTTTCATAGGATATCTCCAGTGGAGAGCTTAACAGGGCATGCTACCACTCATTATCTGAGGCTATGGAGATGCCAGCCAACTGTGGCACAATCCAGAAAGGCCTTAAGGGAATTTTAAGTGGGGAGCGTATGAAGATTTTTTTTTTCATTTGCAGTGGCTGGAGTTGGTGTCATTTCTAACAAGAAAAGATGCAGCAATACACTGTTCATAATAAATGCATACTTTTGGGTACCTTAGAAATGGCGATAAATAATGATTAATTAAAAACGAGGTAGATGCAGATGGATATTGTGACATTAACACATTGAATATATTGCAAAGTTCTCAGCGCTTCGACCCATCCTCAAGGGTAGTAAGCACTATATAAATACAATTACAATAATGTGCATATTTACATATTTCTTTTGGAATGTAAATTGGATGACAACCGTCGCTGCACTGGCCTGATATATAAGCAATTCTGCACTTAATATTTTGTAGCCCTCACAGCCTCTTTCACCAGATAATCCACATTGTCTTATTTTACTCTTTTCTGGGACTAGCCACCTGCTGGAGTGGGATACACCCAAAGTATATCCCGACCAATATTGCAGTATGGCTACTATCTCTGTACTGGGCTCTGAACATGCTGACTGCGCTAGACATTTACCTCCACAGGGACAGGCTTTTTAACATGTAGCCATAGGCAAAGGTGTCTGTCTGCATAACATTTTGTTAACTGTCTGTTCAGTCTGTCATAATCAGACTCCTTCCGCACCCAGGCGTTTCCAGTTATAAGACACACCAATTTGGCTTTACCAATACTTTTCTTGCTGGGTATAGAGTCAATGTACACTGACGTGTGTCTGCAGGCCGGTGCACCTGAGGGCTTCGAAGCATCTTTTGTGGCTTACAATTACAATTATTCAATGAAAAAAACATAACACAGCATATACATTACATACGATACCAATGAAAACCAAGGGAAAGGCAGAGAAGAGTATTACTATCAAACAGAATAACGAAAAGTATGAAATGAAAAAAAGGAGGGGGAAATTAAGAAAGACAAAACGAAGAAAACCACCAAGAAACAGAACAATGCAAATATAATGGGGGAATAACAAAGTAGAAGAAGAAAATAGAGAGCAGCATTTCTTATAACAATTAAAACTTTATTTAGCACTTTTTTGTCTCACTGTTGACTTTCCGTGACTTATGAATGATGTATAACAATTAGCAAAATCAATGTTACTCATATTATTAACGACACGCTGAAAATGTAAGACTGCCCCTTCTCCCGCCTCAACCCTACCAATCTTAATCCCAAGGCATAGATATTCTACGTGTTTCTGTATTAATTTCAAGTGAATATGGTTTTGATGTGAGAATATGGAGCAACAGTCAACTGCACGTCTTTCAAAAACCATTCCCAATCACTATCAGGCAGTACCCTGATTCTGCTTGCATTTTACATTGTGAGTGCACTTCTACAGACAACCCTTTTGCACATGTTTTTTTTAAAAGGCAATCTAAGCCATTTTCCACTAAAGGGTAGATTCTCAAGGTCATGATTATAAAGGAGACCTTCTGCACTCATCAGGTAAGTGCCTTCTATTAGCCCAAGCGCCTGGTGGGATATAGTTGCATTTTCCTGGAGAAGCATCAATGCTTTCCAGCACTCCAACTTCAATGTAAGCCGTAGGAGTGATAATAGATTCTGAAAAATAGCTCTGATGGCAATTTTTGTCGTTTATTTTTTGGTCGTCCATTTCAGATTCTTAGCCTCCAGCTACAGTGACAATCAGAGTTACCAATCCTAGGGGCATATTATCAAGGACCAGTGTTAAAATTATCGCCGTTTTATCGGTAGGAAACTGCCGATAAAACGGCGATAATGGGCTTGATAATACGCCCTTGTTAATTCCCATAGAAGCCCAGGTTAACACCAGAACATGGGCTTCTATGGGATTTAACAAGGGCATATAATCAAGCCCTTTATCGCCGTTTTATCGGCAGTTTCCTGGCGATAAAACGGCGATAATTTTAACACCGGCCCTTGATAATATGCCTCCTAATTCCCACAGTAAATGCAGATATTTAATATTTAAGCTGCTTCCACCTGGGAGTTTCACCAACTTTCAAGTGGTGAAAACTCCAAGGGTGGTGGCCACACCAGGAATACTGTATTACTGCATAACTTGTAAATCACGTTTCAGCCAAAAACGAAGGGGAATATTTACTAATAAAGCGGCAAAGCTTGTCAATAAGCCAAGAAGGCTATCAACACACTCTGTCACTTTAGAAACACAGGGCTGCACCATATTGCAAGAATACGATGCAGCCCTGTGTTTCCCCCTGTGCTGGCGCTACATTTAGCTGCCTAGCACCAACGCAGGCACCAGGGCCAGACTGGCTACCGGGCAGTTGGGTGTGCTGCCATGCTGGGGGCTAATTTCGTTGATGGGGACCTGCATGTGCAAAAATAAATTTGTTTTTCTTTTTTTATTTCAAATCGCACGCAGGTCCCCATCAACGAAATAAGTCCCCACCACAGAGAAATTAGCCCCTAGCTCGGCAGCAGACACAACTGCCCGGTAGCCAGTCCGTCCCTGGCAGGCACCCTTGCACTATAGTGCAAGGGTGTCTACGTTGCAGGGGAAGATTGTATATGTGCAGGAAGGTTTCTCTTCCTGCGCATAAACAATCTATCCATTCTGTTTTGTAACCTCTAACTGCTGCTCAGTGCAGCACACATAGAAGTTGCAGAACATAATTTTTAAATGATTGTTTATGTGCAAGAAGGGACACCTTCCTGCACATAAACAATCATTGGCGTTTTCTGGTTCCATGTATGCTGCATAACGCAGCACACATGGAAACAGCAAAAATGAGGAGAAATTTAACATTTCTCCTCGTTACGACAGGCTAATTTTGGCACTGCCCCATGTTTATACTGTAGTGTAGTTCCTATTATCCCAATAGGCTCTGCGCATTGGAATAATACCTTCAATAGTATAGGCCTAGACCAGACGTTAACTAGGTCTACTACTGTCGATATTAGACTTAAAGTTTTGGGTTTGCCAGCTAGCTCAGAGTTCACTAGAAACTTTCTCGAATAGGCAAGGAGGAGTTGAACCTCCCTGGATAGACAAGAAGGGATTTAGTTTCTGACAACCATAGAACATGACAACTTTGCTCTCCCCTAATCAAGAGTGTATCTCTAGAGTCGTGTGAACAAAAGGCAATTTATTTTACTCAGTCAGTACGTGCATTCTTAGTCTCACCAGATTGTAGAGAAAAGGAAGAGACGGGCGTGTTCAATAAAAGATGTTATTTATTGATCAGTCTCTTTTCTCATACAAGAGAAATGGATCGATATTATTGCAATACTTATGGTTAAGTAAAGTGCATACATTAAAAGCAGAAGTATAAAATAATACTGTAAAAACATTGATATGGTTTCTAAGCCATATGAAGGTTTAAAATGAATAAAATGAATACATACACATATACATTTGACTAATCGTACTCAACTGGTGTTTCTAACTACGCCTACCCCGTGTACCTGACCTAAGCCTAATACGTGGGCGGGAATAGAAAGTTACAGTTTAAGTTAAGTTTGTTTTGCCAAGTGACTGACTAAAGAATTCTCTGCAAGGGGTTATTCAGTTCTGTACCTGGAATCTAGGATGAATGAGGGATGGTATCTCTCGTCTCTGGTCTCGATATTCCAGGCTGCCTGCGAGGGCTACCCGGAAGCGCCGGAGCTGGATTTCTCGGCAGGAGAAAAAGGCAGCTTTTCGTTCTCAGCGCGTCAGGAAGGCGGGGCTGCGCCAGCGGGGTCTGCTCTGCTCTGGGCTTCGGCAAGTCTGGCTGCTCCGATCTCGTCACCACCGCGTGTGTTTGCATAGGGCAATATTGGTAATATTTATACCTTTAAGGTGCGAGATTGACGTAAGGATGGACATAGATACGTCAATAAGGATGTCATACGACCAGGTCGTTAGCACATTCTTTTGCTGAAGTTCTCGGTGAAATCAAAACAATGGCCGCAGGGTTTTTCCCAGGTCTGTCATAGGTTTGATTTGTTTTGAGAACTCCGTATGCCTTATCAGGGGCTGGAGGAATATGGCTTGTCTAATTAGATGGCAAGCGTTATGACCTAATCAGTTAACACGTTCCTGTGCCGTAGTGTGGCTTTATCAGATAACGGTTCCTGCATCATGGGGGTTTTCTGCCTCATGGGATGGCTGCTAGTTAACTTGTTAACCAGAATAGGGTCAGGAATAGGGGGATCGATACAGAACCTATAGGAATACATCACAATACAACTCTTGTAAATATGGGACAAAGTCAAAATCAATGAGTGTTGCTGTGGAACGCCCACAGCAACATCCATTGCCCTCCCCTTTCACGCTAAGTATAGCGTGAAAGGGTGCCTTATTACAATTACCAAAAGGAGAGGCAAGGAGGGGGGGCTATTTTTAAACAGGTCCAGCATACGTGCCCAACTACTGAGAACATGAAAATTAGTATGCAGTTCCTATAGGATTCGTGCAAGTGACTGAGGGAAGGGGGAGGCTACAAGTGGAATTTAGCTGGAAAGGGGCTGGGAAATTCCTCCTTTAGGATAAAGTGCCATCACACACCCAGCCCGCTGAGTGTCATGCTTCATCATTGGGCATGCTCCTCGTCGGGTCGGCGGTGCAAAACCCAACGGCACCCTCAGCGGGGGCTCTTTGGCAGACATCTTTTATCCTTGCCTTATGGTGAGTGTGTGTGAGGGGCCCTAGAGTGTAGATAATAAGTATGTGAATGGGTGAGTTAAAACAGGGGACGATGGTCAGGGTCACTCTTTTAATAATCCTGCCTCCTACCCTGATTAAAAAAGTGATGGCGCCTACAGTAATGTTGCAGCTAGTGTCTCTTATATGGTCAAGAGGCGGCCCGGGATATTATCGAAGCTGTACCCAAGGGCTATGCGATTAGCCATTTGAATAGGAGCGGCGGCAGGGGGGGCGGCATTGCAATTATTTATAAACACAACGTCAATGCATGCTGGAGGATATTAGCCTGCCCGATTGCGAGGCAGGGTCTTTCATGCTTGCGATGGACCAAAGTTGCATTATAAAAGGGGTCTTAATTTACAGACCACCAGGTCATGCCAAAGGTTTTGTATCCAGCATACTGGATTACTTGGCGCTTGGGGACCTGAATTTGCACCTTGAGGATAGGGCCTGCATCACGGCCATGGAATTCTGTCAGGAAATGGCCACATTGCAATTAGGACTGAGATCCACGGTTGCAGAGGTGTTTGGGATCAGGGTTGTATCGTATGCCGACGACACGCTGTTGGTGGTCTCTCTGACCCAGGCACCGGAGTCGGATGCCTCCAGCTTCAGGGCATGCATGCAAGAATTGGCTGCATGAATGGCTATGAACTGCCTGAAGCTGAATGGTGACAAAACGGAGGTGCTGGTGGTGAGTCAGGCCCCCTGTGTGTTCATCGGCATGCTGGCCCCAGGACTTGGGGGAGACACCCACGCCCTGTGTGCAGGCAAAAAACCTGGGAGTTTGGTTGGATCCTAGCCTTTCTTTTGACTATCAAACTAGGTGGGTGGCAGGTGCCTGCTTCGGGATTCTGAAGGTCCTGCGTAAAACCTTGGACCTGCTGCCCGTGGCGGCTAGGAAGACTCTGGTCCATGCACTGGTGACGTTGCGCCTAGATTATGGTAACATTCTTTATCTAGGCGCACCAGCCAAATGCTTGCTCCGTCTGCAGGGAGTGCAGAATGCTGCAGCCTGCCTTATCTTGAGGCGCCTGAGAAGGTCATCGGCTAGGGCAGCTTGGGCTGCACTACACTGGCTCCCGATAAAAGAAAGAGTCACTTTCAAGGCACTCTGCGTCTGCCACCGGATCTTGCAGGGAAAGTCCCCTTTGTGTATGTCTGAACTAATGGCCCCATATGTTCCCACACATCAGCTGAGGTCAGGTGGGGTAGGCTTGGTGTGCGTCCCTACTATTAAAAAGGCCAGGATGGGGGGTTGGTCTTTTCGACTACTGGCGGCAAAACAATGGAATGCCCTCCCGACGGTGCTCCAGATGGAGACTCAGGAGAGATGTTTCAGAAAAAATTTAAAAACGTTTCTCTTTCCCCAAGTATAGTTGGGTGAGGGCTCTGGGCATCTGATCTCCGGCTGACTTTACCACAGCGCGGGGACACACTGGCATGAGTGTAACCATTGCGCTTTACAAATGGACTTATTATTATTATTATGAGACAGTGTGGGAGTTGCGGTACTGTTTATTACGTTTTGTAAGAATAGATAAATCTATAGCAAGGTACATCCGGTCATTAAAAGTAGAGGGACTGATATAAAGGTCTGATTATAGAGTGGAGGAAGCTTACAAGGGTGTGGAGGCCATTTTATCTACACATACTGTGGGCCATATTCTTCCTTGTCATGAAGTGGCGGCAGTGGTAGTGCGGGTGTGAGCCTGCATAGTGGAGAGAGAGAAGAAAATGGCTGAGTAATCTTTGCAGGGAGGCAGAAGGACTATCCAAATAAAGGTTAGGTGAGGTGCATAGCAGGTCAAAAGTAAGACCTTCTGCAAGTGTCGGGCCCTGAACACACTGAGCTATCCTGAAGTTGGAAAATCCTTCAATCATTGTAGTAGCATCTCTATTGGAGGGTTATCAGCATAAAGACAAAAATAACCTAATGTTATAAAAATAAAGATAGGGGTATTTAGTTCTAGAAAACCCTATGAAAAGCTGGTATTAAGGTTGTGGGACTGGTAAACTAATAAAGTCTTTATTAAGGATTTAGATGAGGTGATCATAGACAAATGAAGTTGGTTGGCTTCAATAAAAAGAGAAAGATACAGACCATTAATGTCATATGTATGTTACAGATAATGGTCAGCTCTGTACCTTCCTGATGTGTGTGATTGCAGTGGTGGACTTTGTGGGCAGTGGAAGTACCTAAATAATATTAGGATCGGTGTCTTCTCTGAGTCGTGATTTAGGTATAAAAGCTTCATCTATGTGGTTATCTATCAAATACGCATGGAGTTATGTGCTGTGTTTGGTCATTGATCTCATTGTTCAGCACACTCTTAAGGTATGGTATATTTTGATTAGTGTGAATGCGTTAAAGGGTGGGTCAGGGTAGGTCTGTGGGTTGTAGGGGATTGTTGGGGAAGCCGGGGAGACAGGTCGAATCTTGAGGTCAAAATTTATTTATTTATGTTATATTCTTATAAAGCGCTCAGCTACCCAAAAAGGTTTTCCCGTGGTTAAGCATAGCAAAAAAAAAACAAACGGATTGCCGACTCAATATAGACATGTCTTCAGACCTTTGCGAAAAGCGAGCAGAGAAAATTCATCATGTTTGAGGTAAAACGGGAGAATGGGGTATCTCAATGCTTTTGTGATCTGTACCTCTTATGGAATGATCTAGGACCCAAACTTACCCATAATTGGACTGTGTTTTTTGCCCTGTGCCCAGCCCATACACAGATGTGTCTTTACAAAGGATTCCAAAGTGGTTTCCATGATCCACATTTTGGGTGTGTTGAGATGCCAGAAGGGCAAGTGTAATGTTCTGATTATCATTAATGTACGTACAGTACTTGTATAGCCAGAAACCTAGCAACAAAGTAGGATAGCACTGTGTATTGTGGGTGAGTATGCAAATCTACATTGGGCTACAAACAAATGGCCTTTATGGATTGGCGAAAATAGTGCATTTTGCTTTTGCGTAGTTACAGCAAATTTCAGAAACAATAATCTAGGTTACGCATAATTACATGAAATGCAAGAAAGGGTTTGGTGCTCCATTTCAAATAAGAGTGCAAAAGGCACAAGAATTGCAAATTGAACCCATCCACTGCAAAATCCTTGCCCCAAATAGCACTTAGTTACATAACATGGCATTGCCGAGTCATTTTGGGAATTTTATTTAAGAAGGGTCTCAAGAAATTACCCAAGATTATGTCAGAGTAACGCAAATTTCGCCCAGTGCTAGTTTTTTTGTATTGCACGAGGTTCACTCCTGAAGTTCCTGCATGAGCTTGTTGGTCCCTTTTCAGTCTTTGCAACATCTATATGTCATTGGTAATCAAAAGTAGCATATACATTATATCCAATGGAGCCCGTGTAGCAAGACAAAGCACGACTGCGATTCGTTCACAGAACAGCAGACTGCTATTAACAACTCTATTTTGGTATTTCGATTTTAATTAGACTGACGATTGGCTCCTACCGAGTGGGGAATTTTGTAAGACAGTACTTTAAAAAAAACTTGTCTCATGTCAATCAGTGCCTGATCGATTCTAGGAACCTCACAGTTTACTTTGCTGGTTCAGTAGAATTACTTGATCATCTGTGGTTTACTGTCACCGACGCCAATCATTTCCACCAGTCTTTTATATAGTCACACTGCGGTTTTCTATTAAAGTTAGCTTAAATTCTCCTCCCTGTTTATGATTTTTTCTTTGATTTCTTTACCTCGTGCTGTCATTTTAGCATTTCTATCTCTCGTTTCTTTATAGCATTCAAACGTCTAGAGTCTCTTCTGCCACTGATCTGCCTAGACACCTGAATAGCCACAAAATGTAAATGCTGCTTCACCTTCGTTGACCTATAGCTGTAATTTCATCAAGTAATGGTAGCAAGCCCGAATCTGTTTTGAAGAATTCCCTCTGAACATTTCATCCATCCATCCTCTTACTTATCCATCATTAATCCAGGCATTCATTCATCCACCTACCCATTCATCCATCCTTTCAACAATTCATCCCTCAGTGTTTTCTATGTACCATTTATCCAGTCATCCATATCTCAAGGTATCAATAGATCATCAATCCACTCATTCATCTTCCATCCATCGAGTAACTCTTTGATCTTTTTCACTCTTTCATGCTTTCACTTGGCCGTCATGCTCCCTTTCTCTGAATCCATTCTTTCACCTTTTGATCTGTCCATTTATCCATCCATCCGCCACCATTTCAATGTAACATTCATCCTCCATTTCATTTATCAATGTATCATCAATCAGCCCATCAACCCTGTCACCCTTCCATCCATCTTTTGAATCATTCACCCTTTCCCTCTTCCATCATGCACACTTTCAATAATTAATCATTTCACCCTATGATCCTTTCTTTCATCCATACAACCATCAACTTTTTCTCGGTCCATCCACTTTTTTCTCCGTCCTTTTTTGCTTTCAGGACAATACATTGTTTCAGTGGAAAGAGCTGCATTGATATAACTGTTAACACTTCCCAAATGGATCTCTTAATATAATAGTTGTTATTGTAATATTTGAAGACTTTTTGTGTGTAGTCTGTTCGTTCTCTTTTAACATAGTTTGACACACTGAATGAATGTCTTCAGTTTACTAGTTATTGAAGATGAAAAGTTCACATTTCTTCAAAGTTGTTTAGATATTCCGTTTATTTATTAATGCTAGTTTCAATCTTCACCCTCGCATTCTCTTAATGCATTCATATGCGTTGTGTTAACATTTACAGTTTCAGAGCCCTAATTAAAAAAAAAATAGGGTTCTCGTCAAATATTAAAAAGCATTGCCTGAAGTTGAAACTAATCTCTCTCAACTATTTCTGTTTACTTACAGGGTCAATGAGAAAGCAGCATTGATCGTCTCTTTTAATAGTAGAAACATGAGGACTAAGCTTATTAAAGGCACATTGAGAAAGAAGATAGGTCCTGCCTAGGACAACCTATATTTTTGTATTTCTTTTTAAAAACATACATGTATAATAGATATTAAAGGAGTAAAATAATAATAAATAAAAACGCTGCCATCTAAAGTGGAATGCATATGCTTGCAGATGGAAAAGTAAATAAAAGTGGACTGCTTACAAAAACAAATAAATACAATTACAACAGAAATGAAAGCAGGATAAGGCCTGCTAGTCCTGTCATTAAATTGAACCACTTTCTAGGTGGATGTGCTCATGAACAAGATTGAAATTCCCTTCATTCATAGTGAAGAGAGTCAATGTCTGAAGTGGGCTGACCCATCACCCCAGGCTGCAGGCTGTGGCAGCTAAATGTGAATGGCACTCGAACAGGCCAAGGATGAAGAGGGCTGACTGAAAGCCTCTCGTTATATCTATGTATGCATTTTTATTATGATTTTTAAAACATTAGGTCAGGGAGGCAGCTAAAGCTGTCTCTAGGCCAGACCTAAAAAAGGAGAGTTTCAGACGTGCCCACTGTTGGCATGGAGCATTCAGTGCCCCTGGGTCTGTGGCTCTCATGGAAGAAGGAGCTGGTAGCTTTCCCCACACCAGCCCTCTAAGCCTAAAGGCCGGAGGTGTTCTGAAGTACATTACCTGATTTTAACCAGTGAAGAGACCTGGCGAACGAAGCTCCCTTTAACCCATGAGGAGTTTGTGCCAGATGCAGCCATGAGGGGGAAAGATCTGGAGTTTCATTTGATATCAATATGATCCTAGCTGTGACAAAAAGGAAGCTGGTCTCCATTCTAGCTTGGCTGGTATTTCTTGGTACATGTGCCCCAAAGAGGTAAACTGCTACAGACAGACTGTAGTTTCACACCATCATACGATTTAAGAGATTCTACTGTACACTTGCTCCTTGTTCTCAATCGTAAACTTTACGACCTAAAAATTGCTGTTTGTTGGTATATTTTCTATCTGGATATTGTTATTTGTCATTCTTCAGAAAAAATCACAGCTGATAAGTGAGTAGAGATTATCTGATCTATTTTTTAGGCGCTGGGCGGTCAGAAGGTCAGGTGACGTCAGGGTTCTCTTGAAAATCACAGATTCCTCTATTATGCTTTTATGTCCAGTGTGTCAGTGATCCCAAACCCTGAGGGAAAAGCAGCTCATCAAATTGGGTCCCTGATAAAGTGAAGGTAGCTTTGGGTGATTGGGTCATTTCTTTCACTTGACTTGTGTTTTGATTATTTTATCTCAATAGGAATTTTCTTAAGTACTAGGTAAGCACCCAAAATGGCATCAAGGTGCTATGGGCAGACATCCAAAACACAACTACTTAAAGAAAGAGAAGACAAATCGACATGCAAAATGTGTGCCACCATATGAAGTTTCTTCCGAAACCTTATTCTAGCGAACGCAAGTTTCATACGGTTGGGGCCAGCAAGTTGGGGGTGCCCAATGTCCGAAACAGAGGACCTTAAATAATCATATCAATGTTAGAAGACTCTGCTCCAGCAAACTTTTAAAAACTGAGGGGCATATTTACAAGCCCCTATCGCCACAGGAACGTCACTTTTAGTGACATTCCTCTGGCGATATGGGCTTTGACTTATTTACAAGGCAGCCTTAAGCTACCTTGTAAATAGGGCCCGATTTCATGCTATTCTTAGCATGAAAGGAGTGGGAAATGGGTGTTACGGTGGAGGTTCCACCGCAACACCCATTGATTTTGACGCTGCCCCATATTTACAAGGGTGGCATAAAAATGGGGCAGTGCCAAAATTAAGACCAGGGAAAACCTAGACTTAAACAGGCGCAAAAAGGAGAAATTCTTAAGTTCTCCTCGTTGTTGCTGTTTCCATGTGTGCTGCGATGTTCAGCACACATAGAAACAGCAAAAGTCCTTTGATTGTTTAAGTGCAGGAAGGTGTCCGTTCCAGCACATAAATAATCAATGTATTAAAATGAAATTTTGCAACTTCTATATGTGCTGCATTAACCAGCAAACATAGAAGTTTCAAAATGCCATTTAAAGATTGTTTATGTGCAGGAAAGGACACCTTCCTGAACATAAACAATGTACCCCGCAATGCAGATACCCTTGCACTATGGTGCAAGGGTGCCTGTGTTGACGCTAGGCTGCTTAATTTAGCACCAGCGCAGGGGGAAATGCAGGGCTGCACCATGCTGTTGTACATATGGCGCAGCCCTGCGCTTTTGAAGTGGTGGATCGTGGCGTTAAGCCAAGAAGGCCAATGCCACACTCTTCCACTTCTCTAGTAAATATGCCACAGACATTTTAAAGTTGTCCTTCAACGAAAACCGGACAGGGATTTATAACTGAACTTGGTTTAGTTCCTAATTCCCAGACCTCTGTTAATCGCCTCTTAAACGAGTGTACTAGCGTGCTGAAGTAATCACAAGGTGACAGGTGGTGCTATATAAAAATTCCAAACAAAAGAACTTCTGTGGTTGTCACTCTGTGAAAATCTCCATTCTCGTTTGCACCACGTAAACAGAAGTGGGTTTTTTAGGATAATGGCTTGCATTTTGAGAGGCTGTGAAAGCTTAGTTATATGGGCTTTATAAGACAATTTTAACAGTGATTGCTCTAGCAATGCAGCAACATGTAAAAGGTGTTGTTGTTGAATTGCACTAAATGCTTTGCGTAGACCACCATATGCAAATGCCTTGAGTGTAATGGCAATATAAAGTGTGGGTTTGAAGGTAATCAAAAGTATCTGTTTCTAGGAAGCTTTGTTCTCAATCATGTGCACGGCAACGTGGATTTTTTAAAACCCATTATTTAAAAATCATTATATTTTTTAAGCACAATATACATTGTTACTGTCTTCTAAATAGTCAATGTGCTTCATTTTTAATAGAGAAACTTACATTTTTCATAAAGCTGTAAATGAGTATGGTTTTACATTTTTAAAGGATATTCGACATGCAGCTACGTGGGGCCTATATGCACAGTCCAAACGATTATGCACCTCTGAACAGACAGGGAGCTCTGGCCATATATTTAAGTATCTAAGAGCAAACCGTGTGACTAGTTGTTTGGCGCCTGTGCAATAATTTCAGCTAAAGCGACACCAACATTAGCTGTACTTCCTGGCAGGCAGTGCACCATGTGCAGGTATCGGACACAGGGAAAAACTGCAGTGGGCTGAGGATCAGAGGTCTGCTTTTATGGGTGGTTGGACAAAAGGATCATAAAATATCCTGTTTTGTAAAACGTCCTAAGGGAGGGGATATAGGGGCATATTATCAAGACAGGTGATAAAATTATCGCCGTTTTAGAGGCAGAAAACTGCCGCTAAAACAGCGATAATGGGCTTGATAATATGCTCTATGGGATTCCAATTGAAGCCCATGTTAAATGTGAAGGACATCTAACATGAGCTTCAATTGGAATTCCATAGAGCTTATTATCAAGCCCATTATCGCCGTTTTCTGCCGCTAAAACGGCGATAATTTTATCGCCTGTCTTGATAATATGCCCCTAACTTTTGTTGACATATATACAATTTGCCCCCTCCTGCCAAAATCCTTCTTGAGATAGTGCCAGTGTAGAAATCTCTCATACATTTCCATAATTGATGTTATCTCAAATTTACTTGGAGAACCAGGAAGTAATGTGCGTTTCTTGGATGGCCAATGGATCTTTGCCACCATTTTCAATTGGAGCATTACTCATCAAACAACCTCAATTTTTTCATTTGATGTTCAGTCAATAAAGAGAGTTGGTAAAGTTTTAAAAGTTTACTCTCTCAGTTAGTACTTTTGCTCTTTTATTCAAATTACTTTCAAATTGATTACACAAATAATAACAGGTGAAATTGGCTAGAACAAGCATAGAAAAATAAAACAGCATTTTCCATTCAGAGTATCATCCCTAATCTAAACTAAAGGACCTATTCTAGCCTAACAAGAACCCATAAAGAGTATTTTCTGAAAAAGAGCAATTAGATCTCAGAGCAGAGCCAAATAGCTAATAGGAAGAACAAACTCCCCATCAAGGGTTGTTCGGGAGACTCAGCTGAGTTCTCCTAACAATTGCAGTAGCAACTGTCTATAAAGAGAGAAAAGGAAGGAATCACAGCAGTAGCTATGATTAGCGAAAAACAGAAATTCTCCTTACAAAATGTAAGGAAAACAGTGGAATCACTGTAGCTTATGGCAAGTTGGGCTAGCACAGCAAAATGCCAAGGGGCATGGCAGGGTGGGCATGCATGGAAAACGCATTGAGTCTCTCTAGCTAGGAACACATATTATATAGAAAGCAGCTAAACATGTTACAAAAACAGGTGAATGTCATCATCATCTTCGTCCAGTGGTAAGAGGTCTCCCGATGGCAAGATCAATTCCCACAGTAAACATCCACTCCTAGATTGAAGTCAGTTAGAAATGGCTACAACGTATTTCAAGAAGTTACATCTACGAAGGTTTTCATGAGAACATTTTGCAAGCTTACTCTGATAGCTGTCTGGTTGCTCACCATATAACAATGAGTAGTTCTATGAAATGAAGCATTCAACTTCTGGTACCCTCTTGGTTAGATTATGTAACGTAAGATAATGCAAACATTTTCTTTTTATTGGTACCCTTATCCATCATGTATATGTGGCAAGGAAACAATCTAAATACAGTGAAGTCATATGGTGTGAGGGAAAAGAAGGAAGACATTTTCTCAAGACACAGCACATTTCACAAAAATGTAAGCCTCAGAGTTAATTTCTAACATTAAATCTTTATTTTATTAAAAACATTATTTTCTTAAGGAGACAGTGTTGAATAAATGAGCAGTGCAGCCTAGCAAGTGGAGAACGTCAGAAATAAAAGTTTCTATAGTATATAAACAACATTTTCCTTTTTGCTCGTTAAAAGCAAAGGCACATTTTTGGACATTTAATTTAATATGTATTCAGGTTTATTTATTAACATGTTTCTATAATATTGTAATGTAGAATTTACATAAACGTTATCAGCTCTATCCATAGTCAATCTCACTAGATAGACGCATTTAGTACATTATGAAGCTGAAATGAACACATTTTCCCTGGCTGCTTCAAGCTCTCAGTCCAACACTCTAAAAAGGTCACAGAAAGTAAGGGTAAAAAAGACATTTATCTCAAGCAAAGAGTCCAAAGTATATTCAGGCACAAATATATAAGACACTGCAAATTTCTCTTTGTTAATGGTCCCAATCTAGGCTGGTTCAGGTGAATGAAATTATAGGTAGAAGACAGGATAGCTGAAGTCTGAGTCCTCAAAATGTGAGTTGTGAATTACTAGTTGTGATAAAGAAATCAAGATCCTCATCTTGATGTAAATCATGAGTCCAAATTTTGCCTTTCTCAATTGAGCATTTGTTAAGGAGTCAATCCCCCAGAAGCAGCAAAGGAAGCACAACTTGTGGGTGTTAATGTGCACAGTCTGCAAATTCCTACACTGTTGCTTACTTTGTGCTCATGATTGTTGGTGGTGGACACTGGCAATTAGATTTAAATGCATTGTTTCAATTAATTACAATCGTTAACATACATTACAAAAAAGATCAACTTGATAATTTAGCAATATACAACTTAAACATACACAAAAAACAAATTACAGTATATATTATAAAAAATTAGCTGAGCTAGAGCTGCCTGCTTAATACATAATTTAAAACAAACGTTAGTCAATCCCTTATCTCCCAAAGTATTGAAAACCTTGTTCACATTAGGGGTGTGTAAAATTTGCATAGTTTGTTTTCATGTAAATACATGAAATCCCTTCATTAAGTACCATATTGCGCAAACAACTACTTCTTGCATTCAGGTTGTTCACATTGTTGTTGCACTATAGTTTTGGCATGAATTGTGGCATAATGTGGCAATTTGGCCTAATGCCTTAATTTCTGAAATTTGATGTACCAAGCATAACACAAATTTCCCAAACTACGTGAATTTCAGCAGTATACTTTAACTATTGCTTAGGCCTACTTCAAATTCAAAATACCCTTAAAATACCTAAACTCAATCTAGCCCAGTAGGACACTGCATCTTTTGTTATTTTAGTCGTGGGTTATTCATGTAATGCATTTTCAGAAATAATCTAAATTTATTATAACATAGCTCATTGTAATACATGGTAAGACCATTTTGAAGGTACCCGTAAATGTTTCTTGAGCAAAAACACAGTTACGCAACACTGTAACGAAGAGTAGAAATCCTACTGAGAAACTACTACCTTATCACCCTCACTCTTAACCTCGATCAGATTATAGGTCACATAAAGGGCATAACAAGTTATAGATTGCAATTTACACAATGTTATGTCAATGAATTTCCAGACACACCCAATGCACCTGCAAAGCTGGCCGATATTTTACCTGACTAATCCCCAGCCTTGTAAAGCACGTTTTTATAGTTTAAAGCGTACTTGCAATATGCCTGGGCAAATACCTTCCAAATGACCAGTTCATTCTACCTTAGACCTAAAATTAGGCACCACCATCACTTTTGTGGAAATCTTCCATCCAGCCTTCAATTATTTCTGCAGTAAACTATATCAATAGGTGAAATCTTATGTACTCTATTCTAGTTTTTGGGGCCAATGTTTCCTCTAAAGATTTTGGGGACCAAGAATGGGATTATAGCAATAGTATAATGACATATTTTGAGACATCGAACCTTTAACCAATCTTTGATAAATGAGGCTTTAGGGTAATTTTCTTTTGACCTACTTTGACATTTTTTAGAAGTGTCAGTCTGACACAGATAGATTTGACATGGTTCTTTAGAAGCTCCCATTATGTCTACCAAAGTAAGGACTTAGAGAACCCTTCTCTGCCTTCCTCAAAGATAAAAAATAGTTGTTTTTTTAAAACATATTTTTATTGGTTTTATGTAACAGGTATACATATATTGCAGACTTACATATCATTATTGGTGTAGTATAGTTTGTGACACTTAATTTGGTAGCATTTATACAACAGCTCAATATATCAACCTTATAAAGTTGCACACAGACCATGTGTACCATACAACGTTGTGTAAATACAGACAGCGTAAGAGCATGATGTCAAAGCATTGTGCGTTTCTCGAATACAAATGATTTAGTGTCAACCACAGTCAACTTATATTGTTCAAATCTTTACAATCATATCTTCTTTGCTAGTGACTAATAATAGCAACAAACCTCCCACCCTTCCCACCCTCCTGCAGCTCAGCCCTCTGCCCGGCTGGTAACATAGTCACATGTTCGATCATTCCTCTGTGTGTTTATTAACAATATAGTGCATTCCCCCTACCCTTTCATCACCTGTAGTTGGAGAGCAGTCCTGATTTAATCTCTTGTGAGTGCCCCCAGTTTCCGGGTAATCCAAAGAAAGGCATCTCCATGCAATCAGTATGATAGTACATCTAGTGCAGTGTATTCTTCCATCATCATATTCCTGACCATAGATATCGGTGCCTTATATTCCTCCCTCTGTATTTCGGCTACCTCCGCCCTCCCCATTTGATCATCTCTGTATGCCACTCCTGTACTGATGGAGCTCAATGGGCCTTCCAACGTGTTGTAATGTTCCTTTTTGCCAATAGTAATGCGAGATTAGCGAATCTGTGAGACGGGTCACCTTTCTTCCCACGGGGTCCCAAATCCAGTATGTAGTATTCCATTGTGTCATTATTGTGCACTGGTACGATGTTCGACAATATCCGACACAACGATGCCCAGTAGTGTCTCAATCTCGGACAATACCATATCATATGTAATAGACCAGTATTGGGTGCATGACAATGGGGGCAAGCATCTTCTACACTAGGAAACATACAGTGAAGCCTGCGTGGGGTTAGATATGCTCTATGGAATAGCATTAATTGGATAAATTTGAACTTAGGGTTGCGGGACACCTTCCTGCGGTGGTCCACTATAATGTCCCATTCTTTGTCCGCGAAAGCACGACCCACATCTGTTTCCCATCTATCCCTTAGTGCTTGTAACGAGGTCTCCGCACCAGCGCGGATCCCTGCGACAATCATTTGGTCAAGTGCGCCCCTTGTCCCATTAAATATTGCATGGTGATAAGAGCATTCGTAACAGGTTAGGTATCCCTGCGGGTCCATGTCTCTCTAATGTATCTCGATGTGATGGCATGTAGAAGAAACAATGTGTCCGGGGTGCCATGTGCCCGCATGAAAGCCTCATGTGACATTAGTACTCCGCCTGAGAAGAACGCCCCCACGGTATCTATCCCTGCATTCGAGCATGCCCTCAGAGTGCGGTTAGACACCATCTCTGCTGGCAAAGAGATCCCCAGTAGTGGAATTGTGGGAGCGTATGGTGGTACATGTTTTGTGTATCCCAGTGCATGTCTCCAATATAGCAGCGCTATCCGTAACAGTTGTGGTGCCGTTGATGGGATCTTGGCTTTTGGTAAGAGGAGTCTGTGAATATCGCCTTGCTCCCACTCCCGGTGTGATACTGCTACCTCCTGCAAGTTTTGACCCGCCAGCCAGTACGCCGGCCATTGCAACTGACTAGCGTAGCAGTACGCCTTCAAATCAGGTACTCCCAGTCCGCCCCTTCCTGTGCCCGGTTGTAATTTTGCTAGGCTAATTCTTCTGCGTCCCGTCCCCCAAATCAGTTCCGTTATTAAAGAGTTCAGCGTTTTAAAAATCCCTCCTGGTAACAAGACAGGCAGGTTGGTAAAGTAATAGAGCAGCTTCTGCAAAATCACCATTTTAGTTATGGTGACTCTTCAGGCCACCAACAGGGGGAGCGAGGTCCAAAACTTCACCTGCACCCTAAGGGCAGCAACAGCTCAGGACAAGTTGCCATCTAATAAATTCGCTGTAGTACGATAAACCTGTATCCCCAAGTACCGAAAAGTGTCAGGTGCTATAATAATCTCCCTGCAACTAATACGTAATCGTCCAGTACGTGCAGGGCCATTAAAAAACATAAACATAAGATTTATCAGCGTTGATCGTGAGACCCGACAACTCCTGAAATATGTTGAAAACTGTAGGCTGGGGCTTGAGATCCATATTCATGTCCACAATGTATGGAATAATGTTGTCGGCGTATGCAGAGACAATATGTGTCATTGGGCCTCCCACTATACCCAGGCACCCGGACAAGGAGCGGAGCCTGTGCAAAAGGGGCTCCAGCGCCAGTATAAACAGCAGGGACGACAGTGGGCACCCTTGTCTGGTACCTCTGGCTACCGTGTATTGTGAAGATATATGCTGTCCTGTTCGTGCATGAGCTGTGGGATGCGTGTTTATTAGCCGCACCCAGGCAATATATTCGTCCGGTATGTCAAACCTAGTGAGGGTATAAAACATATAGTCCAAGTGTAACGAGTCAAACGCCTGTTTTAGGTCAAATGATATGCACCCCTCCATCGTTCCTGAGTCAGGTGGACCCACCATAATCTGGTGCAGCCGTCTAATATTAAGCGTTGCGCTTCTCCCCGGAACGAATTGGCACTGATCAATGTGTATCAACTTTGGAATTAGCTGACTCAGTCTATTGGCCAGTATTTTACTCAGTATCTTGTAATTCGAGTTGAGTAGGGATAAGGGTCTGTACCCGGAAATGTCTGATTTGTCTCTCCCAGGTTTCAAAAAGGAGACCACAGTCACTTGTAGGGTAGTGAGGGGGAGCACTCCCACTTTTAGCGACTCCTGGTATAAACATTGCCGGTGTGGTACTAACAAATCAGCATATTGTGTATAAAATTCAGCAGGCAGACCGTCATTGACAGGGGTTTTACCGCGTGGTAAAGCTTTGATTGCCTGTCTAATTTCTGATCCTGATATCGGTCTCGCTAAGTCGTTGCGCTGTTGTTGCGTGAGTTGTGGCAGTTGTAGTCCTTCAAAGTAGGGCATAAAGTCAGTGTCAGTTTGCCCGTCGTATAAATGTTCATAATATACCCAGAAGGCCGTGTTAATTCCCAGTTGTGTGGTGGTGATTCCGCCCTATTGTCGCAAATCTCCAAAATGGGGGATGGTATGGGAGCATCTTTAACCAGTTTAGCTAGTAAGGGCCCCACCCTGTCTGCCTGTGTATGCTGTTTCTGCGTGTAGAGTTTCACATCTATTACCCGCAGTTCCTCCATGAGTTACGCATATTGTATATCTGCCTCCCGCAGTTGTGTTAGTTGTTCATTTGTCCCTGCTGCCCCTGGCTACTGTGTATTGTGAAGATATATGCTGTCCTGTTTGTGCGTGAGCTGAGGGATGCGTGTTTCTTAGACACACCCAGGCAATATATTCGTCCGGTATGTCAAACCTAGTGAGGGTATAAAACATATAGTCCAAGTGTAACTAGTCGAACGCATGTTTTAGGTCAAAGGATATGCACCCATCCATCGTTCCTGAGTCAGTTGGACCCACCATAATCTGGTGCAGCCTTCTAATATTAAGCGTTGTGCTTCTCCCCGGAACGAATCGGCACTGATAAATGTGTATCAATTTTGGAATTAGCTGACTCAGTCTATTGGCCAGTATTTTACTCAGTATCTTGTAATCTGAGTTGAGTAGGGATAAGGGTCTGTACCCGGAAATGTCTGATTTGTCTTTCCCAGGTTTCAAAAAGGAGACCACAGTCGTTTGTAGCGTAGTGAGGGGGAGCACTCCCTCTTTTAGCCACTCCTGGTTTAAACATTGCAGGTGTGGTACCAACAAATCAGCATATTGTGCATAAAATTCAGCAGGCAGACCGTTATTGCCAGGGGTTTTACCGCGTGGTAAAGCTTTGATTGCCTGTCTAATTTCTGATCCAGATATCGGTCTCGCTAAGTCGTTGCGCTGTTGTTACGTGAGTTGTGGCAGTTGTAGTCCTTCAAAGAAGGGCATAAAGTCAGTGTCAGTTTGACCCGTCGTATAAATTAAATGTTCATATTATACCCTGAACGCCGTGGTAATTCCCAGTTGTGTGGTGGTGATTCCGCCCTTAATGTCCCGAATCTCCAAAATGGGGGATGGTATGGGAGCATCATTAACCAGTTTAGCTAGTAAGGGCCCCGCCCTGTCTGCCTGTGTATTCTGTTTCTGCGTGTAGAGTTTAACACCTTGGCTGCTAGGGAGATTTTCCTCCTGTGCTGAAATTTATTGAATTCCGTTGTTCATGACGAGCTGAGCTCGTCATGAGCACCCGAGCAGTGTGCATCATGACGAGCTGAGCTCGTCATGAGCATCGAAGGGGTTAAAATCTATTACCCGCAGTTCCTCCATGAGTTACGCATATTGTATATTTGCCTCCCGCAGTTGTGTTAGTTGCTCATTTGTCCCTGCTGCCTCTCCTTACAGAGCATGCAGTTTGCCCTCTACTTCCGTTAGTCGGTCTACAAGTGTGTGTCTGACTCCCGAATTCGTGCCTATTGCCACTCCCCATATGACTGTCTTGAATGCATCCCATTCTAGTTGTCGTGTGCTAGCTGACCCTGTGTTCTCTGAAAAATAATTAACAATCACCTCTGAGAGTGTGCTACGAAAGACCTGGTCCTCAAATAGTTGGGGTTGCAGTCTCCAGGTCGGTATCGGGGTCGGGATCCTACCCCACTGAAGAGACAACTCCACTGGGTTGTGGTCTGACAGTGTCTTGCCCAGGTGCAATACACTATCAATAGAGGCGAGCAACGTCCCTGAGCAGAAAAGTCTGTCTATCCTAGTATGTAGCCGATGTGGTGGCGAATAGAAGTAATATTCCCTATTGTCTGGGTTTTTCACCCGCCAGGTGTCATGTAGCCCCCAACTCCCAGCCCATCATTTGAGTGCATCTGCTTGCTTCCGACTCTCGGTCATCTGCAGCGGGGGATGTGATCTGTCCAGATCAATATCTAACAATGCAGTGAAGTTACCCACTAACACCCATAGGTAGTCAGTCCACTCCGATAACGTCACGCTAAGCATCTCTAGGTAACTATTTTGTTCTGTGTTCGGGGCATATAGACCCCAGATGACGATGTGTATCCCATCCAATGGGCTGTGGAGCAGGACATACCTCCTGTGTAGGTCTACCTTCTGCTCCAGCAATTTAAAAGGGACAGTGTTACGCATCCAAACCACCACCCAGCGGGCAAATGTGGAATAAGTCGTGAAGAACAGTTGACCCCTCAATTTTTCCCCCATTTTGATCGCTTCATCATGGTTCAGATGTGTTTCCTGAAATGAGGCCACATCTATCCGCCTTCTGTTTAGTGTGCCAAAATATGATGCCTCTTATGTACCGACCTCATGCCTCTCATTTTCCAGGTGCAATATTTACATTTATTATTGATCGACATTTTGAAATCGGGGGTGAGGTGGTCCTAGTACATGTGATTTCCTAAGCCCATATGGTAAAATGAGTGTAAGGGCCGAGCAAGCATTCCCCTCTAACTTCCCAAACATCAGGTTCCTCCAAACAATAATAGAAGACCAAACATGAAACACAAGTCCAACAGGGACTCCCAGTAATAAACGCCATAGTGCAGTTGCTGTGGGGGTGAAAGTGACAAGTCCAACTACAAACAGGCATTGCACTTCGTAACGAAAGAATGAACTCTGCAGTTTTGTGCGCCACTCCATACAGTCCCAAACATCTGGACCCTCCTCCATTAGTTTACATTATCAAAACAGTGTATAGAGTGTAAATGTAAATGTAAATGTAGTATACTTGTAAAGCGCACAGCTGCCCCAGCAACGGGGCATCCCGGCGCTGTATAACTCTGGGGAACCCGTCCTGGCTTCCCTGTGGGATGGTCCCTTGCTGGGAGTCCCCAAGGTGGAGCCAGGCATCCCCGGAATTGGTGGGGCCGTTGTGGAGATTAGGCAAGCTAATGCCCAGAGTTGCCGAGTGGAACCCCTGATTAGAGTAAGCACCGAAGCAAGAATTATCGAGTCCGCTGACCAAGATCCACGACCCTGCCGCGTCGGGAATTGAACCCTGGTCCCAGGCTGACTTCTGCTCTCAGGCCTGCCGCCTCTAACCAGTGAGCCACACTACTCCACGAGTGTCATATACGTTACCACTCCCGACCATCTCCGCGATACAGTTCTAATATTCTCTGGCCGTTTGTGCAGTAATTGAAGGAAACAGTGTTCGGCTAGACTCCGATTCAGAGCGCACCGTCTCTGCATCCGATGATTGTGGGGAAGAAGTTTTAGTCTGGGCATCATGCTCAGCCAGTGCCACCGCCGTAAGAAGGGAGTCATTTTGACTGTTCGTAATTTGCTCTGGAGTTGGTCCATTGTCCGATGCTTTCGCTCTTCTTCTGTCGTCTGCCATATGGTTCTCTGGGTGTCGCGGTGTAAGCCTCCGGCCTGATTGACCCGACAGCAGCGAGGTCTGTGAGGTCGACGGTGTAAATGTTATTTCCAACCAATCCGCTGCTTCCTCCGCTCTATCAAAGACGATGGATTTTTGCCCATAGATGACCTTCAGTCGGGCTGAGCAGCGTGTATTTCAGATTCTGTGCTCTCAGTTTTTTCTTTATGTCCAGGTATGTGGCTCTGGCTTTTTGTACCGCCAAGGTGAAATCCAGGTAGAGGGAAATTGCTTTATTTTCAAAGCGTATAGGGGCATTCTCCCTCGCTGCTCTCAGTATTGTATCACTATCTTTATAGTTCAGAATACGTGCTTTTAATTGTCTTGGCAGTGCACCTGGTTGAGGCGGCATCGGTGGTACTCTGTGTGCCCTCTCCACACTGTAAAGGTTCGACAGTCCTTCTTTCGCCATATAGTCTCGCATCCAGTTTTCCACAAATTGAGTGGGATTCTGCCCGTCGCTCCGGAATACCAAGAATTCTGACATTATTACGTCGGGACCGCCCTTCTGCATCATTCACCCTGTCTTGCAAGCCCCTCAACTGGCATTGGAATTGTTCAAGTTGTGAGGAATGCATAGTCTGCTGCGGTATCAAGTCATCTAGAGCTATCTTATTAGACTTCACCTTGTCTGCTAGTTTCTTATGGTCCACCTGCAGAAAATTTAGACTAGTGGATAGCGCTCCCATTTGTGATACAATTGCGGTGTTTGAGTCACGGATCTCCTTCAGTATTAGGACTAGTTTGGCAGCGTGTTGATCAGTTCCCGTGGGGGTCACCACTTCATTGTCCGAGCTGTTTGAGGGGTCAGTGTTAGGTGTGAAGTGAGCTTCGTCACTGGCCGCTGAGTTGGGCTGTTTGCCTCTATTGCACCCCACATTGTCACGTCGGACTTGTGTAGTCCGGAGCTCCAGCGTAACCCCTATGTAATCCACACAGTATACGTAGTCCTGTCTTTTCCACCCGTCACCAGCGATCCAGATCGCAGTCCCAGTCAGCAGGTGGTAGTATATGGTGCCTCTGAACCACGCACACCACCAGTGCCCCCCACACAGCACCTCCGTCTTGCTGTATCTGAATCGTGCAGCTTATCACCGCAGCAGTATCTTACTATTCTTCAGGAAAACACACCGCCTCCGCACTGTGCCTCATTCCACCATTAAGGTATTAACATGTACCTCCCTAGGCACTTTCGGTCTCTATCAGGGCCCCGTCGCTGTTTACACATCCGGTGCACAATTGCCTACTCCTCAAGGCCAATAACCGCTGCACAACCAACCCTGCATACACGCAAGCAGAAACAGCTGTGTCCACTTCCCAGTTATTATGCCCACTTCAGTATACAGCAGGATGTCCAGCAGTTGTGTAGCAGTATCCACGCAATTTATGCCCCTCCCCAAGTGTTTAGGTGGTCTCCAGGCAATTCCCATCTGACAGCAGGGCTTGCACCTCCAGTATGCCCCTGAACTCCCCTGCCACAGCAGATCACGTGCATTACAGACCTTGCGTTTGGTGCTGGTGACCACCACGGGAGGGGGGGAGTTTCTCCCAGCAGTTGTGTGCAGGCCCTCACTCTCGCAGTTTCGCAGCGTGCCAGGACCTGCCTGGCATTGCAGCCGAGGTGCCTACTCAGCGGGATGATACTGCTACACCAGTGTCCTTTGCCGCCATCTGAGGCCCACCACACTCCCTGCGCCGACCGCCATCCAAAAGCCAGTCACACTCACCTCGTCTTATCCGCTGCCTGTACTCACCAGATTCTGCCGTTCCCTTCACTGACCTGGATCTCCTGGGTTTGGAGCGTGCTCGGGTGTCGTCTGCCTTATGTGGGCCGCAGTGTCTCTAGTCACGGCCCGCCTTCTTCCTCACTCCGCTCACCTCGATTGTTAGGGCACCGGCTTGGTACACGGCATCCTTAGCTCATCGAGGTTGCAAATCTCGTCCAGGGGTGTCCAGAGTGCTCTGTTCGTGGTATGTACATTTTATTTCTTTGAGGGTCCAGGTAGTAACAGGATATGGGGGCAGATTTATGTCGGACTTGCGCCACGTTTACGCCACCGTTGCGTCACGCAACGGCGCAGAAACGTGGCGCATCCCTGCGACCTATTTACAACGTGACGCATCTAGGCAGATGCGTCACGTTCTAAAGCCCTGCGCCACATGAAACCTGCGTCAGGTCTCATGTGGGCGTTCTGTCGCAGGGTGGGCGTTCCCTCGTAGGAAAGCCCCGTAAAACTGACGAAGTGAAATCTACAAGATTTCACTGAGTCAGTTTTACGACGCTGCTGGGTCAAATCCTTACGCCTGCTTGAAGCAGGCGTAAGGAGTGACGCACCACGTTATGTATGGGTGGCCTCTGTACATTGCAGGAGTTGCGTCGTACTTGCGACGCTACTCCAGCAATGCGCCGCCCGTACACCACAAGATGCGTCACGCATCTGCCCTTCCTTGCACCATGGTGCGCCGCATTGTAAATGCGGCGCATCTGTGGTGCCGCAAGGAGGGAATTGCGTGACGCATCAGTTCTGGCGCATCCCTGCTGATTTGCAGAGATGCGCCAGAACTCATAAATCTGCCCCAAAGTGTCTAGTGTCGGGGCTTTGGGACGGAGCTCCTCTAGCTCACGTCCTCCATATTGAGTTGTTGCCACGCCCCCATAAAAAATAGTTGATGAAATGAGACTCCAATGTACCACTTATACTCAGTATTCCAACTTCTAATATCAATTATGCCAATGAGCAAGAGCTATGAAGATTGAACAAAGAGTAAAAACAGATACCCATTGCTTTTTCTAGCCATGTGAATGCCTCCCCAGTTAATGATATACCCCAATATATCAGGCTGGTAGTAAGCTAGCTTTAAAAACCTTCTATATGCAGACCACTGAAGGGATCCAAAGATTCAGGTAACGATTTCTTACTTAGCAGTTAAGAAATACCATTTTAAATTTAAAACATTCAAATGAACTTTTGTTACAACGTGCTTATGTTGCCAGGAACAAAGATAATTTACAAAATCCACCTGTTCGAAAATTTGTACCACCTAAAGATCAATTAAAATGGCGTTGTAACTTGCCATAAGGAAAAAAGTAGGTTGTATTAACACTGAATAGTAATTTATTAGTAGTAGTATGTTAGCATAGGCCATTGTAGCAATGTAAGTGTTTGTGAGAAAGTGGATTATTAGTTGAGGTAGATGGTGGCCATCATAAATAATAATGTAATTTTTCTTGTTAGGTCCAGTAAAGGTTTCAGTAATGACAGGCTTAACTTAAGAAAAATTGTAGAGCATTTAGAAGTACCAAAATAGTTAAAATGTCAAATACCCAACACAATACAAGTTCCACTTCAATTGATAAAAATAGAGAATATATTGAAATGAACAAAAATCCAATAATGGGATCCAGAGAAATCTTTAAATAAAAACAGCTCCAAAACGCACAAAGCGCCAATAGAGGATATCTGGTCACGCTAGATCAGGTCAAAGTCAAAACTTTCCCAGTGGAAAGTTTACCTTCTGAATTTAAAACTCTTATAGAGAAAAAGTGGACATTGACAAGTTATTGGGGTTTAAGCAGCAAGCTTAATCAGAAGCAGTTCTTGAAGATGGCGGGTTGCTGTAGAGCAAGGTCCCACAAAGGTGAGAAAGCTCCAAGCAGGCAAAGTCCATACCCAGCAAGGCCTTTGTGTTTATCAGATGTTCCTTTGCATAGATCCTGGTGAAGGCCTCAACTTTAAAACTTTTCTGGAAGTTGAATCTCCTTCAGCAGGGACCGCCGACAAGTTAAGGTCAACTGGCAATTCAAATTTAATGGCAAAGGCTTCAAAGGCAACCCTGGTCCCCATCGGGTCTCCATGCCGAAAGTTAGCAAAAAGTTTCTAAGACCCACTTCTTGCAGTTTGGGGGCAGGGGAAGTATACTTTAACACTAGCCAAGGGTCCAGGACCAGGGACACCACTTTGCGGTTTAGGACTCACTCCAACAGAAGCCACCAGTAGGGTCCGGGACCAGTCCAGATGAATGGGTCAGCTGGTCTCTTTCAGGAAATTGGGCTTCTTATAGCCTTTGTGTCTCTGCAGCTTAACAGGAGGGAAGGCAGGTGACCCTTGGTGTCCCCTTGGTTGTTGGGTACAAGTGGGAGCAGGTGTAGCCCTTAGGGTTGTTCTCGTAGGTCTCAGCAACAGGTACAGTCCTTCTCCTGTGTTCCAAAGGTCCACTAGTGAGTTGTATGAGGCACCCTGTGGTGCCACATGTATGCCTTTTACTAGCCTGTGGGTGTAGTGACTGCTGGCTCCTCTGGTTTGGATGGAAAATGTCTTGTTTTCTTAGTGCTTGCACTAATATTGATTGTACATAAATTAATTAGGGATGCAGAGAGCATACAATTATTCTTCTCACTACAGTTAGTCATGAACTTTTGGTTACTTATGAGTCATTTTGCTCTTAATACACACTTATGTGTTGCAATTTGACATCTGCATCACTGTGAGTAAAGAGGCAGCATGCCCCATCTTGAAAGCTTTCCTATAAGACTGACCTCGGGTTGGCACAACTGGCTTAATTCCCCTTAATGTAATTACTCGTAATCACTGCAAAATTACTTGTGATTGTGTATAATATAGTGAGAAGTGTAATCCAGCATTTAGCTCTATTTTCTTAGTGCAAAAAACACCATTGAATGCAAAATGTACAAGAGGATGAATTTAGTGCTAAGAAAATAGCACTAAAGGCTACAGGGCCTAAACAGCAGTATCTAGCAGTCGCTCACTCTCTCTTAGGGGCATATTATCAAGGGGGTTTATCTCCGCTTTTTTGGCTTTAAAAGCGAAGAAAGCGGAGATAAAATTATCTCCCTATTACCTAGCTGTCGCTAACACCAGTTAGCGACAGCTACTAGGAGATAGCGACAATCTTGGGCCCCACTTTGCATGTCAGTGATATTTATCACTAATGACATGCAAAGTGGGCGTGCCAAGATGTAAGCGACTGGAAACAGTCGCTAACATCGCTATCTCCTATTACCAACTTTTGGAGATATTCGCGCTAAGCGCGAATATCTCCAAAAGCTAACACCTGCCCTGAGCAGTTCTTAGCCATGTTATCCAATGGGAGGTGGATAACATGGCTAAGAGCATTAGCTCGGTAATGCATGAATATCGCTGACTTTTCAGCGATCTTCATGCATTGCGGCCGTTTTTTATCGCATTTGCGATAAACCTTGGTAATACCAAGGTTTATCTGTGATAAAAATCGCCGCAGGTCAGCGGTAAATTTTTGTCTCTAACCAAGCAATAGCGATAATTATCGCTATTGCTTGGTAATATGCCCCAGAGTTTGTTGTTCCTTTTCGCCTGCGGGAGGATTCCCAAATTGCTATTAATTACACAAACTGGAGTAATTGCATAATTTCTGCAATTCTGCATCAAAATATAAATGCAGATTTACTGAAATTACTCCAATTCATCCAGTGTAATTAAAATGTTGCCCAGGCCTACTTTTAGTCCTTTAAAAGGCTACCCAATAGGAATTGAAACAGACAAAAAAAAACACCACCCATGTTACTGACAGTTCTTTAATTTAAGGTGTTCAATGTAAAAATGCTATCTACAGTTCACACTGAATTCTAAACCTTATTTGGTGGAAGGTAAGAACGTTTGTTTCTTCTTCCCAGAGCCAAAGATAATCAAACAATGGTTAATGAAATCACCGTTCTTGAAAACAAATGAAAGGACTGACCCGTGACAAGCATCAGTGATGTTGCATAAGTTAAGGTAGGAGTTAAGAAGAATTACCATTTTGGAAATCAGATTTCAGGGTATTTTGACCAAACCTATAGCCACTCTTTTCAGGAGGGTTGCCCCAGATGACTAGACAAATCCTAACTTTGTATGTAGCTTTAAAATCGATGTGAAGCCACTGTTTCTCGACCACTCTGAAATAGAGTGATTTAACATGATGGATCCAGTTTGCAGACTGGAAGGCATTTTTTCATGGCTATCTTTTTTTCCTTCAAGTGTGTCAATAAGATCATAGAACGTTTTAGAATGATTATTTTTGCCTGTTTGAGAGTATCATATTATTTCTCACAACTGAAACTTTGCTTTGTTTCAAAGATGTCATTTTTTAAGGGCTTTTTAAAGACCCTTACACAATAAAGGTGCAGGTTGGGCCGCTCCCCACGCTGCACAGCATCACCTGGGTGTCCGTGTCCGTTGCCCGCTGCGTGTCTGTTGCCCGCTGCTGCCATTTTGTTAGCTCGCTGTTCTCCTCTGCCCTGCCTGCTTTGCCTGCGCCCGTCTAATTTACCTAACTGTTGCCTCTGTTACTGTAATATTTTTCTAGGTTCTGTTAACTGTATTTTTCACTCGCACTTTGCCACTTCTGTTATTTTGCTTTATTTTTCACTCCCCTTTTGCCTTCTGTTCCCTTTTTTCCCGCCACTGCTCCCCTGCGGCCCCGCCCCCCGCTCGCTCATTTGCTGCCCCGCTACCTCCTCCAAGCTGCTCTTCCCTCCCACCTACCCTTATCTGGAGTCCGCAGCATGGTCGCGCCGCTGGAGTGCCGAAGTCGCGCCAAAGGCAAGCCCATCTGCACCCATCCGCGCCTGGACCGTGCACATTGCCAGGACCCCTGGCCCCCGCAAATGCCACGATGACCGTCTCCGCTACAATGGCAGCACCCTCCTCGCACTCAACACCGGGCGATCGCGCACCGGTTTCCAGGCTACCCCGAAGCGCACCCAAGGACCCTTCACCTGCCGGAACTGCACCCTCACCAGCATCCAACCCACAACTCCACCCACCGTGAAAGAACTCAACCACCTCAACTGCATTCTTTTCAACACCCGCTCCGCCCGCAAATACACCGTGGAACTGTGGGATCTACTGGACTCCACCTTGCCTGACGTCGCCTTCCTGACGGAGACCTGGCTAAACCCCTCCTCGGAACCCTACATTGCTATCAACATCACTGACGGCTACAAGATCACCCGCAGGGACTGCACCAACGGAACAGGAGGAGGAATCGTGATCGTCCACAGGAACACCCTCAGAATTTCAGCCAGCACCAGCGACACCCTCAGCACCACCGAACACCTGCATTTCCAGATTCACACCAATCCCAACACCACTCTCAGAGGAACCCTCACCTACAGACCCCCCAGACCCTGGCCACAGTTCAGCGACTCCATCGCCGACCTCGTCAGTACACACGCCCTCGCCTCCAAAGACTACCTCCTACTCTGGGACCAGAACTTTCACCTCGAGAACAACAACGACACCAACTCCACCACCCTGATCGACAACCTTGCCAACCTCGGACTCAGACAGCTCGTCACAACACCCACCCACTCCGCCGGCGACACGCTTGACCCCATCTTCTCCACAAGCTCCCACATCGCCTTAAGCCACACCACCGTACTCCATTGGACCGACCATCGCTGCATCCACTTCACCTTCCGGAAACCCACCACGCACCACCGCGCCCAACAGATCCCTCGCTGCTGCTGGAGCAAAGTCACCGAAGACCAGCTTACCGCCACCCTTGCCCAGAGCCCACCCGTCGATCCCACTCACCCCGACACTGCTGCCCACAACCTCAGACAGTAGATCGAAGACTGCGCCAACACCCTCGCCCCGATCAAGAAATCCTCCAACAGACACACCAGCAAGAAAGTCAGATGGTTCACCGAGGACCTCCAGGCCTCCAAGCAAGCCTGTTGAAAACTTGGGAAGAAATGGCACCGCGAACAGACACGGGAGAGTCACTCGGCCCACAAGAACATCACCCGCAGACACCACCATCTCATCAGTACCTCCAAAGGGACCTCCTTCAAAGAAAGCCTAGACAACAATGCACACAACAGCAAAGAGCTCTTCAACATCGTGAAGGAACTCTCCAACCCCATCTCCAACACCAACGACATCCCACCTTCGCAAGACCTTCCTTGCCACCTTCTTCCATCGCAAGATCGCAGACATCCACAACAGCATCATCGTCTTGACCACCTCAACAGCCACTGAGACCTCCGCCCCCACGACCACCCTCAGCACCGACCTTCTGCTATCCTGGACCAACACAAACAATGAGGACATCATCAAAATCATGAACACCATTCACTCCGGCTCTCCATCAGACCCATGCCCACACCACATCTTCAACAAAGCCAGCACCACCATCGCACCTCATCTCCAGAAAACCATTCAACATCTCCTTCGAGACAGACACCTTCCCGGAGAGCTGGAAGCACGCCGAGATCAACGCCTTAATCAAGAAACCCAAGGCCTACCCTAAGGACCTCAAAAACTTCCGACCTATCTCCCTGCTCCAGTTCCCGGCAAAGGTTAGCGAGAAGACCGTCAACAAACAACTGACCCGCTACCTCGAGGAGAACAGCATCCTGGACCCCTCCCAGTCCGGATTCTGCAGCAACCACAGCACCGAACCTGCCCTCATCGCCGCCACCAACGACAACAGGGCCCTGCTGGACAATGGCGAGACCGCGGCCCTCATCCTCCTGGACCTATCAGCTGCCTTCGATACCATCTGCCACTGCACACGCCTCCATGACGCCGGAATCCGGGACAAGGCTCTGGATTACACCACCTCCTTCCTCTCCGGCAGAACCCAGCGTGTCCGCTTCCCCCTTCTGCTCCAAAGCCACTGAGATCATCTGCGGCGTACCCCAAGGCTCATCCCTCAGCCCGACTCTGTTCAACATCTACATGGCTCGGCTCGCCCACGTCGCCCGACTGCACAACCTCAACATCATCTCCTACGCCAATGACACCCAGCTGATCCTCTCCCTCACCAAGGACCCCCTCACCACCAAAACCAACCTCAACGAGGAATGAAAGCCGTCGCCAAGTTGATGAAGAGCAGCCACCTGAAACTCAACTCGGACAAGACAGAAGTCCTCATCCTGGGCTCCACCCCCTCGGCCTGGGACAACTCCTGGTTGCTGACCGCACTGGGAATTGCACCAATACCCACCGACCACGTGCGCAACCTGGGATTCATCCTCGACTCCACCCTCTCTATGTCAAAGCAGGTCAACGCCGTCTCATCCTCCTGCTTCAACACCCTCTGCATGCTCCGCAAGATCTCCATCGAAATTAGAAGAACGGTCACCCAGGCCCTCGTCAGCAGCAGGTTGGTCTACGGAAACGCTCTCTACGCTGGAGCCCCGGCCAAACTCCTGAAACGTCTACAACGCATTCAGAACGCCTCCGAACGACTGATCCTCGACATTCTTCGCCACAGCCACATCACACCCCACCTGAGAGACCTACACTGGCTCCCCATCAAAAAGAGAATCACCTTCAAGTTCCTCACCCACACACACAAGGCCCACCACAACACCGGACCGGCATACCTCAACACACGACTCACCTTCTACACCATAAACTGCCAGCTCCATTCCGCCGACCCCGCCCTAGCCTCCGTCCTCGTCCTCCTTATTCGAAGAGCGACCTCCGGTGGCAGAACATTCTCCCACCTCGCCGCCAAGACCTGCAACACCCTCCCCATCCCCCTACGACAGACCCAGGACCTGCTCACCTTCAGGAGACTACTCAAGACCTGGCTCTTCGAGCAGTAGGAGCAACCCCCCAGCGCCTTGAGATCCTCACGTGGAAGTAGTGTGCTTTACAAATTCTCTAATTGATTGATTGATTGAATAAAAATTCTCCAGGTAACATTAATATAACTTAACCTTTCTTATTTTGGCATAATCAGAATGCTTCTTACTTCTGTAAAATGTTGCATATCATAGCACAGTCTGACTGTCTCCACAGTTGATTGTGGTGGTAACCTTTTTTTCTTCTCTTGTGCATTATTAAAATATGCCATATCTGAAACTGAGGTTGCCAAATCGTCCAGATACACCCTTACTTATCTTTACTCCTTTTGACATAACCTCCTAAAGCCTGTCAATCTTCAACATATTCCAAGCTGTTAAATGTTAATCCGAGAGTGACTAAAACTTTGTGGAGAGCATTACGGATGATTGTTGTTATAGCACGAAGAGCAGGCCAGCTATTGAAGCTGGTTGTTACTGTAGCGCAAAGATCCTTTCAGACATCTCGAAGGGTCGTTGCTGGAGCTTCGCATTGGTGGTCACTATGGGCTGTCATCATTGTAGCGTGAGGGGTAGATCTCATCTTGCCAGTCATCGTTGGTGGCCGTAGTGGCAAGAAGAGTCTGGTTCGCTGGAGATTTGCATTGGCAGCAGGATCTCGGAGCAAAGAGGCCCATTTCTGGTCGCAAATAGCCCAGAACTTCAGGATTTCTTCCTTTCTTCACAGTAGGAGCTCAACTGATGCCAGCCAAGGGTTCAGTCCCAGGGGGCACTCTGGGGGATCAAGATCTCCCTCTAGTCGAGGCCAGCAGTGCTTAAGCAGGTCCAGTTACAGGTCCCGGCAGTTCCAGGTAGGTCCAGTGCAGCAGGTCAGCTGGGCAGTTGCAAGGAGGCCTCTGGAGCTTGTTGTGTTCCTGCAGGTCAGGGCAGAAGGTCATGCACCTGACCCTTATAGTCACTCTGGTAGTCCTGGTATCAAGCAGCAAGTCAGGTCTCAAGCAAAAGGGCAATCTTCTGTGGATACAAGGGAAGCTTGAAGTAGCAAGGCAGTCCTCTGGTAACAGCAGGCTAGACCTCTGAAGTTAAAAAGCAGGTTTCAAGCAGTACAGTCCACTGAAGTACAACAAAGTCCTTCTGGGGACCTCTACAGTTCTAGGAGTGAAATGAAGACTGTAGCGGCTGGCAGGAGATGAGGCAGTGCGGTGGGGGAGGGGGGATCAGGGCAACATAATTTTTTGTTTAATTCACTTACCTGTTGATGCTTACTCTCTACTCCTGAGGCGGAAAGCCGGGAGGTGAGAGACACGTTGCTAAACTGTGCTGAAAGCTAAGCTTCGATTTTATGATTTTTAGCTTGTATTTTTATGTATATTGTGGCTAAACTGCCGACCTTTTAATCTACCTATTGGGGCCTTCTGAAATGTGAAAAACTGTCGACTGTAGACTTTAGCTCACATTTTTTTAAAAAGCACTTACTGTCATAGCGCTTGATTTCCGCTTACCTCAGACTCCTGCTGCACCCCCCCCCGCAGCCGATCTGAGCGCTGCTAGGGGGCAGTAAAAACAAGCAAACAGCCACCATCGTGGGGGAGGTGGGAGGGGAGCGCTGCTGCTGCCTGGCCACGCCCACCCTGAGACACGCCTCCAATATATGTCTGACTCTCACAGGAGGCGCAGCGGGCGCGCCAAAGGCAAGCCCGTCCGTGACCGCCCGGGAGCAGGGGCAGGACCCCCTGCTGGTTCCAACCTCCGGAAAAACTATAGCGCCTTAGAACTGCGAAAGCTATGTCCCCCTCTAGACTATCCCTGCCGACATAGTATAAATGTAAATAATCTAGAGAAAAAATGCGCACATTGTGCTTTCTCCGTCAAAAGAAACCTGGGATCAAGACATAAAGGAAAGATATTGAACCTGGCCTTACTAAATTGCCGCTCCCTAGGAAAACACAAGATGGAGGTGCACGACTACCTAATTGATGGTCGAACTGATGCCCTCTTTCTCACGGAACCGTGGCTAAACGCCACTTCGGCACCTGAAATTCTGATGGCCCTCCCACCAGGATACGACATCAAAAGAATAGACAGACCAAAGGGAAAAGGGGGAGGAATCACTATAATTCATAAACAGGACTTGACCTGCACGCTAGAGGGAAGGGATCTTGGCAAAAGCGAAACTGGCCTCTTCTCCATCTCAGTTCACCAGGGATACTGCATCAGGGGATATCTTATATATCGCCCCCCTGGCCCCGCAGCCACTTTCCCCATCCAACTGTTGGAAACCCTTACGCTCTCTGCTCTAGAACATGATAGACTTCTCCTGTTAGGGGATTTAAATTATCATTTTGATGACCTCAAGAACAACGAGGCCCAGGAAATTAAACAGGAGTTAGCTGGCATCCAGATGCTACTCAAATCAGAACAACCTGCTCACTGTCAGGGACATCTCCTAGACCCCATCTTCGCCAACTGGGATGCCTTAACTATAGACCCTCCCACTCCAGTCATATGGTCCGACCACCTCCTTGTAACTTTTAGGGTGTCGGTACCAGATGATGGACTACACAAGGAACCCGCCTACTCCAATAAACGCAGGAAATGGGATAAATTCTCCACAGAGACCTTCAATAAGATTATAACATTCGAAGCTCCCCCTGGAGACAAAGATATAGAATCCACCTGCTTAAATCTTAATAAACTGATCGTAAAGGCGCTGGACCATACAGCACCATGGACTTATAAGGCCCGGTAAGACGAACCAAATCCTCCCCTTGGTTCAATGGTGAACTCCGAGACCAAAAAGCAAAATGCAAAAATTACGAGAGGAAATGGCGGTTACACTACCATGAGGCAGACAGAATTGAGTACAAGAACAGGCTCAAAATATACCACGCACTCATTCGAAAAACTAAGAATTCCTACCTCTGTACCAGAATCAAAGACGCTGACAACTCCATGAAGGAAATGTTTTTAGTTTACAGGGAACTCTCTGATCTCACTTCACTAGCCACCCCCATGACGGGATCAGTCAAAACGTGCGACCTAATAGCCGAGTTCTTTGCTAACAAAGTGGACAAAATTTACGCTAGCTTCCCAGACAAGGCCAGAGCAGGCAGGGAACAGGCAGACAACCACTTACATATACAGGAGGATAAATGCCTCTCAGCATTTATAGTTCCGCCCAAAGAAACCCTATGCAGTATAGCTAACAGCATCAAATCTGGATCACCGAGTGATCCAGCAACCCCTAAAAGACTCTATGTCAGCATCACCATCTTGGAACCCCATATCAGCCACCTCCTGGCTCTCTCCTTCAGTACAGGACAAGTCCCCACCACATGGAAAAAAGCGACTGTCCTGCCTCTGAGGAAAAAACCCAAAATCAGCATTGACAAATTGGATAACCTCAGACCCATCTCTCTCCTTCCCTACTTCGCTAAAATCGCGGAGAAAGCAGTAAATACACAGCTTTCAGCATTTGCTGAAGCTAGTGGACTCCTCCATCCCTCTCAGTCGGGTTTTCGAGCCCATCACTCGACTGAGTCAGCCCTGTTGTCCTCAACAGAAGCCCTACAAGGATATGCTGACAAGGGCCAGACGGTGGCATTAATTCTCCTTGACCTTAGTGCCGCCTTCGACACTGTAGCCCATCACACACTGCTACAGTGCCTGAAAAAGGGAGGAGTGAGAGGAAAAGCCTAGGAATGGATGAAATCCTTCCTAACCGACCGAACCTTCCAGGTCTCCCAGGGACAGTTCAAGTCTAAGGAAATAGAACTCAATCAGGGAGTGCCACAGGGCTCCAGTCTCAGCCCCACTCTCTTCAATCTCTATGTAGCCCCCGTAGGAGGAATTACAAAGACATTTGGGGTTGAGATAGTGTCGTATGCGGTCGACACGCAACTGACTGTAACCCTTACACAACCTGAGAAGCAAAGTGCCTCCAACTTTTCAGCTTGCATGCAGAAGGTGGCACTCTGGATGGCAGACAATTGCCTACGTTTGAATGGCAACAAAACAGAGGTACTGATCATAGGCAAAGCCCCATCAGTATGGACTTCAGCGTGGTGGCCGGAAGAGCTGGGTGATCTGCCCACACCTAGCCATTTAGTAAAGAACCTAGGGGTCTGGCTAGACAAAAACCTCACGCTTGACCACCAGACCAAACAGGTAGCAGGAACCTGTTTCGGGATACTACGAGTCCTTAGGAAAACGCTTGACCTTATTCCTGTATCGGTGCGCCAGACCATAGTCCACAGCCTAATAACATCTAGACTGGACTATGGGAACGTTCTGTATCTTGGAGCCAACGAAAAAAGTCTTTCCAGACTCCAACGAATACAGAACGCAGCGGCCCGTCTGATCCTACAATTACCCAGGAGAGCTTCATCTAAAAGAGCTCTGAAAACCCTCCACTGGCTCCCGATCAGGAAACGGGTGACTTTTAAGGCCTTATGTACAGGTCATCGCCTTCTGCATGACAAAGGTCCTAGATACCTTCGCGGTCTTCTAAAATGGTATGAACCCACCCGACAACTGAGATCATGTGGGACGGGACAGGTGCATGTCCCGAGGGTCCAGACAGCCAAAATGGGCGGAAAATCCTTCAGAGTCCAAACGGCCAAGAAATGGAATCAACTACCAGTGGAACTGCGCACTGAACCTTCAGAATCTAAATTCAGGAAAGACCTGAAAACAATACTCTTCCCCGATAACTAGGAAGCATCAGCAACGAACAACTACATTAGCATTTACAGCGCGGGACACACTTGCTAGTGTAACCAGGCGCTTTACAAAATACTAATAAATAAGTTACCAAATCCATCTCTCCCCTTCGGTTCCTTCAGCCGCCTCCTCTTCTGCTTCCATAGTAGAAGGAGTACAAAAGGGGGTGGTGATGGACGGAGCATCTGAATCAATCAAACACACACACCCAGTCAAAAGATCAGGGTTTAATCCATCATCGTTCTTTAGCACACTCTGCCACCCCAGTTCAGACATGGCTATATGCAAATCAGCCTGACCCTAAGCATCATGGGAACAGTCCAGCCCGAACTGCCAAGCCATGTCTTCCCTGGACCGGAAACAAGCTTCCGAGGACCGGTTTCTGGCATTCCAGCCGTCTTCAGCCCGGCTTGCTTGAATCCAGTGGCAAAGTGAGCAAGGGACTCACGTCTGAGCATACCCTGCCACACTTATGGCGGCCAAAAGCGGTACAAAAGGGGGTGGTGATGGACGGAGCATCTGAATCAATCAAACACTCACACCCAGTCAAAAGATCAGGGTTTAATCCATCACCGTTCTTTAGCCCACTCTGCCACCCCAGTTCATACATGGCTATATGCAAATCAGCCTGACCCTGTGCCTCATGGGAACAGTCCAGCCCGAACTGCCAAGCCATGTCTTCCCTGGACCAGAAACAAGCTTCCGAGGACCGGTTTCTGGCATTCCAGCCGTCTTCAGCCCGGCTTGCTTGAATCTAGTGGCAAAGTGAGCAAGGGACTCACGTCTGAGCATACCCTGCCACACTTATGGTGGCCAAAAGCGGTACATAAGGGGGTGGTGATGGACGGAGAATCTGAATCAATCAAATACTCACACCCAGTCAAAAGATCAGGGTTTAATCCATCACCGTTCTTTAGCCCACTCTGCCACCCCAGTTCAGACATGGCTATATGCAAATCAGCCTGACCCTGTGCCTCATGGGAACAGTCCAGCCCGAACTGCCAAGCCATGTCTTCCCTGGACCGGAAACAAGCTTCCGAGGACCGGTTTCTGGCATTCCAGCCGTCTTCAGCGCGGCTTGCTTGAATGCAGTGGCAAAGTGAGCAAGGGACTCACGTCTAAGCATACCCTGCCACACTTATGGCGGCCAAAAGCGGTACAAAAGGGGGTGGTGATGGACGGAGCATCTGAATCAATCAAACACTCACACCCAGTCAAAAGATCAGGGTTTAATCATCACTGTTCTTTAGCCCACTCTGCCACCCCAGTTCAGACATGGCTATATGCAAATAAGCCTAACCCTGTGCCTCATGGGAACAGTCCAGCCTGAACTGCCAAGCCATGTCTTCCCTGGACCGGAAACAAGCTTCCGAGGACCGGTTTCAGGCATTTCAGCCGTCTTCAGCCCGGCTTGCTTGAATCTAGTGGCAAAGTGAGCAAGAGACTCACGTCTGAGCATGCCCTGCCACACTTATGGTGTCCAAAAGCGGTACAAAAGGGGGTGGTGATGGACGGAGAATCTGAATCAATCAAATACTCACACCCAGTCAAAAGATCAGGGTTTAATCCATCACCGTTCTTTAGCCCACTCTGCCACCCCAGTTCAGACATGGCTTTATGCAAATCAGCCTGACCCTGTGCCTCATGGGAACAGTCCAGCCCGAACTGCCAAGCCATGTCTTCCCTGGACCGGAAACAAGCTTCCGAGGACCGGTTTCTGGCATTCCAGCCGTCTTCAGCCCGGCTTGCTTGAATCCAGTGGCAAAGTGAGCAAGGGACTCACGTCTGAGCATACCCTGCCACACTTATGGCGGCCGAAAGCGGTACAAAAGGGGGTGGTGATGGACGGAGCATCTGAATCAATCAAACACTCACACCCAGGCAAAAGATCAGGGTTTAATCCATCACCGTTCTTTAGCCCACTCTGCCACCCCAGTTCAGACATTGCTATATGCAAATCAGCCTGACCCTGTGCCTCATGGGAACTGTCCAGCCCGAACTGCGAAGCCATGTCTTCCCTGGACCGGAAACAAGCTTCCGAGGACCGGTTTCTGGCATTCCAGCCGTCTTCAGCCCGGCTTGCTTGAATCGAGTGGCAAAGTGAGCAAGGGACTCACGTCTGAGCATACCCTGCCACACTTATGGCGGCCAAAAGCGGTACAAAAGGGGGTGGTGATGGACGGAGCATCTGAATCAATCAAACACTCACACCCAGGCAAAAGATCAGGGTTTAATCCATCACCGTTCTTTAGCCCACTCTGCCACCCCAGTTCAGACATGGCTATATGCAAATCAGCCTGACCCTGTGCCTCATGGGAACAGTCCAGCCCGAACTGCCAAGCCATGTCTTCCCTGGACCGGAAACAAGCTTCCGAGGACCGGTTTCTGGCATTCCAGCCGTCTTCAGCCCGGCTTGCTTGAATCGAGAGGCAAAGTGAGCAAGGGACTCACGTCTGAGCATACCCTGCCACACTTATGTCGGCCAAAAGCGGTACAAAAGGGGGTGGTGATGGACGGAGCATCCGAATCAATCAAACACTCACACCCAGGCAAAAGATCAGGGTTTAATCCATCACCGTTCTTTAGCCCACTCTGCCACCCCAGTTCAGACATGGCTATATGCAAATCAGCCTGACCCTGTGCCTCATGGAAACAGTCCAGCCCGAACTGCCAAGCCATGTCTTCCCTGGACCGGAGCAAGCTTCCGAGGAGCGGTTTCTGGCATTCCAGCCGTCTTCAGCCCGGCTTGCTTGAATCCAGTGGCAAAGTGAGCAATGGACTCATGTCTGAGCATACCCTGCCACACTTATGGCGGCCAAAAGCGGTACAAAAGGGGGTGGTGATGGACGGAGCATCTGAATCAATCAAACACTCACACCCAGTCAAAAGATCAGGGTTTAATCCATCACTGTTCTTTAGCCCACTCTGCCACCCCAGTTCAGACATGGCTATAAGCAAATCAGCCTGACCCTAAGCATCATGGGAACAGTCCAGCCCGAACTGCCAAGCCATGTCTTCCCTGGACCGGAAACAAGCTTCCGAGGACCGGTTTCTGGCATTCCAGCCGTCTTCAGCCCGGCTTGCTTGAATCCAGTGGCAAAGTGAGCAAGGGACTCACGTCTGAGCATACCCTGCCACACTTATGGCAGCCAAAAGCGGTACAAAAGGGGGTGGTGATGGACGGAGCATCTGAATCAATCAAACACTCACACCCAGTCAAAAGATCAGGGTTTAATCCATCACCGTTCTTTAGCCCACTCTGCCACCCCAGTTCATACATGGCTATATGCAAATCAGCCTGACCCTGTGCCTCATGGGAACAGTCCAGCCCGAACTGCCAAGCCATGTCTTCCCTGGACCAGAAACAAGCTTCCGAGGACCGGTTTCTGGCATTCCAGCCGTCTTCAGCCCGGCTTGCTTGAATCTAGTGGCAAAGTGAGCAAGGGACTCACGTCTGAGCATACCCTGCCACACTTATGGTGGCCAAAAGCGGTACATAAGGGGGTGGTGATGGACGGAGAATCTGAATCAATCAAATACTCACACCCAGTCAAAAGATCAGGGTTTAATCCATCACCGTTCTTTAGCCCACTCTGCCACCCCAGTTCAGACATGGCTATATGCAAATCAGCCTGACCCTGTGCCTCATGGGAACAGTCCAGCCCGAACTGCCAAGCCATGTCTTCCCTGGACCGGAAACAAGCTTCCGAGGACCGGTTTCTGGCATTCCAGCCGTCTTCAGCGCGGCTTGCTTGAATCCAGTGGCAAAGTGAGCAAGGGACTCACGTCTAAGCATACCCTGCCACACTTATGGCGGCCAAAAGCGGTACAAAAGGGGGTGGTGATGGACGGAGCATCTGAATCAATCAAACACTCACACCCAGTCAAAAGATCAGGGTTTAATCCATCACTGTTCTTTAGCCCACTCTGCCACCCCAGTTCAGACATGGCTATATGCAAATAAGCCTAACCCTGTGCCTCATGGGAACAGTCCAGCCTGAACTGCCAAGCCATGTCTTCCCTGGACCGGAAACAAGCTTCCGAGGACCGGTTTCAGGCATTTCAGCCGTCTTCAGCCCGGCTTGCTTGAATCTAGTGGCAAAGTGAGCAAGAGACTCACGTCTGAGCATGCCCTGCCACACTTATGGTGTCCAAAAGCGGTACAAAAGGGGGTGGTGATGGACGGAGAATCTGAATCAATCAAATACTCACACCCAGTCAAAAGATCAGGGTTTAATCCATCACCGTTCTTTAGCCCACTCTGCCACCCCAGTTCAGACATGGCTTTATGCAAATCAGCCTGACCCTGTGCCTCATGGGAACAGTCCAGCCCGAACTGCCAAGCCATGTCTTCCCTGGACCGGAAACAAGCTTCCGAGGACCGGTTTCTGGCATTCCAGCCGTCTTCAGCCCGGCTTGCTTGAATCCAGTGGCAAAGTGAGCAAGGGACTCACGTCTGAGCATACCCTGCCACACTTATGGCGGCCGAAAGCGGTACAAAAGGGGGTGGTGATGGACGGAGCATCTGAATCAATCAAACACTCACACCCAGGCAAAAGATCAGGGTTTAATCCATCACCGTTCTTTAGCCCACTCTGCCACCCCAGTTCAGACATTGCTATATGCAAATCAGCCTGACCCTGTGCCTCATGGGAACTGTCCAGCCCGAACTGCGAAGCCATGTCTTCCCTGGACCGGAAACAAGCTTCCGAGGACCGGTTTCTGGCATTCCAGCCGTCTTCAGCCCGGCTTGCTTGAATCGAGTGGCAAAGTGAGCAAGGGACTCACGTCTGAGCATACCCTGCCACACTTATGGCGGCCAAAAGCGGTACAAAAGGGGGTGGTGATGGACGGAGCATCTGAATCAATCAAACACTCACACCCAGGCAAAAGATCAGGGTTTAATCCATCACCGTTCTTTAGCCCACTCTGCCACCCCAGTTCAGACATGGCTATATGCAAATCAGCCTGACCCTGTGCCTCATGGGAACAGTCCAGCCCGAACTGCCAAGCCATGTCTTCCCTGGACCGGAAACAAGCTTCCGAGGACCGGTTTCTGGCATTCCAGCCGTCTTCAGCCCGGCTTGCTTGAATCGAGTGGCAAAGTGAGCAAGGGACTCACGTCTGAGCATACCCTGCCACACTTATGTCGGCCAAAAGCGGTACAAAAGGGGGTGGTGATGGACGGAGCATCCGAATCAATCAAACACTCACACCCAGGCAAAAGATCAGGGTTTAATCCATCACCGTTCTTTAGCCCACTCTGCCACCCCAGTTCAGACATGGCTATATGCAAATCAGCCTGACCCTGTGCCTCATGGAAACAGTCCAGCCCGAACTGCCAAGCCATGTCTTCCCTGGACCGGAACAAGCTTCCGAGGAGCGGTTTCTGGCACTCCAGCCGTCTTCAGCCCGGCTTGCTTGAATCCAGTGGCAAAGTGAGCAATGGACTCATGTCTGAGCATACCCTGCCACACTTATGGCGGCCAAAAGCGGTACAAAAGGGGGTGGTGATGGACGGAGCATCTGAATCAATCAAACACTCACACCCAGTCAAAAGATCAGGGTTTAATCCATCACTGTTCTTTAGCCCACTCTGCCACCCCAGTTCAGACATGGCTATAAGCAAATCAGCCTGACCCTGTGCCTCATGGGAACAGTCCAGCCCGAACTGCCAAGCCATGTCTTCCCTGGACCGGAAACAAGCTTCCAAGTACCGGTTTCTGGCATTCCAGCCGTCTTCAGCCCGGCTTGCTTGAATCCAGTGGCAAAGTGAGCAAGGGATTCACGTCTGAGCATACCCTGCCACACTTATGGCGGCCAAAAGCGGTACAAAAGGGGGTGGTGATGGACGGAGCATCTGAATCAATCAAACACTCACACCCAGTCAAAATATCAGGGTTTAATCCATCACCGTTCTTTAGCCCACTCTGCCACCCCAGTTCAGACATGGCTATATGCAAATCAGCCTGACCCTGTGCCTCATGGGAACAGTCCAGCCCGAACTGCCAAGCCATGTCTTCCCTGGACCGGAAACAAGCTTCCGAGGACCGGTTTCTGGCATTCAGCCGTCTTCAGCCCGGCTTGCTTGAATCCAGTGGCAAAGTGAGCATGGGACTCACGTCTGAGCATACCCTGCCACACTTATGGCGGCCAAAAGCGGTACAAAAGGGGGTGGTGATGGATGGAGCATCTGAATCAATCAAACACTCACACCCAGTCAAAAGATCAGGGTTTAATCCATCACCGTTCTTTAGCCCACTCTGCCACCCCAGTTCAGACATGGCTATATGCAAATCAGCCTGACCCTGTGCCTCATGGGAACAGTCCAGCCCGAACTGCCAAGCCAAGTCTTCCCTGGACCGGAAACAAGCTTCCGAGGAACAGTTTCTGGCATTCCAGCCGTCTTCAGCCCGGCTTGCTTGAATCCAGTGGCAAAGTGAGCAAGGGACTCACGTCTGAGCATACCCTGCCACACTCATGGTGGCCAATAGCGGTACAAAAGGGGGTGTTGATGGACGGAGCATCTGAATCAATCAAACACTCACACCCAGTCAAAAGATCAGGGTTTAATCCATCACCGTTCTTTAGCCCACTCTGCCACCCCAGTTCAGACATGGCTATATGCAAATCAGCTTGACCCTGTGCCTCATGGGAACAGTTCAGCCCGAACTGCCAAGCCATGTCTTCCCTGGACCGGAAACAAGCTTCCGAAGACCGGTTTCTGGAATTCCAGCCGTCTTCAGCCCGGCTTGCTTGAATCCAGTGGCAAAGTGAGCATGGGACTCACGTCTGAGCATACCCTGCCACACTTATGGCGGCCAAAAGCGGTACAAAAGGGGGTGGTGATGGATGGAGCATCTGAATCAATCAAACACTCACACCCAGTCAAAAGATCAGGGATTAATCCATCACCGTTCTTTAGCCCACTCTGCCACCCCAGTTCAGACATGGCTATATGCAAATCAGCCTGACCCTGTGCCTCATGGGAACAGTCCAGCCCGAACTGCCAAGCCAAGTCTTCCCTGGACCGGAAACAAGCTTCCGAGGAACAGTTTCTGGCATTCCAGCCGTCTTCAGCCCGGCTTGCTTGAATCCAGTGGCAAAGTGAGCAAGGGACTCACGTCTGAGCATACCCTGCCACACTCATGGCGGCCAATAGCGGTACAAAAGGGGGTGTTGATGGACGGAGCATCTGAATCAATCAAACACTCACACCCAGTCAAAAGATCAGGGTTTAATCCATCACCGTTCTTTAGCCCACTCTGCCACCCCAGTTCAGACATGGCTATATGCAAATCAACCTGACCCTGTGCCTCATGGGAACAGTTCAGCCCGAACAGCCAAGCCATGTCTTCCCTGGACCGGAAACAAGCTACCGAGGACCGGTTTCTGGCATTCCAGCCGTCTTCAGCCCGGCTTGCTTGAATCCAGTGGCAAAGTAAGCATGGGACTCACGTCTGAGCATACCCTGCCACACTTATGGCGGCCAAAAGCGGTACAAAAGGGGGTGGTGATGGATGGAGCATCTGAATCAATCAAACACTCACACCCAGTCAAAAGATCAGGGTTTAATCCATCACCGTTCTTTAGCCCACTCTGCCACCCCAGTTCAGACAAGGCTATATGCAAATCAGCCTGACCCTGTGCCTCATGGGAACAGTCCAGCCCGAACTGCCAAGCCATGTCTTCCCTGGACAGGAAACAAGCTTCCGAGGACCGGTTTCTGGCATTCCAGCCGTCTTCAGCCCGGCTTGCTTGATCCCAGTGGCAAAGTGAGCAAGGGACTCACGTCTGAGCATACTCTGCCACACTTATGGTGGCCAAAAGCGGTACAAAAGGGGGTGGTGATGGACGGAGCATCTGAATCAATCAAACACACACACCCAGTCAAAAGATCAGTGTTTAAGCCATCACCGTTCTTTAGCCCACTCTGCCACCCCAGTACAGACATGGCTATATGCAAATCAGCCTGACCCTGTGCCTCATGGGAACAGTCCAGCCCGAACTGGGGTGAATGTACGACATTTTTCTGCATTCTGTCCATCAATTGTTGGTTTTGCATTTGTCACCCCGATTGGGATGGGTATGCTCAGACGTGAGTCCCATGCTCTCCACACCACTGGAGTCAAGCTATCCAGGCTGATGAAGGCTGATAGCCAGAAACCGGTCCTTGGATGCTTGATTCCGGTCCAGGAAAGACATGGTTTGGTAGTTTGGGCTGGACTGTTCCCATGAGGCACAGGGTCAAGGCTGATTTGCATATGGCCATGTCTGACCTGGTGTGGTGTGGAGTGCAAAACAACGATGGATTTAGGCCCAGATCTCTGTACTGGGGTGAATGTATGACATTGTTCTGCATTCTGTTCATCAATTGTTGGTTTTGCATTTGTCACCCCGAGTGGGATGGGTATGCTCAGACGTGAGTCCCATGCTCTCCACACCACTGGAGTCAAGCTATCCAGGATGATGAAGGCTGATAGCCAGAAACCGGTCCTTGGATGCTTGATTCCGGTCCAGGAAAGACATGGCTTGGCAGTTTGGGCTAGACTGTTCCCATGAGGCACAGGGTCAAGGCTGATTTGCATATGGCCATGTCTGACCTGGGGTGGTGTGTAGTGCAAAAAAACGATGGATTTAGGCCCAGATCTCTGTACTGGGGTGAATGTATGACATTGTTCTGCATTCTGTCCATCAATTGTTGGTTTTGCATTTGTCACCTGAGTGGGATGGGTATGCTCAGACGTGAGTCCCATGCTCTCCACACCACTGGAGTCAAGCTATCCAGGCTATCCATAGTAGAAGGAAGCACCAAGTGCACAGGCTCCCTCTCCTAAGCCAATCACAATGCTGCAATGCAGTGTTGTGATTGGTCCGTGAGCCGTGGTTCAGCGCTCAGACAGGGACTGTGAGGCTTTGCTTGTTCCTCATCAGACTGTGTAAAGCAAACCTGGTGGGGAAGATGCAAAGTGCACAGGACTGTTTGGCCAGCCTAAGAGGGCCAGCCAAGCAGTCCTGTGTACTTGGAATGGACAAACCGCTCCTCCGTAACCCCAGCCCAGCCCCGCCATAACCCAGTCTGCAGTGAAAATAAAATGTCAAAAAACAAGTTATTATCATTTTATTTTTCCGCTGCACTGCTCTTAAAGCAGTGGGGTGACACTCCTCCGCCTGGGTGGAGGTGCCGCCACTAAACGAAGAGTGGGTCTAAGGATCCTATTTACATACCTGGTATCAGCTTTGAAGTGGAAGAAACATCTGGAGTTTTTTCTCCACAGATACTTCTGAATCTTCTTCCTCCCTGGCTAGGCTTCAAGTGGTCTAGGATGACAAAAGACTGGTGTGAAGTTTTTTGTGAGTGTCCTGAGCCAGCTCCTCTGAAATATGAGTGGGGCAATAGTCCCATTACATTATTTCACATCAGTACAAATTCATCTTTGGTTGTCGATTTCCAAGTTACATTAACCAAAGAAGCCGTAAATCTTTTATTCCAAAGGGCTGTGAAAAATCATATGATACAAATAATTTTAATTAGCTCAAGTTCATTCTAGAGTATCATTAATAAACACTCAGATTTAAACACACATTTTTGTAGAAAGTACCTAATCGCCTGTCAGCTTATTGAGGAGCTGTCTATAGGCATGGGGAGATTAATTGATTTGCCCAGAATCAAAGGAGGTGAGCCAACAGCAAGACTAGAACGTGGATACCAAGCTCCAAAGTCGGCAGCTCTGGCCATTATGCCGCATCATTTACCCAAATTGCACAACATCAGCCAACATTTGTTTCTTGATAACCCACCTTTTAAGGTTAAAAAACTATGTAAAGTAATTCTATAAACGCTCTAATTATGTTTTGTATATTGACAAATTAAATTCATCATGTCTAAACCGCAATTGATACCACTGCTTATATTTCAGTACCACCGATTGTACCTAATGTCTTCTTCTATCATGTAATATCAAGTTCTTTTTTCACTAAACTGTGCCAGTCTTTAATTTGTTATCCAAGAAACCCTGAGACCTCTATAATGACATGAGTTGTCATTTATTATCTGTATGACATTGACAATCATAATCTCTTCCCATTACTCCTAATTCATTTCTCAACAGTTCATTAACTCGCTAACCCCTTTTCTCTAGACACGTTATGGTCTCATTCCCTTCTGAATAAAAAAATACATGTATTTTCAGTTTTTGCAATTTCATAATGTTTATGACGGTCAAAGTAAACCTGAACTCCTGTCATTGGATTCAGCAATCCACTTAACTTTTCTTCAGTAAATTACATTACTTAGTGTTGATTGATTAGTGGTGTTCTCAGTAGAACTCCATCTTTTTTTATTATGCTTTTTGTTGGCAGTCACATGAATCACACATAACTCTTCTTTAATATTTGGTTTCCAGATTACCTAATAATGTAAACATAGCAATCTGTTTACTGTAGCAGATAAAATGTGATCATTCAAATTTGAAGTGCCTCCAATAGTATGTAATACTAATGAAAGCACTTAATATATATATATATATAATTGATGTACCAAAACAGTGTTTTCTCACCTTAAGGTCGGACCCTAAGATTGAATGCTGTTTACCAGACATCTTTCAAAACTGTGTACAGGGGTGTGTGAGTTATAGAAATTTGAAGGCAGTGAGGGAATTAGAAATTGAAGGTATGAGTAGAATTTTATAATTTGTAATATTTGAGTAGTTTAAGTTTGATTTGTAGAGAAAGAATACATAAAGTTATAGCAATTTAAGGGTGGTGTGTAAATTATAAATTTAAGTTATAGCTATAACTTAAGAATGTCTAATGTCTTTGTAGTTTAGCTTTTGTTTTTATAGGAAGAATAAATAACATGTTCCTAACTATAACTAGGCCTTAACATTTGCTTTTTCATTGAATTTTAGTTTATTACATTTATTTTTTAAATGTTGTTGTTAGATATCACAATGTAAATCCTTAAATATTTCTCTTGTTTTCATACAGTGATTTGTAGAGTAGAGTGGCATTCAGTAGGGTGCTGTGGAGTAGAGTGGGTAATAGTACAGTGTTGTAGAGTAGAGTGGCGTATAGTAAAATGGGGTAGAGTGAAGTAGGGTAGTGTGAAGCGCAGTACAGTAGGGTGGTGTAGAGTACAGATGTATACAGTAGAATGGTACAGTGTGGAGTGGCGTAGAGTGGAGTGGCATAGAGTGGAGTAAAGTATGGTGGATTGCCATACAGTGGAGTGGTGTAGAGTGGAGTGGCATAGAATGGAGTGGTGTAGAATGGAATAGCATTGAGTGGAGTGGCATGCAGTGGAGTAGGTAGAGTGCAGTGGCATAGAGTGGTGTATATTGGAGTGGCGTAGAGTACATTAACATAGAGTGTAGTCGCATACAGTGGAGGTGCATTTCGTGTCACGGAGTAGAGAGGAATTGCTTAGCGTGGAATAGCATAGTGTGGAATTGCATAGAGTGAAGTGGTCAAGAGTGGAGTGGTGTGAAGTGGAATAACGCACAGTGGAGTGGTGTACAGTCGAGTGGTATAGAGTGATAGACATACAGTGGAGTAGAATAAAGTGGAATAGCAAGGAGCAGCTTAGATAGGAATGGTGTAGAGTGAATTGGCATAAAGTAGAATAGTGTTGTTGTGTACAGGCTGTGTAATTACAAACTTGGATCATTTTTGCATGCAGTATGTGTGTGTAACAAATTGAATGACTGGAGGCATTACTGGTCAACTCCTGTATTTCCTATTTTGGGAATGAGGCAGTGTCAAAATCTAATAGAAATATGTCTAAGTGGGACACATGCCAAGCACCACTAGATTTTTTAAATTTCTGAAGGAGGTCTACAAGGTTTTGAGCAAGAATGCAGTGTCTGCGCTTAACCCCTAATTTCTAGGGTCCCCCTCAGAGGGCATACAGCATCTTTTCCATACTTTTACATTTTTAACAGTATTTAGTTTGCTATCTGGATTACCAGTCAATCAAAAAAATGGGAAGGCCTTACATGATAGTCCTAGCCAGGACAATGCACTTCATGCTTTTATGCTAGTTTCCACCCATTGAATCAATTAGATTCAGTGTTTACCTTGTCCTAATATAAGAAAAAAAGTTTGTGTTTACCTTACTTATTTTCCAGATGGAACCAATTTTTAGATGGAAAATGTATAATAATAATAATGTAATAATAATAATAATAATTGCATTTATAGAGCGCATTTACACTGAGCCACTGTGTCCCCGCGCTAAGGTACCAGGCTCAAAAGAGCAGCAACTCATGACCTAAGACAGGGCTACCCCCATGCAGTGGGAAATAAATGGGTCTTCAAGCCTTTATGAAAAATCGATTCAGAGCACTCCAGCCGGAGGCTCTGAGGAACAGAATTCCAAATCTGTGCAGCCCTAAAACGGAAAGATCGGCCACCCATTCTGGCTCTCTTAATATGAGGGACACACACCTTTCCTGTTCCAGAAGATCTCAGGTGTCTGGTCGGTGCATAAGGAATTAGAAAGTCATGAAGGTAGGAGGGCCCCTTCCTATGTAGAATCCGATGACTAACACACAGAGCTTTAAACTGCACTCTCTCCCTAATAGGGAGCCAATGGAGGGAAGCCAAAGCCCTTTTAGCGGAAGCTCTTTTTGGGAGCATGAGAACCAGTCTTTCAGCTGCATTCTGGATGCACTGCAACCTCCACATACATTTGGTAGTAGCACCAAGATACAGGAGATTGCCGTAATCCAGGTGAGAGGTCAACAATACATGTATCATAGTCTTCCTCAGTGCAGTGGACAGAGTGTCTAAGGTTTTTCGTAGGCCCCGTAAAATTCCAAAACAGGCGCCAGCCACCTGCCTGGTGTGGTAGTCAAAAGACAACTGATTGTCCACTCATAGCCCCAGATTCTCAGCCTGTTCACAGGGTATAGGAGTGGGACCCAGAGACTGGGGCCACCATGCCGATGACCACACAGAAGGAGCCCTCCCTATCACCAGGACCTCGGTCTTGCTGCCATTTAATTTTAGGCAATTATTTGCTATCCACACAGCCAGTTCTTGAAGGCAGGATACAAAGTTATCAGCTGCCCCCCCAGCATGTGCTTGGGTGAGGGAGACCACTAACTGGGTGTTATCGGCATAGGACAAAGTTTTAATCCCAAAGCTATCCAAGATTTTTGCCAGGGGCCGACATAAAGGTTAAACAATGTCGGGCTCAGGGTAGAACCCTGAGGCACCCCCTGCGACAGCGCTCTTGGAGTAGTACGTTCCCTCCATAACTTGGAAGCTGCGCTCCGAAAGAAAGGATTCCAACCACTTCAGAGTACCGCCTGTAACACCCCCTCTCTTGAGGTCCTGCAGCAGGGTATGATGGGCAACAGTGTTGAAGGCGGCACTCAGATCTAAAAGAATTAAGGCCACCGTCTCGCCTTCATCCACATACTCACAAATGGTCTCAATCGAAAACAATAGGGCAGATTCGGTGGAATGCAAGGCCCTAAATCCTGACTGAGTAGGGTGGAGAAGGTTGTTTTTTACAAATATGTTCAGTACGTTTTAAATTAATAGCCTTCTCCGCAACCTTCGCAAAATACGGGAGCAGGGAGATAGATCGTAGATTATCCAGCTGATCTGGACTAATGTGGGGTTTCTTTTGAAGAGGGAGAACAACTACCTCCATCCATGTTTTTGGGACCACTCCAGAGCTAAAAGACAACTCTAGCAGATACCTCATAAAAGGTTCGAGTATATCAATACTCCCACTGAGCAACTTAGGGGTAGCTGGATCTCTTGGTGAGCCTGATTTAATACTCTTAGCTATCTGTTTAAGAGTGTCAGGGGCGGGCACCGAAAATTCATGAAGACCCTGTGTTTCCAAAACACCAGCAGGTACCATCTCCCCCATATTGCCATCACGAGCGCAATCCGGAAAAGAGGAGTATATGTCTTTCACCTTATTCGCAAAATAATCGGCTATCCTATTACATGATTCCACAGAACAAGCCACGGGTGCTGCGATGGATGCCAGGGATGATATTTCTTTGAACACCTTGAATAGCTCTCTGGTTGAGTTCTCGGCGGTTTCGATCCTCACCTTGAAATAAGCTGCCTTCCCCTTCCTAATAAGCGCATGGTAATTCTTTAGGCGTTTTTTATATTCCTTTTCCAAGTGCACTGAGAAAGCTTTCCTCCAGTGCCTTTCAAGGCGCTTACAAGCTGCCTTAGCGCTTCTTAACTCCTCACTAAACCAGGGAGCTGATTTGAGTCTTCTCTTAGACATTCTTTGTGTCCATGGTGCGGTGCAGTCAAGTGCACCGGCAATACGACTCTCCAGGGCTGTACAAACCAAATTAGCGTCCGAGCCGCAAGGTGGTCCATCCCTTTCTCCTGCACTTTAAGCAAGGGCAACTTTTGCATAAAAGAAAGCAGGAAAGGGTCAAACCACAACACCGGAAGCTGCATTCCATTTCCAGCGCGCCCCAATTGGCAAAAATGGGGTTAAGCAAGTGGCCTAACTTATGAGTGGGAAGTTCAGATTTTAACAATAGTTGTAATGCAAATTAAGGTCGCCCAACACCAGTAGCTGTCCATGCCGAAGTGCAGGTTGGATAAGGTAGTCAATCAGACTAGGTGAAAATCTTATATAGGGCCCCGGGGGTCTATAGATCAACAGACCTTTAATGACATTATTAGAGCGTGTCTTGATCGAAAAAGACCAGCCTCACTATCTGCTATGTGCACTTGCTCAAGAGAACATTGAATCTCATGTTTGAAAATGACAGCGATGCCCCCTCCTCTGCCAGAAGGTCTGTCCACTCTCATCATCCTAAATCCACTAGGGAGTGCCTCCAGAATTTCTGGTGCAGAGTCCATGTCCAACCAAGTTTCGGTAAGAAATAATATATCCACTTGACCCTCATTCAGATCGTCATAGATCTCGATTTTATGCTTCCTCAGTGACCTACAGTTAATTAAGGAGAGCCCGAGTGAACGGCCCCCCTCCTTATCCTTTGCTAATACATCTGTCATAAATGAGTAGTAACTGCATTGCCAATCCTTACCCTCAGTGTTAATGCTATGTTTACATTGTTCGTTCACTGTAGGGCGCAGTGCATGCAGCATCTGGGAATCATAGTAGCGCCTACAATTAAATCCAGCAGGGGTTTTGGCCCCTAGCCCCGGTCGGCCGCGGATGGGCGCAGACGGGCTTGCCTTTGGCGCGATCGCCAGGGGCGCGCCCGTTGCGCGGCCGCCGAGTCATGCAGAATTTATAGGAATGCTATTTCAGCAACTAGAGCACTGCCTGTCCTCACCGGAAGTGCCTGGCTTTGTCTTCCCAGCCCTCCGCGCAATGGTAGGACACAGCATCGGACTAAGGCAGGAAGACCCTTAATTACAGGTACCCAAAACACCTCCCTTAAGCACCCCGTAATTTAAAGCCCCACACGATGCTCTCACCGCGTATTAAAAGCCCACGATGCTCTCACTGCGTATTAAAAAGCCCAATGTAAATCACATGAAGTTGTAACTAAATTCAGCCATACCGCAAGCGGGTTCAAAAGCACTGCCACTGCCCTTCTATCCGCTGCGCGGCCGCCAAGTCATGTTACAATGTAAGAATGAAGCCTGAAAAGACGTTCAAGTCAGCACAATGCACATTGTACTCCTGAAGAATGAAGTTGGTGTTTACCTTGCTTCTTTTGCACATCGAATCAACCTTTAGAAGAAGTATTAATCATGTTTCAACTAGAGAATGACATCTGTGTTGTAGTTCTGGCCAGCACAATTCACTTTACGAGCTTATAACATGAAGAAATACTGGTCCCTTTTTTGCACATTGAATTAATTTTTAGATGCATGGTTTATTATGTTTCTAATGAAGAATGACGATTGTGTCCTACTTGCTTAGTTTGAACGTTCAACCAACTTTTAGATGAAATGTTTATTATGTCTCAACTTAAGAATGAATCCTGTGTCTTCCAACTATTGCCAGCACTATGCATTTTTTATGCTTTTAAATTATGTATATATTATTTGACTATTGTTATAAAATGAATTAACGTCTGATGAATTGGTTTCTAATTGTGAAGCTTGTATGTTCACTGTCTCTTTTATGCCTACATTGTTATGGCTTTAATTAACTAAACAGTAAACTTTGCCTTACCTTATTATTATTACCTTACCTGTGGTGTACAGTGTAGTGGTATACAGCCTAGTGGCCTACATTGGAGTGACTCACAGTAGAGTGGTATTGAGTGGAGTGGCATAGAATTGAATAGTGTACAGTGGAGTGGTGTAGAGTGTAGTGGCATAGATTGGAGTGGCATAGAGTGGAGTATTGTAGAGAGCAGTAGGATAGAGTGGAGTAGCATAAAGTGGACTAGTGCATAGTGTAGTGGTGTACAGTGGAGTACAATATAATAAAGTGGAGTGGCATACAGTGGAGTGGGGTACAGTAGAGTGGCGTATAGTAGAGTGGCATAGAGAAGAGTGGCATGCAGGAGAGTGGCATAGAGAGACGTGTTGTACATTGGAGTGGCATACAGCCTAGTGACATAGAGTGAAGTAGCGTTTAGTGGTGTACAGTGAAATAGCAGAGCACAGTGCCATAGAGTGGAGTGGAGTATAGTCTCATGGGATACAGTAGAGTGGTGTACAGTTCAGTGGTGTACAGTAGAGTGGCATACAGTAAAGTGGCATAGAGAGAAGTAGAATACAGTGGAGTGAAATTGTAGTGACATAGAGTGGAGTAGCATAGAATGGTGTACAGTGAAGTGAATAGAGTAGAGTGCCGTACGCCGGAGTCAACAAAAAACTCCTCTGCAAACTCCAGACCATCCAGAATGCCGCAGCCAGACTCATACTCAACATTCCATGACATAACCACATCTCCCAACACGTCCACGACCTCCACTGGCTCCCCGTCGAAAGAAGAATAACCTTCAAAGTGCTCACACATGCCTACAAAGCCCTCCACAACATCGGACCCCAATACCACAAAGACCGAATCTCCTTCCATGACCCCAAATGAAACCTCAGAAAAGCCAACCTCGCCTTAGCCACCATCCCTCGTTTCTACAGAACCAGAGCAGTCGGAAGATACTTCTCCTAACTCGCAGCCAAGACCTGGAACAAACTCCCCCTTCACCTCCGATGAAGTCTGACACTGCACCAATTTAGAAAGGACTTCAAGTCCTGGCTTTTTAGATTACCCCAACGGAGCAGCGCACATCACCCCTCCTTCATTGCCTAGAGACCCTCATGTGTGAGTAATGCACTTTGCAAAACCCTGATTGATTGATTGATTGATAGACTGGAGTGGTGTATAATCTTACAGCGAATAGTGTTTTGGTGTAGAGTGTAGTGCAGTAGAGTGTAGTGACATAGACTGTAGTGGCATAGACTGCAAAGGAGTAGAGTGGAATAGCATAGAGTGGAGTACCATGAAGTGGAGTAGCATAGAGTGAAATAGCGCATACTGTTGTGGTTTACAGTGGTGTGGCATACAGTGGAGTGGCAGAGTGGCATACAGTAGAGTGGCGCAAAAAAGTCGAAAAGCATAGAATTTAGTGGCATAGAGAGAAGTGGAGTATAGTAGAGTGGTGAAAAGTGTAGTGCCATAGATTAAAGTGACGTAGGGTGGAGTGGTGTGAAGTGGTTTGGCATATAGTGTCTCAGCATATAGTGCTGTGGTGTAGAGTGGAGTGCCGTAGAGTGGAGTGGCATAGAGTGGAATAGTGTAGAGTGAAGTGCCATAGAGTGGAGTGGTGAAGAGTGGAGTGGCTTACACTGGACTGGCATAGAGTAGGGTGCCAGAGAGTGGAGTGTCACATAGTTAAGTTGTGTATAGTTGAGTGGCTTAGGGTGGAATGGCATAGAGAAGAATTGTGTAGAGTGGAGTGGCGTAGAGGGGAGTGGCATACAGTAGAGTGGAGTTGTGTACAGTCAAGTGCCATAGAGTGGAATGGTTTATAGGGGAATAGCGCACAGTGTTGTGGAGTACACTGGAGTGGCAAATGAGTGGAGTGCCTTAGCATGGAGTGGCATAGAATATAGTGATGTGGAGTGGAGTGATGTAGAGTTGAGAGACGTACACTGGAGTAGCATAGAGTAGAGTGTTATACAGTGGAGTGCCAGAGAGTGTAATGGCGTAGAGTGTAAAAGCGTAGAGTGTTGAGGCATAGATTTGCATAGAGTCCAGTGGTGTAGAGTTGAATAAAGTAAAGTGGAGTGGTATAGAGAAGAATGGTGTAGAGTGGAGTGGCATAGAGTGCATGGGGTAGAGTGTAGTAAAGGCTAGTTTAAACAGATGTGGCATGAAAATAACTGAACGGGTATAGTTGAATTTCGTCAGTAATATAGATGATGGGTTGTAAGGGGTAATTTTTGGTAGTAGTTCTACATTTTTTAAGAACTGTTAAAGTCATGAGTCAAAAAACGCTTAGTTATTTATTGAGTGTGGTATACTGCAGAAACCTTGATGTACACCAAGGTACATGTCAATCACAAAGCAGTATATCATTGGCTATTGGCTGCCTTTACAAAAGTAAAAGGTAGCCATGTTGTTTTGACCATACTGTGGCTGTGTTCATCGGAGGGCCTTAGATATAGGTCAGTAGTAGGTTTTATTTTTGCTCCCTGCATATTTCCACTTTATTAAAAGTGGTAATAGCTAATAAAATGTATTTATATTTCTATGTATTTTTTAAAAAGCTTACAGAGTATATCGCTTGTACCTACAAAGTACTGCGATAGTTAGTCTTTCAACAACCATTGAGCTGAGAAGGCTTTAGCCCACCCTCCCCCTTCAGCTTCCTTGGTGTTGGCTGCTGGGCTGAGGCTATTGCGGGTAAAAAAATCATGCACTGGAATGTGGTTCTGAATAATTACTTCTGGTTGAGATGAATTCAAAGATTCCATACAGCACTTTTCTGCTTTTTGCAAAATCTTCTGTAGCAGTCATTGTGTATAATACAACATTATATATTTGTTAAATGACATACAAAGGTTCCATGGATTTTTCTGGAGTTTGTACTTCCTGACGCATGTGGAACTATCATGTCATCCTGGTCTTTTCCATGTTCAGGCCTCTGTTTCACTTCTGACACATAATAAGAAATGTCTGCTGATTATAGAGTAACCTTCACACGCTGACTGTCGGTACCACCTTGACTATCTGTCATCTGACAGTCTTCCTTTGTTTTCAAGTAATGGGATTTACAAACTCACCTCCTGGATGGCTGATGGTGTCCTGAGAACCAGAAAGAAATAGAAAGGGCTGGGTGGGCACTAAGGGAAGTCAGAGTTCTGGGTGTGACAGAGGTGTGAGAAGAAGTCCACTGACCCGACACTCGGAGCTTGCATCTAACCTTGCTCTCCCTGTCTACATATATTGCTGGGGACCTCGAAGCAGACTTCCGCTCTTGCCCTATCTTCAAACACAGGGGCAGATTTTGAAGAAATGGCACATCTCTGCATATCAGCAAAGATGCACCAGTCAATTTGTGTCATGCACAAAAAAACTTGCGCCAACATGAATGCGTCACATTTACAATGCGGTGCACTGTGGGGCAAGGATGATGTTTGACTCATCCATTGGCGTAAAGGCAACACATTGCTGGAGTCTTGTTCGAAGCACGAAGCAACTCCAGCAATGCTTCAGAATGCCTATTTCTATTATGCTGCGTCACTCCTTACGACTGCTTCAAGCAGGCGTAAGGTTTTGATGCAGTGGCATTGTAACAGTGACTCAGTGAAATCTTGTAGATTTCATTGTGTCACTTTTAGAAGGCTTTCTTACTTCGGAACGCCTACCCTGTATTATACCTCACGCAGGTATAATGTAGCGCAGGGCTTTACAACATGACACATCTCTCTAGATGTGTCATGTTGTAAATATGTTGCAACATGGCGCATTGTTTACGACACAGCTGCATCACAGAAGTGATGCAATGGCGGCGTAAAGTTGTCATAAGGGGATCGTAAATCTGCCCCACAGTCTTTTGTGCCAGGATAATTCCCATAGCAACACTCTGACCCTCTCACCAGCCATTATACACTGTTGGTGTTGGGAGGTCTCTAGGCTCATATTTCTGCTGCCCATGCTGTACCTGTCTGTCTGTGAGGTTAGCTGTTACCAATGATATACATGTTTTGCGTTGGAGAAAAACATGCATGAATAATACCTTCTGTGCAGTGCCGTTTTAGTGTGCTTTGGGAAGGGCAATGCTGTTACTACCTTTGAAGTAGCATTTCACGTTTAGAGGGTGAAGTGGGTAATGTACCTCATAATATCGGAGTTGTGCTACTACTGTTAGAAATGGCATTTTTTGCAGGGTCGCCTCTAAATTTTTGCCCTTCTCCCCCACTTTTCTGACCTTATGTTTGTTGGTATTAGCGCTTTGAGCACTTTACCACTGCTAACTAGTGCTAAGGTGCATGTGCTCTCTTTTCTAAAACATGGCAACATTGGCTCATACCTAGTTGGCATATTTAATTATTTCTACGTCCCTAGTAAAGTGCACTACATGTACACAGGGCCTGTAAATTAAATGCCACTATTGGGCCTGCAGCACGGCTTGTGACACCCATTTAAGAAGCCCTTGAAGCATTTCTCAGGGCTCCCATTGCAAAGTCTGTGTTTACAAATGACACTGCCATTTAACCTTGAAAAGATAGACCTCTTGCCAGAACCAAACGTTTATTTTTACATATAGGTCATGCCTAGGAAAGACACTGGATGGAGCAGAGGACAGGGTCAAATATATTTAAAGAGTAGGACATGTACTTTTACGTTTTACATGTCCGGGTAGGGAAAAACTCCCAAAGCCATTTTTTATTACTACAATGCCTATCTCTCTCATAAGATAACATTGGGATTACTTTATGACATTTTATATGAGTAGTTTCCAATTGGGAGGTGATAAGACCCCCAAGCTTGAGGTCTCTGGAATCCTAATTGAAAATTCTAACTTATGGTGAAGTTGGATTTTAATTTTAAATACGTTCAGGAAAGGCAACCTTTAGAAAGCTGCCATTTTCTCACATAAGCCTTTGGTGCCTGCTGACCATCTCTGATCAATCGGGGGTGTCTGACAGCTGGACTTTGTGCATTTCCCCTAGACAGCCACACACAATGGGAGCTTAGGTGTGACTTGATGGGCCATCCTGAGAGGATGGGAGGGAGGGGCTGGACTCAGCTTCACCTACACCTGAATAGGCTGTGTACTGTCCCCACACTAAAGGCTGCATTCCCCCTGTAGTGAGCCTGGAGCCACAAAGACATGTCTGTGAAGCCACCCCCACTTCAAAGGCCCAATGGTATAAGTACTGGACCTCTGAAACCATGACGTCGGTACACGTCTGAACCTTTGAGTACTGCCAGGAAAAGGACTGCTATGCTCATGAAGGACTGCCACTCTGCTGGATTGCTGCTTGCTGTTCTGTGCTGCCCTGCTGCCTGCTTGTCACCTGCTTGAATTTATAGGACTGTCAGTCAGTCAGTCAAGTTCACTTTATTTGATTTGTTAAAAATCATAAAAGACTTTAAAACATTTATATATACAAATGTACAAATTTACAGGATTCATAAATTTACGACGACCAGGCAAAAACATTATGTACAACACTAAAACACAAGGCAGTGCAAATGAATAATGATTGAGATGCAGTTTAAAGAGCTAGGTAGGGTCCCCCAATACCACCAAATTTGTTTTCGTTCTGTGAGCCGCCACCAAAAAGCTGGCTACTCCAAATATGATGGTAGTGCTGCCCAGGGACATTAAGTAAACTAGAGCCGGCCTAACTTGAACAAAGCCGGCTTCTCTTAGAATTGGGGCCAAGTATTTTTTCCTAGCATCGGAATATAAACTGCAAAACATAGTAAAATGCATAGTGTCCTGGTCGGAAAAGTCATCGCATTTACACCGAGGGCCCACTTCTGGTTTACTCCAGGACGGGTAGCTGCCTAGGGAATAATGGATTAAATTAAATCTAAATTTTATTAACAGGTGTCTATGGAAGGGCTTGGTTACAATTTTGAGATAAGGCTCAAGGGAAGGGGAACTCAGCAACAAATAATGTGATCTAACGGCGGGTTTATTCAGTTCTTGCTCCTCCCGAGCCAATCTGGCCCTATCCATAAAGGTTGCTTTGGTCCATTTAATATCCTCCCTCTTAATACAGGAAGGGGAATTAAAGAGTTCCGGGCGCCCTAGCTGTAAGAAAGTGTGTCTCACGTACTCCAGCCAGGCTATTCTCTTTACGTGATCCAGTGTCATAACATCATGTAAAATGGCATGGTTGAGGGTTAATTCATCATCTAGCCAGGTCTTTAACCAAAATAATAAAGGAGCCAATCTAAGTTTATCGGTGACGTAGTCTAGGCCCACCTCCCCATGGATGGAAAAGGTAGGGATAGACTGAGGGACAGAGAGAAGACGTCTCAGGAACTTATTTTCCACTGTTTGTATTGTGTCCTGTAAAACGTACCCCCACAATGGAGACCCATACATAACAACAGATATGCCCTTGGAATTGTAGATTTTTAAAAGTGCCTCCATGGGCCTGGACCCTAACCTGTTTGCAAATCCTAGGAGGGCTGAGGAGGCTCTCGCCAGGGATAAGCTTTTGATCTTAATTTGAGGTCCCCATGAGCCCCTGTCATCAAAACTAACCCCAAGATAAGGGAAAACTGTCACCCTGGACACTGCCTCACCCTTGCAGAAAAAGGATATAGGCTTACCCCTTAATCTGTGGTGGTCCACCACCATCGTGTGGGACTTCTTAGCGTTAATTTTTAAATCACGATAGTCCATGAAGGCCCCTAAGGATGCCAATAAGCGCTGAAGGCCCACCCCAGTGTGAGCTATCAGGACTGCATCGTCCGCGTATAGGAGAGCCGGGATGTTAACTTCTCCTGCACGCGGGACGTCCCCCTCCAGGTCCTCGAGATGTTTGCCCAGACCGTTTATATAGATGGTAAAAAGGAGGGGCGCCAGGATGCAGCCCTGGCGGACACCTCTCTCTGATTTAAAACGATCGGTGCACCTGCCTTCCTTCGTAACCCGCACTGTGGCAAACAGGTCCTGGTGCAGTGAAGCCATGAAATTTACAAGTGATATGTCAATCCCGGACACCAGTAAGATTTCCCATAGTTTTGACCTATTCACCAAGTCGAATGCCAAGGAGAGGTCGATGAAAGCCAAGAACAAGGACCCCTCCTTGGCAACCGTATACTTCGATATTAACAGGTGAAGGTTGGAACACTGGTCCAAGGTGCCTCTTTTTGCCCTAAAACAGTACTGGATATTTGATAAGCCCCCACACCCCTCGATGTTGCCTCTAAGTTTGGATAACAAGACTCTGCCTAAGATCTTAATTGCAGAGTCTAGGAGGCAAATGGGCCTATAAAACCCCGGGTCATTGCGTTGGCCCTTTTTAAAAATGGGCACGATGATTGAGGTGGACCAACTACTAGGGAAGATGTTTTCATTTGCAGCTGTAAAGACGTGGGTTAAAACCCCTGCCCAGAATTTAGGGGAATGCCTGTAAAAGTCAGCCGGGACCCTGTCCGGCCCCGGAGCTTTATTTTTAGAGGTTTCCAAGATAGCTCTCTCGACCTCAGCTTGATTAAAAGTCAGGGGAGCGCACTCCAAGGCCGTCCATGGTGTTTTGGGGGTGCCAGGCTCATTATCACCATATACCTCTCTAAAGTGGCTAATCCACTTATCGTCTGGAACAACACAATCCAAGACCGTGTTGTCCACATCTGAAAAGAGGGGTTGATTAATTATTGCCCAAAACTGAGAGCTATCGCGAAGTGTGTCAGTAGACATTAGTTTTTCCCAGGCCAGATTTTTTATGACCTTTTTACTCTCGTTGAATATTGCCTTATATTCCTTTCTCAACGAGGCTACCACTAGCCTGTCTCTCGGGGAGGTTTTTAGGGCTACCATTAACGCCTTATGTGCTTTAGAGCATTTTGTGTCAAACCATCTGTGTTTCTTATCCACCATCTGAGATGGCTTGGCCGTTAATGCTCCCGAGATTTGAACACAAATACACTCAAAAGCCCCCATAATCTCTGGGGCAGAAGCACAGCGGTCCTGGCAGGTTGTTATATACCCCTCGATAGTGGGAAGTAAGTCGTTCATAAAGTTCCCCGGTACCACATTGGCCCATTTAAGTCTTCTCCCTTGGTCTACAGAGCGTAAGACAGGCCCCGGAATGTCGGGATGAGATTTAGATCCCATGTGGTCTTCCCAAAGTAACTTAAGCAAGACCGGGTTGTGGTCGCTGTAGATTGAAACTATGGCGTTATAGAACACAGCCCTATGTAACATGCCCGGAATCATGAAGACATAATCCAAAATGGTACCGGGGTCAGAACCTTTAAACATAATAGTTCTTATCCCTTCCTCTGAGATACAGGCTTCATACAAATTATGACTGGCAAGCAACTCCTCAAAGGCCTCCCCCGACTTGGTATGCTCAAAATGGGGGATCCCTATGCCTAGCCGACCCTCCTGTTCACCTAAAAAACACGGGTCGCCACATGGATGAACGTTAAAATCACCTAATAAAATAAACTCGAAATTAGTGTAACTTTTATTTTGACTGAATAGGAAAAGAACGTGGTCCTGAGCACCTATGTGGTCTTTTCCATTGGCCCTGTCCCACGAATTATAAAAATGTAATATTACTATTTTGCAACTTTGGGATACTGCCCACTCTACAATTAGTAAATTTGGTGATCCACTTGGGATCATCTTAAAAGTGCCCTTAAGATTCAGCGAGAAAAGGAGGTATAAACCTCCCTTCGGTCTACCGGCTGTACTCGGTACAGCTGGGATTGCGAATGTGGTAAAGCCATCCAGACAGAAGTTTGGGGAGGTATCCCAGGTTTCTTGGCACGCTATAATGTCGTGGCTGCTGATATACCCAGTCCAGGCAGCATCGTCCCTCTTTGATCTAGAGCCAGCTATGTTCCAACTAACCAGTTTACAAAGCCTGTGGTCAGCAGAGGTGATGGTACTAACACTATCAGGCTGTGGAATAGTTAACTGTCAATCAATTTCCTCGATGTCAGATAGGAGTGAAAAACGATTTCTCAGTGGTAGCCCATCAAACTCCTTACTTTGGTGCATAGATTGTGTGAATGGGACTGTCTGGATAGGGTCCCGCCCAGGTTTAGATTGTGTATACTGTGTGTAACCCACTTGCCCTATCCTGCCGACTTCGTTGTTTGGGCCCCTTCTTACTTGTGCTGAGTAAATAGGCCTAGTTTGAGTCATCGGTGGTGGGTAGAATAACCCCAGAGGTATTGGTCTCATCTGATCACCTTCCCTGACATCAGAGCCGTCCCAAAAAGTCTGTCGGCCATATCAGGGCTATCAAAATTGATAACAACACAGTCTCCCTGTACTAGCTTTGGACGTTTCCCAATCCCGCGCACCCTGTTAGCGAATATAATCCTATCCTCCACTCGAGTCCCACCACTGCTGGCATCTGCACACCAAGACTTAGCCTTGATTATTAAATCAGCCACTGATTCTGTCGTTCCCTCTGCTAAAGGGGATACGCCAACAAAGATAGCCACCAATGGTGCGGCCGCCGGGGGTAAATCGAGGATCAATTTCCTACCCCTGGCCCTCTTGCTTGTGCCTAGATTGAGTGGGTTAAGTGGATGGCTAACACTCCCTTGGAGTCCTGCCCTGTGGCATCCTGCACCTGCGACTATATTGGCACTCTGAGGATTTCCATCACCCTCCATAGTTGCAGGCAGCCCAGAGCCACAAGTAGCCGACTCCTGGAATGTAGCCACCGAGCCTCTGCCAGAATCAAATGGGGCTACCCCTATAACAGGATGTAAGACTGGGGTAAGGTCATTAACCAGTTTATCAATTAATGTACATTTCTTCAATAACCCTGAGAGGCAAGTGTCCACTATGTCCTTTGCAATCCCCACTAGCAAAGGCTCCATCCGAGCGAGGAACAAGGTCTCCAACTGGTCCCCCAAATTGATGTCAGGGCCAGGGGGTACAAATGGGGTACCCTCAATGTACTCCCGCCTCTCCAAGTTCAATGTGACCGCACTGCTACTGGTTTGTTGGCTCAAAGGCGAGATCGGGGCCACAGGGTTCACTTGTGGTGAACAAACAGTTTGAATCAATGGCACATTCTCATTGGATATGACCACCCTAGGTTCAAGGGGGATGGCAGGGGCATGTTTGGCGACAGAAGATAATGGGAGCGTTGGAGATAGGGTGGCCGATAAGCCCAGTTCAAGTTTGGCATTAGCAATTTCCTTGGATAGCACACCCACTGCAGATGACAGGTAGGAAATAATAGACTCTGAGTGTCTGGGTAACTTAGCCTTCTTTCCCCCCTCATCAGTCAACAAAGTTTTCTTTCGCTTACCCATTGCGTGATGTCAAGGGGGTGGCCTTGCCCGGCCTCCTCCGGCCCCGGATGGCCTCAGACGGCCCGCCCTCTGCCCGGGCTCAGCCCGGCGCTGCCCGCGCGCTCCCGACACGCGGGGAGTGCGTCGTCCCCGGTGTGCGGCTTCCGGCCGCAGTGCCTGCTGGGAAGTGTAGTCTGTTGCCCCACACCCTCTCCCTCTCTCGGCAGCCGCAATAGAATGGTGAGAGCGGCGGCGGGGGTGAGCGTGCACGACCACGCTGGAGCAGCAGTCCCGCCTCTGCAGCGGACCCCAGAGACCAAGTATCAGGCAGCAAGGTATGCCCTGGATGATGCGACGAGGACTGGATCTGCATCATTTGACACCGGAAAGATGCCTTAGGTACTTGCTTCAGCAAAACCCATGCGTCCTCTGTCGAACTGACACATCAGCGCCATTGCGTGCATCAGAAACCAGTGGATTGCCTACGTTTAGTGGATCGGAACTGGTGCATTGCTCCTGTTGCATATATTGGTACCAGTGCATCTCTCCTGTTGAGATAACTGGTTTGCCTGCTTCTAACCCTTCTTACCCTGACTAGCATTGTGGTTGCTGCTAGACTAGAGCTTATAACCCAGTCAACATACAACCCAATTTCTAACACTTATCTTTAATTTTAGACCAAGTTGGTGACAGGGTGCATGTTGATTACCTGGTAACATGCACGCACTCTAGCTGGGTTGTCCAAAATTCTGCCTTTGTGGGACGTAGGTTTGATGCAAATAGAACTTGCAGCTCACCTGAGTGAATCCTTCCCCTAGGTTGTTTGTACCAGGCCAGTAAGTCGATTTAGTTGGGGTCTGAGGTAGAAATCGATAAAAAAGAGAAAAATTGGGAATGCTGGAAATTAAGAGAGGAAATGAGTACAAGGGACTGTGGTGGAGGCAGGAAAGATATGAAGTGGTGAGGATGCAGTTAATGATAAGATGAAAATGACTAAGAAGAGGTGGAGGAGAAAAGACTCTTTGGTGGATATAACGAAGGAAGCTGGAATAGGCTAATACATAAGAGGAGACTGAAAAAGAGAGCGGCAGTGCTAAGTGTTTAATTGTACAATGTCAAGCAGAGGAGGAACTCGGAGAAGGATGAGGGGTCAGATAGAGAAAGAGAGACAGTGAGAGAGAGAGAGAGAGAGAGAGAGAGAGAGAGAGAGAGAGAGAGAGAGAGAGAAAACCTAAAAACAGTCATAGAAAGAGAGACCCAAGAGAATGGCTTTTATACTTGGCACCTTGGTGTGGTTTTCCCTGACCTCTTGCTTCTACCTTCTGTATTTTTCTGCTGTGCTGGATTTTGTTTTTGCTGGCTTAGATGCTTTAGTGCACTTTGCCACTGCTGATCAGTGTCAACATGCAAGTGCTCCCTGTATAAATTACTATTGTGATTGGTTATCCATTATTGGTATATTTGATTTACTGTTAAGGCCCTAGTAAAGTGCACTGAATGTGCCAGGGCCTGTAAATCAAATTATACTAGTGGGCCTGCAGCACTGATTGTGCCATCCACAGCACGGAAACGGCCCTCCTCTTCATGGTGGAACACCTACGCACTGTGTTAGATTCGGGTCAAACGGCGGCGCTTGTTTTGTTAGATCTTAGTGCCGCCTTTGACACCGTCTCGCACAAGATTCTTTTGCAGCGCTTGGAGGAAGCTGGCGTCGTTGGCCCTGCGCTTCAGTGGTTCCGCTCTTTTCTTGCTGATCGATCCTTTTGCGTGGCCGTCCCGCCCCACCAGTCAAAATTTTACCCTCTGGATCTTGGGGTCCCTCAGGGATCCTCGCTGAGCCCCACGTTGTTTAACCTTTACGTGAGGCCGCTGGCTGAGGTCGTCAAGCAATGGGGTATGACCATGGTGTCATACGCTGACGACACCCAGCTGTCGGTTACACTCAGCGGGGATTCTTGTTCGGATGCCCCTAGATTCCAGAATGGACTTCGGGCGGTTGCCAGCTGGATGAACTCCAACTGTCTCCAGTTGAACGCAAAAAAAACGGAAATCATGATCATCGGCAAGCAAGCGGAACTCTGGGGTGATAGGTGGTGGCCCTCAGAGCTTGGTCCCACCCCGACTCCGGTTCCGAAGATAAAGAATCTCGGGGTGTGGTTAGATCCGGCCCTCAGCTTTGTCTGCCACACAAAGAGAACGGCTGCATGCTGTTTCGGTATCCTGCGAGGCTTAAGACCTGTGTTAAAAAATGTTGACGCCTCGACCAGACAGCTTGTGGTGCAGGCTACGGTGATTTCCCGGCTTGATTATGCCAGCTCCCTCTTGGTAGGGATAAACCAGGCCGAAATCACCCGTCTACAACGTGTGCAGAACGCGGCCGTTCAGGCAGTGGTGGGCCTACCCAGGTTCTGTTCCACTGCCAACACTCTGCGTTCTCTCCATTGGCTGCCGATTAAGCAGAGGATCCATTTTAAAGTGCTCTGTTTGTCATACAAGATCCTCAAGGGCTCCTCTGCTCAGATTCTTTTGAATCTCCTGTCTTCTTATGTCCCGGCCCGTTCTCTACGCTCTTCGGACCTCGAACTTGAGGTAGTCCCCAGGTTCAAGCTTAGCCGTGCTGGCGGCCGCTCATTTCGAGTACGTGCGGCGGACCTGTGGAATTCCCTTCCTTTAAAGATTCGTGCCCATGACGATCTTTTTTCGTTTGGTAGGGCCGTCAAGACCTTCCTATTTCTTTAAATTGTTGTGCCTTCAGTTCCCTACTTTTTACTTGTGTTATGTTGTTACCTTGTCAGGCGCCAGGACGCTCCTTCGCTGGAGCAGCTGTGTGCGTAATAAATGTACTTAACATAACATAACATAACACATGAGTAGCCCTGTATTTGAGCCATGGCACACAGGAGGGATAAACGAGGGCCAGCCAGTCTTTTAAAATCACTTTATTTTCTGTTCTCCCCTTGACAGCTCACATTTTTAACCAAAGAGACACAGGGCGATATTCTACCAGGTCAGTAATATAGGTCATACCAAGCTCCTCATGTACAGTGAAAGAGGGCGTGCCCTGAGAAACTAGTAAAAACAGGCTCAATAACTTGTTTTCAACAATTTGAAGGTCATCGGAGGTGGTATAACCCCAGATTTCACTGCCATAAAGTGCCTTTGAAATACACTTTGCCCTGTAAAGCTTTAATAGGGCCCACACCAATCTTTTTCCCAGTCTAGAGGCAAAGTTAAATATGGCTGCGGTCTCCCGGGTGAGGTCATTTTCTTACCAGTAAGTTGGGCCCCCATTTCATTTTAACGTCTTTCAATATGTTAAATAAAATAGGGGCCAAAATGCAACCCTGACGGACCCCACTCAGGATAAGGAACTGACTTGAGACCTTCAGGTTACCCGAGTAGCGCACAGCCGCCTTGGTATCTTGGTGGAGATCTTGTAAGAAGAGAACTATGTCCCTTTCCACACCCAGGAAAATCAAGTTCTGCCACAGATTGTATCTGTTCACACAATCAAATGCTGAGGAGAGGTTCATAAAGGCCAGAAAGGTGGTACCAGAGCGGGCAACTGTGTATTCATTCAATATTATGAAAAGATTCAGGCATTGGTCTATCGTTGAGCAGCCGGGGATGTTACTCTCTAGGGCCCATATGGATAGCCTAACAGAATCCGTCTGACCACTTTAACCACAGAATCCAACAGGGAGATGGGCCTGTAGCAATGGGTGCAATTTCTGTTCCCCTTTTTAAAGACTATGACAATAATAGAAGTGGCCCATAAGCGATCCCTGACCCCCCTGGTAGGTCGCCTCCCCTCCATGCTGCTCCGCCTGTGTGCCCCTGCTGCCACTGCCGCTGGTAGTGTCCTCCGTCCCTTCGCTTCTGAGCCACTGTCTCCCCCTCGTTGTGCTCCGTTTTTGTCCTCTGTGCCACTCAGTTTCCCCCCCCCCTGTGCCCTACTTTGCCTTCTTTGCCTTCTGTCCCATTGTTTCCCCGCCTCTGTGCTCCCTGCGGCCCCACCCCCTGCCCACTCGCTGCTCCCGCCTCCCAGCTGCTCCTCCGTCCCACCTCCCCATAAGTGCCGGACGCTGTACGGTGAGATGAGCGACCCCTGACCCTCTTGGTATGTCGCTCCCCCTCCACGCAGCTCCGACTGTGTGCCCCTGCTGCCGCTTCCACTGCCGCTGGTAGTGTCCTTCGTCCCTTCACTTCTGTGCCACTGTCTCCCCCTCGTTGTGCCCCATTTTTCTCCTCTGTGCCACTCGGTTCCCCCCCTGTGCGCCATTTGGCCTTCTGTCCCTTTGTTTCCCCGCCACGTTCCCCCTGCGGCCCCGCCCCCTGCCCACTTGCTGCTCCCGCCTCCCAGCTGCTCCTCCCTCCCACCTCCCCATAAATGCCGGACGCTGCGTGGCCCCGCCGAAGGCGCGCCTAAGGCAAGCCCGTCTGCGCCCGTCCGTGCCTGGACCGCGCCCAGTGCCAGAACCCCTGGACCCCACGAACGCCACAACACCAGACTCCACTATGACGCCAGCCCCCTCCACGCACTCAACGCTGGCTGAAACCACGCAAGTTCCAGGCCGCCCCGAAACGAACCTATGGACCCTTCTCCTGCTGCACCTGCATCTTCACCTGCGACAGAACCACCAAACCTCCAAGGACTGGACACAACCACCTCCGCTGCATTCTCCTCAACACCCGCTCCGCATGTGGCCTTCCTGACCGAGACCTGGTGGAACGACTCCTCGGCGCCCGACATCACCATAGCCATCCCGGATGGCTACAAGATGACCAGCAGGCATCGCGCCAACGGAATCGGAGGAGGAATATCCATCATCCACAAATCCACCCTCAAGGTCACCACCTATGCAGATGACACCCTCAACACCGCCGAACACCTGCACTCCCGAATCCACACCGATCCAAACACCACCCTCAGAGGAACACTCATCTACAGACCCCCAGACCCCGGGCTCAGTTCAGCGATTTCATCGCCGACCTCGCCAGCACCCACGCACTCGCCTCCACGGACTACATACTCATCAGGGACTTGAACTTCCACCTTGAGAACAATAACGACTCCAACTCCTCCACCCTGATCGACAAACTTGCCAACCTCGGCCTCAGTCAACTAGTCACCGCACCCACCCATGCCGCCAGCCACACGCTGGACCCCGTCTTCTCCACAGGCACCCATGTCACCTTCGACCACATCACCGAACTCCACCGGACCGACCACCACTGCAACCATTTCACCTTCAAGAAACCAACCACGCACCACCACAACCAACAGCTGCCTCACTGCTGCTGGAGCAAAGTCACCGAAGACCAGCTGATCACCACCCTTGCCCAGAACCTACCCACCAACCCCACAACCCAGACGCCGCAGCCCGCAACCTCAGACAGTGGATCGACAACTGCGCCAACACCCTCGCCCCGTTCAAGAAACCCGCCAACTGCCACGCCAGCAAGAGAGGGCCTGGTTCACCGACGAGCTCCAGACCTCCAAACGCGCATGCAAGAAACTGGAGAAAATATGGGTCCACGAACGCACATCGGACAACCACGCAGCCCACAAGGACGCCACTCGCAGACATCACCACCTCATCAGATTAGCCAAGAGATCCTCCTTCAAAGACCACTTGGATAACAACGCACACGACAGCAAAGAGCTCTTCAGCATTGTAAAAGAACTCTCCAACCCCATCGCCAACGCCAACGACATCCCGCCTCACAAGAACTGTGCGACTCACTAGCCAGCTTCTTCCATCGCAAGATCGCTGACATCCACGACAGCTACAACACCACAACCGCCCCAACTACGCCAGACTCCACCTCCCCTGTGAACACACCCAGCGCCATCCGCCTGACCTCCTGGTCCAACGTTAACGACGACGAGACACGCAAGGTCATGAACTCCATCCACTCTGGATCTGCGTCAGACCCGTGCCCACACCACGTATTCAACAAAGCAGATGCAGCCATCGCATCCCAACTACGGAAGGTCATCAACATCGCCTTCGAAACTGCGACATTCCTGGAAAGCTGGAAGCATGCCGAAATCAACGCCCTCCACAAGAAGCTCAAGGCAGACCCCAAGGACCTCAAGGACTTCCGGCCCATCTCCCTGCTCCCATTCCCGGCAAAGGTCATCGAGAAAATCGTCAACAGGCAATTGGCCCGCCACCTGGAGGACAACAACATCCTGGACACGTCCCAGTCCGGATTTAGATGAAACCACAGCACCGAGTCAGCCCTCATCGCCGCCACAGACGACATCAGGCGCCAAGTAGACAACAACGAAACATTAGCCCTCATCCTCCTGGACCTGTCGGCCGCCTTCGACACGGTCTGCCATCGCACTCTAAAGACACGCCTAGTAGAAGCCAGAATCCAAGATAAGGCCCTTGACTGGACCACGTCCTTCCTCTCCAGCAGAACCCAGAGCGTCCGCCTCCCACCCTTCTGATCCAAAGCCACCGACATCATCTGCAGCGTACCCCAGGGCTCATCCCTCAGCTCGACGCTGTTCAATGTCTACATGGCCCCCCTCGCACAAGTGGCCTGGCATCACGACCTCAACATCGTCTCCTATGCCGACGACTCCCAGCTCATCCTCTCCCTCACCAAGGACACACACACTGCCAAAACCAACCTCCACGAGGGAATGAAGGCCGTCACCGGCTGGATGAGGAGCAGCTGTCTGAAGCTGAACTCGGACAAGATGGAGGTACTCTTCCTCGGACCCACCCCCTCAGCCTGGGACGACTCCTGGTGGCCGACCACACTGGGAACAGCACCAACACCCACGGACCATGCTCGCAACCTAGGATTCATCCTCGACTCCTCCCTCACCATGTCTAAGCAGGTCACCGCTCTCTCCTCCTCCTGCTAGAACACCCTCCGCATGCTCCGCAGGATCTACAAGTGGATCCCGACCGAAACAAGAAGAACAGTGACACAGGCCCTCGTGTGCAGCAGACTGGACTACGGCAACGCACTCTATGCAGGAATCCCAGCCAAACACCTACGGCGACTACAACGCATCCAAAACGACTCTGCCCGACTGATTGTCAACGTCCCCCGCTGCAGCCACATCACCCCCCACCTGAGAGACCTACACTGGCTCCCCGTCTACAAGAGGATCACCTTCAAGCTCCCCACCCACGCACACAAAGCACTCCACAACGCCGGACCAGCCTACCTGAACAGCACACTCAGCTTCTACACCCCCATCCGCCAGCTCCGTTCTGCCAGCCTCGCCCTCGCCGCTGTCCCTCGCATCCAACGAATGACCTCCAGTGGCAGATCCTTCTCCTACCTCGCCGCAAAGACCTGGAACACCCTCCCTACCCACATACGGCAGAGCCAAGACCTACTCGCCTTCAGAAGATTCCTCAAGACCTGGCTCTTCGAGCAGTAGCAGCCCCCCCCCTCACCTCAGCACCTTGAGACCCTCACGGGTAAGTAGCGTGCTCTACAAGTACTCTGATTGATTGATTGATCGATTGATTGATTGATTGATTGATGAGGCTGGGAGGCCATACCTAACAGCCGTGTTGATAATGAAGGTGAGAACAGGTGCCCAAAACTCTCTTTTGGTCAAGTAGAGGTCAGGAGGGATTCCTTCTGGACAAGGGGACTTATTGCAGGTCATACCAACTATTCACCACCTCACTTCTCACTCCGAGATTGTCAGGGCTGAGCTTTCAATACCCACCCCGCAGGATATGCATGAACCATACAGCCCCCAAACATACCATTGAAGTGGGTGACCCAATCATTCTCTGTGATGTGAACACCCAGAGTGTTTTATGTGTCCACTCCCAGAAAAGGACTATTAACAATACTCCAAAACTTGGTGCTACTCTTAATTGTGCTGGCTTCCATGAGCTTACTCCAAGCAGCCTCCTTCGAGCTTCCTGACATTTTCTAAGGGCTACTTTGTACTGCTTCCTGTATGTTCTAACTAGGAAGCTATGACAGAGAAACGGAAAAATGTCACTTATAATGTGTAGTGGGGGATTCTCCTCACATACACTACTTGCGTCAGGATATTACTGTAGATTTCTGCTAAGGCCCAATGGTTCCATATTTCTGTGCTGAAATGGAAACCCAAAACCTTGTCCTTAATCCTATTCATGAGAGTTACTAATTCTTCTTTAATGCGTCCATCTCCAATTCCCCACTACACGTTATAAGTGACATTGTTCTGTTTCTCTATCATTTTGGAGCCCTTGAAGCCCATCAACATTTAAATACTGCATCTAGTCAAAGGTGGACTTTGGTGCCCCTTTCTAAGTCCTGAGGAAAACCCCGGCGTAAGGACCCAAACAGCCTACTTAACTTTTGGGGTCGAAAAGTCAACCACATCACTGCCCTATGCCAGTTTAATCAACAGTGCTTGCTTCACTGTGATAATGTATTGCAAACAATGGCCTTTTACATGTCTCCATGATTATTTTGTAGCCGAGTGAAGCCGCCTCTAATTGTAATGTATTTGATGTCACTACCTTTCTCTCTCAATCCCCCAATCCTCTCAAAGTGCACCTTACTATTTCCCCTTTCTTTCCCCTACCTCGTGGGGCACTTGATATAATACGCTGTCCCAGATCTATTCTGATGATCAATATGTTTAAATAATATTGAACGCTTTATTGTGTTGTGTATTCTGAATTAATGCTGGTTGGCATTTAATTATGTGTTTTTTAATTGCAAGTTATTATCAAAACTGGTATGTCCCTTAGAGGATTGTTTTTTATCACATTTTAACATGTGCTTTAATGGTTTTAATACTTGAAACCAAATTAAAATTATTTTTATTTGATTTTTTGAGTAGCCCTTTAAAGATATCTCAGACCTGAAACTGCAGTGTATGTGTGCAGTTTTAAACTGCCATGTCAACCTGGCATGCACACCCACTTGCCAGGACCCCACCTTCCCTTTTCGTACATGTAAAGCATCCCTCAGGTAGGCCCAAGGTACCCCCATTGGCAGGGTGCAGTTTATGTGAGAGGTAGGACATGTACTGGTGTGTGTGACATGTCCTGATAGTGAAAAACTGAGTATTTCATTTTACACTATTGAAAGGCTCTCTGTCCTGATAGGCTAAAATAGGAGTAACTTTGTAACATCTTATAAGCATAACTTTCTTTTGGGATAAGATGGAGAAATGGGGTTTAGGCTCTCTGAACTCAGAATGTAATCACACATCTTTTTAGGGAGATGGTTTTTAAATTTGTGATTAAAAATGCTAGTTTTAGAAAGTAACAAAACATAAGTCACCCTTGAGGATTTATTTACCTTTGATTCATATTTTAAATTTGTCACATAAGTGAACACAATTCCACAGAACTCAAGAAGTTTTTATCAAAAATTGTATTTTTATAGTAGAATTAATCTCCTGACATCTTCAATATATTCTCTGTATAGAATGTCATTCCACAAATCATATCATGTATGGCAACCAAATAACTACTGTCTCATTATCTACAACATATACAGTTGAGTATGACACTTTTTGTACAGGAATATGGACAGTATAAACAATCAGCCATATATTGCAATCAATGCATTTGAAAAAATGCAATTAAATAAGCATCCACTGGTAATTATATACACAAAAGAGGTGTCGGAGCATTGACATTTCGGTCTCATACACGGTAAATCAACGAGACCATCCTCAGGATGTATGCTGCACCATGAATAGAGACGCCAGGTAATTAAAATCTATCCTCAATGGCAGTGTCCTTCTGCCACTCTGTCAATAAATATCGAAGTCTGCACACTAATCTGCAACTCAATTTAAGGAAACTGGTTTTACTCCGTCCCTCACTCCATAAATCAGACCGAGTGAGTAGTCAATTTCTTATTTAACCATTCTGTGTGCCTCTGCCGGTTTGTGTATTGACTGTCTGGTTTTGGAGTGATAGGTGAAAAACAATGGGCATTCACTGTAGACAGACACCAGGGGGTTGAGGTGTGTCCTGCCTTTCCTGGGTGACTCAGAGCTGAGCTGAATAGACCTTGGCTGCATTTAGGGTGGTGGGAGAAGTTTCACTTACACCTGAATAGGCAGGGTCTTCTCTGCACAATGCTGTCTCCACCTCCTGTGGTGATGCTGCACTAGGGAGGACAGAACTGGTTTGGACTGGGCTCAGAGACCCTTGCCACAAAGAGAACAAACACAAAATGGGTTATAAGTATTGGACCTTAATCCCCAGAGAATTGGATAACTTCTGGACTCAAGAGGAACCTTTTGCCAAGGAGAAGAGCTGGAGAGTTGCAGGGAGGAATACTCCCCTTTTGCTGTGTGCTTTGCTGGATTGGCCAGCAGTTGCTGCTTCTGCCAAGGAAGAGGACAAAGACTGAAGGTTTGCTGAGAACCTTCTTGAAGTAAAATCTCCAAGGGCTTGTGTGTGCTGGCCTCCTGTTCTGAAGTCTCAGGGAAACCAAGACTTCGCCACCTGCTCCTCTAAACTTCATTGCAGGGAGTTCTGACCTGCCAGAAAGTGCCTATTCCAGTTTTGGGCGTTGGGAGATTGTCCCTGCTATTGGAAGCTGGAAGAAACATGAAGAAAGCAAGAAAAACAACTCAGATGCCATCAAACCACTGCCAGTGATGCTGCAAACTGCACGGTCCATGGGCACCGCTTGTGAAGCGCATGACGCACTGCCCTGCCTGCACTGCAGCTTCGTGCCCTTCAACGCCTGGTGATACCTGCAGTTATCGGCTTTCCCGATGCCAGCACATGCACCAACGCCTTCACCATCAATGCCGGCATCCCGTTATCGCGGTGCCGATAACTGATGAGGGTAACTTCCCAAAGTCTTCAACTATGCATCGCCTCACCGGAACCAACGTCTCACTGCCGTTGCTACTGACCTCCACTGTCCTGGACTCGACACATCACTTCCTAGCGGACACAACCCCTCCCCTCCCCCAATGCAACCAGGGAAAAGGCCTTGACCACGGCACCAACACCTCAATCCACACGATGTCGTACATCATCCATAGACCTCATTTGCCAAGGTAACATTTTTTGGGGGGTCTGTGTGACTCCATGCCCGACGCCGCACACCTCTCCGTCGACTCAGTTCTTTGGATTTATGCCTGTCACAACATCCTGAAAGCCCTAGGTGAGGCTATGTGATTCTTCAAGTGATGTTTCTGAAAGTAACTGTTTTAGGAGCTTGATATATGTATGTTGGGTTTTTGTCATTTTAGTCTTATTTGGTTTAGATAAAGATATCTTAATTTTCTAAACTGGTGTGATGTCCATTTGTAGTGTTTTCACTGTGTTACTGTGTGTTTTTAGTACAAATACTTTACACAATGCCTTTGGGATAAGCCTGTCTGCTCATGCCAAGCTACCAAGGGGGTGAGCAGGGGTTATCTAAAGTGTGTATTCTCCTTACCCTTACTAGATGCAAGGGTCCCTACTTGCCAATTAGAGACCCCTTTTCTAACAGTAGCAAAACCTAGCGAAAGATACCAGGGAGAGAGAGAGAGAAAAAAGGTGCTTCAAAGTAAAAAAAAACATATCAATGTAGAAAGTTTTGCACAAAGGGACTCTAGTTTTTATCTCTGGTTGTTATTTTGCTAATTTGATTCTGATTGCCTTAAGATGATATTTTGTTTTTCTGTATAGCTGTTTAAGTCATCATATAATTGCCTAAAAAAAGTAGCAATTGAGATAAAATAGGGAGTGGGAAAGGAAGAACACAAGGCAGAGAGAATGAGCCTCACATATGAAGTGGGTATTCTCTAAGACGTTGGTCTCTCACCAGATAGACACCACACCTTTTTTGGTAACCAGCCTTAGGCATCTGACTAACAGCAAATGTAGTAGAGAAAACTATAAACGAGTGGCAGGAGGGATTAGTGAAGAATGTTGTTGGGCTGTGGTAGTGACAGTAAGAAGAGTCAGATGCAGGCAGAGCTTTGAAAATCTTACAGAGATACTAAGGTAGATCAGATAGAGTCCCACTGAGGCAGGAAACTGTCCAGCTACTCCACAATATTCAATGTCCGACATCTCATGAGACTCCTACTAATAGTTACATGTCAATGTGTGCCCACTGTTGAAGATGTGTTAGAAGAATATCTTACCTATGAGGACAGAGACCATTAGTTTTGGAGATTTTAGGTCTTTAACAGTTGATTAAGAGGTAGGAGGAAGTAGGTTAGGTTCGCAAAGGCGGTCATGCAAATTACTCCAAATCCTTTTTCTCAATTGTTCTGATTTAACTGCATTTGTGCTGTAAGAAGCCAGACTACCCTTGTATCCTCCTATGCTTTCACTGAGAATTACCACAACAAGTCATAATTCATAATCCTTTTGCTCCTACTCGAGGATTTCATTTAAATATATACAACGCACAATCTGGAAAAACATTGTGTAGCAATTCTACAGACTTAAGGCTGTAGCATTTTGTCTTTGTTAGTATTTTCAGAATACATTAATATTTCTCCTGCTACTAATATTGATATTTGTGATGCATGCTTGGGTGTTGTTACTGTGTAGTCATGGACTTCAAACAACTAAAGTACCAAAGTGGACCTAACATCACATACCCTTTCACCATGAACGGCAAATATATGGTTGATGCTTCGGCCCAACCCCCTCACCTCCCCCCCCCCTCCCAATAATCTCTCAGCTCTCTTTTTGAGTGATCAGCTCAGGACCTGTAGAGCTATATTAAGTTTCTGATCCAGCATCTGCCTTGATACATCTCAAAAGCAGCAATACCAAAGACACTACCAGACACTACCAGGGTTAGCAAATGTGACAGCTGTAGCAGCTGATACTGCTGAATAACTCTAATTTTTGTGCAGTAGATGCATCATGGATAATCATATTTTACATTCAGTATCTGTGCATCATCACGTACTGTTAGCACCAACATCTTTACAAAAATGAGTCGTGTTCAGGCTCTAATACTTAGCAAGCATATCAAAAGAATGAATGCGCAATGGAAGCTGGAGTTCATGGTTACTGTGTAGTACCACTGAAAACACCTTCAACATTCTGTTATAGTGCTGTCCAGATTATGCAGTATACCACAATAGTAAAGGTAGCATCTATTAGCCATTGGGACCCAGGTTTTGAAATTGTCTATGCTGCCATTCATCAAAGAGAGATTGAACCTTCCCCCGAGCTCTGAGTTTAGTGGGCCCCTGGCAGTAGGTACATGAAACATTTAAAAAGAAATATGTAAACCATAAAAAATGCACTGTACTACACTAGATTTGTGAAATATAGTGTAGTAGTGTATTTTTTTTTACAAATCTATTTTAAAAGTGTTTTTGTAACTAGCAAAGTAGGTAGTACCTTGGAAATCAGATTTTTAAAAAAAAGTAAAATACAAGAAATTTAAAATACTATATAGTACACTATATTTGTGAAATAGAGTGTAGTGACGTGCATTTAAAAAAAACTAAAAACATTTTTAACATTTTTTTTTAAGTTTTGCTGTTCTTTCTATGTGGTAATCAGTTACCTTTAGTAAAATATATAGAAAAATATAAACAATATTCCGTACCTATTTCCGTATTAGTGGTAATAGGTAGTGAAAACATATAAAACCTACTACTTACCTTTATCTAGTGCCCTTACCCAGAACACAGCCAAAGCATGCTAAAAACAGCATGTCTGCCTTTTAATTTTGAAAAGGCAGCAATTAGCCAATCACATACTGCCTTGGCATTGGCAACTACCATGAAATTACCACAACATTATGATGGTACACTGCGGCCTGAGGTAAAGTGTTAATGCCCTATAAGTCCCAAACAGCTGCACATATAAATCCATGAAAACTCAAAGGGATACTTTCCACACCATAATCTATATTCTTGCAAAATATCATTAAAATATGTTCATCTGTTTTGCCGCTACGTTTATCTAAAAAGTCTACGGAAAATCCATTATTTCAAAAATGCCTTTTGGCACCTCATTTATTCTTTGCCCCGCACCTTAAGCAAATCGCCATAAAACTTTGCATTATCTGCCAATGTATTCCAATCTCCGGAAATCCTTCTGCCACTCCCATAATTAAGGAGAGGAGGGTGTGCAACCCCCCTCCCCGACTCTTCTCTGGCCCTGCATACCCCATCCACTGAGGCCCACAAACCTCAAGTTGGGGGCTGGGTGGGGAGCCCCATGCTGCCAGCATAGTGCGGGAGATGGCATAGCTCCCACGATGAGGGAGCAGCTATTTATGTTTGCTCCCACTGGACGGCAGCAATATCTGTTCTGTTTCACTGCCTGCACTCCTGCACGCAGGGAAAAAGGGTATACTCCCACCCGGCATGAGCATGTTTAAATCTCCCACTGGGTGGTATCTGACATGCCTTCCTTGCTCGCTCTGCTGCATGCAGGGAAGGCATGTTGGGCATGTTTGCTCCTGTCTGGCGGGAGATTTCAAAATCCTTCAGCCTGGTGGGAGCAAATATATATTTCCCTGCCCACATCAGTGCAGATGGGCTCCCTGTGACATATTAATACCAGGTTTTTGTGGGAGCACCCAGGGCACCCACGACAGGCAAAACCATTGGTGGCCATGGGGGAAGCCCCAATGCCCCCATCAGCCCCACTGAAAATCCATTGTGGTGCTGGCAGATTCCGGTTACAGTACTATGCTCCCAACCGGGCGGGAGCAGAATTTTTCTCTGCTCTTGCCCATGCAGGCACAAAGGAATATTCCTTGCTTGGGCAGTGTGGACAGGGAATAAAGATGCACCCTGTCCGGAAAAGGTATGGGGCCCTGAGACTTAAGGAAGCTTGGATGGTGGACCGCATTCCTGTTCCCCTAATTAACACTATATGCCCCAGGGGATGGGGTTCCATGGGCTTTGAAGAGGCACAGAGGAAGCTACTTGCCTTCTCCCCTAATTAAGAGCCCCTGGGGATTGGAGAATGGGGTAGAAAACACTGAGGGTGGAGGGTCCTAGGGGAAGTTTAACGACCAAATCTGCTATTACCCCTATCTAACAAATACACCAACAAAAAATAGCAGTGGGTCAGGGAGCTAACTAAATTATGTATCTAAGTGGAGGAGAAAGAAAGCTTTGACTTGTTCAAAAACAAATGAAATCGTGCCTAGGGTATTCACTCAGTGTGAAAGAATTCCCATCAGTCATCGACCGAGACCGCCCTTCATCATCTGGGATCCTTCAAGCTGTGAAGGTAAAATACCCACAACAGATTGGCAGATGTTTTGAACCTAATCTGAAGCGAGTATACCAGTGATAGATAGTGGGAGTGTGTCTGTGGACAACTGAGTAGCAGTGCAAACTAAAGTGAAACGTGAATCAGTGAAAAGTAGAATACATTAAAATTGGGTAGTGAAAGAGGAAAAAAACTTTATTCTGCACCCCTTCAATCACAAATCAATAAAAACAGTGCAAATAGTAGTGTAACAAATAACTACTAATGAGTATCTTAGGTCGACATGTTTCTGCAGACAGACGGAGCCAAATGGTCTCCTGCTGCTTCTTCAGGACCATTAATGCTACTGCTATACAAAAAGAATAAAGAAAACTGAATAATATCACCTGAGAGTGTGATATATTTTCATCCTCCTGACTTCACAGTTCAATGTAGATGAAATAGTCCATTGGGCAAAATCCCAGATACATAAAAAGAAAGACAGACAGACAAACCACAGTCAGTATTAGTGGTATTGCTCTGAAATCTTTGGATCAATTAATCCAATTCTTTGAGCCAGCTTGTGCATGCCAGCCACAGTGGGCAACATGTCTGCCCCATGTGTACATTGATTCCATGCTCACTCACCTTTGCGGCAGGAGGGAACAGCCCCACCTCACCTGGCTTCAGCTCAGGTACATGGAACACCGCTCTGGTGGAAGGAAAATAGACAAAGTACCATTTGAACTGTGGGATTTCGTTTCCCAGAAGCAACAATAATCACCCCGTCATTCACGTCACCACAGGGTACTGAATAAGCCTCTCACACAATCACACTATAATAGCGACTTCAACATGTAGGAGCCCTGATGTAGCTTAGTCATTGACTTATCGCATCCGATGCCCATTTAGATAAGCCAGGCGTTCGGTACAGTGTTGGAAAAATACCATTGATGAATAAAGGTACTATCAGTTTGTTCTTCGAATAACACTATCGGTCACTGGCTCATGCCCATAGTAACGTCTAATGTGGTTGCGCTCTGCCGCCCGTTTACATTAGCCCAGATAGTCTGACAATTGAAAAGACGCTGTATGGAAAAATGGGACCCCCACTCACCTGTCTGTCGGTACCCCGGACGTCCCTCTGGGCTGTCTCTCGGGGAGGTACCGACGCGGTGCACTAGCGGCCATTATATTCCTCCAAGTGAAACGTCGCCCGTATGTATGACGTCATCTATGCGTCCCGCATTTGGGTAGATGGGTAATGTAGTTCAATGGTAGATCCCTTCAATCAATGCGTCTCCGCTTCGACTTTAATGCTTAAACTATGAAGGATTTTAGCGATTGGCTATGAAACAAAGTGCATCAAAGAGAGACGAGGTCATGATTAAAAAAGCTCACGTCTCTCTCGAATATTACTCGTTGCACCCCTTTTATCAGGTCTTGAATCAGCTAACTTTATTGACAGTGTCTCAAAAACCTGTTTGTCATACACACAACGGGTAAATATACATATAACAGTTGCGGGATGCTATGCTAAAGCGACATCCAGGTAATTTCTTCATTCAACCCTACTTTATCAGATTTGAGCCTGAATATCCATTTCTGTTCGCATCTGAACAGAAAGGCACTTATGTCTGTTACCTGAGGTGAAATCAATGGTTGATCTAGTACTGTCCAGTGCAGGTCAGTGGGCAGATGTCCTACCTCTAAAAAGTGGTTTGTTATTCTGGTGGCTTGTTTTGAGCATCTGATCGAACTCTTGTGCTCAGAGATACGCACCTTAATCTTTCTGGTCGTCATCCCTACATATTTTTTGTTGCAGGGACAAGTGATCAGATATATAAGGTTCGCGCTGTTACAATTAGTGAATCGTCTGAGCTGCCACGGTCGATCAGTGCCAATATCAATGTTGTAAGTCTTGGATGTTTGTGGACAGGCTGCGCAGTTTCCGCATGGGTGATGTCCCGTAACGGGCAGATTCCCAGAGTGTCCCTACTGCACGGGGAATGGTATTTTTTGGTCTGGTATGAACCAATTGATCTCTCAGACTCTGTCCTCTTTTGAAGGCAAACAGGGGAGGCGGCAGTGTGTCAGTGCCAGTATTCAAAATCCTCCAGTGTTTCCTTACAATTTTCTGAACTTGATTCGATTGTGTACAGAAAGTGTTGACACACGTAATCCGTTCTTGTTTGGGCTTGGGAGGCATGAAGCTTTTAAGAGGGGGGCTGCAATCCACACAGTAATAGATTTTACTGATCCCAGGGCCCTGGCTTACCTGGGAGGATTATTTATAACAAGGGCTGGAGCTTATGCTTTTTAAACATGAAGCAGTAAACAAAAACTGACTTGACTCTCCCCACCAAGTCAAGGGGGACCAGTATCCCTACCTTGCCCCAAATGCTTTTTATCCTTTTAACAGGACAATGGAGTCCCCAGTTCCTAAAATGGCCACACCTTTATTAACATGGTGGCAGTCAATCAAATCTCATTTTGAGATCTGTCTGCTCTGCAGATCTTCCGTGGTGTGAAATATACAAATATTTTGAACCGTATTTTCTCAAAAGCTACTGAATGGATTTACACCAAATAGACACTTTCTGGACCAAGGTTTAATTGCCTGATTCTGGCACATTCTGCATAACAAATGCTGAGTGTCGAGCAGTGTCTAGTTAGCAAATTTAATGGAACAGGCCAGAGTCTCAAAAGAGTGTCTATGTTTCAGATAATCTGCTGTTGGGTTGAGATTTTGGAACAAATTGACCAAAGGGTTGGTGTCCAGTTTATGTCACTGAACCCGGGCCCAGACTGATCAAGCTAAATGCATGAATGAAGATAAGCAGTTTACGCTTGCTCTCTGGATTTGGTTGGCTCATTCTGAAATGTCAGCATCTTTTCAGGGTTTATGCCTGTGTGGAACCTACCTCAACAACACAGGATCTAAATATTCTTGTTCTTTTTCATCCGCATGAGGTAATTGTGTGTTCGTACCTTAAACTGACTTTTTTCATCTGATAAACACAGTGCCCTATGCCCAGGGTCTTATGGAACACTGAACTGAACCAAGTGTAGGTTAGAGCAAAAATCAATGTAGGCAGGCTTCCAATCACAACACATTACTGTATAGCCTAAAATCCAGGATGTAGCTAACATTGTTGCAGTAGGATCAGTGCCGCTGGGCCCATGGCATCCGTTCTACACCTCTGGCTAAAAGAGATCTTTAATACTAATGGGCAAATTGACACGGGGATATTGCCACCAGAATGTCACTTTTAGTGACGTTGTGGTGTCAAGATCCACTTCTCCTTATTTACAAAGTGGCGTTAAGTCACTTAACATGTCTTAAAGCATCTTGTAAATAAGGCCCCTTTTCACATTTCACTTAGAGTGAAAGGAGCGTGCAATGGGTGTTTGCAGTGGGCGTTCCACCGCGACACCCATTGCTTTTTGACGTAGCCCCATATTTATCAGGCTAAGGCAGCGCCAAAAACTAATAACAGGGAATACCTGGTCTGAGACTGGCGATATGAGGAGAAATTATTAATTTCTCCTCGTTTTTTGCTTATTCCATGTGTGCTGCATTCTTTCAAGACTGTTTATGTGCAGGAAGGCGTCTCTTCCTGTACATAAACAATCGCAACTGCAGAGCAGGCACCCTTATAACATGGCGCAAGGGTGCATCCGCTGGCTCTATGCAGCTTTATTAGTGCCAGTGCTAGGGGAAACACAGGGGCCTACAGTATGTTTGTAAATACAGTGCATCCCTGTGTTTTAAAAAAAAGCGTAGCGCGGCATTACCAATTTTGGCAAAACATCGCGCTCTGACATTTTGTTCTAAATATCCCTCTAAGTTTCATGAGCAGTGAAAGTCAAATCTTTAAGCACTTCTGAAAAACTAACTTAGTATATCATGCATAAAAATTCCACTAATTGCTCAACTCAATAGCTCAGAGCCCTGTAAAGAAAAAGCAGTTCTTATTTTACTATGCAGTGAGCAGTAAAAAGGAAGGAAGGGAGATGAGGGGCAGTGAGCCAGTATGTTGTTGCTTCTATAGTTTCAGATGGCTTTGAATTCAAAAGTGTGCATGTTCTTGCTGATAGTGAGTTGCAGTAAAGTATACTTGCATATTATTAGCATATCTATAAAATACAAAATGTTAAGAGTGAGAACGTGAAATTCTTAAATATTATGAGGAGTAAAGACAGAATTTCAAAACCTGGAACCTTTTAAAGTTTGGAGTGGAACAGTGCAAAACCGGACATCAAGTAGAGTTTGCGGTGATACAGTGAAGAAAGAAAATGACACACGAGGCTGTTATGATGGTCTGCGTCAATTGTTTTACAGTTAATTAAAGGTCTTATAATGATTCTAACCATATTATGATATGTCATATTAGATTTTGCAGTTTACATAAAGCACAGTGTTTGTACTTTACACTCCCTCTTGGAAGAAAGAAAGAAAGAGAGAAAGAAAGAAAGAAAGAAAGAAAGAAAGAAAGAAAGAAAGAAAGAAAGAAAGAAAGAAAGAAAGAAAGAAAGTCAGTCAGTCACCGGTGACAACGCACTCTTCATGAGTTGCTAATATGGTGTAAAAAAGCAGTAGTCTGACAAAGACCACTTTTCCTTCATTAAATATTCTCTGCTTTTTCAATTGCTTTGTTCAACTTTGTGGCAGCGAGGAGCAAAAGAGCAAGAGCAGGTTAAAAGACAATGACGACAAATAGGATGTATAGTGGGTGATAGATTGAAGGGGAAAATGAGCGAGAGAGAACATGAGAGAAATACAGAGAAAGTCAGAGAGAAATTTAGGGCAGCTAGCTAGAGAACGGGCGAATAAGGCAAAGAGGGGGACTAAGAGTGCAAGACAACCGATGCAAAAGTAAGGGCGAGAGAGCGAGGAAGAGAGCAAAGAAAGAAGGCAAGCAGAAGTATAGGAAGAAAGAAAGAAAGAGAGAAAGAAAGAAAGAAAGAAAGAAAGAAAGAAAGAAAGAAAGAAAGAAAGAAAGAATGAAAGAAAGAAAGAAAGATAGAAGACATGGATGATAGTGCGCTTTACAAATACAATTTGCAAGATAGAGTACCCCTATGAGCTTACATTCAGAGTTCATGTGAGCTGCTAGTATGGTGTGAAAAAGCAGCAGAAATTCATAAGGAATTTAGAATAGAATTGTCAAGAAACAAGAACTGAATATGCTGCAGTGTGCGCTGTGCTCTCATGTGGTAGAAACGTCCTGCTTTCATAAGAGCACTGGTAGTGAAGGGAACTATCTTGTGTGTGGGTGTGATCTTTGTGAAAGGGCTAAATGTAGTCACTCAGAGTGAAGTTTTCCAGTGACTGAACTAGGTTGACCCCTTGCCCCATGCTGTATGCTGTAAAAGGAGGAAGTAAATGAGAATGACTCAACAGACCAATGGATAAAAAGAGATGGATGAAAGCCTCTTTATGGAAGTATATTATACCTATAATTTAGTAAAACAAAACGGTCTTGGCCTAAAGCCAGACATAAAAATGCCGTCACATTAGAAGCGAGGGATTGGGCACTCATCTACTGCAACGTTTCAGCCTGTAGCCAAACGTCTGTGAAGTACAATCTTAGCTTGACATTGGTATTATTGATCCATTTTCAAAATCCTCTGGACAGGCAATATAATTGGGATTTCTTTAGCTGTGGCTACTGAATTTCTGCTTTCTGTGCCACTGTAAGCAGTGGCATAACGTAAAATGATGCCCCCCTCCCCTCCCTCTGCCGCAGAAAGTGAGCAAGGGTCCTTGCGCCTCCAATATTTCGCATATATTCATTGGCCTTGGTCGTAATGGGGCCCTCTAAACGATTTGGGGCTCTTTCTGCGTCCCAGGAGATGCAGGGCCTTGTGTTATGCCCCCGATATGATGACCTCACGGGGCCAACTAATATCATCTGTGTGTGGACACAGGCGGAGAGATGCCTGAGCTGCAGTAAATAATTCCCTTAACCATAATCTGACATAAGGGGTAATATTAGTCATGCACGAGTAATTTTCTTGAATTTAGATTGTTGCTTTCGGCACACCACTCTTCTGTGTCATCTTGTTCTAGTGGTAGGTAGCACTATATGAGTCATCTTGCTTCTTGCAAACAGCAGTTCGTTGTAGATCGCACAGGATCCGTAAACATCAGCCATCAAGTTGCAGGGATTACTGTGTTTTTAATACATTCATATAGATTTGGATTCGTATGTACTGTAGTGCGAAATATAGAATTGCTGCATATGTAGAGACCTTATTTGAAAGACCCCTTTCATAAACTGGCAACTTCTAGGTTATTATTATCCCCTGCCAGTCTCAAATTCTGGAGTTTCAGTCTGTTTCCTGTCTCACTGAAAGTGCCCATCATTTTATTTTGAGATAGACAAAACTAAACATGGAAGTACACCTGACATGCTGGCAAATTAAATATATGGGCAATGAAATGAGAACACTGGAATAGCCTGATGATCCGCGCTTTGATCGAAATGTTAAATCATATTGTCCCCATTGAGTAAATTGTTTAAGAATCTTTTGGTACGAAATGTTGAAAAGTAAAGCTGTATCGCCCAACATCTGTTCACATTTTTTGGGCAAAGTTTGATACACCTGCATTTCTATGTGGGCAAATGGGCATCTATCATGAAACCAAGATAGACCCTATTTCTATCGCTCAGATGCTTGTGGGTAATTTGTATGCAGCAAAATGTCTTACCCCTAGATGCATCATTGTTGCCGTTTGCGATTCCTAAATTGTGAAAATTAAGGAATCGCAATTTAGAAATCGCAAACGGCAATGCATGAACAATTCGCATTTTTTTTTGCGATTCTGTATTTTTCCTTAATTGCGATTCACAATTTGCGAATCGCAATTAAGGAAAACCCTTCCCATTGATTCCTATGGGCCAAAAGGCCAAAAGGCCCATAGGAATGAATGAGAAGGCAAGCACATTTTGCAAATTTCAAATTGCGATTCGCAAAATGTGAATGCAATTTCAAGGGTGCAGGGGGGGTCCAAAGAACCCCTCCCTGCACCCCTGAAATGTAACTTTAAATGCAATTTACACACACACATGCCCCAAGGGCATGTGTGTGTGTAAATTTAAACTTCCAAAAATGCAATTTGTGCATATTTGATAGTTTTAGGTAAATTAGCATGAAGTTCAATTTCATGCTATTTTACCCCTTCCAAACAGCGAATTCGCAATTTAAAAATAATCATGCATTGCATTTAAGAAATCTCTAATTGCGATTTCTTAAATGCAATCGCAATTTTAGAAATCGCAACATGGTTGCGATTCCTAAAATTGCGAAATGCATGATGCATTCCAAATTAGTCAATTGCATTCGCAAACGGCCGAAAAATGCGATTTGCACCGTTTGCGAATGCAATTCTGTTTGATGCATCTAGGCATTAGTTCCTTTTGGTATGACCAAGGCGCAGATTGAAATGACACATTTAGCCAATGTTACTGACCCATGAAGTATTCTACGAGATTAAAGCAATGCACATTGGATTGAATAATGCTCCAGGTTCATTCCAATGGCTGGTGACCCAGGATATGACTGTCTTGGAGAGTTTTGTTTCCTCTGATTACATGAAATATCTGTCTTCTGCGACAGGCAGAAAGAGTTAGTGGAACACTCCAAAGAGTGTTGATGCGTTAAAGAATAATAACTTACCACACAAGGTAGCAGATTTACAGAGAGGGCAGTCTTCTGTGGCATACCTTGGGTACTAGAGGGTCAGTGGTATTTCCCTATCTCATGGCTCTCTGACCACTGACTGATATACTGCTTGGACCGTTCAAGTTTTTTTTGTATGTTCATTTTCTTTTGGTTCTTTTTGTTTGATTTTTTTTTTACAGTAGGTGCAGTTGTCAAGGGAGCTTGCTGGCTAGCCCACGAGCAGCATGGTTCCTGTTCACATTTTATTGGACTACTTGTTTCCCAGTCTAGGCGCAGAACTTTGGGGCATATTACCAAGCAATAGCGATAATTATCGCTATTGCTTGGTTAGAGAGAAGATTTTACCGCTAAGCTGCGGCGATTTTTACCGCAGATAAACCTTGGTATTACCAAGGTTTATCGCAAATGCGATAAAAAACGGCCGCAATGCATGAATATCGCTGAAAAGTCAGCGATATTCATGCATTACCGAGCTAATGCTCTTAGCCATGTTATCCACCTCCCATTGGATAACATGGCTAAGAACTGCTATGGGGCAGGTGTTAGCTTTTGGAGATATTCACGCTTAGCGCGAATATCTCCAAAAGTTGGTAATAGGAGATAGCGATGTTAGCGACTGTTTCCAGTCGCTAACATCTTGGCACGCTCACTTTGCATGTCATTAGTGATAAATATCACTGACATGCAAAGTGGGGCCCAAGATGGTCGCTATCTCCTACTAGCTGTCGCTAACTGGTGTTAGCGACAGCTAGGTAATAGGGAGATAATTTTATCTCCGCTTTCTTGGCTTTTAAAGCCAAAAAAGCGGAGATAAACCCCCTTGATAATATGCCCCTTTGTGTCTGCGTTGTAACATTTCTTGTTTGCTACTTCATCCACTGATGGAAGGCTATATCAAACTTACTTAAGTGCATTCCCTGGCATTGATTCGAAGGCACATCAATGTAAGACCGTCTATGCCTAACCACACCCACTTCAGCTAGAGTCACTGCTGAAATATCCCAGACAACAAGATCATGCTCTCCAACCCCAAGCTAACTCTTGCACTTTAGTCTCGATATATCAGTTTCAAAGTGTTTTCTCCAGGTATCCATGCACTTACTGCTCCCTCTCCTCTTCCCCTTCAAATCTACGGCTGCCATCTTCTCGCCGACTCCAACCCCCTTTAGAGACCGGAGGCATATTTACAAGCCCCTTGCACCACTTTTGCGTCACTTTTAACATGGGCAAAGTGACACAAAAGTGGTGCAAAGGGCTTGTAAATCTGCCCTGGGGTCTTTTTCATGCTGCGTCGAATTTTTTTTTGTTAAGGTGCACTCCCGCTCTAACATGCGCATGCTATTCACAAAAGTATCCTGGATGATAACCCTGCATTTTTGTTCATGTTGCAGGCTTGGCTTCTCAAATCCTCCTGTTGGGATTTTGCCAGGTTATGACCTTGCCAAAATCTTCCAATTAAAGCTGATTTCCTCTATTACCACCTACCTTGAACTTCCTTTCTGAGAATGACTTCCCTTCACCTTTAGATCCAACACCACTGTCACTTTCGGAAGTACTCTTTTATACAGGCCTGAAGGCCCTCAAGCTACTTTTAACTCTTCTTCGTTAGAAAGTCTCTTCCTTTACATTCTTGAGGAAACCAATTTTACAACATTAGGAACCTTAATTTTCATTTTGTGGATCCTTTTTCAGTCTATTCACATACCCTTATTGACTCTCTTTTCCCCTGGCCTTCTTTTAAAGTTAGCAGAGCCCATCATTTCGCCGGTTTCCTGTTGGACCCTATATTTTCTAATCTGGATACCCTCACTGTGATGAACCCCTATCCAGTATTTTGGTCTGACTACCTTATGTTTTTTATCTCTGCTCCTTTTTGGGAACTATTTCGTATGGCTAATTCCCTCCTCTTACCTACTTACTGTCAGAAAAAGTTTGTCCCATCTCAAATTCCATCATGTGATGGTTTGAGTTTTTGGGATACAATCATTAAAATCCGAGCCATGTTTGATCTACAAACTCCCCTTCAATCTAGTAGTTTGTTCTTTGCTTCTTACTGCTTGTATTTGGGCTCTTCCCTGACTTATTTGTTCTACCTATTTCTTTGGCATCTATTACTTCTTCTTGTAGGGCTATCAAATCAGGATCTTCTTCCAACCCCTCTTCACTTCACATCCCTGGCATGACATCTGATATCAACAGTCTGGGACATCTGTAATCTTTCTTTGACCACCATAGAGGTACCGCAACAGCTGGATACAGGCCATTGTGATTCCTCTTTCGAGGAAGCCCCGGGCTTATCCTGCCCTTTTCGCAATTATCGCCCTATAACTCTTCCCCTTCTACCAGCCATGATTTTGAAAAAGGAAGATGATATCCAGTTGTCAAGAAATCTGAAAACTCACAGCATTCAGGACGATGTGCAATCTGGCTTTCACCATAACGATTACACAGAAACGGCTTTGATGATTTTGTTGGATGACATCAGATTACTTTTGGGCAACAGAGTATCTGTGGCACTAGTCCTTTTGCACAATTTCTCATTCATTACTTATTGAACGTTTGTTAAACTCTTGGGTTTGCCTTTGGGTTTTAAAATGGATTGGCTCCTTTTTATCAAATAGATCTTATGTCATATCCTTGTCTCTTTCCTTTCCTCCTCCAAACCCCTGCCCAAGTTTTCTCTAACTGGGCTCTTCTATTAACCCCACAAATTAATCTCTATGTGGCCGTTTTGGCTTCAGTTATTAGATCTTTTGGGTTCAAGATTGTGTTCTATGCAGATGATACCCAAATATTTTTTTCGAACTCTGAAAGCATCTTAGATACAGAGAAGCACTTTTTCTACTGCATGAAAGGGGGAACATCCTGAACAACGACTTAGGAACAACAATTTCCGTATTCACGCAAGCCAAACAACGACTTGCCCGAACATCTACTTAGCCTGAACCACATATGTGCTTGGTTAAGGCTAAATCAGTCTAGTGTTCGGGATGGGTGGAGTTTAGCGTCGAGTGTCAGACAGGAACAGGACGTTTAAGAGGGGTTCAGGGGTGGGGGGTTTGTATTCGTTTTTTGGGGTGGGGGCTTTGTGTTGGTTCTAGGGTGGGAGGGATTCATGTTAGTGTTTGGGGGTGGGGCTTTCATGTTTGATTTTATGGGGTGGGGATCATGTTAGCTTTTAGATAGTGGGATGGGTTCGGGTTAGTTTGTAGGGGTGGAAGGAATTCGTGTTGGTTTTTAGGGGGTTGGGGGGAAGTAGTAGGTATGCATTTTTCTTACCATGCATGTCCTTACCAGGAAAATTTGTGGTAAGAAAAATTGTGGTTAAGATGCGGTTGTTGTAGAGACCGCATTGTTAGGGTAGTCGTTGTTGAGGAACTTGTTGTTCCAACATACAATCCATTAAAGACATTACCATCTGCATCAGAACTTGCAATTTTAAGCTTAATTGTGATAAAATTGAGATCCTGTTCATCGACTGTCACTCATCCTTCATACGGTCTGCTTCTGGTAGATGTCCATATTTGGGGTTTCCGCATTCCCTCTCCTACTGACAAAAGTCCGGCGGTCATCCTTGACTCCTTCCTCTCCTTTAAACTTCAAAGCAATGAGATCTCCCCAGGCTGCATTCTACTGCTTGGGACTTTGCGGAAGATTCTTCCCTTCCTCTCTGACACCCCTCACAAGTTAGTGGTTAAGGCCTTGATCTCTTCTCAACTGGAATAAACCAATTCCCTTTACCTGGAACTGCCTAATAACTTTCTAAATTGGCTTCAAGTCATCCGAAACACTGCAGCTACGTTGGTGGCGTGCATTAACCCTCTGTTATCTGTGTCACCTGCTCTTAGAGAATATCACTGGCTGCTGATCAGACATCAGCTCACTTGTAAGATCCTAAGCATCACTTTCAAAGCATATCATAGTTGTGGGCCCACATAGCTGAACAAAAGATTTTGGGCCATATGTATCATTCCAAATTGTGATCGCAAACGCCGAAATTCACAGAATTTTGGCTTTCGCGATCGCAATTGGGCATATAATGTATTAATGAAAAACTGCCTCGCAAAATAAGGAATCGCAAAATTTGCGATTCCTTACATGGAATGTAAGAAGCACAGAAAAAGTGCAATTTGGCCTTAAGGAATCGCAAATTACCACCAACTTCAAGTTGGTGATAATTTATGTTTTCTCTGAAAAATGCGATTTTTTGCATTTTTCAAAGTGCAATGTGGCGCACACATATGCCTTTTATGGCATGTATGTGCACCACATGTGCAACCATGCTTATTTCAGGGGTGCAAGAGGGTGTCCTTTTGACACCCTTGCAACCTTGAACTTGCATTCTCAATTTGCGATTCTCTAACTGCTAATCGCAAATCGAGAATGTCTTCCCATTCATTCCTATGGGCTTCTAGGCCCATAGGAATGAATGGGGAGGGTTTCCTTAATTGTGAATCACACTTTGTGATTCGCAATTAAGGAATATGTAGGATTCTCAAATCCCTTTGCAAATCCTACATACATCTCATTTTGGGATTCTCAAATAGCGATTCTCAAAAATGTTGCTATTTGAGAATTGCAAAACCAAATTTTAATTCATATGCCCCCTAAGCATTATATTACTTGTAGAGCTCTCCACGCCCTCACCCCTTATGCTTCAAAATCCTAGCATTAGTAAGGCCCACAAGGGTGATCACTCCTTCTTTTTCTGTAGCCATTAAAGCCTGAAAATACCTCCACTTGCTGATCCAAGACTCCCCCGCTCTCTAGTGTATTAAAAAGCTCTTCTAGACTTGGCTGTTTCAGATTAGACAAATGTCTCCCCTTAGTTCAAATGTGGCTTTTTATTTCCTACGTCAGCACTGGGAAATTTGAGCTCCCAACAAACATATTTCTGTTAATTTATTCATTTTTCAGGATGGTAACTAGAGGCTAAGCTGGATGTGGAGATCACAATTATCTAGACGCAGATGATAATCATTTTCAGAACTCAATATGACCTACGGAAAAGTGTTGGCCAACTATGGGACCATTGTTTATTGAATCACTACTTTTAGGATGGCCTTTAGGATCTGCAAAAGGTATTATGAAATGCATGTCTAATGAAGGCTTCTAAATATGGACGACTTTCATAGCACACTCCTGATAGGCGAGGTAAGGTCTACTAATCTTACTATCATTGGAATGAAAAGGAGCATATCATTTCCTTTATCATTTATACTCAGGAAGGAAAACTGGACAGCAGTTGAAAAGAAGGGATTTGTCTTCTTTGGTTGGTTCTTAAAGCCCGAGGTCCAATTACAAGTTGTACAAAGTAGAATCTGCACCTGAGATACATAACGCCTGACATTACTAGAAGTTTACTGGGTGAGGACTTCAACATAAGTACTTCTTTTTATCTGCTCGTATATTGCGCTTGATGAAAGTAAGTGGAATTTGTAACAGGAAGAGGCCAAGAATTTGCAAATATAACATGAGAAAGTCCTCAGTAAGATTGGGAACTGCAGGTTTATCATCATTTTGGACCTGAAAAGTCAGAATTGCCTAGTACACAAATGGGAACAGCAGCTCATAACAGTAATTCTGTACCCATTATTGTTGTACCTCCTGGAAACCATTGTACTGTTTAGTTGGGCCATACAACTGGGAAATCACTAGTGGCAATGAATTACATCCTGGTTGCGGAGCATTGCAAGATCCCCCGTTGAGGATGTGTCACGCTGCGGTGGTTCTGAGCACCAGCGAGACTGTGATGTGGAGTCCTGCATTGTCAGAGAGGATGCTGTCGATGACGGACTTGCAATGCAAAGTCCAGCATGGAGGCTTTATCTAAAAGCGGTGGTTCCAAAGAAGCCTTACGGCTGCGATGCAAAATCCTGCGCTGTCATCAAGGATGCCATCGTCGAGGGGCCTGTGATGCAGATTCCAGCATCATGAATACATCACACAGTGGCAGTTCTGAGAAAGCTGTGGGCTGTGATTCCAGGTCCTGATTCTGGAAGGTATCATGCATTAGTGATTCCGAAGTGGCTGAGAGGAGATGTGTTGCACTGCATTGGTTCTACTCACAGGGTCATAGCTGGGCTTGCAGATCACCCTCAGGCCCACTTCCAACAGTCCAGGTCTGGGATGCCACCACTTGGGGGGCAAGACTCACAGCAGGTGCTGAGTTCAAGGTGGTTGGGGACTCTTCTGTCCCTGAGGCTCTGATCAGGAGGCGAGCCAACTAGCCCTTGAAGTCACTCCGGTGATCCGGATTTCAAGATGCAGGTCCAGTGCTTCTCCTTCAGGTAACCGGCAGCAGGGCAACTGAGTAGTAGTCCTTTTTGCAGAGCATCACAGTAGACCTTCCGATTCTTCCACAGGTCTAGAGATGCACTAAAGATTTGTGTCTGAGTGTCCACTCTATGTTCCTGGTGCCCATTTTGAAGTAGGGAGAAAGTTCAGAAGGTTTCCACACTCAGCTGGCTTTGGAATTTCCTGCGTCCCTCTCCAGGCCCCAGCTTGTCTGGGTACACAAAAGACTAGTGTTGAAATCCACAGCCTTTCAGGCACACGCATCAACCATTTTTGCGAGCGCAAACAGTGCGATTCATAAAAATCTGCCGTTTGTGCCCGCAAAAAGGGCATTTGTGATGCATCAAGGTTCAAGGCACTCGCATTTTGAGAATTCGCAATTATTTGCGATTTCTCAAATTGCGAGGTGAAAATTGCCATGAAGTTGAACTTAATGGTAATTTGCAAAAACAGTGAAAATGGCACTTTAGTGCATTTTTCAACGTTTCATGTTGCACGCATACATCCCCTGCGGCATGTTGTGCGCAACATGGGTGCACATCACTAATTCAGGGGTGGTACAGGGTGTAATTTTGACACCCTTGAAATTGCATGCGCAATTTGCGAGTACCTATTGGTACCTATTGCACATGCAATCTCCCATTCATGGGGAGTAATTCCTTAATTGCGACACGCAATTTGCGAGTCACAATTAAGGAATTTGTAGGAATCGCTATTTTCTCAGCGATTCCTACATGCATAGGCATTTGCGCTTCCTTATTAGCGAATCCTTATTTTTCTCAAATAAGAAATAGCTAATGGCATGTTTGATGCGTGTGCCTGTTTGTGATGAACAAGTGTTGTAGGTGAAAGCTACTCCCCTCAACAAGTCAGACATGGCCCATCCTGCTAACACCTATTCCCCCTTCTTTGTCTCACTGTCTGGGAGCAACACACAAAGACCAACAAACTGCTATACCTAATCATGTGACCCAAGATAAATGCTGCAGGCACCAAATGGTTGAAACAAGAAAATGCCAACTTTCCAAAAGTAATTTGTGACTTAAAATGTAACTTTACCATTAAAGTGGCTTTTAAATTACAATTCTTTAGACACCAAGCTCAAATTTCCTACTTGCTCCCAATTGAAAGTTATCACTTAATAAATGGAATAAGTTAAGTCAATGTTGTCCTATAGCAGAGGCAGGCTTGCAGTACTGATAAACAAATTTAAGAGTTTTTCAGTACCAGGACATGTAAAAAGTTAAAAGTACTTGTCCAACTTTTTAGATACACTGCTCTCTGCCCTATCAGCTGTTTAGGGCCTACTCTAGGGGTGAATTATATTTATTCAAAAGGAAGGGTTAGGTCTGGCAAAAAAAGATTATTTTGGCGGGTCGAAATGTAAGTTTAAAACTGCACACATTCTTCCTGTGTTCTTATTTTTCTTTTTGAATCTTACTTTAAAAATACCCAGCACCTATTTGAAAGTACTAGACCCCATCATCAGAAGTTTTACATGGTCTAATAAACAGCTCACAGTAAAATTGTCTCTTTTACAGCTTGGCACAGCCCAGGGAGGGTTAGCATTGCCACATTTCCAGTCATACTATCAGGCCACATCACTTGGCTCTTCAGTCCAGTTAGTTGCAGCAACTACAGTTTTTGATGGTTTTCTGCTATGTCGTATGTTAAGGAATGTCAAATTGGTTTACCAGTTTTTTCTTCGAAGTGCTAACCTTCCTATGAAAACACTGTCTAAGGTTTTAGAGGCCTTGGCATCTTGTATTCAGATATTTTTTAAATTATTGGAAATTCCAGTATGTCATGCCTATACCCTGATACAAGATTGCGAGATTTGGGGGTGGTCATTATCCAAAGCGACCCTACAGACATGGCCAACATTAGGGTTTGAGAGTCAATAACATTTTTATATTGGCCCACATCTGTTTTCGTGAGACTCTACATCTCAACAATTTGGTAGCCAGAACCCGTTAAAATACGTTTTAGTTTTAACCAAATAACTAGGGGGCATATTATCAACAACTAGCGATATTTATCTGTAAAGAAGCTAAGCGACATTTTTTTTATCGCCAAGCATCGCCGGATTGTATCGCAGAGATAATGTGCTATTAGCAACGTTTATCTCCAATGCAATAAAATAACCGGCGATAGCGGCGAAATGCGTGAATATCGCTGGAAAACCAGCGATATTCACACATCATTACCAATAGGGTCTTAACGTGAATATCCACCTGCCATTGGATATACAGGCTAAGAACTGGTCTGAGCAGGCGTTAGTTTTCAGCGATATTTGCGCTTAGTGCGAATTTTTTTATTGCTACGCCTGCCTTGCTAATAGGCGTTAGCGACGTTAGCGACGCCTTTCAGTCGCTAACTGGTTGGGTACGCCCACTTTGCATGTCATTAGCGATAAATATTGCTGACATGCAAAGCGGGCCCCAAACCGCTCACAATCACCTAAAAGCTGTCGCTAACTGATGGTAGCGACAGCTTGCTAATAGGGCGATGGAATTATCGCCCCTTTGCGGCCGAAAATCATGTCATTTTGCCTGCCTTGATAATATGCCCCTAGTTTCCCCAAAATTAACTATGAGGTTTGTCTAATGGTCCATCTTAGAAATTAAACTAAGCTGGTGGGAGTAGGAGCTTGGATCAGTGTTACATCCGTGGGCCAGCCAGACTCTAATGCCGAGCTGCAGCAAAAAGTATTTCAAGAAACTAGTTATAGGTTTAATATTAAAGAATGGCACCACCTCGGCGAGTCAGGACATAAATCACTCAGAGCGACCAATTTGAAAAGAATGACCTTTCTATCCAGATGGGCAGCATATTATGCACTACGCAAGTTACATAGGATGTTTGCACCTCATCCACACCAACGTTTTAGATGCAAGGCAACCAATGGGGGTGGTTGGGTCCACACGTTTCTTGAGTGTTCCATGTTCAATCAATTTTGGGATGGGGTCTTCCAGGTAATTTGCCATACCATCCAAATGCCTATCTCCCTGACACTTATGCTTGTGCTGTTTGGCTCCTCTCATGAGGTGTACCACCTACGTAAGTATCAGCAATATTTCACATCGAAAGCCATTGCGGAGACTCGCTTGCTGATCCTTCAATGCTGGAAAATGGATATGGTCCACCTTATTCTCATTGGTATAACTAAATGATTAGTTCTCGAGACTTTGAAGAGGCTTATGCTAAACGTGTAGGTGCCCTTCAGAGATTTGACACAACTTGGGGAATCTTTACCTTGCAGTTATTCGTTTCAAGGTCTAATAGTTTTAGAGTATAGGCTCCTGTTTTTTTAAAATGTCTAATGAGTTGTTTGAGAGCAAATCTTGGGTATTATTTCTGTCATAATCAAACACTGGTTAAATGAGTTCTGCTGGGTTCTTTTGGGTTTAACTTCATTAACTATACCATTGCCGATGTTGGCATTTATTATTTACATTCTACTTGTTCGATGTGTTTTCTTAGGATTGCTTTTCCTTGGAGCCATCCTCCAGTATTTAGGCAATGAAGTAGGTTAAACTGGTTTTTACCTCAGTCGAATTGTATTATCATGATATACCAGTTTTTGAGCCGAATACTAAATTATATTTTGTTTATCACGTTTCTATATTTAAGTCTTAAATTGAAAAAACTATATTGCCCGGTGCGCTTTGTCTTATTTCTCAATTTTGCACTTTCTTGCTCTTTGCTGCTGCTAAGGTTCTCTATTGATTCTGACTCTGAATTGTCATTTCCACTTCTGTACGTTAGTAGGTACTGTCGCTCTTGCACTTTATTGTCATTTGCAGCTGCTAATGTATAGGAATCACTTCGACTGTGAACTGCCATTAGCATGCCTGCAGTTTAATAGATACTGCTGTTCTTGTTCGTTTTTTTTCAAGGCGAATGTGATTATTACGCCGCAGGTATTGTACTTTGTTGGTTTTATTTTTTGTCCTGCTCAATAAAAAAAAGAAAGAAAGAAAAAAAGAAACGAAATTAGAAAAAATGGAGGAGTAATGCAAAATGTTTGGCGAGAACCACTCTATAGCTGACAGGTCTAACAGACATCATCATCAAAAAAAAAGACAGGGACGTGAAAAAGATATTAAAACAAAAAAGACAGGGACGTCAAATAATGGAGATGGACTTCCTCAAAACTTTTTTCAATCATCTTAGGGAGTCTCCTTGACATGAATGTTACTAATAACTATGATTTAGGATTTGTGTACAAATAACCTTGCAAAAAAACCTGTTAAACATTGCTCAGTTCACTATTTTTTGGTTTATGCTATGAGTTATCCCCAGTGTACTAAATAATCTGTAAACTGACTAGGGGACTATCATGTATTTCTGGAGTTTCTGGCCACAGAACCAGGCTCTGTTGTCCAGAAAGTATTCTGAAAGTGCACCCTCACCAATATTTAAGGGTGCATCCACCCTTGAAAAGGCTACAGACTGGCTCAAGGTTGGTGGCAGCTGATTCCAGGTTCACTGACACATGCCTTTTTATATTTACCCTGAGAATGTCTAATAGTGCTTCCTGGTAAAACCTGTTAATTCTCCTTGACTGCGGGCGAGGGTTCTTCCTCTCTCTCAGAGTGTGTATAAGGTACTCTGTGTGTATGTGACCTATTTTGTCAGAGCCTGTACTGCTGTATTTTTTAGTCTGAGAAGAATACAGATGGTTTAACTCTACCCCCTTAGTCTTAGTGTCATATCTTCTGGCTGAGGCCAGTACACCTCATTCCGGAGCTGATTAAGCTACCTCTGTGTTAACTACCGAATTTCAGAGAAATTTGAGTTTGATGTCAATCAATCAATCAATTATTTGTAAAGCGCACTACTCACCCGTGAGGGTCTCAAGGCGCTGCTCGAACAGCCAGGTCACACTTTGACCCCGACATTAAAACCAGTTCCCTAGTGCCAACTGGTGAAGAAGGTTGTCTACTGAGCGCCACCTCTCATGCAGGTTCCTCTGGAAAATGAAATGTCTTATTGCAGCTGGACATTTTTTGATATACAAGCTTCTAAAGTTTGATATCGTAGTGGATGATCCCTATGTAACATCCAAACTCCTGCAGAGATGATTCCCAATCCTGAACATTGACAGTGTTGATCAGTCCAGAAGTGTGGCACCAACTTTCGTGGCCTCAAGAGCCCTTATAAGTGTGAAACCTTTAGAGATCGCCCCATGACACAGCAAATGTAATTTTGGCTTGCGTGGGTTACCGTGTACATTTTGTATAGTAAGCTTATGGATAACAAAGAAATTCTTAATCGCTGGGACAATTTTGGCAGATTTTCAGCCACCTTGCGCTGAACCCACTGAGTTGTCTTTTCTTGTACCCAGGCCCCTTGAGATACCAGGACTAATGTGTCACTGCCAAGTTTACACATTGTACTATTCGGTCTGATACATTTGATATATTTACCCCACTTGCTAGGAGTTGCAAACTCCGCATAGCAAAGGAACTTTGTCCCAATAGTTTCCATAGATAGCCAAGCTTGACCGCTGAGCCTTCTCCAAGGCGAGGTCGCCCCCACTCCGCTGCTCCTGCCTGCCACCTGCCAGAGCCTTGCTGCTGCCTGCCTGCCTGAGCCTCGCTCCACCGCCTCGTTGCTGCCTTCGGCACTTTCCCCCCTCCTGCTGCTCCGCTGCTGCCTACCTCGCTCTTCCCCTTTGCTGACACCCCGTTTTTCCTTTCTCCCTTCCTGCTTGCCTGAACCCCCTGAAGCTCCGCTGCTGCCTACCTCGCTCTTCCCCTCTGCTGACACCCCGCTTTTTCTTTCTCCCTTCCTGCTTACCTGAACCCCCCTCTGCTGCCCTTCCTTGGGTCTCCTCCGCCGGACCAACCAGCCGCCGCAGAGCCGCCCTGTGAGCCCCTTCCCGCCACAGACCTCCGCCGACCCCGCCCCCCCTGCTCATTGGACGCCCCGCTCCCACCACCCAGCTGACCCGCCCTCCAGGCTCCTCTCTTAAGGGGTCCGTGTGCAGGGTCAGGGAGCGACCGCTGAGCCTTCTCCAAGGCGAGGTCGCCCCCACTCCGCTGCTCCTGCCTGCCACCTGCCAGAGCCTTGCTGCTGACTGCTGCCTGCCTGCCTGAGCCTCGCTCCGCCGCCTCGTTGCTGCCTTCGGCACTTTCCCCCCTCCTGCTGCTCCGCTGCTGCTTACCTCGCTCTTCCCCTCTGCTGACACCCCGTTTTTCCTTTCTCCCTTCCTGCTTGCCAGAACCCCCTGAAGCTCCGCTGCTGCCTACCTCGCTCTTCCCCTCTGCTGACACCCCGCTTTTTCTTTCTCCCTTCCTGCTTACCAGAACCCCCCTCTGCTGCCCTTCCTTGGGTCTCCTCCGCCGGACCAACCAGCCGCCGCAGAGCCGCCCTGTGAGCCCCTTCCCGCCACAGACCTCCGCTGACCCCCCCCCCCCTGCCCATTGGACGCCCCGCTCCCACCACCCAGCTGACCCGCCCTCCAGGCTCCTCTCTTATGATGCCCCAGAGCGACCGCGCAGCGGAAGCACGCAGCGGGAGCACTGAATGAGCGCCGAAGGTGCGCCAAAGGTAAGCCCGTCTGCGCCCGTCCGCGCCTGGACCGCGCCCAGTGCCAGGACCCCTGGGCCCCACAGACACCAGCCCACCCGCCGAACCTACCTCGCCACCGAACTCATCGCACTCAACGACGGCCAAAGCCCGGGTTGCTACCGAGCCACCCCAAGACGCACCCACGGAGCCTTCTGCTGCCACTACTGCAAGTTCACCAGCATCCGGACCTGCACCACGCCGGCACCGACCAAGACGGACAACAGCAGCAGCCACCTGAAGTGCATCCTGCTCAACACCCGCTCCGTCCACAGACACGCCGTTGAGCTCTGGAACCTGCTCGACACCACAGCCCCAGACGTCGCCTTCATCACGGAAACCTGGATGAACGCTTCCTCAGCGCCCGACATCGCCATCGCCATCCCAGACAGATACAAGATCATCCGGAGGGACCGCATCAACCAGACTGGAGGAGGCATCGCCATCATCCACAAGAACACCATCCGCATCACGACCAACACCGACGACACCCTCAAACCCGCCGAGCACCTGCACTTCCAGATCCACATCAACCCCAAGACCACCCTCAGAGGCACCCTCATCTACAGATCCCCGGGACCATGCCCACAATTCAGCGAGGACATCGCCGACTTCGTCAGCCCGCACGCCCTCCCCTCCGCTGACTACATCCTCCTCGGGGACCTCAACTTCCACCTGGAGAACAACAACGACCGCAACACCACCACCCTGCTGGACAACCTCGCAAACCTCGGACTCAAGCAACTAGTGACCACCCCCACCCACTACGCCGGACACACACTCGACCCCGTCTTCTCATCCAGCAAGGACATCGCCTTCAGCCACGCCACTGGACTCCACTGGACGGACCACAGCTGCGTCCACTTCAGCTTCACAAGGACCACGACCCACCACCACCAGCAACATGTTGCACGCAGAAGCTGGAACAAGATCACAGCCGACCAACTCGTGACTTCCCTGAGCAAGAACCCACCCACCAGCGCAACGAACCCCAGCCGAGCGGCCACCAACCTCACGAAGTGGATCAACGACTGCGCAGACGACCTCGCCCCTCTGAAGACCCCGCCCAGCAGACCCGGCAGCAAGAAAGCCCCATGGTTTACCGACGAACTCAAGAGCTCCAAGAAGAACTGCAGAACCCTCGAGAAAGACTGGCGCAGAAACCTAACACCGGACAACATGACTGCCCTCAAGCTCGCCACCCGAAAACACCACCAACTGATCCACGCCACCAAGAAAACTGCATTCAAGGAACGACTGGACAACAACGCACACAACAGCAAGGAGCTTTTCAACATCGTCAAAGAGCTCTCCAACCCCAACGCCGGAAACAACGACATCACCCCTTCGCAAGACCTCTGCAACTCCCTCGCCGCCTACTTCCACAACAAGATCGCGGACATACACAACAGCTTCTGCTCTCAACCAACGCACGCCACGACCGAACCACCACCCCCCACCACCACCTTCCACGCCTGGACCCCGATCAGCACCGAAGACACCGTCCGCATGATGAACTCCATCCACTCCGGATCTCCGACCGACCCCTGCCCCCACCACGTCTTCAACAAGGCCGACGCTGTCATCGCACCCCACCTGCGGGACATCATCAACACCTCCTTTGACACCGCTACCTTCCCGGAGAGCTGGAAGCACGCCAAACTCAGCGCTCTACTAAAGAAGCCATCAGCCGACCCCACCGACCTCAAGAACTACCGCCCCATCTCGCTGCTCCCGTTCCCTTCAAAAGTCATCGAGAAGACCGTCAACAAACAGCTGGCCGCCTTCCTCGAGACGAACGCATCCCTCGACCTCTCGCAGTCTGGCTTCCGGGCCAACCACAGCACCGAGACCGCCCTGATCGCAGCAACCGATGACATCCGAGCCCTGCTCGACAACGGAGAAACAGCGGCCCTCATCCTCCTGGACCTCTCCGCGGCTTTCGACACTGTCTGCCACCGCACCCTAGTACAGCGCCTCAGCAACGTCGGAATCCAGGAGAAGGCACTGGAGTGGATCATCTCCTTCCTCGCCGGAAGGACACAGAGAGTCCGCCTCCCCCCATTCAGATCAGAAGCCACCGAAGTCATCTGCGGCGTTCCTCAAGGCTCCTCGCTCAGCCCTACCCTCTTCAACGTCTACATGAGCCCCCTCGCAGCCATCGCACGCCAGCACAACCTCAACATCATCTCCTACGCCGACGACACCCAGCTGATCCTCTCCCTCACCAACGACCCCGCCACCGCCAGAGCCAACCTACACAAAGGGATGAAAGAGGTAGCCGAATGGATGAAGGACAGCCACCTTAAACTGAACTCGGACAAGACGGAAGTCCTCATCCTGGGATCCTCACCCTCCACCTGGGACGACTCCTGGTGGCCCCCAGCCTTAGGCAGCGCACCCAAACCATCAGACCACGGACGCAACCTGGGCTTCATCCTGGACTCCTCCTTCTCCATGACCAGACAAGTCAACGCCGTCGCCTCGTCGTGCTTCAACATCCTGCGCATGCTACGGAAGATCTTCCGGTGGATCCCCACCGAGACCAGGAAGACGGTCACCCAGGCCCTCGTCATCAGCCGTCTGGACTACGGCAACTCCCTCTACGCTGGAACCACCGGGACACCTGAGAGACCTGCACTGGCTCCCGGTCAACAAGAGAATCACCTTCCGCCTCCTCACCCACGCACACAAAGCCCTACGCAACCAAGGTCCAGGATACCTCAACAACCGCCTCAACTTCTACGCCCCCCAACGCCAGCTTCGATCGACCGGCCACGCCCTCGTCGCCGTCCCCCGCATCCGAAGAGCCACCACAGGGGGAAGGTCCTTCTCCTACCTCGCCGCCAAGACTTGGAACTCCCTCCCGACACACCTCCGCCTGACCCAGGACCACCTCATCTTCAGGAAGCAGCTCAAGACCTGGCTGTTCGAGCAGTAGCAGACCCCCCCCCCCCCCCTTCCCCCAGCGCCTTGAGACCCACCGGGTGAGTAGCGCGCTTTATAAATGCTTTGATTGATTGATTGATTGATTGATTGATTGATTCTTTCTCCACATACAAAAATTGGCCAGAGCACTCCGTGTTTTCTTGGAATTTAGGGACAGATGTATCAAGCCTATTTACTTTTGCAAATGGCCGGATTCGCAGAATTGTGCCGCCTGAAAATGCAAAAAGCATTTTGTTGTGTATTAATCCCAAATTGCAATTCAGTAGCACGTTACTGAATTATTTGAGATTGTGAATACATACCGATTTGGTATTTGGAAGGGGTGTGCTTAGGGTGTCCCTTCCAAATACTGAATTGAAATGGTATGTATTAATGTTTTGTGACCAAATTCTGCTTGCAAAACAATAATACTTTACAGACTATGCAAGTGTAGTGGTAATGCATTTACAAGTGGGAAGGAGCAAGCGGTAAAAATGTTGGGTTTGCTTTGGGCACGTAGTAGATACTTCAAGATTTACCAAGCAGGAAAGGGGCTGCTATAATTATACAGAATCATCTTAATATCCTTGTGCCACCATAAATCCCGCGAACAGGAGATATCATCACAGTGAATCACAGCAGTCTTCTGAGATTTCATTCATCACTAGGATAGTGTTTCCTCACACAAGTGTGTGACTATAAGAGTTGCCTTTCCAACTAGTCTATGAATTGTGAATAGGCCTTCGTAGGGGTAAGGATGCTGTGAATGGTTTTCATCACGATTTTTAGAAAGCATGCTTTTGATTTCTGAATGTAACTTACACTAGTTCACTTTTATTCTTTTATTCGCTAGGGTGTCAATTCCATATTATAGAGGTAGGAGAATCCACTCACCAGGCGTGAATGATACAACTAGTATTCTATTAGGGATCATTTTCTAGCCCTGACGAATGTCCCTGACCTGACCACAGGCACTAGCGTGGGGGGGGGGGGATCATGTTAGCTCATTTGCGGATAAACAGGGCATAGTACCCATATTCATCTCAACCATTATTTTAAGCATACCTGCAGTACCTGTAAATAAAGACGTTTTCTTTAGGTTTAACCCAAGGTATTCTTAGATATCTGTATCCGAGCTCTAACCAGTTGAAAATGTATCGAGAACTCCCTCCCAACGTGGTTGAGTCCCCCCTGGTAGCACTATCTTACCAGGACGGGTGGAGTGGCCGATTTTGAAGCTTGCCACAAAATGTGGGTGGGGCCTCCACATCCAATAAGATTGGACGGCAAACTTAGGGGATTTAATTAATTAATCACATTGCTAATGTTTGTTTGGCTTTACCACTGCACCTTAGTGTTTGAATGTTTTGGTTAGGAGGGTGTGCAGTGGGTTGCACCTCGTTTTCTCTTCTTGAATAGATGCAGACATTTCATCCCAGATGGTGGATGCATAGGGAAATGGGGTCCACTCTCCCCTGATTTGTGCTCTGAATCTTAACCAAAACGTTGACACATTACATACCTACTGCAGGTACTACAAACTAATCACTAACTTCACCATGACCTGAAGAAAAATTAAGAAACTAATGCACTGAATAGAATGCATGGAGAAAACGATATCTCTGATCAATCACCAATCAATACCTCCCTGGATTCCACTAAATGTGGAATAGAAGAAAATATTTGGAAACACTACGTATGACAAATCAAGTCAATAACTCTGCTGGCATGTATTTATATTTGCATTGTGTCTCAAGTCGCCATGAACGTTAAGGACAGAGCGACTGGCTTCATTCTACATACTCTCCCTAAAGATCAAGTCCTAAAGCGCACAGTGACACAATCGATCAGTGGTGCATTTAATTATTTAGTTATTGATTAAGACATGTGAAGAACAATACCAAATCTATTAAGCAAGAGCCTGTTCAGGGAGATAAAGCGGGCGCAATGACGTTTATTCACAGTTTGTTGGACAGCTCACACCCCCTTGTCCAGCAGAAATACCAAGACACGACCTTTATTAGATTATTGAAGCTACAAGGGAAGATGGATGGTGGAAAATGGGTTGAGCAATACTTGCTGCTCTCACTGCATGGTAGAGGGGAGGGGGAGAGCAAGATGTAGTTAAAGAGGCAGCCAAGAGGACAGAAAACAGGAAGGGAGAAGCATGAGCATGGAGAGGCTCGAAGGAAGGGAAAGAAGGAAGGACAAGGAATAGAACAAGTAAAAAGACTAGAAATCTGTAAGCGAGCTAAAGGAGAGAGATCGAGTGAAAAGAGGAGACGATCAGGGAAGAGAGAATGTGTGCTGAAGAGAGAGAGAGAAAGCTGAGAGATGGATGAGAGAAAAACACTTAAGCAATTTTCTTAACTTGTGATTGAGGAAAGACGAGAGTTTGCCAAGAGCCAATGCACTCGGGGCTGAGGTGAGATTGGTGAGAGAACTGCAGAAGCAGAAATGCAAAAGCCAGCCAAGGGGAGGAAAAGAATGGAAAAAGAATAGATACCCAAGCTTAATATTAATGCGCAGAAGGATGACAGGTGGAGAGCGCGGATGAAGTGTGGTGTACGTGATGGGAATACACCCTCAAACTAGCCACAGCGCTTGAAGAAGTATGAGGTTGTGAGGTTTAACATATCATTAATTCCAATTTTGCCACTTCCACACTACTCCTGGATATAAGAAATTGTGTCTCCTGGGCTACTGCTTGGGAATGCAAACAGGCTGAGAGTTCTCTGTGTGCTGGCACAGAACCAGGCAATGATTTCATGCTGGAGAGACTGATGCAGCTTAAAAGTAAAGGATTGAAAAGTACAAAAAAAGGTACTGACATGAACATCTGAAAGGTGAGTGCATAGGCGAGAAGGGATGGGGGTGGGCTCAAGGTATCAGAGCCGAAGTATGGAAGGCTGGGGAAGGAGAATGGAGGGAATCAAGGAACCCTTAGAAAAAGCTGGTTTTTGCTATAGTCGCTCAGCCTTCATAACGTTTTTGTGTTTTTGTGCCTGAGGTCAACTCATAATTCAGTCTACTGCATTGCAGAAATATAATTTGTAAACCAGGGAGAAGTATTTACTTATTTATTTTGAGTGTTTTACGTGGTTTAGGCATGCTGTTTTATGATAATTTCAGGAGCATTTTGAAAACGTTAGGTCTCACAAGACAGCTTTACAATAAATACCAATATGGAGTAGCATAATTTTGCCTCTACACGTTTGACTAGGCCACACAAACATATCTATCTCTCTCTCTCTCTCTCTCTCTCTCTCTCTCTCTCTCTCTCTCTCTCTCTCTCTCGCTCTCTCTCTCTCTCTCTCTATATATATATATATATATTTATATATATATATATATATATATATATATATATATCAGCTATATTTTAAAGCTCCATGCGTTTCGATTTCCATCTATATCAAATGGTATTCGCTCTCAGCTGAATTCAATGGTGTGCTTTAACTCTTCTGCAAAGTATTCTGGAAAATGCAGTCCATATGATTGCACATATGGGAACTTCGCTTTTCTATGTTATTTCCTGCTAAGTGCTGACTTTCAAAGTCTGTCTCCGTTTTATTATTCTTATTGTCCATTCACAATTTTTTTTCCTCCAGTTCGGGAGTTTAATTGCATGGTTATTCTTCTGATTTGAATTTAAATTTGAATTTAAAAACATTTATTAAGCGCACATATACCTAGCAGTTTCTTGGCGCTGGGAGACATTAGAACCTAGGTAAGGGGGAGTAGGAAATTTTAAATTGAAAAGGCTTGCAGGAAGAGATACGTTTTAAGTGCCTTGCGGAAATCAGGGTACAAGGGAATAGATCTGAGGGTGAGGGGGAGAGAGTTCCAGAAGATGGGACCAAGAACAGCGAATTTCACCCCCCCATCCTCTTCTTCCTGAAGCGAGGAACAGAGAGGAGGGACTGGGTGGAGGAGCGGAGCTCTCTGGTCGGGATATAGCTTGAAATTGCCGAATTTATGAAGGCTGGAGCAGTTCCGGCTCGGACCTGAAACGTGGTGCAACCAAGTTTAAAAAGGGCCCGCTCCCTAATGGGCAACCAGTGCAAGTTCTTCAATACAGGGGTAGCATGATGCAGTTTAGGAAGACCATGAATGAGATGGGCAGCTTGGTTCTGAACCAGCTGAAGGCGCCGGAGGGCGTAGGCCGGGACACTATTATACAGGATATTACCATAGTCTAACCGTGATAATACCATTGCCATCATCATGAGTTTTAGAGCAGAGGGGGAGAAGAATCTGGAGATTTTCCTGATAGTGCGGAGGGTGAAAAAGCAAGAGGATACCACCATACTAATCTGGGAGTGCAAGGTAAGATGTTGGTTTAACGTGATCCTAAGTGTTTTAACTGAATGGGAGGGTGAGGGAGGGGGACCAAGTGAAGAGGGCCAAAACGTGGGGGTCCAGGGGCTGGATGTACCACCCGTGAGAACCAACTCAGTTTTGTCTGGGTTAAGTTTAAGGTGGTTGAAGATCATCCAGTCCCTGATGAAAATCATAACTGATTGAAAGTTGTGGATAGACTCAGAGGGGTGGGAAAGGTTAAAGATCAACTGGAGGTCATCTGCATAATTAAAGACAGTGACCTCCATTTGCTGTAAAGAAAAAATAAGGGGGAAGATGTACAGGTTAAATAAAAGAGGGGAGAGGGAGGAACCTTGAGGGACACCGCACTGCACCTTGCGTGGGGGAGCAGAGAACCCTTCTAAATGAACAGCCTGGGTACGGTCCCTCAGGAAGGAGGTAAGCCAAGCCAGAGGAGGCCCGCCGATGCCCGCTGCCTTGACACGGGTAAGAAGGATGGAATGGTCAACCATGTCAAAGGCAGCGGACAAATCTAGGTGGACCAAGGCTTGGGGCTGGTTTATATACACCCCCTCCCTGAGGCTGTCCAGGACTGAAACCACGACCCTCTCGGTGGAGTGGAGCGGGCGAAATCCAGCCTGACAGGGGGCCAAGCAGCCGCTGTCCTCAACAAAAGAGCTGAGGACAGAGGAGATGTGGCATTCCAAGATTTTGCCCAGGTAAGGGAGGAGGGAAATGGGACGGTAAATAGAAAGGGAGGAAGGGTCAGCACCAGATTTTTTCAGGATGGGAATGATTATTGCCGCTTTGTGAAGATCAGGGACAGTGCCGTTCCTGAGGGAATCATTGAGGAATGCCAAGGGGGGAATGGGGCAGGCTTGAAAAATTTCTCTCAGAACAGGAGCTGGGCAGACATCGGAGGGGGAACCCGATTTGACACGGTCCAACAGAGAAGATAGAGTTTCTCTGGTCAGTGGGGGTATGTGATCTAGATGGAACCTATTAGGGGGGGTTCGGAGACAGGAGGGGAAGGAGGGGGCGGAGGTATATTGGCCTTGATAGCTACAATTTTCTCAACGAAAAAATTGTTTAAGGAATGTTTCTGAGTCCTGTGCCCTTCTTCCCACACTCAGTCAAGGGCGGCATCGGTGTGTAGAATCCAAAGGATTCAGCCTCATATATATATATATATATATATATATATATATATATTCCACACACTCCTGGTCGTGATTCCTTAGTTGAAAAACCAGAGTCGGAGCCCAATTGTTTTACGATGCTGTCAGTTTATTGGCAGAACAAAACCCAACGCGTTTCAAGATCCACCGATCTCTTGCTCACGGGTGGGGCTATGCTGGTACTGACCTTCATTTAAAGAGACATGGTGTTTACAATTTGTGCACGTGTGTATAGACATAAAGGAAATACCACATACGCTCAGTCTGTTCATTGTAAATCACGTTTCATGTAAACAATTATACCACTCCTCACAGAAATATGGGAATAAATGGGGAAGCCGAATATTAGACATATTATTCAAACTATACATACAATGGTTGTATTCCAAGGGCAAATAATCATTTTGCCCAAATAACAAGCGCGCTTGCGCAAACCATAATGTCCGGTTCTGTGTTATTATCACACAATTCCCCGATTCTAATTCGACATGGGCATCATTGGAAGCCGATATTGATTGAATTGATGAACTTTAGCCCACTGGGGCAAAATAATAATCGAATTAGAATCGGGGAATTGTGTGATAATAACACAGAACCGGACATTATGGTTTGCGCAAGCGCGCTTGTTATTTGGGCAAAATGATTATTATTAATATTCGGCTACCAGCATAGCCCCACCCGTGAGCAAGAGATCGGTGGATCTTGAAACGCGTTGGGTTTTGTTCTGCCAATAAACTGACAGCATCGTAAAACAATTGGGCTCCGACTCTGGTTTTTCAACTAAGGAATCACGACCAGGAGTGTGTGGAATAATAGGGGCTGGCGTACCCCGTCGTGAGCCCGCCGTACAAAGAGGCTTTAGCACGCCAACTCCGTGCACGCCAACTCCGTGTGTGTGCAATATATATATATATATATATATATATATCTCGAAGACAAGAAGAAGCAAAGCTGCCGTCCCGGGTCCCCAGGAAAGCAGACAACTCCACGAATCCAGTATTCAGGCAAAGGTTTTATTAAGCAACGCTTAACAGAGAAAGAAAACTGACGCGTTTCGGGCGGGATGCCCTTGATCACAGTCACTGTGATGTCATTTGAGATGTCATCAGTGATGTCATCAGTGATGTCACTGACCATGTCATGAATGATGTAATATGTGACATCATCAGCAGTGGATTGCGGGTGCGCGATATATAGTTAGTGCAACTAACTATATATGGAATTTCATTGGTTTTATGTCAATAAAATGTCCAGCTAACTATATATGGTCTCTAACCTATGGTTTTTTCAGTGAATTTTCAAGGTTTTGTAAATGCAAATTCCTAACTATATATGGTCTATAACCTATGGTTTTTTCTGTGAATTTCATTGGTTTTTTAAAAGCTAATATCTATAGCTGTAAAATATATTCTTTATTACGTGACGTATCACGTAGCCACGTGAGACGCCTCATGACGCGTCGCATAACCGTGACGTATCGGCTCTGCAGCGCAAACAAAACCCGTAACGTAAGCGTGCCGGAGCACGCTTACAGATATATATATTTTTTTTAACCTTAATTAGACAAAATCCACACGTGCACATATCTTGAGGCCTTGCAAAGGCACATCAAACAAACAGTCCCTACAATTTTGCCAAGTTTGCTGGAAATCTATTCCCTTAATTTTTTTTTTACTGTTTCTCTTGGTTTTCCTCTTGTTACGCTTACCGGGACGCTACCCGGTACGCGAATCGGACGCTCCAAAAACACAAGATGGCGGACTCCCGTTACGCTGCCGGTTAGCTGCCCGGTTCGCGTACCGGGAAGCGCCTCTACCGCGAAAAATCGCGGGGGACTTTAATATCCCCCTCATCAATCCTAGGGGGTCAGGAGGGGTTTACCTTGCCCCCTTTCCTTCATTTCCCCCTTCTTTTTTCACCACATCTTGTCTCTCGAACCTACCGAGAGACAAGATGGCGGCCGCTCCGGACTGTTTACAATGTTGACAGCTACGCTGCCGGTTAGCTGCCCGGTTAGCTGCCCGGTGAGCTGCCCGGTGAGCTGCCCGGTTCGCGTACCGGGACGCGCCTCTACGGCGTAAAATCGCAAAAAAAATTATTTTTTATTTTTTGCCCCACGGGGCACTTTAATATCCCCCTCATCAATCCTAGGGGGTCAGGAGGGGTCTACCTTGCCCCCTTTCCTTCATTTCCCCCTTCGTTTTTCACCACATCTTGTCTCTCGATCGTACCGAGAGACAAGATGGCGGCCGCTCCGGACTGTTTAGAATGTTGACAGACACCGGAGAGCCAATCAGCTTCGCTTCGCGAAGTTCCGTTACGCGTCAGGTACGCGAACCGGGGCGCTAACCGGAGCGCTGTCACAGATATATATATATTTTTTAAACGTTAATTTCTCAAAATCCACTGGAGCACATATATTGAGACATAGCAAAGGCACGTCGGGCAAACCATATCTACAATTTTGCCAAGTTTCATGTAAATCTATTCAGCCGTTCGAGCTAAAAGTGAGTCCACCCGCCCTATGGAAAAATGAATGGGAAAAACGCGTTTTGGGACCCCCTTTTTTCTCGGCCCCCCCTTGACGAAACCCCCCCAAATTTTCAGGGGCTGCTCAGAAACAAAATGTGCCGTTTTCCTGAAAATTTCAGCCAATTCCGTTCACAAACGCCAAAGTTATTAGACATAGAATTTTCTGAAATCCCATAGAGAAAAAATCCTAACTATATATACCCACTGGCTATTGCCAGTAGGTAATATACATATATAAACATATATAATCTGCATATCTATATAAATATAAATGCATGCATACATATACATATATGCATACATATGCATGTTATTTACATGAAAGTTTTAAAAACACTAATAAAAGCAAAGCTAAAAAGCCACCTCATTACAAACAGAATGGCTTTAACTTAAACGAGGGCGAGATCTATTGCATTTTCAATGCTTGTTTACTTTGGTTCTATCAAGAAGGCATTCAGATGTATCACACATTTGCCATAAATTCTGAATGTTAGCACTCTAGTTGCTCATTAGATCACTGTAGTAAAGCTAGTGCTCACCAGGGAAGTCTGCTGCTAATCATGGTTTGCAGCCATTTTCCCGCATTTTTTACCCCGCAGACTTTCAGTCCGCATACCATTATCCCGCAAGGTCATTGACCTCGCATACCATTATCCCGCATTTTTTCAAAACGCATGTGCATTTATCGCGCATGCCTTTACAAAGAATTACGTTTTAAAGGCATGTATGGTAAATGCATTTGCGTTGTGAAAACCACGATGACGAGAGAGGTAAGTGGGTTTGTGTTAATTTTTTCGTGGGTTAGTGATTGTGTAGTGTAGTGTAGTGTTGTGTAGTGTAGTGTTGTGTTAGTGTAGTGTAGAGTTGTGGTGGTTGTTTAGTGTAGGGTCATGCTGGGGGTAGTGGTTTAGGGTTTAGGGTTGTGTTGTAGTGTTTGCGTAGTGTAGGGTCATGCTGGGGGTAGTGTTTTAGGGTTTAGGGTAGTGTTGTAGTGTTTGCGTAGTGTAGGGTCATGCTGGGGGTAGTGTTTTAGGGTTTAGGGTTGTGTTGTAGTGTTTGCGTAGTGTAGGGTCATGATGGGGCTAGTGTTTTAGGGTTTAGGGTAGTGTTGTAGTGTTTGCGTAGTGTAGGGTCATGCTGGGCGTAGTGTTTTAGGGTTTAGGATAGTGTTGTAGTGTTTGCGTAGTGTAGGGTCATGCTGGGGGTAGTGTTTTAGGGTTTTGGGTAGTGTTGTAGTGTTTGCGTAGTGTAGGGTCATGCTGGGGTGTAGTATTTTAGGGTTTAGGGTAGTGTTGTAGTGTTTGCGTAGTGTAGGGTCATGCTGGGGGTAGTGTTTTAGGGTTTTGGGTAGTGTTGTAGTGTTTGCGTAGTGTAGGGTCATGCTGGGGTGTAGTGTTTTAGGGTTTGGGTAGTGTTGTAGTGTTTGCGTAGTGTAGGGTCATGCTGGGGTGTAGTGTTTTAGGGTTTGGGTAGTGTTGTAGTGTTTGCGTAGTGTAGGGTCATGCTGGGGTGTAGTGTTTTAGGGTTTTGGGTAGTGTTGTAGTGTTTGCGTAGTGTAGGGTCATGCTGGGGGTAGTGTTTTAGGGTTTTGGGTAGTGTTGTAGTGTTTGCGTAGTGTAGGGTCATGCTGGGGGTAGTGTTTTAGGGTTTTGGGTAGTGTTGTAGTGTTTGCGTAGTGTAGGGTCATGCTGGGGGGTAGTGTTTTAGGGTTTTGGGTAGTGTTGTAGTGTTTGCGTAGTGTAGGGTCATGCTGGGGGTAGTGTTTTAGGGTTTAGGGTAGTGTTGTAGTGTTTGCGTAGTGTAGGGTCATGCTGGGGGTAGTGTTTTAGGGTTTAGGGTAGTGTTGTAGTGTTTGCGTAGTGTAGGGTCATGCTGGGGGTAGTGTTTTAGGGTTTAGGGTAGTGTTGTAGTGTTTGCGTAGTGTAGGGTCATGCTGGGGGTAGTGTTTTAGGGTTTAGGGTAGTGTTGTAGTGTTTGCGTAGTGTAGGGTCATGCTGGGGTGTAGTGTTTTAGGGTTTTGGGTAGTGTTGTAGTGTTTGCGTAGTGTAGGGTCATGCTGGGGGTAGTGTTTTAGGGTTTAGGGTAGTGTTGTAGTGTTTGCGTAGTGTAGGGTCATGCTGGGGTGTAGTGTTTTAGGGTTTTGGGTTGTGTTGTAGTGTTTGCGTAGTGTAGGGTCATGCTGGGGGTAGTGTTTTAGGGTTTAGGGTAGTGTTGTAGTGTTTGCGTAGTGTAGGGTCATGCTGGGGGTAGTGTTTTAGGGTTTAGGGTTGTGTTGTAGTGTTTGCGTAGTGTAGGGTCATGCTGGGTGCAGTGTTTTAGGGTTTAGGGTTGTGTTGTAGTGTTTGCGTAGTGTAGGGTCATGCTGGGGGTAGTGTTTTAGGGTTTAGGGTAGTGTTGTAGTGTTTGCGTAGTGTAGGGTCATGCTGGGGTGTAGTGTTTTAGGGTTTTGGGTAGTGTTGTAGTGTTTGCGTAGTGTAGGGTCATGCTGGGGGTAGTGTTTTAGGGTTTAGGGTAGTGTTGTAGTGTTTGCGTAGTGTAGGGTCATGCTGGGGGTAGTGTTTTAGGGTTTAGGGTTGTGTTGTAGTGTTTGCATAGTGTAGGGTCATGCTGGGGGCAGTGTTTTAGGGTTTAGGGTTGTGTTGTAGTGTTTGCGTAGTGTAGGGTCATGCTGGGGGTAGTGTTTTAGGGTTTAGGGTAGTGTTGTAGTGTTTGCGTAGTGTAGGGTCATGCTGGGGGTAGTGTTTTAGGGTTTAGGGTAGTGTTGTAGTGTTTGCGTAGTGTAGGGTCATGCTGGGGGTAGTGTTTTAGGGTTTAGGGTAGTGTTGTAGTGTTTGCGTAGTGTAGGGTCATGCTGGGGGTAGTGTTTTAGGGTTTAGGGTAGTGTTGTAGTGTTTGCGTAGTGTAGGGTCATGGTGGGGTGTAGTGTTTTAGGGTTTTGGGTAGTGTTGTAGTGTTTGCGTAGTGTAGGGTCATGCTGGGGGTAGTGTTTTAGGGTTTAGGGTAGTGTTGTAGTGTTTGCGTAGTGTAGGGTCATGCTGGGGTGTAGTGTTTTAGGGTTTTGGGTAGTGTTGTAGTGTTTGCGTAGTGTAGGGTCATGCTGGGGGTAGTGTTTTAGGGTTTAGGGTAGTGTTGTAGTGTTTGCGTAGTGTAGGGTCATGCTGGGGGTAGTGTTTTAGGGTTTAGGGTTGTGTTGTAGTGTTTGCATAGTGTAGGGTCATGCTGGGGGCAGTGTTTTAGGGTTTAGGGTTGTGTTGTAGTGTTTGCGTAGTGTAGGGTCATGCTGGGGGTAGTGTTTTAGGGTTTAGGGTAGTGTTGTAGTGTTTGCGTAGTGTAGGGTCATGCTGGGGGTAGTGTTTTAGGGTTTAGGGTAGTGTTGTAGTGTTTGCGTAGTGTAGGGTCATGCTGGGGGTAGTGTTTTAGGGTTTAGGGTAGTGTTGTAGTGTTTGCGTAGTGTAGGGTCATGCTGGGGGTAGTGTTTTAGGGTTTAGGGTAGTGTTGTAGTGTTTGCGTAGTGTAGGGTCATGGTGGGGTGTAGTGTTTTAGGGTTTTGGGTAGTGTTGTAGTGTTTGCGTAGTGTAGGGTCATGCTGGGGGTAGTGTTTTAGGGTTTAGGGTAGTGTTGTAGTGTTTGCGTAGTGTAGGGTCATGCTGGGGTGTAGTGTTTTAGGGTTTTGGGTAGTGTTGTAGTGTTTGCGTAGTGTAGGGTCATGCTGGGGGTAGTGTTTTAGGGTTTAGGGTAGTGTTGTAGTGTTTGCGTAGTGTAGGGTCATGCTGGGGGTAGTGTTTTAGGGTTTAGGGTTGTGTTGTAGTGTTTGCGTAGTGTAGGGTCATGCTGGGGGCAGTGTTTTAGGGTTTAGGGTTGTGTTGTAGTGTTTGCGTAGTGTAGGGTCATGCTGGGGGTAGTGTTTTAGGGTTTAGGGTAGTGTTGTAGTGTTTGCGTAGTGTAGGGTCATGCTGGGGTGTAGTGTTTTAGGGTTTTGGGTAGTGTTGTAGTGTTTGCGTAGTGTAGGGTCATGCTGGGGGTAGTGTTTTAGGGTTTAGGGTAGTGTTGTAGTGTTTGTGTAGTGTAGGGTCATGCTGGGGGTAGTGTTTTAGGGTTTAGGGTAGTATTGTACTGTTTGTGTAGTGTAGGGTCATGCTGGGGGTAGTGTTTTAGGGTTTAGGGTAGTTTAGTTGTTTAGTGTATGCTAAAGGCATATTCGTTCTAAAGGTTTTCGTAATTTTAATTTGTGGCCTAATAGTACATGCGGGATTTTTTTTGCGGACTGATGGTATGCGGGATTTCGTCATATATTCGCTAATCATACTTTCTATGGCAAAATGAACCCCCTCATTTTGTTCCTTTTTAAATTAAATGTTTTAAGAGTTACCACTTTATTCCAATCAAGATGGCTTCAGGTGTGCCATACCTTTGTAATAAGTAGGACTGTTAGCACTCTAGTTGTTCTTTAGAACACTCTGGGACATTCTGTCATTGGGCTATAGTTGGGCTACATCTGGCTGATATTTGGGCTACATTTGGTTTTTTTTTGTCTCTGGTGGCCATCTTTGGGCTACATTGGGCTACATTGGGCTACATTGGGCTACATTTGGGCTCCAACATATATATAGCCCAATGTAGCCCAATATATATTTTTCAAAGTTAATTTTCGTAAAAACCACTGGAGCCTATATCTTGAGACATAGAATAGCCACATCGGGCTACCAGTCCCTACAATTTTGCCAAGTTTGGTGTAAATCCATTCAGCCGTTCAGGCTAAAAGTGAGGCCAACCGCCCTATGGAAAATTGCATGGGAAAAACACGTTTTGGGACCCCCCTTTTTTCTCGGCCCCCCCTTGACGAAACTCCCCCAAATTTTCAGGGGCTGCTCAGAAACAAAATGTTCAATTTTCCTGAATATTTCAGCCAATTCTGTCCTCAAACGCCAAAGTTATTCGACATAGAATTTTCAAAAATCCCATAGGAAAAAAATCCTAACTATATATACCTACTGGCTATCGCCAGTAGGTAATATATTACCTACTGGAAGTCACCAGTAGGCATTTATAGTTACAACATAGTTTACACAGGAAAAGCATGTTTTGACTTGGCTATAACTTTGGTGTAGTTTTACCAATCTCTTTGAAATGTTGCTAAAAAAGTGTCATGATGTGTACTATTGATCGCGAAAGTTTGGGGGTGGTCCGTGCAGTGGGGACCGAGAATTTGGGGCTCAAAATAAGGTTGCATTTCTAATGTTACTTCCCATAGGAACTTTTGGCCACATCTACAGCCCTAGCCGCTGGACAGACTTACACCAAATTTGGCAGGGAGGTAGATGTCAGTTCAAGAGTGCCTTTTGCTTATTTTGTGTAAAACTGTTCAGTAGTTTTTGAGAAGTTTAAGCTGAAAATTATATATTTTCAGACGGTTTTCTGATGAATCGTGGATGCACACGCCAACGGGAATGCTCTGATTTGCAGGACCCAACCTGAATCTGCCCAGGCAGCAGAGTTGGTTGCACTCCTAAGGGCTTGTGAGTTGAGTGAAGGATTAACCGTAAATATTTACACCGACAGCCAGTATGCGTTTGGGTGGCCCATAATTTTGGGCGCCTATGGGCAGAGAGATGGTTCCTGATGTCACACGGCCAAAGAATACAACATGGTCAACTGATACTAAGACTACTATCAGCCCTGACCCTTCCTGCTAAAGTGGCTATAATAAAATGTAGCGCACATAAGTCTGTCATGGATGATGTTGCAAGAGGCAATGCGCTATCAGGCAGAATAGCTAAAGAAACAGCTAGATCCAAAATGAATAAAATAATCGTGGCAGGCCCTGCTAGATGGGTCCCAGATAACGGGAAGTTCAAGAATAATGTGGAAAGTGTAAGGGACATACAGAGTGAGGCTACTGTAAATGAACTAGACATGTGGGAGGAGAGGATAGGATGTTTGGACGAGGATAGATGTTGGACTGATTTGTCAGGAAAACAGAGATGTTACCCAATTCCTTTGTTCTCCCCATGGTCATTATGGCTCATGGTCCGACGCACATTAGATCGAAGGATATTTGTAAATTGATAGACCCAGTATGGCAGAATGAGAATATTTCTAAAGTTGCAACACACTTGGTGATACATTGCATTGTCTGTTTGAAGCACAACCCTGAGAAAGGCATCCCTCCACCTGCTGGTAATTTAGCACCACCTTCTTTCCCTTTCAAGGTCATCCAGATGGATTTCCTCGAGATGGAATGGGTCAACAATCTAAAATGAGTATTAGTGGTAGTCTGCGCATTTAGTAAGTGGGTGGAGACCTACCTGACTAAAGAGAACACAGCTATAGCAACAGCAAAAGCACTCTTGAAAGAGTACTTCCCGTACTACAGATTACCACGCGTGATCTGGAGTGACAACGGGAGCCACCTCAATGCTAAAGTCATTGAACTGGTGTGTAAAGGCTTGCAAATTGTGCAAAAATTTCATGCAGCGAACCATCCACAGTCAGCCGGTCTAGTTGAGAAATATAATGGCATTGTCAAGTTGAAACTAGCAAAGATTCATGAAAGCACAGAATTGCAATGGCCAGATGCATTACCTCTAGCACTTATGTCAGCGAGGGTGACTGCACATTCCAGGACTGGATTGTCACCCTTTGAGGTGGTCTTCGGGCGCCCTGCTAATGTTTGGGGCGTCCCCAGACCTAGAAAATTCTCAGAGATAGAGTATCCTCTCTTGATTGACTATTTGCATGGTTTGTCTAAAGATCTCCGTTCTATTCACCAACAGATATCTGCTACCCTACAACCATTGCCAGAGGGCCCCGGACATCAGATCCAGCCTGGGGATTACGTACTAGTCCGCCAGTTTCAGCGCAAGACCTGCTTGGATCCGAGTTGTAGGGGCCCTACCCAGGTGCTTTTGGCCACTATGACAGCTGTGAGGGTGGATGGCAGGAAGTACTGGGTGCATGCCTCTCATGCAAAGAGGGTGCCTCTGCCGCTCTCGTATGATTCCTGAGTGAGAGACAGGATCGCCAACCAGGCAGGAGAGCAAGTACCTTGTTTTGTTCCCTTTTCTGATGCCCAGTGAGGGGCACAGACCAATAAGGAGAGTGACGAGATCTTGCTTGAGGCAGTCCCCCCTGAGATAAGGACCGCCCAGATTCCCAGCACCTGCAGTACAACTACCTGAGTCCAGATCCCCAGCAGAGAGTGAGCTCTTACCTTTGTTTGTTGACGACAAAGTGCCTGGGCACACACGGTACAATCTGCGGGCCAGACGGAAACACAGTGCATCAGCAGGCCAACACAGGAGTTAGGGAAAGACTTGAGATTAGGATGCAGGTGCTGTGCTCCTGGTAGCTGCTTTAGTTCAGAGTAAAGTACTGGTGCACAGCCTAGAACACTGGACAGGTTTGTTGGAAGGTATTTGCCCGGTGGGAGGTTACCCTATCTTGAATGAAGGATTGTCTACAGCAGGGGCCGCGATGGTGTTGCTGAGTTGCAAGTGTGCAGCTCCATCATGGGAGAGACAATGTTGATAAACAATAGAAGCCTGTCTGTGAGGCTTTGATGGACACAGGGGAGAAGAATACCCCTTTGGCTTGGTTGTACAGAGGATTTGACTGTTCCCTAAATACTTTCTAGCTATGTACCCATTTGGTCATGAAACAGTGAGAGAGGAGCACCCTTTAATGGCTTCTCCGATACAGCAGAATGGTCCACTGGAAGCAGGGTGGTGGTCGTGGTGTTCATCCTGGTGCTGATGGTTGCATTATTTGGAATAATTTCGTATCTGGAGGAGCAGCATACTGTACATATTATCTTAGGGACTACCCCAGTGCCAGCAGAGCATTCATTCATTACATTGGCCCTCCATAAGGCGAGACATAGACAAACATACACTCAGAATACGTTTATTCAAATGCTCCATCAGGTGCATAGCACAACTAGAGTGCTGGGTATGTGGCCTACTTCCTTCTGTTATGCATAAGAATGACCTATTAATTTCTATGCCTTTATCTTACTTAAGCAGCTTTGAGGCTTGGTTTCAGTTATTGTCCATGGTTTATATGCACTATTATACAGACTCAATGAAAATGACGCAGGCCGACTATGAAGCAATTCTAGAGTATATTGTGGTGCATCAGGATATACCCCCGGGGAAGATGGAAAGGAGGGATGCTACCCCCGATACTTGCATGAAAGTTTTTACAGTCCACGAACATGTTACCTGGTTAAGAAATGAAGTAGCAGGCTTTCAAGGATTTAATGTTACTGAATACTTTACATTTTTCCAAGAGCGTAATATAACTGAGGATAAGGCCATGCCTGCTCCTGTGATAAATACAACGGCTAGTCTCTGTGTTCAGGGGTCAGGGATTGTTTTGGTGGGACGAAGTCAGTGTAATTATACCTACCAGCTGAATACGACTAGTAGCCCACCCTTATTAACACCACCGAATGTGTACTTTATCTGTGGGGAACAAGCGTATACTTAGCTCCCTAGACGATGGGTTGGCCAGGGCTATTTCTCTTACCTTCTGCCTCCTCCTTACATTGCACCATCCACTTACCACAAAGATCATAGATTACACCGACGGAATGTCTCCATGCACTGAGCAAAAAGAGTGGTTAACGTAGATGATACTGATCAAACAGATACTCCACAGCAATTTACTGACATAATGAAAGATATTGTGCCATTCTGGGGTCCTATGTTTAATAGCCGTAACATACCCCGCCTAGCTAGAATAGTTGAAGGAGTCATTAATACCTCTGCCGGTATACTCATTAATATAACAGTTGAGCTACAAGACTCATTTTGCTTTAAAATCGGATGGCTTTAGATGTTATACTGGCTGATAGGGGTGGAGCATGTAGGGTCATCAGCAGTAGCTGCTGTGTGTACATTCCTGATAGTGCTCCGACTGTATACTCTGCCATACAAAAGTTACGTAAATTGGCCAAAGAGATACACCACAGTAATGGATCATGGTCTCTCACAGGGTGCTTCTGGGACCTATTAACTTCATGGGGTTGGAAGATATTTCTCGTATTGAGAGCCATTGCAGGGGTTGTATTCACCTGTTGCTTATGCATCAATTATCTTCCAGCTTGCTGCTCGTACTGTGCCACAAAACTTACGTCCAACATGGTGAGGTCGACACAAGAAAATAAATATTCAAATATGATGGTGCAAGAAATTCAGTCAATAATGTTGATAGATGAGGGAATATTTGATTATGAGATTTCTACAATATTTGCATACTTTTGTATATTTGCTTTATGATGCACTTTACTATGTAGACGATTTTGCACTAGCCCCCCACTTTAGAATTGTAAAGACCCTGATGGATAGAAATAAAGCTTATTTAGCCTCCTTTGCTAATAGGAGGGTCTGTTAGGTTTGAATTTTTCTTTCATAATATGCATTCATATCTATTATATAAGATAGCATTAGGTGGCTAAACGCCATTTGTATTAGCCTTAGGAAACCAGCTGAGTTATCCTTATTGCATGCAATCTTCGTTGGCCTGTGTGCCTCCATGTTGTATTGTGCGACTACTAGAAGAATGTCTAGGCCGCAGCCACATTCAGCCTCAAGTATTTTTTGCTTGCTTCAGCAGAACTGTAAAACTGTGTATTGTTATTATGCTTTCTCTGCTCATCAAGGTTGAAGTCAGATCTGCTAATAAATAGATGCTCTGCTTCGTACATTCCTTTCTGTATGTGCAGTTCTGCTCCCACGTTAGGAGACGTTGAAGCCCGACAGATTGGACTTGGAACACTGATAATACACCTATCTGGCAGGTTTTAGCTCATCTCTCTGTACCTTCTTTGTTCATGCCCGGCTTTGGCCGGTATTTTTCCATAGTAGGCGTGGCTGAAGTCTCGAGAAACCTTTATCATGTATCAGCGTGCTTTGGCAGTCAGTCCGCCTCAGCGTCCATCTTAGGGTGCACATCTGACCGAGGCTCTCTCTGCAGAGAACAACTACTAAAGTAAGTGTGTATTCTCTACTGACTGATTGACTATTCATTTGGGAAGGCATAACAGGTGGTTGTTGAAATAACCAGTGGGGCCCTTACAGGGTCACGTCCTTCACTTGCACCCCCACAATGCACTGCTTATGACCTCAAGATTACATCAGTCATCACATGATCAGTGACATCACTGATGACATCACTGATAGCATCTCAAATGACATCACTGATGACATCATCCACAGAATCTCTGGCGCAGCCACTCACACTCCCATGCAACTATTCATACACCCATTCCACACTACCATTCTCAATACCATTGACTCGCCCATACCAGTATGTACATACCCACTAACTGATTCATAGGTCTACACACACATCCACTCACCCATACAGAAACTCGTACACTGACTCACTCACTAATACAGCCATTGGCATATCCACTCATGTAAATGTAAATGTAAATGTGGGTGTACTTGTAAAGCGCACTGGGACTCCATGGAGTATCCTGGCGCTGAAGACCGCTGGGGAACCCGTCCTGGTTTTTCCTGTGAGATGGTCCCTTTCCGGGTATCTCCAAGGTGAAACCAGGCATCCTCGGCGTCTGTGGGGGGCCGTTGTAGAGATGAGGCAAGCTTAATGCCTAGAGTTGCCGAGTGTGTTCCCTGATTAGAGTAGGCACCGAGGCGAGAATTATCGAGTCCATTTTTTTACCCTGGTCCACGACCCTGCCGCGTCGGGAATTGAACCCTGGTCCCGGGCCGTTCTCTGCTTACGGGTCTGCCGCCTCTAACCAGTGAGCCACACCACTCCACTCATACACCCATACAGCCACTCACACACTGTCAGACACTCATAGTACTTCTCACATACCTACTCACTCACCCATAGAGTCAATCACACTTCCACTTACTCAACTATACAGTTATACACACACCAACTCACTTATTCATACAGATACTAACACATACTCACCTATACAGTTACTCACATAAGCACACACTCACCCATACAGCCACTCTCACAATCACTCACTCATACATGAAGTCACTAATATCCTCCGTCAGGTGACTCATTTGATTCTTGGAAAAATTGCGCCATTCTTGAACGGCACTAGCCTATGGGCTGTGTCCTGGTACAGTCTCTGGACTGTCTTGGTGCAGTTTTCGGACTGCCTTGCTTGAACGGCACTAGCCGACGAACTGTGTCTTGGTAGGTCTTCGTACTGTCTTGGCTTGAACTTGGTGGGTTTGCGGACCCTCAAAAGACATAGAGTGTTTGCAAACAATCTACCAAGCCAACTGGAAATTTGGCTTACTTTGGAAAAGGTCTGGGGCTGAAGCCTATCTTCTTGTACTTGGTGCAGTCTCTGGGCTGTAGGATGTGGTCCTTGGACCGTTTTTGGTTTGGTTCTCAAACTCTTTTTTTGGTTGGGGTTATATTTGTCCGTCTACTGTTAAGATGCCTTGTCTAAGTAAATTAGGGTGTTTTGGATGTCGGTGTTGTTCTACTGAGGCCTGCGCCTCGGGAGGGCACCCCAAATTTTGATGGATACGTCAAGCACAGCATTGGCCCTATTATGTTTAGCACCTTGTGTAGGGACAATGCTGATTTGCAGTAGCTGCTTACTGGCTCGTTTGATGAACAAAAATTGAATTTCTTGCAGAACAAATTGTTCGCCAAAAAGAGCAGGCAGTCGATGTGTGATTCTTTAAGAGTATGGCAGAAGGAAGCAAAGCAACAACGTATGAGAGCAGAGAAGGAGGCCTGGAAGAGACAGACACAAACAATAACAGTGGCCTATGATAGAGAAAAGATAGAGAAAGGCATAGAATGTGCAGACAGGAAGTTTTGATTGAAGAATGACAAATGTTATGTTACTAAAGAGGAAAGTGATGTTTTCAGTGAGGAGTTGTTAGAATCTCGACCCCCACCTCCTTATGCCCCTGAGCGGATATATCCATCAGTTCTGACATCTCAGTCTCCGGCCCCTAGTGCCGCCCTCCCTATTGTTTCTGTTTCTAGCCCTACTGCTTCGACTCCGGCCCCGTCTTCTTCTTTACATACGCAAGTCACAGGGGCAGGAGCTGTTAGCTTTCCTATTCTTTCTACTGGCTCTATATCTGTTGCTATGCCCCATGTTACTCCTACAACACAGTCTCCGTTCATGATGGTACCTGTCTCTTCATCTGCTCTTTCACCTTTAAGTGTGACGCCTTGAACACTGCGAAATGGCGAGATGCCTGTGTGTGGAGTGCATAAAGCAAATTGGGCGACAACGCTATATCGCATTGAGAGAGTGTTGATGCGCTGTGATGTGGGTGATGAGGAAAAGAGAATGTTGTGTTGTGAATCAATTTAGATTCTGTATGAATATCCCAATTCATGCCCTATATAGGTGCATTTCACTTTGCCTTTATATAGGAATAGAAATCAAGTCATTCTTTGTGCATAGTCCATGCTACCCAAATACAGGCATGGCTACTTCTATCTGTTCATCTACATCACAACGATTTCTTGGAAAACGAGACTCTTAAGCCGTTAGGGACTTCCCCTTGCTTGGATATTGATTTCTCTAAGAACTCATTTATTATGCATGAACATCTATTCCTTAGGGGTTCATTCATGACGTATATATCCCGACTTCTATGTCAATACTGGCATTCCTAAACCCCTTCAAGGTATAAATATACCTTCCCTTGCTATGGCAAAGCACGGTGTGGTTCGGTGCAGTTCGACTACCTACTTGCACAACGCAACTCGCCACAGCAAGTACCGAAGGAAGCCAACTCCCCAGCTGATGCACTGACTAGACGCTGTCATCCTCCTGCCGAGAGTCCAGCTCCAGTGTTTCTGACTCCATTTGCGGGGTGTTGGGAAATCGAGTCCCGGGAAAGAGATACCAACCTCTCTCATTCTAAGGTATGGAGCTGATTCGAACCTATAGAAACTTTTGGCAAATCTTGGCAAAACTAAAGCTATGCTAAAGTTGCACCTACTACTTCCCTAGTACTAGACTTAGGTTAGGTACATTGGGGTAGGATTATTTAGAAGCACCAGTTGAGTATTTTAGCCTGTGTTATTTATGTATGTATTTTTATATATGTCACAGCAACAGACAATGCTATTACAGTATTATTTTATATTACTGTTTACGCTGTACGCATTATACTTTATCAATGCACCAGATTACATAGGGGAAACTGTGCTATCTGGTAAAATCCAATTTGATCTGCTGCAATGCCTCTTGTGTGGTGGGGAATCTAATGTAATGGTGTATACTCTGTACCATTGCATCCAAGAATGCATGAAAGAAGCGCAACAGGCAACTTTGGGGCACCCCTCCTGCTGTAGCTATGACTTCCTGGAAACTCTCTGATGCTCGTAGGTGCAGTGAACAGAGGACCTGCACATGTGTTGGAATGGCTTGGGTCCCGCGGGTTGAATGCTCAAGTATAGGTTGTAGTGTTAGGTTTGAAGAACCCCATTCTTATTATATACATATTTTGTGCCATAGTAGATTAGCAGTGTGTGGCTAAATGACATCTCATGTGTATTTATGTTATGCAACCCACTGAGTTATCCTTGTAACGCGCATGCTTCAGTTAGTGTGACTCCATTTTGTATTTCGCAATCCCCATTAGGCTGTGTCTGAACTAGGCCCCGTTATTAATTTTGCTTGCCTCAGCCGATGACTGTATTTAGTTATCATTTGTTCTTTTGTTCAAGGTTGCCTTCTGACTTACTAATGAATAGGCCAAACCGCCCTTGCATACCTATCCATGTGTGTAGCTCTACTCCCACTTGAGGAGACGCTGAGACCTGGTCCGGCAACCTAGAAAGTGTGATGGTGCATACCCATCTAGCAGGTGGTAGCCCACCCTTCTGTGCCTTCTTTGTTTGTGCCCGGCCTGATCCAGTAACGTTTCACTGTGGGCATGATTAGGGGGTTCTTGGAGGAATGGTTAGGTGTTGCAGACTATTGGGGGGGTCAGTCCCTCGTTAGACATCTTATGGTGCAGGTCAGATTGGACTCCTCTGCAGAGCATTGCTAATAAATGCCTGTTTCTATTCTCTACTGTCAGGCCAACTCTTCATTCTTTTGGAAGGCATAGTAGGTGGTTTTCAGTAACCCGGGTGGTCCCTAAGGGCCACTTCCTTCAGTTGGCACAAGAACTGGGACCCCACAAGGTGATCTGACTCATCCGTAAATGGGTTGCAGGGTCGAGATGGCGTCTGGTCGGTCGGGCGGATCGGGGATTCACACATGATAAGAGCCCGGTTCTCTTGGCTGCCCCGCCTGTCTGATCGGGTGACTCCTCATCTAGTGGTCACCGGCTGGGGTCCTGAGAAGGCGAAACCTTGGAGTTGACCGATTGTCTGAAGAGTCAGCAGTGGAGAATAACACTCACATATACTGCCTTTCCATATGCAGTTACTCACCCATATGCCACTGAAACATCCATTCACTCACTGATACAGCCATACATACAGTCACTCACCCACATAGCTCCTTTCAGATGCACACATGAACCCATACAGCTAGTGATTCACGCACTCACTCATCCATGCAGGGAGTCACACACACCCACGCCTACCCACACAGACACACATGCACCCATACAGGTACTCAGACAACCAATCAATAACCCATATAGGCACTCATGTACCTACTCATCAACCCATACAGCCACTTACACACCAATTGACAGACTGCAACAGACATTCACACAGATTAGTCACTCACCCATACATTCACTGACATACATATAATCACTGTGTGAAAATATACATCTAGGCAACCGTGATTGCTTGTAACAAAGAAAAAGTTAAAGGCTAAAGGCCATTCTCAGAAATATGGTACCAATTTTTTTTATTAACATTACATCAATTCGTAGAATTAATTAAAATCAGACATTTAATAACAACAAAGACTAAAAATGACCCTAATAGGGGCATACAATACATGTACAATAATATATATACATCACAATAATAAAATAAAAAACACAATATAAAGAAAGTGGCACAATACAATATCTTCTCAATGTACATTGGTCACTCATTTGGGACTGAACACCATCGAACTCACTTAACCAAAATGCACTCCATGTGGGCGGAACTGGTATAAATATTGAAAGTACGCTGTCATAGTTTTTCGCCTGCCTTCCAGTTGCCGAGCCAGTGACCAAGGGTAACAGACCTGAAACGCGTATGGCAAGAACGGCACACTACGATGCTGAAACAATTCTGTTTTGTGCCCTGTGAGTACTGCAATTAAAAAGGGAAAACTTCATGCTGTGTGTGGCGCCTCATTGGGGAGCATCTTTCTTTTGGATATATGGCGGCCTGCTCCGGCCGTGGAAGGCGCCCCGCATGCTGACTGTGTGGATCCTCAGTACTAGTCAATTAAAGGTGCTGAGGAGCAATGTGCCTAATTGCGGGACCGCAAGCAAGCAGGACACGGACTGTGTTTGGGATCAGCAACTCATTGGGGCAAAAGATCGAATTAGGAATGGGCTTGGCGTTACCCATTTGTGACTGAACACCATCGAACTCACTTAACCAAAATGCACTCCGTGCACACGCCCATATGGGCGGAACTGGTATAAATGTTGAAAGTACACTGTCATAGTTTTTCGCCTGCCTTCCATTTGCGAGCCAGTGACCAAGGGTAACAGACCTGAAACGCGTATGGCAAGAACGGCACACTACGATGCTGAAACAATCCTGTTTTGTGCTCTGCGAGTCCTGCAATTAAAAAGTGAAAACTTCACGCTGTGTGTGGCCTTCATTGGGGAGCATCATTCTTTTAGATATATGGCGGTCTGCTCCGGCTGCGGAATGCGCCCCCACTCTTACTGTATGGATCCTCAGTACTAGTGAATTAAAGGTGCTGAGGAGCAACGTGCCTAATTGCGGGACCGTAAGCAAGCAGGACACGGACTGTGTTTGGGATCAGCAACCCATCGGGGCAAAAGATCGAATTAGGAATGGGCTTGGCGATACCCATTCGATGCTGAAACAATACTGTTTTGTGCTCTGTGAGTCCTGCAATTAAAAAGGGAAAACTTCACGCTGTGTGTGGCGCCTTCATTGTGGAGCATCATTCTTTTTGATATATATATATATATATATTCCTCGAACAGCAGGCACTCCTTCAGCTTACAAAATGAAAGGCACACACAGAGTTCTTGATTAAAGCTTCAAAATGCTTTATTCGGTGCTCAGCCTTCTCCCCCCTATCGACAGACGCGTTGCGCCTCGCGACTTTTTCAATGTCAATTACAATTGTGAAAAACAACCATTTTGAACCCTTCACATGTCGTCATAACCATGAAGACAAAAGATGGACTTTCCACCAACCTCAATGATGTTATTTACAAGGCGGCCATCGTGTGATGGGTTAATATAATACAAAAACATACTTAAATTCATTTTAGCGTGCAAGTGCAAAGCATAAAATTAATTTAAACCATAATTGAAAAATGAGGAAAAATTTCATTTACAAGCGTATATATTATACAAAGAATTAATCATTTTCAGTATATAGCGCCTGTTTTAGTCTCAACCACTGTAGGAAAAAGTATTTACAATGAGTTCATATGTAATAACCAGTTTCATTATCATAAACCCTACTGTGGTTTCAGAATTGTGCCCTGTATGGGCTTTTAACTTTTGTCTAGTTAATACTAACGGCTCTTAGAAGATTCTTTTTTCATTTTGAGCGGTAGATTTGTCAGGAAAAACGGAAGGAAATTAAATATTTTGAACAATGCTGTTATTCTTTCTCTCAACATTACATCACTGCTCTTTACTCAAGGTGAGTCCAAAGTTCTTCATCATTATTGAGTCCAGCCGGACTCATACTTTGCAGCTCAATGATGTAACGGGACTCCTTGGCTCTAAGTTTTTTCAGCCTGTCTCCACCCCTTTCATGTTTATCTACCCCGTCGATACAGTAGAACTGTAACAGATCCCTGTTACTTTGATGATATATTTCAAAATGTCTTGCGAAAGGGTAGGTTGGGTCTTTATTTGAAATGGCCCGCATATGCTCCAATATTCGTTTTTTGGTGGAGTTCTTAGTGCTGCCTATGTATCTTTTTTTACACGGACAGATAAGACAGTAGATGGTGTATTCAGAGTTACAGTTGAAAAATTGTTTAATTGTTCTTATTGGCCTAGGGTCCCCTGGCCTGCCCTCAAAAGCGGTGACCTTTTTACTAAATTTACAAGCTTTACATTTCCGACATGGAAAAAGCCGTTTATCCCAAGTTTATTCTGTGTTGTATTGGGTTTAGTAAAATGACTGTGTATTAGGTGGTCTCCAATCGAAGGACATCTTTTGTATGTAATGGGAGGACATTCTGAAATATGATTGTTCAGTACCTTATCGGTTTGGAGGATGTGCCAATTCTTTTTAAATATTTGAATTATTTGGGCAGATTTATCATTGTACATGGTGATCATTCGTACAGTATTATCATCGGTCCTCTTTGTTTTATTTTTGGAGGACAACAATGTTTTCCTCTCAATTCCCTGCACCATCTCTTCAGCAGTTTTTAAGTTGCCTTTCCTATACCCTTTGTCTTTAAAGCGATCCAGTGCCTCGTTTCTGGCAAGGTTGTCGATATATCAAAGTACGATCCTGTCCAGCCATTGGTCATTGGCTTTCCCCCAGGCTACGTGCTTCTCCCACCAGCCGACGAAAAGATTCACGTAGCTGGGGGCGAAGCACGTACCCATTGCTGTACCCCGATTTTGTTGGTACAGTTGCCCTCCAAATATAAAGATGTTGTTGTGAAGGCAGTACAAGATCATGTCTAACAGCATTTCATTATGTTGGGTGAATTTAGGATGTTTTTGGCCCAGGAACCATCTTATCGCTTTCAAACCATCAGAGTGACAAATACAGGTGTATAAACTGGTAATATCCAGGGTTATGAGCAACAAGTTCTCTTCCCATCTAATCCCTTCTATGTGTCTGAGAAAATCCTGAGTGTCCTGTATATATGACGCCAGATTTCTCACCAAAGGAGATAGAAAAGAGTCTACATAAATAGCTGTATTCTCCAGGAGGCTGTTAATTGAGGCCACAATAGGTCTTCCTGGTTTTTTTTTGTAGTGTTTGTGAATTTTTGGCAAGTGGTAGAATGTTGGTAAAGTTGTTTCGTCACAGTACAAAAAGATGTATTCATCGTTGGTTCACATACCCTCCTCCTTCCACTGGCCCAATAGTTGATGGTATTTCGCTATGTGTGAGAAGTTGGCCTGATGTGCAGTGTTCACTATTCTAGTGATCACTATATATCAGTCCAAACAACCCTTATTGATGATTGGTTGTAAGTCAACCTTATAGACCAGCTATCCTAGTAGCATGGATACGAGCAGTCTAAGGCTAAGACTCTAGAGGGCGTGTTAAGCCAGCTGTTTTACCATCACATTACCCCTTGAACACCCAGTGAAAGGACACCACACAAGTGTTATGAAAATAAACAATGTATTTATTAGAATCACAACAACCCTGTACTCTTTATGAGGACAGGGTGCTAAGCACACAACAAAACTCTTATGAAAATACTTAAGTTAGCACGTTATACACAAATGCCCGAGGGGCACGAAAAACCATATACTCTAAAAGTGGAATGCGAAATTACTAGCAGGTAAGTACAGTACTAATAGGCTTTGGAATCGCTAGGACTTGACTAGGGAATCGTTAGATTACTTCTAGGAGACCTAGGGGACTCGGGTGCAGAGTGTGCACTCTCACGCGGGATGCGGGACAAAGTCTATGGAGGCTAGTAAAGGCAAAGTTAGTGTTCACGGGCGAACCCGACCTGGTAGGGAGAAAACGACAGTGGATCCTGACCCTTGGATAGTGAGGCTATGCTGGGACACCGAAGTGCCGAAGTTACCTAGCCCAGGGGCTGCAGCTGCATAGGTCTGAAAAGACGTCGGGAATCTCGTTGCCGGACCAGGAGCCTGGAAGAAGGAAGTTGCTGGCAGGCGACCAGTGAAGGAAAGTTCGATGGATCCAAGCCTGGATCAAGGAAGAAGGAAACCTGAAAGCAGAGGGGACCAAGTTCTTGAATCACTAGCCAGTGATTAAGTGGGCACCAGGATGGCACCGGGCGAAGTCACCGCAGTCAGGTGAGTGGGCGCTGCTGGGCTCTGCAGTCTCTTGGACCAGGAGGCGTTGTCGGCGACCAGGATGGAGGTGCGAGCTGTCCCACGAAGGTTCTTGCTGTCGACGTCGCTGGACCCAGGATTGGGCAACAAGTCTTGGCAAATGCAAGGCCCACGCGGTGGACATAAAATGGCGTCTTAGTTGGACCAGGAGGGTCCAGGGTACTTCTCCGATGGAGGGAAGCAAGGGCCAGTCTGGAGCAACCAGACCAGCAGCAGTGTTGTCGTCGGGCGTCGTTCGGAAGGCCACAAGCCAGCGGGCTAGTAGCCAAACAACGCGGTGGTCAGCAAAAAGCAGAAGGGCCCCACGCCGATCGTGGAGATGCTGGGGGGCTGCTCTTCGGTGTTGGAGCTGCTCAGGGTGGGGGCTTCTCGGACCCCAAAGCACTCACCAGGAAATTACTCGGTGGGCTTGCTGTGCAGAAGTCGTGCAGTCTTGGCGATGGCCGGTCCCTCGAGGTCTCGTCACACCCACGAATCTCAGCGTGATTGATGATGTAGGTAGAGGTCAGAGGTGCCAGGGAAGCCGGTTCTCGTCGAGCTGGGCAGTCTTGATCCGGAGGAGAGACTTGCAGCAGACCGCAGTGTTCTTAAGATGGTGCCTGCGGATGCAGGGTGACTACTCCTTAGTCACAAGGGAGAAATCTTAGGAAGAAGTCTTGAGTTCCTTTCGTGGAAAGTAGTTTCAGGATTCAAAGATGATCTGATTTGGAAGGGGGCCAGTCTCTACCTTTATCTGGGAAAAGGGGGCTGGCACGCGACTAAGTCCTGCCCTATGGGTGGGACCAGGAGGGGGGTGGTTACACCCACTTCCTTGGCGGGCTTTTCCCCAGCACAGGGTCTGGAGTGTCCCTGGAACTGGTTCAAGCCAGCCTATGCACAGTGAGCACCGGGGTGCCACGTGCAGTCACCTTCCTCTGAAGCCCTGCCTACCTACAATACACAAAACCCTGTCTGGGACGGTGCTGGCACCGCCCCTGGCAGGAAACCCTTTGTCCTTATCTCCTGCTCTGGGAGGACTCCCAGCAGCAGGAGGGCAGACTTGTGTCTCGGTGGCAGCATCCATTTTGTGGATGCTAAGGCTCTGTCTGACTTTAACCGGGGTTAGGGGTTACATACATGTCGTGTCCCTCTAGAAGGGTGGAATGCTAACCCCGTCGCCAGAATTGGCGAGGGGTTAGTATTCCAATTCGTATGACACCTTACTCGACATGTTTTGATAAAGCGATACCAGAGTTGGCATTTAACCGCGAGGATTATAATGCACTTAAGAGTATATGGTATGCGATATCATGGAAACGGCTAAGGGATAGATCCCGAAAGCCGCAGATAGGCTCAGCTCATGCCAGAGCACCATCTCACACGATTCCAAGCACTCTGCCTTCAGGATTGTTAAGGCCTGCCATAGGAGTGACTGATAGGAGATCTGTGTGTCCATTTTAGGGTTAGATATAGGTATACTATATCTAAAGCAAAGGGTGATTACACCACCTTGCCCCAGCTGTCAAGCAGCCAGTTGTGTCAGATTTGGATGGCCAGCCAGGGGTGGCATAATACATGCTGCAGCCCCTGGTAGGCCCTGGGTACACCTATGCCCTGGGTACCTAAGGTACACGGTACAGGGACTGATAAGGTGACTCAGTATCCAATTGGATATGTACCTAGGGTACATGGAATCCATTTTACAGAGAGAGCAGTAGGCCTGGGGTCCTGAATAGCAGGGCCCCAGGTCAACTAAGTCAGAAAACCAGCAAAACACCAGGCAAAAAGTTGGGGGCAACCATAGTCAGGGATCTACCTTCCTACATAACCCCCCCCCAAACGAAAGGAGATAAGGCTAGCCTTGCCAGGTAAGCCTATATTGCCTGAGTGGCCATATAAGGAAGTACCAGCACTGGCATGGTTACCCCCTATCTCATGGTCCACTAAGCAATCCCTCACCCTAAGGGTGTCTGAGGGTCTCCACCATAGGGAATCTCTACCTGTGGTGTGTTTTGTCAAAGAAAAAGGCTGGTGCTGAGATGGAGTACTGAAGTGAGGCTCCACTAATTTTGGGCTCAGCTTCCTCCAATCATCATTCACCAAAGAGGCCTTTCTTTCCAAGACTGAGTTGTTTTGGGCTCTCAGGGTCAACCTCTGGCTACCTACAGCTGGAGGTTGGGTCCCTCTGTTTGGCTTACTGGAGGGACAGGTCAGGTCTGGGGCCCTCAGGTCCCAAGTTTGGCTGTGCCCAACAGTTTCCATCTGTGGGAGGTCCCTAACTAAATTTAAGGGGGATCCCTCAGGAGTTGGTTTTATTTTCACTTGGCTAGGACTACTAGCTTCAGTGCCCTTAATCTGCTGATTGGGGAATTCTTTTGGACAGGGGGCCCTTTGGGGTCCAACACTGGCCTTCCTGACCTCTACAGCCCTGGGCTGACTGAGGCAGGGTAGAGAGGGGCAGGTTACCTGCTCCAGACTGGGTCCCACCTTGGAAGGGTCCACTGACATCAGGGGTTCTGCCAGGCTAGGCCTGACTACCTCTGTGGCAGTTTCTTCACAAGGGGTCAGATCAGTTCCCTGAGGAGGCTGATCCTTTCCTAGAGTCTGGTGGGAGGGAGATTTCTCTTCCTCCTCAATACTCTCCGTCTGAGTGGAGTGATCCATAGTTTCAGGCTTCACAACACTATTATCTGTCTGAGTTTGAGCTGTGGCCATCACAACTCCACCAACCTTTTCAGGAGGGGGCTCAGTTTGGGTGTGGGCTGTTACCATTACAGCCTTGACAACCTGTTCTGGGAAGGAAGTTGTCTGAGATTGGGTTGTGACTGGCACAACCCTCCTGACCTGTTCAGGGAGGACATCTTGGACTGGGGCTGTGGCTAACACTGCCCCACTAACCTTACCGTGGGGGTTTACCATTTTAAAATGGGTTTCTTGCTCTACTTCAGCCCAGGCTGAGAGCTCTAAATCATTCCCCAGTAGGCAATCTACAGGCAAGTTTGGTGACACTGCCACTCTCTTGTGGCCAGTGACACCTCCCCAGCTGAGATTGACCACTGCCATGGGATGATCTCTCTGTACTCCATCAATATTGGTCACCTGGTATGTGGCACCAGGTAAAAGTTGCCTTGAGGGGACTAGACTCTCAGTCACCATAGTGATGCTAGCCCCTGTATCTCTATAGGCCTCAACTTTTATACCATTGATGAGGGGCTCCTGTCTGTACTTGCCCAAAGTGTTGGGACAAGTTGTGAAGTTGGCAAACCCCATGCCAGTCTCACAGACAAGAGTATCTAAGTCAGGGGACCTGGTTAGGCCAGAGTCCCCAGGAACTCCCAAAGTAAATGCACCCAAATTCTTGGGGGCACTCCCACCACCTGGGGGATTACTACTAGTAGTAACAGGAGGTTTGGGAATGTTACTTGGGGGTATGTTTTCCTTATTGTTATTCTTTGGGCAGCTGCTGTCAGTTTTTAAATGACCCACCTGTTTACAGGGATAACAATAAGGTTTCTTCTGGTTATTGGAAGGATTCTGGGACCCACCCCCCTCAGAGGATTTTTGGGGCCCTGATGTGGTTTGATCTGTAGATTTATTCCCACCCTTCTCTTGAGGCTTGGTTGATTCCTTTTTCTGGTCACCACCTTGGTTCTTGGGCCTAATCCTGGTTCTGACCCATTTGTCTGCCCTCTTACCCAAATCTTGTGGAGAGGTCAGATCAGAGTCTACCAGGTGCTGGTGTAATAACTGGTTCTGACAATTATTTAAGACTTGCTCTCTCATAATAAGATTATACAATCCTGTGAAGTCAGTAACCTTGCTACCCAGTAGCCAGCCTTCCAAAGCCTTAGTGGCACAATCAACAAAGTCAGACCAGTCCTGAGACTGAGTTTTCTGGGTGTCTCTGAACAGCAACCTGTACTGCTCAGTGGTTAAACCAAACCCATCAATCAGTGCATTTTTCAGGACCTGGTAATCATTAGCATCCTCCACTCTTGTAGTGAGGAGCTTATCTCTACCTTTACCATCAAAGGAGAGCCACAGTATAGCTGCCCACTGACTTCGGGGAATGCACTGCACAGTGCAGGCCCTCTCCAAAGCAGCCATCCATTTCTGGATGTCATCCCCTTGCTTAAAGGGGGGCACTATTTTAGTCAGGTGTTTAGTATCTAAACCCTTCTCTCTATCTCTTGGGAGATTGCTGCCACCAGTGGGAGCTAACCCACTCATCTGCTGCTCTCTAGCAAATGCAAGCTTTTCTTTGGCCAGGGCAAGTTCTTCCCTTTCAATCCTCAGTCTAGCTTGTCTCATCCTTGCTTCATGCTCTCTTCTCTGAGGGGAAGTCAATCTCCTCTGGGGAGAGTTCCTTCTCCCCTGAGAAGAGGCATTAGAGTGCAGAGATCTAATGGAGTCCCTAGAAGGAGATCTATCTCTCCTAACTCCAAGGTTAGGCCTTATTAGGGTCAGTACTGGGGGTCCCCCAGATCCTTCCCCAAGTAGGTCTAAGTTGGCCCTAGTTAGCCTTCTGACTACCTCAAGACCTTTGTCTACCTCATCCCCAGAGAGTTCCTCTTGATCCTCCTCCTCAACTGCATTGGCAGTGTTGGGGAGGTCTGGATCCCCAGAGGTTCCCTCTAAGGCTGGCATATTCTCATGTAACTGAGAAATCTTTCTGGCATCATATGTCTCTAAGAGACCTATCAGAAAGGGAATGGTGGGGTTAGACCCCTGCTTCAGTTTCCTGGAGACACAGATCTGTCTCATCTCCTGGAAACTGAGAGCTGCATATCTTGAAGTGACCTGTGGAGGGTCAACACTGACCAGGGGAGTCTCAGTAGATTCTCCCTGGGTAGACATGCTTTTCTAGTGAGGTGTAAGTGGTGCACTTACCTACACTATATGTTTGCCTACTGATCCCTTGCTAGAGTTGTAGTTTAGGGTGTGCTAGGCCCTAGGAGCTACAACAGCTGGTTCAGTAGAACTCAGAGTATTCTAAGATAAGTTATATGTACCTTTAGTACTTATGTGATCTTTCACAAGATATTCTTAGGATATGTGTGGTAAAACAACAGCAAGCTCAAATCCCAACCGCTGCTCACCAATGTGAGAAGTTGGCCTGATGTGCAGTGTTCACTATTCTAGTGATCACTATATATCAGTCCAAACAACCCTTATTGATGATTGGTTGTAAGTCAACCTTATAGACCAGCTATCCTAGTAGCATGGATACGAGCAGTCTAAGGCTAAGACTCTAGAGGGCGTGTTAAGCCAGCTGTTTTACCATCACATTACCCCTTGAACACCCAGTGAAAGGACACCACACAAGTGTTATGAAAATAAACAATGTATTTATTAGAATCACAACAACCCAGTACTCTTTATGAGGACAGGGTGCTAAGCACACAACAAAACTCTTATGAAAATACTTAAGTTAGCACGTTATACACAAATGCCCGAGGGGCACGAAAAACCATATACTCTAAAAGTGGAATGCGAAATTACTAGCAGGTAAGTACAGTACTAATAGGCTTTGGAATCGCTAGGACTTGACTAGGGAATCGTTAGATTACTTCTAGGAGACCTAGGGGACTCGGGTGCAGAGTGTGCACTCTCACGCGGGATGCGGGACAAAGTCTATGGAGGCTAGTAAAGGCAAAGTTAGTGTTCACGGGCGAACCCGACCTGGTAGGGAGAAAACGACAGTGGATCCTGACCCTTGGATAGTGAGGCTATGCTGGGACACCGAAGTGCCGAAGTTACCTAGCCCAGGGGCTGCAGCTGCATAGGTCTGAAAAGACGTCGGGAATCTCGTTGCCGGACCAGGAGCCTGGAAGAAGGAAGTTGCTGGCAGGCGACCAGTGAAGGAAAGTTCGATGGATCCAAGCCTGGATCAAGGAAGAAGGAAACCTGAAAGCAGAGGGGACCAAGTTCTTGAATCACTAGCCAGTGATTAAGTGGGCACAGGGTGGCACCGGGCGAAGTCACCGCAGTCAGGTGAGTGGGCGCTGCTGGGCTCTGCAGTCTCTCGGACCAGGAGGCGTTGTCGGCGACCAGGATGGAGGTGCGAGCTGTCCCACGAAGGTTCTTGCTGTCGACATCGCTGGACCCAGGATTGGGCAACAAGTCTTGGCAAATGCAAGGCCCACGCGGTGGACCTAAAATGGCATCTTAGTTGGACCAGGAGGGTCCAGGGTACTTCTCCGATGGAGGGAAGCAAGGGCCAGTCTAGAGCAACCAGACCAGACCAGCAGTGTTGTCGTCGGGCGTCGTTCGGAAGGCCACAAGCCAGCGGGCTAGTAGCCAAACAACGCGGTGAGCAGCAAAAAGCAGAAGGGCCCCACGCCGATCGTGGAGATGCTGGGGGGCTGCTCTTCGGTGTTGGAGCTGCTCAGGGTGGGGGCTTCTCGGACCCCAAAGCACTCACCAGGAAATTACTCGGTGGGCTTGCTGTGCAGAAGTCGTGCAGTCTTGGCGATGGCCGGTCCCTCGAGGTCTCGTCACACCCACGAATCTCAGCGTGACTGATGATGTAGGTAGAGGTCAGAGGTGCCAGGGAAGCCGGTTCTCGTCGAGCTGGGCAGTCTTGATCCGGAGGAGAGACTTGCAGCAGACCGCAGTGTTCTTAAGATGGTGCCTGCGGATGCAGGGTGACTACTCCTTAGTCACAAGGGAGAAATCTTAGGAAGAAGTCTTGAGTTCCTTTCGTGGAAAGTAGTTTCAGGATTCAAAGATGATCTGATTTGGAAGGGGGCCAGTCTCTACCTTTATCTGGGAAAAGGGGGCTGGCACGCGACTAAGTCCTGCCCTATGGGTGGGACCAGGAGGGGGGTGGTTACACCCACTTCCTTGGCGGGCTTTTCCCCAGCACAGGGTCTGGAGTGTCCCTGGAACTGGTTCAAGCCAGCCTATGCACAGTGAGCACCGGGGTGCCACGTGCAGTCACCTTCCTCTGAAGCCCTGCCTACCTACAATACACAAAACCCTGTCTGGGACGGTGCTGGCACCGCCCCTGGCAGGAAACCCTTTGTCCTTATCTCCTGCTCTGGGAGGACTCCCAGCAGCAGGAGGGCAGACTTGTGTCTCGGTGGCAGCATCCATTTTGTGGATGCTAAGGCTCTGTCTGACTTTAACCGGGGTTAGGGGTTACATACATGTCGTGTCCCTCTAGAAGGGTGGAATGCTAACCCCGTCGCCAGAATTGGCGAGGGGTTAGTATTCCAATTCGTATGACACCTTACTCGACATGTTTTGATAAAGCGATACCAGAGTTGGCATTTAACCGCGAGGATTATAATGCACTTAAGAGTATATGGTATGCGATATCATGGAAACGGCTAAGGGATAGATCCCGAAAGCCGCAGATAGGCTCAGCTCATGCCAGAGCACCATCTCACACGATTCCAAGCACTCTGCCTTCAGGATTGTTAAGGCCTGCCATAGGAGTGACTGATAGGAGATCTGTGTGTCCATTTTAGGGTTAGATATAGGTATACTATATCTAAAGCAAAGGGTGATTACACCACCTTGCCCCAGCTGTCAAGCAGCCAGTTGTGTCAGATTTGGATGGCCAGCCAGGGGTGGCATAATACATGCTGCAGCCCCTGGTAGGCCCTGGGTACACCTATGCCCTGGGTACCTAAGGTACACGGTACAGGGACTGATAAGGTGACTCAGTATCCAATTGGATATGTACCTAGGGTACATGGAATCCATTTTACAGAGAGAGCAGTAGGCCTGGGGTCCTGAATAGCAGGGCCCCAGGTCAACTAAGTCAGAAAACCAGCAAAACACCAGGCAAAAAGTTGGGGGCAACCATAGTCAGGGATCTACCTTCCTACACTATGCATTCCACATATTTGTTGCGGTGGATTGGGGTATAACATTCAACATCTTCCAGTTGCCGCATTGCCTCCCTTAGATAATGTTCTTTATTAAAGATCACCATATTGCCCCCTTTATCTGATGGTTTAATCTCAATGGTCTTATCATTTCTTAGCGTTTTCAATGCTTCCCAATACTTGCTTGTGATGTTGTAATGTTCAATTCCTTTGCTCGTGTGTTTGGCAAGATTTTTCAAATCTGTGATAACAGCCTAATTAAAAACGTCTATAGCGTCAAAGGGTGTTTGTGGTATTTTCCTTGATTTCTTCTTCACTTCACTTGTTTGATGCCAGCTTGTTCCAAATGCTCCTGGGTGCTGGGCACTGTTGGTTCACCGCCGCCCAAACTTTCCAGTGCCTGCATCGTTGACAGTGCTCGAAAGGTGTTTACTGTGCACTGTATCCCAGTTGTCTCATCGTCATTGGTAGCAGTATTAGATCTTTGCACCTCCTCTCTGGGGTTAATCAGGAAAATCTTTTGAAATTTTAATTTTCGTATAAACTTGAACAGGTCTATGCGAACATTAGCGTAGTCATATCCTGTAGTGGGACAAAAAGTAGGGCCTAGCTCCAAGACCTTCTGCTCTTCTTGGGTTAAAGTCCTACTTGAGAGATTAACTACAGTTTGTGCCGGTCGTTTGTTTAATGTTTGTTTTTGTTCTTGTTCCGTTGGCTCCTGGTTTCTCTCTGTGTTGGCACCTCTTCTGGCACCTTTCTTACCCCTCCTTTTTTTCCGCTTTTTTGATTTTTCGATTTTTGTTGTACCGGAGTGTGCATCTGTTGTGTTGATCTTTGATGGCTTTCTCTGATCAGTTTGTATTCGCGAAAAAACGGAGGCTCTGTCTCGGTCTCCACATTCTGTCCACTGGAGCCAGCTTCTCTATTTGAGCGTTCTTCTTCAGATAGATCTGCATCTGATTCGGATGTTTCCTGACCTTCGCTCACTGTTGCACCACCTTTATTTAGTTTTTTTCGGGCGCTATCATATTTGCGTGCGAAAGTTAGTACACGCCCTGTCGCATAGTCCTGCTCATCACGATCAAATTTAATTTGTTTTCTTCGTCTGATCGTTTGTTCATAGTCTTTCGACCTTTTCAGCATGGCGTTTCTTAAGTCAGCTGCACTTTCAGTATCCTGTTCTTTCCCAATTAGTTCTTCCAATCTTTTGATATCAGCGAGCGCTTTCTTTCTATCGCTCCAGATGTAGTGAATTAACATCTTCACCATGCCCTTCGCTGAATCAGCAGTATATACAGCCCAGTCCTTAAGAAGTTGGGGATCCGGGTTCTCATGGGCCGGTACTGTATAAATTCTGAGACCCCTTGGTATTCGGTCACAGTCCACATAGCCCTGTAGGGAGGTGGCCTCCCACCATTTTCTTAATTCCCTCTCATGGGCTTTCTCTAATGTCTGGAAAAGTATTGTCAGGTTACTGGCTGGATTCGCTGTGGCCTGATTGCTTACAGTTTATTTTGGCCGCCCTCCAGAGCTCGGTTTAAACATTCCCGTAGCAATTTCCTCTCGTTCCTTTATACTAGACATATCGCCTTTAATTGGCGTTTTTCGGCGTTAAGCAGGTCGCGCCCTCAGTTGCACTTGCACTGGTTGTTGTAAACAGGGGAGGGAGAAGGCTTATACGCACTGCTATGACTCCTCGGAATAGAGGCTTAGAGCTTAATAATCAGCAGTCTCTTAGAAGTGCGTTGGAGCATAGACTCACCAAAGGTCGGCGCCGCAGCTCCCTCACGGAAGTCTTGTCACTTTCCAGCTGGCTCGTCAGTGCAGCGTCGCAGCTTGTCGATCCGCAGATTTCTTTTCACGGAATTGCTCTCTCTTCACGCCGGTGAAGAGAGATAAAATAAATATATATATATATATATGTATATATATATATATATATATATATATACACATATATATATATATAAATATACTAGCTGTACCCGGCCTTGCGTTGCTGTCGCTCAGTCTGGTTAAATGGAAGAGAAAGAAAAGAGTAAATAATACGTTTCTAATATGTTTAATTTCACAATGCTTTTGGGTACACAATATGTTTTTGTGACTATTGTCTGTATGTGTCCCTTGTAGTTGCTGCGCAGCAAGCAAATCGATAGGGTCTGTTCGACCTTTTGATTAACCCCTTGCATGCTGATGACGGCCCCCAGCCATCATGCACTACAGTGCTCGTGTGCTGATGACGGCTGGGGGCCGTCATGACCGCACCCGCGATCGGAATGTGCCGCACAGGCGCAGAATTGTGACAGCATGCAAGGGGTTAAAAACACGCGCTTATTGTACACGCGCGTATTCGAATCCAACGTTGTGTATATATAAACCCGTGCTAATGTTGCAAAGTGAGCCAACTCCACCCTGCTTCCTCCACCCACTTCCTGGTCTGCCATCCTGACACTAACTGTCCATCCTAATATATGTAGACTATTGTCTCTATGCGTCCTTTCTTAATGTTACAAAGTGAACCAACTCCTCCCCCCTCCCTCCACCCACTTCGCGGTCTGCCATCCTGACGCCAACTGTCCATCCTAATATATGTAGACTATTTTTTTTTTTTGATTGTTTAGTCCGTTTTTATTCTTTTCGAAATTGGAGAAACAGTAGATATTGCATTCATATGACTCAACACTGCGCATATGTGTACTTTAATGATAAATATTTCTCATTCTAAACACATCTCAGTAAGTTTGTTATTTTCCTTCATTCAAAGAACCTTGTTTAATTCAAATGTCTGGGAAAACACAGGTATTATCTTCTTGCTTTGTGCACATCTCACTTCATTATGAAACCAGTGTTGTGAAGTATGGGTAAGTAAACCGGTCAGACAGAATTTTAGAGGCCAGTGACTTAATGCAGAGGCTGTGAGTCAGCCCTGAAGGGAGGGGGCAGTCTGCAGGCACACAGGTGACTGCATTCCCGACTGAAGGCACAGGAAGCAACTTAATGGCAGTTAAGCACTCAATGGATCCCCATATAAATGCAGGCATAGTGCCTCGTGTTGCCTCTCCTCAGCTGACATACTCAAGGGAAAAAGTCCTTCTCCTCCCATGGGTCTCATCATTGGTGAAATTCTGTGACAAAGGCCGCTACGTAGGAGCAATGTGTCCTCATTCACCATTAGCCAATGTATCTCAGGTTGATGTGTTTACCATACATCTGCCATTGATGCTTGTTACTGAGATTGATGATGTCATTCCCTAGCAAGAGCAGATACTTGTGGCAGAGATCAGCAGTCCATAACATGTGTGTTCATGCGCAGTGACCATCTTGGAATGTTTTAGAAATACTTCACCATTCTTTAATATTCTGTGATGGCCAGCAGATTTGGAAGAAGATGGTTGGCCTTCTTGAAATGGTAAACGTTGACATGGTATACCAAAAGCAATCAAATATGGCTGTCCACTTTTACTCATTTTTTTATTTTTTATTTTTTTTATTTAATCCTCATATTGCGAAAATTTTATGTATATGGAAAATTTGGTTCCTGCCTCTGAAGCTTTTTGTTTTGTACCGTCACTGCCCAATGGTCTCTCTTGTCTTGGGAGTTTTCCCTTATCTTGCTCGGTCAGAGGAGTTCCTTTGCCATTTACATATAAACATATCTGTAGTCGAGAGGAGGGGAGCTAGCCACCTTGGCTACTCTATGAGTATCATACTCAATATCCAGATTATGCTTTTGCTTTAATCATAGGACAGTGTGTTCTGCCCTTTCCTCAGAGGTCAGATGTTTTTCCATGATTTCCCAATATTTAAACCTCTTGCTAGTTTTCCCCCTTCTATCTAGTTTATTTATCTTGATAGCTGAGTTCATCCACTCTCCATGCGTCGGGGGTGATGGACCAATCCACTTAATGCAGATCTCCCTTCTAGCTATCACCATTAATACAAAAAGTAGCTTTGCTTCCATTACTGTTAATTTAACTTTCTCTGTTGTGTTACCAATCCCAAAGAGAATAAGAGTTGTACTTACTTTTAGGTGTTTTCGAAATATCAAATTTAGCGTCTTACCAACTTCTTCCCAGAATATTCTCAGCGATGGGCAGCTCCAGAACATATGGACATCGTCTGCCCTTTCTTCCCCACATTTAGGGCATTTTTTGATTCCTGTGTTTTTGAATTTTGATAGTTTTTTCGGTGTCCAATAGGCTCTATGCAAAGTATAAAGATGATTTCTTTTCAATGCCGCAGATTTTAATGTTGACCAACATTTCTCTATTGAATCTTCCCATAAATTTACTAGGTCTTCTATAGCCAGGTCTTTCCCCCAGATTTGGTCTACCATCTGGGAACTTGCATCTTCTTCTGTTATAAGAGTCCAATACCATTTTGCTACCTCCTTATTTATGGGTAGGATTTTTATCATTTCTTTTTCTAAGGTCTTGCTATCTTTATCATGTGTTGGTATTGTCTTTGCCCAGCTGTTTAGTTGATAAAACTTGAATTTTGATATTGTTCCATTGGAGATCTTATGCATTTCTTCCCATGAGATTAATGTTGACCCATTTAGGAGTTGACCCCAATATTTAATATTGTTTTGTTTTAAGGGGATGGCCATGGCATCTTTTAAACAGTACATGTAGACTATTGTCTCTATGCGTCCCTTGTAGTTGTTGCGCAGCAACCAAATCGATAGGGTCTGTTCCGCCTTTCGTTTAAAAACATATGCATTTTGGACACGTGCACATTTGAATCCAACGTTGTGTATATATAAACACGCGCTTAATCTAATCCAATGTTTTGTCAAAATTTCAAAGCAATCGGTGAAGAACTTTCGGAGATTTAAGATTTTGAACAAACAACCATTGACAGTTTTTATGTGTCTGTTCGGGCTTTCGATTAAAAACACCCGCGTATTCGACACATGCATTTTGGAATCCAACGTTGTGTATATAAAAACACGTGCGTATTCAAATCCAACGTTGTGTCAAAATTTCAAAGCAATTGGTGAAGAACTTTTGGAGATTTGCAATTTGAACAAACGAACATTTACATTTTTATTTATATAGATAGATATATATATATATTCACACACACACACAGTAATATTCTGTCTTCTGTCTTAGCATTTATACGCTTAGAATTATGATTTGTCGTAATGGTAAACCCATTCAAAGATGTCTTCCGCTTCTCTGTGTTGCAATCTATGCACTTTGGGTGGTGGTATGTTTAAAAAATGGCCGATACTACCACGAGACGAGCGTGATCAAGCCGTAATGGCGAAACGCGTCGTGGATTTTTCATCTGCCGAATAAAAATCTGAATATTTGAGCTCTGGGTGTCCTGTTGTCTTCAACGTTCTTTGGAGATTTTCTGGATGAATTACGAGCCTGCTGGTAGCTGTAGCAGGACCGCCCGTGACAGCCCGACTCCTTCACCAGCACTAGTGGAGCGTATATATATATATATATATATATATATATATATATATATATATATATATATATATATATATATATATATATATATTTAAAACACATCAGCAGCCATTCCGAAGTTAAAAAGGAAAGCGCGCAGGTCTCCGGTTCCAAAGTGTTTATTACAGACCCCCTACCCCTCCAACAGACGCGTTTCGCCTCACGGCTTAGTCAGTGTTGGCGTGTGCAAAGAAAATCAACCATTTTATTTAGTGTGATTATACGGACATCCAGTAAACACAGAAAGTGGACTGCTAGTCTCAATCCCTCTATGGCAGCCATCTTACAACATGTTCATACTGGGTCACTGTGTTGCAAAAAACGATCGAATTTGTAAAAAAGTGCAAGTGCAGTTATTAAAATACATTCGCTAACAAGGCAATTTCATTAGGGGAGCAGAAAAGAAAAGCATACATTTATAGTTTTCTTTGAATAACATTATAATTCATGTCTCCGTGTACTTAAAATGCTGATCCTATGGATTTAGGCAATTATGCTGTGCAATTCATAGGAGATTACGTTAACATATATATAAACACAATTTCTAAATAGAGGTAAAATACATCTATGTGTATCAATGCTTTTCCATTATCTGTTCTCCACATGTTATCTCGCCCTATATGGGCTATCTCAACTGTTTTCTTGCCCTGTATGGGCTAACTCATATTTTCATTTTGTGCAGGAGAGAGATATTATTTAATAGCATTTGAGATTCATATAGAGCAGCCGCACCCAGGGTAGGGGGAACAAAATTATATCTACCTTTGATACTATTATTTGCTTTCTTGTCCCTTCTACTATGGGTGTCCCTTCCTCATTATTGTACCAGAATTCTTTATTTGTTCATTTTTTGGAGCCTATTTACAGTTGGATCCTTAGCTCTTCATCATTATTCAGCCCTACCGGCCATTTGGTCTGCAAATCAATTTATGTACTTTGATTCTAGCACCCTCAGAGCCTTGACACGGTCCCTCCCTCTTTCCCTTCTGTCTACCTGATCCCGACAAAAGAATGTAAGAGGCCCCTGTCACTTCTGTGATGTGTCTCAAAGTGGCGAGCCACGAGGTATGTTTTGTTACAATTTGTTATGGCACACACATGCTCTAATATAAGTTTTTTTGTGGTGTGAATGGTACTCCCGATGTATCTTTTGGAACATGGGCATTCCAAGCAGTACACCGTGAATTTTGAATTGCAGTTGATACATTTTGAAATTTCTCTCGTGGGACGTGAATCGTTCGGCCTTCCCTTGTAGTTAAATCTTTTTTTTGCTATGTTTGCAGGCCTTGCAGCGGAGGCATGGGTAGAAACCTTTGATGTTTTTCATACCTGTTGGCTTAGCTGAATTTTCAAATTGGCTACGTACAAAATGATCACAAAGTGACTGGCAACGCCTATACGTTATAGAGGGATGTGATGGTAAGACTCTTCCTAGGGTGGCATCCATTTGAAAGATGTGCCAATTTTTGTTGAACATCTGTACCAATTTCCCTGATCTGGCGTTGAAGTTTGTGATCATCCATGTGGAACCCTCCACTTCCTGTTTCACTTTGTCCACCAGTAGGTCTTTCCTGTCTATTTTCTCTACCCTTTCAGCAGCATCAGTCAATATTGCTTTAGAATAGCCTCTTTCCTGAAATCTAGCAGAGGCCTCATCTTTGGCTTTCTTGAAGTCCCCCCCCCCCGTCTGAGCAGTTGCGCTTAAGACGGAGCAGTTCTCCACAGGGTATATTTCTACCAAACTTTTAGGATGGTGGCTTGCTGCATGCAACACAGCGTTGCCCGCTGTGGGCTTTCTGTATAGTCGTGTTTGTAGGGTGTTTCCTGTCACATATACCTCTAAATCAAGATAGTTCACTGAGGTGTCACTTATGGTGCTGGTAAATCTCAAATTGAGCTCATTGTCGTTTAGCGTAGCAACATATTCCTTAGCAGAGGCCCGGTCGCCACGCCAAATGACAAAGAGATCGTCAATGTACATTGCCCAAATCATGATCTTGTCCAACCAACATTCATTGGCCTCGCCCCAGGCCATGTGCTTCTCCCACCAGCCCACAAAAAGGTTCACGTAACTGGGGGCGAAGCACGTGCCCATGGGCCGTTCCACGTGTCTGTCTATATAGAGTCCCTGAGAATAGGAAAATATTATTCTCAAGGCAGAAATCTATCATCCTCATGAGCAGCCGGTTGTGTTGATGGTACTTCAAGGGTTTACTATTCAGAAACCAGTTGATGGCTGATATGCCATCCTGTGGCCTATACATGTGTATATATATATATATATATATATATATATATATATATATATATATATATATATATATATATATATATGTATATATATATATATTCTCCAAATGTAGTTGCTCGCAACGTTGGAGAACTTGAAAACCCCTGCGTGCTATGCCATGCTGTTCCTCTTCTCCAAGCCAGGCCATTGATCAAGGGGATGGTTCCCCGTAATGCGTATGGCAGATTGGCAGAATACATTGCTGTATGAGCTGTACTTTGGTTGTTGCTGCAGACCAGAATAAAGAGGTGAAAACATACGTTCTGTGGGTGTCTCCAACATTGCGAGCAACTACATTTGGAATATATATATATATAGATATATATTCACTGAAAAAAACATAGTATTCAGGGATGTTATAGTTAGTTGGGCATTTCACTCGTACAAAACCATAGAAATTCCCCCATTATAGTTACTTCAGCTAACTAAAACTTGCGCCCCCGCAATGCACTGCTGATGACATCACATATTACATCATTCATGCCATGGCCAGTGACATCACTGATGACATCTTAAATGACATCACTGATAACATCACTGATGACATCTTCCAGTGACTGTGTGTTTCTCTAAAGTTTAAATATGTTTTATACGTATGCCAAGGTGTATTGAAGAATGAGTGGGTGTATAAGTGTCTGGATGTAGGATTTAGTATGTGCGTGACTGACTGTATAAGTGAGTGATTAAATGTGTCTAACTGAATGCATGGGTTAGTGACTAAACTGTCTGAATGTGTGTATCAGTATGTTTGTTGTGTAAGTTGCTGTATGTGTTGGTCAGAAGCTACATGAGTGTCTATATGGGTTATTGATTGTTTGCCTGAGTATTTGCATGGGAGACTGAGTGTGTGTGTGGGTGGGTGGTAGGTGTGTGACTGTGCATTGATGTGTGAATGGTTGATTCACTGGGTGTATGGGTTCAAGAGTGCATGTGGAAACAGCTATATGGGTGGGTGGCTGTGTGTATGGGTGTGTTAGTGAGAGATTGGATGTCTCAGTGGTACATGTCCAAGTAACTACATGTGTAAAAGGCAGTGTATGTGAGACTTGGAGTATATAAATGACTATACTCTATAGGTGAGGAAATGGGAGTGTGATTGATTCTTTGCATGACTGACTAGTGTGTGAGTAACTCCATGGATAAGTGGCGGTGTATGAATTTCTGTTTAGTTGTAAGAGTGCATATGATAGTGTTGTATTGATGAGTGTCTGTAAGTATGAGTGATTGTATGGGTGAATGAGTGAATGTGTGTGTAGACCTAGGAAACAGTGAGTGCATATGTAGTAACTAGTATTGGTATGTCGATGGTTTCAAAAATGGTATTCTGTATTTTACAGTGGGTGTATCAAAGTTTATTTTAGAGTGTGAGGACGTGCATCAGATTTTGATGTGGATGATGTCATCAGTAATATCATTTGAGATGTCATCAGTGATGTCATCATTGATGTCACTGAGCATGTCATGAATGATGTTATATGTGACATCATCAGCAGTGCATTGCGGGGGCACGGGTTATGGTTAGCTGAAGTAACTATAACAGGGCAATTTCTATGGTTTTGTATGAGTGAAATGAGTGAAATGTCCAACTAACTATAACGTCCCTGAAACCTATGTTTTTTTCCAGTGAATTTTTAAGGTTTTTTTAAATGCAAATTTCTGTCTATAACGTGCCTGAAACCTATAGTTTTTTCAGTGAATTTCAATGGTTTCTTAAATGCTAATTTCTAACTATGCCTACAAAATTAGGACATGTGAAGAAAGAGGAAGAAAAGCGCAGCAAGAAGCAAGACAAATGCAGAAAGAGGCAACAGAAGTCCAGAAAGACGAAGAAAAGTGCAGGAAGAAGCAATAGATGTGCAGAAAGTCTCTGATTAACCAGGACTGGAGCCAGTACTATGCTAAAAGACACTTAGAATACAGTGAAAACACCTACACCTACATACACTAGGGAACACTATGCGTTGGAGTACCCCTGTAATGAGCGTGACCTCCTCTGTATTTGCCTTGAGTTAGTGCCTGGGTCATTGCATGAGTACATGGGTAGGGACTGGATGAGTAGAGTGCTGCAATACAGTGCATGGTGATTTTATAACTGCTTGGGTTTTGGGGGCGTGATTGGATAAGTACATGATGCTGGATGGGTGATTGGAGGAGTGCATGGGTAATGACAGAGGGATTTCTGAAGTGCATGGGTACAACCTGGGAAATTGGAGGAGTGAATCAGTACTGTGTAGGTGGTGAGGGGTCTGCATGGGTAGTGCACAGGGGATTGCAGACGTACATGTGTTAGTGCCTGCGTCACTCCATGAGTACATCGGTACTGACTGGAAGATTAGAGTACTGCAAGGAGAGTGCATGGTGAATTTATAAGTGCCTGCAATGACTGGACTACATGGGTACTGCTCAGGGTATTGTAGCAGTGCATGAGTTAGTGCATGGGTCATTGCATGAGTGCATGGGTAGTGACTGGATGATTAGAGTGCTGCAAGGAGAGTACATGGTACATTTATAAGTCCTTGGGTTTTGGTGGAGTGATTGCATAAGTGCACACGTCATCAGGCACACCACTTCCCTTCACCACTGTGCAAACGCGCCCCCTGGTGGGTTTTAATTTGGGGAATTAATTCCCCTTAAATCCTGAGGGTCTCTGGGGGCCAACTACCCAATCACAGACATGGAGATCTGCTGACTCCACCAGGCAACCATCCCTGTGATTACAGGCCATTCCCAATCGGTCGCTAATTGCGACATGCTGCATGAATATTGCTGAGGCAGCTCAATTGTGACCCCATTGGGAATCGCAAGCAGTGTCTGAGACACTGTTGTACATCACACTTTGTGAGCTCCTAAGTGCAAGTTGCAAAAAATCCCAATTAGGAACTCGCAAAATATTTCCATCCCCAAAGGTATAGAAGTGTGTCTATTGTGTGTTTTGACATATATGTGTTTGTGTGTGCATATTAACATTTTTGCTTTTCAGAAACATCTGGATTGCTGATATTAATCTTCTATAGGTTTGGATTGTAAGGTGGTGTGCTAAAATGCATTTAATGCAGTGCATACGCCAGCGATTAGTGAGAAGAAATCATATGTGGATTTGATGTTTTCTTTATGAATTGTGACCGGTTGGCAAAAGGCGTTCTTACAGTGAATTTTTGCATAGCTTCTTTTCAGACAACCACATAGTAATAAACCTGTTCAAGGGTTTAAATGAATTGTCATCCCCAGGAGGTGGAACCTTCAGTGATTACCAAAGGTTCCTAAGCCTAACAGTAGCTGCGGGTGCTAGCGAGGCCATAGACTTTCTGCATGCCTCAGGCAAATTTGCATGAATAACAAGTGTGAAGCTTCACAAAACAAATTGCAATTGCAGCAGGATTACTGAATAGATGAGTCCTTGATTATCCCACATGAGATGCCATCAGTAACGTAATTTGTGATATAATCTGTATGTTACCACTATTCCGGAGTGACATGCAGTATTATCTTCTGCCGATACTCCACCTATCAGAACAGAGTGGTGCGTCCCAGATGAAGATGAATGAGCTGAGATCACTTACTGAATGCTAGTCATGGTGAGGGTCACTACAAGGCCCTCTTACCCCATGAGTTGGTGCAGCCCCCTGTGGTTAACAAACTGAGTGCTGTAGATTTTCATCAACCATAGTTACAACTGCAGAGGAAATGATAATTCAATCAAACAGAAGAGACAAAAGGAAAGACAGACAAAGTAGGTCCTGCAGCAAGGTGCAGTCTGTAGATTTATGCAGGAGGTAATGTACTAAGGAAATAATGGGTGTCCAAGGTTTAACTCACTTAGAGAGCATTAACCAACAGGAATAAAGAGATTGTATAGTTGACACTGCCTACCATATAGAGGAGAGACAATTCTTAGAGGACATGCCAAACATGTTGTATTCCTGGAGGATACCATCCTGAATGTGATGAGGCATGAAGAGCAATGTCTCCCCTTAACTGCACACCAGCACCTGGAGGGGCAAAGCCTGTGTACATGCATCAGTGTGATACCCATCAATGTTGAGGTTTCTAGCTTTGGAGCAGACCATTTTGCCTATATGTCTGGGTAGTTAGTGCTGCTGCCATATCACAATTTCTGCTATAGAGAATCAATTATGCCACTTGTCAGCATACAATCCAACAAAACAACTGCCAGAACTGCCACTTTCTTCTTATTTCTTAATCAAAACACATTGACCTCAAACAATGTATACCATAGACTTCTCTTTCTGTCTGTAATCAATCACTTGCTTTTATTTTATTTTCACATATCAAAACGATTTCTTTTCTTTTTTATACATTTGAAAACATAATTGACATTTGCACCTTATAATAACCTCACAAAAACAACCACATTGCTTCTAATCACTCTCGTTGCTCATCACACTCTCTTCATGCATTCTTACGTTCAACATACAAACTGCACACACATTCTCATACACAATCTATACATTTCACATTTACATATTTGTCAGCATACAGCACCATCATACATGAAAGGAGCTGCAGAGGGATTAAAGGAGTACCAAGGGCACCCTCCACTCAAAGAACCAATACCAACAACGCAGCCCTTGATACTTGTTACACCCAACAAAAAAGATACACAAATATATAAAGGATACCACCGACAGCAAGCTTCATTTATAGGGTGATTTCAGTCTCCAGTCACCATTCAGAGTCAGACCCAGTACGCAGGTGCCAAGCGACCTGTACATCAAACATTCTTAAAAATGTGTTTAGAAAGTGCCCCATGGAAACGACGACCATGAGCTGGTTGGCTGTTGTTCACCAAGTAGTTCGATGTACACATCCTCTGCAACTTTTCCCTGAGGGATATAAATTCACGTATGTAAATTCACAGTAGCATCCCAGAGTGTCACTTTCAGCAGTGACTGTATATGGTTCTAAAATAAGTTTAGCAACTATAATTTGAATTTTGTCACACACAGGCTCACCAGCAGCTGTAGTTTGAACTGCATTGGACTTACGTAAGGTGAAGATCAGGATACAAAGCCATAATAGCACCCTTAGGATGGGGAAACTTTCAACCCACTTGGTGACGCATTCTCAGAAACAGGGGCATGGTCCTCAAGATTTTAGGTGGACAGTCCTCGAAAAGCTGGACCAGAGATGTGCGGGAGCAGAAGAGACAATGTTCAGAAAAGAGGCATGCTGAATGTTTTCTGAACAGACAGACAAAGTTGGCCTGAATGAAGTGGTTGAATGGCACAAGATCAATGGTTTATCAATTATCTAGGTCATGACTGGTCAAGTGTGTGGAGCTTAGTGTGTTGCTACCTCACCTTTAGCCGCCTAATATATGTACCTGTGGTTCACCTTATAGAGTTGTGTTTCTCACCATTACGTTTACCATACCACTCGTCAATCCCATGCATTGAAATATGTGACATCCTTTCATGACATACATTACATGCCTTTGTTGTATTTTCTTCTGGTTCTAGGAGTGTAGGGGCCTGCCTTTGTAATATGCTGTCTTTTGGTGGTGCTTGGGAATACAGCTTTTCCTCGATATTCAGCCACATGTGGACATATTGATTAATGATTTATGTCATGTGTGGTGTCAAAATATGGGCAGGATTATTATACTGGTACGTGTCGTATATTGACATTGAAAGATGGCACTTGCTCTCTGGTTTAGTCATTTCAACCTGCTCCTAATATAGTGCCTTGATGGTTGCCTACCTAGTGGCCATGCTGTCATGATGAAGGATGCTGTAGGAGCCTTTTTACCTGCCTTGTGGTGCTGGCGATGAACGTGTGGTCATTGATGCGGTTTGTCAGCACCGGTGGTGAGTTTCAGGCATGGTTTCTTACGAACTGGGATGTTTTGAAGGTGTGATGCTTTTCCCCTGTGTGGGCTGTTATTATGTGAATTACAGGAACTCTTAACATCTTTAGTGAGCGGTTGTGTGAGTCTGTTGCTCGGGCCCACTATATCGTAGTCCCTTGCACCGGGCTCGAAAAAAGCACTGGGTCTGACTCTGAATGGCAATTGGAGCACGAACTCACCCTGTAAATGCTGCTTGCTTTAGATTGGTGACCTTTATATATTTTTATATAATTTTTGTTGGGTGTGGCAAGTATTAAGGGATTTGTTGTTTGTATTAGTATATAGAACCAACCTGAACTGAGCGGAAAATGGAGCAGCATCTTGCAGGAGCCGAATCCTGCACCAGAGCATCATTGCAACCTAAAGGCAATGCCACATCTTGCTGAAGTCAAACATGTTGAGTTCTGAGACTTCAGGGAAACGTATTTTATTGCAGTGTTTATATGCCACTTTATATACATGAGAAAGCAATAATGTACTCCCATTTAAATGTGGTTCTTTCCACCCTTTTGGAGAGTATGGGTGATAGGGTGCTGACGTAGTTTTATGTACACCTGCATGTACAGAGATAACCACTGCCATTCTGATCCCTACCACTTCAACACAACTTCACTGGCTCCTACTCAATGCACGATCTCTCTGCAAGCACACCGCTGAGATGTACGATACCATAACCTGCCACACCCCGACATCGTCTTCCTCACCGAGACCTGGCTGAACCCAGCACCTGTGCTCATTAATGCCTGATGGCTACAAAATAGCACACTGAGACCACATTAACAAACAAGGAGTTAGAATCACCATAATCCACAAAGAAGCCATCCAAAGTACCACCTCAGAGGATAAGCCCACCCCAATCATGGAACACCTCAACTTCCAACTCCACATCGACGGCCAAACCACCATCACATAGGCACCATCGACTAAAGACCACCAGGTCCTTGTCCCAGCTTCTGGACGCCATCTTCAAATTCATCACCCAGCTCTCCATTGACTCCAGACACTCCATTTTCCTCAGCAACCTCAATTTTCATCTCGATGACCCTGACAACACCAACACCGCCAGCCTCCACGAAAGCATGTGTGAGATTGGCCTCACCCAGCTTGTTGCCAACTCAACGCAAAAACCGGAGGACACACTTGATCCTATCTTCATGGCCAGCGACAGAGTCAAGTATAGCCACATCCCTGAGCTTGCCTGGACAGAGCACTCCATTGCACACTTCACCATCACAGGAATCCCCGGAACTGCCACTAAACCTCCCAGCTCCACCCACTGAAATTGGACCAAAGTATCAGAAAGACAGTTGTATGACGGCCTCAACCCTGCCCGCCCCGGCACCACAAACAACCAAAAACAGGCTGTGAAAAACTTCTCTGCATGGACCATCAATTGTGCCGACAGATCTGCCCCTGTCCAACCCATCAAACTCAAGAGATCTTTCAAACAGGCCAGCTGGTACACCACAGAGCTTAGAACCACCAAAAGAAAATGCAAGCAGCTTGAGAAAAAATGGTATGTCAGCAAAGAGCCCAAAAATCATGCCTCTTTCAAGACCTCCCTCAAAGTATACCACCAACTCCTGAAAAAACAAAAAGAAGTGCCCTTGCTGACCACATCGAAGCCAGATCCAACCACAGCAAAAAACTCTTCAACATCGTCAAATAATTCTGCAAAACTTCAGCTACTGAATACAACATCACCAATTCCCAGGAACTCTGCAATACATTAGCAGGTCTTTTCCATGACAAGATCTCCACTATCTACAAACACTTAACACCCCAGCCCAACACTGACAACACCCTCAGTCTCCTCACACGGGAAATATCCTTTACATTGCAGTGATTACACCGCAATGCAGTTGCAATGCAGTCGTTACAATGCAAGCGTTACATCGACTTTGCGCCGGATGGCGCTATAACCTAAGGAATAGTAAGATTTACTATTCTAACACCTTCCCTACTGTCGGTAGACTGGTGCTGGAATAGTAAATCATACTACACCTAAGTCCAGCGCTCTCCAGCGCAAGTCGTTGTAACGACTTGCGTTGAAAAGACTGCAATGTAACATACCGCGATCATTTTGATCGCTTTGTTACATCACATATTCCCTCACACCAACAGTCATAAAACCCAACTGCATGCTCACCTCCTGGAACCAGCTTACCACCGACAAAACTGTAGTCATCATTAACTCAGTCTACTAAGGAGCACCCCCGGACTGCTGTCCCCACCACATCTATAAACTCGGGAGCAAGACAATCAGCATCAAACTCACCACAATCCTCAATACATCCATCACCGCTGCCACTTTCCCTAAAGAATGGAAACACGCAGAAGTCAAACCTTTTCTCAAGAAGCCTTCCCATGACCCCAACGAACTCAAGAACTATTGTCCATCTCCCTGCTCCCCTTACCCACCAAAGTCTTCAAAAAGGCCCTCAACCATCAACTCACGGAGCACCTGGAGAGAAACAACCTGCTGGACGACTCTCAATCTAGATTCTGCTCCTATCTCAGTCCTGAAACAGCCTTAATCGTGGCCACATATGTCATCAAACCCCTCTTGACCAGGAGACACATGCACCCTGATCCTCGTTGACCCTACAGCAGTGTTTGACACCGTAGTCCATCACACCCTCATCAAGAGACTTCACCATATCGTAATCAAAGGAGACACCCTCAAATGGATCACCTCCTTCCTCACTGGAAGAATCCAGAAAGTCCACCTACCATCATTCACATTGAAACCTAAGAACATCATCTGTGGTGTTTCTCAAGGCTCGTCCCTCAGCCCCACCCTGTTTAACACCTACATGACTGAACATCATATCCTATGCAAGTAACACCTGGCTCATCCTCTCTCTCTCAAAAGATCCAGCTACCACCATGACCAATTTCCGCTGGTGCATGACAGATGTAGCCAACTCAATGAAGGACAACTCCTCAAGCTCAACAGGGACAAGACTGAAGTATTGATCTTCAGTAACAAGACCTCCCTGCGGAGCGACTGCTGGTGGTCTTGTGAACTAGGACCCTCACCTATGCCAACAAACCACACCCACAACCTTGGCATCATCCTTGACGGCAAGCGCACATTTAAAAAACAGATTAACACAGTCTCTTCAGCCTGCTTCTTCACCCTTGGCATGCCCCACAATATCTTCAGGTGGCTCGTCAACACCAGACGAACCGTCACTCAGGCCCTGGTCACCCGCTGGCTGGATCACATCAATGCACTCTACGTGGGAATTACCTCCCACCTCCTGGAAAGACTACAAACCATACCGAATACAATGGCCAGATTTCCTCTCTACCTCCCCAAGTGGACCCACATCACCCCCACCTCAGGACTCAACACTGGCTCACCTTCCAGAAAAGATGTCAAATCAAGATGCTGATTCACACCTACAAGGCCCTCCACAACCAGGGACCAGCATATATCCTCCACAGCCTGAACTTCCACCACCCCGCCAGACACCTGTGCTCCACCTCCATCACCAGCACACCCTGCATCTGCCGGAGCAAGAGTAGAAGATGCCCCTTCTCCTACCTTGCCTCGAAATCCTGGAACAAATTCCCCCTTCACCTGCAGACATAAACCTTACAGCTCGAATTCAGGAAAGGACTCAAGACCTGCCTTTTCAACTGTTTCTTCCATGCAGCAGGTCATCAGCTCCTGGATTCCCTCACATGTGACTAGCTGCTCTTAACAAATACTGTTTGTTTGATTACATGAGAGGTGCTGCATGAGGAGTGCGAGCTTCAAAGACATGCTTCAAACATGATGCAATATAGGTGGGCAAGCTAAGAAATTAACAGGGAGAGCCAATACAGAGCCAAGTTAAGGGTTGGCTCTGACTCTAAAAGCCCCTGCATGAGCCAAACCGTGAAAATATTGGACGTGTAAATTATGCAACGAACATAATGTTACAATATGACAGTCTTCAACATTTCAAAAACTGTATTTCTTAACATGCATACGCATTACACCTAAGATTTACAGATTATTTCAAAAGTATTTAGTAAAAGTAAGAGTTTTTTCACATGTACTGGTTAGCATTCCTGCCCCCTAATCCCAACCCCGACGACGATAACACTATTGAACTAAGAGGCAAGTAATTTGTCATATGCGGCCTATATGTGGCTGAGATTGAGATTGTAATTATGTTTGGAGCAATACTGTAGTATGTTAAATCAAGCACAATAGTGATTTTTTGGGCAGCACACGTCCTGGTCTTGTGTATTTGAAGGTGCTCTCATATGTGAAAATGAACATACGGGAGGCTTGGTGAAATAAAGTATTTGCTTAGAATCACACAATTTGGTCAAACACGGAAGCAGAGATTAATCCCAGATTTCCTAGTTTCGTACAGTGCAATTCACTCCTTAGGTGGAATCTCTTATTCACATCAAACGTTTATGGTTTGTCCTTAATTCTTGGAGGATGAGATTAGAGCATGGGTGACAGGCAAAATCCATATTTTATTTTTGACAGTTTTGCATAGCATAAACCTTCCACAGGGACATCAGAGTGTTTCACAGCAGGCACAGACTACTTTACAGGATTTATTGTCAGCAAATAGAGATTTACCAGGATTCACGTGATGCTGAGTGGAGGTCAGGACTTGAACCTTGTCCCCCCATTACATGGGTGGAATCTGTGGGCATTAGGACACATGGCCTCCTTCAAAGCTTGACCCATTTTGGGCTTGAGGTCCCAACAGGACATAGAGCTGAGTCAGAGCCTGGCATGTAAATAGAGCCTGGCTCTAGCTTTTAGTGGCTCATCCACTTCTGTGGTGCGGTGACTGTCACTTTGCATAAGCATGAGATGTTGCAGACAGTGTGAAAATAGACACAGCCAGAAATAACTACCATTCTAGGAGGGGTCAATTTCCTAATGTGTAGACAGTCATGGAATACATAACATTGATAAGAAGAGTACTGGGAGCATGTTATATATAGTTCATCAATAACACTAGAGACCCCACACCTTGCTCCACTGGTGGTAGTAGTTTATTTGTTGATTAATTAAAATCATTACAAACAAGTAAAGCAAAAAAACAAACATATTTACACAACATTATTAACATCCTTGGAAAGATCCACCAATTATGAGTTGATATATGACATTTTTAACAGAATATTAAAAACCTTACATAAAAATAATTAAAATGCAATATGCTTACTTAGGTGCTTTATACTAGCAGCAACTACTATTTTAGCAGCATATAACTAAAATGACATATGTTAGCAGCAGATATTATATTTGCAGAAGTTTAGCGATTATCCATTCATAAGCGGTAACAAAGTGCATTATGCTTACTAAGGTGCCTTATGCTAGCAGCAAATACTATTGTAGCAGCATCTAACTAAAGTGACATATGTTAGCAGTCGGTATTATAATTGCAGATGGTTTGCTATTGTCCATTCATAAGCAGTAATAAAGTACAATATGCATCACTACCAAGGTTAATTTATAGATATTATACATACGACCACAGAGCTAAGCTAACTTCTGCTTGTCGCAGGTAATATAGCTTAAAAATTAGCTATTAACAGATCACAAACCAAAGTAAAGTGCAATATGCATTCAATACCCAAATTTTGCTTTCAATTCAAACATTGTAAATAAACGTCATAATAAAATGCCTTATGTTAACAGCAATTAGTGTGATACAACCTATGAGCTGAAATGGCTTGTAATAGCAACATATTTCATAGTTTTAGTAGTTAGCCATTAACAATTCACACCAACAAAACAAAATGCAATTTCTTCAATAACTATCAACAGAATCCTTAGAGTAGATTGAGCTACTGGTACCCTAAGCTCATCTAACATTCTTCTTCAAACAACCCTTAAACCATTGTATCTAGAACAATAATGCATTATGCAGTATAAAATAAAATCCTTACGCTAAAAATTGAGTACCATAAACTTTACTTAAAACTCAAACAAGCAAATTTAAATGACACAGCCAATGCTTTAATATAGCATCCACTGTTATAGGGCAATACTAAGTACTATATTATAGTATAACTAAAACAATCTCCCTTTTAAGAAAGGAATAAAGTTTTTAAAAGCCTTATTGCCAAACCAGTTGTTTTCCTAATTTATTTTACCACAGAATTAATTTGCTTGGACCATCTACTTTTTGGAATTTCTTTTCCACAATAATGATGAACCTAACAAAGAGATGAATAAGTTTAATATCGTCCCCACTTAAACAGGCAATAATTGCATTCCTACATGTTCTAACTCCCAGTTCGTTGAAAATCGGTTTAAGGATAGACATCCAAGCATCTGCCAGGGCTGGGCATAGAGTTACAATATGCATTAAAGGTTTCCTCACTTAGCCCACAATGCCTGCAGATACACGATGACCATTTATTCTCCCATTTTGGAGTTCCATCTTTCGTAGGATATCTTCCCAACCTTAAGTGCATACATTTATTCTTAATCAGAGGTCTTAAATGATATGACAGATATGGTTGGGGCGACAACCTACAAAAAGACTTAGCTATTGACCAGAAATATTTTTTTTTCTGAAGTCCTCCTTATCAGCTATAGTAGTTAGCAATGCGGCCGTTTGATTCATTTCTTTCTTAAAAACTATTTTACTCCTTATTTCATCCTCTAATTTTGAACATTCAAAATTACGTAGGCATTCATTTAAATAAAGCTGCCAAATCCTCGAATATTCACCTTCTGAAATTTCGAGCGAACACAGCTTTGCTAAAGATCCGTCCTCTGATCGGACTAATGATAATAAGGAGATAGAAATGCAGATTGACGCACCAGTAATTTGTTCTTCAACCCAAATTCTAATCTTATATTGGCACGACTAATATATTTAGGAATCTTAAAAACGGCTTTATATGTTCTAATTTCAATGTCGTCGAGCTGTTTCGCATCTTTGCCCCTAAAGATGATGGATCAATAGTCCACAGATGGAATTAACTTTGCTCTCATCACCCTCATTAAATGTTCATAGTTAGGGCATGATAATTTGTCTCTCAATTTTCTAAAGGCGAGAGAGGAACCCCTGGCTTCAAGATTGTTAAAATGCTGCCTAAATATCAATCCATCATCAAAAGTAATGCCCAGGTATTTATATGATTTAACATTTTCAATTACCAGGCCGTTGATATTCCATTCTTTTATTCTCGGTTTGCCCTTTCCCATAGTCATTATTTTTGTCATTTTTATATTAATTGTTAATCCATTTTGTGTGACATAAGGAATCAATTAACCTTTTTAACCCCATAACTGTTTGGCTCATTAAAATGGTATCGTCTGCATATTGCAGATATTTAATCTCTTTACCATAAATCGAAGGCGAATGCGAATTAACATTTTTAAAATGGGCTGGGAGATCGGCCATAAAAAGATTAAAAAGGCAAGGAGCCAAAACACAGCCTTGTTTCAATCCGACATTAGTAGCCAAGCAACGGGTCGTATGTTTACCGTCGCCAATTTTAATCTGTACCCAGGTGTCGGAATATAGTAGTATAATCATTTTTAATAGTGTTTCCGATATTCCCCAGTTCCTTAACTTCCACCAAAGAATATTTCGTGGCACAGAATCAAAAGCGGCTTTTAAGTCTATGAAACACACATACAATCTTTGCTTCCTAGTTTTGGCTCTTTCACCTAATAGTGTTAATAAAATCAAGTTGGCGTGTTGATTCACCCTTTCTAAAGCCGGTTTGAAAGTTAGGAATCAACTCATCTTTTGTGGCCCATGCCTCCAAATCATCCAGCAGGCAACTAGCAAAAATGTTTGCATCTACGTCTGTAAGTGTGATTAAGCGATAATTAACCGGATTATCCTGGGGTCCACATTTGTATATTGGTTGAATGATACTTCCATGCCATGATAATGGGATAAGGCCTGATTTAAGTACATCATTAAACAAGAGCATTAATAGCTCCGGCCAATTCCTTAATTCAGCTTCAAATATGGCATTTGGAATACCATTTGGACCTGGCGCTCCTTTGGATCTAATCCTATTTATCGCTTTTTTACTTTATCGAGCGACCAAGGCTCAATATCCATACTACATTGTAGGCGATGGGTACTATCCTGTGTCCCTCCATTTTTTGTTTTATACCTACATGTAGGACCATTACTATTACCCTTGTCATACAGTGGGCCTTGTGTATCAATTTTTAAATTAAAAAAGTTCACCCAACTTGCTTCGTCTACATTAGCACTGCTGCTTCTATTGTTACCCTTCTCAAGGTTATTAATTATGCTCCAAAATAACCGCAGATCTTTGGATTTACAAGCATAATGTATCTTAGCCCATGTTCATTCATAATGCGCTTGCTTTGCTCTCCATATTTCCTTCTTATATCCCTGTTTTAATTCTCTAATTTTAAGAGATATGTTAAAAAAAACAGCTTGTTTTTATTCCTGTACAGTAATCTTATTGCTTTATTGAGCCTTCTTTTTAGATATAGTTGGTGAAAAGAATACCACCCTGGTTTCTTAGGGTTCAATGTTATACCCCTAGATGGCTTGTCCCTAGCAAATTTAGCCAGCAATTCGTCACATAAAAGTGACCATAATTCAACCATGGATTTCCCTTCACCATAAGCAGACTGCACATCTTGTATTAAACAGGCAAGGACTCCCAAAACACTATCCTCCGTTTTTTCATTCCATATTAACCTTTTAAGGATAAAAGCTGTAGGAGCTGTTTTCAAAATTCTAGTTTCAGGCAGGTAGTCAAAAGCTCAATAAAAGAGAACCACTTGAGGATTGTGATCACTCTCAATCCTCGGGACTATCTGATAGCTTTTTACAAAATTATATAATTTTTCAGACATTATTGTTTAATGTATTACAGAAGACATTATTGTTTAATGTATTACCTACTTTGTTAAAAGTCGGGATATTATCAGAGTCATGCATAATCTTTAGATTGTATTTTTTGAACTCACAATCTGTCCATTGAGCTAAACATTTTAAATCAATTGTCTGCTTTTTAGAAGCAACAAAATGCATATTAAAATCACATGAGATAATAAATACAGAGTCTAAGTGATCAAAGTATAACGTTTTTACCATTCCCCATAACTGGGTGATTTGTTTGGATCTAACTTTCTTTTTACAACTTAAATAAACATTTAAAAGAATAATAGAATGACCAGCTATTAATTTGATGCACTGCAGCCATTTTACCTGGAGGTCAATTTCAAAATGTTCTACCTTAAGGTTCAAAGAAACATATATAGAAAGATCACCACATGGGCGACGCGGTTAAGCTTCATGTGTTGCAACATTGCAGTATTCAAAATAACCAATAAAGGGTTCACTACACGTGTTCCAAGTTTCTTGAAAAATTAATATACTAAAAGCCTTCAAGAAGTCTATTACATTTGGGTCCTCAATTAATGATTTTAGACCATTAGTGTTCCAGGAACAAAGTTTCAGAGTATTTGAAGCTTCTTCAGAAAAAGATCGGCATCAATCCTTCTTTCCAGGATTTACATTTGTTAATATTCCTGGAAGCCAGCTCCAATCATCTACGAATTCTGGAGCCTTCTTTAGCACCTCACATGTTCGCAAACCGGACTGACTGCTTCTAATCTTGATACCATAAGATAAATTTAATTCTGTAGATGAACCTGGCGCACCTTTTAGTATTCTAACCTGTGCTGATGTATCTATTTTTTTATCATCCTTTTTTTGGGTCAATGTATCAGGTGACTTAATTGGAATCAGCAAAATAGGATAGCACGGTCCTTGAGGTCTCCAAACTTTAATACCCCACTTCTCAAATATTAAGCCATTTGCCATTATTTTATCAACAATTTCTGTGTTTAGCCAGGTTGTAATTGTTATCTCCCTGTCAATCTTATCTCCTTCTTTCCTAAACTCTACAGCTTCCAGATCCTTCGTTACCACATCCTTAAGATCTGTAATTGCATGTAACAGTTTCAAGATGTTACCACGATTTAAAATATCATGGGGACCTCTTGTTATATATTGGGGGCAGAAGGCTACTTTCCTCTTATCGAGCAACAGGTTTAAAGGCTCTATTTCCTCTTTATTTACAATGACAGTTGGAAACCTATTCTCAATAGTGGGCACCAGAACAATATCTGTCGAGAGATTAACTTCCTCAACTTTCTTTATTATTTTGAACTTGCGTACCCAAATGGGCCACCCGATTGATCCTATTACAACCTTGCTGATGAGTGAGATTTAAAGGTTCTGATCAATGATGTTCTGGTCTCCTTGTTCAACCGCTACATCATTAATGGGTATTAGGCATATTTCATACCCCGGATCATTTCTACTACTACCTAGGTGATTAATAAAATCTACAGATTTTTGACAAAGACTTAATTGCTCACCTTGAACGTCCGCCCTTTCATTTATAAGTTGTTCCAATTCATCTTCCCTCAGAGTTTTTGAAGATTCCACTATGGGTCCTGAACTCAATTTGGATTTATCCTGCCCAGACTTATTGATGACACACTCCTTTATTTGAGTTCCTTTACATTTAATCCTGAATTTTTATTAAGGCCAAAAATCGGAAAATATGATTTTGTTTCAATTTCAGTTTCTTCAGAAAATTTAAGATCATCACAAACATTCTTACTAAGTGATTGAAAGTCATGCATTTTCTTGTTAGGGGTCTTCCTTAACCTTTTTTTTGCCCTTTTTGAAAGAATCGCTGATTTTAGAGGAACTCTTATTTCCTGAGTTTGATTAGGGCATAACTTTTTCATACTGCTTGACTTTTGAGTTGACACTGGATAATCACTAGTTGCATCTCCGCTTACCAAGCAATCTTTATTTATATTACATTTCGGGTTAAGTAGAGGGACCTCTGTGGCTTGCATTTTGCTTTCGTCTTTTACAAGTTGTGCCTAACCATCATTAACTAAGCTGCTTATACTGTTTCCACCATACACGTCTTTTTGTTGTAAAGCCACATTATCTTGCATCGATAACCCTGGTCTAGCCATGCTGCCTGAGATGTTCTTTTTTTCAGATAGATCAGTAGTTTCTTCATTCCCTTGCGCTTTTCTGCCCGACAACAGTTTTACTTCATGCACCATTGAACTTACTATTGATGGTAGGTCAGAAATGTTATCGATCAATTGTGCAAAGGTACATGTTATAAACGGGTGCTCCTTCTCTGCTTGCACCTTCGTAATCAGGTTTGTTAAGTGCAGGAGTTTTGTATCAATACCCACTACATGAGATGCTAGTGTGTTTAGGATATCTACCTGAACATCCAATTTGTCACTGTTCAACAACCAGATGTAAGAAAGCTGATACTATGGACACCACATACTCAAACAGAGCAAACACTGAAATCAGACTCTATGATCCACGATCCCTCAAAGAAGGACAAGGAAGCTTTCTTCAGGTTGAGTGTTTATGGGTGAATTGTGAGGCGACTGTAATATGAAACTGTGATGTAATGTTCAAGATCAGTAACACTTCCCTAGAATGGCCTAAATGAGAATTAACTTGTTTTTTAAAGTCCTTTGTCTAATGTCCCATCCACTGTTGATATTAAGGAAATGTCTTTCATTCTACATGCCCAGTACTCTTAACCTCATCCCGGCAAGACTTTCGAGTGACGTATTACCCTATGTGTATGTAGAAAGTAAGATTGTAAGGTGGTCATTTGTTCAAAAGGTGTCTTTATATCTCCAACTTCAATTCTGAGACATAAGTCCGATCTTCAAACAGATGTTCTTTATCAACTGTGCCTATGGGCATCCTGAAAGAACAAAATAGTATTTTCTGTTTTACTGACTTTTGTGGTTGAATACAGACAGAAAACACTATGCTCCCACACTTTTTTATTGGAAAAATGGAAAACCACAGAAAGTAGACATTCTTTTGTCTTACTCCTCCTACTTTCTTCAGTTTATTGTTTTTATGGGAGAATAAAATGGACTACGTAAGTATGTATCAATCAGTAGTGGCTGCTCTTGCGGGAGAGTGATGGGTGGTAGAGGGGTAAGGGGTGAGGGGAAGGACGACAAAATAAACACAAAAGAAAGAAAATAACTTACCTGCTCCTCGCTGATCGCTGCTCTGCCGCTCTTCTTCCTGCTGTCTATGCGCTGAGGTTCAGAGACTCCCCACCGCCAATCCCATTGCTTCTCTCATGCTGACCAGCATGAGGAAAGGGCCTGGAATGGCCTGAGCCCACATCTGCTGCTCTCTCCACCCGGCAGCTCGGGTTAGGGAGATGTCAATGCGCATAATGGTTTGCCAGTCCTACGACAGCCTGACAAACCGTCATGCACACTGACAGCCCATCACTCATCAGTGTTGCCCATCACTCCCTTTCCGTGCCTGCCATGGCATGACATTACCCCCACAGACTCGGCACAATCCAGAGGAAAAATAAAATGATAATTATACTATTTTATTTTTCCTTTCCATCAGCTGACCAGCAGGGTTGGCATCGCTTCTCCACCATAGTGGAGGAGCTGCTGCTGGTACCAGTGGCTTTCCCATGAGGTGTTGAACACCCCAAAAATAGCATAACAAAATCAACTGTTTACAATGTAATGCTCTCAGGTGATGGAGCAAGGACTCGTATAAAAGGAGACTTTCTCAAACACAATCCTCTCATATAATCCTGTAACAAAGTACTAATAATGTTTATAAATACTAATTAAATGATTAACAATAATGTTTATAAATACTAATTATGCACAACATTATGTATATTTCAAGATAGAGGAAGCTTGCATATGTGTTTTACTAACAAGTAATCCAAGTGTGAATAAAGATGGCGGCTAACGCGGGAAAAGGTACTGCGCATTCGTCAGCTGCATGACTATTAAGGCTTGGAGGGAAAATTCTGCTTCTGCGCAATAGCATCTGATATGGCCGCTTGGAAACTCACATACTAAGCATCTGCCTTGCTGTAACTAAAACGAGCTATATACTAAGTGCTAATGCATAAAAAGGTTTTCATAAGTAAATGGGATGAGAGTAGAGATAGGTGGTATACAGTGAAATCATTTTGTTTTGAATTTAATACTTTGTCTTTTGACCTCTCTATTAGTTCATATTTGGGCCTCTGAACGATGCTAAAGTCTGACACTCACGTGGTTTTACCCGCATGCGTAAGAGAGACAACTTTGAAACAGTGAGCTCATGTCCTGAGAACCAGCTGAACATCCTGAAGATTCAATGGACAACTGTGAAATTGTATACATTGTTGTTGATAAAGTTTGCAAATATGGGTGGGAAATAAAGCTTTGGAGAACAAATTAATGGGCGGGAACTTAAAACAATGAAATAAAGAAAATTATTAAAACTTAGCATGGTGTGATTATCATCCCCTTGGTTTGTCCAATCAGAAGTAGGGTTTCATAAAGTTGAAACATTTAGGGATGGTACATGCCATTAGGAAAGTATAATTGAAGTAGTTAGTAGTTAGTTAGATTAGTTACCGCAGTTGTAGCCAGAACGCTGAGAGGCCGAGATGCTATCCGAATGCTGATCGAATACCTGAAGAAGCAGACTTAGAATTTCAGAGCAAAATAGAATTAGATGAAGATCACGGAAGAATCGAGGAGGAAGTTAGTGTCAGATAGGGGTGAGACGCAGGCATCGAATTCAGAAGAGGTAATCTATCCTGTCCTATCCAGTTCCGAAGTACCTGTCACCTGAACTTCCTAAGGGTCCCATTAACTCTTGGCCAAGGGGGTCTGATTTTCACACCATCCTAGGTAAATATGCCTGTGTATTTGTGTCAATGTGCTTTCTCTCTCTATCCTCTTTTCCTGAGGTACTCGTTGTTGTAAATCTTATTCGAAACTAGGAAAATTGATCTTACTTCCTCAGAATGATTGAGTTAGCACTGTGATTTGTTTTGTTCATATGATTAATCAGATAAACATCTTAAAACTTTCCTGAGTCGGTGGTTACTTATTTAGATAATAAGGTGAATGAGCTTAAGTCATATCACCAATTACTCTTCAAATAAAATAGATCCATTAGTTGTAGAAAGGGCTTTGGATCAGAAATAGATTAAACAAATTGATAAGCAATCAAACTTACTAATTTAGCCCTATAAACTTGACCCCCAGCGGTGTTCACCGGCCTGTATTATTGAGTGTGTTTATGGGCCGAGATGAGCATATAGTGATAGATGTCCGCAGGTTGGTAGCTCGCTGGATCACAGGTAGTACTATTCAGTGGGTATTCATTTAAACAATCAACAATTACCTCTCAAGTATTAGAAAAAAGATCATCTCCTTATTAAACAATTAATCCAATGATAAAAAAAGAAATAGTTACAGAAACATTATAATTGATATAAAGTGCAAGAACAATATTCATATGGTTCTTTCATAGTAGATCCGCCTGCTAAGGTGTGGCCTTGAAATGATAAATAGAGCCATGCTGTTCACCATTTCTTCATTAATCTATGACATAATTAAACAAAACGAAAAAAGACACAAGAAACATACTATTAGATTCACAGTACAAGTTAACACACCAACATACATGCAAATCAATTTCATAGGGAAATTATAATACTACATACAAATCAGTACTTTTTTAGTAAAAAATTGAGAAAACGACTGTAGGTTGCTATTCCTGCTATCTACTCTCCGCAATGTGTCATTATATATCACAAATTTTCATGATATAATTTGTGGACAATTGCTAGTTACCATAGCATATGGTTTTAACATCCCTATAAAGTACAAGCACAAACAACGATTGCAATTCAGAATAGTTCAGTGGATGAAAAGAGGTGCCTGTGATTGAAAATCCGAACACCAGCAAAAGCAGAAACAGAGGCCCGAATCAAGAAATGTACTGTGCAGGTCTCATCATTTTTTTTCGGTGACAAATGTGCTCCACTTTCGCACCCGTAGGGTTTTCTTTCTGACAGCCCACAGTGAGGAATGGACAGGGCAGGCATTAAAAGAACAGCTGAATAGGGTAGCATTAACTTGCCATTTCTCTCTCCAGTCCGGGTGAAGAGAATCCTTCTTTTTATTGATGTTGATTTTAGTATTGTTCTGGGACTAATGTCCAAACATAACTAAAAAGGAGGACTTACTTTTATACTTTTTTCACAGTAGAGAGCCAATCTTCCTTGCATTCTCTTCCTGCAGCTTCTCTGTGTATGTTTTCCTCTGTAGCCTTTCCCCTTACCTGTATGCAACTATTGGAAAGTCAAAAATAAAAAGCAAGGTCAACCACCTTTAGAAAAGGTCCAGCAGCACGTTATTCCTATAAGAGCCACCCGCAGAGAATCAGGCCAAGAGAGCAAGAAACAGGGCGAGAGAGATAGGGGAAACAACGGTGAAAAAAGGGTACAAAAGCGAAATATGTTGATTTAAAAAAATCACTACATATCAGCCCAGTACTTCACGCACTGAAGGGGGCTATTTTAAGTGTGCACCTGAAAGGCCGGAATGTCGCCACTCACAGTGAAGTTAGCAAATGGCTGAAAAGGCCTGACCCACTGCCCCAGGCTGTAGCAGTCAGTGTGTGGAAGTATACATCAAACTAGGGCATGAAGAGGGATGTCTGGAAGCCCCAATAAGTAGGTATTGATATCATTTTAGAAAAATTGAAAAAGGTGCTTGTAAAAAGATTTTGTGTCAGTTCTAATACTTAACGCATTATTATTCCTACACCCCATGCTATTACGTTTGTACACAAACGTGCGACCTACAGTTTGCACACATATACCATCCCGCAAGTGCATAAAGCTGTGGATGCTTTCATACCAGGAACTGATCCTGTAACCTCCAGTTACTTATGACTTCAGCATGTACCTTTATTAACCAGTGTACTTTTTTAAGCATCGCAATGTATGGCTTGATGAATACCTTTGGATTGTCCCATCAGATGCTCAAACCTTGAACTATAATATTGCGATGGGAGTATGTACACTTTATATTACACATTTTTTTTTCGATGGAGTGTTCAACTCTGATTGGTTTTTAACTTAACTCAAACTCTATTTATGCTCCCCCACTTTCTGCCCCCATTTGGACTACTAGATGCTGGTTTTCGACTGAAAGTGCACTGGAGCCTGCTAGCCATGCCCCAGTGCCAGTGCTATCTCCCTAAATCTGATACATGTGAATTGGTACACCCAATTGGCAAGGAATTTAACTTTCTTTGAAGTCTCTGGTAAGTGGCACCAGTGGTAATCACGCCATGGAAGTTAAAGGGGTCACTAGGGCCTGAAGCACTGATTGTGCCATCCTTAGTGACACAAGTAAACAGGTGACAGCAGTACTGCCATTACAGACTGCATGTTTTGAGTTTGAGTTTGTAAAGCGCACTGCTACCCATCCATAGGTTTCCTGGCGCTGTATAACTCTGGGGAACCCGTCCTGGCTTTCCCTGTGGGATGGTCCCTTGCTGGGAGTCCCCAAGGTGGAGCCAGGCATCCCCGGAATTGGTGGGGCCGTTGTGGAGATTAGGCAAGCTGATGCCCAGAGTTGCTGAGTGGGAACCCCTGATTAGAGTAAGCACCGAAGCGAGAATTATCGAGTCCGCTGACCAATTATCGAGTCCGCTGACCAAGGTCCACAACCCTGCCGCGACGGGAATTGAACCCTGGTCCCGGGCCGACTTCTGCTCTCGGGCCTGCCGCCTCTAACCAGTGAGCCACACTACTCCATGTGCATTGCAAACTGCTCAAACTCAAATTTGCCCTCACTGTGGGTGTCAAGGTCAATGCACTTTTTTTTAATATGTGCCAGCCATTCCTAAGGAAGGCCTCCTGAGCCTAGGATGCACAGTGCATTATATTAAAGGTATGGACATATACGTGCAAGCTTGTATCTCCCTATAGTAGCCACTTTCCATTACGGGCTTCTGTAAGTGATCAGCAGCCATATGATAACATATTGTATCGCTTTGTTCGCCCTAAGTGTGGCAGGGTATGCTCAGACGTGAGTCCCTTGCTCACTTGGCCACTGGATTCAAGATAGCCTGGCTGATGAGGATTATGAATCCGAAACCGGTCCCAGGATGCTTGTTTCCGGTCCAGGGAAGACATAGCTTGGCAGTTCGGGTTGGACTGTTCCCATGAGGCACAGGGTCAGACTGATTTGCATATGGCCATGTCTGAACTGGGGTGGCTGAGTGAGCTAAAGAATGGTGATGGATTAAACCCAGATCAGTTGACTGGGGGTGAGTGTTTTGATTTGCTCAAACGCTCCTTCCATCATCCCCTTTTGTATCGCCCCATATGATAACATGGCCTGGCACCCAGGCATACCTGAGTTTGCCAGCTCCATTATTGTACCACTGAAATGTGTCATGTTTGGTATCAAATAACTTGACTCATCACCCCTTAAATGATTCCCATGTCAGAGACAGTGTGCCATGCACCGAGGTGGCTACCTTTGAGTTTGCTCACCTGGTGTCCCAGCCTTTCCTTTGCCCTGCCTGACTGCCAGCATCTGCTGCCACCAAAACAGGATTCTGAATCCCTACCTGGAAGTGTGAATACTCCCAATATCCAGAAACAAAGGCATGCCTGTGAAGGAGGTGACACCTCCCTCACAAACAGAATGGCTAGTCAAGTACCACATCAAGGTGGTGAGCTTCAAAGCATATATCGCCTCTGGTATGCATCGAGGCTGCTCCTTAAAGGAGGAAACAACCCTGCCTCCAGGCACATGTGCACCCGGGCAGGTGGAAACATGATGTAGTCAGGAGGTATACACCCCCAGAAGGGTAGCCACACTACTAGGATGGGCTACCTAGTCTGTACAGCTAAATAAGGTTTCTGCCATTTTTAAAAGTTGCAGAATAAAGCATTCTGTGTAGGAAAGGTGGCATACACCCCCAGATGTGGTCACCTCAGGAACAAATTAGCTGCTGGGGCTACTTGCACCCATACCCCTAATGCCCCTAAATATAGGATTTAAGGGGCACTCCTTACCACAGAACCTCAGCTATGATTTGAATTGCAACAGAGGACAAAGAAGAGACCGGAATATGTGACTATAGGACCTTCACAAACATAGGCGTAAGATACTCTGCACCTCTGGCACCCACCCTACACCAGCATAACTGAGACGCATCCGCACCAAAGACTGAATCTCCCAGACAGAGGGGCCCCTTTGATTGTCAAAGGCAACTCCAAACTCCCTTGGACTAGTGGCACTAGTCTTCAGCAGTCCAAAGGTAAAAACAACATTCAGGAACCCAAGAATCGCTGGCCATTAGGCCTTCTGAGGGATCATCCAAAAGTAGTTGGTCCAGTGCAATATGGGAAACGTATTCCAAACCTCCAGCGAGTTTCTGCTGGCTACCGCTTTCCCCTGGACCTCTGGACATTGAAACAACTTCTTGCTCGCCATACCTCTGCCAAGGCTTGTTGGTGGCTGATCCGACTCCCAATGCCTTCACTCGACCGTGCAACATGGGGTAACTCCACAGCACCTTCAACTGACCACCTCAGTGGCCCCGTTGTTGACTTTTTGCATATGTTTACTCCCCAGCACTGACAGAGCCGTAAAACCAGCTCCCAATGTCTCCTGCTTTGGCACCAGGGACAACCAGGGCAACTCTACACCCCGGTCCTACGGGCCAGGAAAAAGTCAACTGACTGTTATGGCCTGGTCCTGGGACATGCATCTTGTTAACTCCTAGTGGGTTCCATGTAACTCAACCTGCAAGTGACTGTTTGTCACTAGTGTTTTTCACCATTGACTGCAATGATACATTTATGCCGTATTAAATTACTTTTATTTATTTTTCCTTCTAAAATCCATAAATCCAGTTATACTTATCCAACTGTCTTAATTTTGGTGTCTAAATTAATCTAAACATGTGCTTTGATTTTATAAATTGGTGGCAAATTTATTTTGAGTTGTGTCAATTACTTATTGTTCATGTTGGTACTCTGAAATGCTTAACATATGTTCCTCTAGTAAAGCTTGACTGCTCTGTGCCACACTACCAGGACTGAGCTTGGGATTCATTAGTGTGAATCCAACGGATCTATTTTGGGGCATTGTGAGAGTATTACATAGTGTATCCTAGCCAGCATCCTTGCATAATACTCATCTTTCCTACAAATGTTACTAGAATTAGCGGTACTCCTTTTCCCAATGACAGAACCCGGAAATTCTGAGTCTATCCGTCCTGGATCTGTAACTTTAAATTTGTAGTTTAAGCAGATTTGTTACCCCCTTTAAATGCCTTACTAGAGAAATGGATTTGGCTCATCTCTAGACTGTAAAGGAAAAAAGAACGATGGGTTGAAATGCTACCCGGAGAGAAAGCAAGTGATTAAATAAATTGCACGCATTCCACACATCACTCTTTGTTTGTTTAAGCGCTCTGGATGTTCTAGTACTGTTATACCAATGCATTCTTCAAGTCAGGATAGCTTCTTGGCATTGGACACCTAGTGCATGAAGTGATGATATAGTTGTACGGTAAGAGCTTGGTGGGTATCTCAGTTCTGTGATATCAGGGTTCACTGTCAATCAGGGTACCAGCAAACTTCTACGTACTGGTACATTAGTACATGATGCAAGCCAAAATTGGGAAGCAATGTCAAAGCTAACTTGACAACTCAGTACTGGCATACTAATGTATGAAGAACGGCTTGATATAAGCACACTGTGATAGCTGTGTATGCGTGTAATTACTGGGATATATATGCAAACTATAGGCCAAGATATAAGTTCTTCATGAGAACTATTAATATGTTGCAGTGGCTGGTAATCAGTAAGTGATGCACATCAAATAAAGGAACATTTTAGAGACCTTTAGATGTCTCAGGTCTGGTATATATGTGAAGAGGAAAGACAGGACTGTGGTACACATTTACAGTGTAGAATGTTAAATAGGCAGGATGATTATTGGCAGTCAGAAATGGTTCTATAGTATCATTATTATTATCATTAGAATATTGTCCACATAAAATGAATATGCAGTTTTTTTTGTTAATACACTAAGAACTGGATTGTGATTTTTTGTTCTTTACTATACAGCCCTGATGATGTCCTAAGGAGGACGAAATGCGTAGGCTGTTCTTGAATTATGGCTGTTCTTTTTGTGTTAAACTATCTAAATTGGATGAGATAATCATTGCATTGGATTCATGAATTGATGAACACTTTCTGTTGTAACTTGGATTTTGAAATTTTCTTGCTTCGAACTGTGAAGAATTAATTTCTGACGAATTAAGAGATTGAAAATAAAGAGTACAGACTACAATATTAGATTGGTGATTATTTGTGAACTTGACGCTCCTTCCATCACTATTTTTATTTTTTGAATGATTTGGTCTTAACGGTGGGCCATGGGAAGTGGAGTACGGATTACATTGGACTGCTATATAAACATCTCACCAGTGCATACCTAGTACCACCCTTACCGTTGTTTAGTTATTGATTGCTTTTATTATTAATTCAGATTATCCTTGCTGATGAAGCTATCCTTGCTGATGACGGCTGATATCCAGAAACTGGTCCTAGGATGCTTGATTCCAGTCCAGGGAGACATGGCTTGGCAGTTCCGGCTGGACTGTTCCTATGAGGCACAGGGTCAAGACTGATTTGCATATGGCCATGTCTGAACTGGGGTGGCGTGGTGAGCAAAATAACGATGGATTAAACCCAGATCTGTGACTGGGGTGAATGTTTTGCCAATGTCCAACATTCCGTCCATCATCTTGTGTGTTTTGCTGTTCGCCCTATGTGGGAAGGGTATGCCCAGATGTGGGTCCCTTGCTCTCTACGCCACTGGAGTCAAGCTATCCCGGCTGATGACGGCTGATAGCCAGAAACCAGTCCTAGGATGCTTGATTCTGGTCCAGGGAAGACATGGCTTGGCAGTTCGGGCTGGACTGTTCCCATGAGGCACAGGGTAAAGACTGATTTGCATATGGCCATGTCTGAACTGGGGTGGCGTGGTGAGCAAAATAACGATGGATTAAACCCAGATCTGTGACTGGGGGTGAATGTTTTGCCAATTTGCAACATTCCGTCAATCATCTTGTGTGTTTTTCATAACTTGTATTGCAGTCTTGATTTTGTTAACTTGACCAAAGGCCTCAAGCCGTTGGGTTTCACAGTGTTAAACCCTCAATGTGAATGTTTTTCAGGGTGAAGTGTTTTTCTTTTCTCTCCAGGTGCCTGGAACAATGACCTAATGAATGGAGAAAGGCTTTTTGTGTGAAACAAATAAGGAAGTGTCAAGGATGAATTTACGGCCAAAAAAGATTGTCAGTGCGGAGTGAAGGGACAAATCCAAGATTGTCTCCAACTATATGGATCAATGAAGAAGAGTTACAAGTGTGTATTTTTCAAACGTACATCAAAAGAAAGGAGAATCATGAGTGTGTTTGCCAAAGAGAATATTGTTTGAGGGTGGTCTCTAATTGGACCTTTGACAATGATTTAAGAGGGTCCCAGAGGGTATAACTGGGCAATGTTTTGTGACTTAGCAGCAGACTTTCGCTGATATTTTATAGGTTAGCAGAGGCTTAGACCTCTGTACTCTATGCTTTGTTCTCATTGTGTGGCTACAAGCTATGCAATATTTTACTTTAGCAAACTTTTACTGAAGTTTTCCGTGCTGACACCTTTTCTACTTTAAGGATCTAATTGGGATTTAGTTTAGCATTCTTTAGTGTAGCCTAAAAAAGGAATTAGATAACATCATGCATTATTGACAGGAGTTGCAGAAATTTAAATCTTCTTATCCTGCCCAATCCACTCTATTAAAGCACCATTCTTAAACATGACCCTTGTGTATGACTAGGCATGAGTTTGGTGTAATTCTCGCCACCTGGTAAATCCCCAAGAGGTGCAGAAGAAGATGAATTACACGCTAAATGGAAGCTAAGGTAAATAATATCGTAAATGTTGATATCTATTTGTTAGCTGCTTGGTAGTGTCAATTTTGACCCAAATGAATTGCAGTTGAATCTGGATTACACAATGTGCACATATTGCACACCCTCAAATAATTGTATATGCCTATACCAGTCAAAATTTGTGTGGCCTCAAAAGAGGCAGTGTTCCAAGTTGATTCCAGTCCTGAAGTCCATGATGGGATTTGGAGAATTTGCAGAGTTCCAGTGTCTACTGGTAGTTTTAAATAGCAGTAGAGGAGTGAGTATCAATAGAGTTGTGTGCCTTTGGCTTGCACTTAGCTTGAGATGCTGTAACAGTTGTGTAATGTCAGGCAGAGGTAGTGTGAAGTCGTGTGAATGTGGTGTTTAATGTGGTAAATGTGTTAACCGGTTCGTTGTGGCCTAAGATACCAAGACATTATTAATATTCGTAGAAGGCACCATATTATATTTGTCTGCTTGAGGCTTGTGGGGTTTGTCATGAGACATCTTCAGCAGCCCAATTAAGAAAGGGCCACTTCTTTTGTGTGTTCGGGGAAACAAGTGGATCCTGTGCACAGGGGAATGCTGTACTGATCAGGGTGATTCCCAGCAGGTCGAGGTTTCACTTGAATGTGTGTTTAATGAAGCTTTGTTGTGTGAAACAATTCTTTGGATTTATTTAATGAAGCAGATGTATTATATTTGGTTGTATGAGCCAAGTTGAAAGAGTGCATTTCTGAAAATTGTAAAAGAGGGTGAACTGCTGCGAGGAGTGAGATCAACATGACATTGTGCTGCGCTGGGATTGGTCGGTTGGTGGGAAGCTGTGCTGTTATTGGTTAGTTTAGTCACATTGTGTCACTCTTGTATTGGTTGCTGATTCTGAAAACAAATTGTGCGAAAACTGTTCTTTGTCTGAATTGGCTAGATTGTGCTTATTGACATATTAAACTAAAAATGAAATGTTTTAAAGTGATATGGAATTTAATTAGAGGAGATGTGTCTATAACTGTAAGACAGGGAGAAGAGGTGGTGCCTGATGATACACAGATAATTTTATGATGATAAATGTAGGGATTCCGCCTTGTGTTTGGCTTACACAATGGCACAAGATCAAGAAAAAGAGTGTGCACTAGCGTTTTCTTGCTATGGTACATTTAACATACAAATTAATGAAAATCTTAAGCAAATTCTGTATGAAATGAACCCACAGCTTATACCTGCAAGTTGATGCGGGTAATGCTTGGGAACGTTCTACACACACTAGTGAGAAAGAGAGGTATCAGGAAAGAGCTAGAGGGACAACATATACAATTGCGGATGCAAGATGGGATGCAGAACAAAAAAGGTGGAGGACGGATATGACAGAAGGACCAAAATTATATCCAGCATTATTGGGTGAAGAGTTTGAGAAGGAAAGGAAGAAGAAAGTGCGAGGAGATGTGTTAGAAATGGGGGTCACTATTTGCCAGAGGTAGGCACCTTTGTCCAAATAGGGACCCTTGCTTCTAGTTAGGATAAGGGGAGTACACATTTTAGATAACCCCTGCTCACCCCCTGGGTAGCTTGGCACGAGCAGACAGACTTATCCCAAAAGCATTGTGCAAAGTATTTGTACCTAAAACACACAGTAATACAGTTATAATACCACATATGGACATCACACCAGTTTAGGAAAAAGAAAATATCTTTATCTAAACTCAACAAGACAAAAACAGCAAAAATGTAACATGCATGTTATGAGAATATGACTTTTCAAATGTTTCAAGTAACTGGGTCCGTAGAACACTATAGATGTGTGATTTTACACAACGTACCTGTAGATGCAGCGCAATTCCCAAGGCCAAACAGCCGCCGAGATGGGAAGCCTTGAGAAACAAAGAGATGTGTCAGTTCCTGAGTCCTAGGGGAGGTGATGCGACAGTTCTGCTGCACGCAGGAGAAGTGATGCCTCAAATCCAGACTGTAGGGGGAAGTGATGCGTCAAGTCCACAACTGTTCTGGTCTGTGGGTGATGCATCAGAAAAACTTGCCGCACATGTGCGCTGCATGGAAATTCAGGATCCATCGGCAATCAATGCGGCGGTGACAAATGGCACTGCGTTGGTTTCTACAGCCGTAATCCCACAATGCATTGGTTCTTGTAGCCACGACAGGCGCTGCGTCGTCTCAGCAGAGGTGCCGTGATGCATGGAGATTCTTCTCGCACAGCAGTGCTGCATCCAGAAAAACAACCACAAGAAAAGCGATGCATCGATTTCTTCAATTCTTCAGGGTTCTTCCAGCTCCGAACAGCAGGATCAACCTCCAGAGGCCAACAACTAGAATAGGCACCTCCTGGCAGGTCATAACTCTCAGCAGCAGAGTTCAGGGGAGCTGGGGTGAAGTCTTTGTTTCCCTGAGACTTCAGAACAGGAAGCCAGCCCACACAGACCCTTGGAGATCTTCTTCAGCAGTTTCACAGCAAAGTTCCAGTCTTTTTCCTTTCCTTGGCAGAAACAGCAACTGTGGGCCAACCCCACACAGTACACAGCAAAGGGGCAGTACTCCTCCTCACAGCTCTTCAGCTCTTCTCCTTGGAAAAAGGTTCCTCTTGAGTCCAGAAGTGATCTAAAGTTCTGAGGTTTAAGGACTACTACTTCTATGCCATTTTGTCTTTGTTCTCTTTGTGCAAGGGTCTCCGAGCCCAGTCCTCACAGGTACCGTGTGACCACAGGGTGCGGAGACAGTATTGTACAAGGGAGGCCGGCCCTATTCAGGTGCAGGGAAATATCCTCCCTCTCCTCTAAATGAAGTCTAGCCCCATTCAGTTCATCTCTGAGTCACCCAGGAAGGGCCAAGCACACATCAACCCCTCCACAGTGGCTGTCTTCAGTGAAAGCACATCCCCAGTCTCAGTCACTCCAAAACCAGACAGTCAATCCACAAACAGGCAGAGGCACACAGAATGGTTTAACAAGAAAATGCCTACTTTGTATGATAATAGCAACAAGGGGTTTGGCCCTAGGCAGCTGGATGGGCTGTATTAAACCAAGAGCAAGAAGTGACCTCGTTGTCACCTTTCAAATGCTGCTACATTAATTTTACAGACTATGAACCAACGATTCAATTGATATTGGTTTGAGGCATTTATTTTCTGCCCATTTCTATGTACTTTACCCCACATTTGAATCATGAGTCAGAGAAGTTAGACTAGTTTCAATCTAGAACAAATTACACTTATTTATGCCACAGATCAAACAAAAACATACAAACTTCATGGTGAAGTAATTTGATGTAAAAACAATATATGAACAAGTGATACAAAACAACAAATTATACAAACAGTATGTCACCAGTCCTAATTCATAAACAAAGCAGCTATTTGGATATCCTTTGACATCCACATTGTATAACTGAGTTAAGTAGCTGCTATCATGGGGAACAAACCAATCAATGCCAGTATTGAGAACATTCAAAAAGCATTTTTCCTGGTGAAAAAATGTAATCAAATGCAACAGACCCCTTGTTATGTAATGCCTTTTGGTTCCCAGGGTGGCTTATGGGATTCTCTTCAGGGTGTGGACTGGTTTATCTCATCGATTTGAGTAAGCAATTTGTGTGTTGCAGGCAAAGAGATGCACGTTAAAATGTAAGTATCACAACTTGCGCCAATCGGGCTATACTTCTACCAATGCAGTAGTTATTCTTGTTGGCGGTAAATGGAAGCTTAGTTGAGCTTTCATGGGGCCATTTCCGCAGCTTGTTTTGTCAGCGGTGGCTCAGATTGCATTAAAGTTCACCAAAAAAACAGACCGCATTGCGTCTCTCTGTACTTTCTAAAAGTGACATTTTGAAACACACAATTTAAAAACAATCCTTACCAACAGTTGTGTTATTCAATTCTGAGTTCAGAGAGCCTAAACTTTATTTCTCTATCTTGTCCCAATGGGTAGTTATACTTGTAAGATGTTACAAAGTATTTCCCATTCTATTCTATCCTATGGGACAGATAGCCTTTCAATAGTGAAAAACAAAATTGGCAGTCTTTCACTATCAGGACATGTCCCACTCACCAGTACATGTTCAACCTTTCATATACACTGCACCCTGCCTATGGGGGTACCTTGGTCCTACCTTGGGGTGTCTTACATGTAAGAAAAGGGAAGGTTAGGGCCTGGCAAGTGGATACACTTGCCAGGTTGACATGGCAGTTTAAAACTGCACACAGACACTGCAGTGGCACGTCTGAGATACCTTTTCAGGGCTACTCATGTGGGTGGCATAATCAGTGCTGCTGGTCCACTAGTAGCATTTGATTTACGGGCCCTAGCACACTCAGTGCACTTTACTAGGGACTCACCAGTAAATCAAATATGCCAATCTGTGATAACCAATCATGATAACAATTTACACAGAGAGCATAAGCACTTGAGCACTGATTAGAAGTGGTAAAGTGCCCAGAGTCCTAAAGCCAACAACAACAAGTCAGGAAAAAATAGGAGGAAGAAGCAAAAAGTTTGGGGATAACCCTGCAAAAATGGCCAAGTCCAACAAGGTGGGTTTGAAGAAGTAGCTGAGGGAGCTGAAACTGATGAAACCACTCTAGTGATGATCTCTTAGATGTCTTGTTGGCGAGTCCACCTCCGTATAATAAAACACGAGTAAAAGAAAGTGGAAGTTTAATGATTGGCCGGAAATGTAGAGGTTGCTACTGCACCAATGAATATGAGTTCTAATACAGTGGGGGACCTTTATGAAAATAAATAAGAATATGGTAGGAGATAATTCAGGGACTTGTATATTCAGTCACTTTATAGCCTCAAATTTCTCTATAGCCCCAAATATACCTGATGTTCTTACACATCCAGTCAAATTTGTACCCGTAGTTCTGATATACAACCCTAGTGTCACACAGTATGTCACAAGTGACATTCCTGTTTCAAACTAGACAAGACCTCAGAGAAGGATCCAACTAGACCTAGTGTGAAGTTTCTTCCCTTAGTTTCCCTAAATGAGAATTCTCCTTGTGCTGCGAGTGTGGATTCATCAATGAGTCAAGGAGTATTTGGACCTTTAAGGCCATTTGTGGGGTTGTCTGATTTAAGTTCCCTTGTATGGGAAACTCCTTTGAATGTACGTAAGAGCATGCCTAAGGTTAGAACAGACTACCAAGCACCTGAGATGACATGTATAATGACTGATCTGAATCTAGACTGTTTAAGATAACGCAATGTTCCTATAAGAGAATGTAATGTTCCTCAAATGATACTCAGAGTACGGAAATAAGTCAAGGGACGATTCAGTCAACTTTAAGGGTAAATTTAGTAGATGTAGTTAAGTTAAAACTTGAATTTGAAGAAATTATTAATGGAAATCTTGAGTTAACTTGGATAGATACTTATCAGCCAAATGAGCATTTGTTTATGAGTAAGGATGTTACTTGAAGAGTGAGACAGGCTCATGAAAATTTATCTAAATTGGCTCAGAAATACGCAGTAGATTCAGAACTGACTAAAGCTTTAAAAACAAATATTGGCTTAGTTTCTTAGATCAAGACCTGGAAAACACGAGGCTAAAAATGCAAATATGGAACTGATTCAAAGCAGTCGGATTTGAGAGCACTGGAAAAGCAGGAAGTTAAATGGTCAAGGAAGAAAAGCCCAAAGAGACTGCTAGGGGAACCACCTCCTTCAGGAGATGAAGAAATAGGAATTAAGATTTTACCTTTCTGAGACGTGCCTAGTGGAGCATATGTTCATGTATCATGGAGTCTAAGTTATCGTGCATTATTCACAAAGAATTTCCCTCAGATGAAAGAGAAGCCTGTAGTTTGGTACATGCAAGTTGAGTGGTTTGTGAAAATTGTGAAGGTTTTGTTGACTGATTTGAATACTCTGTTTACCATTGTGGTTCCGAGTGATGTTTGAAAGAAATGTAAAATAGCTACAGAATTGCCTGAGATGGAGCCAGAGAGAGATCCGTTTACTAATGGCCCTTCAGATATCGCAATGAGGAAGCACAATCAAACAATGACATGGCTGAATTCTAAGGTGTCACCCAAGGATGTGATTGAGTTAAGATTGATCTCACAACTCAGGAACCGAAGGAAATTATAAATGCTAACTATGAGAGATTGTCACAGGAGTTGAAGCAGTATAGTGGCATGGATATATTGGAACCCAAGGATATGGAACAATTGATGTGTGACAGGATTGAGAACTGAGATTAATATGATGATACAGCAGCATTTGACATGCTGGAAAACTAAATCAGTGAATGAAATTTTGTGGTACACAAAATACTGCAATGATGAAATTGAAATGAAGCAGAAAAAGTTGAAAGTGAAATTTATGGTGGCACAGAAGAAAGCATCGCAGAGAGAAAGTCAAAGTTCACCATTTTTTGCAAATGCACCTTCTATCCAAGGAGTATATCAACAGGAGGTCCCTGCCACAGAGAGTGGAGGTTGATTTATGTCTCACGGTAGAGGTAGAGGAAGAGGAGTTACCATTGACCTTATTACTGGACTTGATGTGGCTACATTGAAGAAGTCCAAGCCATGCCACTACTGTAATAGGTTGGGGCACTGGAAGCGAGAATGTTGTCTTAACCCAGAAAATCAAGGCCAGAACATAGGGTTTGTGCCTCAACAAGATATCAATCCTATGCAGAATGTACGTACACTAAGAGTTCAAACTTTTAATGTACCTCAAGTCCCGGTGATGCAGGTTCCACAACCCCTGATGCGGCAGCAAGCTGATGCTGGTCCCAGGTTTGTTACAAATCAGGTTACAAATGTAAACCAGAATTTGTTTCAGGGAAATGATCCGTATCAGCGATGTCCCATGTTTGAGGCTGTTGACCATTTTAGTGCCAATCGGTCAACTTGACGGTACCTGAGAGGGGAGGAGGATTGGGTACTTGGTATAATCCTAGAGGTGGATCAGAGAGGCCCATATATAAATGGTGAGGTAAATGGCCACAATGTATGGTTTTTGGTTGATACTGGTGCTACCTGTTCTACTGTGAGGTCAGTGGAAGTTACAAACTTACCCCTCTCAGGAAGAACTATCCAAGTTGTTGGAGTCACTAATCAGCAATGGAGAAATCTTATTACCAAAGAAATCCCTTTTAGAGAGGGAATTGTGAGAACAATCACCAGTTTGTGTTTTGTGATTCAAGTCCAGTAAATCCATTAGGGAGTGACTTGCTGTGCAAGTTGAATTGTTGTCCCATATATTGTATACCGAGTGGTGTGGAGCTTCAGATAACCGATGAGGATTTGGCATTTAAAATGGTCAGTCATACTCCAGTTGTTACTATGTATCCCATGATGACAAGTTAAGAACTGTCTTTAGACCTTAGAGACACAGTGAAAGTTTAAGTGTGGGATTTTTCAGGAAAAGATATCGGACTCATTAAGGGATTTGAATCAGTCCGCATACAGATAAATTCAAATTCGGAATTTCCCAGAACTCTACAGTATAATGTGTCCCCTGAAACAATTGCTGGTGTAACTCGAGGGGTTTGGGTCCATGATTCAGCAAGAAATACTGAAAGAATTGATGGGGAGTACATGTAAGTCGCTCATTCTGAACATGCAGAAACCGAGCAGTAACTACCGCATAGTTCAGGACCTACGCAAAATAATTATGATTGTGGTCCCTTGTTGTCCTGTAGTGTTGAATCCTGGTGTAATACTGTTTGAAATTCCATGCGTGGCTGAGTGGTTTTCTGTTATTAATTTATGTCAGAAATCTTTCTCCATACCCTTGATGAAGCGGGAGTTCCATTTTATTTGTAGGGGTGCATCAGAATCAGAATCAGAATATACTTTATTCCATTTCAAGTCATAATAAAATCATAAAAGCCAGAGTTAAAACATTCATAAAAGTTTGTCGATGCATTATACAAAATTGTCTAAACAACTTTTCTTTAAAAGAACTTCCATCCGTTATTTTCTCAATATTTTTCTCACACATCCTAAGTGTTTTGGACGTTAATACACTTTATGCATTTGAAAAATAGAAGCCATTACCTAATAATACTCTTTCTTCTTTTCAATATACTTTTCAAGAGGTCAGCCACATAATCGTCACATAATAAACATTTTCCATTATTTGCAGATATAAAAGGCCGGTCAACATTGCCTCTAACCCCCTTGTTTTAAAAAAGGCAGAATCCATCTAGCTATTTCATTTGAATATATTTTACAGAAGAGAATCACATGATTAGTTGATTGCTTTGAGATATTATCACACGGGCAATTACACAATTTTCTGGACTAATCATTGACGGAGGGAAAATTGACCAGACAGTGAAAATAGTCAAACCTAATCTATGTAAGGAGGTATCTGTCGTACCCTCCAATGCACCAAAGCAAATAGGGCTGGATATGATAGGTTCCCAATGTCAATTGATGCTGGGTCACCGTACATTTATTCATCTCCTGTGCAACTCTTAGAGACTCCAAATGTGTCATACAAAGAAGTTTACAATCTTTCCTAGAAATAGAGCTCATGGTTTCTGGAGAATTGTAAACATCATAACGATTAATAGCCAATAAGAATTTTCTAATTTAATTCAGCTAGTTAATCCTACATACATGGTCCAATTTCATTGTATCCTTAATGATATCTCTATTCAATCCTGTACAAGTAGATGTCCAGACTCAATGCCATAGTAATAGTAAATGATCCGGAAGGTTCTTCCTCTCCTCCCTTTCCAGGCTAGAAAAATCATGGTCCAGGCTCTGGTGCTATCTTTGCTGGATTATACTAATGCCCTTTACTTGGGTGCTCCTGTTGCTACTCTCTCCAAACTACAGACCACTCAAAACTGGGCAGCAAGACTTCTAGTGGGCATTCCCAATTATGACTCTGCCAAACTTGCCCTTAAGTCACTCCACTGGCTACCAGTTCAGGAGAGAGTAAAGTTCAAAGCCTTGTGTATCGTGCATAAGTCTTTGTTTAAAACTGGGCCCTCCATTTTTCAGGGTATTATTCAGCCATACGAGCCCAATAGATCCCTTCGCTCCAAAACTAAGAACCTGGCCACTATCCCTAGGATCAGAAAGGCCAGAAGTGGAGGCCGATCTTTTTCATGTAATGTTGCCAGACTCTTGAGTTCCCTTCCTCCCCACCTTCGTACAGAATCCAACCACCTTTCCTTTCATAGATCCCTGAAAACATGCCTCTTTCCAAACTGAGTAACACTGCCCAATTGCTACTGTAAGCGCTCGGATGCCTTCGGGTAGCCATGGCTATATAAAAGTTTTTACAATTACAATTATAATAGAGGTTGCAGTCTGAATATATCCGAAATATATGGAATCCCTAGTTCACTATGACAATTAAAAACTGGTTAACTCTGTGGGACCGCTAAAATAAATCTTAAATAGGTATTTTCGACTAATTCCTGCCCCAAACATTGCAATACTCATGAACTTGGCCTGATAGATTTTAAGGAGAGTCTCGGGGGCCTTTTGCCCATTTTGTTTGCAAAACGAATCACTGCCGCTATTGACCTCATAAAAAGGAGACTCCTACTCTTAATTGCGGCTCCCCAGGAGCCAGTACGCTCAAACACAACACCCAGGTAACAGAACATACTGATTGAGTCTATCCTGTCTTTACCAATTGACAAACTTCTACCTTTGCTTCTCCCCCTCCCACATGTCATTACAAATTTTTTTTGACATTAAGTTTTAAGCCTCGGTTATCCATAAAACTGATATATGAGGCAAGGGCTCTCTGGAGACCCAACTGAGTTCTGGCCATAAGCACCGCGTCATCCGGTTAGAGAAGAGACACGATCGGCTTATTGTTAATCCGTGGTGGATCTCTCGCCCGGGCCACCAGTTCCTCCTCTAAAGCATTAGTATATAAGGAGAAGAGGAATGGGGCCAGGTCACAGCCTTGTCTCACACCCCTCTCCACGTGGAATGACGCCGTACATTCTCCCCTAACGCGTATCTCACCTTTGTGCTGGCCCCCAAGTATAGTTGTATTAAAAATTGCACAAAGGTTGGATTGTATTAAAAATTGCACAAAGGTTGGATTGTCCACAGTCTGCTGTGAATAACACAATCAAATGCGGCCATGAGGTCTACGAAGGCCACATAGAGCTTGCCTTTCTTCGCTTGTGTGTATTTCCCCATTAACAGGCTAAGATTTAAAACCTGCTCGTTAGTCCCCAACCCCTGTCTAAAACCATATTGGACCGCACTGTTATTATCCTCTGCCCATATTTGTAGTCTATTTAGGACAATCCGGCCTGCTACCTTCACCAAAGCATCTAAGAGAGATATTGGTTGGTAGCAGGCAGGGTTGTTCTGATCCCCTTTTTTAAAAATCGGTACGATTCCGACCAGGACATAATAAAACTCCTTGCACAACAAGCTTCTGAAACCCCAATTAACAATGGGGACCATAATGTTCGGATGGATTTAAATAGATCCATAGGGACTCCATCGGGACCCGGCACCTTACCTCCTTTACTGGCATTGATAGCCACTAACACCTCCTCATGCTTAATATGCATCTCTATAGGCAAAAAACCACCAACATCTTCCCGATGGTCAAGTTCGGGATACAAAATATGTCCTTCTCCTTACAGCTGTATACATTTGAAAAGAAGTCATCCATGATTTTTCATCAATTGCGAACTCAATCTTAGCTCCATCGTTATTCGAGAAAAACGGGGCACTTACTGCCTGACAGAATGAGGTGCAGTCCTTGCGTAGGGACGCTTCATAAAGAGTGTCCCACGCTTGAGCTTTAAGTTCTTCCTTTCTTACTTTTCTGGCGAGATTATAAGCCCTCCTACTTGCAATAATCTCCCCCTGATCTCTCACAGTTCTATGGAGAGCATTTTTCGACCTTGTATAAGTCTTGGTACAGTTAGAATCAAACCAGCCTTTTTCCAAGTTTTGGACCACAATAGTGATATGAGCAAATGCACTCGGAGTGCCATCAAAAGCAGTATTATCTTGTAAACACACTACTATGTTATCGTATGCTTTGGTAATAATATGTTTATTGAACACCTCTGGGTCTTTCCTACCCCAGCTCATGGAGTATCCATTTTGGTGGACTAAGACATTATTTTGGGTCAATGCCAAACTATCCATACTAATATTATAAAGAGAGCCCAAACCTTTGAGGCTGGTAATCTCAGTAACCACAGCACCAATCACAACACCCGATACAGCGTTGGGAAGGGAAGTTGCAGCAGAAGAACATAGGCTATGCACACGGCCACCATATATATTTAAAAGGTAAAAGAACCGTGCCAGCAAAGTAGTCCCTTGTGGGCGTGTCTGCGTTCTGCTGTGGGCGTGTGCTGGGGGCGTGTCAAACTCTGGGGGCATGTGGTACGTTCCGCCCTTCATGCCATGTGAGTCGTAATTGCGCCGCATCAAGGGGCACGCTGGGGGCGTGACACGCTGGGGCCATGACAAACGCTGTGGGCGTGTGTCCGTGCTGTGGGCGTGTGTCCACCCTTCATGCCATGTGAAGCGCCAATTACGCAATTGCGCCGGATCAAGGGGCACGCTGGGGGCGTGACAATACTGGGGGTGTTTGCTACGTTCCGCACTTCATGCCATCTGGGTTGTACATTAATCAGATCGTCTGCTGTGGCCGTGTGCAGGGGACGTCACAAAGGCGTTCACCTTGAAGCGTGGTAAGTAACCATTTGCAAGACTCCCTTGGGGGACTGCCCGTTCTCTCACACATACTGGGGGTGCCGAATGCAGTGTGTTTCTTGGCGCGTCTGAAAGGGCCGAACGCAGTGTGTGGCTTTGGCCTGGGTGCGTCTAAAACGCATTCGGGCCGAAGAGCGTCGGTCTGGGTCATAAAAAAATAAGAACAGCGGGAAACAATCATTCAAGATTCACACAATTCTAATTGTTAGACGGTCGCCGCTGGCCCTCAAGCGGGGGCACACTCGACTGAGCGTGTCTGCTGGGACAATTACTGCAGCCTCTCATGCGCGCTGCTACTGAACTATCACATTAAACCCAATTACACGCGCCTGCTAACATCAGCCAGGGCTGTAGCCGGGCCCAGGCAGCAGATCACTACACTAATTACATGCGCCTGCTAACATGAACCAGGGCTGCAGCTGGGCCTCAAGCGGGGGGACACGCGCCTGCTAACATGAACAAGGGCTGCAGCTGGGCCTCAAGCGGGGGAACACGCGAATGACCGTATCTGAATACACACATTACACACATTCTATTTCATACCCGGACAACGTCGGGACGGGCTGCTAGTTAATATTAAAATGAAAGCCCCGTTTAGGTTGGATTATATTAAGATTTATGGGCAGGTGATCACTCAGCGCAATATAATGTGTTTCAAATTTATCAATCCAGGTATTGTAGCGATTAGGAATGATTAAAAAATCAATTACAGATTCACAACCTCTACCAATGAATGTATAATCAAAATCCACCGGAGGGGAGCACAGCAGATTCGCCAAACCCAAATCATATGAGGCCATTAAATCATTAAACTTCTCACCCCTATCTGTATGAGAAAAATGAGTCATTGGTTCGTTCTCTTCATTAACTACCCCACACTGCCCGGATCCAGCTTGAGTGCATGTGTTTACATTAAAATCACCTCCTCCAGATCGTGATCATAACAAGGCCTTTTAAGGCTCCTATTTTGTCCATTTCCTCATTAAGTAAACTTAAAATATCACCTAATTGTTCCTTCTCCATGTTATTATAAAAATTGACTATGGACACAGCTATTTTCAATTCAAATAGATTGTAACAATTTGATAAAATGTTATGCTTTTACCAATTTCAATTCTTAAAACCCCCAGTAGATTTGAGATATAAACACATATCTCTCCTTTGTGCCTCCGATGGATTGACCGTATTGCTGGCATATGATAGGTCTTATACCCGTCAATATTTGCTTCATCCAGCAGCCAGGTCTCCTGGAAACAGGATATCAAAACTGCAGATGAAGTCTATCCAGAAGGAGATTTTCAACTTAGTTTTGTAAGCCTGCAATATTCCAAAAGAGTACAGACGTCAGTGTATGTACTATCAGTTGGATTAATGTTGTCCAGACATTTCGAGGCCTGCCCCATAACCTACGTACTCCTAGGACTACTGACTATACTGTCGTCACTAATATCGGTGGGCAGATATCCATCCATTCCCACCCACCACTCAATAACTCGCTCCGGTCACTGATGAGTTTTCTGGAATGAAATGTTGCAATTCTCTCCTGGGTGGTTTGTGTGTTAGTCTTTCCACATCGATTCAAAAGGGGGTGGTGATGGACAGAGTATCTGAATTAAGCAGAACACTCCTACCCAGTCAAAAGATCAGGGCTTGATCCATCACCGTTTTTTAGCTCACTGCACCATCCCAGTTCAGAACCTGGCTACATGCAAATTAGTCTGACCCTGGCCCAGTGCATCATGGGAACAGGGCAGACCAAACTACCAAGCCAATTCTTTACTGGAAAGGAAACAAGCTTCCGGGGACCGGTTTCTGGCATTACAGCCGTCTTCGGCCCGGCTTGCTTGAATCCTGATGGTGCAGTGAGCAAGGGACTCACATCTGAGCATACCCTTCCACACTTGTGGTCGCCAAAACGATTCAAAAGGGGGTGGTGATGGACAGAGTATCTGAATTAAGCAGAACACTCCTACCCAGTCAAAAGATCAGGGCTTGATCCATCACCGTTTTTTAGCTCACTGCACCATCCCAGTTCAGAACCTGGCTACATGCAAATAAGTCTGACCCTGGCCCAGTGCATCATGGGAACAGGGCAGACCAAACTACCAAGCCAATTCTTTACTGGAAAGGAAACAAGCTTCCGGAGACCGGTTTCTGGCATTACAGCCGTCTTCGGCCCGGCTTGCTTGAATCCTGATGGTGCAGTGAGCATCCTGATGGTCCCCTGAAGCTTGTTTCCTTTCCAGTGAAGAATTGGCTTGGTAGTTTGGTCGGCCCTGTTCCCATGATGCACTGGGCCAGGGACAGACTAATTTGCAGATAGCCAGGTTCTGAACTGGGATGGCGCAGTGAGCTAAAAAATGGTGATGGATCAAGCCCTGATCTGTTGACTGGGTAGGAGTGTTCTGATTAACTCAGATACTCTGTCCATCACCACCCCCCTTTTTGAAATATTTTGGCCACCATAAGTGTGGAAGGGTATGCTCAGACATGAGTCCCTTGCTCACTGCACCATCAGGATTCAAGCAAGCCGGGCCGAAGACGGCTGTAATGCCAGAAACCGGTCCCCGGAAGCTTGTTTCCTTTCCAGTGAAGAATTTGCTTGGTAGTTTGGTCTGCTCTGTTCCCATGATGCACTGGGCCAGGGACAGACTAATTTGCATATAGCCAGGTTCTGAACTGGGAGGGTGCAGTGAGCTAAAAAACGGTGATGGATCAAGCCCTGATCTGTTGACTGGGTAGGAGTGTTCTGATTAACTCAGATACTCTGTCCATCACCACCCCCCTTTTTGAAATATTTTGGCCACCATAAGTGTGGAAGGGTATACTCAGACATGAGTCCCTTGCTCACTGCACCATCAGGATTCAAGCAAGCCGGGAAAAGGCGGCTGTAATGCCAGAAACTGGTCCCCAGAAGCTTGTTTCCTTTCCAGTGAAGAATTGGCTTGGTAGTTTGGTTTGCCCTGTTCCCATGATGCACTGGGCCAGGGACAGACTAATTTGCATATAGCCAGGTTCTGAACTGGGATGGTGCAGTGAGCTAAAAAACGGTGATGGATCAAGCCCTGATCTGTTGACTGGGTAGGAGTGTTCTGATTGACTCAGACACTCTGTCCATCACCACCCCCCTTTTTGAAATATTTTGGCCACCATAAGTGTGGAAGGGTATGCTCAGACATGAGTCCCTTGCTCACTGCACCATCAGGATTCAAGCAAGCCGGGCCGAAGACGGCTGTAATGCCAGAAACCGGTCCCCGGAAGCTTGTTTCCTTTCCAGTGAAGAATTGGCTTGGTAGTTTGGTCTGCCCTGTTCCCATGATGCACTGGGCAAGGGACAGACTAATTTGCATATAGCCAGGTTCTGAACTGGGATGGTGCAGTGAGGTAAAAAACGGTGATGGATCAAGCCCTGATCTGTTGACTGGGTAGGAGTGTTCTGATTAACTCAGATACTCTGTCCATCACCACCCCCCTTTTTGAAATATTTTGGCCACCATAAGTGTGGAAGGGTATGCTCAGACATGAGTCCCTTGCTCACTGCACCATCAGGATTCAAGCAAGCCGGGCCGAAGACGGCTGTAATGCCAGAAACCGGTCCCCGGAAGCTTGTTTCCTTTCCAGTGAAGAATTGGCTTGGTAGTTTGGTCTGCTCTGTTCCCATGATGCACTGGGCCAGGGACAGACTAATTTGCATATAGCCAGGTTCTCAACTGGGAGGGTGCAGTGAGCTAAAAAACGGTGATGGATCAAGCCCTGATCTGTTGACTGGGTAGGAGTGTTCTGATTAACTCAGATACTCTGTCCATCACCACCCCCCTTTTTGAAATATTTTGGCCATCATAAGTGTGGAAGGGTATGCTCAGACATGAGTCCCTTGCTCACTGCACCATCAGGATTCAAGCAAGCCAGGGCCGAAGACGGCTGTAATGCCAGAAACCGGTCTCCGAAGCTTGTTTCCTTTCCAGTGAAGAATTGGCTTGGTAGTTTGGTCTGCCCTGTTCCCATGATGCACTGGGCCAGGGACAGACTAATTTGCATATAGCCAGGTTCTAAACTGGGATGGTGCAGTGAGCTAAAAAACGGTGGTGGATCAAGCCCTGATCTGTTGACTGGGTAGGAGAGTTCTGATTAACTCAGATACTCTGTCCATCACCACCCCCCTTTTTGAAATATTTTGGCCACCATAAGTGTGGAAGGGTATGCTCAGACATGAGTCCCTTGCTCACTGCACCATCAGGATTCAAGCAAGCCGGGCCGAAGACGGCTGTAATGCCAGAAACCGGTCCCCGGAAGCTTGTTTCCTTTCCAGTGAAGAATTGGCTTGGTAGTTTGGTCTGTCCTGTTCCCATGATGCACTGGGCCAGGGACAGACTAATTTGCATATAGCCAGGTTCGGAACTGGGATGGTGCAGTGAGCTAAAAAACGGTGATGGATCAAGCCCTGATCTGTTGACTGGGTAGGAGTGTTCTGAATAACTCAGATACTCTGTCCATCACCACCCCCCTTTTTGAAATATTTTGGCCACCATAAGTGTGGAAGGGTATGCTCAGACATGAGTCCCTTGCTCACTGCACAATCAGGATTCAAGCAAGCCGGGCCGAAGACGGCTGTAATGCCAGAAACCGGTCCCCAGAAGCTTGTTTCCTTTCCAGTGAAGAATTGGCTTGGTAGTTTGGTCTGCCCTGTTCCCATGATGCACTGGGCAAGGGACAGACTAATTTGCATATAGCCAGGTTCTGAACTGGGATGGTGCAGTGAGGTAAAAAACTGTGATGGATCAAGCCCTGATCTGTTGACTGGGTAGGAGTGTTCTGATTAACTCAGATACTCTGTCCATCACCACCCCCCTTTTTGAAATATTTTGGCCACCATAAGTGTGGAAGGGTATGCTCAGACATGAGTCCCTTGCTCACTGCACCATCAGGATTCAAGCAAGCCGGGCCGAAGACGGCTGTGATGCCAGAAACCGGTCCCCGGAAGCTTGTTTCCTTTCCAGTGAAGAATTGGCTTGGTAGTTTGGTCTGCCCTGTTCCCATGATGCACTGTGCCAGGGACAGACTAATTTGCATATAGCCAGGTTCTGAACTGGGATGGTGCAGTGAGCTAAAAAACGGTGATGGATCAAGCCCTGATCTGTTGACTGGGTAGGAGTGTTCTGATTAACTCAGATACTCTGTCCATCACCACCCCCCTTTTAGAAATATTTTGGCCACCATAAGTGTGGAAGGGTATGCTCAGACATGAGTCCCTTGCTCACTGCACCATCAGGATTCAAGCAAGCCAGGCTGAAGACGGCTGTAATGCCAGAAACCAGTCCCCGGAAGCTGGTTTCCTTTCCAGTGAAGAATTGGCTTGGTAGTTTGGTCTGCCCTGTTCCCATGATGCACTGGGCCAGGGACAGACTAATTTGCATATAGCCAGGTTCTGAACTGGGATGGATCAAGCCCTGATCTGTTGTCTGGGTAGGAGTGTTCTGATTAACTCAGATACTCTGTTCATCACCACCCCCCTTTTTGAAATATTTTGGCCACCATAAGTGTGGAAGGGTATGCTCAGACATGACTCCCTTGCTCACTGCACCATCAGGATTCAAGCAAGCCGGGCCGAAGACGGCTGTAATGCCAGAAACCGGTCTCCGAAGCTTGTTTCCTTTCCAGTGAAGAATTGGCTTGGTAGTTTGGTCTGCTCTGTTCCCATGATGCACTGGGCCAGGGACAGACTAATTTGCATATAGCCAGGTTCTCAACTGGGAGGGTGCAGTGAGCTAAAAAACGGTGATGGATCAAGCCCTGATCTGTTGACTGGGTAGGAGTGTTCTGATTAACTCAGATACTCTGTCCATCACCACCCCCCTTTTTGAAATATTTTGGCCATCATAAGTGTGGAAGGGTATGCTCAGACATGAGTCCCTTGCTCACTGCACCATCAGGATTCAAGCAAGCCGGGCCGAAGACGGCTGTAATGCCAGAAACCGGTCTCCGAAGCTTGTTTCCTTTCCAGTGAAGAATTGGCTTGGTAGTTTGGTCTGCCCTGTTCCCATGATGCACTGGGCCAGGGACAGACTAATTTGCATATAGCCAGGTTCTGAACTGGGATGGTGCAGTGAGCTAAAAAACGGTGATGGATCAAGCCCTGATCTGTTGACTGGGTAGGAGAGTTCTGATTAACTCAGATACTCTGTCCATCACCACCCCCCTTTTTGAAATATTTTGGCCACCATAAGTGTGGAAGGGTTTGCTCAGACATGAGTCCCTTGCTCACTGCACCATCAGGATTCAAGCAAGCCGGGCCGAAGACGGCTGTAATGCCAGAAACCGGTCCCCGGAAGCTTGTTTCCTTTCCAGTGAAGAATTGGCTTGGTAGTTTGGTCTGTCCTGTTCCCATGATGCACTGGGCCAGGGACAGACTAATTTGCATATAGCCAGGTTCTGAACTGGGATGGTGCAGTGAGCTAAAAAACGGTGATGGATCAAGCCCTGATCTGTTGACTGGGTAGGAGTGTTCTGAATAACTCAGATACTCTGTCCATCACCACCCCCCTTTTTGAAATATTTTGGCCACCATAAGTGTGGAAGGGTATGCTCAGACATGAGTCCCTTGCTCACTGCACAATCAGGATTCAAGCAAGCCGGGCCGAAGACGGCTGTAATGCCAGAAACCGGTCCCCAGAAGCTTGTTTCCTTTCCAGTGAAGAATTGGCTTGGTAGTTTGGTCTGCCCTGTTCCCATGATGCACTGGGCAAGGGACAGACTAATTTGCATATAGCCAGGTTCTGAACTGGGATGGTGCAGTGAGGTAAAAAACGGTGATGGATCAAGCCCTGATCTGTTGACTGGGTAGGAGTGTTCTGATTAACTCAGATACTCTGTCCATCACCACCCCCCTTTTTGAAATATTTTGGCCACCATAAGTGTGGAAGGGTATGCTCAGACATGAGTCCCTTGCTCACTGCACCATCAGGATTCAAGCAAGCCGGGCCGAAGACGGCTGTGATGCCAGAAACCGGTCCCCGGAAGCTTGTTTCCTTTTCAGTGAAGAATTGGCTTGGTAGTTTGGTCTGCCCTGTTCCCATGATGCACTGTGCCAGGGACAGACTAATTTGCATATAGCCAGGTTCTGAACTGGGATGGTGCAGTGAGCTAAAAAACGGTGATGGATCAAGCCCTGATCTGTTGACTGGGTAGGAGTGTTCTGATTAACTCAGATACTCTGTCCATCACCACCCCCCTTTTTGAAATATTTTGGCCACCATAAGTGTGGAAGGGTATGCTCAGACATGAGTCCCTTGCTCACTGCACCATCAGGATTCAAGCAAGCCAGGCTGAAGACGGCTGTAATGCCAGAAACCAGTCCCCGGAAGCTTGTTTCCTTTCCAGTGAAGAATTGGCTTGGTAGTTTGGTCTGCCCTGTTCCCATGATGCACTGGGCCAGGGACAGACTAATTTGCATATAGCCAGGTTCCGAACTGGGATGGTGCAGTGAGCTAAAAAACGGTGATGGATCAAGCCCTGATCTGTTGACTGGGTAGGAGTGTTCTGATTAACTCAGATACTCTGTCCATCACCACCCCCCTTTTTGAAATATTTTGGCCACCATAAGTGTGGAAGGGTATGCTCAGACATGAGTCCCTTGCTCACTGCACCATCAGGATTCAAGCAAGCCAGGCTGAAGACGGCTGTAATGCCAGAAACCAGTCCCCGGAAGCTGGTTTCCTTTCCAGTGAAGAATTGACTTGGTTGTGTGGTCTGCCCTGTTCCCTTGATGTACCGGGCCAGGGACAGACTAATTTGCATATAGCCAGGTTCTGAACTGGGATGGTGCAGTGAGCTAAAAAACGGTGATGGATCAAGCCCTGATCTGTTGTCTGGGTAGGAGTGTTCTGATTAACTCAGATACTCTGTTCATCACCACCCCCCTTTTTGAAATATTTTGGCCACCATAAGTGTGGAAGGGTATGCTCAGACATGACTCCCTTGCTCACTGCACCATCAGGATTCAAGCAAGCCGGGCCGAAGACGGCTGTAATGCCAGAAACCGGTCTCCGAAGCTTGTTTCCTTTCCAGTGAAGAATTGGCTTGGTAGTTTGGTCTGCTCTGTTCCCATGATGCACTGGGCCAGGGACAGACTAATTTGCATATAGCCAGGTTCTCAACTGGGAGGGTGCAGTGAGCTAAAAAACGGTGATGGATCAAGCCCTGATCTGTTGACTGGGTAGGAGTGTTCTGATTAACTCAGATACTCTGTCCATCACCACCCCCCTTTTTGAAATATTTTGGCCATCATAAGTGTGGAAGGGTATGCTCAGACATGAGTCCCTTGCTCACTGCACCATCAGGATTCAAGCAAGCCGGGCCGAAGACGGCTGTAATGCCAGAAACCGGTCTCCGAAGCTTGTTTCCTTTCCAGTGAAGAATTGGCTTGGTAGTTTGGTCTGCCCTGTTCCCACGATGCACTGGGCCAGGGACAGACTAATTTGCATATAGCCAGGTTCTGAACTGGGATGGTGCAGTGAGCTAAAAAACGGTGATGGATCAAGCCCTGATCTGTTGAATGGGTAGGAGAGTTCTGATTAACTCAGATACTCTGTCCATCACCACCCCCCTTTTTGAAATATTTTGGCCACCATAAGTGTGGAAGGGTATGCTCAGACATGAGTCCCTTGCTCACTGCACCATCAGGATTCAAGCAAGCCGGGCCGAAGACGGCTGTAATGCCAGAAACCGGTCCCCGGAAGCTTGTTTACTTTCCAGTGAAGAATTTGCTTGGTAGTTTGGTCTGCTCTGTTCCCATGATGCACTGGGCCAGGGACAGACTAATTTGCATATAGCCAGGTTCTGAACTGGGAGGGTGCAGTGAGCTAAAAAACGGTGATGGATCAAGCCCTGATCTGTTGACTGGGTAGGAGTGTTCTGATTAACTCAGATACTCTGTCCATCACCACCCCCCTTTTTGAAATATTTTGGCCACCATAAGTGTGGAAGGGTATACTCAGACATGAGTCCCTTGCTCACTGCACCATCAGGATTCAAGCAAGCCGGGAAAAGGCGGCTGTAATGCCAGAAACTGGTCCCCAGAAGCTTGTTTCCTTTCCAGTGAAGAATTGGCTTGGTAGTTTGGTTTGCCCTGTTCCCATGATGCACTGGGCCAGGGACAGACTAATTTGCATATAGCCAGGTTCTGAACTGGGATGGTGCAGTGAGCTAAAAAACGGTGATGGATCAAGCCCTGATCTGTTGACTGGGTAGGAGTGTTCTGATTGACTCAGACACTCTGTCCATCACCACCCCCCTTTTTGAAATATTTTGGCCACCATAAGTGTGGAAGGGTATGCTCAGACATGAGTCCCTTGCTCACTGCACCATCAGGATTCAAGCAAGCCGGGCCGAAGACGGCTGTAATGCCAGAAACCGGTCCCCGGAAGCTTGTTTCCTTTCCAGTGAAGAATTGGCTTGGTAGTTTGGTCTGCCCTGTTCCCATGATGCACTGGGCAAGGGACAGACTAATTTGCATATAGCCAGGTTCTGAACTGGGATGGTGCAGTGAGGTAAAAAACGGTGATGGATCAAGCCCTGATCTGTTGACTGGGTAGGAGTGTTCTGATTAACTCAGATACTCTGTCCATCACCACCCCCCTTTTTGAAATATTTTGGCCACCATAAGTGTGGAAGGGTATGCTCAGACATGAGTCCCTTGCTCACTGCACCATCAGGATTCAAGCAAGCCGGGCCGAAGACGGCTGTAATGCCAGAAACCGGTCCCCGGAAGCTTGTTTCCTTTCCAGTGAAGAATTGGCTTGGTAGTTTGGTCTGCTCTGTTCCCATGATGCACTGGGCCAGGGACAGACTAATTTGCATATAGCCAGGTTCTCAACTGGGAGGGTGCAGTGAGCTAAAAAACGGTGATGGATCAAGCCCTGATCTGTTGACTGGGTAGGAGTGTTCTGATTAACTCAGATACTCTGTCCATCACCACCCCCCTTTTTGAAATATTTTGGCCATCATAAGTGTGGAAGGGTATGCTCAGACATGAGTCCCTTGCTCACTGCACCATCAGGATTCAAGCAAGCCAGGGCCGAAGACGGCTGTAATGCCAGAAACCGGTCTCCGAAGCTTGTTTCCTTTCCAGTGAAGAATTGGCTTGGTAGTTTGGTCTGCCCTGTTCCCATGATGCACTGGGCCAGGGACAGACTAATTTGCATATAGCCAGGTTCTAAACTGGGATGGTGCAGTGAGCTAAAAAACGGTGGTGGATCAAGCCCTGATCTGTTGACTGGGTAGGAGAGTTCTGATTAACTCAGATACTCTGTCCATCACCACCCCCCTTTTTGAAATATTTTGGCCACCATAAGTGTGGAAGGGTATGCTCAGACATGAGTCCCTTGCTCACTGCACCATCAGGATTCAAGCAAGCCGGGCCGAAGACGGCTGTAATGCCAGAAACCGGTCCCCGGAAGCTTGTTTCCTTTCCAGTGAAGAATTGGCTTGGTAGTTTGGTCTGTCCTGTTCCCATGATGCACTGGGCCAGGGACAGACTAATTTGCATATAGCCAGGTTCTGAACTGGGATGGTGCAGTGAGCTAAAAAACGGTGATGGATCAAGCCCTGATCTGTTGACTGGGTAGGAGTGTTCTGAATAACTCAGATACTCTGTCCATCACCACCCCCCTTTTTGAAATATTTTGGCCACCATAAGTGTGGAAGGGTATGCTCAGACATGAGTCCCTTGCTCACTGCACAATCAGGATTCAAGCAAGCCGGGCCGAAGACGGCTGTAATGCCAGAAACCGGTCCCCAGAAGCTTGTTTCCTTTCCAGTGAAGAATTGGCTTGGTAGTTTGGTCTGCCCTGTTCCCATGATGCACTGGGCAAGGGACAGACTAATTTGCATATAGCCAGGTTCTGAACTGGGATGGTGCAGTGAGGTAAAAAACTGTGATGGATCAAGCCCTGATCTGTTGACTGGGTAGGAGTGTTCTGATTAACTCAGATACTCTGTCCATCACCACCCCCCTTTTTGAAATATTTTGGCCACCATAAGTGTGGAAGGGTATGCTCAGACATGAGTCCCTTGCTCACTGCACCATCAGGATTCAAGCAAGCCGGGCCGAAGACGGCTGTGATGCCAGAAACCGGTCCCCGGAAGCTTGTTTCCTTTCCAGTGAAGAATTGGCTTGGTAGTTTGGTCTGCCCTGTTCCCATGATGCACTGTGCCAGGGACAGACTAATTTGCATATAGCCAGGTTCTGAACTGGGATGGTGCAGTGAGCTAAAAAACGGTGATGGATCAAGCCCTGATCTGTTGACTGGGTAGGAGTGTTCTGATTAACTCAGATACTCTGTCCATCACCACCCCCCTTTTTGAAATATTTTGGCCACCATAAGTGTGGAAGGGTATGCTCAGACATGAGTCCCTTGCTCACTGCACCATCAGGATTCAAGCAAGCCAGGCTGAAGACGGCTGTAATGCCAGAAACCAGTCCCCGGAAGCTGGTTTCCTTTCCAGTGAAGAATTGGCTTGGTAGTTTGGTCTGCCCTGTTCCCATGATGCACTGGGCCAGGGACAGACTAATTTGCATATAGCCAGGTTCTGAACTGGGATGGTGCAGTGAGCTAAAAAACGGTGATGGATCAAGCCCTGATCTGTTGTCTGGGTAGGAGTGTTCTGATTAACTCAGATACTCTGTTCATCACCACCCCCCTTTTTGAAATATTTTGGCCACCATAAGTGTGGAAGGGTATGCTCAGACATGACTCCCTTGCTCACTGCACCATCAGGATTCAAGCAAGCCGGGCCGAAGACGGCTGTAATGCCAGAAACCGGTCTCCGAAGCTTGTTTCCTTTCCAGTGAAGAATTGGCTTGGTAGTTTGGTCTGCTCTGTTCCCATGATGCACTGGGCCAGGGACAGACTAATTTGCATATAGCCAGGTTCTCAACTGGGAGGGTGCAGTGAGCTAAAAAACGGTGATGGATCAAGCCCTGATCTGTTGACTGGGTAGGAGTGTTCTGATTAACTCAGATACTCTGTCCATCACCACCCCCCTTTTTGAAATATTTTGGCCATCATAAGTGTGGAAGGGTATGCTCAGACATGAGTCCCTTGCTCACTGCACCATCAGGATTCAAGCAAGCCGGGCCGAAGACGGCTGTAATGCCAGAAACCGGTCTCCGAAGCTTGTTTCCTTTCCAGTGAAGAATTGGCTTGGTAGTTTGGTCTGCCCTGTTCCCATGATGCACTGGGCCAGGGACAGACTAATTTGCATATAGCCAGGTTCTGAACTGGGATGGTGCAGTGAGCTAAAAAACGGTGATGGATCAAGCCCTGATCTGTTGACTGGGTAGGAGAGTTCTGATTAACTCAGATACTCTGTCCATCACCACCCCCCTTTTTGAAATATTTTGGCCACCATAAGTGTGGAAGGGTTTGCTCAGACATGAGTCCCTTGCTCACTGCACCATCAGGATTCAAGCAAGCCGGGCCGAAGACGGCTGTAATGCCAGAAACCGGTCCCCGGAAGCTTGTTTCCTTTCCAGTGAAGAATTGGCTTGGTAGTTTGGTCTGTCCTGTTCCCATGATGCACTGGGCCAGGGACAGACTAATTTGCATATAGCCAGGTTCTGAACTGGGATGGTGCAGTGAGCTAAAAAACGGTGATGGATCAAGCCCTGATCTGTTGACTGGGTAGGAGTGTTCTGAATAACTCAGATACTCTGTCCATCACCACCCCCCTTTTTGAAATATTTTGGCCACCATAAGTGTGGAAGGGTATGCTCAGACATGAGTCCCTTGCTCACTGCACAATCAGGATTCAAGCAAGCCGGGCCGAAGACGGCTGTAATGCCAGAAACCGGTCCCCAGAAGCTTGTTTCCTTTCCAGTGAAGAATTGGCTTGGTAGTTTGGTCTGCCCTGTTCCCATGATGCACTGGGCAAGGGACAGACTAATTTGCATATAGCCAGGTTCTGAACTGGGATGGTGCAGTGAGGTAAAAAACGGTGATGGATCAAGCCCTGATCTGTTGACTGGGTAGGAGTGTTCTGATTAACTCAGATACTCTGTCCATCACCACCCCCCTTTTTGAAATATTTTGGCCACCATAAGTGTGGAAGGGTATGCTCAGACATGAGTCCCTTGCTCACTGCACCATCAGGATTCAAGCAAGCCGGGCCGAAGACGGCTGTGATGCCAGAAACCGGTCCCCGGAAGCTTGTTTCCTTTTCAGTGAAGAATTGGCTTGGTAGTTTGGTCTGCCCTGTTCCCATGATGCACTGTGCCAGGGACAGACTAATTTGCATATAGCCAGGTTCTGAACTGGGATGGTGCAGTGAGCTAAAAAACGGTGATGGATCAAGCCCTGATCTGTTGACTGGGTAGGAGTGTTCTGATTAACTCAGATACTCTGTCCATCACCACCCCCCTTTTTGAAATATTTTGGCCACCATAAGTGTGGAAGGGTATGCTCAGACATGAGTCCCTTGCTCACTGCACCATCAGGATTCAAGCAAGCCAGGCTGAAGACGGCTGTAATGCCAGAAACCAGTCCCCGGAAGCTTGTTTCCTTTCCAGTGAAGAATTGGCTTGGTAGTTTGGTCTGCCCTGTTCCCATGATGCACTGGGCCAGGGACAGACTAATTTGCATATAGCCAGGTTCCGAACTGGGATGGTGCAGTGAGCTAAAAAACGGTGATGGATCAAGCCCTGATCTGTTGACTGGGTAGGAGTGTTCTGATTAACTCAGATACTCTGTCCATCACCACCCCCCTTTTTGAAATATTTTGGCCACCATAAGTGTGGAAGGGTATGCTCAGACATGAGTCCCTTGCTCACTGCACCATCAGGATTCAAGCAAGCCAGGCTGAAGACGGCTGTAATGCCAGAAACCAGTCCCCGGAAGCTGGTTTCCTTTCCAGTGAAGAATTGACTTGGTTGTGTGGTCTGCCCTGTTCCCTTGATGTACCGGGCCAGGGACAGACTAATTTGCATATAGCCAGGTTCTGAACTGGGATGGTGCAGTGAGCTAAAAAACGGTGATGGATCAAGCCCTGATCTGTTGTCTGGGTAGGAGTGTTCTGATTAACTCAGATACTCTGTTCATCACCACCCCCCTTTTTGAAATATTTTGGCCACCATAAGTGTGGAAGGGTATGCTCAGACATGACTCCCTTGCTCACTGCACCATCAGGATTCAAGCAAGCCGGGCCGAAGACGGCTGTAATGCCAGAAACCGGTCTCCGAAGCTTGTTTCCTTTCCAGTGAAGAATTGGCTTGGTAGTTTGGTCTGCTCTGTTCCCATGATGCACTGGGCCAGGGACAGACTAATTTGCATATAGCCAGGTTCTCAACTGGGAGGGTGCAGTGAGCTAAAAAACGGTGATGGATCAAGCCCTGATCTGTTGACTGGGTAGGAGTGTTCTGATTAACTCAGATACTCTGTCCATCACCACCCCCCTTTTTGAAATATTTTGGCCATCATAAGTGTGGAAGGGTATGCTCAGACATGAGTCCCTTGCTCACTGCACCATCAGGATTCAAGCAAGCCGGGCCGAAGACGGCTGTAATGCCAGAAACCGGTCTCCGAAGCTTGTTTCCTTTCCAGTGAAGAATTGGCTTGGTAGTTTGGTCTGCCCTGTTCCCACGATGCACTGGGCCAGGGACAGACTAATTTGCATATAGCCAGGTTCTGAACTGGGATGGTGCAGTGAGCTAAAAAACGGTGATGGATCAAGCCCTGATCTGTTGAATGGGTAGGAGAGTTCTGATTAACTCAGATACTCTGTCCATCACCACCCCCCTTTTTGAAATATTTTGGCCACCATAAGTGTGGAAGGGTATGCTCAGACATGAGTCCCTTGCTCACTGCACCATCAGGATTCAAGCAAGCCGGGCCGAAGACGGCTGTAATGCCAGAAACCGGTCCCCGGAAGCTTGTTTCCTTTCCAGTGAAGAATTGGCTTGGTAGTTTGGTCTGTCCTGTTCCCATGATGCACTGGGCCAGGGACAGACTAATTTGCATATAGCCAGGTTCTGAACTGGGATGGTGCAGTGAGCTAAAAAACGGTGATGGATCAAGCCCTGATCTGTTGACTGGGTAGGAGTGTTCTGAATAACTCAGATACTCTGTCCATCACCACCCCCCTTTTTGAAATATTTTGGCCACCATAAGTGTGGAAGGGTATGCTCAGACATGAGTCCCTTGCTCACTGCACAATCAGGATTCAAGCAAGCCGGGCCGAAGACGGCTGTAATGCCAGAAACCGGTCCCCAGAAGCTTGTTTCCTTTCCAGTGAAGAATTGGCTTGGTAGTTTGGTCTGCCCTGTTCCCATGATGCACTGGGCAAGGGACAGACTAATTTGCATATAGCCAGGTTCTGAACTGGGATGGTGCAGTGAGGTAAAAAACGGTGATGGATCAAGCCCTGATCTGTTGACTGGGTAGGAGTGTTCTGATTAACTCAGATACTCTGTCCATCACCACCCCCCTTTTTGAAATATTTTGGCCACCATAAGTGTGGAAGGGTATGCTCAGACATGAGTCCCTTGCTCACTGCACCATCAGGATTCAAGCAAGCCGGGCCGAAGACGGCTGTGATGCCAGAAACCGGTCCCCGGAAGCTTGTTTCCTTTCCAGTGAAGAATTGGCTTGGTAGTTTGGTCTGCCCTGTTCCCATGATGCACTGTGCCAGGGACAGACTAATTTGCATATAGCCAGGTTCTGAACTGGGATGGTGCAGTGAGCTAAAAAACGGTGATGGATCAAGCCCTGATCTGTTGACTGGGTAGGAGTGTTCTGATTAACTCAGATACTCTGTCCATCACCACCCCCCTTTTTGAAATATTTTGGCCACCATAAGTGTGGAAGGGTATGCTCAGACATGAGTCCCTTGCTCACTGCACCATCAGGATTCAAGCAAGCCAGGCTGAAGACGGCTGTAATGCCAGAAACCAGTCCCCGGAAGCTGGTTTCCTTTCCAGTGAAGAATTGGCTTGGTAGTTTGGTCTGCCCTGTTCCCATGATGCACTGGGCCAGGGACAGACTAATTTGCATATAGCCAGGTTCTGAACTGGGATGGTGCAGTGAGCTAAAAAACGGTGATGGATCAAGCCCTGATCTGTTGTCTGGGTAGGAGTGTTCTGATTAACTCAGATACTCTGTTCATCACCACCCCCCTTTTTGAAATATTTCGGCCACCATAAGTGTGGAAGGGTATGCTCAGACATGACTCCCTTGCTCACTGCACCATCAGGATTCAAGCAAGCCGGGCCGAAGACGGCTGTAATGCCAGAAACCGGTCCCGGGAAGCTTGTTTCCTTTCCAGTGAAGAATTGGCTTGGTAGTTTGGTCTGCCCTGTTCCCATGATGCACTGGGCCAGGGACAGACTAATTTGCATATAGCCAGGTTCCGAACTGGGATGGTGCAGTGAGCTAAAAAACGGTGATGGATCAAGCCCTGATCTGTTGACTGGGTAGGAGTATTCTGATTAACTCAGATACTCTGTCCATCACCACCCCCCTTTTTGAAATATTTTGGCCACCATAAGTGTGGAAGGGTATGCTCAGACATGAGTCCCTTGCTCACTGCACCATCAGGATTCAAGCAAGCCGGGCCGAAGACGGCTGTAATGCCAGAAACCAGTCCCCAGAAGCTGGTTTCCTTTCCAGTGAAGAATTGGCTTGGTAGTTTGGTCTGCCCTGTTTCCATGATGCACTGGGCCAGGGACAGACTAATTTGCATATAGCCAGGTTCTGAACTGGGATGGTGCAGTGAGCTAAAAAACGGTGATGGATCAAGCCCTGATCTGTTGACTGGGTAGGAGTGTTCTGATTAACTCAGATACTCTGTCCATCACCACCCCCCTTTTTGAAATATTTTGGCCACCGTAAGTGTGGAAGGGTATGCTCAGACATGAGTCCCTTGCTCACTGCACCATCAGGATTCAAGCAAGCCGGGCCGAAGACGGCTGTAATGCCAGAAACCGGTCCCCGGAAGCTTGTTTCCTTTCCAGTGAAGAATTGGCTTGGTAGTTTGGTCTGCCCTGTTCCCATGATGCACTGGGCCAGGGGCAGACTAATTTGCATATAGCCAGGTTCTGCACTGGGATGGTGCAGTGAGCTAAAAAACGGTGATGGATCAAGCCCTGATCTGTTGACTGGGTAGGAGTGTTCTGATTAACTCAGATACTCTGTCCATCACCACCCCCCTTTTTGAAATATTTTGGCCACCATAAGTGTGGAAGGGTATGCTCAGACATGAGTCCCTTGCTCACTGCACCATCAGGATTCAAGCAAGCCGGGCCGAAGACGGCTGTAATGCCAGAAACCGGTCCCTGGAAGCTTGTTTCCTTTCCAGTGAAGAATTGGCTTGGTAGTTTGGTCTGCCCTGTTCCCATGATGCACTGGGCCAAGGACAGACTAATTTGCATATAGCCAGGTTCTGAACTGGGATGGTGCAGTGAGCAAAAAAACGGTGATGGATCAAGCCCTGATCTGTTGACTGGGTAGGAGTGTTCTGATTAACTCAGATACTCTGTCCATCACCACCCCCCTTTTTGAAATATTTTGGCCACCATAAGTGTGGAAGGGTATGCTCAGACATGAGTCCCTTGCTCACTGCACCATCAGGATTCAAGCAAGCCGGGCCGAAGACGGCTGTAATGCCAGAAACCGTTCCCCGGAAGCTTGTTTCCTTTCCAGTGAAGAATTGGCTTGGTAGTTTGGTCTGCCCTGTTCCAATGATGCACTGGGCCAGGGGCAGACTAATTTGCATATAGCCAGGTTCTGAACTGGGATGGTGCAGTGAGCTAAAAAACGGTGATGGATCAAGCCCTGATCTGTTGACTGGGTAGGAGTGTTCTGATTAACTCAGATACTCAGTCCATCACCACCCCCCTTTTTGAAATATTTTGGCCACCGTAAGTGTGGAAGGGTATGCTCAGACATGAGTCCCTTGCTCACTGCACCATCAGGATTCAAGCAAGCCGGGCCAAAGACGGCTGTAATGCCAGAAACCGGTCCCCGGAAGCTTGTTTCCTTTCCAGTGAAGAATTGGCTTGGTAGTTTGGTCTGCCCTGTTCCCATGATGCACTGGGCCAGGGACAGACTAATTTGCATATAGCCAGGTTCTGAACTGGGATGGTGCAGTGAGCTAAAAAACGGTGATGGATCAAGCCCTGATCTGTTGACTGGGTAGGAGTGTTCTGATTAACTCAGATACTCTGTCCATCACCACCCCCCTTTTTGAAATAGTCTTTCCACATCAGCACATTGACCAATAGTATCAAGGAGTCAATCGTTCTCATCTAGGGATTGGAGGGGCCCAAATCTATTTGACACCTCTATGTTATAGGTTGAATGGCCAATGGGCTGGGTAAGAGGATGCAGATTTAATACCCATTAGTTGTAGAAGGCTGGTAGAAAAAACCCAGGGGGAGAACTTGTTTACCTGTCACCATATTATTAATTTCATTGGTTCTAAGAATTTCTCGAACCAATAAAGGATTGCCCAGAGAGAGAACGACACAGTCCCATCGAAAAGCTTTCCTACTTGTGCCCACCCAGGGGACACGTCTTACCATCTTAAAGGCAAAGAACATCTCTCTAGTTAAGCCCACTCTTTGCCCCAAGCAATGAGCACTATTCCTCAGGGCAGTCCATGTTTCATTACTCCCCTCAGACAGTGGGGGAACATTAGTCAGGACAACTGTGTAGTGTGTGGCAGCATGGGGCAAATTTAAGTTCTGCAGTCTAGGTGGATAATCGTGCATGTTTATGCTGTGAGGCCTTAAGCTAGGGCATAGATCTTTCACCGAAAGTCCACCTTGCTGTTCTACTGATCTTCCTTTTACTGCCTCACTAGGATCCACATCTTTTGGCAAAGATTTACTTCTCAGAGTTCCATTTGGACTCTTGGGTCTTGAGAGACACTAAACTTCCTGGCCCTCTCAACAATCTGACTGGCGGAACTCATAGAGCTAGCTGATAGAGACAAGTTAGAAGACTTTAAAGCACTGCCCTCTCTGTAGTCATTTATCTGGGTTGTGTTCGCTTCCTTTGCATAACTCACATACTGTTTCTTTATAATGCTTTCCAGCCCTGCTTCTATTTTGCCTAATCTTGCCTTTAGAGTACCAATCGATTGTCTAATATACTGAGTAAGATCGGTTATCAGACTTACTATCCTGTTCATTTCAATAGAAGGGGGGGCATTACCCTTACTTTTATTGCTTGAGGCCAAGTCTTTATCTTTACCTTTGTGGTTTAACGAGATGCCTTTCCCCTGCTGTTTGTTGGCTTTAAACTTATTTATAGGGGGTACTGAGGGGACCTGATGAATAATTGGCAGCTGATTTCCAGATGATTCCTTCACTTTGGAGTTACAGGATCTTTTAGATGGTGGGAGTAGCTCCGGGTCTGGGTCGCTAAGTGATATCTCATCTCTGTTGGCCTGGATGCAGCCATTTAAAGGCTCCTCAACTGCATTGATTAAAATAACAGCATCCATACTCTCATTGTGCTGTGGACCTTTTCTTTTACTATTTATTAAATAATCCTGTGCATCCTTAGTTAGGGGCTCCTCATTGGAGGATATCTGCTTTTCGAGGGCTTCAACCGCCCCTGTGAGGTATTTCAGCAGAGTCAAATTAGCATCTTTTGGTTTACTAGCTGTTTGCCCAAAATTCGTAGTGCATAGCTTCTTTTTACCCATATCTGCTATGTATCAACAGCTAAAAACTGCAGAATACACCAACCCCTATATCTCAGTAGGTAAAATGTGTCACTCTCTTCTATATTTGTTCCCCTCTACTTCCCCGCATCTATACAAAGACAAAATCAGTTAAATTCTGTGTATGAACCATCTTTCATACAAACAGTGATGTACGACAATTATCTAAATGCAATTGCTTACAAATATTGCAAATCTTACTCTTGCCCCAAACGGCACAACTTAAAGATGTGGCCCAGCCTCTTTCAGTCTCTGACGGGCTCAGAAGGGCCCGCCCTAGGCCCCGTGCTATGGGGGTAGAGAATGCGCTTTGTAGCTCGATGGAAGCACCTCCTCCTCACCTGCAGTAGCGGAAGTGGCAGTGCAGAGTCCCCTATAGCACTCTGGGACTCGTAGTCCTGCCAGGGTGGATGGCGGCCCCAAAAGCGTCACGAGGGAGCGTGACGGCAATTAAAAATGGAGAAGGTCACTCTGGGCTTAGGCTTCTGCCAGAATATGCAGGTATGAGTCAGGAGAAAGCGGCCAAGATGCCCCCTTCAGTTCCAGAGCATCCCGCGCCACGGGGGTAGAGGCTGCGCTTTGTAGCAAGATGGAAGCACCTCCCCCTCGCCTGCGGTAGCTGAAGTGGCAGTGCAGAGTCCTCTATAGCACTCTGGGACTCGTAGTCCCACCAGGGTGGATGGCGGCCCCCAAAAAAGTCTCGAGAGAGCGTTGCGGCGATTACAAATAGAGAAGGTCACTCTGGGTTTAGGCTCCCGCCAGAGTATGCAGGTATGAGTCAGGAGAAAGCGGCCAAGACTCCCCCTTATGTTCCAGCTTGTCAATTATTGTATCCGATAGGAATCAAGTCCATAGGCAAGCTTGCTTAGTGAAACAATTCTGTAATTTTTTGTAGACATATTTTTCAAAAACTCAGGGGTATATTATCAAGGGGTTTATCTCCGCTTTTTTGGCTTTAAAAGCCAAGAAAGCGGAGATAAAATCATCTCCCTATTACCAAGCTGTCGCTAACACCAGTTAGTGACAGCTAATAGGAGATAGCGACCATCTTGGGCCCCGCTTTGCATGTCAGTGATATTTATCACTAATGACATGCAAAGTGGGCGTGCCAAGATGTTAGCGACTGGAAACAGTCGCTAACATCGCTATCTCCTATTACCAACTTTTGGAGATATTCGCGCTAAGCGCGAATATCTCCAAAAGCTAACACCTGCCCTGAGCAGTTCTTCACCATGTTATCCAATGGGAGGTGGATAACATGGCTAAGAGCATTTGCTCGATAATGCATGAATATCGCTGACTTTTCAGCGATATTCATGCATTGCGGCCGTTTTTTATCGCATTTGCGATAAACCTTGCTAATAGCAAGGTTTATCTGCGATAAAAATCGCCGATGTGCGGCGATAATTTTTGTCTCTAAACAAGTTAGAGACAAAAATTATCGCTAGTTGTTGGTAATATACCCCTCAGTCCAAGAACTTAAATAACATCAGCCTACGCATTTCGTCCACACTTGGACGTCATCAGGGCTCATTAATGGCGCTTTTCCATCCTGCGATACTGCGCGTCAGTACTGCAGCCGGTCCGATAAATCCTACATAGTTCAGGACTTACGCAAAATAATTATCAGTGTGGTCCCTTGTTGTTCTGTAGTGCTGAATCCTGATGTAATACTGTTTGAAACTCCATGCGTGGCTGAGTGGTTTTCTGTTATTAATTTATATCAGAAAACTTTCTCCATACCCTTGATGAAGCGGAAATTTCATTTTAATTGTAGGGGTGCATCATAATCACATTTAGAGAGCATCTGCATATAATCACTTGTTGTATTAACGTGAAGTGTTAGTATTTTGAAATGTATTAACATGAATACATTGTGTATTTTAGTCTATTGGCAAGTAACACAGAGAATCAATGTAGAAAACGAATGTAACTCGCTGGAATCTTTAACATGAAGAACTTGTGTTGTGCAACTGACACTTATTCACATTATAAATGTGTTTACTAATTACGTTATTTTACACATAGGTAAAATATTAGGCGACATTGCATTAATGTTATATGAATTTGTGAAGCTTAAAATGTGTTCTCTTATGTTAGCTGATATGCGTAGGCTAGAATTGCTAGCCCCTGAAACTCTTGCTTTAGAATTTACAGTCTGAATTTCCTGCGTGCTTTCTCATATTTTGTGTTGATGGTGAAGAAGAGCTCTCCTTACATACAATATTGGCTTTGTTTTACTAGTTAGGCAAGGAGAGAAGGAGTTACAATCGTATGATTTGAGTCAATAAATGAAGGTCGGTGTGCTTCACACAGTGAAATGGCCTGGGAACCAAGGGCAAACTGTTTTGAATAAGGTACACCATCGACATCGTGGAAAATTCCATGCAGGACTGTACCCAGGGTGGATGGCACGATCCAAAGTGCACAATGGGAGTGCCACCTGAGAATAGATGTATGTTGGAATTAGGGATAGTGCGCCACTTTTGTCTTGCTGTAAGAGAGAGAGCATCTTAAAACGAGCTCTGTCTTCTGTACCTTCATGCTATTGGACCCAATGATCATGGAGAGACTTTTTTGGAAGACTCCAAGTAATGACACTTTTTTATCCTTGCTTATTTAGGGATGCCACCTTAGTAGAGACAGATGTAATGCTTTTTACCCACCAATCCCCAATCACAGTGAATTTTGGACTCATGCTTCCTGATTTTCTGTATTCTGCTTCTTGAATTAATTGTACTGCTTATGCTGCTGTATAATCACAAAGCTTTCCTTTGGACAGCACTATACAACTATCAATGTGTATAACCTGACCGGAAATTCAAACTTCGTCAATCAATCACAATCATTCCACTGAGATTGGGAGAATATATCTGTACACCCAAGGCCACTCTCCGTCACTCTTCCCGGGGAACTTTTGTACACCCTTTTGTGTCACTAGTCTATAGGACGAGTACACTGGACCCCGTAAAATATTGTCCTATCCTAGTCCCTCTTCTTTGTATTGACAGTTTAGCGCGGGAGCTCTCTTGTGGGACTTTGAGGCTACCTACAGTAACTAACTTTTACTGAGAGGACCATACCTTGTCCACTGATACACACCACGTACAGTTGGCCTCCTTTATCACCTCTTCACCACTATTCATTTACTAAGACCAGGACCTACAACACCTCACTATGAACGATGTACCAGGTCTAAGTTTCGACGAAGAAACAATCGAAGAGGCTTTGAGATCAGCTCCCTCACTCTTTGGAATGGGTGGAGCGACTGCCTCCAGTGCTACCACTGAGGACTGGGTTACTATCACTACCCTCAAAAAAGAATGGCTCAGGATAACTATACATGGGGAAATGATGATGGAATATTTAAGAGCTAAGATAGCCCCCCAGGGTCTTATCGTGAACATCATGCCGAGACTGTTCCTAGAAGACGGTCAATTTAAGGTGGACTGGTGTCACGTTTCTTGGAAACGTACCAAAGACCTCTTATTTCTGATAGTCAAAACGGCAAAAAGATTGGCTGATGCTCTATTAGTGAAGATCACAGCTATTGAAGCCACACTTCAAAGCACTATGAAAAAGACTCCATTCACCACAAAGTTGGCTGAGATCAACCAAGAGATTACTGACAACCGAGAGTATCTCATACAACAAAAAATGACCAAACTGAAAAAGGATATAGCCAAATTTGACAAGGAAAAGGTATACCCCTACCTTAAAGAGGGGTACAGTAATAACAAAAATGGCTACTCCACTGATGGGAGTTCGGATAATGATAGCCGGAGGGGCTCCTCTAGCAGTGACTCTAGTGACAACAACAGATCCAACAATCGTGGTAACCAACCTTATCCAGGCTGGAACCATATGCCGAACAATGGCCAAATGTTCCAGGGACCCCCACAGATGCCCCCCCCCTGGCAGTACCCCTTTTACCCTCAAGGACCTCCTCAATTCTACCCAATCAACCCACCTTTTTTAGGCAGAGGCTGGGGCAGAGGAAGAGGGCGAAAGCGAGGAGGACAAAAAACTGTCCAGTGGCAAGATCAATCGGCTGCACAGACAGCGGTAGAGACCAGGAGCACAACCAGAGGCAGGAGAGTCTGATTGTGAATTTGTCCAGTAGAACTCTTAGCACTCTGGAAACTAAAATCCTTGAGAAAGGACTAGGCTTTGTGCCCACTCCAACTCCTGATAGCTTCACTGAAACTTGTGAAGTAAAGCAACTCTTCAGGAAGGTACGCCTACGATCCTTCTTTTTAGACAAACCAGAACAGGACAAAACAGACACTGGTCTACGCAAGCCATCTACTTTTACACCGTCAGACTCGATGGTTCCCCCAGAAATTCTAGCTTTTGAGAAAGCAGTACTGAGGAGTTTAGACAATAAACCTAACATTTCCTCTTATATGAATTTGACTAAAGCTGAGAAACAGGCTGTGGTGGAACTTGGAAATGACACCAGCATAGTGATCAAACAAGCAGATAAAGGTGGGCCACTGTGATCCAGAATCATGCTGACTACGACACAGAATGCAGACGTCAACTTGCTAACATCTCCCATTACAGACCACTCAACATTGACCCCACAAAACAACTCATGACCACTATCACGAGTCTTGTGCTTGAGGGCGAGACAAATGAGTGGATCTCCAAAAATGAAGCAGCATTCTTAGTCACCGCGGACCCGGTCATCCCATACTTCTACACCCTCCCCAAAATTCACAAGGGTGTCACTCCAGTACCTGGGAGACCTATTGTCTCAGGCATAGGCTCCCTATTAGAGCCCTTGTCAAAATTCTGTGACTCTTTTCTGCAACCTGTGGTGAAGAAAATTCCGTCTTTTCTACAAGACACACGAGATGTCCTCCGGCTCATTGAATCCTTTGAGGGGAGGGAAAATGTGGACCTCCTCCTCACGATGGATGTTGAGGCGCTTTACACCAATATCCCCCAACAGGCCACTCTGGAGGCAGTGGAGTCCACCCTACTGTTGGAAGACTGGTCCTCTCCAACCCCGGTTTCATTTATCATGGCATGTGCATCCCTGGCTTTAACTGAAAACTTTTTCCAATATGGTTCCCAACTCTACCATCAAATCCAGGGGACATCTATGGGTTCTACATTTGCTCCGAGCCTGGCATGTATTTACATGGCAACCTTTGAGGAAAGGGTTATCCAGTCTGCACACAACCCCTATCGTGATAATATCACCTTATGGCGCAGGTATATTGACGACATCCTGGTCTTTTGGAAGGGTGATCGAAGAACCTGTGAGGCCTTCTGCAGTTGGATCAACCTCCAAAATCAATACCTTAAGTTCACGGAAACAGTGTCAACCACCACCATCCCCTTCCTGGACTTATGCATTAACCTCAATCCCACCAGCTTGAGCACGACTCTTTTTCGTAAAAACACTGACCGAAACAGTCTTCTACTATTCCAGAGCCATCACCCACGGGCCCTGAGGGATAACCTTCCCTTTGGCCAATTCCTCCGGATTAGGAGGAACTGCTCAGATACAGCAGACTTCCAAAGGGAGGCCACTCTGCTGCAACACAAACTACAAGACAGAGGGTATCCCACCAGACTAGTAAAACAGTCACGAAAAAGAGCCCTGAATAACCCAAGAGCGAACCTTTTGGGAGAACACCATAAAGCCGAAGACGAGTTGATAACGTGTGTGACCTCCTTCACCCCCAACTCCACATTTCTCAAAAAAACAATAAATAAACATTGGTCAATAATCAACTCGGGAGGGCTAGAAATCCCAAACCCCAGATTCGCATTTAAAAGAACTGCAAATCTCAAGGATGCCCTAATACACACACGCCCAAGACATAACAACAGTCCTAACCAGAGGAGACTGTGGGACCTTCCCCCAGTGGTGGGTCATTTCCCCTGTGGCGGATGTGCGGCATGCCCTCAGACATCCCAATGTAAAGAAGTCAGACTGTCTGATACATTTTTGTGGCAACTACGCAAGCACACCAACTGCAACAGCACCAAATGTGTCTACATGATCACCTGCCCTTGTGGCAAAAACTACATAGGAATGACCATGAGACACATTAAAGTAAGGATTTTAGAGCACAAGAGCAACATCAGGTGCCTTAAAACACATACCAAACTATATGAACACTTTTTCCAAAATAAACACACAGCAGACAGTCTCACTTGGTTGGTGTTAGAAGCCCACCCAGCCATTTCCAAAAAAGCCCTGTTCAGGATTGAACAAAGATGGGTCCATCGTCTCCGTTTGGACCTGGTTGGATTAAATGACTCTGTCCCTTGGGTTTCTTTAGGCGTGTGACCTTGTGATCTATACACTGACGTGGAGTTTATTACATGCCAGGGTTTATCTGATATCTGTATCTCTGTTATTCTGAGACTTATTAATAATTGAACACCTGGTTATTTGTAAACTCAGAGTCACATACTCTACTGCTCAGCCTAAAAAGGAACAGCTATGATCCTATTTCCCCGCCTGCTTTTCCGTATAACTTTCACCTCTCTAAGATGGCCGCCGTAGTCAACAGACCGTCTCTTGGCAATACTCCCTCTTTACAACACATGCGCAGCCATGAGTGGGGGCGTTTCCAAATGGCAAACGACGCCTAAGCAGGCAGTCTCTAAGGCGCTTAAATAATGCCCGCGCAGAGAGACCGTCACCAGCTGCTCTGCGTCATTATCCTGACGCTGCTCGTGGGGTAGGTGCATCAGCTTGGACTGCTGCCGCCGAAGGTGAGACTCTCTCATGTAGCCGCCCTTGTTCGTCGACAACTGACCAGGTAAGCTCTTCTGTGAATCCCCACTGTATCCCAGGAGTATGTGGCTCTCTGGGTGGTCGTCTCTCGCTGCACGACGGTGCAGCGCGCTTTTCTGGTGATGCGGGACGGGCGCGGCCGCTTTGCTTGGCGGCTCTGCCGGATCGCGCTGGGTCTCTGACACATGTCTGGGGCGTGGCGCGCAGACGGCGGGCGCTGGACTGGGTGGCCGCTCTCGCCCCGTTGGTCGGTGTAGCCCTGGCCGATTGTGGCAGTGGGGGACACACCGGACGATTCTAGTGCTCGGGGCACGTAGGGAGGTACTCTACCTTACCTTGTCTCGTATTCCATTTGGCTAATATACACCTGGATGGCAGCACTCCAAACAATAATTTCAGTAGACTACCCACTCGGTAAACAACCACTGTCTCCTGCAAATTAGGTACCATACCTCCCCAGCCGGTCCCACGGGAGCAGACTGAGAGGTCCATCAGGGAACCTGTTTAGGGTAAGGTCACCTAGATAACACTCCTCAGATTTTAAAGCACTGTACAAAATTGTTTCTTCATGTCACTTCCGACCGATGCATGGTATGGCTTGGACTAATTGATCACATCAATGGTTTGCCACTACTGACAACATCTATGCTCGGGTTTTTATAACAAGCACGGTTAGTGTGTGTGTGTGTGTGCGCTCACTATTTTTCTTAGGGTAATACTTCATCAATGCAGTTATCCTGTATAATGTCTTTGATTTAATCTCATTTCCACAGGTATTCACACTGCAGCAGGACCGACTGGCCTGCGTTCTGGTATTACTGACTAATCAAGGTCGTATACCTACCTGCAAGTTTTTGACCCTTCACTTTTGTATAAAAAAAAATTTCACTACATTTTTCACTGTGTGGTACGATCTTACTAGGTCCTGAAGAATTGCCATCAGGCAAGAAACATGTTGACCAATAATTGAGGGTAGCAGTCCAATTTACTCTAAGAGTGTTAGGGTAACTGTCTCTCCCCTCCCACACCACCTTCCTTTGTTTTTAACCAAGGGAGTCTACCACGAGAATAAATTCAGTGTGTGGACTGACTCACCTTTTTTAATTCAGCATTCACGTCACGACCACACTCCCCAGGCCCTCTCACATGCATGCACCATATGGCGGGAACAAAAGATCTCCGATAAAGAGCCCCGGTTTCGGGAGCCCGTCAGACATTGCAGCGCCAGTCTGACGAGGAGCAGAGCCCATATGATGAAGCATGACACCTAGCTTGCTGGGTGTGTGAGGGTTCTAGTTCCAACTAGGGGATTCCCCCCACTTACCAGCACACACACCACTCTCCGTCTCTCTTCCCGGGGAACTTTTGTACACCCTTTTGTGTCACTAGTCTATAGGACGAGTACACTGGACCCCGTAAAATATTGTCCTATCCTAGTCCCTCCTCTTTGTATTGACACCCAAGGCTACTGCCATGGACAAAACTAATAACAAAAGGTTAAAATTATTTTATTCCTCATAAAACACATAATCAAAAAGACAAATATACACAATAAAAGAAAAATACTAATTTCATTAATTCCTTCAGAAATGAAGGAATTAATGAAATTTGTCTTTTTCTTTTATTATGTATATTTGTCTTTTTGATTATGTGTCTTTTGACGAATAACATTATTGTAACCTTTTGTCATTAGTTATGTCCATGGCAGTAGGCTTGAGTGTACAGATATATTCTCCCAATCTGAGTGAAATGATTGTGATTGAGAGATGAAGTTGGAATTTCCGGTCAGGTTATACACTTTGATGGTTGCATAGTGCTGTCCAGAGGAAACCTTTGTGATTACATATTTGGATGGTACCCTATTCCTTTGGCATAAGGGGTCCCTCTCAGTTTCTATAACTACTTATGCTGCACCATCTAAACTGGATGCACAGATTTGGCTTAATGCAGATTCCTCTGTATTTCTATACACTTGTGTTGAGGTGTCTCTATGTTCACTTATTTTTGGCTTTGTAATAAATTAACTAACCTCAGATAGTTGTCCTTGGGTTATTATGTATCTAAATACATTTTTGGCGAAGTCATTGTACGGTTAGCAACTTTTCTCCCCTTTACACTTTCATACTGCGAAACAGAACCATCAGAGTGTGAACCTAGAACAGTCTGGAACTTATGGGCCTGACCCTTTTACCCTTGCACAAGGACAATCAGTTTCTCTTAGCATTCTGGGTAGGCAATTGCATCTTGGCATGGTGCCATGCTCCTCAAGGGTATTCGGAGAGTCCTTCTATTTTCAACCAGATCCTTAAAAAGAATCGGGAGTCCCTGGTCATGCCTTGTAATTCTGTCCTGGTCAAGTATATTGATGACTTGTTGGTTGCATCAAAAACTGGTGAGGTTTTCTAGGTTGATACCATTGCACTGCTAAACCACCTGGCTAAGAATGGACATAAAGTGTCCCCTGGAAAGCAGAAGTACTGTCTGAAGGAAGTTCATTAACTGGATCAATATATTTAGAAAGGAGTCAGAAAGGTGTCACAAGAGAGAATCTTTACAATTTTACAAATGAAAACGGCAACAACACAGAAAGAGGTCAAGATGTTCTTGGGAATGATGGGCTACTGTCGCCAGGGGATACCCACAGGGTTTCAGAGTTTAAGTTTCTTTATTATGTTTTGGAACTCCGAGGAGGTCCACATAAAAAACCATTTACAATACATAATACATTCAATGCAAGACAGACATCTACAATGTTTACGAAACAAAATATACTCAGATTCACTTATCACAAAAACCATCAATAAATAGCTAAAAAGCATTAAAAAAAGTTACAAATGTTAAAGCAGAAAATTTCATTTGGGGGGTTATACAGTGCAAGTAAAAAGGAGTTGGCATTTAAAATACCCAATTGCAGACATACAGATCTTAACCACTTACGCCGAAATTGGCGCAGTGCAGGGCATATGAAGAGAACATGCAGGCGATCCTGGGTGGATAAGTTGCAGAAATTACACATTGTAAGAGAACCATACCACTTTGCCTATAGATTGTTTAATGGCAGCAAATCCTGTCTTAAGAGGAACCAGAATCGTGGAATTCCATGTGGTAGGTTCCAGGTGACATAGGGTTGCATAACTTTGCTAACATAGGAGTCAGTAAGGTGGTTAGCTCTCTTTTTTAAATACATAGCCTCTTTATCCATTTTGTAACTAAGATCCCAGGATGCCTTTTTCAAAATCGTTTTTAACTGTGAAGCAGAAACAGAAAAAAGTGTGCTCTCTTCCATTTGGAGAAGAGCAGCCGCCTTTCTAAAATTTTTAACAATTAGCGAGTACTCATTTAAGCTGCCCAGCAGTACGACCTTCATAAGATTTCTTAATGAACCCATTTCTCCTCTAACTAAGCTGGCAACCCATCGTACTATAGCTGCAAGGCCCTGCACCCATCTACTGCGGAGGCCAAATTCAAGTCTGCAGGCAGCTACTGAACAAGCGGTATTAAGAGAAGATAGGGTTCTTAACAACTTCTCTTCTACAGAATGTAAAAAATCCCATTGCCTTAGGTCAACTAATTCCATTCCATACAAAAGGGAAGAAGGGATTTTTGCCCTAAAGACTTCCAGTAAGCAATTGAAGTGTCTTCTCCCCGTGGCTGAGTATAAACCACTCAAGCCTTTTCCCTGGGATAGGGCTTTACGGGTATTGTTATCAGTGTGGGGCTTATCACTCAAATTATTGGAGATGATTTTCCCTAAAAAAACAAAAGTCTTTACCACCTCCAATTTTTGGCCACCAACTGTCCATTCAAAGTTCTTGTATTTTAACTTTTTTCTCCCAGAAATGCACATAATTTTGCTTTTTGTTGTATTTATCCTCAGGAAATGGGCTTCGGCAAAAAGATGTAGTGCACGAAGCCGATTGGCCAACCCTTTAGGAGTTAAATCCAATATGATGATGTCATCTGCATAAAACAAGCAGGAAATAGGGGTTCCTCCTACTACCGGGGCTATACCAGTACTTGAGGAGACAGATGCAGGAAGATCTGCAATATACAGTGAAAAAAGTAGTGGGGCAAGAAGACACCCTTGTTTTAATCCATTGATTGATGGGATAACGCGTGACAATCCCCTTTCTCCGCCTTGCAGGACACGACACCATGTATAAGTGTGTAAGATCTGCACCAGATCAAGCAAATGGGGAGGCATACCCATAACCGACAACTTTCTCCACAGCAAGGGACGATCCACCTTATCAAATGCTGTGGAGAAGTCAATAAATGCCGCATACACATATCCTCCACGAACCCTAACATATTTATCAGAAATAATCTGAAGTGCAGTAAGGTTATCTAAGGTGCCGTGACCTTTGCGGAAGCCAGTCTGTTCTAGGGGTAAAATACGGTTCGCATCAACCCAATCATTAATTAGGGATAACAGACATTTAGAAAAGACTTTTCCAATTGCATCGAGGAGAGCTATTTGACGATAATTCTTTGGAATGTCCCTATCGCCTTTTTTAAACAATGGCACCAATATACTCCCTTTCCAAGAAGAGGGGATACATTAAAACAAAATCTGAAAACAGGAAACAGTATTTTACTCCATAATACTGGTTCCTGCTTCAAGACAGAAATAGGGAGTTCATCTGGACCCATGGCTCCTGAAATACGCGTGTCTCTAATCGCCTGTTCAATTGTTCTTTCAGAGGGGGACTCTATTGGGGAATCAAGTTCAGTATTGAGGCCCCTAAGTTCCACCGACTGCCCATTCATAGCATATAAAGTGGAAATATAATTGACCCATGACAATTCAGAAATAGGAATTGGGCGGGGGCCAACTCTTGCACCGCATCCCTCCCCAATGAGTGACCAAAACTGTCTGGCTTTGCCATGAACCACTGCCTCCCGTAAGTTTATCCATAGAGAATCCTCTTTTTCTTTTTTTATCTTTTTCTTAATCCTACTTCTCCTTCTTTTTAAACAGTCAATTTTGCGGAGCCTTTCAGATGACCTGCACAGATATTGCTCCCGCACTAACTTATTTATTTCCTTATTGAGGAGAGTAATCGATCTTGGGGGGGGGATCTTTTTTGGAGGCAGATGTGATTTTTTACAAGCCTGAGTGATCTTCTTCATGAAGTCCTCAAAAAGGATTAATTCAGACCCTTTCCAGTTATTTAATTCTTGGATGGTTTTCTTAAGGGTACGTCCCAGGCCCTTTATGGCTTTAAAGTCCCAAAAACATCTTCCAGTCTTCTTGTGAAAATTAAGCGCATCACCATTGAGTGACCACGGGTCAGATTTAGGGGGTGTATTAAAAGATTTAAAGTTATCAACATATGATCACTGAATATATTCTCTGAGACTACCAGATCTCCAAGTAATGAGAAGGTGTGGTAGTCTGTGATTACGTAGTCCAAGATAGACTCACTTGTACTGGATTTATGAGTATATTTTGCTGGGACATCAGGTATGAGCCTACCATTCACTATTAGCCCCTCCATGAGAAACAATTCATCTAATAACATTTTCCCTCTTTTGTTAGTTTTAATTTTATCAGGGAAAAGAGCTTGAGGTATCAAAAGGGCTTCCTCTTTGGATTTATTTCTAAAAAGCTCTAAGCTGTAATTAGAAACTCTACAATTAAAGTCCCCCACTAACAGCACCTGAGGGGTAATTATTGTCTGCTTTATCTTTTCAATAAAATTAAAAACTTTCTTTAGTACACTGTTGTAACAATCCTCAGGAGGGATATAAGCATTTATTATAACCAGTGGGTTTTTATTTTCCCCACTACCAAAGCTACTAAGGGAGACTGCCTGAAAAAGTTTACTCTGATCCACATAATGGGAGAAGTTCCAATCTATTCTATTCGAGAGAAGGCACGCAATTCCTCCTTTTGCATGCCCTCTCTTAGAGGTGGAGGCTGCGACATCAAGCACAAAACAGTCCATCCCCATATCAATTTTATCTGTGCGCCAGGTCTCTTGAATACAGATCACATCGGGGTTCAATGAAAGGAGATATTGTAGTTTTTCAGGACTATTGTTGAACCCCGCAGCATTCCATTTTTAAGACAGACGCAGACACAAGAATCCTGACGATTCACTTTCAGGACACAAGCTGCTCTCGCTCTGTAACGACCGTATTGACCATGCTTGAATGCTTTTAAATGTTTTAAACCTGTAATACACTGTGGAGCTCATCACAGTGCCCTGCCACTACTATTGTTATTTTGCACTTTGTTTTTAAGATCGTTGATTACAAACGTATATTTTAAACAACTGCACCAGCTCTAAATTGTTGCACTTACAGTTCGTGTTTATTCTGAATTGAGGTGCCCCCTGGTCCGCCGGGGCTTGTGCCGTTTGAGCGGAGGGGTCCACACCACCTTGGTAGCGTCGCTCCTCCCTGGAATTAGCAGATCTTGTGCTCCAAGCCTCGATCCCACCTTCACGGTCCCGCCCACTGGCCCTATTTAGCACAGCACGTAGAGCGGACGCGCGCAGACAAGAATCCTGACGATTCACTTTCAGGACACAAGCTGCTCTCGCTCTGTAACGACCGTATTGACCATGCTTGAATGCTTTTAAATGTTTTAAACCTGTAATACACTGTGGAGCTCATCACAGTGCCCTGCCACTACTATTGTTATTTTGCACTTTGTTTTTAAGATCGTTGATTACAAACGTATATTTTAAACAACTGCACCAGCTCTAAATTGTTGCACTTACAGTTCGTGTTTATTCTGAATTGAGGTGCCCCCTGGTCCGCCGGGGCTTGTGCCGTTTGAGCGGAGGGGTCCACACCACCTTGGTAGCGTCGCTCCTCCCTGGAATTAGCAGATCTTGTGCTCCAAGCCTCGATCCCACCTTCACGGTCCCGCCCACTGGCCCTATTTAGCACAGCACGTAGAGCGGACGCGCGCAGACAAGAATCCTGACGATTCACTTTCAGGACACAAGCTGCTCTCGCTCTGTAACGACCGTATTGACCATGCTTGAATGCTTTTAAATGTTTTAAACCTGTAATACACTGTGGAGCTCATCACAGTGCCCTGCCACTACTATTGTTATTTTGCACTTTGTTTTTAAGATCGTTGATTACAAACGTATATTTTAAACAACTGCACCAGCTCTAAATTGTTGCACTTACAGTTCGTGTTTATTCTGAATTGAGGTGCCCCCTGGTCCGCCGCGGCTTGTGCCGTTTGAGCGGAGGGGTCCACACCACCTTGGTAGCGTCGCTCCTCCCTGGAATTAGCAGATCTTGCGCTCCAAGCCTCGATCCCACCTTCACGGTCCCGCCCACTGGCCCTATTTAGCACAGCACGTAGAGCGGACGCGCGCAGACAAGAATCCTGACGATTCACTTTCAGGACACAAGCTGCTCTCGCTCTGTAACGACCGTATTGACCATGCTTGAATGCTTTTAAATGTTTTAAACCTGTAATACACTGTGGAGCTCATCACAGTGCCCTGCCACTACTATTGTTATTTTGCACTTTGTTTTTAAGATCGTTGATTACAAACGTATATTTTAAACAACTGCACCAGCTCTAAATTGTTGCACTTACAGTTCGTGTTTATTCTGAATTGAGGTGCCCCCTGGTCTGCCGCGGCTTGTGCCGTTTGAGCGGAGGGGTCCACACCACCTTGGTAGCGTCGCTCCTCCCTGGAATTAGCAGATCTTGCGCTCCAAGCCTCGATCCCACCTTCACGGTCCCGCCCACTGGCCCTATTTAGCACAGCACGTAGAGCGGACGCGCGCAGCGGCGCGCCAAAGGCGTGCCAAAGGCAAGCCCGTCTGCGCCCGTCCGCTCCCGGCCGACTCCAGACGCCAGAAACCCTGCTCGTCACTCTGCTTCCCTGGAACTAGAAATGGGTTTTATCAGGTATACTAACACTGAACTACATATTCTTAACCCAGCTAAACCTTTGATCTCTAAATATCAGCGTCCCTATCTGCAATCTAACTCTGCCTCTACCAAACCATCTATACCTTATAAAATCACTTGTGCCCCAAAGACCCCACCTAACCTAGTTTGCCTCTACTGTAATGCAAGATCAATGGCCAAACATGCTCTACAAATCTGGGCACTTCTGGACTCTGTGAAACCAGACATACTGTTTGTCACAGAAACTTGGCTTCAGGAATCGTCCGCGCCAGATATTGCCATAGCCCTTCCCCCAGCCTATACATTACATAGACTTGACCGGCAAGGCAACAAAAAAGGTGGGGGGACGGCGATAATTTATAAATCAGCTATAAAAATATATATAAATGACTCTTACCTCGAACGCTGGGGAGAGTTGCTCATCGCCATCGTGACCGTGAGCAACAAAGAAACATGGAAGGTAGCCCTCATTTACAGACCCCGCGGCTCCAAAACAAATTTCTCTGAGAAATTAATAGAAGCAATAGCGCCTTATGCGCTTACTACAGAGAATTTCATCCTCCTGGGAGATGTAAATTACCACCTTGAAATCACCACTGACCCCTGCACCACAGACTTAACCACCAGTCTAGAAGCCCTACAACTACGTTTACTCCCCACAGGTCCAACCCGCATAGCTGGACACACTCTTGACCTCATATGTACAAAATCCACAAAGGTCACGATCACACAGAGTGACTCAGTCTTCTGGACGGACCATTCTATCATAGAATTCGCAATAAAAGGATCTCAGACCCCGGCGACCCGCCCAGGCGAGACGAAAAAAAGCAGATCATGGAACAAAATCACCATGCCAGCTTTTAGTAAAGCCTTTTGCCCTCCTTCAATCTCCCAGAGTACCAATCCTAGTCTAGCCGCCAAGGAATTTGAATCTGCTATCACCACTGCGCTAGATGATATTGCACCTATGCGCACCTCTAAGCTTCCTAAAAATAATTCTCCCTGGTTTACGCCAGAGCTTAAACAAATAAAATACTCCACGAGGATGACAGAGCGAAAATGGCGACAGACAAAAAGCGCTCAAGACAAGGAACTATATAAAGTGGCTCATAGGCAGTACATGAAGGATATTGCCGAGGCCAAAAGGGTCTACCTAGGCAATAGGATTATCCTAGCAGCAAATTCTCAACGAGAACTGTTTAATATTGTCAAGGAGTTTACTACGCCCCCAGATTCTGTACGCAGCCGGCACCCCCTGATTCCAAGAACTGGGTGGAATCCGTAGCCTCCTTCTTTCATGAGAAAATAACCGAAATTCACAAACGGTTTCCTCTATCAACGACTGAGGATGAGGCCAGCACCCCCCTCACCGCAAGGCAAAACCCCCTCGACACCCATGCTAACTCGCTGAAACAATTCTCTCTCCTGACCGAAAAAGATGTGAACCACACGCTGATGAAAATGAAATCTGGAGCACCAGGAGATCCTGCCTCGCCACAAGTCATATCCAAAATCTCCTCAGCTCTGATTCCCACCTTGACCCACATCTTCAACCAATCAATACAGCACTGTGTTGTCCCCAGCCACTGGAAGGAAGCAATCATTAGGCCCATTCTGAAAAAACCCACAGCTGACCCAGATCAACTTGAAAATGACAGGCCCATCTCCCTATTACCACTCTTTGGGAAAGTTATGGAAACCCTAATCAACAAACAGCTTATTGCCCACTTGGAGTCTAATAAACTTCTTGATCCTTCTCAATCGGGTTTCAGGGCATTCCATAGCACTGAAACGGCCCTGCTGGAGATCGTGGACAACATAAGGCTGTCCCTTGACTCAAAAAAATCAGCTATCCTGATACTATTGGACCTATCTGCGGCCTTCGACACCATCTCGCATCGCGTTCTGTTAGAGCGTCTTGCTGAGATTGGTGTCGAAGGTAACGCTCTCAAATGGATATCAAGTTACCTCGGAAACAGGCGATCCAGGGTCCAACTCGGCCCCCACACCTCTATCTCCTACAAGAATGATAAAGGTGTCCCACAGGGATCTATTCTTAGCCCGACCCTTTTTAACGTTTATGTTTCCCCCTTGGCTACGATCATCAGAGATAAGGGTTTTGGGACTGTATCATATGCTGACGACACTCAAATCCTCGTCACCATCAGCCAAAACCATGACGACGTCAAAAATAGGTTTAAAAACTGTATGACTAATATACAAGAATGGATGACTAGAAATTACCTGATGATGAATGCAGGGAAGACCGAAGTCATGCTCTTCGGCAAAGCTGACCAGATCTGGTCATCGGACTGGTGGCCGGATTCCCTTGGCACCTGCCCCATCCCTAAGCCATATGTCAGGAACCTGGGAGTAGTTCTAGACAACAAGCTCACCATGTCAGAACACATAAAAAAACAGTGGGAAGCAGCTATGGCCAGATGCGTAGCCTGAGGAAGATCTTTAAATGGATCCCACTCTCAGCACGCATGCCCCTAGTCCAGGGACTTGTCATCAACAGGATGGACTATGGGAACGCTTTGTTCTCGGCCATCAACCAAACATTATTGAATCGATTACAGGTCCTTCAAAACACTGCCGCAAGGCTCGTACTGGACCTACCGCCACGCACACCCTCAGCAGCATGTCTTAAATCATTGCACTGGCTCCCCATACGAAAACGTATAAAGTTCAAGCTATGCTGCCTAGTCCATAAGGTAGTACATGGACATGGCCCTGCTTATCTTGAACAGAAACTCAAAGCTCACATTCCAAACAGGACATTACGTTCCTCCAGTAAAGCCTTTCTCTCCGTCCCCAGAGTCCGAACAGTTAGAAACAGAGACAGAGCTTTCAGCAAAACCGCTCCAGAAGCATGGAATTCCCTCCCCACTCCACTGAGAGAAGATCATGCTAAACTCCGAAAACTACTAAAAACCTGCCTTTTCAATCTCTAACCTATCAAGCCCCCTACCCCTGAATCTCCTGAATTTTTAGGACCCTTGTCAGCCGCCAGCGCTCTGAGACCTTCGGGTGATTTATGCACTTTACAAGTGAAATAAAATGGAAAATGGAAATGGAAAGCTACTGCTAAAGGTTAGGAAATAGCTTTGGGTTATCTTTTGATTTACTTAACAGAGCCCCGGGAAGCCAATTCCATTGCTGGTTATCCTCTCTTGAAATGGTATCAATATTTTGTGGGGCAGAAATTACATGGGACACTAGCCGTTTAGTTTTTAAAACACATATTTTTAATTCCTCAAAGAGAGGGAGGTGACCAGCTTGTCCCGGTCCCCGTTGAAAAGGTCTATTTTCACAAAGTCTATCTCCACCGTTCGGCAAGACAGGTATCACATCAATACTTCGACTTTGGAAATTTTCAGCTTGATTCAAGATGAGGTTCACTATAAGCTTAGAATAAAACGTTACCCTAGTATGAGATGTATTATCAATTCTTGACATAGAAACCAAGTCAATATCATTTGATTGAATTAACTTTAAACTCTCTATGTCTCTGAAACATTTAAGTAGCCATGTTCTATTTAATGCCACATCGTGGTCAAACAACGGAAGAAAGTCAAGAATCAATGTATCTACAGAATCTTCCTTAATTTTTCCACGTGGTTCTTGCGAACTGATTGTACCTTCTACCAGGGAGTAAAAAATGGGCGCAGCTGGATTAAGGGCAACTGGGACAAATGATGTTATCTTTGTCTCTTCTGTTTTTTGCAGGAGGCTCGGGGCTCTCCCCTCCTCAAGGGGCGGTCCTCCTATAGTACAAATGGCACAAATAGGGATAGATTTTTTGCATTCTGCAGACGGTACTTGGATATCGGGGATACAAATATTAGGGTCTTGCTTCGCCGACCCCTTACCTTGCTCTTCTGTACTAGGTAGAACAATTGACTGTTCTTGGGAATTCTCAAATATTATTTGTCTCACCCTTTTTTTCCTATATCTGCGAATTGGTTTTCTCTTTTTTCCTCTACACCTTTTGTGCTTCCCTATTATTTCCTTTTCTTCATTCTCAGTCCCCTTGGATTCTGGCATGAAAATTGGAAAGAGCGCTTTATCAGGTTTATAATCTACGGAAACCACGTCTTCTTCTACAATTTCAAGGTCAGAATCCCTTATACAATTATATGCTGAAGATTTTGGGACTAGAGAAAACTCACTTCTGGCTGGAACCCCCGTAAGAGTTTGATCAGCATTATAAGGCATGCACAACAGATTATTTCCGGGAGGAGAAGCACCAGAGGACACTGGTTCCTGCGCCCCCACTCTAGGCTCTGAATCCAGTGTCTTCTCTGGGATTCGAAGCAATAGAGCCTTTAATATTTGAGTGACGGATTCCAAAACACAGTCTGAGCTTCCCACAAATTTACTCAATAATCGTAATATCGAAGACAGCAAGTGTTCCAAAACAATCAATGACTCTGAAATAGGTTTTTCATGTCTATCCAAGCCTGGAGGTATAATAGGATCAATATCTGAAATATTAAGCATAGGGCTTTTTGAGAGGTTGGACTGTGAAGATGAATCTTGAGATTTAAGGGAGGGGGTACTACTATAAAGCTGTAGACCAGATGGAATATTGACAATCGGGGTCTTAGTGGGTTCAAATAATTTGAGTGAACCTTCTGCTAGGTAACGACCACACAACTCCAAGTCTATATCTAGCCCTAGAGAGTCACCATTATATACCTCCTTTGGCTGGATATGTCCCACTAAATCGTTAGATAAATGCGAGTCCATCTTTAAGGGGACATTGTTTTGAAGTACGTTCTCTATTCTAGAAACAATCATATTAGCAGTACCAGAGCTTTCTCCCGGTTTTACGTTGAACCCCTCACCAGATTGTAAATCGGGACTCAATTTTTCTATCACAATAGGTCTCTTAATAATTACCACAGGGTCTGCGCCAAGAGAAAGAATTAGCCCTAAGTTCTTATTTATTGTGATTTCTTCAGGGTCAGCCTCCTTCAGCAAATCTTTATCCAAAGTCTTTTCCCATATCTGGAATAGCTGGCATTGACCCTTTATTTGGAGATTTTTTGACTCCTTGTTTCTAAGGGGGTTAGATTTTGTTTTAACACATGATCTTCCCCCTAAGAGCCTCCCAGATCGTAACTTTTTAGCAGTCATCCTTAGTCCTATATCCAAACGAAGTCAGAGCACAGTGCCTGAAAGAAGATAATACTTAACAGCTTAAAATATATAAAATATGGCGATTGGATAACGTGAGTCAGAGTTCCAATGTTAGTGAACAAGTCGATGTCTCTATAAGCATGAATGAAAATATAAAACTAACAAGCTAGACATCAATAGAGTATAAAAGATTATGGGCCCAGCCCAGCCTACTTCAGCCACTGAGGGCCACAGAGGGCCCGCCCTTTGTCCGGGCTTAGTCCGGCGCGTCCCCGCGGGACGAGGGACCTGCCGGTGCTTTATGCGCCGCCTGGCGCGCTGGTTATGGCGTCGTCGCTGGCCCCCCAAGGATGCTGGGGGATGTGGTTCCGGCCGGCGGAGCCAAGCCCGGCCGGTGGTTTGCTGCAGTGAGGATGGAGGAGCCAAGCCCGGCCGCTGTGCAGGAAGGTCGGAGACCACGGTTCAGGCAGCGAACGTAAAGAAGATGAGAGATAGGGGACTCGGCCCCTTGCCGGTGCTTTATGCGCCGCCTGGTGCGCTGGTTACGGCGGCGTTGCTGGCCCCCTAAGGATGCTGGGGGATGTGGGCCGGCAGTGAGGATGGCGGAGCCAAGCCCGGCCGCTGTGCTGGAAGGTCAGAAACCACAGTTCAGGCAGCGAACGTAAAGAAGATGAGACCCAAGAGATTCTGTGTTGGTCTTTTACATTTTAACATGCCTATTTTTTGTGTGCAATAGTGGCCACATTTATATGGGAATGGCAGTGGGGCGCGCTTCTAGTCTGGCTTTATAACTCACACCATTGAAATGTGGTAAAGAAAAGTCACGAGAGTAAAATACTTTAAACTGCACGTGGCACAGAAAGAGTGAGCAAAGTAATCGAGTCCCACCGTCTCTTATGAGGGCTCAGAGGAGTTGTTTACCTCAGGGAAAAAGGTTTTAAAATGATGCCTCACTGTTTTCGCCGCCACTCTGGCTCCAGCTTGTGTCACCACTACTCACTGCCGCTCACCTCCACACGCAGTTGACTCGAGTATCCCACTACTCTTGTCTCCTCATGAGGTAGGAATCCACGGCTTCAAGGCTTTACGGCCCCTGGCTTATAGCTCCTACAGCTCTACGCGGCTCCTCGCTGCAGCCGCCGCTGCTGCTACCGCCCACCGCAGTGCTACACACGGCTGGGCTGGGCTGGGCTGGATCTCCCGCGGCTCCACGCGACTCGCGGCTCCTCACTGCTGATGCCGCCACCGCCGCTACCGCGCTGGGCTGGGCTGAGTCTCCCGCGGCTCGTGCCTCCTGCGCAGAGCAAGGCAGCGGGCGGGCAGGATCACCAGGATCACCGGCGGAGTCGCCGCGGGATGGACTTGATGTCTCACGGCTCCTCACTGCTGCCGCCGCTACCACGCTGGGCTGGGTCTCCCGCGGCTCATGCCTCCCACAGAGATCAAGGTGGCGGGCAGGATCACCGGCGGACTTTCCCGACTCTGGTTGCTTCCTTCCTCTGACTCGCGGTAGACCTCGGCACTACGGCTCCACGGTGCCGCCGCAGCTCCACACAGCTCAGCACAGCGCTCTCCGCGGGTCCCTGCTCAGACAATCGAGCGACGACACTAAGACACAGCTAGCAGCACTGTCGAAGGGACCACCTTTTCTCTAGTGGCGAAGCCTTTGCAGAGAGTGACAAACAAGAATGTGTAGGATCCTGTACCTTGGGACTATGACTGTTTGTTTGCATTCCTGTAGTGGAGAGAATGTCTTTGTCATGCCCCAGCACTACGAATGCCTGATTATAACAAAGCCGTTTCGCTTTTCTGCAGTGAGAGGAAGGGCTGCGCTCTCTTTGCATTGGCACAAACAAATGGGAATGCACGTAGGCCAGCAGCCTATTTTTAGCTACCTTAGATCCAGTAGCTATGGCTCAACCTGGGTGTCTAAAAGCAGTGGTTGCCGCAGGTGTCAGCATAAAAAGGTGTGTAGGCACTGTCATTGGTCATCCTTTAATGGTGTATGTGCCTCACTCTGTAGAGATATTGCTGACACATCCTCACACTCAGCATTTGACAGTCTCCTGACCTGGTATGAGCAGATCATACTTACTGCTAAATATTTCACATTGAAAAGGTGTTCTTTCCTGAATCCTCCTACATTGTTGCCCATTCCTGACACTGATGGTGGTGAACATGAAGTGGAACATGACTATGTCGATGTCACTGAACAATGTACCAAGCTGTTTCTTAAGTCACACCTTTCCTAGTCCTCGGTACTGATGGACCAGCCATGGTTGAGATGAGGAACAAAAAAATAAAAAAACAATGTACCAAGCTGAGACCAGATATTCAATATGAACCACTTCCTGAATCTGATTTTGCACTGTTTGTGGATGGCTCATGTTTGCAAGACCATGAAGGAAATTTACGAGCTACCTATGCAGCTTGCACAGTTTCAGGAGTAGTAGAATCTTGATGGCTCCCAGATGTGTATTCAGCACAAGTGGCTGAACTGATTGCTCTTACTAGAGCATGTTGTGTCTGTAACCAACAGAGAGTGATGATTTATATGGACAGTCAATATGGTTTTGGTGCTGTTCACAATTTCGAGCAATTATGGTCCTAGAGAGGATTTATAACATCCTAAGGTTTGCCCATACAAAACGTGCAGCAAGTTCAAAAACTCCTCAAGGCATTGCAATTGCCAGCTCAGATTGTGGTTGACAAATGTTCAGCATATTGTAAGAGCGAACTGTTGATTATAGATATGTGGATGAAGTGGCTAAATATTGTGCCTAAAATGCTTGTACTTTTAATGGTGAATATGTAAATTAAGGAACAGACAAAACCAATGACAACCTTTTATTAACTACAGCAGACACATGGGAGGAAGTTAAGGGATCACAGGCCGTTGTGTCAGAGAAAAAACGGTAGAGTTGGGTCAAATCAGGTTATGTTAAGAGGAATTAGGATAAGATTTGGTTTTCGGCAGTTGGAAGACCAGTGATGGCAAATAGTCTTTTACCACTAATGGCACAACATTATCATGGTCCCACTCATGTAGGTAGGGATGCAATGGTAAAGTTATTTCAACAAACCTGGTTTAATCTCAGATTTAGGTTAATGATTAATGCATTGTGTTACAGGTGTGTTGTGTGCCAGCAGAACAATATAGGGAAAAGGACTACAGTCACATTGAGTCACATTGGGAGGACCGGTGGTCCTTTCAATAGGATGCAACTGGACTTGTCACAGATGGCTGTGTGTAATGGGTTGAGATATGTACTGGTTATGGTGTGTATCTTTTCACAATGGGTCGAAGCATTCCCAGACTAAGAAATAATAGTTTGACAGTTGCAAAACTATTGTTGAGAGAGTTAATACCTAGGTTTCGCTTCCCGACTTCACTGGAATCTAACTGAGGTACCCAATTCAATACTGACATTTTGAGGGTGCTGTGTTGCAAGTGGAACAGAGACTGGGGCTGTGTTGCAAGAAGTTACAGGCCTGGGGCTTCAGGTCTGGTTGATGGTACTTCGAAATCAAAGCTTGTGCTTCCACGTCATTGAAATGGCCTGATGCTTTGCCGCTTGTGTTGATAAGTCTTTCACAGTCTACCTGATCGAAGGACAGGATTGTTCCCTCATGAGATCATCATGGGTAGGGAAATGAGACTGCCTGCAGTGCCTGCAAATCTGCTTGTCAACATCACTAATGAGTTAATACTTGACTATTGTAAAAGACTAGCTGATTTGGTGCATTTTGTGTCTCATCAGGTCAAAGGTGCTACTGCCCGCCTCATCAGAAGCAATGCCATGACCTGAGTCCTGGTAACTGGGTCCTGGTTAAGACATACGTGAGGAAAAGCTGTCTGGGGTCTCGTTGGCGGGAGCTGTACCAGGTGATATTGGTCACAACTAATGCTGTGAAGTGCAGAGTTCTCACCAACTGGGTGCACGCTACCCACACTCGTCGAGTTCTGTGTCCCCTTGATGATGTAACAGCACCCCTCCCAAAAGTGCCAGTGGTGGTCGAGTGTCCATGGGAGCAGGTTAGTCAAGCTGTTGGGGACTCGAATGAATTCGAGACAGCACTCATTCAGCCTAACGAGGGACTTATAGGGTCGGTCACTGAGGTTAAAACTGAAGCTGGTTCTGTGACTGTGACATAATATGAGTCAGACCCAGACAAAGAGTATAGTGCTGATCAGTTGCACGTAGCAGCTGGCTAATGCTCAAAGTTCAGCAATGTTGTACTTATATACCTGAAGAGCGCTAGGATCTGGATAAGTATATATGGAATATATGGGGACTGACAAAGGATATAGAAGGATTGAAAGCAACAGGGGCTTGGTAAGCCACTGGGATTAGATTGCCTGCTGTGGAGAAATGGGTTGGAAACCTTGGAAGTGGAATATTGGGTGCTATTTTGAAGTCTTTTTAGATAATTGCTCTTTGTACAATATTCCTGTTCATGATCTTCAAGGGATGCTCAAGTCAGACAGGGAGTGAAGAGGAAAAGAGCAGACATAGAGTTAGAGAAGAGTCAGAGTGATACTATGATGATATGAAACGTCTCTAGGACTCAAGATGGAAATGACTGAAAACCATTTGGTTTTAGATGGTTTGCTGATAAGATTAGATTATTTTCGGTGATGGCCCGATATACCAACAGAGGGGGGACTGGAGCAGCATAAAATGTAATTGGCTCTAACCTTATTGTTATTGGTTTGGCCACATGTGCATATTAAGGCCTTAAGTATTTATGAAGATGTGATGTAACCCAGCAGAGAAAAGTGCACTTATAGCAACATAAAAAGTGTGCATGCTATGTAATCATGACATTTGTATATGTGGGTTTACTAAAGCGTTTCTTATAGTAAAAACAAGTTGTATTTTATATGCATTTACACAAAGATGTTCTCCTTTCATCATCACATACTAGAACATATTTTCATGCTGAAATGCATTTATTCATATAACGTGATTATTTATGTATTAGCATTTATCCAGTTATAACTTGTGTTGGAGTCTTGATTTTGTTAACTTAACCAAAGGCCTTAAGCAATTGGGTTTTACAATGTTTAACCTGCAATATGAATGTTTTTCTCTCAGATGGAGTGTTTTTCTATAGTCTCCAGGTGCCTGGTACGAGGACCTAATGAATGGAGATAGGAGCTTTGTGTGAAACAGGTAAGGAAGCCTGAAGGAAGTCAAAGGTGGTAGAATTAAAGGCCAACATTGAGGATTACTGGCTGGGTGGAATGAAGGGAGAAATCCAAGTTTGTCTCCAAATTTATGGATCAAAGAAGAAGAGTTACAAGTGTGTTTTATTGAAATGTACGTCATAAGAAAAGAGAATCATGAGTGTGTTTGCCAAAGAGAGTATTATTTGAGGGTGGTCTCTAATTGGGCCTTTGACAATGATTTAGGAGTGTCTCAGAGGCTATAGCTGGGCAATGTTTTGTGACTTAGCAGCAGACTTTCACTGATTTCTCTAGTTTAGGAAAGGTTTAGTCCTCTGTACTCTATGGTTTATTCTCATTGTGTGGCTTCATGCTATGCAATATTTTACTTTAGAAATCTTCTACAGAAGCATTCTGTGCTGACACCATTTCTACTTTAAGGATCTAATTGGGATTTGGATTAGCATTCTTTAGTGTAGCTTAAATAAGAACTTAAAAGACCTCATGCATTATAGACAGGCGTTGCAGACATTTAAATCTTCTCATCATGCTGTATTTTTTTTAATTTGTACTATTGCTATTGTGGTTTTCATTGGGTATTTGCTAATGAGAATTAACATTGTCTGCAGAGTCAAAGTTCTTTGACAATTTTGTATTGTCATGCCATGTTTCTGTGACTGATTTATATGACTTTGGCTTCGAATTTTTAGTAAATCCATACTCAACCTGATCTTTTGACTTTGAGCTTTAGTGCGTGACCAAATGTGTTGCACTGACATTGTGAACTTGAACTGAGACCTAACTCCTTCATTCCTCAAGCTCCCTAAAGAGATCAGACCGAGGGGACAAGAAGAAGGGCCCAAACCACCAGGTTAAAGCACCATTCTTAATCATGACCCTTGTGCATGAATGTTAAATAAACAATGGGGTGACCCTGTGTCCCTCAGAACCTGGGTATAGTATTGCAAAAAGTACAGTGGTTCTGTCGGGTATGACCACAATATTACTTCTCATTGTAATTGAATCTATAAAGAACAAGTTATTTAACACTACGAGTAAATGCAAAAAGACAATGTTAAGAAGGAACACGCAAAACAAGGATACAGTAACCACAATTGAATCAGGTTTGTTGGGTGATAGGATATTTTTAAATAAATTGCATCATTTATATTCACCCATATACAAGCAATTTTTGTAGCGGCTGTCAACAACGTGAAAGTTTAAAGTGAGTTGTGATTAAGTGACATGGTAAGATCACTGACACAGTAAGTGCGCGATATGTACAGGGTGATTAAAAAGTTTATAGGAGGCCTGTACGAGAAACAAAACAATGACCCTGCTGCTCTAAACAATTCAGGTATTTTGCAAGCGGGGCCTTGAACTGGGCTAGGATGTTGTCGACGTTTCAACCCTATATATGCGATGTTAAATCGTCATGCAGGACTTCATTAAGACTCGAGTGGGGGAGGGGCAGCCTAACGAATTGCAGGGAAGGGACCTGGGGGTATATTATCAACAACTAGCGATAATTTTTGTCTCTAACTTGTTTAGAGACAAAAATTATCGCCGCACATCGGCGATTTTTATCGCAGATAAACCTTGCTATTAGCAAGGTTTATCGCAAATGCGATAAAAAACGCCCGCAATGCATGAATATCGCTGAAAAGTCAGCGATATTCATGCATTATCGAGCAAATGCTCTTAGCCATGTTATCCACCTCCCATTGGATAACATGGCTAAGAACTGCTCAGGGCAGGTGTTAGCTTTTGGAGATATTCGCCCTTAGCGCAAATATCTCCAAAAGTTGGTAATAGGAGATAGCGATGTTAGCGACTGTTTCCAGTCGCTAACATCTTGGCACGCCCACTTTGCATATCATTAGTGATAAATATCACTGACATGCAAAGTGGGGCCCATGATGGTCGCTATCTCCTATTAGCTGTCGCTAACTGGTGTTAGCGACAGCTTGGTAATAGGGAGATAATTTTATCTCCGCTTTCTTGGCTTTTAAAGCCAAAAAAGCGGAGATAAAACCCCTTGATAATATACCCCCTGGTTAGGCGCAGATCAGGGCAGAAGGCCCATCAGGTTGGATTCTAAGTTTATCGCACGTGAGGCCAGACGTGTGTAATGGCTGGGTAAATGGCCTCTGGGGTCACCTTTGTATTCTGTTCGGAATCAAATCACGATTTCCAGTGCGCGAGCAGTGTAGAGTCCTGCCACGTAACCGCCTCTGCCAAGGGCGTAACACAGGCCCCCACCGCCCCTGCGGCGCGGGGGGGGGCCTCCAGCTCAAAGGGGCCCCCTCGGGACTGCACTCAGGCCGAAGAGCTCCTGATTGAGCCCGGAGGGGGACCCTCTAAGTACCGTGCAGGGAGGCCCCCTCACTTTTCGTTAGGCCAGTGGCCTCTGCATGATAATAGGCACGAAATTGGTGCAATTCTTGCCACCTGGTAAACCCCCTAGTGGTGCTGAAGAAGTTGAATTACACTCTACATGGAAGCTAGGATAATTACTATTGTAAACTTTGATGTCTACTTGGTCTCTAATTATCAGCTGCTTGGTAGTGTCAATTGTGACCCAAATTAATTTGCATTTGAATCTGGATTTCAGGATTTGCACATATTTCACACCCTCAAATAATGTTGCATGGCAATACCAGTCGAATTTTGTGTGGCCTAAAAAGAGGCAGTGTTCCATGCTATGCAACTGGGAATGGAGCAAAACGCGCAGTATTACTACATCCTGCCTAGTAGTACAACCTGTGGAACTCACAACGAGGAGTCAACAATGCACCCAGGAAATATTGCGCTCAGCAGTATCTGTATTTGCCGGGAGTGGTATTACCTCCACAAATACTGTGGCACGAATAATGAGGAACTAAGTAGGAAGCAGATGAAAAAGAAATGAGTGGGGAGTCTCATGGTGGAAGCTTAGTACAAAACAAGTGCTGTTAACTACCCCCTTCAAGCAATCAGTCTTGCATGAACTATCAAGCAATCCAATTGGCTGCAGCGGCATGTCATCTCTATTCTAAACCCGCCTTTTCCCATCCGTTTCAGAGACCCATGAGACCTGTTGCCACTCTTTCAGAATTCATCACACTGGCTTAACAGGTAGAATCAGCCTAATGAAAATGCCCAAGCGTGTGGAGAGACGGAAATTATTCTGGCCATTGGGAAGTTAATGGAGGGTCATGAGTAGAAGGATTTCATTATCTTCGCTGATTTGGCAGGCAGTCGAGGAGGGATGAAGTTTTTACATTTAGAATAAATGTTTCATTTTCCTGAAATATATTGGACATTAATATTTTCCTTCATTAAATAATGTCTGCTTTTTCGATTGCTTTGGAGGGCTTTACTTTTTGGCAGTGAGGAGCAAAAGAGCAATAGGATGGATAGTGGTTGATAGAGTGAAAGGGAAAATGAGGGAGAAGAGAGAGACAGAGCGTGAGAGAAATATAGAGAAAGAGAGAGGGGAATTCAAATCAGCTAGCTAGGGAACGAAAGAATAAGACAGTGAGTGCAAGAAAAACGATGAAAAGGAGAGTGCGAAAGAGAGAGCTTATGTAAGAAAGAAGACAAGAGGGAGTGAGAGAAGGCAAGAGGGAGGGAGGGAGGGAGGAAGGGAGTGAGGGAGAGAGGGAAGGAAGGAAGGAAGGAAGGGAGGGAGGGGGGAGGGGGAGGGAGGGAGGGAGTCAAGACAGATAAAGAGAAAGAAAATGGCGAGAAAGAGAGGATGACAGAAAAAGAAAGCAGAATAAAAACTTCATTTAGGACTCACCAGGGTTAGCATATGCTACACCCTTTATACCGCTTACACTGTCCTTGTTGCCTAGAAGGTCAGAAGTAACAGGGATTGTGTTTTACGAGAAGGTGGTCAGAAGAAATCTAAGAATTCAACCTTTTATGGTTCTTGTTGCCGCCATCATCTTGTCGGTTAGCAAGGCTTCTGTGGTGAACATGGTGGAGGAAGAGATAGGAACTCCTGCACTGTTCCCCAGCAGCCCCTGCAACACTTTTACAATGCCGTTGCATCACTTTTGTGACGCAGCAGCGGCGTAAACAATGCGCCACTATGCGACATATTTACAACGTGACGCATCTAGTTAGATGCGTCACGTTGTAAAGCCCTGCACTACATTATACCTGCGTCAGGTATAATTTATGCAGGGTGGGCGTTCCATCGCAAGGAAGCCCTGTAAAAGTGATGCAGTGAAATCTACAAGATTTCACGGAGTCACTTTTACGTCCCCGCTGCGTCAAATCCTTACGCCTGCTTGAAGCATGCGTAAGGAGTGACGCATCATATTTGGTATAGGGCACGCCTGAGCAGTGCTGGAGTTGCGTTGCGCTTGTGACACAACACCAGCATTGCGTCACCCCTACGCCGACAGATTCATCACACATCTGTCTATCCTTGCGCCATGGTGCGCAGCATTGTAAATGTGGCGCATCCATGGTGGCGCAAGGTTTTTTTGAGTCATGCACAATAACTGACGCATCCCTGCTAATATGCAGGGATGCACCAGTTATTGTAAATCTGCCCCCCTATTTGGTGCTAAGGGGTGAGAGAAGTGTTACGGGTGGGACCTTTGCCTTTCTCTGCCACACTAGTAAGGAAGCAAAGAAAAGCAAGCATAGCTATAGACCACGTGACGTCGAAAAAGGCTTGGCAAAGGCATAGCCAACCCTTGAAGGATTTTCACCACTCCTCTCTGTGCACAGTGGGCAGGAGGAAGAGCCAGTGTTTTGGGTTCCACTGGTAGGGAGCTCTACTGAATTTATCCGAGGGAAGAGTGTTGTAAGGAAAAAGATATAGTAAGAGACCTTTTTGTCGGCGCTCTTACATGTCCTTGGTGGTAATTAAGGCAGTCCTTAATGCAAACAGCATTTACCACACAATTGTTAAAGCAGATTTGTGGAGTTGGTAGTTGTACCACGAATATTTGTGAATATTAGTTGCATCGTATTTTTTTGTGGCAGCGATGTGATACGTTGTGTTCATTTGTTGCATAATTGTGTTTTGGAGCTGCATTATTGCTTTTTTTTTTCCGAGCATTAAACAATACAAATTACAACTTAGACACCAGAATTGGTTATTCATACAGAATAAAGCAAATAGTAGATTCAAAGGTTAGACAGATGATAAAACAAAGACATTCCTAACAATTGAGACTGAGGAAAAAAAAACAGCGAGAACAAATGAAGTAGATGCTAAAGTGGAAATGTAGCCTAAACAACGCTATTCTTTTAACCAATCCATTCCGCCACAGGCGCCCAAATTCGAGTTGCGAATTGTCGCCGTCTCCCCCCTTTACAAGAAAATGCAGACAATTCTAGCCGATGTATAGCTAGTAACCTTGCACGCCACTGTGCAAATGTAGGAGCTTCCGGAGAAAGCCACTGAGAAATTATGCACAGGCGAACCTGCGACATGGCGATAAAGATGAGGGCTGATTCATTCAAGGTGTTACCGGATAATGTATTACCAGCCTCTACCCCAAATATCACAAGTGCCGGAGTTATTATACATCGAATCTTAAGTGTAACATTAATGAAGTGCTCAATATCGTCAAGAAAGCCGCGGAGGGATGGACAAGAATAAAACATATGTATTGCATCGGCTGCCAACAACCCACATCGTGCACAGGCATTCCCCTTCGTGGCCCCCCATTTTGCGATCTTAGCAGGTGTATAGTATAGATCTAACATTGACATGTAACTTTGTGTTCTAAGAGAGCCAGACACCATAACCTGATTTGCAAGTTCTATCACCGAGGTTAAGTCAATACATGCCCTACCTAATTTTAATTCCCACTTGGCGTTTTGAACAGTCAGATCATCCGGAAGTACTGAAAGGATATATTGATACAGAATTCCTATTCTACTTCTCTTCTTTATCAAATCAATGCAAGGCACTTTCTCCAACATGCAAGGAGTTTTCTTCAAGTATTTTTTGATAAAGCTTTGAATCTGTAAATACTTAAAAAAGTCACGTAGAGATAGCTGAAATCTATCCCTTATTTGGCTATACGATAGGACAGCGCCATCCTCGACCATATCCCCCAACCCATAAACCCCTTTACTTTGCCATCTATACATAACCTGAAAGATGCTAGGAAACATTCGAGTGGAGCTGCATTATTGCATTGTATATTTGCTTTGTGATTGAGTTGCTGCGGCTTGCACTATGGAAAATAGTTAAAAGTGGCATTGGACTGTTGCATCCGTACAGCACTTTCCTACCCCTGATAAGGACCAAACCACTTTAATAAAATAGAATTATAGGAGCTCTAAAACACATCTATCAAATCTTACAGATTGCTGCAAAATTACTATTTTACAGCTGTCAGAACCCACTCTGGTTCTAAACATGCAATTCAAAGCTCTCACTCCAGCTGCATCTTGTTCACCTCTGACATTAAAAGTGGGTCGGACTTAATTATCACATTTAAAGAGATGTGTGCCTAACATCTTTTGATAGAGTTGAGGGGAACCCATATTGCCGTGTTAAGTGGCCCCATCTCATATGCAACAACACCTTCTGGCAACCCTAGCTTTTAGGAAACTGCCTGCGCATTCTGGGATCCATAACGTTATTTTTAATTTTATAAGGATGTGATGAAAGTCTTTCAAAGTCCTTTTGAACACCAGGACAAGACATTGAGTCTCTGGGCAGCGATGGACACATATCCCCTCAAACTTGCCTCTGTACCTTTTTTGTAAGGGAGGCTTATAATACCGCTGTTAAATTGTTCCCTAGTTTTCTGGTGGGAAATATAGCATATGAGGTGTCCACGCTTTTCTTGTTTTGTGAGGGAGAATTGCACTACTGCCTCTCCTGCTATACCTGTACAGAATGGGACGATTGCACGGTTTCTTCTCAGGGCTGTACTAGGGAACCAGAAGCAGCCCTAGCAAAAATGCTCAAGCCAGTCCTTCTCCATTGGTCTCTTCGTGGAATCTCTATTTTTCCCATCCAATCTCTCCCTCTTGCTCTCCTTTTCTCCCCTCTCTCTTCTTTTTCTCTGATCGCTTTCTCTCTACCTCCCCTCTTTCACCCTTTCTCTCTCTCTTGAAACCTACATGTGCAATAAACCTCAGGAGCTGGGAAAAGTGACGGAGCCATGGGCTTAAAAACCCACACTCCAAGGGCCCCAGTCCACAAGGGAAATGCCCGGTGGAATAAAATGCCTGTCTGGATCTATTTATGCTTCTGGTTTACTTGTTTCATGAGAGGGGGATTTACCCTGCCCCCTCCAACGTTGTACTTGCTTTGTTAGGAAAGCTTCCCTGGTTACCATGCTGTAATTAATTGAATTGAATTTAAATTACATTTATATAGAGCTTACTACCCCTGAGAAGGCATTGAAGCAGTTTACGGTGAGTAGCACGCTATCAATTAGCCCAGAGTTGGTGGTCAGTCCATTGGGTATTAGGGTTAGTCTTGCATGCTGTAGGAAACCATTTCAATATATTTACCCCAGTTTCTTTGTGGTAATTTGTACTTAAGTGTGATCATTTGAGGGGGCTGCGTGAGAAGCAACTGCTTGCTGGAATACATATTGTTATGGTTTCGAAAATAGGAGCTTAACCTGTTAACTGCAGGGGACAGCTCCATGCCATCCTGCGCACCAGTGCTCGTGTGCTGAGTACGGCTCCAGGCTATCCTAGCACCTGCGTCAGGAACTCCCTCTGGCCGAGCACCAGAGGGACTTCCTTTCAATCATTTTAGCCTCAGGAGCTGGAAGGAGTTACCCCAACTCCCAGGGCTACTTTTTTCTCTGAAATGATGATAGGCGTCTGTGGCGTGCTGACGTCATATCAGAGAAAGTGAAAGTTAAATTAGCTGATCGTCTCATTTGACTTTCACTGCTTCGGTGCTGGAGGGCATATCTCAGCCTTCCAGCACCATAGCAGAAAGGAGAGTTTAGAGAATTTCCCCTTTCCAATTATACCTTTCCCTATTGCATCCCTGTTTTGGGATAGCCGCAGGAGAGGGATACCCAAGCAGGGATCTACTCCACTAGACACCAGAGGCTCTTTTTTCACGGGGGAGCTGCCCCCTCGCAATGGGGTAGTGCTCCCCTGGGCTGAAATGTCTTTCTGCCCCCCAGGGGGAAGAGTGGAGATTCTTACTCCAATCTGTTCCACCGGAGGGGCAGTTAGCCCACTAGACACGAGGGAATAATGTTTAAAGGCAAAATGGGTGGTGTCGGCTGTCCCACACATCGGGCCTAGCCCCCACACACCCATTTAACCCCCAACAGTCTTTCTGCTCCTGTTGGGGGTTAAAAGGGTGTGTAATAGAATAGATAGGAGTTGTTTTCCTACCATTTGCCCCCAGAGGAGGGCAGAAACCCCACTAATCCACCAGGGATTATATATGGAGGGAAAGCACCCCACCTCCCAGTAATGGTCTAGTGCTCCATCCCTCCCCTAGGCCTAAAAGTCTTTCTGCATCACAGGGGGGTAGAAAGTCCAATAAACACCAGGTATTTGTTTATGGTAAACTTAGTGAGGGTGGCCCTTACAGGCATTGGGTCTAGCTTCCACCCACCCAAATGACCCCAGCAGTATTTCTGCCCCTTTTCATGTCAGATATGAGGTGCTTTCCTCCAATATGACCCCAGTGGGGAGAGGAAAGCCCACTGGACTACCTAGGATTATATTTGGATGGAGAGCGGCCCCCCTGGCAATTGGCTAATGCTCCCTCCTACCTCCAGGCTCAAAAGTCTTTCTGCACAGGTTTCCCAATACACCCATTGACTATAGTTTGATGCTTGCCTGTCAAGTGCACTAGGCCCAGCCACACAAGTGAGGTAGCATTTTTATTAGAACTAGTGGAAGAACCCTGGGTGCTAGGAGTTTTGTAGATTCCTGCTAATTTAGGAAATTTACGTCACAGAAATGCAAGGAGATGTGCACTTTTCGGGGAAGTTTGAGGTTTGCAAGGCTTCATGGGTAAGAAAACTTAGTGGGATATACGCCAGGCATACCACCCTGCACTCCCCTGGGTGTCTAGTTTTCAGAAATATCTGAGTTTGGTAGGTATTTATGGGTGACCGTCGATCCCAGGCCAAAATAATATCTCTACCCCCATTGCCAAATCAGATTGTTTTTGTGACAGGAAATGTTGATGTCTCCACATTATATTTTGGGGCCTTTCCTGTTGCGAGCATTAGGCCTACCCACAAAGGTGAGGTACCATTTTTATCAAAAGACTTAGGGGATTGCTTGGTGGAAGGAAGTGTATGGCTACCCGCAGATTCCAGAACTTTCCATCACAGAAATGTGAGTAAAATATGTTTTTTTGGTCAAAGTTTGAGGTTTGTAAGGGATTCTGTGTAAAACAACCTGGTGGGAGCCATGCAAGTCACCAGATCCTGGATTTCCATAGGTGTCTAGTTTTCCAAAATGTACAGGTTTGCTAGGTTTTCCTCGTGCTGGCTAAGCTAGGGTCCAAAATCTACAGCTACCCACTGTGCAAAAAATCGTTCAGTTTTGAGTGGAAAAATGTGATGCATCCATGTTGCTGTTTTGGGCTGTTTCCTGTTGTAGGCAATATGCCTACCCACACAAGTGAGGTATTATTTTAATCAAAGGTCTTAGGGAATGCTGGGTGGAAGGAAATTTGTGGCCCCTACAGATTCCCTTCCCGAACCTTCTATCACGAAACATTTGTTTTTAGTCAAAGTTTGAGGGTTTGCAAGGGATTCCAGGTAAAACAACTAGGTAAGAGCTAGGGCTGCACTTGGCAAAGCGCACATCAGATGTTTTCCCAGTGGAATGGAAGGGTGGGGGCTGGTTTTGGAGTGGTGGGGTAATTTTCATTACTGTGTGCCGGTTTTGAAGCAGTGCTTCAATATCGCCCCCCAGTAACAAAAGCAGCAGTGCTAGGGGCCGGTTTTAGTGAAGGCCAATCCAACAAAATTGCCAGGGCTGCTTTAGGTTCCCAGTACGGCCCTGATGAAAGCCACAAAAGACACCACATCTGGGATTCATCTGGGTGGCTAGTTTTTAAAAATGTACTTGAGGTACATGTTTGCTACCTTCCCACAACCCGCAGCAACTCACTTTGCTCACAACAGGTCAGTTTTGAGTGGAAAAATGTGATGTATCCATGTTGTGTTTTGAGACCTTTTTTGTTGCAGGCACTAGGCCTCCCCGCACAAGTGAGGTACCATTTTTATTAGACCACAGTGGGAGCACAGAATAGTGGGATATTTATTAATATCAATTGAATTTTGGTGCATTTGTGCGCTGGCAGAAGCCCAGCAGCGTAGGGTTAAGGGTTACCACAGATAGGCATGAGATTTAAAGTTATTTATATGTAGGAGAGGCATGTAGAAGGGAAACAGAGGTGCATTCAAAACAAATTAGAGAGGCGAAAAGTAAATGAAAGTTTCACTCATGGTCAATTTTTCGTGAAGGATTTTAATTAGTATAATAAGTGGGGATTTAATATCTGCAGATTTAAACCTGTTGAAAGAAACAATTATAAATTCTGATCTAAAGCAATGTGGCTTTCAACAATATTTTCAGAGGCAATTTTAAGGAGGTGGCACAAATACTTCAGGCACTGAAAAGCACAGTGCTTATTGAGACACCTTTACTAGTGATCACCTAGCAGTGTGGCATTCCATTACCTGAAATTTCAGTTTGGCAAAGCCAGCATTGCCCCTTGGTACTTTCCGAATCAGAGAGCCCATATCGTATCCCTCCTACAGCAGTATATTCTAGTCAAGATAATCTTCATTCGGTTTCATGTGATAAAACCATAAACGTAGACCTCAAATATGGTAAATCATTCCTCGCAAAAAACATGCCAAATAAAATGATGACCTAGGCTAGATGTAAAAACAAGGTACGAATGACACCAAAATTACACATATAATACCAAGTAAAAAAAGGTTGCTCTGGTTGACAACAATTAATCTCATCTGATAAAATCATTCGATAGACAGGAGGGTGAGTGAAACATTACAAAGTGCACAGTACCCTAAGTAATATGTTGGAAACAGAGTAATTAGTCACAACTAGACCTAAGCCTAGCAGCAGATTTTAAAAAGCTAAGCACATTTGCCTAAAATTAGCCCTTTGCAGGATCGGAACTAAAAAGGCCTTTCTAGGTGAGTCATAAAAACTGCAAAACATCATAAAATGGAGCATGTCCTGTAGGGGTTTTCCATCACAACCACAGGGCGACAGACTCTGGCTCTTGCACTGCACTCTTGGGTGGGCAGGATGGAGCCCTGGGACCACTGCCTGCCCTTACAAAATGCCCTTAAAAAATGTTTGCTCATGCAAAAATCCATCATACAACTGGCCCTTAAATGTTTCATGTTGCATTGAATGTCCAGTGACACCCACATTTGGCTCACACTGCTAAAGTTGTGATTTAATGATGCTCCTGGTTACCTATTAAATACCTGTTGGGTGATAGAGGGAAGCTTGTACTACTGATTTCTGTGCTGTATTTGCTTCCTGTAAAATGTGTGCTTTCACTATGTTTGCTCTTGCAAGTGTTGAAGTGATGTATATGCCCCTTGCAACTTGACCTGAAGGAGCAGAAAAGCCATCAGCTGAATGGGAGCAAAGGGCTCGACATTGTGACAGGTATAGATAAAGTGAAATAAAGAAGGGAGAGTGTGGCAAAGGAAGACAGAAAATGGTAGATTTGAGAGGTCATAAGGGATTATAGAGTGTGGGAAAGAAAGTAAAGAACAAATGTGCATGAGGCAAAAAAGAAGGAAGAGAAAAAAAGGATGGTTGAAGAAACTAGAGGTGGAGGAAAGTCTGGATAGGGAGAACTAGTAGAAAAGAAGTTGGAGGTGTAACCAGTTATAATAGCACGGATGAAATAAAATGAAAGGAGAGGGACAAATGAATACATTCATGCAAGATCTGGAATAAACAGAAAGAAAGGAAAGACATAGGGATATACAAATAGAAAGGGAGTAACAAATTACAAAGAGGATAAGAGAAAAGAAGCGAACGTTCGAAGAATGACTCATAGAGAAAGATAAACAAGAGTTCCATCATAGCAGGAGTCAAAGAAAGAGGGATTGTCCTATAAAATGCAAACTGGGGAAGGAGGCGAGAAAGGGTTGGCCTTGACACTATGGGAAGTAGACATGGCAGAATGGTCAGGGGAGGTATAAAATAGGAAATAAAGTAGAGGGAAGAAACAGGAAATTGAGGGGTATATATTCAAGGAAGTAGCGGAGTGAGGCGTTAGCCCACATGGCTTAATGCCTCACTCCGGCCCTTCAGAAACGCAAGGCTGCACCATATTTACAAGGATATGGTGCAACCTAGTGTTTCTCCGTGAGCTGGCGCTACACTTCGCACTGTAGCGCCAACAAACGCACCCTTGCAGCATAGTGCAAGGTTATGTACGTGCAGGAGAAGATTGTTTATGTGTAGGAAGGTGTCCCTTCCTGTACATAAACAATCTTTAAATGCCATTTTGTCACTTCTATGTGTGCTGCTTGATGCAGCACACATGTAAGTCACAAAATGGTATTTCTTTTTAAGATTGTTTATGTACAGGAAGGGGGACCTCCTTGTACATAAACAATCCAAGGTATTTTGCTTTTTCCATGTGTGTGTCAAAATCAATGGGTGTTGCGGTGGAACACCCACCAAAACACCCACTGCCCACCCATTTCACGCTAAGCATAGCATGAAAGGGGGTCTTATTTACAAGGCAACGTTAAGCCACATTAAGTGTCTTAACGCTGCCTTGTAAATAAGGCAATGCCCCTACCACCACCACAACGTCATAATAAGTGACGTTTGTGGAGACGATTGGGGCTTGTACATATGCCCCTGAGTGAGTTGAAAAGAAAACAAACTTTAACACAAAATGTAGAGGGGAAACAGACATATTAAAGCCGCAGCTTGATTGAAGAACCTAGAATGCGCATGTAATCAAATTGAACAGTTGAGGGAAGGAGGTATACGTGATGAAAACCATAGAAACAGCGGTCAGGAACTTTAGTTATAAAGGTGAAAGATGGGAACTGGGGGAATGCAGATTCAGTGTGCTTTTGTGAAGCACTGACTAACACTTTGAGGCCATGTAGTGCATCTGGAAATTGAGATGGTGCTTGCAGTCATTTATCAAAATAAGAGTGGTTTGTTGAAATTGTATTTGGTTGTGTTTCAGGCTTCGGATAGAAAGGAGCAGTGCATTGCTCAGCCATCAATCAATCTGAACAGTCCCTAACTAGATCACTATATTTTATTTCAGCGTCTTTGTGGATTAAGTGCCTATGATGCCATTCTATGAGTTTGCGAGTGTGGTAAGTTTCAAGTTAATATCTTTTGGACTTGTTGGCAAGAGAAGATGTAGAGGATGTTCAAATGTGCTAAATTTGAGCCGGTGGTTGCCTGTGGGTGCCACCAGCACTTATTTTTAGAGACTGGCACTGACTGTTCCCATCAGACATTTACAGATAGCAAGAGAGGGGAAACCGTACACTGGGGAAAGACTGAGGAAGAGGAGGACGGAAAACCCTTCCCAGATGGAGAAAGCAGTAAACTGCAATAATGAGAAAAAAGGAGGGAATGTCTGGTAGTGGATTAAAGATGCCCGTGGTGAATTGAATACTACACAGCTTTGATATTGGTCGCACTGACATATTAGTGCCCTAGCTGCAGGCATCAGAGGACCGGCATTCAGTCATTCCCAAATTAAGCACTGATCAGGTACCAAATGCTTATCCAACTATATGACTGGTAGCAATGGTGTGCACATGATGGTGTAAATAGTATTTTAATGTATAATGTAGGAGTAGTTTGAAGTAGGCCCAGGGGGGTAGAGGGGTAGAGGGGTCACATGGGGTTGGAAAGGGGGGTAGGGGAGGATCTGGCACGGGTGGGGTTGCAGTGGGAAAAAAAACACTTGTCCTTAAACCTAGTTCTGCTAAAGATAAGTATGTTAGTTTGGATTATTGATTTAAGTAGGGAAATGGATTACTACAGACAAAATGGCTGAAGGAAGGCTAAAGTGTCTATCGTGGAACGTCAATGGTCTGCGGTGTAGTAAAAGACAGCGCCTGATCATGAAATATCTTGAGCAGTCAACCGCCCAGGTATTTCTTATTCAGGAAACCCACTTAAGCCACATAGAAACCAAAGAAGTTTTTTGTAGATATAAATGGATAGAGCATTCCATTTGTTCCCAAAATATGACACATAACAAGGGGGTGGTATGAAGTGGTGTCACTTAGTATAAATAATTGAAGAATAGCTTAGAGAATAGAAGAGTAGCTTTAATTAATGCCTCAGCCACAGGATACATCTTCAACTGACTCCCAGCGTCAAGATACATTCCAGAATCCTTCATGAGCCTAGAATGCTGACATTAAGGACTCTAATATTAAAGGAACAGATACACATATTAAACACATGACGATATCACATATCTCCCTCCTAAAGAAAGTTTAAGCAACAATATTAAAACTGCATAAGCAACAATAAAAACTTCATGTTACAGTTATTAAACAATTGAAAAGATATAAACTATGATACGTAGTCTCTTAAATAACTGGGAGGTCTACGTATTCTTTGACTCCTAAAAGAAGATGAGGATAAATTTGCACCATCAGCAAAACTGGGAGTTGAAGAAAGTAATCTTTGTCTTTCACACAAAGATTCACGCAACGGAATTCTTGACTTAACCACAACCACTCTGCTCTTGTTCCAAATTCTCCCATCCTCTGTTTTAACGGCATTTCTAAATACTTTCACTACCGCTCTCACCTCAGTATATTTTGACCAAGTTCTGCAACCAACTGGAGCTTTTATTCGAACTAGATCACCCACTAATATCTTCTGTACATTTACACAATTTATTTTATCAAAGTAAACCTTCCTTTCATCTAACTTCCTTTCTTCTTTCTCACGCCACTCACCAATTGTATTATCAACCAAACCCTTGTTGAGATCCATCCAACTAGGACACAACCAAGTGTTGGGAGCCCTCCCTTTGAACAAAACAAATGGAGATTTCCCAGTTGTCGAATGAGGTGCAAAGCGATAGGCAGATATTCTTTCCTGTAAAACTGATTTCCAATTTAAATTAGATGACCTTGCTAATTGTATAGCCTCCTTCAAGGTTTTATTAACTCTCTCAACTGCACCATTAGTCTCGGGATGATACAAAGAACATTTCTTATGTAGTATTCCAGACTTCTTCATATATTCCTCAAAATTCTTAGAACAAAATTGTGGTCCATTGTCAGAAAGAAGACTATTTGGAAAACTCTCTTTCTTAAAAAGAGCATCCAGGAATTTTATTACCTCTTCTGAAGTGATCTCTCTAACAGCAGACACCTCTATCCATCTGGAGTATAAATCCATTAAAACTAATAGATAAGGGGTATCACTCACACCTGACAAAGGGCCAACTATGTCGATAGCTACTTCATCCCAAGGATGACTTGGCAACCTTCTCTTAACCATAGGCATCTGTTTAGTTTTCAATATCTTATCACTTGCACAGCACTCTGGGCAATCCCTCACTAATCTCTCAATCTCCAAATCCATGCCAGGCCACCAAAACTGCATGCGTAAAATTTCTTTGGTTTTAACAATGCCAAGATGACCAGAATGGGCATGAGACAACAGTTTCTTTCTAATACCTAGAGGCGGTACCATCTTTGTACCACGAGTTAAAAATCCTGAATTTGTAGAGAGTTCGTCAGAAACTAAAGTCCAGGGTTTCTCTAAGTGAGAGTTATTACTCAAAGATAACATAACCCTTTTTATCTCTTCATCCTTCTCAAGCTCATCTCTCCATTCTTTCTCTTCAATGGCTCCTTCTGTTATCTCACATACATTTATGAATTCATCCGAACAACCAGATTCATCTTCTTCTACAAAATTTTCCTTATCTACCATTCTTGATAAACAATCCGCTGATTTGTTTGATAATCCAGGAATATAATCAACAGAGAAATCAAACTCTTGTAAGGATACTATCCATTTTCTAATTCTTGAGGAGATCGCATCTAGACCCTTCTTATCAAAAACTTCTTTCAAAGGTTTATGATCTGAAAGAACAGACACTTTAGTTCCCCAAATCAGGTTCTTTAATTTCCTCAGTGCCCAATAGATGGCAAGAGCTTCCCTCTCTATTACAGAATAGTTTAATTCTGAACCTCTCAAACACCTGGAAGAGCAGCAAATTAAACAATCTTTTCCTCTCCTCTTCTGAATTAAAACAGCACCGAGACCTTTTTCACTTGCATCTGTGAACAACACAGTGGGTAACCCTGGTGTGAATGCCTGAAGAGAAGGAGCCTTATTCAATTCAGATTTAATATCATCAAATTCCTTCTTGCACAAATCAGACCATATATATTCAACATTTCGTGCTGTCAACCTCCTCAACGACTGAGTTTTATCCGCAAAATTATAAATAAATTTACCATAAAACTCCACCATGCCAAGGAAGGAAATTAATTCTTCTTTATTCACTGGCTCTTTAACCTTATTAATAGTCTCCACTAATTCTTTTTTTGGAAAAATCCCTCTATCAGTTATCCTATGACCCAAGTAATTTACCTCATTTACCCCAAATTTACACTTACTTCTTTTAAGTGTCATACCCGCATCTTCCAAACGTCTAAGGACAGCACACACACGACCATAATGTTCCTCCATACTGTTGCCATAAATAAGTAAGTCATCTTGATAACACCTGACACCTGGTAACCCTTTTAAAATTTTAGCCATAATTCTTTGGAACACCGAAGCTGCCGATATAAGGCCAAATGGCATTCTTTTATATCTGTAAGTGCCCATGGGAGTGATGAACGCTGTTAATTCTTGAGAATGTTCATCCAAGACAACCTGGTGATAGGCTGATGCCAAATCTAAAGTGGTGAAAAATCTAGCCCCTTCTAATGTACTCACCATTTCATCTATGTTTGGAAGAGGAAACCTGTCAACCACTACCTCTTTATTTAGCGCTCTGAGATCAACACAGAGTCTGATTTCACCAGTTGGTTTCTTAACCACCACAACAGGAGCTAACCACTCAGTAGCCTCCACTTGTTCAATCACTCCATTCTTCAACAATTTTTCAATCTCCTCTTTCACCTTCTCTTGTTCCATCAATGGTATTCTTCTCACTTTTGCTAATATGGGAATGGCACCATCCCTTAATCTGATGCGATGTTTGTAACCCTTTAAGCACCCTAAACCTTCTCTAAACACATCAGGAAATTTATTTGTCAAATCTTCACACAAGTCTTTTCCCACATCCTTAATGTCTACTGTGTCTATCTGATGAATCTGAACTTGGGGATTGGCATTGGGATTCAAAGTTACACCAAGTTGACCTTGATGTACCCAACCTAATAAAGTATCACCCTTTTTGGCAACATAAATTTTCCCCACAATGGTCTTGCACCCAAGTTCTATCTCAGCCATGAAACAACCAACCATTTTAATTGGATTGTCTGAATATCCAAGTGGTCTCACATCTGATCTCATCATTCTTACTTTCCCAGCAAAATGTGTTCTAAATAATTCCTCATCTATCAAAGTTATATGAGAACATGAATCAAATTTGAAGTTAATTATGACATTTCCTACTTTTACATCGTGTTTTGGATGATCAGATATATCACATTTTATCTCAAAAGTAATGGTTCTAACTTGAGGTTGTGATTGACTCCAACGTTTCTTTGTTAATTCTGGTCTAAATACTTTCGTTCTACAACATTTTCCATAATGTCCCCTCTTCCCACATACATTACATAAAATCTTTAATGCAGGACAAATTGGAGAGTTGGCTAAGTGACCTATTTGGCCACACCTGAAACATGAAAACCTGTTACCCTGTTGTATAAAATTGTTTTGATTTGTCGATCCTGAAGCTAAGTTCTCTTTTCCAAAACTAGTTTGAGTCTCATTTGTTTCATTCTTCTTAACTTGACAAATAATTTCTTCCACTTTTGTTTCTTCATTTTTTTCATTCAAAGACCCTTTATCCTTTTCTTTCTTTAATTCACCGACACACTTTGTCATATGTTCCACTTGTTTTGCTATGGCCAATACCTCTTCAAGTGGTGGTTCATCTTTTAACCAAAGTTCTTTTCTAATCTCATCATGTGCACATCTAAGTACAAACTGATCCCTTATTCTTTCATCAAGGGTTAAACCAAAATTACAAGAGGACGCCAACTTTCTCAATGAAGAAACATAATCTTCCACAGTCTCATCTCCTTTTTGCTCTCTCAAACCAAAATGGTAACGTTCCATTATAGTGCTGATCCTTTGAAGATAATGTTTATCAAGCTGAGCAATCGCAATTTCATACTCATTTAAGTTGCGTTGTTCTCCAGCAGATAAATCAGGAAGATGTTCCAGTACATCCTGTCCTTCCCCTCCCAAACAATGGAGAAGAAGAGAAAGTTTTCTTTCTGCACTCAAGTTAGTTCCACATACCCTTGCATAGTTCGCAAAAATTTTCTTCCATTTTTTCCATTTTATGTTTGGTTCTCCTGGGGTATTTAAAAAGAAAGCAGGCTGAGTCACATTCTGCATTTTTTTTATTTTTTTTATATAGACTTACTCACAGTATGAGGTCTCTTAATAATGCCACAAGAATGTAAAAAAAAATGTATTCTAATATTCTTGTATACTAAGCCCTTTGAAAGTAATTATGATGTAGATCTTGCTTTGTGATGTCAAATAGAACCTTCAGTTCATGTAGAAAATAGAGTAGAATGTTTCCTCTAGTGAGTATTCCTTTAGTGTTCAAAGATGTTGAATCCAAATAATTAGCATTCATAGAACTTTTCAACAAAGGAGTAGAATATCATCCACTCTCAGATTCCTTTGACTTCAGCGCAGTCAGACTTCAGCGCGAGTAATGGAAACTCCAGCGCGTGTCAGGTTTCAACGCGAGCGGTGACAGCTTCAGCGCGAGTGATGTCTCAGCGCGAGCAGACACCGCGCGTCTACCTAAGGCTGAGCGCGAGAGGAATACGTTGGTTAGCCCAAACGTTTTTGTCCCTTTATTTCCTATTAAAATATATTTATAGATAATCCGCCCGCCAAACTCCTCACCGCAATTGTTTCTGTAAGCGATACTGCCGCTGGGAAGTCTCCGCTTCCTTTCACATTTATATAATAAGTGCAGCCGCTGGAGGAGTGCGCGAGTTGACTTTTCTTTCCTTTTTCCGTGTTGAGGCAATGCTTTGGGTTCACCCGATCGTCGCCAATATGAAGTGGTGTCACTTAGTATAAATAATTGAAGAATAGCTTAGAGAATAGAAGAGTAGCTTTAATTAATGCCTCAGCCACAGGATACTCCCAGCGTCAAGATACATTCCAGAATCCTTCATGAGCCTAGAATGCTGACATTAAGGACTCTAATATTAAAGGAACAGATACACATATTAAACACATGACGATATCACAGGTGGCGGTTCTAATAAGGAAGGGAGCTATCAATACCATCAAAAATGTATCAACGGATGGCTCGGGTAGGTGGATCTTGGTGCAGGCACACCTGGGGGGGAGTGAGATCACTATAGTATCCTACTACGGCCCAAATATAGACGACCCTGGTTGTCCCCTCAAAGTACAGGCCAAACTAACAGAAGTTACAACTCCAATATTAATAGGAGGCGATTTTAATGTTCTTCTAGACCCTGCTCGGGATAGGTCTAATTATAGTAAATATGTAGTAGCACTGCGCACTCGGAGAACAATGATCAATATGATCCATGACCTTGGCTTGGTGGACGCGTGGTAAGTCAAGGGGGGAACAGGATTAAGGTTCACCTAATTTAGCAAAAAACACGGCCATTCCTCCAGAATAGATTATATTTTAACGGACGCAGTAGGAGTAGAAAATATAGAGGATATTCTTGTTCAGCCATCTATTCTCTCTGATCATGCACCTATAACATTCACACATGTAGGTAGCAAAGCTAAATCCCCCCCCCCCCCGTTGGACGTTAAACAGAGGTATATTGGTAGACCCAGAGTTGATTATTAACATCAAGGAATCAACAACTAAATTCTTTCTAGACAATGTAGGGTCAACAACCCCTGATGTCGTATGGGAGGCTTGTAAGGCCTATATTCGGGGGGAATTTCATAGCTTTGCTTTCTTTAAGAACAAGAAGAATAGGCTAGAATTCCATAAAATGGAATTAGAGATATCCAGATTAGAGAATGTTAGGCTGCACTGCCAACCTGAGATCCTCCCTTCTACTTTAAAAGACTTAGAACGAATCCGCTCAGAGTATAGAGCTAAGTTAGAGGAAAAAGTGAAAGACAAATGGAATGTTCACAGAATGGACCATTATGAATACGGGGAGAGAGCAAGCGCCACTCTAGCCTGGAAGTTAAAAGCTGACAGGATTAAAAACAACATTAATGAATTAATAATAGATGAACTAGGCACAAGATCAAGTAAGCATGATGATATGCAGCGATGCCTGGTTTCTCTGTTTTTGGAGCTATATAAAGAGGAGACAGTCCCTGACACTGATTGCATTCAAGCGTGCCTTAACAATAAAGATCTGCCGAGATTGACTAATGATAGTCAAGAGTTACTTGAAAGACCTATAACAGAGGAAGAGATTAAACTGCATGTGGCTATGATCAAAAACAATAAGGCAGCGGGGACGGATGCACTTCCAGGGGAAGTCTATAAGATCCTCGATGAGGTAATTACATCTAGACTTCTTCAGCTATTTAATTACATCTATATAGGGGGGGGGGGAAATACCCCCATCTTGGAAGGAAGCAACAATTGTCCTTATATTAAAACCCGGTAAGAGCCCACTGAAGGCAGACTCCTATAGGCCAATCTCCCTGCTAAACGCAGACTACAAGATCTTTACTAGCGTTTTGGCAGGGAGATTGGTCAAGGTGATACCTCAGGTAATAGGGGTTGAGCAGAAGGGGTTTACGCCGGGTAGGTTTATACAAGAACAGACGTTACAACTAATAGGCTGCATAGATTTAGCGGTCGCAAGGTCAGAACCGCTTGCAGTGGCAGCGTATGACGCTGCTAAGGCGTTCGACCGCGTTAGCTGGATTTTCCTCTGGGAAACCCTTAGGGTTATGGGATTCGGCCCGCTGCTTATCCGATCATTAGTAAAATGCTATGATGGCGCATCAGCTACTATTCTCCTAAATGGAAAATTAACACCTAGGTTCGAAATAAGGAGAGGCACCTGACAGGGGTGCCCTATTTCACCTCTATTATTCAACATATATATAGAACCATTGGCGCAAATGCTCAGGCTAGATCCCCAAATAACCCCCTTTTGACTTCAAGATCTAAATATTAAACTCGCTCTTTACGCGGATGACTTGCTAGTCTATACTAGTACTCCTGCTGAGGTCTTCCCAAAGGTCGAGTGCTCCTTAAGTGAGTTTGGAAGATTCTCTGGCTACGCAGTCAACACTCTTAAGACCGAGATAATGTGTTGGGGGTTGAAGGCTGGGAAAGACGAGGGAGTCCTGGATTTAAATACTTGGGAATTATTATAGAGCAAGATTTGCTGAACATCCCCCTTACTAACCTAAATAGAGTAACAAAGGAAATTGATCCATCTTTTCCTTAGATGGAGAAACCTCCAACTCACAATATATGGCCGAATAAATATAGTTAAGATGGTAATCTTACCCAAGCTAACATATCTCTTCAGCGCCATCCCTCTCGAATTCCCCTCTAAGCTTCTTGGGAAAACTCAGAGTAAGATCGGTCATTTTATATGGGCCAATAGGAGCTTCAGATTATCCTGGAAGAAGATGAAGAGGAGATTACTAAAGGGGGGGCTTGCATTGCCGGATATTTTTTGTTACTGTCTTTCTTTTCAGTTTAAAAACATCCGTAGTCTTCTGTCCAGTCCTAGTGATAACAACTGGGGGAGGATCTTGAAGGCTATGGCAACACATGAGGTGGGTGGAGACGGTTTTCTGTACAACTTTGGAGCTATAAGGTTCTTTAAGAAAGTCCGTCTAAAGGTGATTCGGGAGGCACTTAACTCATGGCAGAATCTGAAAACCAGGTGGTGTATAAAATATTACTCAGACTTCGCCCCAATCTGGGACTCTCCTGGGCTTCCTGACTGTCCAAAAGATACTTTGGCGGTGTCGATTAAATCTGCAGGCATTGGCACTTGGTCCGAATTAATATCTGCAGATGGGGTTTTTCCCTGGGAGGCCTTGAGAGCAAGGATTGGGGACTCTTTTTCACGATTCAAATTTCTACAACTACGCTCATGATACATTGCAGAAAAGAACAATATTGGCGGAAATTGGGAAATAGAGTTCAAACTTCAAAACCCCACCCCCTTGAAAAAGGAAGTCGGGATATGGTAGAGGAGCCTACTAGATAGAGAAGACATCGAACTCCCCCCATCTCATCAGGTTTGGAGAACATCAATATTAGAAAATAGAGATGTAGAGTTTTATTTTCCATCTATTACAAACCTCTACAAGTTCGTAAAATCAGCTTCTTTGAAGAAAAAACATTTCTTTACTATCAATAGGATATACTATACCCCCCATAGAGTTGCTAAGTTTGTCAGTGACCCAACCCCTAGGTGCCCTAAATGTGGTATGCTTAAGGCAGATGATCTTCATATGTTTTATGAATGTTCCCAATTAAAAGTGTACTGGCAGAATGTGGAATTGGGATTAATGGGTATACTTGGTTACAAGGTTAATTTAGACCCAGCATTGGTTATTTTTGGTTTAAATTCTGTACTTGAAAACTGCATATCTAGAGCACAGATTGGCCTTTTTTTTAAATCTGATTCTGCTTGCCCGAAGGGAATTATGCATACTATGGAAAGATCCAGCTGCTCCTGTATATGAGAAGTGACTCCGGGCCGCATTTGCAATGGCAAGGCTTGACCGTACAGAAGGTAACATTTGGGCGCCCTTGGTGTGCTGGGGGAAGGCACTAAGGTTGATTTAAGATCGTCCAAGGATTACACCAAGCCTCGTCCAAAGAAGCAGGCCTGGCGACCCGTAGTGAATGCAGTAACATGGACCCAGGGTGCCCAGGATCAAAGGGGTCTAGCATGTTACGATTGCAGACGCTTACGGTGGTATGAGGACAATCAAAAAAAAGAGGAAAAAAAATGGAGTAGTTTGAAGTATGATTACAACTTGTTTTGGATGTGACGTCAGGTGACAAACAATTAGCAGACTATTTGGATGGCACTCTTGATGTAAGCTTCATCTTGGTTGGAGTTCTGTCTGATGTGTATTCTTGGTGCCTTACAAAGGGTGAATATAGCTAGCTGTTAATTCGTTGATATTAACTTGCTGGGCTCTGCTGTCTTTGCTAGAATTGGCATAGGGTGTATTGCGAGGTCCCCGATGGGCAGGACTTGCTGTGGCGAGCCGCGTGCAAGTAAGTAGTCGAACCGCACCGTGCCTTGCCATAGCAAGTGAAGGCATATTTATACCTTGAAGGTGTTTAGGAATGCCTGTATTGACGTAAAAGTCGGGCATAAGAACGTCATGAATTAACCTCTAAGGAATAGATGTGCATGCATAATAAATGAGTTCTTGGAGAAATCAATATCCAGGCAAGGGGAAATCCTAAAGGCTTAAGAGTCTTGTTTTCCAAGAACTCGTTGTGACAAAGAGGATCGGATGTAGTTGACCATGCCTGTATTTGGTTAGCATGAGCAATGCCTAAATAAGGGCTGGATTTCTATGCCTATATAAGGGCAATGTGAATTGTACCTATATAAGGGCATGAATCGGGAAAATCTAAATACGATATCTAAATCGACACACAACACCCAATTCACTTTCATATGTACGATGTTACTATATCCTAAACATTTTAAACATATCTAAAACATAGCTACATATGGATGGCTAAGAACATGTCCAAAAATACATTTGAAAAAATGCATTTAAAACTGTTGTGATGCATAAAATGCAATTGTGCTGTACATATTAAAGCAATGTTTCATTCTAAGCATAAGTTGGCAATGAGTGATAAGCAAATGAATATACATATATATACATATATGAAATGGCTCATAAATACAAAAGAAAAAGGGCCAAAACCATTTCATTTCAGATTACATAATCATTTAGTTGTGGACAAGGTCATATATTGTCTCTGGAAGTATTAAAGGAATTATTTTTCTCTATGAATAGTTCTACTATAAGCAGATTACTTTTGCCCAAAAATGAAAAAAATACAAGTTTGGAAAAAAAATGTAATCATACAAAAAGTTTTTTGACCTGTAAAAAATGAAGGTCAAATTCAAAGTCTCTCAGAACACTGTGTGCTAAAATCAAAAGTCAGTTTTAGGGCTTGAAGAAAACATGAAATGCGTCTATCATTGCAGGTGAAAGTTGGATTACCTCGTTTAGAAGATTAACCACACATAGATGTGAAACATCGCCTTCAGCATTGGTCGCATCAGCAATGTTCGTATTGGATGTTACCTGCATGCCTGTTGTTTCCTCTCGTTCCTCAGAAGTAGCAATTTGCGTCTGTGAGATCTCAATAAATGCCGTCATCAGGATTGGTAGCCGGTAGGGACAAAACAGAGCATCGCCCGTTACAGGGTCCAGCAGAGTATCGATATCCGTAGGCATGACTGATGGGAGTGTTAGACAGATGTCTAGCACACATTCTTCACAACAAAGCAGGCAGCATAGAACAGGTAAGATGCAATCTTGCCAGATTAGTCTGACTGACAGAAACCATCTGGTATTTAATTCTCGTAGACGAGGTAAACCTAAAATTTGAACGATGCGCTCACAACACTTCATCTCCAGTAGAGCTCGCTCTTTGGTGCTTGGAGTGGCATTGGTGATTTGGCTTCCATATCGTAGCAGTAGGAGCAAAAATAGGATCCCTGCAACGAGTCCATAAAGTAGTGGCAGTCCTCCAAACACAGAGTTCACGAAGTTGGGAAATATTCCGAGGACTGCTTGAAAAGGTGCTAGCAGTCCTAAAATAAATAGTTGTACAATACCGCTCATATCAGACATGTTTAAGATACGTTCCAACATTTCTGAGAAATGTATAGGGCAGTTTGTATTCAAAAGGGCTTGTATCTCGGCAGAAGTCCTTGCGACTTGTAGATCATAGGTTTCTTTGGCCGAGGTCAGTAGCACAGTTTTTTGTAAAAGAAGGGCTTTCATTCTGCTTAGAGTATCAATTCGTATAGAAGAGATGTTCAGTGAAGGCCATAGAGGCGACTCCCTGACTGTCTTGGCTTGTGGAAACAATACTTGCATACAGTAAGTGACCATGGATGAAACAGTCACTAGATATGGAATACCTGGCAACATGCCACAGCAGCTGTGATCATTCAACATTATGTAACTCCCATTAGAGAGTAGTCCAAAAATTGGATTAATCACTGCAGCCGGTGAACCTTGCAGATGACAGGATAAGTTTGTAGTGGAACCATCACAGGCCCTGTGTAAATTAATACCCTGACAAAGGAGAGAACCACTTAGTGTGTTTTCACAGTTTGTACCGCTAAGAAACACTTCACGTCCCCCACTCAACATCTGTGTGTGTATGGTAAATTCCAGGATGTCTTGATGTATTCTTTACCCAACCTTTCATATTTGCCTGCTGGTATGTGTTTTAGGCAATACTGAAAATGGAAAATTGTAACAGGCAGAGTGATTTCACCATTCAGTAGCTGTGTTCTCTGCCACTGTGAATGGTAATCATTCCAGTTTTTCAATGCTCAGCACTGTGTAGTCTGCTCCCCTTTGTGTCAGTTTGTTCTAATTATAAGTGAGATTGAATCCTGAAAACAGTGATTTAGTATTGATTAAACGCCAGGGCACATAGCCTGCACTCAAGTTTTGTAGCGCCTAGCCTAATAGCATGATAGAGCGTAGCTGAGACTGACCATGTTGCAGCATGACAAAGTCTCGTTCCATGATGTCTCTGGCAGAAGACACAATGCTGTCCAATGAATATATCCTGGACAACAGAGTCGTTAACCCATTGTCTACTACAGAGAGAGATTTCTGTAAATTAATACGATCAACTTCTCGTATTCGTTCTGCAGTCTCTGCTTGGATAATCTTCCATAATCCGTATTATGCTGCATATATACCGGCATATATGAAATGTTTTTGACGCGGATTTCTTGGTCCGATTCCTAGCAAGAATTCCCTAAGGTCTGCGCTATCTTTAAGTAAAGATAAGTGTTGTTTTACATCCTCAAGTGTAGATTTCTGTAGCCAATCAAGGTATAGTTTCCCTACACTATATGTTGTTACTATCCCAGGATGCTGTCTTTGAACATATCTTGGGTCTGGGCTATTGATAGTGAAACCCTGTGTTTTGTTCAGGAATCGATCTTGACAGTTCTTTGTGTCTGTGGGCCAAAGCAACCATTTTTTCCATTTTGGATGTGATCTGTTGTGATGCAAAATATTATGTACGTCGACCTCCCCCGTGTAGTGCTATTACTTATAGGTATAGGTATGGTCGGTGTGTTTATGTCCTTGATCTTGGCTAACCCAAGGCAAGACATTTGTTGGACTGTGTCATTCAAAAACATAATTTGCTCAGGGATGATACATGCTCTAAACAAAGCTTCTTGCCAATCTTTTGTACCCCAGACAGTTGTTGTCTTAATGGTGTCTTTTCAAAAGTCGAAACCCTGCCTAGACAGTTGGGCAATAAAGGCTGCAGAATAAATCTGTTTTGTATTGGTCAACATATTTTTCGTTCCTGTCTTGTTCACATTTTTAAAATAAAATGAGTCAGCATTGTATAAATTGAACCCTGACACATATGGAAAGTTCACTGCAAAAGTTTTTGAGCTACCCTTTGGAGGTGTAGGACAATGTTCCCATTGGTTATCCATATATACATTTCTAGGTATTGAAGATTTGTACAAGAAATGATGACCATAATGGTTATAACAAAAAAAAAATCATAGTCCGATGAACCCTCTTAATATTTATGATTTCTGAATACTGCAGACATTCTTAGATCTGACATCATATTATTAACGGTCTCGAAGTCCCAATTATCAGAAACAGTACTGGAGGTAATAAAGTCACTTAATGAAATCTTGAATAAGTGTGGACTCTTCAACAGCTCCGACGGGCTAAAAATGTCATATTCAGTTCTGTTCCAAACTATACCATCCTGTATAGGAACCGCTGTGATGTTCACTGCTGTCTAGTCTCTTTATTCACGATGGAATGATTTATGTGGCTGGAGAAGTAAGTTCACTTTTTACTTGCTGTGTCCATTTGAATATATCTTCCATTTATCAGCATACGCAGAGTTATTGCCAGAGCTAACCAAAGTAAAAAGAAGAATATTCCCAAAACAATCCATAGTTCAATCCGTGGTGAAACCTCAAGTCTTTTTCAGGTGATGAAAAAAGTCTGTTGCTTGTTCTTTGAAAGTTCTTTTTGCTGGCGTTGTTTCAGGTTCGCTGGGATCCTCAGAAAATGTATCAAAGTTAATTAAATAGCCAGGTGCAGTTCTGTCAATGGTTGGAATTGCATCCCAATTTGTTGAAATCGCTGGAACCACTTGATCACTTGTTACTTCATTGTAGACAGGTGTATCAGGACAAACTGTTATTTGGGTCTCAAGAGGAACGAGTTCCATTGCTTTGTTGCTTAGTCCTTCTTTTCTCACTGTAGAATCTTCAACGGTGATCAGTCTCTCAGTTTGAACCTCTAGGATTGTAGCTAGCGGCGTGCATCTGTTACATTGGCGGAGACCACTTGGCCTACTGCTTAGTATCAGCCACATAGTGTGGTTTGATCACATCAATAGACATTAATCTTCTCTCCTTTTTACCAGCAAGGGGCGGCAGTAGTACTGTCCTTGATCCGTGGATTACTGGGCAGGTACTGATTGTCTGTAAGAAGGCCCAAATTCCTTCTTGTCCGCAATCTTTTCTCTGACTAGATCACCAAGCTTTGGGATCCAGACAGGCCTTGCTGGGATGGTTGTTTTTTTCCCAGTGGTGGTTGGCTTCAGGAACTCGTTGCTTTGTTTCAATCTTAGTTCATTTAAGTCCTGTAAAACAGCCAAACAATCTTTGATATTACATTTCTTATTTTCCACCACTGTTCCATGACAATCACGGTCCGGAACCAACATTCTTGCCCCAAATCGGACCTCATATGGAGTGACACCCCCTAGAGAATTCTTGGCAAATTGTTGAGACTACGTTGGACCCCATAAAGATGTTTGCCCCAGGCATCACCCAAACCTAATACCCTAGCTGTTATAGACTGCTTTATGTCGCAGTTTTTTCTTCTCCACAACAGAATTTCCTTCAGGATGGAATGGAGAAGAGTACCGCAATTCAACGCCCAAACTGGCCATGGATTCTGTGTAAGCTCGAGAGCTAATCACAGGGCCGCGGTCAGAGTGTAGTGCGCCTATTGCGTATGTGCCGATAAAGACTCGCAAATCTTTTATAACAGTTCGAGTGTCAGCCGAGCGATGAGGCCACATCCAAAGGAACCTTGAATACAAGTCCACTGCGACCATGATATATTTATTGTTACCATCCCTTTGTAAGGGACCGCAGTGGTCCAGGTAAACACAAGGTAATGGTTTATCTGAAATTAGCAGGGGCGTCTGCACAGGACGTTTCACAGCAGAGACTTTCATCTTTTGGCATATTTCACAGTTTAAGACGTAGTTTCTAGTCTGTTTCCTAATGTCGAGCCACCAGTATCGTTGTTTTAATAATGATACAGTGGCGGAAGAACCTGCATGAGCAGAGGCGAGCCCTTTAGGTGCTGCTAAGATTAGTCCTAATCTGTGTTCCATGTTTGGTATTACCCTATCCCCCACTCCAGGGATTCGAGTAAACGGAACATTGTTCACATCAGTTATATATGAGTATTAGAGTGGAAACCCTTTAGGTAACGCTGCACCGCTGCCTCGCTCAAAGCATTGACAGCCAGTATTATTTCACTGTCTATTTTCGTTTTTGAACAAGTGATTGCAGCTACAGAAGCAGTTTGCACAGCCCCCTTAGCAGCTTCATCAGCCAATGAATTCCCTTCAACGTGAATACCATCACGTTGATGACTCAGCGTGTGTATCATGTGAGTGTTTTGTAGTCCGTTTCGCAATTGAACTACTTGTTCCCAAAGCATTCTATGCTTGATTGTGCCACCTTTTGCATCTTTGAAACCATTTTGAAGCCAATTCTGTAAATATTCATTGTAAGATTGTACACAGTAAAAGGAATCGCACACCATGAGTGTGGGGAATTCGGAATCTGTATTTTCAAGTGCCATTTTGAATGCTTGTAGTTCAGCTAGCTGAGCTGTACAATCTCCTAGAGATTGCGTTTTTGTGACCATAGGTCTAAATTTGCCATCGCGCATACGACCTTTAATGATCGTGCATGCCGCATTATAAGCTTGTTTACCCCCGTAGCAGGTTGTGCTGATCCGTCAGTATAAATTATACATTCATACTGGTCTAGAGGTAGAATTTCCATAGGCAGAGGACATTCGTGTTCATATTGCAGGAATGCTTGTGTTTTCAAATATGGATAAAAAACGTATTCAACATCAGTTACAGCAAGAGAATTAACTCATTGTATCCATCTTGGATGTAAAGCTTCTGCATTTGTAATGCTAGCTTTTGTAACTGCCTCTAAGGCTGGTAAAGAAGTTATTACCATAATGCGTTTCCCCTATGCTAGGGCTCTTTCTTTTGCTACAGCGGTTTGAACTGCTGTCAGATTTTTTTCTGTTGATTTAAGTTTCATTTCTGCTTGTGTATACAAATGTGATTTGTATGCAATTGGTACTTTCTCACCTTCATTAAAGGTTAATTAGGTGAATCCGCATTGACCCGGAATGATTCGGATCACTAAGATGCGTATATTTGCCCATGTTTGTAAATGTTTTGTTGCTAACATGTCTGTTTGTAGTGAACGCAACATTTCTGTGTGTTCTTTTGTTCAATGTGTTATTTTAAAATCAGGTTTGATTAATTCGTAGAGATGTTTAACCCTTTCTGCATAGTTTAGAATGTAAGTTCTTCCAAAATTCAGGAAATCTAGAATCGACTGTAAGTTTTTGAGCGTTTTTGGAGGTTGGAGCAGCGCACACTTTTCTAAAAAGTTGGCTGCCTGGCTTTTGCCTTCACTTGATAGTTCATATCCTAGAAAAAGGACGTTAAGATGGGCAATTCTTGATTTTTTTAAATTAAAATTTTACTCTTCAGAGGCGAAGCCCAGTATAATGGTGTTCACCCTGTTCAAGTGCCTTTTCAGGTCATCGTCTATCAGATAGATATTATCAACATATGACAATGCCTCATTATCATAAGTTTGTAGTAACTCTGTTACTCTCACTGAGAATAACCCCGGACTATTCTTGAATCCTTGAGGGAGACGACGGAATTGACCTTGGGTTCCCATTTTTGAGAAAGCAGTCAAATACCTACTTTCAAGTGAAATGTTTTGACAAAAGAAACCATTTGAAATGCCTAATGTGGTTTTATATTTTTACACACAATGTTATTCAGTAATGCTGTACTGTGTACTTTTTGCACTGCAAATGTTTTACAACATGAGTTTAGGTGCCTGTAATCCAAAACTAGACAATATGTATTGTCTGGTCTAGAAACAGGAAACAAAGGATTGTTCATTAATGAGGTGCAAGTTTCAATCACCCCTTGGTATTCAAGGTGATCTAAGATCTCCCTGACCTGTTTTTTAGCTTCTTGCTTAATTGGGTACTGCCTTTGTGAAGTTGGTTGATTTTTTAACTGGATTGTGTGGTAAGGTGAGTCCTCATCCCAACCTAAATGATTTTTATATAATGCGGGAGCTTGGGTAACTGCCCATTTCCTGGCATAATTATATTTTAAATATACTGGAATATGGTTAGAGAAAGCTGGCATAATGAGGTATTTGTCATGTGGGCACTCCCTGACAAATTCTGATGGCCTGTCCCGTTCTGCTAGAAGTATATCATAACCCTTTACAAGTCGCTCCCAAAAAAGTGCTTTCACTTTTCTTGGTATGTCTCCCTCTATCCGGAGTGTTATTTCATATAACCTTTGCAGAAAACTAACCCTGGTGTCTGCAGTTTCAACTTGAATGTCTTCATTCAGGTCCACTGTCCCCAGAAGTCCCTTCAGGTTCTGGTGAGTTATTGTTACTTTTGCTGCCTTGTCCAACATTGTCTGAGCGCATTCTCCGTTCTTGAGTTGTGTCCTCAAGATCTTCTGCATGTCTGATTTTTAGACTTGCTACCTTCTTTTTGGTGAATTGAGGTTTAAGTTTGCTTTCCTGAACATGTTGATCATCTTTGGACTTCAAGAGTTCTTCTTTTTGATCTGACAGTCATCTTCTTTCGGATGTCTGTGATGATATCTGAAAGGTATGAGACGAACGTGTATCAGTATCTTGATACCTGTCAGGTTTTCTCAAATGATCCCTATTCCTGAGATTATACCTCCTTTCAGAGGGCTCCTTTTGAGGAGACCTACCGGGGGATTGAGAATCTTTCTCTTTTGAATGTTTGTTATTTTCCCACTTCTTTATAGAAGAGCTAGGAGTGTTTTAGAAAGGCCTTTTCAGTACTTTCAGACAGTTGTGGTTTAACTGGTTTCCCACCCTAGCTGTTTCTGCCTAATTCTTCATAGGATTTTTTAATTATTCTGACTAGTTCTTGTGGTTGTTCTGTTACATCAAATCCCCTTAGTTTCTGGAGGATTGCCACTGATGCTGCTTCTCCTTTCATTTTAGCTAATATTATTGTTGAGACCTGGTTAAGATTTTTCAGTAACTTCTTACCTAAATTCAGAGCAGGCTCTGCCCCGTATTCATTTTGAATCTGTTTCAGGATGTCAGGTATTAGTGCCATAGACAGAACACCATGTGCTTTAGTGTAGATAGCAGCGAAGACTATGCCCCAAATGGTGCAATCTTCCAGATGTGGTGTTATCCCCATTGGTAAACAGATTGTTAGAATTCTATGTTTGTCATGGGGAATGGTATTTGGGAATACCGCTTCGATTTGAGTAATTTTTTTAGCTATCCAGAACGGAATTTGTACACGTTTTGTAGGCAATTTTCCCATGACTGCGTGTAAAGTCTGTGGTGTGATTTTTGGTGTATTCCCCTGGTGAGAGGTTTGTTGTGGAATAACTAATGGTGCTTGGACTGTGAGAGTCTGCATGACATATTGAATTAATTGTCTATAAATTCTGATTAACTCTTTGAGTTGAGTAAGTAATTCTATGTCCGACATTTCTTCAATGCCAGGATGAGGTGTATAACCGGCTAAAACTGGCCATGTTGCTACTGATCTACCTACTAGACCAAGCCTGGTGATGTGGTTTAACTGTTTTAGGGCGCCCTTAAACCAGAGCTCGTGCTCCTGGTATGTATGTTGAATTTCAATATCCTCGAAAGGAATACATTCCTCGCGTGGTTCATCTTCTTTGTAGAAGTGAAATACATGTGTTACTGGATTTGAATCTGGGAATACTATCCATGAATAGAATACCTCTGTCTGGTGATATTCATGTGCCTCTATCACAAAAACTGCTCTAACACGTCTTGATGTTAGGCCATGTTTTTATAAGTTTTAGAGTGATGGCTCTCCTCAAATGTGGAGGAATGATTACAGCATTCTCATCGGTTTCATTAAAACCTGTTAAATTAAAAGCTGGTACAGGGTTGTCGCCTGTAGTTCCACCAGTTTCGGTGTTATTGTCCTCGGACATGTTTTAATGAAAATTGCAGAGCAAGAGTCAAGGAAACAAAGATAAGGTGTATAATATTTTGGAACACTGTATCCTTCAACGTTGAACAAACCTAAAAGCTAATACATAGGATTTTCGTCCTACTCAGCTACGGCGGATATTATCCCGACCCACTCCGGACGTCAAATGGAGTTTTATGAATAGGGGTCTCTGAGAAAAGCACAACTGAGTTACTCCAGTATCTAGCGTTAAAATAGTGACTTACCAAGCCGTTGGGCGCCATGTAGTGTAGTTCCTATATCACTAATAGGCTCTGCGCATTGGAATAATATACACTATAGTTTTGACATAGGACTGAGGTCAGTATGTCTCTATCAGGTACATTAAACGTAATTACCTGTGTGTGCCAGTTAACTCAGAGGTCACTAGAAACTTTCTTGAATAAACAAGAAGGGATTAGTCTCTCACAACTGCATAAACATGACAACTTTGTTTCCCCTAGAATCGGAACAATATCTTCAGAGTCGTGGAAACAATAGATAACCGTTTCACTCAGTCAATTGTGCATGCTTCGTTTCTACAGAGTTGCACAGAAATAGAGAGACAGGAGTTTCAATAAAAAAGGTTTATTGAACAGTCTTATTTCTCATGCAAGAGATATGAACTGCTACAATTGTAAGACAGAATGCGAAGTATAAAATGTACAGAGTTAGCAGTAAGATAAAATAATACTGTAATAGCATGTCGTGAAGCTATGACATATATTCATTGAAATACATACATAAATAACACAGGCTAAAATACTCAACTGGTGCTTCTAAAATAATCCTACCCCGATGTACCTAACCTAAGTCTAGTACGAGGGAAGAAGTAGGTGCTGTCTTAGTCTGGTTTAGTTATGCCAAGAGTTGCCAACATTTTCGCTAGGTTCTAATCAGCACCATACCTTAGAATGAGAGAGGTTGGTATCTCTTTCCCGGTACTCGATCTGTAACACCCCGCAAGGGGAATCAGAAACACTGGAGCTGGATTCTCGGCGAGGAGGATGACAGCGTCTGGTCAGTGCGTCATTTGGGGACTTGGTTTCCTTCGGGACTTGCTGTGGCGAGCCGCGTGCAAGTAAGTAGTCGAACCGCACCGTGCCTTGCCATAGCAAGTGAAGGAATATTTATACCTTGAAGGTGTTCAAGAATGCCAGTATTGACGTAAAAGTCGGGCATAAGAACATCATGAATAAATCCCTAAGGAATACATGTTCATGCATAATAAATAAGTTCTTGGAGAAATCAATTTCCAGGCAAGGGAAAGTCCTAAAGGCTTAAGAGTCTGGTTTTCCAAGAACTCGTTGTGACGAAGAGGATCGGATGTAGTTGACCATCCCTGTATTTGGTTAGCATGAGCAGTGCCGAAATAAGAGCTGGATTTCTATACCTATACAAGGGCAATGTGAATTGTACCTATATAAGGGCATGAATCGGGAAATCTAGATACAATATCTAAATCGACACACAACACTCCCCCTCTGTGCGTTAGTCCCGATAGTCATGACTGTGACCCAAGGATATCAAGGTTAAATAAACGGGTTCGGGGCATTGCCAAGTCAGTGAAGCGGTGCCCACCAAACTGTGTCTGTGTGGCTTATTAATTAGCACAGGTTACGGCCTACCTCTGCGTACGTTCACCGCTACCACTGGTGAACATAACAAGTGGCGACGAGCCGATGGAACCCGCAACCTACCCCAGAAGGGGCCCGTTACCTGTAGGGCAGTGTCTGTTGGCGTCCTCGTGCACCCAACTGGTTGTTCCTGCCTGGTGTCTGTTGCTGTATGTGGTGGTGTGGCAAAGGTAGTGAGCGTGACAGTGCTCTATTCCTGAGGGGCGTGTTGGTGTGTGGAGGCATTAGCCGGGGATGTAAGTCATGCCCATATCCGGCAGGGCCTGTGCTTCTAGTGCGGCACCAAGCAATGACGGTGAGGTCCCGTTTCTGCTGGCTGACCCAATACCGATCAAGGGGGCATGGCCTAATCTCCTGTGTGCAGCGGAGGAGATGTGTGTGGTAGTGAACATCCTAAGGAAGAGAGAGACAACTACTCCCACACGTGCAAGGCTGCCTGGGGCACAGTGACTGCTGGAAGTGCTCAGGACAGCGTTTGTTCCTCCTGAAAATCAGAGAAGGAGGAAAGGAAAGAAAACAAGCCACACACAGCCCAACAGCCTATGAAGGTTTTTTCATGTTTATTGTGGTCTGCATTCATGCGTTTTCATTTTTATTAACCTGTGCTATAAACTTTTGAGTAGATTTTTACAGTGTGAGCAGCTCACGTTTCCGAATGATTTTCGAACTTCAAGGCTTGTTCCCATACATATGATTCTGTGCGTTTTTTCATCCGCAGGTACGGGGTTCTTTTGAAATTTAAGTTATCGATATCCGCATGTATGCCGGATCATACTGAAGTCTTTCTCCTCTGACTCCGGCTCCGGCCGTTCCTTCCACTCCGTGCGTTCGGGAGTTTTTAAGAAATCAGAGCACAATTTATTCAAGGCTGTTCGTCTACCAAGCTATGTGGACATATTCTGCAAGTCCTGTGCATGTCAATGGCAGACATGCTGACCATGGGCAGATCGAAAGAACTATCTAAAGTACGGGCAGCCCATATGGAGGCGGCGCTTCAACCAGTTGTAAAGGTGAAGCTAGTAAATGCTGTCACTGCCAAGACCCCAGACAAGAGGAAACCAAGGAACAAAAAATCTTCGGAATCTAGAACGTACTACCAATGTGACGGAACTTACCCTCACAAGGGTCCGTGTCCTGCATATGGAAAAAGATGTTCTAATTGCAACAAGATGAATCACTTTGCGAAGTTCTGCCACACCACAGCGCTGCAAAGGAATCCTTAACTGGAGGCAATCAATCAGGTGTACACCAATGACAGTCCAACCGATGAAGGAGACATGGATGATGATGAGGTGGAGGGAGCTGTTCACATCATCCATGCCTTGCAACTGGTAGTATACCTGTGAAAACATATTCCAAAGTGTAGCCTACTGGTTGAGGGCCACCAGGTGCAAGCCCTGATTGACACATGAGTGTCTATCAATATAATGGCCCATTCAATGATGCTTAGGTTACCCCTCCCACCGGTCCCGAGCCACACTACCACCAGAGTCTATGCCTATGGGTCCACTGATCCCCTCCCGCTGGCAGAAGTGTTCACCGCCGAAGTTGCGCATGGAGCCGGTTCAGCGAGGACCAAAATATATGTCACAAAATGGGGCCAAGGCTTGCTGCTGAGTTGCCGGACAGCAGAACTTCTCCAGTTGGTCGCATTCACACTCAGTGTGCATCAAGAAAGTTTGGAGGACTTGATGGCACAGTTTGCACCGCTGTTTGAGGGGCATAGGCTGTTTAAAAGGTTGTATGTAAATACAACAATGGCTTTTACCCCGCATGCCATTACAACGCGGGGATTACAACGAAAGTCGTTGCAACGACTTTCGCTGGAGGGCGCTGGATAGTGGAATAGTTTAATTTTCTATTCCAACTCCAGCCCACGTTGACAGTTGGGAAGGTGTTGGATAGAAAATTAAACTATTCCCTATCCAACAGCGCCCTCCAGCGAAAGTCGTTGTAGCGACTTTCGGTGTAATCCCCGTGTTGTAATGGCAGTGCGGGGTAATTCCCGCGTTGTTATGGCTGTTTTCCTTTTAAAAGATTGGCTGATAAAGCTTCACACCGATGAGTTAATTCAGCACGTCACTTTACGACACCGGAGGATGGTGTTCCATCTTCGCCCAAAGGTGGAGGAGGAACTGGCCTAACTTGAATAGGCTGGTATCATTGAAAGAGTGGAAGGCCCGATTCCCTGGGTGTCTCCGATTGTAGTTGCCTGCAAACCAAAGCAGCCGGGAGAAGTTTGGATCTGCGTAGATATGCACCTGCCCAACCTTGCTATAAAGCTAGAAAGACACATTACCCCTACAGTGGATGACATCTTGGTTGAGGTCAGTGGTTCGAAATGGTTCTAAAAAATGGATCTACGTGCTGGATACCACCAGCTGGATCCAGCGTCCCGTGCGATCACCACTTTTTCCACCCATGTGGGATTAAGAAAGTACAAGCTCCTACGTTTTGGAATTTCGAGGGATGCGGAGGTCTTCCAGGACACCATCAAGGGGGTACTTTCCGGCCTCGATGGGGTGTTTAATGTCAGTGATGACATTCTAGTGCACATCCCCACCCTGGAAGAGTATTTTGCCCGCCTAAAGATGTATTTCAAAGGTTGATGGAAAACGGACTAATGCTCCACAAAGAAAAGTGTGACTTTCTTAAAAAAGAGATATTGTTTTTTGGCTACCACTTCTCGCAAGAAGAGGTGTCACCAGACCCCCTCAAAGTCCAGAATATACAAACAGCTCCTGCATCCACAATGTAGCCGGAGTTTGAAGCTTTATGGGAATGGTGAATTACTGTGGCCGGTTCATCTGCAACCTGACCGATCTTACTGCTCTGCTGAGGGAGTTGACCAAGTCCAACATTGCCTGGAACTGGGGACCGGAACAGGAGAGCACTTTTCAGGCCACGAAGCAAGCCCTTTCAGCAGACACAACATTAGTCTATTTCGACCCTGCAAAGGAGTCAAAGTTGTCGGTGGATGCCAGTCCTACTGGACTTGGGGTGGTACTTTCTCAACGGCAGGGCAATGGGGGATAGGCCCCGGTGGCATATGCCAGCCAAGCACTAAGGGCGACGGGACAGAGGTATGCGCACATTGGAAAGGAGGCCATCACCATCCACTGGGGCTGCTGCCAGTTTTATTTATACCTTTATGGGCAGCCTTTTACAGTATACATCGATCACAAGCCTCTTATTCCAGTGTTCATGGGGTCGTCATCAAAGTCCCCACCCCGAATTGAGAAATGGATTCTTCAGTTACAAGAGTATCATTTCACTGTGGTCTCCCGTCCTGGAACTGAAAACCATGCGGACTATCTCTCAAGGCATGACTGTCCAGCCACCCAGGTTGAGAAAATGCAAAGGAATGAGAAGAATACATTTGCTTGGTGGTAGAAAGGTCCAGGCCCCTTCCCATATCATTGGAGGAAATCCTGGAAGCCACAAAGAAGAAGGAAGGCTTCCAGCTCTGTGTCTCCACTGTGATATCAGGAAAACTGAGTGCCATGCTGGAAGAGTGCCTGATGAGAGGTCTGGGATTGGTGATTCCAGGATGTCTGCAACAGAGGGAGGTTGACTTGGCACACTTAGCTCATCATTGGGTTGTCAAAACGAAATCCAGACTTAGGTGCAAGGTGGATGCCATTGTGGAACAAGCTGTGCGTAGGTGCTCACTTTGTAAAGCGGCAGTGCCTGCTGACCCGCCGGCACCCATGATTACTGAAGTAGTTCCACCTTTTCCCTGGTATCGAGCAAGCAAGCACAGATTTCGGAAGCCTCCCCGATGGGCATCATATGCTGGTGGTCATTGACGATTTCTCCAAGTATCCCGAAGTTGAAATTATCGAGTTTACCATGGCCAACCAGACCATTCCTCGTCTTGAGAAAATTAAGGCAACCCATGGATTGACCAAAGAACTAAGCACTGATAATGGCCCTCCTTTCTCAAGCCAAGAATTTGCAGAGTATTTAAGATCCAGAGGAATCTGTCGCCAAAAAGTTATACCCCTATGGCCCCAGGCCAACAGAGAGGCATAGCGCTTCATTCGCACTCTTAACAAGGCCATCAGGATTGCGGTGGCAAAGAAAGGAGCTGGATTTTGCTCTATATGGCTTCCTAAGAGAGTATCAGATGACCCCTCACTCTACCACACAAGTGAGCCCCATGTCCTTGTGCATGAACCAGCCAGTGGGAGATGTGAATACACACCCTGAAGTTGTGTCTTCCAAACAAGGACTGTTGGCGGAAATTCTGCAGAAACGCAAGCTGAGAAATAAGAAGGTATCCCAGAGGTGTGGAGCAAGATCAAGCTACCTAAAAGTAGGGGATGCTGTTATGGTGTTATGGTGAGGAATCAATACCACAAAGGAAAGTTTAGTCTACCTTTTGAACTTGAACCCTGGAAAGTCCAGAAAGTGCAGGGGCCCAAGATCACAGCGGTAAAGAAGGGAGAGACTATACCCAGGAATCTGTCTTTTTTCAAGGCCTACCGGAATTCTGGCAGCAGTGAAGCAGAGAGGCTGACGGTCCCATGTGAGCAAGAACTGTGGTCAGATGATGAGTCTGGAGCTGGTGGAGGATTTGACAGTCTCGAATCTCCTGGCCTGAGGCTATCGCTGTCCGGAATGGGAGATACCTGTCCGCTGGAGAAGTTGCCATGTGGGACACCTGAGTGTGACCCGCCGCCCCACGCAGAAGAATCCCAGGGGCCCGAGGTTAGTGTCCGATGAGGAGGTGCAGAGAGGTATCTGCTTTGACCTTGTCCAGCCAGGTCATCTCGAAGAACTGTTGTATTGAGCAAACTTTACGAAGTGAACAGTAATTTCTAGTTACATGTTTTTTTTTGCAGTGCCTTGTAGTATTTTTATGTTGTTTTTTGTTGTTGTTGCTGATTTAGGAGGAGTGTTATGTGGTCCCCGATGGGCAGGCTAATGTGTTCACCCACCCGAGGGGTGTTCTTGTAACTCCCGCTCTGTGCGTTAGTCCCGATAGTCATGCCTGTGACATAGGGATGTCTAGGTTAAATAAAGGGGTTCGGGGCGTTGCTGAGCCAGTGAAGTGGTACCCACTAAACTGTGTCTGCGTGGTTTATTAATTAGCGCAGATTACGGCCTACCTCTGCGTACGTTCACTGCTTCCACCGGTGAACATGACAGGGTGCAGGGGTTGTACAGAAAGAACTGTCAAACTAGGGCCAGTAGACATTTTCTGCTCAAACCAGTCTCCTGCCATCTCACATGACTTCTGAACCTGAGGTACAATTCAGTTTCATATTGAATATTAACTTTGGCCCATTGATCTGCAATAAACTCTATGACAACTGTAGAGCATGGCTACACATGATGACTCCCACTATATGCAGCAAAGGTTGGGCCTTTGTTGGTATTGGAAGTGTGGCAGATCCAACATTTTGCGTTACCTAATTTAACTAAATCCTTGCACCAGACAGATTAGTTTTCACTGTAATCAAAGTCTTAAAATTACTAGATTATTTCAAAGCACATAACATAGCCCTATACTTTGTTCTACTTACATTATGTATTGGAAACTCTGCATTACGTGGTCCAGGAATCCTATTTGTTTGCTCACTAGTCATCAGCGATATTGGTTACCCCTTTTCTCTGGCCTGAAATCAAAAGAGTGGATATATTGGCGTGTTAACAGGGTTAGCACCCTGTAAATATGTAATCTTCGTGATAAGGGGAAAAAGAACGTTAGTGTGCCACTGCTGCTACAAATGACTACAGGGATTTTCTCATAGAAATGCGGCAGCTCTCTCCCTGGAGTAATGGGCTGGAATGTGATGTCTGAAATATAACAATCACCTTTTGCACAGACTCTACACTTAGCAGCCCATTTAACAGAGAGATTAAATACTTACTGTACTACATAGAAAAGCAAAGGCTCATTTCCCCAGGGATAAAGGAAGGAGGAGTGAAATAAAAATGAAAAAGGGAGGTGTGAAAAAACAAAGGAGAGTGACAGCGGAGGAAGAGTCAAAGATTTTAAAATTGTGAAATTAAAAGATGGACAGTGAGAGAATAACCCAGAAATTTGTGGTTCATGTGTAAACAATAAGCACACAGAGTCCCAAAGTTTTTCTTAGAAGCCCACCACCTGGGCTGGCGAATGCCCATTTATCTGAACATCAAAGCTGTGTCTTCTTGATTACATCTCATGAACTCTCTCTCTCTTCCAAGGCAACATCTCCTGTCTATTTATCTCACTCTTGCAAGTTTTGCTCATTACTGATTTCTCTGTATGACACTTTTTACCCATATTTCTCTCTGTTCTTCTTTCTCCTGTTTCTGCCTTTCTTTCTCTTATTCTGGGTCAAAGTGTGATGATTTAAACTAGGTCCTAATCAGTGGCGACCCGCGCAGGTAAGCCGGGTGAGGGGGTACGGGGGCGGTCGGGAAATCGACTGATGACAGAATAACTAAAAACAAATAAATAATTAAAACCTATTCCATCAGCTGTCGACTTCCCCCTGCCCGCTCCAGTCCACAGCCCCACCACGTTTACCTGCACCGGTTGAGACTGGTACTAATGCCCAAAAATGAGAGCTGAGACCCACCACCAAATACGAGCACAAATATAGCAGCGTCAGAAAGAAAACATCTGGGGAGGTGTGCATGATAGTAAGCAATCTGAACTGGTAAAATGCTCATACTCCGGGCCTCATTTATGAGTCCCTTTGCGCCGCTGGAACGTCAATTTTTGTGTCGTAAATCTGAGGCAGCGCCAAAAGCTTACACCTCCCCAGGGGAGGCGCAAGGGAGGCACAATGAGGAGAAATACTTTTATTTCTCCTCATTTTTCCTTTTTCTATATGTGATTATTTTTGTACAGAAAGGTTTCCCTACCTGTACAAAAATAAACATCCCTGCAAAACAGGCACCCTTGAACCATGGTGCAAAGGTGCCTGCGTTGGCGCACAGCAGCCCACTGTGCGCCGGCAGGAATGCGCTGTATCTCATAGATACGGTGCATTCCTGCCCTTTTCTTTTGCTGTAGAAAAGCGCAGCATCTAGGCCTGCTGCGCTTCCCCACCGCAAAACCTCATAAATGAGGCCCTCAATTCGGGGCGTGGCCGAGCCAGCCAAGATGGCGGACGAGCTTTCCTAGAGCTCCTGCCGGCCGCCCGTTACACCGCTGCCAAATACCACCTGCAGAACGGTGCTATACCCCGCACATTCATGAGGTGCTCCCGTGACCACCTCGGGACTCGTTAAGAGCGACGGCGGAATGGGGATGAGCCCGGAATGACCCACAGCACTTGCCGCCGAGCTCCGTCTAAGATGGCGGCGCCCAGAGACTGACGCCGAGGGTCCCGCGATACCGAGACCGGCCTCTTGATGGTGAGCTCCGGACCCCCCCGCTGAACCCAAGTGGATGATCTGCGCGCCCGGTAGGAGCAGCTGACAGCGTGGCTGGGATGAGCCCGATATGACCCGCAACCATCGCCGCCAGACCCCATCCAAAATGGTGGCGCCCAGAGACTGACGCCGGAGATCCCGGGGCGCCGAGACTGGCCTCCTCCTGATGAGCCCCGGAGCCCCCCGCTGACCCCCGGAGGACACTGGCCTCTTTTTGATGAGCCCCGGAGCCCCCCACTGACCCCCGGGGGACACTCTGCGCACCCGGCGGGTGCGGCCGCCCGGCTAACGACCAGAGGAGCTCAAAAAGCCCGCGAGACTGGACAGCCCGGCCCCCGCGTAGGTGCCCCCTGAGAGCACCACAGAGTACGTCCCTGGATGTGCCCCTGTCGCCCCTGGGGTAGCGCGACTACTACTGGGAGCCCGGGCGATGGCGAGGTGACGACCGCGCCGCCCAGATAGCCCTACGGAGAAGCCGAACGCCGAGACCCCTGAGGCCTGCAGACACAGAGCCGTCATAGGCGCGGTGCCCTCCGAGAAAGAGCTGCGGCCACACCAGGTACTTTGGGGTAAAGGCCCACCCGGACAGCCCCGCATTCCACTGCCAGTGCCGGTAGTCCGCCACGGTCGCCCCCCGGAGAGACTGAGGAGCTGTAGGGGGTGCGTGACTTGCACATCAGCTCAGCCGCCTTATTGACGGGTGTCCACGCAGGTGCGTGCCAAACGACGACACCCCACCTCACCTGCTTCCGCGACGCCCGACCTGCCTGATGAGGGGGACCGGCGGAGAGATTACCATCGAGCAGGGATCTGTGACTGGAACCGGGATCTTCCCTAACGACGTCGCCACAGGAGACGCGGCCTGCAGGCGAGGAAGGAACAGGTCGCGGCGGTCCTGATAGACCACATCGGGCCAGTGGGTCACCCAGACCACCAATGGGGAGACCACTGAGGACGTCAACCACAGAGCAGGCGTCGTCTCAGAGACGCTCGCCCTCCCCAGGCCCCTCGTGCAAGCAAAATACCGGAGGGCCACCGCAGGAGACGGACATGTCAACGAAGCTTGATAAAGTGCTGGCAGCCCTCGAGCACTCCCGGGTATCCAGGAGACCAAATTCGGGGAATTGGCCTCGGACATCACCCTGTTACGAGATGACCATAGGAAATTGGCGGACAAGGTGAAGCAGGAAGGACAAACGCTACACGAACTGAAGCCACAGGTCCAGCAAAACCAGAAAGCCATCAAAGAACTGCAGGACAAGGTTAACTTCTTGGAACGCAAGGCGGACGATTTGGAGGGGCGCTCCCGCCGGAGTAACATACGCCTGATCAACCTGCCGGAGGGAGTAGAGGGGGCAGACCCCATTCGCTATATCGAGACATGGATAAAGACATTCACCCAGACCCAAGACCTCACGCCATTCTTCTCTGTGGAAAGAGCGCATAGGGTCCCGGCCGGGCGCCCACCGGCTGGCTCCCCACCCAGACCATTCTTGCTCAAGTTACTACATTACCAAGAGAGGGACACAATCCTGCGGGCGGCCAGGCAAGCGAAAGTACTCAGAGTGGAAGACAAAAACGTGATGGTGTTCCCAGACTACTCCCAGGCGGTGCAGCGCCAGCGCGCCACATTTCAGGCGGTGAAGCAAACTCTGCGCCAACACAGGATACAATATGCCCTCCTATTCCCGGCCCGCCTAAAAATCATATACGGAGATTCAACACACTTCTTCACGGACCCAGCGGAGGCGCGGCGCTGGTTAGATCATCACAACCAGAACTTGTCAGAACGTGGGGGCACGCCGTCGAGCTCCTCGTCCAGCAGGCGGCGATTACGATCCAAAAAGGTCACTCTCAGGCAGATGAGTCGCCCGTCGACTCCCAGCGCCCCACGCGCCCCGGATTTGGAACAAATCATAGCGGATAGACGAAGGGCCCTACAAGCGGCAACGGAGGTCCTGCAGACAGACATCGACCTGGAGGAGGACCGAGGCCCCCACATCTTCACATCCGAAGATGAGGATCGGAGCGACGCCCGCACATCCAGAGACGGCTCAGCTTCTCCACCACTGGTAACTCCGCAGACGGCGGATACGCTCATCTGAGGGCTGCAGACGCGGACCGTGGTAAGACCAAGATACCCGAGCACGTTCACCAGCGAGAGACACCGTAAAGCCTCAAATAAGGTAATGGCGTAAGCACATGCATTCACAGAGGAGCGGTGCGGCGGGCGGCCAGGCCCTAAGCCCACGGCGGTACCGTCGCTTCACCCCCTCACGCCAAACGAACTAGAGACAGTACGAGATGTATGGTTTGGACTTATTGTGCCCAGCAATAGGCCCCTTTAGTTGGGACTGTTTCCCGGAAATTGTTATTAAGTTACCCCCTATCCCATCTTACCCAGATACCCTTATGGGAGCGGACAGTTGGTCTCTGAAGGGACACATGTGGAGGGAGAGTGCACAGGCGGGTGTGGCTCCGGTAGTGGGCGACAGGTGGTGGATGGAACGACCAACACGACTTACAATCCCCTATGGAGAAAACCCCTAATACAGACTTTACGTTTCTCACACTCAATGTCAGGGGACTGCACACGGCGAGTAAGCGCTATGCTGTCTACGCTTATCTAAAAAGGCAACAGGCCCACATAGCTCTCTTACAAGAGACTCACTTGACAACGACGGAGGCTGGTAGGTTACAGAAGAAATGGAGGGGCATAGTGTGTGCCACAGGGTACTCTGCATTCGCCAGGGGTGCATTGATATGGGTCAGACCGGGCGTCCCCTTTAGAGAGCAGTCCAGAGTGGTGGATAGGGAGGGACGGTATGTGTTACTGGAAGGGCAATTGGACGGGCAGTCAATCCTGGTAGGCAGTATATACGCCCCCAACGTAGAACAAAACGTTTTTTGGACTCGCCTCACGAATACATTGGCACACCACACCCATGCCCCCTGGCTATTAGGAGGGGATTATAACTGTGTCTTAGACACAACCCTCGACCGCTCCCACCCCCCACCGCCCCGCTCACCGCTTCACAAACAAACAGAACTTTTCAAAGCGTGGATGCAACACTGGGCACTTACTGACACATGGAGGGCGTTAAACCCCACAACGAAACTGTACTCGTTCCACTCCGTCCCACACGACCTCCAAGTTCGCCTAGATAGATTCCTATGTTTGACTACCCTACACACCAAAGCTCGGCGCACGGACTAGCTGGGTAGAGTACTTTCAGACCACAACGCTCATATACTTACCCTTAGATGGAAACCACCCCACCCTCCAGTGCCGACATGGAAACTCCCTCGGGAATGCCTGACAGACCAGGTATTCACACACGAACATGGGGAACACCTACAGGTACATTTCACGATCAACGCAGGGTCAGCATTCTCTAGCCTCATTGAGTGGGACGCGCACAAAGTGACAGCGAGGGGCCACTGCATACAACAGATAGTGGGGGTGCGAAAGGTCCTAGAGCGCACATTACATGACGCAGAACACATGCTGGCAACTCTACTTAAGGCGGACGACCGTGGAGAAGCGACCCAGGTGCGCGTAGCAGAGGCCAAAATAAAGTACACTGCAACATTGAGGGACTTACGCAAATATAACTTCAGGAAATACGCCACCGGGGTGCACCGGGAGGGCAACAGGAGGGGCACACTCCTGGCCTGGTTAGCTAGACAAGACCCCGACTTGAAACCCATCACAGAAATCACCGACCAGTCCGGTCGACTCCAGACCTCCCAACTCGCAATTATGCAAGTTTTTTACACCTATTACTCTCATATATACCAGATTCCAAGCCGGGGAGACCCCCACGCGATGGACAGTTCCCTGCTCGCGTTACCCGTCCCCCAAGTTTCGCCAACAGTCCGGAAAGACCTGGACCAGAAAATAACACGCACCGAGATTAAAGCGGCGATAGGAGCACTAGCCAGGAATAAGGCCCCAGGCATGGACGGCTTCCCCCTCGAATACTACCATACATTCTCGGCTCATCTTGCCCCGCAGATGACGGCCATGTTCGAGGACGCGCTCACGGCGGGGGTCTTGCCGAGCTGCCTCAGGGAGTCGCTAATAGTCTCCTTCCTGAAGCCACGCAGGGACCCCCGGCTCCCGTCGTCTTACAGACCGATCGCACTACTCAATTCGGACTGTAAAATCTTGGGTAAACTACTAGCAATGAGATATGCCCAGGTCATACCCCAGCTGGTCCACCCCGACCAAAATGGGTTTGTGCCGAACCGCAACACGTCCCTCAACCTCCGTAGGCTATTTCATGTCCAAGACGAGACGCATGAACGGTTCCCAAATGCAGCCTGCCTAATCTTAGACCTCGAAAAGGCGTTCGATACTCTCTTATGGCCATACCTGTTCGAGGTCCTCACGAAAAACAATTTTGGCCCACGCCTGACCGCATACACCAGGCTCCTCTATTCACAACTCACGTCCAGAGTCCGGCTGGGACCCTACATTTCTCCAGAGTTCAAAGTGGAGAGAGGGACCAGACAGGGGTGCCCGCTATCGCCCCTCCTGTTCGCCCTAGCGGTTGAACCCCTGGCGATATGCCTACGACGTGAGGGCGAGGGCTGGGGAATTCCTCTGGCGCACACGTGGCACTGTGTATCCTTATACGCAGATGACCTTTTAATCTATGTTAGAGACGCCACGAGCGACCTCACATGTATTTGGAAAACGTTAGAGGAGTTTGCGGATGTATCCGGCCTCAAAGTGAACTGGGGGAAATCCTCTCTCTACCCACTGAGCCCTCATATGGCCCCGTTCGAATCCCAAGTAGGCACCCAATCACTTGCATGGAGCGCCGAGGCCCCTCGATACCTAGGAGTACGGTTATACCACACCCCAGAGGACATATATGAGGGAAATCACCGCAAAGCCCTAGCCGGACTACGGTCAGCGGTGAGCTTCTGGAAAACACTCCCACTGGTACCTATTGGCCGAGTGACCCTACCGAAAATGGTAATGGTCCTCCGGTGCTGTACCACTTCGCGAACCTTCCGGTGATCCCGCCCTGATCATTCTTCAAAGAACTGAACACTCTTCTGACGGAGCTGGTGTGGGGAGGAGGCCGGCGACGAGTGGCGCTGTCCACGCTCTACCTACCTACCACCGAGGGAGGTCTTGGTGCGCCGGCCTTCGAAGCATACTTTCTGGCGGCCCAACTCCAATGGCTGTCCTACTGGACGGCGGGACGTCTCACGGGAGAGACCACCACGGCCAATGGCCCGGAGCCACAAGCTGCGATCGTCCGAATGCTGCTACCGGGTACTAAACCCACACGAACTCGGCCCTTGCAAATGTCCATAGCCCGCACCTGTATGATGCGCATCCACAGCATGTCCAAGGAGCAGCCGCCATATTCACCCCTGCTACCGCTAGTGGGCTTCCCACGGGAGGATTCCTATTACACACGAGGTGCACTTCGGGTCTGGACAGAGTTGTCAGTCACGGAGGTAGACTCCTTTTTTGAGGACGGCCAGTTAAAAACGTTTGCGCAGATGATGGAACAATATGACCTCCCCCCTGGGCAATTCTTACTCCATAGGCAACTACTAGACAGCAGCCGCAGGCACTGGAACCCAGATGCCGGTGAACCCTCGACGCACCCAGTGATACACACGATTATGCAAATGGGGGTGGGTAGACACTTGGTAACCTTGCTCTACAGAGCGATATGTTCGTTACTCCTTCCATCTCTCCAATCTCTACGCCAGAAGTGGGAGACAGACTTCGGTAGAGTGGTCCATGATAAAGAATGGAGCACGGCCCTGGAATATCCTAAAAAAGTTTCCAGAAACGCCAGATTCCGCAACATACAATTTAACGTCCTCCATAGGGCTTATCTCACACCGGGCCGCCTACAGAGGTTTTTTCCAGAGACTCACTTCGAGTGTCTCCGCTGTCACTCTCCAGGAGCGGATTTCAGGCATATGTTCTGGGACTGTCCCACCCTCCGAAGATTCTGGGACACGGTCCATCGCACCCACGAGGAGGTTACGGCCATCACAACCATGACCACATGGGAGGCATGCGCACTCGGGATCTTCCATAGACGAAAAACCGAGAAAACACAATGCCGTTTTCTCTCACTGGCCATCCTCCTGGCGAAACGAGGAATCGCCATGCATTGGAGATCCCCCACGGGGCCACCAGAAGTGGCATGGATAGGCACGGTACAGAAATGGGGCAAGGCGGAGGAGGAGATACTCCGGGAGGAGGAGGTGCGTGGACATCGCAAACACCCCATTTCCCTGGAATGGGCTCAGTTACTATATAACTTTACAAAGGCGACACGCCCCCAAAAAACGCCCACCGCCTCACAATCCCAGACACACCCTGCCACACCAGCCCCCACACTTCCATGACATTGCCATAAGCACCACCTGACCATCATAGGCGGCCGCGCCCAGCGACCCTTTAGCAACCAGACACGAGCCGACTACTCCCACCATGCAATTGCGACATGCAACCCGGGAGCACCGATTCAGCGCCCTATCACGGAGACCCAGCTGCCCCCCCCGCTGCCCCTAACCTTTCCCCACCCACGTCATCCAGTTCATCCCTACGTTCTTGGGAGAGTTAGGTAGCTTACGTTCGAAGGGACATTCCCCCCCGAATGTGATTCACTGAAAAGGCCGATAGTCAATGTCTTCACAACATCACGTGCTGTTGCAGATCCCGCCCACGTAGTTGGCGCCCCCTGCGACACCCCTACAGTACCGACTACACTGCGAGTCCATCCCCTCATTGACACTAATTGACAGGTTCACGTGGACGGTACGACCTCCCGGCAGAGGGATGCACGCGAACTGGTGGGAGGCCACGTGGTCCACACTGCTGAATTGCAAGGAAAATGGTAGTCGAAAGACATAAGACCTCGGACTGGGGGAGACCGCAGTGGGACTAACTCTAAAGCTATGTATCAATGATCCTGCACTGCGATGTCCGGCTACTTTCACGATTACTGTCATGTTGATTGTATACTGTAACCTAAAACCCAATAAACAAATTTAAACAAAAAAAAATTAGGCCCTCAATTCTTTAAGTCCTCTCTGCATCAGAACAGTATGAAATGGGTAGATAATCACCCAGCCCTCCCTTGTTTGTCAACAGCATATCACTAGGAAAAGACACGCAATCCATTTGAGTGCTAAAGGACTTCACATTCCAAAGAGCAACTGTCAATTGACACTTCATATGTAAATTACTCCAGCATTTGGATTTTGGTGGATATCACCTCACTTGAGGGAGACATTAATAAATCTAAAAATAAAGTCACATCCCCCAAATAATCATATTTTGTCTTTGGAGTCTCTTCAACCTCATCCCTGTCATGACTCTACCAATAAACGTATTCCTTCTAATTATAATGCTTTTGTTTAAAAAATGCCCCTCTGCTATTGTTAACAATTTACAGTCTTATCAAATCGACCCCCTTCCTAAATAGTTCTGCAAAATAATTGCATCCTATTCTCATTAGTCTTGCAGGATCCAACCATGCACTAACATAACAGAACTCCCCAGGCACTCCTATATCTCGTTTTTGTTGCAGGCACCTAAGACTACTCAAGACGTTATGTAGCCTCTTCTGAAATTTCCTGACAGGCTCTTCTAAGTAACTGTGACACTCCCTTGGTCATAGGCACCTCAATTGTAACAGTCTGCTTAAGTGGCTAAATTCCATTAATGCCCATATAGTTCTAAGGTGTGAACCCAGGGTGTGTCTTAGTGGAAAACTGCCTTTACCACACAGTGTCTTTCCCACACATTTTTTTACCACACAGGTTTTTACCATGGAGATGCATTTACCACATATATAAGGTAAGTATGAATGTTTGTGAGTATGTGTATATCTATATACACACACACACATATATGTCCACAAATTGGTTCCTGCCTTCCCTTCAATGGTGCTGCATGGCGGTGCATAGCTCCTGCGGCCGAACCAAGCCGCTCGTAAATCCAACAACGTCAAATCCGCGGAAAAGATGAAGGGAGCCGCAACTCACAGCCACAGTTCTTTGAAAGCAATTTGTTTTATTTCCTTTGTCACAGATTCAAACCAATGCGTTTCGGTAGTTTAATCTACCTTGCTCACGGTCGATTATTCCTGAGGTTACACATTATTTAAAACACACCCATTTTACCCAGGAGGCATGTGTTTTCCATACTTCCTGTTTCTGTAAAAAGCTGGGAATTCTGGACTGTGTAGTTTCCCTACATTCTCTTTACTAAATCATTCCCATCATCATTATTAATCGGTATTTCTAGACTCCCAGTCTATTTGTGCATACCATTTACGCTGCGCCAACTATTAGTACACAGTCAATTACTGCCCTTCAGTGGGCCACGCAACTTCGTTTTTTAGAGGTTAATACTGCCCTCCAGTGGGCTAAAGAAAAAGAAAAGGAGATGGGGTAAGGGTGTGGGAAGAAACAATTAGGTTAGAGGAGTTAAGAACGATGTTCTTTGATTTACAAATGAATGTACAGTTCCTCCGACTGATTCAAACCTAGGGGTGTCATGGTTAGAAAGTTCAGAATATGTCGTGACTCTTTTTGTCTCAAAAGTTTTTCCCGGTGGCTACCTCGATCGGAAAGGGACATTGTTTCTATTCCCCAAAACTTTAAAAGTTTCCAATTTCCATCATGGTGGCTCTCCATGTGCTTGGCTACCGCGTTGTTTCTGTCCTTGTTGACTGTAGCGCGGACATGTTGCAGGATTCGTATTTTCAATTCACATATCGTGCCCCCTAGGTATTTCAGTTTGCATGGGCACTCTATTATGTAAATTGTATACTGGCTTTTGCATGTTATTAGTTCATTGATTGTCCAGATTTTTTTATTTGCCATCATTAGTTCTTTTGTTGGTTTAGCAATCTCACACGCTTTACAATTATAACATTTGACGAATCCCTTCGTTTTCAGCCATATGTTTTTTGGCATTTTACTTTGAAAATGGCTGTGCACCAACTGGTCTTTTAAATTAGTTGCTCTTCTGTACGTTATGATTGGGTGAGTCCCCATCTTTTGTCCCACAGTGGGGTCTAATTGCAGTATCTTCCAATTCTTTTTTAAAATCTGAACAATTTTTTTAGACTCTTGGTTGTAATCCAAAATTAGTCTTATTGGTTCTTCTTCTGCTTCCTTTGCATTATTTTGTGGTTTGAGGCAATCCAATCTTGGTTTCGCATTGGCTGTTTCCCAATATTTGTTTATCAGTTGTTTTCCATATTTTCTGTTTTGAAAACATTTGATCGTATCCACACTATGTTTTTTCCACTCTGATTCTTCACTACAAATCCGTCTTAGACAGAGAAATTCCCCATTGGGAATACTGGAGATCAACGAAGGTCAATGGAAGCTAGTTGCTTCTAGGGTAGCATTGGTCGCTGTGATTTTTCGATGTAACGTTTCCATCCGATTTTCTTTTACATACACCTCCGTGTCCAGAAATACCACTTTGGTTTTACTTAGTTCATACGTGAATTTCAGACACGGTGTGCTTGTGTTCAGGATGTCAAAATACTGTCGGAACTCAGCTTCACTCCCGCTCCAAATGATGAATATATCATCGATAAACCTTTTCCAGGTTACTATGTGTCGGGTGAAGTGTTTGTTTTGACTGTTCCATGCCACTTCTTCCTCCCACCAGCCCATTGCTATGCACGCATAACTTGGGCTAAAGGAAAAGACCATTGCGGCTCCGTTCCGTTGACGGTACAATAGGTCTCCAAATAGAAAAATGTTGTTTGATAAGCACAGGGAGATCATGTCCTTTATCATGTCATTGTGTGCTTTGTAGTGAATATTCCGATCTTGCAAGTAATATTGGTATGCTTTCAAACCTAAATTGTTGTCGATGTTTGTATAAAGGGCGGTGACATCCATTGTTATCATCAGATATTCATTCTGCCAAGTCAATTTTTGTAAGGTACATAAAAAGTCAGTCGTATCTTTTATGTATGATTTCAATTTTTGGACATAAGGATTTAAGTAGTAGTCGATGAAGTTGGCCATTGGTTCTAATATTGAACCCTTTGCTGACACTATCGGTCTCCCTGGTGGTCTTTTAGGATCCCTATGTATCTTTGGTAAAAAATACATTGTTGCCATCCTAGGAAAATCCACCACCAGGTATTTCTTTTCATCTAAGTCAATTAAATTCTTTGTTTCCCAAATGTCCAGTTTTTGATCAATTGCTGTTTTAATCTTATCCATTGGATTTGTCTGAAGTTCATAAAAGAGGGGATTGGTCAGTTGGTTCATTGCCTCCGTAATATAAGCATTTCTATCCCATAATACCACGTTTCCCCCTTTATCTGCCATTTTAATCTCAATGTCTTTGTTGTTAATCAGACGTGTGAGAGCTGCCCTTTCTTGTAGAGTTAAGTAAATCCAATGGATGGACTGAAAGTTCTTCATGCATGTTCAGGCCTCCTGGTGTCTTGGTCTGTAAATCAATAATGTACCTTGACTCTAGACGTCTCAATCTAATGAGTCTGTCCCCTCCTCTCGGATTGTTGGGAATGCAATCTAGACCAAAATTCCCAAGGAGGTCCCTGTTGCGATGGTGTACTTGGTCAAAATGACGTGCTACAGGGTACCCTTCGTCAAAATTAGCAATAGCACGCATGTGCTCTAGTATCCTGACCTTCATGGGATGGACAGTACTCCCTATGTATCTAAGTCCACAAGGACAGTAGAGACAATAGATACTGAAGGGCGTAGTGCATGTCAGAAATTTGTTAATTCTTTTATGTAAATCTACCCTTGGGATATCATAGGTCAAGACCCTTTTACTTGCTTTGCAGGCCTTGCATTTCCCACAGGGGAAAAAACCTTTCATTGACCCAAAGGGTGATTTGGGAATGTCCACTAGGTGACTTTGAACCAGTTCATTTTTTATGGACCTTGCTTTCCTGAATGTTATTAGAGGGTTAGTGGGGAGGTCGGCGGCCAAACTTTCATCGGTCTGAAGAATATGCCAACTTTTCCTCAGAGTTTTCTTCAGAAAAGAGGCATTCCGGGAGTATGTGGTTATAAACCGGAACTTGTTTTTGGTTCCCGTTTGTTCGCTTATGGATTAATCTCTGCACTGTATATAATTGCAATTTATTTGAATTATTATACATTTGTGATTGTCTTTTGGTGTGTCTAACCAATCTTTTGTTTGATTCTTTGTTGTAAATTTGTAAATGTGTGCATTTGTAGATACTGTATATATGAACCTTTTGAATTGACAGTGGTTTTGTTTGTGCTTGTGTTTCAAAAAATTGCTGATAAATGTAAAAAAGAAAAATAAACTTGTTTGGAAAATTAAATCCAGTGGTCACACGGTACAGATTGACTGTGTGTCTGGTGAATTGATTCACGAATAATCCTGTCCAGCCACCCTGTTCTGTTTTTCCTATTGTTGAGATCCGGGTTGGTCAGATGTAGGATCCAATACCTTTACTGTTTCACAACAAAAGCATCAAGAAGGCACACAACTTCGTCCTCGCACTCCAGCGTTTTCATGCAGCATCACCAAGTTGCTCCATTTGCATATTATAAAGCCGACGCGCTTCGAAGCTCTCTGCCTCTTCTTCTCGAGCTGCCAAACAACACAAGGGAGACCTCGCAATGATTCGTATCTCGGACTTTATTTGTTTCCATGACCCCCCATGGGCTTATGCTCAGTGCAGAGTCCATAGTGCTTTGTGGGGCTTGGAGTCCCAATTGCGAGTCTAATTAACGGCTTTCAGTAAGTTCCAAAGTGTTGTTTAAATTAATGCATGTTTTTTCCTTTAGTAGGTTTGGGTTTAATTCGATGAGCTACTTCCAGCATATCGGGCTCAGTGCTTCACGGAGTTGATTCGTTCATCTCCACAGCCTCTTTTGGTTTTCAAGATGGTGCTCTTCTCCTCGGCAGGACGGCCGAGTAGTAAATTGTTCATGCTCAGACATGAGTCCCTTGCTCACTGCACCATCAGGATTCAAGCAAGCCGGGCCGAAGACGGCTGTAATGCCAGAAACCGGTCCCCGGAAGCTTGTTTCCTTACCAGTGAAGAATTGGCTTAGTAGTTTGGTCTGCCCTGTTCCCATGATGCACTGGGCCAGGGACAGACTAATTTGCATATAGCCAGGTTCTGAACTGGGATGGTGCAGTGAGCTAAAAAACGGTGATGGATCAAGCCCTGATCTGTTGACTGGGTAGGAGTGTTCTGATTAACTCAGATACTCTGTCCATCACCACCCCCTTTTTGAAATATTCTTGATGCTTTTGGGCACTTTGTTGAACTATATATATATATGTATATATATATATATATATATATATATATATATATATATATATATATATATATATATATATATATATATATAAAAAAGTTGCCACTGGATTGAAGAAGCTTAAGACCTTTATTCCGTGGATTACATGACCTTCAGCCTGTCACACGAAGCACAAACAACAAGCCAGACGCATTTCTAGCCCTTGTTCACCGGCAACAGAAACCTTCTAGCTAGAAGGGGGATATTAACCAGGAGTTTGTTAAACAACAGAGAGGTGCTTAAAGAATATATAGCACTACGCATGTGTACCAGTGGTACATTGGGACTCACATTTTAAACCTTTATCGAACATGGAAGCAGAACGCCGTGCTGCGGCTGCAGCTCTATTTTCGAGGGCCCCTGGCTCCGGTACAAACAATCCACTAAAAAAAGACATTCCTCCGGACACCTCACTACTAACGAAACTCAAAAGATTGGAAAAACTTCAGAAAAACGAGACATCGAAATGGTGGGAAGCAATCTCACTTCAGGATTATGTAGATAAGCAAATGGTACCTAGAGGCCTACGAATTTACATCATGCCGTCATATGAGTCACTCAACCCTCAAATGCTGCTAGACTGGCAAGAGAATTCAGCCAATGGGTCACGAGTAATGATGAATATCCTGATCAAGTATGCCTGGGAGGACCGTGATGTTATTATGACTGAAATAAAAACTATAGAGGAAGAACTAACTAAAAGCACTGATCAAGATTTAATAAATAAATTCATGAAGGACCTCAAGCCCAGACTGGAACGCCATGAAGAAGATATTAAGATCAGAAAACAACGCAAACTACATAGAGATTGTTTGGATTACGAAACAGGTAGAATCCTAACGTATAGTCCAAAATACGACTATTTGTACGAAGATCTCCCACCACAGATGACGCCAACAGTGGAAGGTACTGCACACAATGAAAACACTACGGTAGAATCCACAGGCTCGGAGACGGATCTCTCAGTGTCAACTATAAGCTCAATCTCAGAAAGACCAATTCCAACACGAAGAGCCAATTTTTTAGACGAGTTCAAGGTCCTAAGGAAGGGCCGCCAAGTATCGAAACCAGTCCCCATTTCCCCACCGATGAGAGGAAAACCTCGGGGAAGAGGTCGCGGAAGAGGAAGAGGGAGGGGAGGAGCAAACAAAGACGGAAACGAAGGAAACAAAAACAAGACAAAGAAGTATGTAAAGGAGCCCGTGGGAACAAGAACAAGGAGCTCAACAAACAAGGAGTAATGGATCCTGCTACGGTAAACCAAACTATTATTAATTTAAGTAGCAGACATTTAACCTTCTCCGAAAAATGTACATTATGTCTTGGTTTAACATTTTGCCCCTCCGAGATCTTTAATTATGCTGATGCTAGAATAGACTTGTACAAATTTGTGAGGAAAGTTAAGCTCAAAAAATGGCATTATCTGTACAAACAAAATCCCACTACCACCATATCTGAATCTGCAACTGTCTCCAGTACTTTTCCCACCTTCACAGTGGGTGACGCACCAGGGATACGCAGTATACAACAACTTGACACTGGGGAGGATGAAGAGGGTCTTAATGAGGCAGGGCTTGGGATGACAACCAATCGAACTCCTCATACGGGTTTTAAACCACGCTCTATTTTCTACCCCACCCTACCCCATGACAATATAGACACCTTCCAAGATGTCGTTACTCAATCATTATCCAAGTTAAAAAGAAATTCTAACAGTAAAGGAAACTTTAACTTGTCCAAAGAACAAAGAAATTTTTTGACTAATTTGGCCAAGGAAACAGACATTGTGATCCGCCCGGCCGACAAGGGAGGCAACATTGTCCTCTGGCCTAAAGATTTATATGTCAAAGAAGCTCTGAGACAGTTGGAAGATCAACATTTCTATGTACCTACAACCACAGACACATACAATAGAAGTATTGTGGATACTTGGACAAAACTAAAACATTGGGAAGAATTGGGGTTGCTAACATGGGAGGAATATTGCTTCCTAAAACGAGACTACCCCAAACTAGCCATACTGTACCTTCTCCCGAAGGTGCACAAGAATCCCACGTCTCCACCAGGGAGACCAATAGTGTCCTCTATTGGCAGTACATTGGAAAATGTTTCAAAATATGTTGATTTCTTTTTGAGGGAATATGTTACTGCGTTACCATCATATGTGCGTGACAGTTCTGATTTTATGTGTAAATTGGATAATGTTGTTTGGAATGCTAATGACGTACTAATAACATTGGATGTTAATTCACTGTATACCATCATTGACCACGAGGAGGGCATACTAGCTAGTCATCATTATCTGAACCAAAGGCCAATACAATTTTTAGAACACACCAATATGGTGTTGGACATGATGAGGATGTGTCTAACTGGCAACATTTTTATGTTTAATGGTTCATTGTACCAACAGATACGTGGCACTGCCATGGGCACATGCTTTGCCCCTAGCTTCGCCAATCTCTTTCTCGGGAAGTGGGAGGAGGAGATTAAATCTGATCAAGTCATATCCACATATTTTCCGATGGTCAAAGTATGGTTGAGATACATCGACGACCTGTTCATTATTTGGACAGGTGGCGAAGCAAAGGCAGTTGAATTTATTAACATCCTCAATACTAATGAGTATAACATCAAACTGACAAGTCAGATGAGCAGTACATCCATCGAATTTTTGGACTTACGTATAACTCCTGAAGGGAGTATTCTCAAAACTAGTCTTTTTCGTAAAGCAACAGCTGGAAACACTCTTCTCCACGCTCTTAGCAGCCACCCAGATACTCTCAAGTGGAGTATCCCCTATGGGGAGCTGCTGAGGGCGAGGAGAAATTGTAGTTCCTCTGTGGATTTTGAGACAGAAATGGATACCATGATGTCAAGATTCAGGGATAGAGGATATCCGGAATGGGTTCTTAAGAAAGCCAAAGATAGAGTAAAGAGTGTAGATCGCAGTACTATCCTGAACCCAGACAGAGTAAGGGAATCTGAGAAAAAAGATCATGAGCCTGTTGTTCGAGCTGTATTTACTTATAACAGCAATTCCAAACAGATATCCAAAATCCTGGCTGATAAGTGGGAGATACTTACTAGTGATCCTCTTATTGGCCCAAGCATGCCACGTAGACCACAAATCACCTACAGGAAAGGCAGGAGCATAAGAGATATCATTGTGCGTAATGATATCACACCCACAAAAGATCCCAACGAACATCAGCTCAAAGGTTTCTTTCCTTGTGGGCATTGCAAAGCCTGCCGCAACAGCAGTATGGTCAAAACTGTTGCAATCCCTGGTTATGCAACCCCCAAAAAAATTGACCAATTTCTAACATGTGGGTCATCTTTTTGTGTCTATGTTTTAACATGCCCGTGCAAAAAGAAATATGTGGGTAGTACTACTAAGGCAGTAAAGAACAGAGTATTGGAACACATGCGAGCTATCACCAATAAAGATCCCCATTACCCGATAGCCAGACATTTCGAACTGTGTCACCATTCAAACTGTAATCTACTCAGTTTCTTTGCACTAGAACAAGTTCACGTAGGCGTAAGAGGAGGAAATAGAACTCTCGCTCTTCGCAAACGTGAGTCAAAATGGATCATTAATATGGAATCTAAGTATCCAAATGGCCACAATCTGGACGAGGAATTAGCCTTCCACCTAAAAGAGTAAATGAGTAAATCATACATATATATGTGATAAGGTTCATGCAGTCGCATATTAATTTTGGTATCTGTTTCCATGTTTTCATTTTTAATTAACTTTGTTTGTAGCTTCACATATCACAACACTGTTTGATTAGTCTTATCTGATTTTCCTAGGTGGAAGAGACTGGCTACAATGAAATTCAGAAATCTTTGGTTAATCCCTCCACCTGAGTCTCTTTTTTGTCCATCAGATAATTGTAGATATAACATTGCACTTTGTATTGTACCTGCACTTTTCACTTTTCATGACACAGTTTATTCGTAATAGTGACATAGATTGGCTGCTTTACCTATATACCTATAGGATTATGTCCAGGAAGCTTGTTGTATATAACTGTACATACTGTATATAATTGCAATGGTGGCACTATGCCGTATATACATAGCACCTCGGGGGAACTCTATGACATCGAGTTGAATGATGGCTAAAAATAATTGTAAATATGTATATACAGTTATGTACATTATCATCTGCACTGCAGTAGATATCTGCATACAGCCTTCTTTCAAGTAGTTTTTGATTTTTTATGACACTAAGTCGACCGGAATTTCTAGTCATGTGACCTCTAGTAATGGTGTATATATATAAAAATGTATATTTTGCCCCATATTAGACATCAGATTTGTACAATAGCTTATAGCCAAGCATTTTCTGGGCATATTCTATGTTAACATGCATGCAATATATTTTTTAACCCAATGTGGTATATATATTTTACAGTGCTAAGATGGCCGCCAAATTCGACATCAACAGTTATCAAACGTGTAGTCCTTTGTTTCTGTCGAATATCTATGTATTGACGCTCTGTGTCCTGTGGCAAATTGTGTGATCAAGACAGCTTTGACTGTTGAAACGCGTTACCTTGCCTGAAATAAACCCTGGTTATCCCTAGTGCGAGTCCTTCGCTCTTTGTATAGAGTTTTGGTGGTGGATATATATATATATATATATATATATATATATATATATATATATATATATATATAAAAAGTTGCCACTGGATTGAAGAAGCTTAAGACCTTTATTCCGTGGATTACATGACCTTCAGCCTGTCACACGAAGCACAAACAACAAGCCAGACGCATTTCTAGCCCTTGTTCACTGGCAAAGGAAATGTATAGCAGCAAGCGGACCACCTGCACACTATAAAATAGCCCACCCTTGTGGGTGCCTCTGAACTCCCAAAATGTACCATCCTCCCCATGTGGGCATGCTTACATAGTCCAAGGCATCCAGTCCATGCCAATATACACCCACAGAAACGGACTCACCGTACATGCAGCATCTCTTGATTCCTGGCGCTGCCATCCAGCAGAATATGCAGTGGGGCTTGTTTGCGGCTCTGGCAAGCCGCTTATTACAAAAGATAAGTTGCCACTGGATTGAAGAAGCCACAACAAGGTAAGCTTAAAACCTTTATTACGTGGATTGCATGACCTTCAGCCTGTTACATGAAGCACAAATAACAAGCCTGACGAATTTCGGGCATTTCCCGCCATGGCAAAGGAAATGTATAGGAGCAAGCGGACCACCTGCATACTATTAAATATCCCGCCCCAGTGGGGCCTGTGTGCGAGTGCATCATGGTCCTTGTAGTCCACTTGTAAATAAAACTCTTGTGGGTGCCGCTATACTCCCAAAACGTACCATCCTCCCCATGTGGGCAGGCTTACAATGTCCAAGGCATCCAGTCCATGCCAATATACACCCACAGAAACAGACTTGCAGTACATGTAGCGTCTCTTGATTCCTGACGCTGCCATCCTGCAGAATATGCAGTGTGGCTTCCTCGCGGCTCTGGCAAGCCTCTCAATACAAAAGAAAAGCTGCCACTGGATTGAAGAAGCCACAACATGGTGAGCCTAAAACATTTATTCCGTGGATTGCATGACCTTCAGCCTGTCACACAAAGCACAAATAGCAAGCCAGGCGCGTTTTGGCATATCCCCCGCGGGAAACAACCTTTACAACGCAACTTTTACAACGAACTACCATTACAACGAAAGTTTTACAACGCAAAAACTATTACAACGCATGTATTTACAACGCATGTTTTTACAACGCAGGTACCTTTACAACGCATACCATTACAACGTAAGTATTGGTAAGTATATAATTATATTTAAAATGTTATATTTTTGGGTTTTTTTAAGGGGTATTTTTAGGGTTCAGGGTCAGTTTTCAGTTTTTGGGTAAAGGGGTATTTTTAGGGTTCAGGGTCAGTTTTCAGTTTTTGGGTAAAGGGGTATTTTTAGGGTTCAGGGTCAGTTTTCAGTTTTTGGGTAAAGGGGTATTTTTAGGGTTCAGGGTCAGTTTTCAGTTTTTGGGTAAAGGGGTATTTTTAGGGTTCAGGGTCAGTTTTCAGTTTTTGGGTAAAAGGGTATTTTTAGGGTTCAGGGTCAGTTTTCAGTTTTTGGGTAAAGGGGTATTTTTAGGGTTCAGGGTCAGTTTTCAGTTTTTGGGTAAAGGCGTATTTTTAGGGTTCAGGGTCAGTTTTCAGTTTTTGGGTAAAGGGGTATTTTTAGGGTTCAGGGTTAGTTTTCAGTTTTTGGGTAAAGGGGTATTTTTAGGGTTCAGGGTCAGTTTTGGGTTTTTGGGTAAAGGGGTATTTTTAGGGTTCAGGGTTAGTTTGGGGTTTTTTGGGTAAAGGGGTACAGGATAAATTAAATTAAATTAAATAATTAAATTAAATAAAATAAAAAAAAGTAATTAAATTAAATTAAATTAAATTAAATAATTAAATTAAATTAAATTAAAATAAATTCAATTAAATTAATTAAATTAAATTAAATTAAATTAAATTAAATTAAATTATTTAAATTAAAATAAATTAAATTACATTAATTAAATTAAATTAGAATAAATTAAATTAATTAAATTAAATTAATTAAGATAAATAAAATAAAATTAAATTAAATTAATTAATGTAATTAAATTACATTAAATTACATTAAATTAATTAAATGTAATTAAAATAAATTAATTATATTAAATTACATTAAATTAAATTAAATTAATTAAATTAAATTATTTAAATTAAATAAATTACATTAAATTACATTAAATTACATTAAATTAATTAAATTAAATTAAAATTAATTAATTATATTAAATTACATTAAATTAAATTAAATTAATTAAATTAAATTATTTACATTAAATAAATTACATTAAATTAAATTAAATAAATTAAAATAAATTAAATTAAATTAAATTAATTAAATTAATTAAATTAAATTAAATTAATTTTAATTAATTTACATTTCAAAAAATATTATATACTTACTAATACTTACGTTGTAATGGTATGCGTTGTAAAGGTATCTGCGTTGTAAATACATGCGTTGTAATGGTACTTCGTTGTAATGGATCCTGCGTTGTAAAAATTGCGTGGTAATGGTAGTCGTTGTAAAAGTATGCGTTGTAACGTCATACATCCTTTCCCGCCCTTGTTCACTGGCAAAGGAAATGTATAGCAGCAAGCAGACCACCTGCACACTATTAATATATATTGAAGTCCAGACACGGAGCCTCCCTTCATCATAACATCCAAAGAAAAAAGCCAAGGCACAATTAGAGGTAAATGGCACTTTAATAAACAACAAGAGGGGAGGCAGCAAGATCACACTCTGAAGCATTTGTCCCTAATGAGCCAATTTCACTAGAACCATAGATATTTAGCAGTTACAGTTACCTGAGCTAACTATAACATACGCCCCCACAATGCACTGCTTGTGACCTCACATATTACATCACAGATGACATGGTCAGTGAGATCACTGGTGACATCAGTGATAATATCATCCAGTGATTGTGAGTGTTTTCTAAAAGAAATGTTAAAGTTACATTTATAACTGTGTACACTACTAATGAGTGATTCCTTTTTTAACATAGTGTATGTGAGTTGCTGTGTATCTGTGTGTGAGTGGGTGTCTGAGTGACTGTACAGGTGTGTGAGTAGCTGCATGGGAGTATAAGTGGGTATCTGAGTAGATGTGTGGGTGACTGAGTGATTGTGTGAGTGGCTGTATCAGTAAGTGAGTGGGTGTGTCAGTGGCTGAATGAGTGGGTGAGTGAGTGGCTGTGTGAGTGGCTGTGTGGGTAAGTGACTGGGCATCTGAATGGCTGTATGAGTGAGTGACTGGCTATGTAAATGACTGTATGGGTGAGTGAGTGGCTGTTTGAGTGAGTTTTGGTTCTTTGAGTTGTTGTGTGAGTGGATATATGGAAGCTTAAGTGTCTGTGGGATTGGCTGTATGGGTGAAAGAGTGACTTTTTGAGTGGTTGATTAGGTGTGCGAATGGTTATGTAAGTGGTTGTGTGGGTGTGTGAGTGAATGTGTAAGTGGTTATATGGGTGAGTAAGTGCCTCTGTTGAAAGGCTGTATGGGTAAGCAAGTGGGTGTATGAGTGGCTTTATAGGTGAATAAACGGATGTGTCACAAGATATATGGTTGAGTGTGTGGCTGTACAAATGACTGTATGGGTGAGTGATTGGTTGTATGATCAGGCTCTATGAGTGAGTGGGTTGGTTTGTGAGCAGCTCTATGGATACATCTGTGGTTGTGTAAGTAGTTGCATTGGTCTGTGAATGGGTATGTGAGTGGTTGGGTAGGTGTGTGAGTGGTCGTATGAGATGTTGTATAGTGGTGTGAGTGGGTGTGTGAGTGCTTCTGTGGATGATGTCATCAGTGATGACTTTTGAGATGCCATCAGTGTTGTCACAGACCATGTAAGGAGTAATATTTGAGGTCATAAGCAGTGCATTGTGGGAGTATAAGTTATAGTTAGCTAAGCTAACTATAACAGCTGAATTTCAGTGGTTTCAGAGTCAAATCTGAATCTAACTATAACGTCCCTCTAACCTTTGTTTTTTTAGTGAATTTCTATGTTTTCTTAATTCTATTTATTAACTATAACATCCCTGTAACCTTTCATTTTTAAGTGAATTTGTAAGGATTTTAAACTTTATTTACCTAACTGTAACCATTAACCTTTGACACTGAGGCCCTGAATGTGACTTTTGGTGAAGCGGTGCACTGCCGTCCCATGGTTGTGCTGTAGGTTGTCGCACAACACATTTTGACTTTTAAGTAGTCTGGCAGGTGGGCGGTGCAGTGGTCCTATGCCAGTGCCTTATTCAAAGGCAACAGTTCCTTTGAAAAAGGTACCACAAAGGGTCAGCACAACACGGTTCCTGAACAGCATTGACTCAAAAGACCATGTTGTGCAGAAACCTAGGTGCATGCACAATGGGGGGGACATGTTATGCCCCCCTGTGGGCATCCACATGCAGTGGAGGTACAGGGCGCCCTATAGGGCCCCCTTTGTTTCCATATCTCCAGGGTTTTCATGGAGGTGGAACTGCCATGAAAACTCTGCCAGAGAGGAAACTCATAATATGCTTGATGGCACCATTGCGGTCCCACCAAGCATATTGCTGTCTCAGGACAGCTGCGCCACCTCTAAAGAATGGCAGTTTTCTGTCAACATCAGTGGTCCCAGGTCGGTGTGGTGGAGACTAGCAGACCTTGGACCCCCCAGACTTATAATTGGGCCCTGAGTGTGTGAGTGAGGTCATGGGTATCTCAGTGGGTCTGTGAGTGGGTTTGTTAGTGACTGAGTGGGTCTGTGAGTAGATGCGTGAGTGGTCTGAGTGTGTGTGTGTCAGTGAGTATATGAGTCTGTGAATTGTTCTGTGAGTGAGTGCATGAGTCTCTGAGTGAGTATGTGAGTGGGTGCATGAGTGTCTAGGTCGCTCTTTCGGTGGGTTTGTGAGTCTCTGAGTGGATCTCTGAGTGGGTGCGTGAGTCTCTGAGTGAGTCTGTGAGTGGAGTGGTGTGGCTCACTGGTTAGAGGCGGCAGACCCGGAAGCAGAGAACGGCCCGGGACCAGGGTTCAATTCCCAAAGCGGCAGGGTCGTTGACCAGGGTCAGCCGACTTGATAATTCTCGCCTCGGTGCCTACTCTAACCAGGGATCACACTCGGCAACTCTGGGCATTAGCTTGCATCATCTCTACAACGGCCCCCCACATTCGCCGGGGATGCCTGGTTTCACCTTGGAGATACCCAGTAGGGACCATCTCACAGGGATAGCCTGGACGGGTTCCCCAGCGGTCTACAGCGCCACAACGCCTCAGGGCAGCAGTGCGCTTTACAAGACATATACATTTATATTTACATTTACATTTATATGAGTGTCTGAGTGGGTCTTTGAATGGATTCATGAGTGTCTGGGTGGGTCTGTGAGTAGGTGCGTAAGTGTTTGAATGGGTCTGTAAGTGAGTACGTGAGTAGCTGGGTAGGTCAGTGAGTGGGTGCATGAAGGTCTCAGTGGGTCTTTAAATAGGTGCTTGAGTCACTGAATGAGTCTGTTACTGGGTGCATGAATACCTCAGTGGGTGTGTGAGTGGGTATACAAGTCTTGACTGGGTATGTGAGTGGGAACATCAGTGTCTGAGTGGTCTTGTGGGTAGGTACATGATTCTCACAGTGGGTCTGAGTGTGCATGAGATTCTGAGTGGATCTGTGAGTGAGTACATGACTATCTGCATGGGTCTGTGAGTGGGTGTGTGAGTGACTGAGTGGGTCTGTGAGTGGGCACATGAGCCTGAGTGAGTCTGTGAGTGAGTACATGAGTATGTGGGTGTAATCTCAAGGTACATGGCACCAATTTATTTTTCACCCCTTCTGGACAGGCACTCTATCACAAGCCTAATTTCAGTTTGTATTGTTCTTTAAACTGAAGGACTACCAATGCACTGCCCATTCTTGGTGGCAAAATTCTGCTTTACTACTGCTTTCCCCTTTGAATTCGCCTTAGCTCTTTGTTGATGATTTAAAAATGTTTAGTCATTGTTATTCATGAACGATGTTTTGGTCTTTGACAATTCTTCATTTAGCATTTTACCATCCAAGCCTATAATCTGAGGCTGGAGCACAGTTTGTTAAATGACAAGCAAGGCTGACATATGATTGAAATTGCTCAAGGTCAGGCAGTCTTTCAGAAGCACCACCCCCATAAAACAAAATTTCAGACAGGTCTGTATGTGACTGACTGCCCTGCACATAAAGCCCATTCAAATGTGCCTGTCTTGTTTTTGACAGTTTGAAGTCTTTGAAACATTTGTTGTATATGGATGGAATGGCAGATCCATGATGTCAGTGCTTAGTTTGTGAAAAAAAACATAAGTACAGGGACCAAAGCATTTCTTAGGAATTCACCGCTTGTGCTGCTGAATCCAAGTATGTCTAGTCTTGATTACACTACATGCTTCTTTCCAACTCTAACACTATAATTATTGGGCCTTATTTACAAAGCATTAATGCCACACGGTGTCGCAAGCCATTTGGCTGTGCCATGCTGCATTAATTTCGAAACACAGAGATGCATCATATCTACGATGGTATGATGGATCCCTTTGCTCTTCCCTGCACTGGTGCACAATTAGTAGCTATGCGCCGGCGCAGGCACCCTTGCACCAGGATGAATGATGCCTGCATCATGGGGATGATTGATAATGTGCAGGAAGGTGTAACTTCAGGCACATAAACAATCTGAAATGGTATTATTCAACTTCTATGTGTTCTGCATTAGCACATATAGAAGTTGCAAAACGTCATTGTTTCTATGATTGTTTATGTGCAGGAAGGGACACGTTCCTGCACATAAACAATCACAAAAGGTAATTTCCTCATTTTATGTGTGCTGCAGAGCATAGAAAGAGGAAATAAACTGAGGAGAAATATATTAATTTCTCCTCATTGTGCCTCACTATGCCTCACCTGGGAGGCGTAGCATTTAAATGCATTTCCAGGTTTACGATTTCTAATAAACCTGGAACTATGTCAGGTTCCATTGGTGTTGCCTGGGAACATCCACAGCAACACCCTGTCAGAAGATGCATGTTAGTGCCTTTAAGAATTACAAGCAGGGCTTTGTTCACAATAATATAAACTTGCCACGCTTGCCACACAATCCACCATCTTACTTGGGGTGTCAGCATATCGAATGCAATTTATCTTAATGCATCATTATTACATCCACTTTATTGACCTCCCACTACATACTAAGGGCCTCATTTCTGAGGTTTTGCCATAGAGCAGCTCCGCAGGCCTTCCTGCTGCGCTTCCCTACGGCAAAAGAAAAGGGCAGGCATGCACCATATCTATAAGATACGGCGCATTCCTGTCCTTTTCCCCTGCGCCGGCGCACAGTGGGCTGCTAAGCGCCAATGCAGGCACCTTTGTACCATGTGCAAGTGTGCCTGCCTTGCGGGGATGATTATTTTTGTACAGGAAGGGTGACCTTTCTGTGCATGCAGCACACGTAGAAAACGGAAAAACGAGGAGAAATCAAGATATTTCTACCTGCTGCGCCTCCCTTACGCCTCCTCTGAGGAGGCATAAGCTTTTGGCACTGCCTCAGATTTATGATTTCTCGTAATTCTGGGGCAGTGTCAAAAGGCCATAGATGTTGCTGGGAACGCCCCCAGCAACACCCATTGCACGCCCCTTTAATGCGGAACACTGAGTTAAAGGGACTGATATTTATCAGGCAGCAATCAGCCAAAAAAAATTGGCTTAGTGCTGCCTGATAAATATCACGCAGGCTTCTGCGCCACGGAACGTCACAAAAAGTGGCATTCCGATGGCGCAAGAGGCCTCATAAATGAGGCCCTAAGTATACAATATATTTACTATTCTTAATTTCACTTATTCTTTCCTCCAAAAGCCAATATTTGTGAAGTAAAGAATAGTGAAAATACATTTACTTTATAATGCAATGGTAGGTCGATGTAGAGGGGATGCAATATTATTGTGTGCCGATATTTACAACTTCGATATAGTGTTACTCAACATCATTTGATTAACGTTTTTCAGATTATAAAGGAAAATGTTTGTTGCTAGTTCAAACGGATACAAAAATATAAACATCGCTGTACAGACAGTACTGTTATGCGTTTGGCACTGCGGGCTTCAACTTGTCACATCAGAGCTGCCGATTGCTTTTTTGTTTCAATTACTGAGACACTTTTTCATCACAGATATTATGATCATCCCTAAATGATGGAATGTGGGGAAGGCTTTTGTATGCAGATTGAAACAAAAATTCAGAGTACACAAGAGTTATTCAAACAGAGTGGACATCAATATCCACGTTTATCATTAAACTATTTTGTTTTGCTATCGACTTAAGCTGATGTGTATACCGCACACAGGGGTATATTTACAAGGGAATAGAGCCTCCAGAATGCCACTTTTACTGACCTTCTGGTGGCGCTATGCCCTTCTTCATATTTACAAAGTGGCATTAACCCTGCCTTCTAAAAATGGCCCCATGTAGGCATCTCTTTGTGTGAAAGGGGCATGCAATAGGTGTTGCTGTGGGCGTTCCACAACAAAACACCCATTGTATTATGACACTGCCGCAGATTTACAAGGAGGTGTAAATCTGGGACAGCGAGGAGAAATGCTTTTATTTCTGCTAGTTTCTGCTTTTTCAATGTGTGCTGCATTCTGCACCACACATAGAAAGAGCAAAACGCCATTAATGATTGTTTATGTGCAGGAAGGTGTCCCTTGTCGCACATAAACAATAATGAAATAATAACGATTTGCTACTTCTATATGTGCTGCAGAATGCAGCACACATAGAAGTAACTAATCGCTATTATTGATTGTTTATGTGAAGGAAGGGGCACCTTCCTGCACACAATCATTCCTTGCATAGTGCAAGAGTGTCTATGTTGGTGCTAGGCAGCTACATTTAGTGCCAGCACTAGGGAAAACACAGGGGTGACCAGTATTGTTGTAAATACGGTGCATCCCTGCGCTTTGGAAATGTCAGAGCGCAGTGCTGCTAAGTGTGGCGCAGCTTCGCATTCCGACACTTCCTTGTAAATATGCCCTACATTGTTCTCTAAGCTGCCACTATTTCAAGAGAGCATTCAGACTTAGAAAAATTCCAAACACGTTCTAACTTTTTTTAAGATTCAATATCATATCATATAAAATAATGTGCATTATGTGTACATCTGAATGATGAATATGAAATGTTCTATTCTGATTTCTATGGCTGCTTCTTTCTGGAAAGAGTTTAATCCTGGAACTAGAGAAAGATTTTTTAAACATTGCTTGAGTGCCCTGAATAAGTCCACGGACCGCCAGACTTGCCCGGGCAGTCTTCTGACCACCCTGTTACAATTAGGGTGGTTGGACCATCATTGCCCTGCAGAAGTCGCCAGGGAACTGCCATTGCCTGGCAGTGTTATGGCGGTCTTGAAGTCGCAATATGCTTGGCTGGACCGCCACCTGTAATCTCTAATGTAATGTCTCCCAAAACGAGGCATTAGAATATCTTTGTGTACATCATATAATATCCACATAAAAAATAATAAGTATAATAAGGATTGACCAGATCTCTCATTACACGGACAAGATTAAGAGTCAAGGGGGCATATTACCAAGCAATATCGATAATTATCGCTATTGCTTGGTTAGAGACAAAAATTTACCGCTGAGCTGCGGCGATTTTTATCGCAGATAAACCTTGGTATTACCAAGGTTTATCGCAAATGCGATAAAAATCGGCCGCAATACATGAATATCGCTGAAAAGTCAGCAATATTCATGCATTACTGAGCTAATGCTCTTAGCCATGTTATCCACCTCCCATTGGATAACATGGCTAAGAACTGCTCAGGGCAGGTGTTAGCTTTTGAAGATATTCGCGCTTAGCGCGAATATTTCAAAAAGTTGGTAATAGGAGATAGCGATGTTAGCGACTGTTTCCAGTCGCTAACATCTTGGCACGCCCACTTTGCATTTCATTAGTGATAAATATCACTGACATGCAAAGTGGGGCCCAAGATGGTCGCTATCTCCTACTAGCTGTCGCTAACTGGTGTTAGCGACAGCTAGGTAATAGGGAGATCATTTTATCTCCGCTTTCTTGGCTTTTAAAGCCAAAAAGGCGGAGATAAACCCCCTTGATAATATGCCCCAAAGTTGGCTTGAAAAGCCAGGGGGAAGCATAATGAATACTTAACAGTACCAGCTCTCAGGCGAATATATAAGACTACGCTCCAAACAGCCATGGATTTCTGTAGATAACCAACTATTAAATTATCACTCTTGACCTTCAAATACAATGCCACACTCGGTTTCCTAGCCTCATTAACTAGTATTTCCTTGTTATTAAACTTGTATAAAGCTGCCTGAATCTCCTTTTTTTCTTACAGCGTCAAAGTGCTTAGGTCTGTCAAATATATGAGCTTATCCAACCCTAAACAAGCTAGTTTTCACTCTTGCTAGCCACGGAATATCTATACCTTTGTCACAGCTAAGGCAGTTTTCTATAATATCTCTTGTAAGGTACACCGCCTTACTTTTCCAGACAGCTAGCCAAAACAAGGATGGACGAACTCTGATGTAATCTACATAGGGTAGGTTCAGTTTACTGTGGCAAATGTATTGAGGTGAGGTGATGTTATATGAAAACATAAACCAGTTATTTAAAGTATAAAATAAATGATACAATCTAAAAAAATAAGTTATATAGTATTCTTTAAAAAAAATGATGTTAGACTTATGTATATAATTAAATACTCAATTCAATTCAATACAATCTGTATCCGGATATAAAATATTCATAAAAGGACAGAGCAAAATACCAGGAAAAATGTACATTTTAAAAGCATTACATAATTTGAAACAATAAACACACAATATAAAACAATAAACACACAGAGACCTGTAAATTCTGCAAAGGTGCGCAACACATTCTTCATAAACTTATGATAAGCTTAAGACTTATGACAATGTTTCTCATAGCATGTAGCAGCATAAGACCCACCGCCACATTAGGATGGCTGGTGGGTCCTGGTTTCAGTCCGCTGCTTTTCTGCCGCGGTTGGCTTACAACCGCGGCAGAAAAGGCCTAATATGGTGGCGGTGTCTCTCTAACACCGCCAGACATATTAGGATGGCTGAGAAAACATGCTTTTCCGCGGCGGCTTCTAAGCCGAGGAAAAGCATGCGGATCTTCACCTCGGGGGCCCGTAGTGGCCCCCCTGGGTGAAGGGGGTGGGGGGTGCACATGGGGGGTACCTATGGTACCCCCCTGCATTTGTATGCAGAAATCGGCAGGCACCTCGCGGTGCCTGCCGCTTTCTGCATACAAATGCAGTGTATGCATCTGTAACATTGCTGCGGGTGCAGCTTGAAGCCGCACCCGCCGCAATGTTACAAATAGAGGAGGTGACCACCAGGGTGGCGGTCGCATCCTAATTGGACAGGAGGGAACTTCGCATGCCCATGCGGAGGTTACCTCCTCCTCGGTGATCGCGGACGGACTCAAGTCCGTCCACGATCATAATGGGCCCCTTAGAGTAGGTGGACGGAAACCAATTCATTTGCCCTGGCATTCTTAGCGTTAAAGTCACCAGCCAAACAGATTCCAATTAATTTATGATTCCCCATTTGGCTTTGTATATCCGAAACAAAAATAAAAAGATTGATGACATTAATGATGAGTACAGTAAAAAATCATTGTTATAAAAATTAATAAAACAAATAGAGACCCCTGTGTGTATATCAGGATTTGAAAGTTATCACTATTAGTGGTGAGGGTTTTAGCACTGCCACCTGAAGAAATATTGACACAGATGGAAAGGTCACCAGAGGGTCGCCCTTGTTTAGGGACTGGTGCAGTGACATTAAAACATTCAAACCCTTTGGATCACCTTGAGCCAATGCTCAGAGCTTACTTTAGAGACCAGGATGGCGATATTCCAGCTTAGCACCTGCAGGTTAAGGTCCTGTGGCTCCACACCAACATTTCTCAAGGAATCCGGCATGGGTATGAAAGGGACAAATTTAAAAAGGTATTATGTTAGGCATGAGTCAATATAGACTGTCTAGGCCTGATAGGGCAGCAAACCTATTGTGTGTCATATATGGAGAGATAACAGGTGCGCTTTGCCCAAGTTTTGGTTTATAAAAAAAAGCACAGAGGCAGTGACAAAATGTGAGTAGGTATGGAACTATTACGTTCTTTTGACATCAATATCGATCTTACGAGTGCCGGATGGCGGAAATTGATGACAACACAGTCTCTCTCTACGGTCTTAGGTGAGGATCCAACCCAGCCTACTCTGTGCACCATAATGATATCGTTAATGTTAGACACCCTGAACCCTTTATATTTGGCCAGACAGTCAGCACTCTTATTACGAAATTGATCCCATGACTCAGACAGATTTTTTCCTATGGGAGGGACCCCTGAAAGAACCAAGACATAAAGGCAGGCTGCCTGTGGTAAGCTGAGGACCTCTTTGCTTGCCTCAGCAAGATCGCAAACATTGTTCTTTATAGAAGGGACATGCTCTGGGAGTTGCGTGCTAATCGGATTTTTCCTGGACAGTGAGAGGTTTGGGGAAAATGCATTCTTAACTTTACGGCAGGTGTCACAGAAATTAGTTGGAGAAGGCTGTGCGGGAGTGAGAGTTTGCTGTTGCACACTAGAGCTCGTTACGCTGGGGGGCTTCAATTTCGGAATGCCTCCCTGTTGGAGTGACGACTTGGGTGCATTATTATGCAAGCTTAGTTTATTGGTTATTGACTCTAAACGATCCAAGGGCTTCCAAAGTATAGCAAGGTTCTTATCTACAAGCTCCCTAATAGGCTCATACTAAGGGGCCCATTATGATGTCGGGCGGAATGCCCCCGCCAACATCCACACTTGTTTTCCCCCCGACAAAGTCCGCCCGTCATCCTAATGAGCCCCATAGTGTCTGCAATGATATCAATTGCAGTGTCTCCAAGTTTAAAGTAAGTAGAGGGTGCTGATGTGAACCCAGTTTGAGTATAAATGGAGTGGTTTAGTATTTCAGAAGGTGTTAGGTCAACAGTGGCATTAACAGTTACTGTGTCGGCTGAGACCACTGATCCTTGGATCCATGAGCTTAAGGCGGTACATTGCTGTTTTAGGCATGGGGTTTTTTCCTCTTGGAGCAAACAGGTTTCATTGATTTCCTTTTCCTTTTGGTCCCGGTAATTGCTGGGTTCGTGAATTTTTCACAGTTGCGTCAATGTCCTTGTTACGGGTCGATGTTGAAGAACCCTCAGCCAACCCGTTACCTTTTTTATCTCATTACCCACAGAGTCATGTCTGCTTCCCAGCACTAATGACTGCGTGTTGTGATTGGTTGATAAGTTCGGCATCAGCACGGGGCTAATACGGTCACCATCCTCCGTTGGTAGAGTAATCTGAGGAGTTGTTAGTCCCAAGGAGAGACACCTCTCAGTCAACTCGATCTCAGTACTAACAATGTGAATGGCACTTTCCAACACACTGTCTATAGAAGTGGAAGTACGGGAGCATGACAACATGGTGCGTTTACTCTGTTGTGTGATATCCACAGTTATAAAGCTTGTATAACTCACCACTGGTGAGATTGAAAAGTAAAGGCTGTCAGAGGGGTAGCAGGCCCTGCCTCCTCCGGTCTCTGACGGGTGCGGACAGGCCCGCCCTTGGCCTGGGCTTCGCCTGTGCACGTCCCGTGCTGCGGGAGCCCGCAGGTGTTCTTAACGCGCCTCCGGGTGCAGGAATGGCATCACGGTTAGCCCCACTGCCACCTGGGGGCTGTAGTTGCAGCACAAGCCGTTCCCCTCATGGCTGGATTGACAAGTATAATTAAATACTATAAATGAACCATACTTGAAAAATAATGTAGAAATAAAAAGTCAACCACTGTTCTGAAAAAATGTATACCTTCTATTTTAGTTGAGAAATATATTAAAATGTTGTTTAAAATAACAATAATAGATTTTTTCTTATGTATAAAAATTTATGTATCCAAAATGTGAACATACACATTAAATAAATGTTGACAAAATAAAATAAAAACTTACAAACTGTGTCATGTACCTTTACTAATAGGAAACTAAATGTATAGGTAATCATATTGTATTTGAAAAATGTAATGCCCACTCAAATCTAAACCACTCAAGGGAAGGTGTTAGACACTAAACTGTAAGATGTACTATTCCCACTGCAATCTAAACCAGTGAGGGGAAGGTGTTGGAGACTATTGGGCTAACATTTACCATTTCTACTCCAATCTAAAACATTTTGTGAAAGGTTTCGGATGCTAACAGAATGACGAGCCCCAACGACAACACTGCCCACATCCTCTACCGTCTCAGTAGTCTCGGGCTCACCTAAATTCTCCACAAAAACGGCACTCTGCAGGACACACCCAGGACCCCATTTCACCTCCAGCAACTATGTCAAGTACAGCTATGTCACAGTAGTCACATGGACCGACCACTTCATAGTGTACTTCAGCATCTCCAGCCCCCAAACCGCAACCCCCAAGATGGCTTACACACCCCACCACAGCCAGAGCAAATTTTCAGACACCCGCTGGACGGACGCCCTCAACACCTCCAATGCAGCTGCCACCACAAACCTAGACCAGGGAATTAAGGGTTCGAATTAGGATGGCGGACGGATTGCCCCCACCAGGCCAGCGGGGGCAATCAGTCCTCCATCCTCACAGAAAAGACCCCCCGCCACATTAGGATGGCTGGTGGGTCCGTGGCGGACGGCAAGACCGTCCGCCTGTTTAAATATGGTGGCGGTGTCTATGAGACACCGCCAACCATATTACGATGCCGGCGGTCATATGCCTTTCCACTGCGGCAATGCCGCCGTGGAAAGGCATACAGTCTTTGCTTTTGGGGACCGTCGCGGGCCCCCGGGGTGAAGGGGGGTTGGGGGTGCACATGGGGGGTACCTATGGTACCCCCTGCATTTCAAAGTACAACATGGCAGGCACCGCGCAGTGCCTGTCATGTTGTGCTTTGAAACGCACAACATGAATTTTCAGCATTGCGGTGGGCGGTGCTTTCAGCACTGCCCACCGCAATGTTAAAAATGTGGGATGCACCCGCCAATGTGGCGGGTGCATCCTAATTTGACACATGGGACCTCCGCCCCTGTGGCAGACGGTCCCTTCCTACAACAGGATGGCGGATGGACTTTGTCCTTCCGCCATCCTAATCGACCCCTATGTACATCAACATCTGGATCTCCAACTGCACCAATATCATCACCCTCATCAAGAACAACAGACATAGAAGATCCACAAAACTGGCCAGCTGGTACATCCCAGAACTCAACACAGAGAAATGTGACAGCAAATAATTGGAGAGGAGATGGCACACCAGCAAGGACATCTTCGAAATGACAGCCTTCAAGACCTCCCATTAACTCTACCTCCATCTGCTGAGGGCAACAATGAAGAATACCATAGCCACACACATCAAAACTGGCATCAAAAACAGCAAAGAACTATTAAGCATTGTCAAAGACTTCTCCAACCCTGCTGCTACCAAAAAAAAAATCACCCCCTCACAAGAGCTCTTCTTCGATTACAAGCTCACAACCATATACAGAAACTTCAAACCCCAACCTACATTCATGGACTTCCTCAACCTACACACTCTCACCGCAAACAACACAATTCAGAAACTGACCACCAACCCCAACAACTTGCTCATCTCCTTGCTTCTGTTCCTGGCCAAGGTTCTGGACAAGGCTAACAATAGGGAATTCACAAAACACCTTGAGTAGAACCAACTACTCAACACCTCCCAGACAGATTTGCGCAGCAATCACAGCACTGAGACCACCCTGATCTTAGCCACTGATGATATCTAAACTCTCCTCAACAGAAGAGAAATGGCAGCTCTGATCCTCCTCAACCTCTCAGCAGCCTTTCACACTGTATCCCAACATATGCTCATTGAGAGACTCTACCACATCGGCATCCAAGGGGACACACTTGGAAGGATCACCTCCTTCCTCAACGGAAGGACACATAGGGTTTGCTTACCCCCCTTCACCTCCGAGCTTAAAGATATCATCTGAGGCATCACCCAGAGCTCATGCCTTAGCCCTACTCTCTACAACAACTACATGAGCCCACTGGCCAACATTGTCAGAGAACATAGTCTCAACAGCGTATCCTACTCAGACGACTTCCAACTCATCCATCAGGACTAACTTCCACATAATCATGACAAGTGTTTACTGACTGACTGAATGAAAAACAATTGCCTGAAACGGAACACAGACAAGACGGAAGTACTGATCTTCTGCAATGACAGCACCCCTGGAATGACTCCTGGTAGCCCCCAGATGTAGGACCCGAACTCACCCCCACCGACCACACCAGAAACCACGGAATCATCCTTGATAAAAAGATCTCCATGAAATCACAGACCAATGCCATCTCCTCCACCTGCTTCCTCATGCTACACATGCCATGGATAATCTTCTTAGGGCTACCCATGCACACGAGATGCACAGTGACACAGGCCCTCATCACCAGCCAACTGGACTATAGAAATGCTCCCTACTTAGGGATCACCTTACACCTTCTACAAAGACTTCAAACCATATAGAAAGCCACAGCCAGACTCGTCCTTGACCTCCCGGATGAACCCACATCAAACCACACCTTAGGCAACTCCACTAGCTCTCAGTACAGAATAGATGCCAATTCAAGCTGCTGACTGACGCACACAAAGTTGTACATAACCAAGGACCAGCCTACATAAACCACCACCTCAACCTCCACTAACCTTTAAGAAGACCATGCTCCACCTCCCTATCACTCGCCCACATGCCCGCAACCACCAATGCAGAAGCAGAAGATGCTTCTTCTCCTACATTGCAGTAAAGACATGGAACATACTCCTCTTGCAGTTCCAGACCATCACAACACTTCTGGCCCAAGGGGCCCTCAAGACCTCGCAGTTCGAACAAGACCATCAGGAAATACCATCAGGAAATACAAGTACCTAGATATTGTACGTTTTGATAAGCAGTGCTATGTAAATGTTTGATTGACTGGTTGACATTTACTATTCCCACTCCATTCTAAGCCAATTTAGAGAAAGTGTTTAAGTCTATAGGGGTGAAATTAACTTTACCCACTCCAACCTAAGAAATCTTTTCAACATCATTAAGAGTAAAACATATAAAACAAATATTCAAGAAAAAATAAATACCTTAAAACTTTAAAATATTGTTGATATTGATAATAAATAAGTAAAATAAAATTCTATTAGATAACATATCAATTTAACATAAACTAATAAGATCATAAAACAACTTACAGGGTAATTAAAATATATATTTGAAAAATAAATTAATAGCTATAAAACATATGTAATGTATAACCATTCTAATTACACACATAAATATTTTTATTTAATAAAGCATTACGCATAATACAAATTCATGTGTTACAAATTGAAAAAGATAGATAATTTAATAAAGAAATAATTAACTGTAATACCAAAACCGATAATAATATACATTAGTTAAGTAAATTCAACATACATTTTATTTTACACAACATATATGCATGCAAAATGATCATATTGAAAAATTAAATGCAAAATAAATTATAGCAAATGTATATTTACAGATGAAAAATTATGAAATAACTTCAATTATTAATTAATAGGAAATAAATTATTATTTATTGCTCCAACTAAAACATATATCTACCTACATTATTTTATTTCACAAATAAAATTTTGTATATATTTAAAAAACAGAAAAAGGTATAAAATATCAAATAAATAGATTAAAATAAAATTGTATTTGTAAAACATAAAGATATTAATATTAAAGATTATTATAAATAATGGAAATCAATCCTAACTATAACTACCTACTGGCGACCGCCAGTAGGTAATATATATATATATAACAAGAGGCGAGTCACCTACTTAAGGATATACTTTCACTCGATGTTATGGACTACGTCTACCAGCAATCCTGGCAGACATCACGTAACCAAGCCACACCCACTTAGGGCGGGACAATTCAAAAAGGAAATAAAATGCTTTTGAATTACAACAGCGAGTCTTACCTGCCTCTGTGTCAGTCCATGAAGAGGGGGCGTTGGCCCCGAAACGCGTCGGACTCAAGGTGAATGAATTCAGATGAGAGGCTGTGAAGCTGCACGGGGCCCAAAGCAAACCGGATGGTTGAAGTGCCTGTGGTGAGCCCCTTCAAAAGCACAAGTGCGTTTGCTCAGACATTAATACACGGCTTGCTCTGCCCGTGGGAGGGAGCTCCACTTCCATACGCAGTAACCTGGCTGTTCAGCATGCACTGCGTATAAGGGGACTGAGGCAAGATTACCTTCTCTCGCCTGACAGCGCGACACTCCGTGTGAAACAGCGGCTTCTACATCATCTCGTCGCCTACTAAAGGTGTTTAATGTACAAGTGACTAATTGGACAAGAGGCGAGTCACCTACTTAAGGATATACTTTCACTCGCTGTTATGGACTACGTCTACCAGCAATCCTGGCAGACATCACGTAACCAAGCCACACCCACTTAGGGCGGGACAATTCAAAAAGGAAATAAAATGCTTTTGAATTACAACAGCGAGTCTTACCTGCCTCTGTGTCAGTCAATGAAGAGGGGGCGTTGGCCCCGAAACGCGTCGGACTCAAGGTGAATGAATTCAGATGAGAGGCTGTGAAGCTGCATGGGGCCCAAAGCAAACCGGATGGTTGGAGTGCCTGTGGTGAGCCCCTTCAAAAGCACAAGTGCGTTTGCTCAGACATTAATACACGGCTTGCTCTGCCCGTGGGAGGGAGCTCCACTTCCATACGCAGTAACCTGGCTGTTCAGCATGCACTGCGTATAAGAGGACTGAGGCAAGATTACCTTCTCTCGCCTGACAGCGCGACACTCCGTGTGAAACAGCGGCTTCTACATCATCTCGTCGCCTACTAAAGGTGTTTAATGTACAAGTGACTAATTGGACAAGAGGCGAGTCACCTACTTAAGGATATACTTTCACTCGCTGTTATGGACTACGTCTACCAGCAAACCTGGCAGACATCACGTAACCAAGCCACACCCACTTAGGGCGGGACAATTCAAAAAGGAAATAAAATGCTTTTGAATTACAACAGCGAGTCTTACCTGCCTCTGTGTCAGTCCACGAAGAGGGGGCGTTGGCCCCGAAACGCGTCGGACTCAAGGTGAATGAATTCAGATGAGAGGCTGTGAAGCTGCACGGGGCCCAAAGTAAACCGGATGGTTGGAGTGCCTGTGGTGAGCCCCTTCAAAAGCACAAGTGCGTTTGCTCAGACATAGATATATATATATATATATATATATATATATATATTCATGTCAACAATACGTAGCAACGCTACGTTCCTGCACTCTCCTCGAGAAACCAGGGATCACAATTCCATACAAAGTGCGCTTTTCCAAATCCATTTTATTCATTCAAATGCAGCATCGTGATGGAACACGGAAAAAAACCAACGTGTTTCGGCGAGGAAACTCGCCATGGTCACGGGTGATTTCAAAAACAATGGGCAAACAATAAATAAAGTTTCAGGTGATTGAGTGATAATAATAGACAACAGACTCATAGCTTGAATGTCTCGGCCATCTTGGAATGGAGTGCGCTTACATGAATCAAAATTGCCCAAACTATATAAACATTTACCAAATGCGTTTCAACATAAACATTTGTAATAAAATAACCAATTATGTCAATTGCATTGTGTTTCATCATTTAAAGAAACTATATCCACAACAAACACTAATAATGCGTTTCATATTAAAGTAACATCCTTACTAAATATCATGATTGGAACAAATTAATTCCACATCGTATAACCTCAAGTGAGTTATACTACAACCCTTCTGTGATTTGAGAAAACAACTCATTTAAATCTAAACCCCTGTGAGGTTATATACATTGTGTCTTTTCAAATCAGTAATAGTAACTCAAGTCATTATTAATAATTCCATTCTCAAGTGAGTTGTGTTGTACAAACTATAACGCACTAAATAAAGTATATTACATGAGGTATAAAGTCTCAAGTGAGAAATGAAACAGTGCATTTGCTCGAACCACTCCAAGTATCAATGTCTCAGTAGGATTTCTCTTCCTGTGCACCATTACATTGTCAATACCTACAGTTGAAACACAAAAGACAGAAAAAAGAAGAATCGGCCAATCAGAATACTCGTAAATTAAAGCATACCAAGAGGCTTCCAAATTGGCTATGAGTCACAAACTAAGTGAATTAAGCAGTGAAACAAACATTAAAATTATCAATTCATTAAAATTAGCAGTAGGCACTGTATAGACCTTGAACCCTATTACACTACTGAATAGACATGGTTACTTCTTGAACAGAATCAACAACATGTGGAATACAACCTGTATCCTAATCCCCCAGATGCCATTTCATTTCTTCCTCAGAGTTCAAGCCTCTGGGCATCAGGGTGTCAAGCTCAAGAATATACCTGTTCTCCATTTGTCTTAACTTGCGGATTTTGTCACCACCTCTTTTCATGGCAGGAAGCTTGTCAATTACGAAGAACTTCAACAGATTTCTGTTGCTTTTGTGTAGTTCCTCGAAATGACGTGCAATGGGTGAAGTTTGATCTTTGTTATCGATGGATCTCATGTGTTCTAGGACACGTTTTTTGGCAGGGAACATAGTGCTTCCTACATACTTCCTAGCACATGGGCACGTCAAAATGTACACGCAATACTCAGAAAGAATTATTTATTGTTTGCTCATTGTTTTTGAAATCACCCGTGACCAAGGCGAGTTTCCTCGCCGAAACGCGTTGGGTTTTTTCCGTGTTTCATCACGATGCTGCATTTGAATGAATAAAATGGATTTGGAAAAGCGCACTTTGTATTGAATTGTGATCCCTGGTTTCTCGAGGAGAGTGCAGGAACGTAGCGTTGCTACGTATTGTGGACCTGAATATTGATACAGGGTTACCTTTGCCCCTGAACTGCACCGCTGTCTTGGTGTCCTGGCGCTGCGAAGGATGTGGACCTGAATGTTTAAAAATCGCCGGTTGACCGCGTTCCGTTTATGCCACAGACGGAGGAGCTTATTAATCCGACATGAAACTCTATGACATACTGGAAGTGTAACACGGCTCGCTGGGGGCCTGGGAGGTACGAGGTGGGCACGCCTGTAGTTTCCTGGAGCTCCGTGGAGGGTGAGTCTTGTTTATATCACTTTCCGGTGTTGTTGCCAAAGGGTGTTGAAAAACGTGCCAGATTGGATATACCCGCCTGTACTGTATGATTACAACAGGCGTTTTTTGCTCTTGTGTACTGGTCGGAATTTTTCGAACTGGCAATAAAAACTGTGAACGCGACTTTCCCACGCCCGATTTCCAGTAGAGATACATTCTGGAATCAGGGTGCGCGGGTCCTCGAGAAAAGATCATTGACTTTACTAGAACTTGTGCGCAATTTTCCAAACATTTGCAAATATTTTATGCAGGCAGGAGGGGGGATCCCCACGTGATCAGTAACAATGGAAGAAGATGTAGAGGCACGTAGAAGACTAAGGGCCCAATCTATGTTTGTGCAAACCATAAATGGCTCTGCCAGTAAGGAGCCACTGTCGTCTGGGAAAATAACTATGAATAAATACCAGAAACTGGAAAAACTGATACAGAAAGAAATATCACGATGGTGGGAAGCCATCACCCTAGAGAAATATCAGGAGGAGAAGAGAATTCCTAGGGGATTGCGAATTTTAATTGCTCCTTCGCATGAAGAACCTGATATTGAACTGGCGGAAGAATGGGCCGAGAATTTAATGGATTGCTCAAATCGAATGCTTTCTATCTTAATCAAATACGCATGGAAAGATAGAATGTCACTGTTAAAATTAATTGCGGAATTAAAGGATGAATTAATGAAGGAGGACACAACTGAGAATTTCACAAAGAAAATGGATGAAATAAACAAAAAAATGACCAAACACGAAGATGACATTGTGGCCAAAAAAGAGAGAAAGTTTCTGAGAGACAAAATTGATTACCAAGAAGGTCGCATATTTACCTTTAGCCGCAAGTATGACAACTTACAAAGAAAGGGAGTGCAAGCAAATATAGATGCAGCAAGTGCTGTGGCGACAGTTTCGGAGGAGGAAGTAGTGGAGAGTGATGTATCAGAGGATGGTCAACTACAGGCACTTAAGACTGCACCCAAAAATGCAAGCAAGGCCTCAAATTTTTGGGTGGAATTCAAAATGATGAATCAGACTACGCAACAACAAAACTGGCAAATAGACAGGGGTCGAGGACAAGGAAGAGGATATCGAGGAAAAGGCAGAGGAAGAGGCAATCCTGGAGGAAATACACCAAAAAACAACAGCCAGTCAGGAGGGGCGGCTGGAACAAGTGGAATCACAACAACCCCGATGGGAGTGGAAACACGGGGTCAAAAGAAAATACGAGGAAAATGAATCGACGTAATGTGGTAAACCTCTCCTCTCATATAATATCTAAAGTAGAATACGATGTGTTGCAATTTGGCCTCTCTTTTTGTCCCTCGGCTAATTTTAATTATTCTCAGGAACGAGTAGACTTGTTCAAATTTACCAGGAAGTTGCGGCTGCACAAATGGAACAAGCTTAAGGTTAAAAATGCAGCTATGATTGTCTCCAATGTCGAACCAGCAAATGAGACCATTGAGGAAGTGGAAACACTAATTGCCATGAAAGATTTGGAGTTTGGTACTCCAGACAATACTCCTAATGATGCAACCTCTTTGGGTTATAGAACAGATTTGAATTGTCCAAATCACTTTAAATCTAAATCTACGTTTAACCCGACATTGGCTGCTTGCAGCATTGATACCTTCGAAACTTTGGTCATAAATGACTTTAAGGATCTTGCTAAAAAAAAGTGTTGGTCTAATGATAATCTAAGTAAAGCAGAAAGAGTAGCCATCAAGTCATTGGAAGACGACCCCTCTATTGTCATTCGTCAATCTGACAAAGGGGGGAATGTGGTAGTAATGGATGTTGTAAACTATATCAATAAGGGTATGAGGCAACTGAATGTAAAAGAATGTTATGAAGTCTCTTCCTTACAGGTGATTGAACAGAGTAACAATACCTATTATGAGATGCTGAAAAACTGGCGCTCGAGTGGTATCATCGAATGAGATGAATACTCTTTCTTGTTAAATCGGAACCCTAAAACAGCAGTCCTGTACTTACTGCCCAAGTTACACAAAGATCCAAACATTCCTCCGGGCAGGCCAATAGTATCTTCGATTGGTTCTCTTTTAGAGAACACGTCAAGATACATTGACTTCTTTTTGAGACCCTTTGTTGAAAATGGCCCCTCATATCTCAAAGACAGCGGAGATTTTATCAACAAACTCACTGACTTTGAGTGGCAGGATGGTTACCTACTCATCACTTTAGACGTATGCAGTCTGTATACGTCTATTAGACATGAGGATGGCATTAGAGCTTGTCGGAAATTTTTTGAGCTCCAGATCAATTTCATATCTGAATCATTCTGATATGATCATTCAGATGATCAGATTTTGCTTGGAACACAATTTCTTTGTCTTTAATGATGTCTATTATAGACAATGACAAGGGACGGCGATGGGAACTTGTTTTGCTCCCAGCTTTGCAAATCTATTCATGGCAAGCTGGGAGCAGCAAGTTGAGAAGACTCACCAGATGTACCGCGGCCATGTGAAAGTATGGCTGCGTTACATCGATGATTTGTTCATCATATGGGAGGGCACACAGAGCGAAGCAGAGAATTTCGTCGTGGGCCTTAACAGGAATGACCAAAATATCAAATTGGAAGGCCACATGGATGTAAATGTAAATGTAAATGTAAATGTACAGGAATTTATATAGCGCAAATCACCAAGCGGTTTCTAAGCGCTTGCTTAGGGAACCCGTCCTGGTATTTCCTTGTGAGATAACCCCGGCAGGGTATCCGCAAGGTGAAAGCCAGGCATCCCGCCGCGAGGGGCCGTTCTGGAGATTAAGCAAGCTATTGCCCAGAGTCGCAGAGTGTGAACCCGTGAGTCGAGTAGGCACCGGAGCGAGAATTGTCGAGTCCATGGACATTTTAGGACTCAAGATCCCGCCGAGCCGGGAATTGAACCCTGGTCCCGGGCTGACCTCTGCTTCCAGGTCTGCCTCCTCTAACCAGTGAGCCACACTTCTCCACACCATACCCAGAGTATGGTGTTTCTGGATCTGCATGTGAAGGTGTCTGATAAGAAACTAACTACCAGTCTATACCGCAAAGAAACTGCGGGGAATACTTTATTACATGCAGACAGTGGACACCCGAAAGCCCTGATTAAAAGTATTCCCTTTGGTGAATTTCTCCGGGCTCAGAGAAATTGTAGTACTGAAGATGACTTTTTGGCTGAGAGTGTGTGTATGAGAGAGCGCTTTGTTGAAAGAGGGTATCAATCTTCCATCATAGATGCTGCACGGAAAAAAGCCAGTGAAATTAGTCACCAGTCTCTTTTAGTTTCCAGTAAAGATTCAAAATCTGCAAACACCAAAGAGGTAGTTAGATTCATCTCCACCTATCATTCCAGATCATGGCAAGTGTATAATACTTTTAAACGCCATTGGAATGTCCTGAGAACGGAATCTACTCTGAGTGAAGTGTTAAGTGAGAACCCCAAGATGACCTATAGGAAAGCTCATTCCTTGAAGGACAGGTTAAGTAAGAATGAAGTTAGCCTGAACACAACTAAAGTAAATGACATCAAAGGTTTCTATACCTGCATGAAATGCAAGGCCTGCAGGTATAGTCATAATATCAAAAGAGTCTTCTTCCCTGTCGAAGCAGTCGAAAAAACAATCAATAAACATCTAACAAGCCTTTCTGAGTATTGCGTGTACGTTTTGACGTGCCCATGTGCTAGGAAGTATGTAGGAAGCACTATGTTCCCTGCAAAAAAACGTGTCCTAGAACACATGAGATCCATCGATAACAAAGATCAAACTTCACCCATTGCACGTCATTTCGAGGAACTACACAAAAGCAACAGAAATCTGTTGAAGTTCTTCGTAATTGACAAGCTTCCTGCCATGAAAAGAGGTGGTGACAAAATCCGCAAGTTAAGACAAATGGAGAACAGGTATATTCTTGAGCTTGACACCCTGATGCCCAGAGGCTTGAACTCTGAGGAAGAAATGAAATGGCATCTGGGGGATTAGGATACAGGTTGTATTCCACATGTTGTTGATTCTGTTCAAGAAGTAACCATGTCTATTCAGTAGCGTAATAGGGTTCAAGGTCTATACAGTGCCTACTGCTAATTTTAATGAATTGATCATTTTAATGTTTGTTTCACTGCTTAATTCACTTAGTTTGTGACTCATAGCCAATTTGGAAGCCTCTTGGTATGCTTTAATTTACGAGTATTCTGATTGGCCCATTCTTCTTTTTTCTTTCTTTTGTGTTTCAACTGTAGGTATTGACAATGTAATGGTGCACAGGAAGAGAAATCCTACTGAGACATTGATACTTGGAGTGGTTCGAGCAAATGCACTGTTTCATTTCTCACTTGAGACTTTATATCTCATGTAATATACTTTATTTAGTGCGTTATAGTTTGTACAACACAACTCACTTGAGAATGGAATTATTAATAATGACTTGAGTTACTATTACTGATTTGAAAAGACACAATGTATATAACCTCACAGGGGTTTAGATTTAAATGAGTTGTTTTCTCAAATCACAGAAGGGTTGTAGTATAACTCACTTGAGGTTATACGATGTAGAATTAATTAGTTCCAATCATGATATTTAGTAAGGATGTTACTTTAATATGAAACGCATTATTAGTGTTTGTTGTGGATATAGTTTCTTTAAATGATGAAACACAATGCAATTGACATAATTGGTTATTTTATTACAAATGTTTATGTTGAAACGCATTTGGTAAATGTTTATATAGTTTGGGCAATTTTGATTCATGTAAGCGCACTCCATTCCAAGATGGCCGCGACATTCAAGCTATGAGTCTGTTGTCTATTATTATCACTCAATCACGTGAAACTTTATTTATTGTTTGCTCGTTGTTTTTGAAATCACCCGTGACCAAGGCGAGTTTCCTCGCCAAAACGCGTTGGGTTTTTTCCGTGTTTCATCACGATGCTGCATTTGAATGAATAAAATGGATTTGGAAAAGCGCACTTTGTATTGAATTGTGATCCCTGGTTTCTCGAGGAGAGTGCAGGAACGTAGCGTTGCTACGTATTGTGGACCTGAATATTGATACAGGGTTACCTTTGCCCCTGAACTGCACCGCTGTCTTGGTGTCCTGGCGCTGCGAAGGATGTGGACCTGAATATATATATATATATATATATATATATATATTACCTACTGGCGGTCGCCAGTAGGTAGTTATAGTTAGGATTGATTTCCATAGGGAAATCGCAACATTCTATTGGGAATAACTTTGGCGCTGGTTGAGGAATCTGCCTGAAATTTTCCTTAACTTTGCCTCGCAACTCTCCTCTCATTCCCTGAAAGTTTTGGGGGGATTCGTCAATCGGGGGGCCGAGATAAAAGGGGGGTCCCAAAACGTGTTTTCTCCATGTTAATTTCCATAGGGCGTTCGACCTCACTTTTAGCTCGAACGGCTATATGGATTTTCACCAAACTTGGCAAAATTGTAGGGACTGGTAGCCCGATGAGCCTTTGCTATGTCTCAAGATATGTGCTCCAGAGGATTTTGAGTAATTTGGGTTTAAAAAAATATATATATCTATTGCCGCGCCCCGGTATGCGCACCGGGGAGCGCTCCGGGCGCGCCACGCGACTTGCGCACGGAAAGCTGATTGGCTCTCGGGTGTCTGTCAACATTCGAAACAGTCCGCAGCGGCCGCCATCTTTTGTCTCGGTAGGATCGAGACACAAGAGGTGGCAAACAAAAAGGGGGAAATAAACAAAAGGGGGCAGGGCAGACCCCCCTGACCCCCTAGGTTTGATGTGGGGGTCATAAAAGGGCCCCGGCCGCATAAAAAAAAAAAAAAACGATTTTCGCGAGGGGAGCACCCGGTATGCGCCCCAGTGCGCGTACCGGGGAGCATACCCTGAAGAAAAAACAATGACAGACTTCTTTACAAATGTAGCATTTTTTAATACATTGGAGGTGGTTCTTTTTCATTTTTTTAAGAACACAGCTCTTTGATGAGAATTGGAGGTAGCTCTGAATAGAACTTTTGTTTTTCTTCTTTTTTTTTTTAACAAAAACAAAAACAGGGAACTGGAAACAGCTCAACAGGAGCCAAAAAATAAATAAAAATTAGGCCTGGTGATGGCAGCGGTGGTTCTCGAGAGCTCGAACCATGAGTGTGACACTTTGATCCTCATAGCAAAGAAGATGGTCACATTTTCGGCATTTTAATATAGCCTGATTAAAAGCAGGCTGAATATTTGGTATCATTTCCTGCTCACGCCGACGCACAGAAGGTGTTGCTCCACCGGTAGAAGTAGTGCAACCATCCCTGGGAGCCTCACGTGCCAGAGCCCTGACACTCTCCCGTGCATAGTTCTGGGGATGTTTCCTTGACACGTGGCGTATCATCGTCCAGTTCCCGAAGCTGTATTTTTTTCTGGGATTTCCTCTCGATAAGATGGTGTGGCATATTTGACACTCCACCTTTTGAGCATTTACCTTCTTCTCCCCCTCTGGAATTTTGAAAAATTTCCAAATGAAATGTTCCTTCACAGTTCGTTCAGGAACCTCCTCATCAATGAAATCCTCAGTCTCATCACTGCTGCTGGATGCTCTTGCAGCCATGATAATAGAAGTAAATATGACACAGGTGCCAAAAGCAGGTCTTGCACTCACAAAAGTAAAACAAGAAGTGAAGGAAATGGGTGGGGATTTCAGTCTTTGTAAAAAAAAAAGTTAGGAACCAATGAAAAGTGTTATTTTCAAGTCACATGATCCGGGCTTTCATCATTTGGAAACCAAAATTGACCTGCACCAATGAAAAGTGTTAATTTCAGATCACATGACCCGACGTGCTTACGCTACGCGCCCCGGGGCGCGCCCATAGTCGCGACCCGGGTCGCGCCCCTGGGCGCGCAGCATAAGCGCGTCAGGACGTTGCGCGATCGTATGCGCTCGCGTTCTTCCGGGTGCGCTTACGCAGTGCGTCATATGACGCATCACGCGGCTACGCAAAACGTCACAATGTTGTTTCCGTTTGCGGGAATAGCGCTAACGGGACGCTCCCCGGTACGCAACCCGGGGCGCGCCGTAACATTGCGCTTACCCGTGGGTTCACCGGTACGCGCCCCGGGAGCGCCCCAGGGCAAAAAATTAAAACATTTTTTTTTTTAATTACATAATTATACAATATAGAAATTCGATAGAAAAAATATTACTTTTCATACCTATAGAGATTTGCTATTAAAAAACCATTGAAATTCACTAAAAAAAACATAGGTTTCACACCAGTTATAGTTAGGAATTAGCATTAAAAAAACCTATTACATTTACTGAAAAAACCATAGGTTTCACACCAGTTATAGTTAGCTGGAAGTTTTACTCGCATAAAACCATTGAAATTCCCACGTTATAGTTAGTTGGACTCACTATAACTTGCGCGTGCAATGCACTGCTGATGACGTCACATATTACATCACTCATGACATGGTCAGTGACATCACTCATGACATCACTGATGACAGCATCCAGTGAATGTGTGTCTTTCTGAAAAATAAATATTAATGAGTAATACTTAAATATTCAAATATATGTATTAGTGTTTCACTTTGTGTATAAGTGGCTGCATGGGTTGGTGAGTAGCTACATGTGTATGTATATGGGTTATTAGATGTTTTTCTTAGTATCAGTATGAGTGTTTGTATGGTTTGGTGGGGGTATTACCTAGCACATAGATGCATGAATGACTGACTCTCTCTTTGTATGTGTTTTAAAGACAGCATATGTGCCGACAGTATGGGTGGATGACTGTGTATATGTGTGTGTTAGTGAGTGAATGACTGTCTCACTAGTGTCTTTATCAGTAACTACATATGTTTTAATCTAGTATATGTGAATATTGATGTATATAAGTGAGTATATGTGAGAGTGAGGGATTGTAAGAGTTCCTGTTTAAATTAGTATGTGTTTCTATAAGTGATTGTTTAAGAGAGTAAGTATGTGTTATTTACCTTTGAAGTAAGGTGGTAGTGTGTGTATAGCTGTATATGCAAATAAATGGATGTTCAATAGTTTATTTGCATGTGTGAGTATGTGTGTGAGTAAATTTTGGATGACTGTCGTTGTGTAACAGGATGTATAGGTGTATCACTACATATGATGAGTGAGTATATGTATGAGTGACTATATAGAACTGTTGGTGAATTAGTGCATGTGTATATAGATGGTGGAATTATTGAATTGGTTGTTGTAAGTGGTATGGGTATCTCCATTTTTTTGTAAATTTTAGTTTCTATTTTTGAATATGTGTTTCAAGGGTTACATTACACTGAAAGGAGGTCTGTCACTCTGTCACAAGGATGATGTCCTCAGTGATGTCATGAGTGATGTCACTGACCATGTCATGAGTGATGTAATATGTGACATCATCAGCAGTGCATTGCACGCGCAAGTTATAGTGAGTCCAACTAACTATAACGTGGGAATTTCAATGGTTTTATGCGAGTAAAACTTCCAGCTAACTATAACTGGTGTGAAACCTATGGTTTTTTCAGTGAATATATATATATAAATATATTACTTACTGGCGGTCGCCAGTAGGTAGTTATAGTTAGGACCTAGTTTCCATAGGAAAAGCTTTTTTTTATTTGCTAATATCTTTAACGCTGTTTGACAAATCTTTGCAACATTTTCAAAACTAATGGCCCACTCCGGTAAGCTCCTGTCATGAAAGTTTTCAGGGTGATTCGTCAAGCGGGGCCCAGAAAAAAGGGCGGTCCCAAGACGTGTATTCTCCATGTTAACTTCCATAGGAACTGTTGTCGCGACTACAGCTCAAACTGCTGAACGGAATTACACCAAATTTGGCAGAAAGGTAGCTCTTGATCCGAAGGGCACTCTTGGCTTTAACCGCTTCGATGCTCATGACGAGCTCAGCTCGTCATGCAGTACACTGCTCGTGTGCTTATGACGAGCTGAGCTCGTCATGAAACCATGGAAATCTGAAAAGTTCAGCACAGCAGGGGAATTGCTCTAGCAGTCAAGGTGTTAAATGGTGTATATCCGTTCAGTAGTTCCTGAGAAATGTAAAAATATCGATATGTGGTGACTGAGGAGGATACGCGAACCCTCCTGATCACGAGCTTCATTCTCATTGACTGCCAACACTGTAAACCAAGAAATGTTAGCATCCATCTTGTGACTCTGTAAAACCGAGTGACAAGAAACAAGTAAAAAAAAAGATAAAAAACAAGAAAAGGGTGCAGGGTAGAAACACCCTGACTCCCTAGACCTGCTCAGGGTGTCCCACAGGGACCCCCAGGCCCACAAAAAGCAGTAAAAAAAGACTTGGCTGGAGTCACGCTGGGTGCGCGAATCTGGTAGAAAATTTTTAAAAAGGCACTTAGTTTTCATTAAGCCGCCTGGTAGGTCAGGTCCTGGGGGCAATCCAAATTTATGTAGCGGGCCTGCAGGGGACCCCACAGCCCCGGGGACCTCCACCTCCCCAGGGCTTTGCACATGGTATCCGGGAGGTACGCAGCCCCCCTGTCGCCTCGGGGACTGCCACAACTCCCGGGCTTTTTTGAAAAACTGCATAGGAACTCCTTCCCCCCACTCTGAACAGGGGACTGCCATCTACCCGGGTCATTTCTTATTATGGGTTGGGAGGCCTTGCTGCCCCTCCAAGCCCCGGGGGACAGCCACATCCCCGGGGCTATTAGTAATAATACATGTGGGGGCTCGAGCCCACCCCACACTGCCCCAGAGACAACCACCTCAGAGGGGCACTAATTATTGAAATGCAGGGGTCTGTTATGGCCCCCGGCCCCAGGGACCCCCACCTCTCCGTAGCTATGTTTACGTTGGAAGGTCAGGCCGCACAGCCCCCATCCTGGAGCCCATCATGGCCCTTGGGACTCCCCACCCGGCCGGATCCAGCAATGTCCCAGGGTGCCTACCCCGGGACATTGCAGTTTTGATGAGTGACTCTGTGTATGAGTGACTGCATGGGCGAGTGGATGTGTGTGTAGACCTATGAATCAGTGTGTGGTTATGTACTAACTGGAATTGGTGTGGCTATGGTTTTGAGAATGGTAGTTTGTATTTTAGAGTAGGTGTATGAAAAGGTATATTAAGGTGTGAGAAGGTGCATCAGATATTAAGTGGATTATGTCATCAGTGATATCATATGAGATGTCATCAGCGATGTCACTGACAATGTCATGATGTAATATGTGACATCATCAGCAGTGCATTGCGGGGGCGCAAGTTATAGTTAGCTCAACTAACTATAACGGCCGAATTTCTCTGGTTTTGTACGAGTGAAATGTCCAACTAACTATAACATTCCAGAAACCTGTGGTTTTTTCAGTGAATTTCCAAGGTTTTTTGAATGCTCATTTCTAACTATAACGTCCCGGATATATATATATTCAGGCTCTGTGATACATGATGCACTGCACATTACAAAATGGATGCCGTAAATACTTGACAAGTGATGTAAAAAACAATATTGACTGTTTTCTATGTTGTATGCCCGGCATGTAAAGGTGTGGTTTGCCAAATGTCTCTATGTATATATTCATTTAAAAAAATCTCTTTCTGAACCATATTGTCTGTTTTCTATGTTGTATCTCCGGCATGTAAAGGTGTGGTTTGTCTCTCTCCCTCTCTCTCGAGGTCAAGAATATCGTTGGACAGAATTTCGACCCTAAGGTAAGTAATATCGATTTTTTCTATTTCGATGTAAGTAATATCGAAGTTAGTAATATCGATATTAATTATATCGATGTTACTAATTTCGATGTTACTAATATTGATATTTGTTTGTTGTTATGTATGTTGCTATGTATTTTAGTATGTATTTTATATATATGTGTTATGTTTTTTTATGTATTTTATTTGTTTTAAAATATATGTGTACTATTTTTTGTCTATTAAAAATTTTATTTTTAAATTATTTTTTTCTTTTAGTATTGGAGTGGGTTGTGGGTTTATTGGGGAATAGGGTGGGAAGTAAATTAATTATAGTAAATTATTTGTTAATTTTTAGTAATTGTAATTTAATTTTAATTAATGTTTGCTTTTACGTTCTGTAGCGGGTTGTGGGTTTATAGAGGAATTGGGTGGGAAGTAATTTAATTGTAATTAAGTAATTATAAAATTTTGTAATGGTATTGATAATTTTTTTATTTCTAATTAATTATTACTTGCTAAATAATTATTTTAATTGCTAATTATTTTTTTAATTGGTAATTAAGGTTTGTAATTGGTAATTACATTTTGTAATTGGCAATTAATTTTTTTAATTGGTAATTAAGGTTTTTAATTGGAAATTACATTTTCCTAATTTGCAATTAATTTTTTTAATTGGTAATTAAGGTTTTTAATTGGAAATGACATTTTTGAATTGGCAATTAATTATTTTTAATTGGTGATTAATTTTATACAATTTGTAATTGATATTTGGAATTTTGAATTACTTTTTATTAATTGGAAATTTATTTTATTAATTGGTAAATTAATTTATTCATAAAACATGTTTTTATTTAAAACAAATTATTGTTTACCATTTTTTAATTGTTAATCAATTTTTAATCCTCAATATGTTTTTTGTTTTGAATAATATTTTAGTGTTCAATATTTAAGATTTGGTAATTTATATTTATTAATTCATATTTATTGGTATTTACTGTTAATTTAGTGTTAATTAATTATTCAATTTTAAATATGTGTTAGTAATTATCAATGGGTATTTGCAAATAATGTAGAGTTATTTAAAAACTAATTTTCTAAATATTGTATTTACAACAATTATTTATAAGTATGTTATATTTAACTTCTACGCTATCCAATGTTTTCCCTACTGTTGCACTCTCTGGAGTGGGAATAGTAATTTGTACCCCTACGCTATCCAACGCTTTCCCTACTGTTGCACTCTCTGGAGTGGGAATAGTAATTTTTACCCCTACACTATCCAACGCTTTCCCTACTGTTGCACTCTCTGGAGTTGGAATAGTAATTTTTACCCCTACGCTATCCAACGCTTTCCCTACTGTTGCACTCTCTGGAGTTGGAATAGTAATTTGTACCCCTACGCTATCCAACGCTTTCCCTACTGTTGCACTCTCTGGAGTTGGAATAGTAATTTTTACCCCTACGCTATCCAACGTTTTCCCTACTGTTGCACTCTCTGGAGTAGGAATAGTAATGTTTACCCCTACGCTATCCAACGCTTTCCCTACTGTTGCACTCTCTGGAGTTGGAATAGTAATTTTTACCCCTACGCTATCCAATGTATTCCCTACTGTTGCACTCTCTGGAGTTGGAATAGTAATTTGTACCTCTACGCTATCCAACGGTTTCTCTACTGTTGCGCTCTCTTGAGTGGGAATGGTAATTTTGAGTTCTATACTATCCAACATTTTTATTACTGTATTTTTTTAACTGATGGATTTTGAATAGTATTTTTATTTATTTAGTTAATGTAGTATATAATTAATGTAAAAAATATTAAAGGCATATTTAATTTTTTTAATTTATTAAACGTAATTCTTTACTTTTTAGTTATGTTTTTGTTTTATGTTTGTAAATGTATTTGTAATTTAAAAATATTTTTTATTAATTTATAAATTATTAACATAATTATTACAACTTATTAAGTATGTATATATTATATGTTTTATGTATATGTTTAATTAATGTATTATTATTATATATGTATTATTTATTAATTTTAAACATTAGATATTTTGGATTATGTTTATTTTATTTATTAGTGTTATTTACATGATTTTACATTTATATGTTTACAGAAAAAAACGATATTTTTAACATCTATATATTTTTTCCGATATTTTTGTACTTACCATGTTGTAGATAGGATGTCGATATTCTTGCCTTCGATATTTCTGCATCGATATTCCTGTAGGTCGATATTTTGTTGGTCGATATTTTGACAGTGAGCCGCACCGCCAATAAGAGCGCCATTATCCTGCCCGCAACTGGACCACACATGGACTGCGCAAGCTAAAAGGGCAGTGGGCTGCCACCAAGGACTGGACTTTGGGTCGTGCCCCGGCGACATGAAAGGCTGTCTGCACGGGGATTGTGGAGGAGTAAAAACGCCAACATCACCCACAGAAGGGTAAGGATATACACCCTAACGAACCACATTTACCAGCATGCCTCAATCTTAAAACCACCAAGGAGCCCACCAGGGGGCACTAAACCGTAAATAACACCGGAACCATTATGTGGTTGCGTTTTGGGGTCCTATGATGTGACGGCTATTCTCTGAAGAAGGTCTGGGAAGACCGAAATATATAAGGAAAACGCCGATTAAATAAAGTTTTCACCCACCACAATGAGTGCGGCTCATGCTTGTTCTTTTGGAGCAAAACTGGTTATATATATATATATATATATATATATATATATATATATATATATATATATATATATATATATATATATTCATACATATAGATCAATTTGACAAATCAGACCTTTACATGCCGGGGATAAAACATAGAAAACAGACAATGTTGTTTTTTACATCATATGTCAAGTATTTATGGCATCCATTTTGTAATGTGCAGTGCGTCATGTATCACTGAGCGTGGGTAGATATTGCCAGTTATATATTGCGAAATGAAACATACAAAGAGACGTTGCAACCTCCGACCATGTGTACTAACAGCCTTTGTTCATAATGAGGGCAGACTATCTGGCTGTCATATTGTTTAGCACAGAAGAATAAAGTTACTGAACTCTACTTAAAATAGCTCATTGAGGCTGGTGGCGATCTGGGAGTGGTCAAGTTTTTAATGCCACGGTCCCCACTATCCACACCATGTCTATCAAGCTGTGTTCTATTGTTGCACAGTGCAATAGTTCATACCTAATTATACAGATTTGATACTCTCTCTATGTAAGAAAATACTGGGTGATCCTCCACAGAGATTAGTGGACTCCTTGCAGAAAGTACCATGGTCGCATTTGCTACTGTTTTTGCCTAGAGGCTAAATATGCTGCTGTAATCAGTGGGCGACAGGCTTACCTCCAGTATGTGCACTGAATGGGCCAAAGTCTGTGTAGGTTCTGTTCCCTCTAGGTGTACTTCTCTACCTAACATGTCCGCCGAATATGTGTCAGTTTACTATGTAAAAATCCTCCCCTCCCATTACCTCCAGTAGGTTCTCATAGCAGGCCACGCCCCCTTTGTCCACCACTCTGCAAACGTGCTCCCTGGTGCACTCTTGGATGGGGATTGCAGTCCCCTTCGCTGCTGGGGGTCCTTTAGGAGCCAACTAGCCTACCTCTTACCTCCAGTAAGCCCCACACACTGGGATTGCTGAGAGGTTGACTAAGGCCACCCCCCCTTTCCCCATCACTCTGCAAATGCACCTCCTGGCACGTTCTAAGTTTGGGTATTACGTCCCCTTCATTCCCGTGGGTCCCTGGTGGGACAACTAGCCCACCGGTACCTCCAATAAGTGCCACACACCTGGATTGATGAGAGTGGTCCAAGGTCATGCCCCCTTTTTACACCACTCTACAAACGTAGTTCCTGAGGCACTGCTGCTTGGGGGATGAAGTCCACTTGTATCCTGAGGTCCTTAGGACACAAGAGGACCCCATTGCCCCACCAGCAGTGTGCCAAGAGGTGCGTTTGCAGAGTGGTGGAAAAACGGGCATGGCCTCGGACCACCTCTCTGCAAATCAGCTATTTGGCTCCTACTTTACGTACCTGGTGGGCTAGTTGGCCCCCAGGGACCCTCAGTAGTCATGAGGATTTAATTTCCCAACTTACAACGTGCCTGGGGCGTGTTTTCAAAGTGGTCCAGGTGCTCTGGCGAGAGGCCAACATTTCTTTTTGCTTTTTAGAAGGGGGGCTGTGTGGCCCCCCTTCTTTTACTATTTTTGGGGTCCTCTGGACCCCATCCCCCAGGACCTGACCCCTTTTTTTCATTTAAATATTTTTTTAAATGGGAAGGGGGCTACACAGCCCACCTTCCAAGGCCTATCATGGCCCGGGGATCCCATTCCCCAGGGCTGACCCTCAAGTTGAGGACCATTGGGGGAGCCCCAATGCCCCCATTGTCCCGCTGGTGTGGCACTGCTACCCTAGGTCACTATTCGCCATGGGGACTCAATCCCCTGGGGCCAACCTGTCATTTTTGTTTTTTATATTATTAAATTGGAGGGGGGCCCATCCTGTGGGGCTCGCCCTCAAGTTGGGGACCAGGGGGGAAACCCAATGTCCCAACAGTCCCGCCAGCTCCCGCCTCCTACTGGAGATGGCATTGCTTTTGAGCCAGAGGAGCTGCTAACATGCAGCTCCCCTTGCTCAAAAGCATCCTGCTTTGCTTCGTTGCAGCGAGAGCAGGTTTTCCTGCGCTCGCGTCAACGAAGCAAAGCAGAGTTTGCTATGACAGGGTTGGAGCCGTACTCCCGCCCTACCATAGCAAACAGCAATGTCCCGGGGGTGGGCACCCCGGGACACTGTAGGAGCCAACCCTGGGGGGTGGCAGTCCCCAGGGCCAAGGAGGGCTCCAGGAGGGGGCTGCGCTGCCCCCTCCCAGCATTTAACATAGCCCTGGGGAGGTGATAGTCCCCGGGACTTGGGGGGGCCCATGAGGCCCCCCACAAAAAATTGAAGAAAGCCCCAGGGAGGTGGTGGTCCCCAGGGCTTGGGGTTTTTTCTGAGGGCCCTCAACTCATATTTGTATAAAAAAAATTATTTAAGCCCCGGGGAGGTGGCAGTCCCCGGGGCAGCGGGGAGCCGTGTGCCCCTATGCATATTTACATAAAGCCCCGGGGAGGTGGTGGTCCCCAGGGCTAGGGGGGCTGGGAGGCCTGGGAGGCCCCTGCATCCTATCAAACAAGCCCCGGGGAGGTGGTGGTCCCTGGGGCTGTGGAGGCCCCTGCGCCCCCGCTATATTTTTTGACATTGCCCAAGGGACCTGGCCCACCAGTGGGCTTACAGATAATGAAGCGCGGAGCCGGTGCTTAATTTTTTTTAATTTTCTTTGCAGGATTCGAGCACCAAGTGTGAATTCTGCAGAATTATTTAGTTTTTTTGCTTTTTTTGTGGGCCTGGGGGTCCCTGTGGGACCCCCTGAGCAGGCCTAGGGGGTCAGGGTGTTTCTACCGTGCCACTTTTTCTCGTTTTTCACCTTTTTTTCAACTGATTTCTTGTGACTTGGTGTCCGAGTCACAGGATAGCTCCCAACACTTCCTGGTTTGGAGTGTTGGCAGCCAATCAGAAGTCTGCTCGTGCTCGGGAGGAGTCACGACTCCTCCTCGGTGCTCAGATATTGATATTTTTCTTTTTTTAATTTCTCAGGAACTAGTGAATGGATTTGCACTATTTAAAAAAAGACCTCTTTCTGAACAAGGGCTACCTTTTTGCCAAATTAGGTGTAATTCCGTTCAGCAGTTCGGGCTGTAATCTGTTCCAAAATTCCTATGAAAATGAACATGGAGAAAACATGTTTTGCCCCACCCCCTTTTTCTCAGCCCCCACTTGACAAATAACCCCAAAACTTTCAACACAGGAGCTGACCTGAGTGAAATTAGTTTTTAATATTTTGTGAAGATTCGTCAAACGGCGCCAAAGATATTGGCAAATGAAAAAACGCTCTATGAATACCACCAGTAGGTAATGGTGGGTTATATATATATATATATTCACTGAAAAAACCATAGGTTATAGACCATATATAGTTAGGAATTAGCATTTAGAAAACCTTATTTTACTCACACAAAACCATTGAAATTCCATATATAGTTAGTTGCACTAACTATATATCGCGCACCCGCAATCCACTGCTGATGATGTCACATATTACATCATTCATGACATGGTCAGTGACATCACTGATAACAACATCCAGTGATTTTTTGTTTCTATAAAGTTTAAATATGTCTTACATATTGAAGAATGAGTGGATGTGTAAGTGTCTGGACGAAGGATTTAGTAGGTGCATGACTGACTGTATGAGTGAGTGATTAAATGTGTCTCACTGACTGCATGGGTTAGTGACTAAACTGTCTTAATTTGTGCATCATTATGTCTGTTGTTCTGTAAACTGCTGCATGTGTTGATCAGTAGCTATATGAGTAACTATATGGGTTATTGATTGATTGCCCAAGTATTTGTATGGGAGACTGAGTGTGTGTGTGGCTAGCTGGGAGGTGTGTGACTCTGTGCAGATCAATCTGTACTTGTATCAATGATTGTATAAGAAGGTAAGTATGTGTTAGTATATGTTTGAAAATGTAAGGTGCTCTATGTTTAACTGTATAGACAAGAAAATGGAAGTGTCATTGATTCTTTACAGGACTGACTAGGTGTGTGAGTAACTCCATGGATGAGTGGCAGACTGTGAGTGTCTGTATAGGTGTATGAGTGCATATGATAGTGTTGTAAAGATGAGTGATTGTATGTATGAATGATTGTATGGGTGAATGAGTGAAGGTGTGTGTAGACGTAGCAATCAGTGAGTGCGTATGTAGTAACTAGTATTGGTGTGTCAATGGTTTCAAAAATTATACTCTCTTTTTAACACTGGGTGAAACAGAGGTTATATTAAAATGTGAGGAGATGCATTGTATTGTCACATGAATGATATCATCAGTGATGTGGTCATTGATGTCAAATGAGATGTCATCAGTGATGTCATCAGTGATGTCATTTGAGATGTCATCAGTGATGTCATCAGTGATGTCACTGACCATGTCATGAATGATGTAATATGTGACATCATCAGCAGTGGATTGCGGGTGCGCGATATATAGTTAGTGCAACTAACTATATATGGAATTTCAATGGTTTTGTGTGAGTAAAATAAGGTTTTCTAAATGCTAATTCCTAACTATATATGGTCTATAACCTATGGTTTTTTCAGTGAATTTTCAAGGTTTTGTAAATGCTAATTCCTAACTATATATGGTCTATAACCTATGGTTTTTTCTGTGAATTTCATTGGTTTTTTAACAGCTAATATCTGTAGCTGTAAAATGTATTCTTCTTTAAATCCAAAAATATATTTTATATGTTTATGAATAATTTTTTTTTTAAATATTTTTTTTTCTTCGTTCCCGCTTCGCGAATCGGGAAGCTTCCCGTTAGCTGACCTTGATGCCGCGAAATAGACCGCGAGCCGGTAAACGTTTCTTTACCGCAAGTGGCGCGTTAGAAAACAACATCGTGACGCCTCCCGTCCGCATGACGTTTCACGTTGTCGCGTGATACGTCATATGACGTGCTACGTTAGCGAACTGGTACGCGAAGCGAGTCGCAAAGCGCAGGTTTCTGGAAGCAAACCGGGAGGCCCTGCAAAGCGCTTAACGTAAACACAGCAAGTCATGTGACTTGGTAATAACACTTTTCATTGGTTCATTTCACTTTTGGTTTCCTAATGATGTAAGACTAGGTCATATAATCTAAAATGAACACTTTTGATTGGTTGAGAACTCTTGTTTTTCCCAAATGATGAAAATCCCTCCTTCTTTCCTCACTCTGACTTTCATCATTGTGAGAGAAAGACCCTTTGTGATCACTGAGCAATGGCTTCTTTAGTAGCTTCAGCTGGTGCTTCCCCACCACCTCCACCACATCCAAGGAAGAGTGGACCACCTGCTCAAGTTATAATTCAACAAGAAGAAGAAGAAGAGGAACAGGACGACGAGCACGAAGAGAGGCAGTTTTTGCCTGAGCAGCCCAGGACGTCTCACCGGAAAGAAAACTTCATTTGGCAATTTTTTAAAATTCCCAAAGGTCAGAAAAAAGTAAATGCAAGATACGTAACTTGCCTTATATGTCAAGATAGACTGTCCAGAGGAACCGAGAAAAAATACAGTTTCGGAAACTACACAATGCATCGCCATATGACTAGGTGGCATCCTAACAACTACAGTGCTGCACAGTTTCGGAACGACCTAGATAATCTCCCTATTATGGCCAGAAGATCTGTTGTACCGGAAGTAACGGGACCAGAGGGCAGAGAGATGGTGCCAAATATACAAATGAAATTTGGTGAAGTAAAACACACCTGCGTATTTTGCGATGGATTCATTTCCTACGGAGAAAAAAGCATCACTCTGATCAACAGAGCTATTGACTATCATATGCAAGTTTGTACGAAACGCCCAAAATAATAAATACTTCTTTTTTTGTTTTGTTGCTCCTGTTGAGCCCTTTACAATGAATCGTTTTCATTGCCCCCTCCAAGAAAAACCCCAAAAAATATAAAACATCAGAAAAATTCAAAAAAAGTAAAAAAATGTTCCGAAAAATAATAAAAAAACATATAAAACAACAAAAACAATAAAAAAAAAGTTATTTTCAGAACTACCTCCCCGTTATTAAAAAATTGGTACAATATTTGGAACTGTGCCAACCTCTATTTCTCTTAGTTCGCTTCCCAGTTCGCTCGCCGGTACGCGAACTAGAAGCGAACCAAAAACAGTAAGTATAAGGGAAGGAAACAGACACTTATGTTAAAAGAAAGACAGCTATAGGGGAGTAAACTAGAGATACTATTACCCGTAATCCACTGCTGATGATGTCACATATTACATCATTCATGACATGCTCAGTGACATCATCAGCAGAGGATTGCGGGTTTTTTGGCAACGTGCCTTATCCACGGTTTAATAACGCTGCCTTTTGCTTTATATAAGTTTTCAAATTGTATGAAATATATACCAATAGGTCGTTATGAACCTTTAGGTAGTGCTTTTCTTCATGAGGTCTGGTCGCTTCCATACACATACAGATGTTTCAAAGATGATCAAGAAGTTTATCTGAATGGAGAGGAATGCACTGAGACGCCAGATCATTCACTAATGTGTAGGCACATACAGTTACACGGTTCATGCAACAAACACCGACCAAATATGGCTTGCGTGTTGCAAGGCACGCCAGTTCCTGCTATCATCCCCACGTTCAAGTTGTTGGAAAATGGTAGTTATTTGATGCTCAATAATGAAGATTGTTCTGAGTTAATTGAAAAGGGTCTGCACCTCTGTACGGGTGTTCGCTATGTGAAGCACGAAAGTTTCACGGGCCGAACTCAAGGCCACCTCTCTCTGAGACAAAAGAGCTCTTATTCTTGCCATGCCGTTGAAATCTGTCCCAAGGTTGGTATTTGTGGCCAGATTGAAAACTCCCTATGTTCATGTGTGGGAGGAAATAGAACATTTCTGCAGCAAATAACCCGTTCACTTACTGTTACGATAAAAGGAATACTTTTAATTCAGATTTGCCTTTCAATTTCAGCAAGATGGTTCCGACTATCTTTAACGCATCCTCCACAAAGACCCTGGCGCACTTTTTTAAAGTTGTTACCAGTGGTCTCGTGACTTCATTTGAGAAAATCTTTGGAGTCATCCCTGCTTCCTTTCATTCTATTTTCTCCACTCTGGTTCGTGGATTGGTATTTTTACTTGCATTACCAGCGGACGCTCTTGTGCTTTTTTACATTTTTAAATATGGATGTCCCTCCTATGCAACCTCCCACCCTGCAGCTGCTGACACTGTTCCGCAATCGCATGCTAGAATATTATGGCACAATGCCGTTGGCGATATTAAGCACGGCATATGGATTATCTTTTCGATTCTCCTACTTCACCTGTGTCCAGCCTGTATTTCACTGCCTGACCTGTGATTTCGATTGGGCCATTGATTTGTGTCTCTGCGGACCGGTTTCTCCTGACGTCGACTTTAATCAGCTGATGACTCCTATCATTACTCACGAGTTGGTTTGTCCTGGCGAAAGGATTATGGCTGTGGCATTGATGCATGGACTACTTGGTCCCTGGAATTTACTGGCGGCAGCACAGTCTTTCTTGGAACAGAGCTTTCTTGAAAACCCACCGAGCTGTCCTCTGATGGTGATAGAGGATCCGGTGGTGGGAGAGCACGTATGTTCTTTTCCGCTTTTAAATTGGATGGCTGAACTGTTTTCGGATGAAGACGGTGACTTCCTATTGGAGGCTGTTGCAGCTTATTTTGCATACACAGTTATGTCATAGACCTTTTTCATGTTTGATATGCTGAGTACTAGCATTTCATTGACAATTCATTGACTTATTTGTCAAGTTTTTATTATTTACCCTGCCTATTGGCTTAAGACTCGATAAAGTACTTGGCTGTTTTATTTTTCTTTAGCATTAAATTTTCCTAGTTTTTAATGCTTTACCTTGCGGACCGTCCACATATAAACTTGCAATCTGCTCTCATGAGATGGCACTTCTATTATCTTATTCAGTTCGTTTCCGGATCATGGGGAGGTGTCATCTAGGTCCTGGATATCTTTACACCGTGTTAAGTTAGCATGGGCTCATTACCGGTTTAAACGCCATTTTTCCTTTTTTGCAACTTCTGCACACGACACTTAGTTGTTGCTTTAGCTTTCCACCTAGTAGTTCATCGTGGTTTACATGAGAATAATATGTTATTGCTCTACTATCTGCTTTGCTTGTTAAACTATATCTGTACAGCGAGTGCTAAAGTTTCAAGAACAACACGATACAGAATTGTTATGAGGTCTGATCTCCACGACTTCATACTCATAACATAAGTGCAACTTCTGCCAATTCTGGGCATGAGGCGGGTTTTATATTGCTTTGCCGAACACACATACACAACAGTTGATGCGGTTCACATGAAGAGAGAGCTGGTGTATGCTGATGTGATTCCTTCAAATCTAAGACACTAAAGTATGGGCACGCCCTAAACCAACACAAAGAGACCTTCTTAGCAAATAATATAATATGTGTATTAGGGAGGGTGAGATATAAGCAGCCGCGGGCCGTGGAGGGAGTTACGGTGAGGCAGGGAGGCGGGGAGGGGGAGAAGCAGGGTGGAGCCCTCTCTACCTTGCCCCTCCCCCTCCCCGCCTCCCTGCCCCACCGTAACTCCCTCCACGGCCCGCGGCTGCTTATAAGTGTTGCTAACTCTTATTCATTTACAGCATGTTAACATACTGTCACCATTCGCTTTTTATGTACTAGTAACTATGCTGGTAATTTTGCTACTGATAATATGTGTACTTGTATTCTCCACCCTGCTTCTCCCCCTCCCCGCCTCCCTGCCTCACCGTAACTCCCTCCACGGCCCGCGGCTGCTTATAAGTGTTGCTAACTCTTATTCATTTACAGCATGTTAACATACTATCACCATTCGCTTTTTATGTACTAGTAACTATGCTGGTAATTTTGCTACTGATAATATGTGTACTTCTATTATCTAAGATACTACGCCTGAGAAGACGGCATTAGTAAATAAACATTTCAAATACACATGTGTTCTTCTTAACTCCATGTTCTGGTTTCTAAGAAATATATAACGACCGACTGTTCATGAGTTCCACGTATCCTGAGGTACTATAAGTTCATATTCTGGATTGTCTAAACATTGAGAGTTTGTTATATCCAATGTGACACTGTACCTAGCTTGCTAAGGAGTTTTTGATTACTAACGTGAGTTTTGGGACACCCTAATTCGCCGAGGTTCCAATCCTCTGTCCACAGTTCTGTGTGAGAACAGAAACCCTGCGACAGGGGCACCCCCGACCCTTGCTGGAGCTTCATTACACTTGCGATACAACTCCAGCAATGCGCCACCTTTACGGCACAGATACATCACGCATCTGTGCTGTTTTTGCCCCATGATGCGCCGCATTGTAAATGCAGCACACCATAGGTGACGGATCAGCGGCACAGAATGACTAACACATCCCTGGTGATGCGCCAGTCATCATAAATGTATCCCTATGCTTCTTATCTTGTTAGAGATGAACCGCCATATGTATCATCAAAGTTTTTTGCATTTCCTAAATAGCGAACTTTAAGGAATAAATAGCGATTCTTTACCATTCCTAGTTTGCGATGAGCTATTTGCTAATTACAAATTACCCATTCATTTCCTTCATTTCCATAGGGCGGTTGGACTCACTTTTAGCTCGAACGGCTGAATGGATTTCCACGAAACTTGGCAAAATTGTAGGGACTGGTAGCCCGATGTGCCTTTGCTATGTCTCAAGATATATGCTCCAGTGGTTTTTACGAAAATTAACTTTGAAAAATATATATTGGGCTACATTGGCCTATATATATGTTGGAGCCCAAATGTAGCCCAATGTAGCCCAATGAAGCCCAATGTAGCCCAATGTAGCCCAAAGATGGCCGCCAGACACACAAAAAAACAAATGTAGCCCAAATATCAGCCAGATGTAGCCCAACTATAGCCCAGTGACAGAATGACCAATCAGCTTCGCAAACCTCCGTTACGCGAAGCGGAGCGCTGTTACAGATATATATCTTTTTTTGAACGTTAATTTCTCAAAATCCACTGGAGCACATATATTGAGACCTAGCAAAGGCACATCGGGCTACCAGTCCCTAATATTTTGCCAAGTTTCGTGCAAATCCATTCAGCCATTCGATTATTATTATTATTTTTTTTTTTTGCCCCGCGGGGCCCTTTTAAAACCTCCACATCAAACCTAGGGGGTCAGCGAGGATCTACTATGCCCCCTTATAGTTATTTCCCCCTTTGTTTTGACCTCCTCTTGTCTCTCGATCCTACCGAGAGACAAGATGGCGGCCGCTACGGACTTTTTGGAATGTTGACAGACGCCGGAGAACCAATCAGCTTCGCTTCACAAAGCTCCGTTGCGCGTAAAGTACGCGTCCTGGGACGCTGCCAGGTCCGCTGTTACAGATATATATCTTTTTTTAAACGTTAATTTCTCAAAATCCACTGGAGCACATATATTGAGACCTACAAAAGGCACATCGGGCTACCAGTCCCTACAATTTTGCCAAGTTTCGTGCAAATCCATTCAGCCGTTCGGGCTAAAAGTGAGGCCAACCGCCCTATGGAAAACTCAATGTTAAAAACACGTTTTGGGACCCCCCTTTTTTCTCGGCCTCCCCTTGACGAACCCCCCCCACATTTTCAAGGGCTGCTCAGAAACAAAATGTGCCATTTTCCTGAAAATTTCAGCCAATTCCGTCCACAAACGCCAAAGTTATTAGACATAGAATTTTCAAAAATCCCATAGAGAAAAAATCCTAACTATATATACCTACTGGCGACCGCCAGTAGGTAATATATATTCACTGAAAAAACCATGGGTTATAGACCATATATAGTTAGGAATTAGCATTTACAAAACCTTATTTTACTCACACAAAACCATTGAAATTCCATATATAGTTAGTTGTACTAACTATATATCGCGCACCCGCAATCCACTGCTGATCATGTCACATATTACATCATTCATGACATGGTCAGTGACATCACTGATGACATCACTGATGACATCTCAAATGACATCACTGATGACATCACTGATGACATCTCAAATGACATCACTGATGACATCACTGATGACATCTCAAATGACATCACTGATGACATCACTGATGACATCTCATTTGACATTACTGATCACATCACTGATGACATCATTCATGTGATAATACGATGAACCTCTTCAGACTCTAATATAACCTTAGATACACTCAGTGTAAACAGACACTCACAGACTGTCACTCATCCATGGAGTTACTCACACACCTAGTCAGTCATGCAAAGAATCAATCACACCTCCATTTCCTCAACGATACAGTTATACACACCTTACTTATTCAAACATATACTAACACATATTTACTCTCTTTTACAATCCCTGATACAAGTTCACATTGATCCATACAGCCACTCACACATTCACTGGCTCTTATGCACAGTTATTTATATATGCCAACTCTCACATGTACTGTGTTTTACATATGTACTTACTTTGACATGTAGCACTGAGATATCCATTCACTCACCAATGCACTCATGCACACAGTCAACCGCCCATACAGCTGTTTCCACATGCACTTTTGAACCCATACATCTAGTGAATCAACTGCTCACACATCTATGCACAGTCATACACCTCCCAGCCACCCACACACACACTCAGTCTCCCATACAAATACTTGGGCAACCAATCAATAACCCATATAGTTACTCATATAGCTACTGATCAACACATGCAGCAGTTTACAGAACAACAGACATAATGATGCACAAATTAAGACAGTTTAGTCACTAACCCATGCACTCAGTGACACACATTTAATCACTCACTCATACAGTCAGTCATGCACCTACTAAATCCTTCATCAAGACACTTATACATCCACTCATTCTTCAATATGTAAGACATATTTAAACTTTACAGAAACACACAGTCACTGGATGTTGTCATCAGTGATGTCATCAGTGATGTCATTTGAGATGTCATGAGTGATGTCATCAGTGATGTCATTTGAGATGTCATCAGTGATGTCATCAGTGATGTCACTGACCATGTCATGAATGATGTAATATGTGACATGATCAGCAGTGGATTGCGGGTGCGCGATATATAGTTAGTACAACTAACTATATATGGAATTTCAATGGTTTTGTGTGAGTAAAATAAGGTTTTGTAAATGCTAATTCCTAACTATATATGGTCTATAACCCATGGTTTTTTCAGTGAATTTTCAAGGTTTTGTAAATGCTAATTCCTAACTATATATGGTCTATAACCTATGGTTTTTTCAGTGAATTTCATTGGTTTTTTAAAAGCTAATATCTATAGCTGTAAAATGTATTCTTCTTTAAATCAAAAAATATATTTTATATGTTTATTAATAATTTTTTTTTATTATTATGTTTTGGTTCGCTCCCGGTTCGCGAACCGGGTAGCTTCCCGTTAGCTCAATTTGGTGCAGCGACTCGGTACGCGAACCGGTAAACGTTCCGTTTGCGCAACTGCCGCGTTAGAAATCAACATCGTGACGCGTCGCGGAAGCGCGACGTATCGTGTTGTCGCGTATTGCGTCTTATGACGCGCCGCGTTAGTGCACCCGGAAGTGCTCCGGTACGCGAACCGAGGCGCGAAGCGCAGCTCCCCGGAAGCGATCCGGGGCGCGTCACGTAAGCGCGACGTATCGCGTTGCCGCGTAATGCGTCTTATGACACTCCGCGTTAGCGCACCCGGAAGTGCTCCGGAGCGCGAACCGAGGCGTGAAGCACAGCTCCCCGGAAGCGATCCGGGGCGCGGCCCGCAGCGCGTAACATAAGCGTAACAGGTCATGTGACTTGTTAATAAAACTTTTCATTGGTTCATTTCACTTTTGGTTTCCTAATGATGTAAGGCTAGGTCATGTGACCTAAAAATAACACTTTTCATTAGTTTAGAACTATTTTTTTTTCCAAAATGATGAAAGCCCCCACCTTTTTTCTCACTCTGACGTTCAACTTTGTGAAAGGAAGACCTATTTTGCTGAGTAGAAAATGGCTTCAGTAGTAGCTGCAGCTGGTGCACCACCACCACCACCACCACCACCACCACCAAGTAAGAGAGGACCACCTCCACAGTTCCTTCCCAACACAGAGGAGGAAGAGGACCAAGAAGAGGAAGAGGAAGTACAGCCAAGACAGTTTTTACGTGAGGAGCCCCGGATATCTCACCGCAAAAATAGTTTTATTTGGCAGTTTTTTTCTTTTCCTCAAGGACAAAAAAAAGTGAATGCTCGCTATGTGACATGCCTCATATGCAAAGAAGATTTATCTAGAGGCACAGATAAGAAGTATAGTTACGGCAACTATACTATGCATCGTCATATGCAGAGGTGGCATCCACTAAATTACAGCAGGGCAGAGATGCGTGACCTCCAAGACAACCCACCAACTCCTGTGGCCAGGACATCGGCACAGGTAACTCTGTCGGGGCCAGAGGCACGGGAAACAGTGCCAAACATTCAAGAAAATTTTGTGCACATGAAGATAGTGTGTATTTATTGTGGTAACCTACTCTCATGTGCCAATATGAGTATTAATTTGATAAACAGAGCATATGAAAACCACAATTGCTCAAAACGCCCCAAAAAATAAAAAAATGTTTTGCTCCTGTTGAGCCCTTTCTGATTCCTGTTTTTCGTTGTTTCCCCCCCAAAAAACCAAAAAAAACATAAAATTGTACAAAAAAAACAAAAAATGTTCAGAAAAATAAAAATAAAATATAAAACAACAAAAACATTAAAAAAAAAGTTCTTTTCAGAACTACCTCCCCTTTATAAAAAAATTGCTAGAATGTTTAGCACTCTGGCAACCTCTATTTCTTTTGGTTCGCTTCCCGGTTCGCTCCCCGGTACGCGAACCGGGAGCGAACCATAACATTTTTTTTTAAAAAAAGAAGAGTAAGTATAAGGGAAGTAAACAGAGAGTAATGTTAAAAGAAAGACAGCTATAGGGACTAAACCAGAGATACTGTTTAATAGATCTATTTACCGAAGAAAAGATGGAAGAGGGTATAATTGTGAAAAACAAAATAGATAAGGAAGTGAAAGAAAAAAAGGAGAGTAGAAGAATAACAAAGAAGAGTTTCTTAGAGAATATGAGTGAATGTTCAAAATAAGATTAAAATATGTGGAATAACAGAGAGAAAAAACAGAAAGCAGAAAAGAAGAAGTAACAGAAAAGGAATAATTGAAACAGCAAAGAAATGTAAATAACATAGGGGCATATTATCAACATAGGCAATAAAAGTTTTGCAGTTTTTATCGGCAGAAATGTGTCGCTAAAGCCGCTTTTGCGGCAGAAAACTGCCGCTAAAACCGCTTTTGCAGCAGTTTTCTGCCGATAAAAACAGCAATAATTTTATTGGCTGTGTTCATAATATGCCCCTTAGTGTGCTTCAACTACACAGAGAAAGCATAATGAACAAGTAGTGAAAGAGTGATCAGTCAGAGACAGTGAGAGTAATAGAGACGGAGTGAGTGAACAAGAGTGAGGAACTATGAGAAGAGAGGGACTGAGAAAAGGAGTGGAAGGAGTAGAGTAAGTAAGTAATAGAGAAAGGAATGAGGGAAGTAGCAAAGGCAGGAAAGTGAGGGTTAAAGAAATGAAGCAGTGGAACTAATAGTAGTTAAATGTGATAGAAATGTAATGAAAAGAGTACAAAACATTTACCTTATAATTGTCGTTAACTTAGTCACTTGTTATTTTTATACTTTCAATCTGTGAAAGAGAGAACAAACATTTGAAAAATATTAAAACATGTATTTAAAAATTAGAAAAGACAAGGGAAAAGATTGAAGGACAAACAGTTTTTCAACAACTTTGACACTTACAGAAGCCTCTGCTTCTCCAGGCCCCCTACACAGTCCTAAAGATATACATTTTAAACTAACAGTATCTTGATGCAGATGAAGTGAGGCCTATCTTGGAACATGGTGCATCTTTTGCACTGCTGTTGTCTCACAAAAGTGACGCAATGGCAGCGCAAAAGAGGTGCACAATCTTCATAAAACTGTTCCTAACATTTTAAATGATTGTTTCAGGGTGGCAATAAGGTGTGTCCTATCCAGACGTTGGTTTCAGGTGAGGCCTACTCAGGGTTGCAGATGAAATTTAGGCTTGTTGAAGAGTACAGAGGAGATAATACATGTGCAGGCCTACCAATAAAGTTCAGACCTCCTCTGTTTCCCTGGACAGGCCTAAACTTCATCTGCACAATGTGATTCGTAATGTTAGGAAACACAGGTAATGTATTTGAAAAACGTGCAATTTCTTTTGCTCATTTCACAATCACATCACTTGTGTTTCCTTTGGTTAGGTATCTCATTGTGCAGATGTAGTCCAGCATATGAAAGAGTACGTAGAATGTGAGCACTGTATGAAACAACTTTGACACTTACAGAAGCCTCAGCTTCTCCATACCTCCTACACAGTTCTAAATGTACATCATAAATACAAAAAGTACAGAATTAATTATACATGTTAAATGGTTTATTTTTCCTGTTCTCAGAATGTATCAAATTTCACTAAAAACAGTGACTTGAAGGTATTCATCATATAACAGCGGGAAAAAAAAAACAATCAAAATGATTGTGTTTAAAAAACCCATATAACATAACCAATCAGAAATCAGAACTCCTCAAAAGTAACTTACTTTCCATGACGTTGAAGGATGTCCTATGAACAGCTTACACTCTGTTGTGCTGTTTTTATTTTCAGCCCGCCACTTACTGAAAGAAACCCTCCATCGTTTTGAAAAATATGTTACATACAATAAATGACTTCTCGCTCTCTACCACACGTTTCCACAAGGCCAAATCATGTAAGAGCCATTTATAACTCTTGGAATTCTTGTAAGCAAATCCCGTCATTTTGTATTTCCGCAACTTTCAGACAGAAAACGTTCAAGATCACTTTCACAATCCTGGACTAGTAATATCTTACCCTTCTTGCTCACTCATGTTCTACATTTCCTATGACACTGATACTGCTTACTATGAAGCAGACTTACACTACCTCTATGACTACTACAATTATTTAATTCTCTATATCACTTTTAATCACAAAGCAATATAAAACAGTAGATAAAATTATATCAACCCCTAGAATCATTATACGCCAGTTACCTACCCTAAATTCTCTTTTCTGAAAACAGAAAGTAAGAATATTTTTAAGTAAAAAGGCAACATTGTATCGTAGTCAAATGGGAATAATTTCCGAAACAGCAAATTTTTTTACATTTTCAATAAGCTGTGTAATAAGCGGATCTTGTCAAATGACCATCATGCCATATAATAGCTGCAGTTACAAATGTTCTTCCTAAAATCAACAACTGTGTAGCCACAACATTTGTAATTAAAGTTGAAGACTTACTTTCATCAGGTTTATATAGTTGGATTTTTAAAATGACATTATAATCAAAAGTTTGGACAAATAATCTAGACAGCATTGCAGACTTACATTACCTCTACTCCATGTTTTGATTGGCTGCTTGAATTAGCTTATAAAAAGAAACAGTTTTTCTGAACTCATTCAAAGTGCAGTTATTTTTCCATGACGTCAAGTGTTATGGTAAGAACACCGTTTGCTTTGGGAAATACTCTGTTGTCCTTCAACTAATCTGTGCCCACCACTTTCTGTAAGAAAATCTTCTTTTTTTCCAGGAATTATTTAAAACTCAAAAATAACTTTTGACTCTGTACTACACTTATCCTCAAGGCCAAATCGTGTAGGAGCCATTAGAACCTCTTGAAATTCCTCAGAGCAAATCCTGAGATTCCTTCTCTAAAATTTTGGTTTTAAAAACACCAGGTAAGAATTTCTAAGGTCAAAAGGCAATTTTTTTTTTAAAGTTAAAACAGAATCGTTGCAGAATGACCAGCCATTTCTAGACTTTAAATAAGCTGTGTAATGTCCTGATGTTATTGAAGGACCGTCATGATATATAATTGCTGCAGTTATAAAAGTCCTTCCTGATATTGACAACTGCGAAGCCACAAAATTTTTTATTAAAGTTGTCAATTTTGTTCCATCAGGCCTACATCGTTGGAACATTAAAATGACATACTGGCCATATGTTCGTATAAATAATGTTGACACCATTTCAGATTTACATTGGCTACACTCCATGTTGTGATCAGCTGCTTTTACTAGCTTATTAAAGGACACTGATTTACTGTCTGGCAAAGTTAAATATATAAATCTTTCTGAGTCTACACTAGTAGTACTTGATACCCTACAGTTCTCGCAGTCATGCTGCCATTGATAAGAAAGCCCAAACAGGTGATCTACATCTACACCTTCAGCATGCAATACATCAAGCATGTACATTAAAAACTCCTGACAATCTTGCTGAATATTTTGAGAGAATTGTGTTTGACCTGAACATCTGTCTAACAGATTTCGAATTTCAGACACACTTTCTATTTTTGTTCTATCAGTGCTACATTTTTCTGACACAGAATTTAACAAACTGCAAAATCTTTGATCCGAATTGACCACAATCTCTTCTTTTACATTTTCTAGAGAAAACAAAACATTAACCACTACATTAGCATAGCAGTTGACACCAGAACTGTTTTCAAATTGAAAACCAACAACATCTTCAACAGAATCCTTTTTCTTTCTGCTTATAATTTCAGGTTCATCGACTTTTCGTCTTTTTGCTACAACCTCCCTAGTATTGGTCACATTTCTTCGTTTCCGGCCTACCACACGTTTCTCAAACAAAGGATATTGAGGCAAATGTGGCGCATACTCTCTTCTTAACCTATTGTATTCCTTAACACAATCTAGATCCGCACAAATGTTTGTGACATCACACTCAATCAAGTACAATCCCGATAAAGTTCTAACTCGTGACAATGCCACATATGCCATACCCTCCTTGAACACAGAACTGCCAATATTCACCAATGCACTGTCTACACTTAAACCTTGCGATTTATGGATTGTCACCGCATATGCCAAGCAAACAGGAAACTGCTTACGGCGAACATATAAGTCTTTTACAAGCAAAAATCTAGCAGAACAACGACCAATTAGCTGTACTTCCTCAATGCCATCAAATTTAATTTTTAAAAATGCAATTCCATCTCTATTTCTGTATTTCACAAAATCAACAACATTACCCATTGATCCATTTACCAGACCTCTTTCAACATGTAAATTCCTTCTTAAAATTATACGGCAATTTAAGCACACATTCAGAGTCTTTTCAAAACCTGCAGTTTTAGATATAGTCTTCTCTAATGAATCCAATTTTGTTTTCAAATTCTCAGACAAAATAATTGTTGATCCCATATGCTCTACTCTGTCAATAGCTTCCAGTTTCACAATCTCTTGGTTTTCTAAATGCAACATTTTGTTGTTGATGATGGCACATTCTGCAAGAGTTGGCATCAAAAATATTCCAGATTTCTTCTCAGTAATTTTCTGAAAAATATTCTCAGGCACAACGTCTTGTTCTGGATATAAATTTGACAGTAATCGTGCATGTAAAGCTTCTTTCCCATGCTCGGTCACTTTTCCAATTCTAACATCTTGTAGAATATTCTTGTAATCTTCATCCTTCGCCTGACGCATATTTTCATGCAGTTCAGCATAATTGAAGTTTAACCATATATTGACGTTGCCAATGATCCCTAGGCACTTCCTGGTATCTTCATGCGTGAGCATTTTGAACACAGGTTGTCCTTTCACTGGTGTCAGCTGCAGAAGATCTCCGAAAACAATGAGGTGTTTGCCACCAAATAACACATCATACTCTGTTTTAAGAACTTCTTGCATTCTCAAATGCACAAAGGCAAGCATGACATTGGAAACCATGCTTACTTCGTCAATGATAAGAAGTTTCATTTTCCTCAAGACTCTTGAAACTTCACAACAAGCATCTCCAGATAACTTGTGGTATTGTAATTTGTTATCATGCTCCACTGGCAGCATCAGTAGACGATGCAAAGTAATACCTTTAATATTATGTGCTGCCAGTCCAATTGGAGCGGTGACAACACAAGACAGCGATGACTCAGTCCTTTTCTGCAAATAACATGAAATTGCTTTAATGAGGAAACTTTTTCCAGTTCCCGCTTCTCCACTCACGTACAGTCGGACAGGCTTCAATGACGTACATGAGCACTCTTTCTTCTCATGACTTAATCCATGATCAATTTGGTTGGTAACCTCGTCATATATTTTCCTCTGCTCAACGTTGAGTTGTCTTTCCAAGTCTTCTAAGTTAACCGCATCCTCCTGAGCATGTGCCATGGCTCTTTCCACTTCATTCATGGCAGTGGCAGCTTCATTTTCGATAACAGGTCCTCCTAGTGGATCCTGACTCAATGAAACAGAACTCTGACTGTCCTGAGAACTGTCTCTGGCAATCTCGGCTGCAATCGTTGCTTCCTGCTCAATTTCCGCATTCAACATTTCTAGATATTTGGGAAAAACAGGACCTTCTATGGTCTCCTTGGCGGCAGTGAAAGAGTCTTCGTAACAGAGGAAATCTCCAAGCAGTTCCTCTTCTGCACGCCAAGGCTTAAAAAGTTGCAAAAGTGCTAAATAGAAAAACTCCTTTTTTTCAGGAGATTCGCCACTCAATTTTCGATGGTTTACCAAGTGGCATTTTCTTTGCTTGACCAGACATCCCTCACTTCCAATTACAGCATACACTCCTTTATCAATATCTTCTTTGATGTTCCTCTTGAATATGTAATTTTGTAGAACCTCATACAGACAAACATTCTCGAGGTGACTGCTTCGATTTGGATAATATGTATCCAACATGTTGGTCTTCAAAATATCGGTACTGTTTGGCTCCTTTTCCGCCAAATACTCAATTTCTCGTACAGGTTTCAGAACTCGATTACGCGTTGCAGCAAGACCAAGACTCGCCCAAACGATACTCCTGGATTTGGCATAGAGACTTGCTGAAGACAACCGGTCAGAACATTCGTGAGCTCCGATTTCTCGATGTGACAACATCTTCAGACTGAAACTGTACAACTTCTTGCTGAGGCTCTTTTCATGGGAAATGTCCTCCCACATATCCTTCAATTCTGTCTTTTCTTTTTTGGTGATGTAAGATGTCACATACCGAGCCACAGCCATACAGTTATCAGCCACAAACTGTATATCCATGTTAGCATTCCACATGGACAAAATCACTGGGTTGTAGTCGTTGATGTACTTGGACTCTTCGTTCCTTTTCAAATTGTATGTGTTTTTAGGTGATTTCTTCATCACATTATGTCACAGCGAAGACATCAAACTGTTTACTCTTCCTTTAGAAATCACCGGTCGTGGAAAGCCGAAACGACATTTGGTGTAGAACTTGTCCTTGTTTCGGAATTTACGACAACAGTACTTTCCACGATGGCTTTGGAAACGTAGAACTTGTTCTCTTAGGATTTTCTTCTCCTTTGCGTTTGGAACAGCACACGTAGAATACTGTTGTATGAAACTCATCACTAAGTCTTCTGGATCTGTTCCAAATTTAGGTGCATCCTTGATCCACAGCAGCATATGTATATGAGGAGCACCTCTTGCTTGGTACTCCTTTCTCCAGAAGAAATCCAACACCTCTCCAAGAGGTGGATTCTTCTTATTCATGATGAAAGACATCATAGCTTCAAATCTATGATTGAAGTACCTGCATACATTCACTGGATCCAAAGAGCACAGTTCTCCGGGTGTCTTGAATTCAATATTTTCAATGTTTCCATTTGCCTCTCGTAGAAATTCAAGTAAGTCTTCCCAGCCATACTGGCACAGCTCAGAGTGAGGAACCATGTGGGAGTTCCTAAGTTCCTCAGCATACATTTTAAATCACCATGACGACGGTACCAGTACTCATTAGTACCACGCTGACACGCCATGAGATTAATCAGGTGACAATCCAAAATACTGTCTTGCACATTGACTTTATCCATAAAGTCACTTGCAGAGATGTTTTGCATCTGTATACCACTTTTCAAGATGTGGTACACTGCATATGACAGTCCAGACAGATCGCTTTCAAACAGGAGATGAAACAAATAGGGAATGCATTGTCGAAACCTAGCATCTTCTGCATACAATCGTAAAGTCTGGTATTCAGAAGCAGGAATTTGATGAGGTCGCTCATCATATCTTCCTCCTTGACCTGTTGGAAATAGCTGTGGGAAACACCGAGCTTCCAAACTTTCCTCCCAAACACTAATGGGACTCCCTTTGGCTTGTTTCATTTGAAACAACTCAATAGCATTCCCCATGACTTCCTTGGAATGCAAAGGATGAACACTATAATGTTCATATATTTCTTCACTTTTAGAGGGTTCTACTTTCTTAATTTGACCAGCACACAAATTGCTATCCTCTTCTTCACTTACTTCCTCTTCTGCAACATATACATTCTTATAGTACTTATTATTTTTTTTCAAATACAATGTTGCCTTTTTGACTTTCCTAACATCCACTAAATCTTGCCATATTTTCTTACTCTTTGTCGGAACCCCATTAACTAAGATAACCAGAGGTTCCTCTTCCACTTTTTCTACTCCAATTGTATTAATGTTTTTCTTCAAATCTAGAGGCAAATAAACAACTCTTCCCTTTAATCCTCTCTGTAAATCTGATGGAGGCAATTTCCCTGTTTTTGGCTCCATTCTTACAATAGCCTGAAAGGGATGGATACTTTGAATCAAAATAGATTCATAAGTATTTAAATCCTTCAATTCAGAAGGACTCTCACCCAATTCCAGATTATTATGAACCGCTCTAGCAGGCATCTGGTTTTGATTTAATTTGTTACAACAATAAGTACACACACGTTGATCTGATCCCAAATCAAAACAATGTTCTACCATCAAGTATGTTGCAAAATCCTTCCATTCACTATTATTTTCCCTTTCACTTTTCGCATATAAATCCACTAACTTTGCCTGGTTCTTATAATAAGTGCGTCGACAACACACACAAGTGAAATTAGGCTTCTCACTTGATTTCACCTGAAACGTGGCAATTTCCTTCTGAAAATTATCTGTACTGGAAACCTGTACACTATCTTCCACATTACCCTCTTCTTCTGGGTCAATTTCAACATTCTCCTCTTTACTTCCAAAGTAACAAAACTCAATTTCTTCACAAATATTCTTCACATCTATTTCAGAACCATGCAAAAGAGCAGCACATAATTGTTTAAGCATAATTGCTGGACTCTTAGCATAATACAACATTCTAACTAATTTCCTCACTTTATTATGATGCACTGCTAGCATCCTGAAATGATGAAAAACACTCTGGCATACTCTCCTGGAAAGACAAGCCAGTGAATGACCATGCAAACCTGTCACTTCTCTCACTCTGCAAGGATCTAATTCTTGCAACAACATCATTTTCTGCTTCAAACTTTTCTTAATAAATGTCCGTACAAAATCACAAAGCAAATTGATGGAATCCTGTCGTACACTGAAAATACTACTACACTTCCAGGTGTACACAGGACCCTTAGGACGTCTTCCTAAAACCTCATTACCTAACACCTCTTCTGTCTCTGTTGTCACAAGTTTTTCTTTTTCAACTGGACAACCATCTTTCACCTCATAAGCTCGACCACTGGTGTCAACTGCATGCACCAAATCATTATCCTGGAAATAACTCTCCTCATTAAAAAATGCCTCACAACTTGAACTATGCATCCATTCTCCGGAAAAAACTTCACAAAAATTACTACGATTAACTATTCTCTTCCATCTACTATTTCTTTTGAAATCATAAATTGCCTTGTTTAGCTTCCTAATTCTATTGATTATCAAAATAAATAACTTTCGTTTAATTTCAAATGCCTGATCAATAACTTTCTCAACTTTTTTTTTCTCTTATAAAAAACCACTTTCTGTTGACCTTTCTTAATATTTTTTAACAAATTGCCAATTATCCTGTTGCGGAACATTCGTTTACGAATGTCCCTAAACTGTTGTTTCCTTCTACTATCATGCACAGAGTTATCTCTTGCTCTAGCAGTAACATTTTTGATTGGCCTTTCCTTTCCGTTTAAATTGCTTCTCTTTTTCTGGACTGAAACATTTTCTATAGTAATACTTTTTTTTCTACAAATGTTTCTTATGAATGATTTCGTTGTCTTACCCGGTGCTTTCTTGGTGACTTGACGATTTTTTATAGTAGAGGACTGCTGCAATAATTGATGAACCTGCTGTCTTTGACGTTTTGTAGCCTTTCTGATTCTATCCTTAGAAGGCAATCTCTACTTTTGAAATGATCTGCAGTTGAATCTGTGGTAAAATATAATAAAAAATGTTATTAACCACTATTACCAAACAGTAAATTAATAACAGTCATCAAAAACTTAACACACTACTTGTCATTTTCACTTAGAATAATTTTTAGTGCATAGGCAAATTTAGTATTCACAAATAGTAGCAAAGAAATGGAATGCTTCTACATTTTACCTGTGCTGTTTTATATGTGAATCTGATCTAATTTTATGAGCATATTATACTATTTTATTAAAGACACTACAGATAACCTGTTTTTGAAGGTGTTTAATTTTAAATGAAACGGTTTACATTTTTACTTTTTATTTCCGTTAAATTTTAAAAATAAATGTTTATAGTTCCATAGGCTCAAGCAGGTCAGCTTCCCACCCTATGTCATACAATTCTGACAAATCGGCATCCTCATCATGTTCTTCATCATCCTCAGGATTTAAATCATCTAAGGGATCTACTTCCACTGACGTTTCAATGACAAGTTCAACGATAAGATCGAGATCAACTGATTGCTCATTATCACTCATGCTTGATGTTGTCGTTATCTTTAAAAAAAGAGAACAACAATGAGATGTTGCAGAGTAAGACACAAATCTCAGAGACTATAATAGTAAAATTGTTTAACAAGAGTAACATTTTGCAGCTATTATTTAGCCATGTCCAGCGATGCTGAGGAGGTGAGGCCTATGTCCAAGTTTTCAGTGAACAGGACTCATCTCTTCTTAACCTTGGATAAGCCTCACCGACTCTGTGTCCCCTGCACATACTTAAATGTAAAGGGGCAGATTTATGTTAACTGGCACATCCCCAGGGATGCACCAGTTAACGTGCACCCCTGCTCTGCCACCCATGGTGTGCCGCATTTACAATGTGAAGCACCATTGAGTAAAAACAGCACAGATGCGTCACGCATCTGTGCCGCAAAAGCAGCACATTGCAGGAATCACGTCATGAGCACGACATGTCTACTGCAATGCACAGGAGGAAGCCACACATTGCATGGTGCATCACTCCTTAGGCTATTTCAAACAGGCATAAGGATTTGATTCAGCAATGCTATAAAGCTGACTCAGTGAAATCTTCTAAATTTCACTGTGTTAGTTTTACAGGGCTTTCATGCAAATGAATGCCCACCCTGCAACAAAACACCTATATGAAACCTGACGCAGGTTTCATGTGGCACAGGACTTTACAGCATAACACATCTGCCTAGATGCATCAAGTTGTAAATATGTCACAACATAGCAAATGTTTTGCACCGCCGCTGCATCACAAAAGTGACGCACAGCGGCACAAAAGAGGCACACACCTATCATAAATCTGTCCCTAACATTTTAAATGATTGATTCAGGATGACGATAAGGTGTAGCCTATCCAGAGGTTTGTTTGAGGTGAGGCCTACTCAGGGTTGCAGATGAAATTTAGGGTTGTTGAAGAATACAGAGGAGATAATACATATGCAGGCCTACCAATGAAGTGAGTCATATCCACTTCACTCTTGAACAAAGGCCAGACCTCTTCTGTGTCCGTGGACAGACCTAAACCTCATCTGCACAATGTCATTCGTAAACTTAGGAAACACAGGTGATGTAATTGAAAAATGTGGAGTTTCTTTTCCTCATTTCACAATCACATCACCTGTGTTTCCTTTGCTTAGGTATCTCATAGTGCAGATGGAGTCTAGCATATCAAAGAGTACACAGAAGTTCAGCAGTGTATACAACAATTTTGACATTTACAGAAAATTCAGCTTCTTATCTTGTTGGAGATGAAGTGAGGCCTGTCTTGCAACATGGTGCATCTTTTGCATCACTGCTGCATCGGTTTCATGTGGCACGGGACTTTACAGCATGACACATCTGCCTAGATGCATCAAGTTGTAAATATGTCACAACATAGCAAATCTTTTGCACCGCCGCTGCGTCACAAAAGTGACGCACAGCGGCGCAAAAGAGGCACACACCATCATAAATCTGTCCCTAACATTTTAAATGATTGATTCAGGATGACGACAAGGTGTCGCCTATCCAGAGGTTTGTTTGAGGTGAGGCCTATTCAGGGTTGCAGATGAAATTTATGCTTGTTGAAGAGTACAGAGGAGATAATACATGTGAAGGCCTACCAATGAAGTAAGTCATGTCCACTTCACTCTTGAACAAAGGCCAGACCTCTTCTGTGTCCGTGGACAGGCCTAAACCTCATCTGCACAATGTCATTCGTAAACTTAGAAAACACAGGTGATGTAATTGAAAAATGTGGAGTTTCTTTTCCTCATTTCACAATCACATCACCTGTGTTTCCTTTGCTTAGGTATCTCATAGTGCAGATGGAGTCTAGCATATCAAAGAGTACACAGAAGTTCAGCAGTGTATACAACAATTTTGACATTTACAGAAGATTCAGCTTCTTATCTTGTTGGAGATGAAGTGAGGCCTGTCTTGCAACATGGTGCATCTTTTCCATCACTGCTGCATCGGTTTCATGTGGCACGGGACTTTACAGCATGACACATCTGCCTAGATGCATCAAGTTGTAAATATGTCGCCACATAGCAAATCTTTTGCACCGCCGCTGCGTCACAAAAATGACGCACAGAGACGCAAAAGAGGCATACACCTATCATAAATCTGTCCCTAACATTTTAAATGATTGATTCAGGATGACAATAAGGTGTGGCCTATCCAGAGGTTTGTTTAAGGTGAGGCCTACTCAGGGTTGCAGATGAAATGTACGCTTGTTGAAGAGTACAGAGGAGATAATATATGTGAAGGCCTACCAATGAAGTAAGTCATATCCACTTCACTCTTGAACAAAGGCCAGACCTCTTCTGTGTCCGTGGACAGACCTAAACCTCATCTGCACAATGTCATTCGTAAACTTAGGAAACACAGGTGATGTAATTGAAAAATGTGGAGTTTCTTTTCCTCATTTCACAATCACATCACCTGTGTTTCCTTTGCTTAGGTATCTCATAGTGCAGATGGAGTCTAGCATATCAAAGAGTACACAGAAGTTCAGCAGTGTATACAACAATTTTGACATTTACAGAAGATTCAGCTTCTTATCTTGTTGGAGATGAAGTGAGGCCTGTCTTGCAACATGGTGCATCTTTTCCATCACTGCTGCATCGGTTTCATGTGGCACGGGACTTTACAGCATGACACATCTGCCTAGATGCATCAAGTTGTAAATATGTCGCCACATAGCAAATCTTTTGCACCGCCGCTGCGTCACAAAAATGACGCACAGCGGCACAAAAGAGGCACGCACCTATCATAAATCTGTCCCTAACATTTTAAATGATTGATTCAGGATGACGATAAGGTGTAGCCTATCCAGAGGTTTGTTTGAGGTGAGGCCTACTCAGGGTTGCAGATGAAATTTAGGGTTGTTGAAGAATACAGAGGAGATAATACATGTGCAGGCCTACCAATGAAGTGAGTCATATCCACTTCACTCTTGAACAAAGGCCAGACCTCTTCTGTGTCCGTGGACAGACCTAAACCTCATCTGCACAATGTCATTCGTAAACTTAGGAAACACAGGTGATGTAATTGAAAAATGTGGAGTTTCTTTTCCTCATTTCACAATCACATCACCTGTGTTTCCTTTGCTTAGGTATCTCATAGTGCAGATGGAGTCTAGCATATCAAAGAGTACACAGAAGTTCAGCAGTGTATACAACAATTTTGACATTTACAGAAAATTCAGCTTCTTATCTTGTTGGAGATGAAGTGAGGCCTGTCTTGCAACATGGTGCATCTTTTGCATCACTGCTGCATCGGTTTCATGTGGCACGGGACTTTACAGCATGACACATCTGCCTAGATGCATCAAGTTGTAAATATGTCACAACATAGCAAATCTTTTGCACCGCCGCTGCGTCACAAAAGTGACGCACAGCGGCGCAAAAGAGGCACACACCTATCATAAATCTGTCCCTAACATTTTAAATGATTGATTCAGGATGACGATAAGGTGTCGCCTATCCAGAGGTTTGTTTGAGGTGAGGCCTACTCAGGGTTGCAGATGAAATTTATGCTTGTTGAAGAGTACAGAGGAGATAATACATGTGAAGGCCTACCAATGAAGTAAGTCATGTCCACTTCACTCTTGAACAAAGGCCAGACCTCTTCTGTGTCCGTGGACAGGCCTAAACCTCATCTGCACAATGTCATTCGTAAACTTAGAAAACACAGGTGATGTAAATGAAAAATGTGGAGTTTCTTTTCCTCATTTCACAATCACATCACCTGTGTTTCCTTTGCTTAGGTATCTCATAGTGCAGATGGAGTCTAGCATATCAAAGAGTACACAGAAGTTCAGCAGTGTATACAACAATTTTGACATTTACAGAAGATTCAGCTTCTTATCTTGTTGGAGATGAAGTGAGGCCTGTCTTGCAACATGGTGCATCTTTTCCATCACTGCTGCATCGGTTTCATGTGGCACGGGACTTTACAGCATGACACATCTGCCTAGATGCATCAAGTTGTAAATATGTCGCCACATAGCAAATCTTTTGCACCGCCGCTGCGTCACAAAAATGACGCACAGAGACGCAAAAGAGGCATACACCTATCATAAATCTGTCCCTAACATTTTAAATAATTGATTCAGGATGACAATAAGGTGTGGCCTATCCAGAGGTTTGTTTAAGGTGAGGCCTACTCAGGGTTGCAGATGAAATTTACGCTTGTTGAAGAGTACAGAGGAGATAATATATGTGAAGGCCTACCAATGAAGTAAGTCATATCCACTTCACTCTTGAACAAAGGCCAGACCTCTTCTGTGTCCGTGGACAGACCTAAACCTCATCTGCACAATGTCATTCGTAAACTTAGGAAACACAGGTGATGTAATTGAAAAATGTGGAATTTCTTTTCCTCATTTCACAATCACATCACCTGTGTTTCCTTTGCTTAGGTATCTCATAGTGCAGATGGAGTCTAGCATATCAAAGACTACGCAGAAGGTGAGAACTGAATGAACATGGCTATGTAAGTCAAATAATCAAAATCTAAATTTGCCAAGCACACATGGGGGTGTATTTACAAGGACCTTCCACCACGAGGAAATGTCTTTAATTAAAATGGGAAAAATAACATCAAAGGGACTCAAATGCCTTTTAAATATACCCCAAGCAACCTATGAAACTGTAGCACTACATATCAAGAAACCTAATTGATTTAAAAAATCGTTTTTAAACACATCATCTAAATCAATTATATACCTACATTCAAGGGGAAATGACTTAAAATGGCCTAAGACACATGAAAGCGTTTTTTTAAGGCCCTTGCACCATTTTTGGGTCGCTTTTAACATGGCTATGTCAGTCAAAGAATTAAAATCTAAATTTGCCAAGCACAGATGGGGTCATATTTACAAGGACCTTGCACCACGGGGAAAGGTCTTAAATTAAAATGGGAAAAATAACATCAGAGAGACTCAAATGCCTTATAAAGTTGCCCCAAGCAACCTATGAAACTCTAGCACTACATATCCAGAAACCTAATTGATGTCAAAAAACGTTTTAAAACACATCATCTAAATCAATTTATTCAATTTATCAATTGCCCCAAGCAACCTATGAAACTCTAGCACTACATATCCAGAAACCTAATTGATGTCAAAAAACGTTTTAAAACACATCATCTAAATCAATTATATACCTACATTCATCGGGAAGTGACTTAAAATGCCCTAAGACACATGAAAGCGTTTTTTTTAAACCCTTGCTCCGTTTTTAGATCACTTTTAACATGGCTATGTAAGTCAAATAATCAAGATCTAAATTTGCCAAGCACAGATGGGGGCGTATTTACAAGGAACTTGCACCACAGGGAAAGGTCTTAAATTAAAATGGGAAAAATAACATCAGAGAGACTCAAAGGCCTTATAAATATGCCCCAAGCAACCTATGAAGCTCTAGCAGTACATATCAAGAAACCTAATTGTTTTCATAAATCGTTTTTAAACACATCATCTAAATCAATTATATACCTACATTCAAGGGGAAATGACTTAAAATGGCCTAAGACACATGAAAGCGTTTTTTTAAGGCCCTTGCAACATTTTTGGGTCACTTTTAACATGGCTATGTTAGTCAAAGAATTAAAATCTACATTTGCCAAGCACAAATGGGGGCATATTTACAAGGAGCTTGCACCACGGGGAAAGGTCTTAAATTAAAATGGGAAAAATTACATCAAAGGAACTCAAAAACCTTGAAAATATGCCCCAAGCAACCTATGGAACTCTAGCAGTACATATCAAGAAACCTAATTGATTTCAAAAAACGTTTTTAAACTCATCTTGTAAACAAATTATAATCATACATTCATGGGGAAGTGAGTTAAAATACCCTAAGACACATGAAAGCATTTTTGTAAGACCCTTGCACTATTTTTGCGTCACTTTTAACATGGCTATATAACACAAAGAAACAAAATCTATTTGTAAAACACTTGACACAAAGCAACATTTTAAATACACAACTTTCTTCATAATTTTCTCCCTAAACCATACTATTCTCTATCTAAATTAAATGAATCTTTTCTCACCTTAGCAAATACTTTATGAGTTTCAAAACATTCTGAGAAACACACCAATTTGTCTTTAGCAGAGCAAAAGGTATGCACTCCAGAGTCTGCAGCCATAAAAAGCACAGAAAAGCTGTAATTCATCACACATATCTCTCATGTCACCCAATCAAAACTCTTCCCTCACTTTTTTCAAATCAACACCCTTCCCCCCTCTGCCCTTTCTGCCTTTTTTGCATAGCAACCACCTCCTGAAAGACCTCTGATGTTTGCAAGTTCACACAACAATGTTTCAATTGAACTCTGAACTCTCAGTGCACCTGCATATCCAGTGTAATCTTTCATAAAATGATTTTTTCTTGACCATTCAAATTACATCTTTCAAAGAACTCATCCATGCACCCTAACTTTCTGTTTTCAGCAATCAAAATCCACCAATCACTGCTACTGCTTCCTTAACACAGAAACTCCACAGTTTTTTTCATTTTAAACTCTTATTTTTTCAACTGCCATTTCATTGCCACACTTCATCTGACTGCAGCAGAACCTTCTCTCACCATGTTTTCTGTCTGGATTATTGGACATAGTTACATCTACTGGGCTCAGAGGTATGCTGATAACAGAAATTTACCTAACCTCAATTTACAAAATGTGGAAATTAAGTGGATTGGCAACAGAGGATTAAAATGTCACCAATTGATACCATTGGTGAAAACCTTTATGCATTTGCCTAAACCTGACCTGTTAATTTTGCACTGTGGAGGTAATGACTTGGGCACTTTGACTGGGGTAGGTCTGGAAATGCTTTTAAAGGACACCTTTGAGCAATTGATGGCACTTTTTCCTCAAACTGCCTTGGTATATTCAAATATATGCCAAAGACAGAAATGGAGGTGGTCGAACCAATTTTGTCCACAAATTGAGAAGTCGAGGAAGCATGTAAACAAATCTGTTTCAGCTTACATGAGAGACCATGGAATGGGCTCCATGTACAACAATAACTTGCGTTACTACATGCAAGATATCTACAGAGGAGATGGAGTTCACTTCTCAGATGAAGGGAACAGAATTTTCATTTTGAATTTAAGACTGTGCATTGGTACCTACTTATAAGTACCTAAATGTACCATAAACCCAAAAGCTCTTCTCAGAGCTACCCTAGATCACTCTGATCACTCACAATTATTATTTTACTCTAACTTTTTTCACTAATTTTCAACAAAGTACGCTCCCCAGAGCGCTACCCGGTACGCGCACCGGAAGCTAACCGCGCGAATTTTTAAAAAAAAATGTTTTTTTTTCCGCACATATGGGCCTCCTCAGCCACCCTCAGAAAACCTAGGGGGTCAAGATACGTCTACCGTGCCCCCTTCTACCGATTCTGAATATTATTTGCCCTCCATCTTGTATTTTAATTCGACCGAAACACAAAATGGTGGACTCCCGTAACGCTGCCGGTTCGCGTACCGGGGCGCTCACCGGGAAGCGCTCCATTAAAAAAGGTGGGAAAGTAATTTACAGAAGAAACCCTGGAGACAATGTCACCAAATATAGATTAACTCATACTACATACCAATCCCCACCATTTTCACAAATTTGGTTGGAATTCCATTTAGCCATTTAGCCTGTAGACCTCTCTAAATACCCTGAGGTAAATTACTTCACAAAACACATCTGAAGTGTTGGAATTGACAACCAATTAAAATGTTACTTTCATTTTCTACTTTTTTTACCTGACATTTGATTGGTTATGTACCTGAATATATATAAAAAAAGAGAGAGAAACACAGCCATTTTGACTACTACTTCCTGAACTACATTGCAAGATCATTTTCACTCACAACTTAAACTTGTTTTTAAAAGGTAAGATATTATTTTATAAATTTGAAAACATTTTCAGATAGTTATATACTATCCCTCTGTAAGAGTTAGACATTGAGAAAGGCTTGTTTATTATAATTATGGATTGGTTTAGGTTTCTGTGGTATAATTATGAACTTACATAGGCTTTTTCACAGGCACTTTTTAATAGTACTACTTCATGCCTCAAAAGTACCTGTCTGAACTTAAACCCAACAGTGCCCTATCTCTACTGATATATTTATTTTTTATTCAAATTTCAGCACAAAAATGCAAGGAGAACAGAACGTTTCCTTTGAAATTGTCCTAGACATGAATAATGAGGAAATAATTGAACCGATTGACTTGGAATTCATGGATGAATCACGAGACCATGAACTTCTACAATGTGTAGAATCTGTGGATTATTTACTTCATTATGATGACGGTCAAATGTGGGAAGTTATGTTCACTCAACAAGAGGACATATCGGACAGTCAAATGTTAGACGTTCTATTACATTTTGAAAAAGAATCAGAAAAATAAAATTATATTTAATATTAAAAAATTGTTTGAGTCTTTAATCATTTTTATATGTAATTCATAAACTAGTACCAAATTGATTATAATGTAAAGTCAGACTTATAGTATACTGTGCACAATTCCAAAAATACATTTATATTTAATAATCATTAATGCTGATACTTAAATAAAAAAAAAAAAACAACAAAAAGAACAATCAATAAACATACAATATTTTAAAATATCATAGTCTATCATTCTTTTTCCCTTATAGTACGCTCCCCGGACCGCTTCCCGGTGCGCGTACCGGGCGCTCCCCACGCTTTTTTTTTTTTGCCCCGCGCGGCCCTTTTAAAGCCTCCACATCATACCTAGGGGGTCAGGGAGGATCTACTATGCCCCCTTATGGTCATTTCCCCCTTTGTTTTGGCCTCCTCTTGTCTCTCGATCCTACCGAGAGACAAGATGGCGGCCGCTCCGGACTGTTTAGAATGTTGACAGACACCGGAGAGCCAATCAGCTTCGCTTCGCGAAGTTCCGTTACGCGTCAAGTACGCGAACCGGGGCGCTGCCCGGAGCGCGCTTACAGATATATATATATTTTTTTGAACGTTAATTTCTCAAAATCCACTGGAGCACATATCTTGAGACCTAGCAAAGGCACATCGGGCTAACAGTCCCTACAATTTTGCCAAGTTTCGTGAAAATCCATTCAGCCGTTCGGGCTAAAAGTGAGGCCAACCGCCCTATGGAAATTAACATGGGAAAAACGCGTTTTGGGACCCCCCTTTTTTCTCGGCCCCCCCTTGACGAAACCCCCCCCCCCAAATTTTCAGGGGCTGCTCAGAAACAAAATGTTCCATTTTCCTGAAAATTTCAGCCAATTCCGTCCACAAACGCCAAAGTTATTAGACATAGAATTTTCAAAAATCCCATAGAGAAAAAATCCTAACTATATATACCTACTGGCGACCGCCAGTAGGTAATATATATATATATATATATGTATATATGCAGTTTTGGCTCAGGTTGACACTGGCGCTGTACCTCAAGCGCGGTGCAATTCTTCTCGGCAGAGCCCAGCCGATGATTTGTTGCCACACTTCCAATCCCACGATTAGAAAAAGATAAGAATGCACACATTCGAGTGTTATTCAAGTATCAGTGACTTTTATTTAGACACTTGTCTACGCCCAGTGCGTTCCACCTCCTCAAGAGGCTTGTTCACGGGATTATGATTTACAACAAACAGACTTCTTTTATTTTCATCATGTTGTCACTTCCTGTTTTTTTACTCAAAGTGCATTATGGTAGTTGTGGTATGTGACATTCGTAAACATTGTGTTTTATACGTATCTTATATATGTTTTTTCCTTTTTATGTTTTGTGCTCATTGTGACTAAGTGTAAAGGGTGTGTGAACAATTTTAATAAAATTGTTAGAAATTATTTAAAATGATTGTGAGATCTGTTTGCAACTAATTCTCACAAACATGTTTTTGTTGCTCTCTAGTGAGCAATATACATCTTCATGAAACATTTAATATTATTATTGTCTATCTAATGTGGGTTGAGTTCATCCTCGTGTTATTAGTCCAGTCTACTCCCTGGTGAGTTAGGTTGCTCTTTTCTATGCCTTGTAGCCAGTCATTTCAAGAAGGGGTGAGACTGATCCATTCTCCCCCAATGTCTCTATTTTCTCCTCTCCAGTGAGGTGAGATGAATCTTTTGTTTCTTTGTCTCTACTGTCTACAGATGGACATAAAGTTCTTCATTTTGATTTAGTCCTCTCAGGTCCTGGTCCTGAATGGAAGAATGTGCTTTGCTTCTTTTTGTCGGAGCGTTTTATTCCGATCTCCTCCTCTTTCAGTCATTGGAACTTGTTCAAGTGCACAGTATCGCAGAGTTTCCCAGTTTCCTTCATGAAATGTATCCATGTGTTTGGCGACTGCATTCGTGCGGTCTTTGTGGTTCGTAGCTCTAACATGTTCTAAGATTTGTTTCTTCGCTTCAAAGATGGTGCTCCCTATATATTTTTTATGACAGGGGCACTCTATCATGTAGATCACATGTGAGCTCTTACATGTTAAATGTTGATGTATCTTCCACTTTTTGTTTTTCCAATCTTTATCTCTTTTGTTGGGACAGCAATTTTGGACACCTTACAGCATTTACATGGCCAGATGCCTTCCCTCTGTAGCCACGTTTTGTTTGGTACCTCTGTGAAGTGACTGTGGACGATTTGGTCTCCTATGCTTCTGGCTCGTCTATATGTAATTTCTCGGTGATCTCCTATAATGTCAGCCATTGTTGGGTCCAGTTTGAGAATACCCCAATGCTTCCTGATGATGTTATTAAGTTTCTTGTTTTCTGCGTTAAACATTGTTATGAGTCTGTTTTTATTATTTTCTTCTTTTTCCTTTTTGTTGTGTAAGATTTCTTTTTGGTTTTGATTCATAACTTTTGTTAGGCATTTTGAAATGACTTTTTTGGGGTATTGTCGGTTCACAAATCGTTTGCTAGGATTTTCGCTGTGTTTCAGAAATTCTTCTTCATTTGAACAGTTTCTTTTTATTCTTAAAAACTCCCCATACGGGATGCTCCACTTTAGGTTTTCTTTGTGGAAGCTTTCTCCATGTAACGTTGAGTTGGTAGCTGTACTTTTTCTGTGCAACGTTGTTTGTAGGGAGTTATGTTCAATGTAGATTTCTGTGTTGAGGTACGTTACCCTCTCACAAGTGATTTCATAAGTGAATTTTAAATTTGCTGAGGTGTTGTTTAGCACTTCAAAGTATTTTTCAAAGTCTTCGGTGGATCCGTTCCAGATAATTAGCAGATCATCAATGAATCTGAGCCACAGGATGATTTTTTCCCTCCATTCATAGTTTGTGGTATTAAATGCCAGATGTTGTTCAAACCAACCCATTGTAAGGTTTGCATAAATTGGGGAAAAGGAAAAACTCATTGCGCATCCTCTTATTTGTTTGTAAATTTGTTTCTTAAAGAGGAAGATGTTTTTGTTCAAGCACAATGAGATCATCTCATTCAGCATGTTATTGTGATCTTTGTATTTAATATTTCGTTTTCCCAGATAGAATTTAAAGGCATTTATACCAATGGAGTGTTCTATGTTGGTATATAGTGATACCACGTCCATATTTATTAATTTGTAAGATGGCATCCATGCCACATTCTCCAGTTTTATGAGGAGTTCTTTCACTAATGGTGACAGAAAGTGATCAATATAGTTCTATATTGGCTCTAGCAGTGAATTCATTGAATTAATTGCGGACACTATCGGCCTTCCTGGTGGTTTTTCTCGATCCTTATGCACTTCTGGGAGGCAATAGAATGTAGGTAGAGTGGGATGTTTGTTGTCCAGGTATCTTTGTTCTTCAATGTCTATCAGACATTTTTGATACCATTCTGTCGGATGATCTTGTAATTTGCTCTATAATTCTTTTGTGGGATCTGTCTGTATCGGTTGGTAACATTCTACATCCAAAAGTTGTCTTTTAGCCTCTGCAATGTACTCCTTTTTGTCGAGAATGACAATATTTCCGCCCTTGTCGGCCGGTTTAATGTCAATCGTTTTATCGTTTTTCAGATTTCTCAGTGTTTCCTTTTGTTGTTGTGTCAGGTTGTCCTTGCTTTTGTTTGGTGTCATCTTATATAGTTCATCCACTACCATCTCATGGAAAAGATCTATCTTGTTTCCAGGGGGTAGATTTGGGTAGAACTTTGATTTCCGCTTTAAACCACTTTCACCTGCTCCATCTTTTAGCATTGTTTCTTCCAATTCCATTATAGCATTTTCTTCTTGGAAGGTCTCACACACATGCTTTTGTTGTGAGAATTAGTTGCAAACAGATCTCACAATAATTTTTAATAATGTCTAACAATTTTATTAAAATTGTTCACAACCCCTTTACACTTAGTCACAATGAGCGCAAAACATAAAAAGGAAAAACATATATAAGATACGTATAAAACACAATGTTTACGAATGTCACATACCACAACTACCATAATGCATTTTGAGTAAAAAAACAGGAAGTGACTACATGATGAAAATGAAAGAAGTCTGTTTGTTGTAGCTCATAATCCCGTTAACAAGCCTCTTAAAGAGTTGAAACTTGTTGGGCGTGGACAGGCGTCTAAATAAAAGTCGCTGATACTTGAATAACACTGTGTGCATTCTTATCTTTTTCTATTTGTGGGATTGGAAGTGTGGCAATATATATATATATTTGCGAAAACAGAGGGGATTCCATGCCGTGTCTTTGAGGCAGCCCACACTACTTTAGATGGTGGGAAGGACATACTCTTTTAAAAGCGGGACTGCAAGCAACAGTGGCGAATTTTAACCAGGGGGGCATTTTGATAAAGGAAAAGTAAACCCCCGAAACGCGTTAATGCCCATGGTTTTATAAATAAAGAACTGAAGTCACCACAAACCTCGAGTGCCGCCTCAAGTCTTCTTTTGTGGCAGACTTTCTTGGGAAAACATAGCGTGGATAGCCACGCGGTCTCCAGCGTGTTTCCAGCGTGGCTGCGCGCAGGGATGGCACCCCCCGCAAGTGTTAAGGGGGTCGCATCTTGGAAGACCCTCTGACTGCCCCGCACGAAATCTGGACCGGGTGTAGCTGTGGATGCGCAGTCCATACTTGAATGGGACCACACCCTTACTTCAATGGTGTTCTCTGCCCCGCGATGGATGGAAGTGCAAGGCAGGGGGAGAGGACCGTGAACGACCTCAGAAAATGCCCAGAACATTTGCCGCATTCCCTGCCTGACTACACAGCCCATCGGTCACTCACCTGTCAAGATGTACCGAGGAATGGGGTCTCCGCCAGCGTGAGAAGGACGCTGCATGCTGGGAAATGTTGTTCAATTGCGAAAACAGAGGGGATTCCATGCCGTGTCTTTGAGGCAGCCCACACTACTTTAGATGGTGGGAAGGACATACTCTTTTAAAAGCGGGACTGCAAGCAACAGTGGCGAATTTTACCAGGGGGGCATTTTGATAAAGGAAAAGTAAACCCCCGAAACGCGTTAATGCCCATGGTTTTATAAATAAAGAACTGAAGTCACCACGAACCTCGAGTGCCGCCTCAAGTCTTCTTTTGTGGCAGACTTTCTTGGGAAAACATAGCGTGGATAGCCACGCGGTCTCCAGCGTGTTTCCAGCGTGGCTGCGCGCAGGGATGGCACCCCCCGCAAGTGTTAAGGGGGTCGCATCTTGGAAGACCCTCTGACTGCCCCGCACGAAATCTGGACCGGGTGTAGCTGCGCATGCGCAGTCCATACTTGAATAGGACCACACCCTTACTTCAATGGTGTTCTCTGCCCCGCGATGGATGGAAGTGCAAGGCAGGGGGAGAGGACCGTGAACGACCTCAGAAAATGCCCAGAACATTTGCCGCATTCCCTGCCTGACTACACAGCCCATCGGTCACTCACCTGTCAAGATGTACCGAGGAATGGGGTCTCCGCCAGCGTGAGAAGGACGCTGCATGCTGGGAAATGTTGTTCAATTGCGAAAACAGAGGGGATTCCATGCCGTGTCTTTGAGGCAGCCCACACTACTTTAGATGGTGGGAAGGACATACTCTTTTAAAAGCGGGACTGCAAGCAACAGTGGCGAATTTTAACCAGGGGGGCATTTTGATAAAGGAAAAGTAAACCCCCGAAACGCGTTAATGCCCATGGTTAATGCCCATGGTTTTATAAATAAAGAACTGAAGTCACCACGAACCTCGAGTGCCGCCTCAAGTCTTCTTTTGTGGCAGACTTTCTTGGGAAAACATAGCGTGGATAGCCACGCGGTCTCCAGCGTGTTTCCAGCGTGGCTGCGCGCAGGGATGGCACCCCCCGCAAGTGTTAAGGGGGTTGCATCTTGGAAGACCCTCTTACTGCCCCGCACGAAATCTGGACCGGGTGTAGCTGCGGATGCGCAGTCCATACTTGAATGGGACCACACCCTTACTTCAATGGTGTTCTCTGCCCCGCGATGGATGGAAGTGCAAGGCAGGGGGAGAGGACCGTGAACGACCTCAGAAAATGCCCAGAACATTTGCCGCATTCCCTGCCTGACTACACAGCCCATCGGTCACTCACCTGTCAAGATGTACCGAGGAATGGGGTCTCCACCAGCGTGAGAAGGACGCTGCATGCTGGGAAATGTTGTTCAATTGCGAAAACAGAGGGGATTCCATGCCGTGTCTTTGAGGCAGCCACACTACTTTAGATGGTGGGAAGGACATACTCTTTTAAAAGCGGGACTGCAAGCAACAGTGGCGAATTTTAACCAGGGGGGCATTTTGATAAAGGAAAAGTAAACCCCCGAAACGCGTTAATGCCCATGGTTTTATAAATAAAGAACTGAAGTCACCACGAACCTCGAGTGCCGCCTCAAGTCTTCTTTTGTGGCAGACTTTCTTGGGAAAACATAGCGTGAATAGCCACGCGGTCTCCAGCGTGTTTCCAGCGTGGCTGCGCGCAGGGATGGCACCCCCCGCAAGTGTTAAGGGGGTCGCATCTTGGAAGACCCTCTGACTGCCCCGCACGAAATCTGGACCGGGTGTAGCTGCGGATGCGCAGTCCATACTTGAATGAGACCACACCCTTACTTCAATGGTGTTCTCTGCCCCGCGATGGATGGAAGTGCAAGGCAGGGGGAGAGGACCGTGAACGACCTCAGAAAATGCCCAGAACATTTGCCGCATTCCCTGCCGGACTACACAGCCCATCGGTCACTCACCTGTCAAGATGTACCGAGGAATGGGGTCTCCGCCAGCGTGAGAAGGACGCTGCATGCTGGGAAATGTTGTTCAATTGCGAAAACAGAGGGGATTCCATGCCGTGTCTTTGAGGCAGCCCATCCTACTTTAGATGGTGGGAAGGACATACTCTTTTAAAAGCGGGACTGCAAGCAACAGTGGCGAATTTTAACCAGGGGGGCATTTTGATAAAGGAAAAGTAAACCCCCGAAACGTGTTAATGCCCATGGTTTTATAAATAAAGAACTGAAGTCACCACGAACCTCGAGTGCCGCCTCAAGTCTACTTTTGTGGCAGACTTTCTTGGGAAAACATAGCGTGGATAGCCACGCGGCCTCCAGCGTGTTTCCAGTGTGGCTGCGCGCAGGGATGGCGCCCCCGCAAGTGTTAAGGGGGTCGCATCTTGGAAGACCCTCTGACTGCCCCGCACGAAATCTGGACCGGGTGTAGCTGCGGATGCGCAGTCCATACTTGAATGGGACCACACCCTTACTTCAATGGTGTTCTCTGCCCCGCGATGGATGGAAGTGCAAGGCAGGGGGAGAGGACCGTGAACGACCTCAGAAAATGCCCAGAACATTTGCCGCATTCCCTGCCTGACTACACAGCCCATCAGTCACTCACCTGTCAAGATGTACCGAGGAATGGGGTCTCCGCCAGCGTGAGAAGGTCGCTGCATGCTGGGAAATGTTGTTCAATTGCGAAAACAGAGGGGATTCCATGCCGTGTCTTTGAGGCAGCCCACACTACTTTAGATGGTGGGAAGGACATACTCTTTTTAAAGCGGGACTGCAAGCAACAGTGGCGAATTTTAACCAGGGGGGCATTTTGATAAAGGAAAAGTAAACCCCCGAAACGCGTTAATGCCCATGGTTTTATAAATAAAGAACTGAAGTCACCACGAACCTCGAGTGCCGCCTCAAGTCTTCTTTTGTGGCAGACTTTCTGGGGAAAACATAGTGTGGATAGCCACGCGGTCTCCAGCGTGTTTCCAGCGTGGCTGCGCGCAGGGATGGCACCCCCCGCAAGTGTTAAGGGGGTCGCATCTTGGAAGACCCTCTGACTGCCCCGCACGAAATCTGGACCGGGTGTAGCTGCGGATGTGCAGTCCATACTTGAATGGGACCACACCCTTACTTCAATGGTGTTCTCTGCCCCGCGATGGATGGAAGTGCAAGGCAGGGGGAGAGGACCGTGAACGACCTCAGAAAATGCCCAGAACATTTGCCGCATTCCCTGCCTGACTACGCAGCCCATCGGTCACTCACCTGTCAAGATGTACCGAGGAATGGGGTCTCCGCCAGCGTGATAAGGACGCTGCATGCTGGGAAATGTTGTTCAATTGCGAACACAGAGGGGATTCCATGGCGTGTCTTTGAGGCAGCCCACACTACTTTAGATGGTGGGAAGGACATACTCTTTTAAAAGCGGGACTGCAAGCAACAGTGGCGAATTTTAACCAGGGGGGCATTTTGATAAAGGAAAAGTAAACCCCCGAAATGCGTTAATGCCCATGGTTTTATAAATAAAGAACTGAAGTCACCACGAACCTCGGGTGCCGCCTCAAGTCTTCTTTTGTGGCAGACTTTCTTGGGAAAACATAGCGTGGATAGCCACGCGGTCTCCAGCGTGTTTCCAGCGTGGCTGCGCGCAGGGATGGCACCCCCCGCAAGTGTTAAGGGGGTCGCATCTTGGAAGACCCTCTGACTGCCCCGCACGAAATCTGGACCGGGTGTAGCTGCGGATGCGCAGTCCATACTTGAATGGGACCACACCCTTACTTCAATGGTGTTCTCTGCCCAGCGATGGATGGAAGTGCAAGGCAGGGGGAGAGGACCGTGAACGACCTCAGAAAATGCCCAGAGCATTCGCCGCATTCCCTGCCTGACTACACAGCCCATCGGTCACTCACCTGTCAAGATGTACCGAGGAATGGGGTCTCCGCCAGCGTGAGAAGGACGCTGCACGCTGGGAAATGTTGTTCAATTGCGAAAACAGAGTGGATTCCATGCCGTGTCTTTGAGGCAGCCCACACTACTTTAGATGGTGGGAAGGACATACTCTTTTAAAAGCGGGACTGCAAGCAACAGTGGCAAATTTTAACCAGGGGGGCATTTTGATAAAGGAAAAGTAAACCCCCGAAACGCGTTAATGCCCATGGTTTTATAAATAAAGAACTGAAGTCACCACGAACCTCGGGTGCCGCCTCAAGTCTTCTTTTGTGGCAGACTTTCTTGGGAAAACATAGCGTGGATAGCCACGCGGTCTCCAGCGTGTTTCCAGCGTGGCTGCGCGCAGGGATGGCACCCCCCGCAAGTGTTAAGGGGGTTGCATCTTGGAAGACCCTCTTACTGCCCCGCACGAAATCTGGACCGGGTGTAGCTGCGGATGCGCAGTCCATACTTGAATGGGACCACACCCTTACTTCAATGGTGTTCTCTGCCCCGCGATGGATGGAAGTGCAAGGCAGGCGGAGAGGACCGTGAACGACCTCAGAAAATGCCCAGAACATTTGCCGCATTCCCTGCCTGACTACACAGCCCATCGGTCACTCACCTGTCAAGATGTAGCGAGGAATGGGGTCTCCGCCAGCGTGAGAAGGACGCTGCATGCTGGGAAATGTTGTTCAATTGCGAAAACAGAGGGGATTCCATGCCGTGTCTTTGAGGCAGCCACACTACTTTAGATGGTGGGAAGGACATTCTCTTTTAAAAGCGGGACTGCAAGCAACAGTGGCGAATTTTAACCAGGGGGGCATTTTGATAAAGGAAAAGTAAACCCCCGAAACGCGTTAATGCCCATGGTTTTATAAATAAAGAACTGAAGTCACCACGAACCTCGAGTGCCGCCTCAAGTCTTCTTTTGTGGCAGACTTTCTTGGGAAAACATAGCGTGAATAGCCACGCGGTCTCCAGCGTGTTTCCAGCGTGGCTGCGCGCAGGGATGGCACCCCCCGCAAGTGTTAAGGGGGTCGCATCTTGGAAGACCCTCTGACTGCCCCGCACGAAATCTGGACCGGGTGTAGCTGCGGATGTGCAGTCCATACTTGAATGAGACCACACCCTTACTTCAATGGTGTTCTCTGCCCCGCGATGGATGGAAGTGCAAGGCAGGGGGAGAGGACCGTGAACGACCTCAGAAAATGCCCAGAACATTTGCCGCATTCCCTGCCGGACTACACAGCCCATCGGTCACTCACCTGTCAAGATGTACCGAGGAATGGGGTCTCCGCCAGCGTGAGAAGGACGCTGCATGCTGGGAAATGTTGTTCAATTGCGAAAACAGAGGGGATTCCATGCCGTGTCTTTGAGGCAGCCCATCCTACTTTAGATGGTGGGAAGGACATACTCTTTTAAAAGCGGGACTGCAAGCAACAGTGGCGAATTTTAACCAGGGGGGCATTTTGATAAAGGAAAAGTAAACCCCCGAAACGTGTTAATGCCCATGGTTTTATAAATAAAGAACTGAAGTCAGCACGAACCTCGAGTGCCGCCTCAAGTCTTCTTTTGTGGCAGACTTTCTTGGGAAAACATAGCGTGGATAGCCACGCGGCCTCCAGCGTGTTTCCAGCGTGGCTGCGCGCAGGGATGGCGCCCCTGCAAGTGTTAAGGGGGTCGCATCTTGGAAGACCCTCTGACTGCCCCACACGAAATCTGGACCAGGTGTAGCTGCGGATGTGCAGTCCATACTTGAATGGGACCACACCCTTACTTCAATGGTGTTCTCTGCCCCGCGATGGATGGAAGTGCAAGGCAGGGGGAGAGGACCGTGAACGACCTCAGAAAATGCCCAGAACATTTGCCGCATTCCCTGCCTGACTACACAGCCCATCAGTCACTCACCTGTCAAGATGTACCGAGGAATGGGGTCTCCGCCAGCGTGAGAAGGTCGCTGCATGCTGGGAAATGTTGTTCAATTGCGAAAACAGAGGGGATTCCATGCCGTGTCTTTGAGGCAGCCCACACTACTTTAGATGGTGGGAAGGACATACTCTTTTTAAAGCGGGACTGCAAGCAACAGTGGCGAATTTTAACCAGGGGGGCATTTTGATAAAGGAAAAGTAAACCCCCGAAACGCGTTAATGCCCATGGTTTTATAAATAAAGAACTGAAGTCACCACGAACCTCGAGTGCCGCCTCAAGTCTTCTTTTGTGGCAGACTTTCTGGGGAAAACATAGTGTGGATAGCCACGCGGTCTCCAGCGTGTTTCCAGCGTGGCTGCGCGCAGGGATGGCACCCCCCGCAAGTGTTAAGGGGGTCGCATCTTGGAAGACCCTCTGACTGCCCCGCACGAAATCTGGACCGGGTGTAGCTGCGGATGTGCAGTCCATACTTGAATGGGACCACACCCTTACTTCAAGGGTGTTCTCTGCCCCGCGATGGATGGAAGTGCAAGGCAGGGGGAGAGGACCGTGAACGACCTCAGAAAATGCCCAGAACATTTGCCGCATTCCCTGCCTGACTACACAGCCCATCGGTCACTCACCTGTCAAGATGTACCGAGGAATGGGGTCTCCGCCAGCGTGATAAGGACGCTGCATGCTGGGAAATGTTGTTCAATTGCGAACACAGAGGGGATTCCATGGCGTGTCTTTGAGGCAGCCCACACTACTTTAGATGGTGGGAAGGACATACTCTTTTAAAAGCGGGACTGCAAGCAACAGTGGCGAATTTTAACCAGGGGGGCATTTTGATAAAGGAAAAGTAAACCCCCGAAATGCGTTAATGCCCATGGTTTTATAAATAAAGAACTGAAGTCACCACGAACCTCGGGTGCCGCCTCAAGTCTTCTTTTGTGGCAGACTTTCTTGGGAAAACATAGCGTGGATAGCCACGCGGTCTCCAGCGTGTTTCCAGCGTGGCTGCGCGCAGGGATGGCACCCCCCGCAAGTGTTAAGGGGGTCGCATCTTGGAAGACCCTCTGACTGCCCCGCACAAAATCTGGACCGGGTGTAGCTGCGGATGCGCAGTCCATACTTGAATGGGACCACACCCTTACTTCAATGGTGTTCTCTGCCCCGCGATGGATGGAAGTGCAAGGCAGGGGGAGAGGACCGTGAACGACCTCAGAAAATGCCCAGAACATTTGCCGCATTCCCTGCCTGACTACACAGCCCATCGGTCACTCACCTGTCAAGATGTACCAAGGAATGGGGTCTCCGCCAGCGTGAGAAGGACGCTGCACGCTGGGAAATGTTGTTCAATTGCGAAAACAGAGTGGATTCCATGCCGTGTCTTTGAGGCAGCCCACACTACTTTAGATGGTGGGAAGGACATACTCTTTTAAAAGCGGGACTGCAAGCAACAGTGGCAAATTTTAACCAGGGGGGCATTTTGATAAAGGAAAAGTAAACCCCCGAAACGTGTTAATGCCCATGGTTTTATAAATAAAGAACTGAAGTCACCACGAACCTCGGGTGCCGCCTCAAGTCTTCTTTTGTGGCAGACTTTCTTGGGAAAACATAGCGTGGATAGCCACGCGGTCTCCAGCGTGTTTCCAGCGTGGCTGCGCGCAGGGATGGCACCCCCCGCAAGTGTTAAGGGGGTTGCATCTTGGAAGACCCTCTTACTGCCCCGCACGAAATCTGGACCGGGTGTAGCTGCGGATGCGCAGTCCATACTTGAATGGGACCACACCCTTACTTCAATGGTGTTCTCTGCCCCGCGATGGATGGAAGTGCAAGGCAGGGGGAGAGGACCGTGAACGACCTCAGAAAATGCCCAGAACATTTGCCGCATTCCCTGCCTGACTACACAGCCCATCGGTCACTCACCTGTCAAGATGTAGCGAGGAATGGGGTCTCCGCCAGCGTGAGAAGGACGCTGCATGCTGGGAAATGTTGTTCAATTGCGAAAACAGAGGGGATTCCATGCCGTGTCTTTGAGGCAGCCACACTACTTTAGATGGTGGGAAGGACATACTCTTTTAAAAGCGGGACTGCAAGCAACAGTGGCGAATTTTAACCAGGGGGGCATTTTGATAAAGGAAAAGTAAACCCCCGAAACGCGTTAATGCCCATGGTTTTATAAATAAAGAACTGAAGTCACCACGAACCTCGAGTGCCGCCTCAAGTCTTCTTTTGTGGCAGACTTTCTTGGGAAAACATAGCGTGAATAGCCACGCGGTCTCCAGCGTGTTTCCAGCGTGGCTGCGCGCAGGGATGGCACCCCCCGCAAGTGTTAAGGGGGTCGCATCTTGGAAGACCCTCTGACTGCCCCGCACGAAATCTGGACCGGGTGTAGCTGCGGATGCGCAGTCCATACTTGAATGAGACCACACCCTTACTTCAATGGTGTTCTCTGCCCCGCGATGGATGGAAGTGCAAGGCAGGGGGAGAGGACCGTGAACGACCTCAGAAAATGCCCAGAACATTTGCCGCATTCCCTGCCGGACTACACAGCCCATCGGTCACTCACCTGTCAAGATGTACCGAGGAATGGGGTCTCCGCCAGCGTGAGAAGGACGCTGCATGCTGGGAAATGTTTTTCAATTGCGAAAACAGAGGGAATTCCATGCCGTGTCTTTGAGGCAGCCCATCCTACTTTAGATGGTGGGAAGGACATACTCTTTTAAAAGCGGGACTGCAAGCAACAGTGGCGAATTTTAACCAGGGGGGCATTTTGATAAAGGAAAAGTAAACCCCCGAAACGTGTTAATGCCCATGGTTTTATAAATAAAGAACTGAAGTCAGCACGAACCTCGAGTGCCGCCTCAAGTCTTCTTTTGTGGCAGACTTTCTTGGGAAAACATAGCGTGGATAGCCACGCGGCCTCCAGCGTGTTTCCAGCGTGGCTGCGCGCAGGGATGGCGCCCCCGCAAGTGTTAAGGGGGTCGCATCTTGGAAGACCCTCTGTCTGCCCCGCACGAAATCTGGACCGGGTGTAGCTGCGGATGCGCAGTCCATACTTGAATGGGACCACACCCTTACTTCAATGGTGTTCTCTGCCCCGCGATGGATAGAAGTGCAAGGCAGGGGGAGAGGACCGTGAACGACCTCAGAAAATGCCCAGAACATTTGCCGCATTCCCTGCCTGACTACACAGCCCATCGGTCACTCACCTGTCAAGATGTACCGAGGAATGGGGTCTCCGCCAGCGTGAGAAGGTCGCTGCATGCTGGGAAATGTTGTTCAATTGCGAAAACAGAGGGGATTCCATGCCGTGTCTTTGAGGCAGCCCACCCTACTTTAGATGGTGGGAAGGACATACTCTTTTTAAAGCGGGACTGCAAGCAACAGTGGCGAATTTTAACCAGGGGGGCATTTTGATAAAGGAAAAGTAAACCCCCGAAACGCGTTAATGCCCATGGTTTTATAAATAAAGAACTGAAGTCACCACGAACCTCGAGTGCCGCCTCAAGTCTTCTTTTGTGGCAGACTTTCTAGGGAAAACATAGTGTGGATAGCCACGCGGTCTCCAGCGTGTTTCCAGCGTGGCTGCGCGCAGGGATGGCACCCCCCGCAAGTGTTAAGGGGGTCGCATCTTGGAAGACCCTCTGACTGCCCCACACGAAATCTGGACCGGGTGTAGCTGCGGATGTGCAGTCCATACTTGAATGGGACCACACCCTTACTTCAATGGTGTTCTCTGCCCCGCGATGGATGGAAGTGCAAGGCAGGGGGAGAGGACCGTGAACGACCTCAGAAAATGCCCAGAACATTTGCCGCATTCCCTGCCTGACTACACAGCCCATCGGTCACTCACCTGTCAAGATGTACCGAGGAATGGGGTCTCCGCCAGCGTGATAAGGACGCTGCATGCTGGGAAATGTTGTTCAATTGCGAACACAGAGGGGATTCCATGCCGTGTCTTTGAGGCAGCCCACACTACTTTAGATGGTGGGAAGGACATACTCTTTTAAAAGCGGGACTGCAAGCAACAGTGGCGAATTTTAACCAGGGGGGAATTTTGAAAAAGGAAAAGTAAACCCCCGAAATGCGTTAATGCCCATTGTTTTATAAATAAAGAACTGAAGTCACCACGAACCTCGAGTGCCGCCTCAAGTCTTCTTTTGTGGCAGACTTTCTTGGGAATATATATATATATATATATATATATATATATATATATATAGATCCCTTCGTTTTCAGCCCGCGTTCTGACATTTTGGGCGCTCTTTGGCGGTGCGTTCACGGTACGGCGGAGCCAAGCCGTTAACAATTCATTCCAGTGTCTCCCAGGTGAGACAAATCCGTGCGCACTCAAAATTACCGAGTCCAGTTAATTTGAAGGTTCCATCCAAGAAACACCATGGGTAGAGAACTTCAAATTGATCACCATGGATGTGGTATCATTATATACGAACAATAAAAATACCATTGGGCTGCAAGCATGCAAATATTTTCTAGAACACAGAAACATTCAATTTGCAGATCATAACAAAATGCTCATAGAAATGATCACTATCTGCCTAGAACAAAATGTATTTTTATTTGGGGAAGATATATTCCGCCAAGTGAAAGGAACAGCGATGGGCTTTGCATTTAGTCTATCGTACGCCTGTCTCACCATGGGCTACTGGCAAAACACCGAAGCCTGGAAAATGGAAAATGAACATCATGTAAACAAAACCGTACTGTGGCTGCGATATATAGACGATTTGCTGTTATTCTGGGATGGCACCATTAAGGAATTCCAGGAATATTTTGAAATTCTGAATAACACTAAGGGTGGGCGTAGTTCGCGAAGTAGCGCTACGCGAAGCTACGCGAAGTGCATTTCGCACTACGCAAACTTCACGTAGCACTACGCGAGCTGCGTAGTAGCATGTTCGCACTGTGCAAGATGCATTTTCAATGATTGCACAGTGCGAACAAGCATCCGGCACTGTGCAATCATTGAAAACTGCATCTTGCACAGTGCGAGCTGTAGTTTTCTGCCGCTCGAGTAGATTTTTACTCGAGCGGCGCGAACTGGTAGTTTCTCATCACGAGCGGTCGCGAGCATGCACGACCACTCGCAATGAGAAACCTGACCTCCCCGCGTTGAGAGTCTCGCCGGGATGTCATTTTGCTTGCTCGCGGTCGCAAACATGATGTTGAGGAACGCGAACAAGCAAAAAATGACCGCTGCACTACGCTATGCTGCGCTACGCGTGTTCGCACTGTGCTACGTGCAGCTCGCGTAGTGCGAAGTTGCGCAAACTTCGCAAACTACGCAAGCGTAGCGTAGTGCTTCGCCCAGGGTTAAATAACACCCCGAGACAGGACTAAGATTTACCTACAACATTAGTCAAGAACGTGTAATATTTCTTGGTACCGAAATTTACATTAAAGATAACAAAGTTCAGACCACCTTACATCGAAAAAGCACAGCAACAAATGCTGTATTATATGCAGGGATTTTCCACCAAGCAAGTTTGATTCGAAATATCCCATATGGGGAATTCCTCAGGATTAAAAGAATTTGTGCACAAGAGGAAGATTGGAAAAGAAACTGTCAATTGGCAACCGAGAGATTTAAAAAAAGAAAGTATAACTCAAAAATCGTTGAAGCTTCCATTCAAAGAACTGCGAAAATCCCCAGAGAAGAATTACTGAAAGAAAAGATGTCTTCAAATGAAACTGTAATGAAAGATCAAAAAATACGACTAATTACCACTCATTCCACAGAGAATAAGCAAATTACTAAAATAATACAAAAAAATTGCCATATACTGCATTTAGATTCGACAGTGGCAGGATTAATAGGAGACCATACAGAAATTACATATCGAAGAACTGTGAACCTAAAAGATCAATTGATATCATCATCATCATTGATAACTTTATTTTGGTCACCACAGACCATAAAAGTGCAGATAAAATACATACATACAAGCACAGAATAAATTAAACAATAAATAACATATCCATTAACCCGTTGGCTGCGCCGCCCGCTTCCGCAAAACGGGTGGAGCTGCATCGGCCATTGGCCGACGGCAGCACCAGCGAGGTAGTGCTGATTGGCCGACGGCAGCATGGCTAGGGTTATAATTTAAACCTAAGAATAGACTAAACCTTAATAGTTATCAAGATATGCAGAGTAAAATATAGAAATAGACATGATTATGTTAAAAAACGTTTCCGTCTACGCCACATTCCAAATAGGAACCGTGAGACAGCAAAAACAATAGGGGGGTGGGTGTCGTACCTTAGGACTCTACAAGCTTGGGCACATTGACTGAAGCCTAGGTTCCTACAGAGTGGAATCAACCAACATTTCCTTGTTAACTGATAGGCAGGGCAAAAAAATAAAACGTGGAATACATCCTCTCGCTTATAATTCCATGCCAGGCAAACAATGTTCTCTGTATTAGCCCATTTACAGGTAAATGCCCTAACTGGTAGACTACCAATCCTAAACTGCATGTAGAGTTTCCTCGCAAGTGGGGGATGAAATGCATCCAAAAAAAACTCCTTTTTAGATTCGATTTTTACTTGGAGGAACTCTACCGTCAATCATCCCACAGTAGTACACCTCTGTGAAGCTAATGAGCTGTGGTACCTAAGATGGTGTAGCAGGTCTGCCTTAGTTATCCCTGGGCAACTTTGTTCGGGAATATCCCACAACTCAGGTAGACCAATCTGATTGCTAAGTGCCCTGATATGTAGGAGCCACGGAATGTTCTTTGTTTTTAAAGAAGCCCACACCTCTGTAAATTCTTCTTAGTAAGAAACCAGTTCAGGCACTGACCATATTCTCTTCCAGTACAGCATCGGCCGTGCTGCTACTGCCTCCTCTATAGGGTCTAACCCCAGGTCCATACTTAAGGGGATGAGCAGTGTACTGTCTGGCAAACCCAGTATATATCTCATGAAGGTATGTTCGACCTTCATGAGGCTGGTTATTCGTTGGTGTCCCCATAATTCTGCCCCGTACTTAGAAGCCATTCTGGCCTGAAGTCGATAGATTTCAATGACCGGAGCCGCTGGCTTAAAATCTGAAATTCTCAGTACTTTACCAATTCCACCCACCACTTGGGATAACCTAAGGGCCGCCTTTGCTATCTGAAAACCTCAGTCGTGATTTTCCGTTAAAGTAATACCTAGTATTCAAAGGTCTTGACTCTTTCCAGAGGAGTACCATTCAGAAGTGGGTTTAGAGGGGTCTGTTTAGGGGGGTTAAAAATCATAAACTTAGTCTTGTCTAAGTTTATCTCTAGCCCACGCAATGTGCAGAATGCTGCGAAACTGTCCATGGTGCGTTGGATGCCCGTTGATGTTTTGGACAACAACAGGGTTTCATCCGCAAACATCAAAGCGGGCACCCGCCCAGACGCTAACCTTGGGGCATCGTTGTCCTTAACTCTAAGCAGATGATTGACTAGGCCGTTTATGTAGAGACAAAATAAGGTTGGGGCCAGGACGCAGCCCTTGCGCACCCCCTTCGTCACAGGGAAGCGAGCCGACAATTCACCATGACTCCCACACCTAACTTGGGCATAATTGTCCGTGTGGAGTCTATTCAAGACATTCAACAAGTAGGTGGGTAGGCCCAAGTCCGTTAGTACACTCCACAACTTTTCCCTCTGCACTAAATCAAAAGCAGCCCGCAGGTCAATAAAGATGAGGTAGAGGCTGCCACCCTCCACTTTCACCGTTTTCCAAAATAGTATCTGAAGCCTAAATATTTGGTCTAAGGTAGAAATACCCATCCTTAACCAAGCCTGGAGAGTTCTCAAAATCTTGTTTTCCTCTATCCACCCCTGAATTTGGATATATGACGGTACCACGCGTACTTTTACAACGCGTACCGTTACAATGCTACTTTTACCACGCAAGTCGTTACAACGACTTGCGTGGAGGGGCGCTGGATAGTAAATTTTTTAATTTACTATTCCAACTCCAGTCCCCGTGGACTCTAGGGAAAGGAGTTGGATAGTAAATTAATCTATTTACTATCCTGGAGCGCCCCCCAGCGCAAGTCGTGGTAACGACTTGCGTGGTAAAAGTAGCGTGGTAACGGTACCGCGTTGTAAAAAATGCGTGGTTACCGTTGTATACCCTGAATTCTATCTAAAATAATCCTGCCCATCAGTTTTTGCGTAGTGTCTATCAAACTGATGGGCCTATAGTTAGACGGGGGATAAGGGGGCAGCCTTTTTTGTGGACAGGGACTTTCTCTGCTCCAAGCCAGGTTTCTGGCGGGTCCATCCCCTTCAGGATTCCATTAATAAAACGACCAAATATGGTGCCCAAATTTTCAGTTGAGACCGAAATAGATCCCCAGGCAACTTATCTAAGCCAGGCGCCTTGTTAGGGGGAAGTTTGGCTATTGCAGTTTCAACCTCAGTAAGTGTATTGTCCAAGGGCCCATCCAGTCGGTACTCATGGAGGGCTCTTGGTAAAGCGAGCAAGGGGACCACTACGACCCTACCCGACTCAGTGTCCAAGGGCCCCTCCATTCAATACTTATGTAGGGGTCCTGGGACAAGGAGCAAGGGAGTCTCTTCAGCCTCTCCCAGCACAATGTCCAACGGCCCCTCCAATCGATACTCATGGAGGGGTCCGGGGGTGGAGAACAAGGAGGCCTCATCAACAGGATTAGCATAGAGTGCTCCAAAATGGGCTTCCCAGACCACAGGTGCAATGTTTGATACAGGTGTTAATCCACCCACACGCGCCCCAGAGCTACCAACAGCCCAAAATGACTTGGAATCCTTGCGTGAAAGTCCTGATCTTAGTTCTTCCCATCTATTCACCTCCCAATCTTTTTTCCCCCTATTGATAGCCTGCTTATACTTAAGCCGACATTGTTTAATGGCGGTTTTATCCTTTTCTTTTATTGCGGTTAGCAAATCATTTTTTGCTTTCCTACAGGATGCATCGTACCAGGGATGGGTTAAAACTGGGCTTACCTTCTTACTACCATAAGGGTTAAACACATCAGACAATTTAGCAACCAACTGCTTGTGAATTTCCAAGGTCATGATCTGAGAGACTCAGTGGGGATCCTTTTCTCCCATCTCCTCATTTCTATCAGCTGCGGTAATGCCAGCTGGTATATTCCTGCAAGTTTAGTTGGAGAGCCCTGCAGGTAAGACCATTTGACTCTCCTCCTGTTGTTAGTTAAGAGGAGGGGCTGTTGAGCAGCATTAGGCTCAGGGGCGGGGTTGGAGAACCCAAAACTCCCGGATTTCAATGTCAGGACCAGGGGGTCATGGTCACTGTCTTTCCTCGTATGTACCCTGAAATCCAGGATAATATCCCAATGTCTGGGTTCAACCATTATGTAGTCAATAATAGAGTTTTGCCCTACTGTATTGAAGGTTGACGAGCCCGGTCTATCTGGATCTACTCTCCCATTACACGTCCGCAGGGACGCTGTAAGGGAGAACAATTTAATTTGGAGAGCCAATGGGGTCCATTCTCTGGCTGGTGGTATCTGCGGGTCTGGGATGCGCCGAATACTGATCCTCATCAGCTAATCCTCCCATGTCTAGGCTACTAAGAGGTTCAAATTGGCATTTGAAGTCTCTGCCAATGCAATTTCAATTCAAAAGCTTTATTCGAAGTGTAAAAACAATTCATAAAAGCATATGCAATACAATCATGATCATTAAAATTCATCATATGTACAATTTTAATTAAAAACAGAAAACCAATATTAAAATGCATTCCAACAGGTTCCTAGAAGATAGACGAAAGATTTCAGTGGGAGCATTTAAGTTAAAAAGGACTTAAGAATTAATTCATCAAGGGAGCAACAGTTATTCAATTATAATGGACCTTCTCAAACTCAGTATTGCTCTCAGAAACATGGTTATAGTATTAATAGTGTAGTAATCTTCCAGAGTCCTTAGTTTATTATATGCCTCTCTTGACTTTCTAACTCCCCAGGATAACAGAAAAGGTCTTAAAATTTGTCGCCTTGGATGTGAATAAAAAGAACAGTAGAGGGTACAATGAATATTTGATTGAATTGTCACCTCATCACATGGACAGATTATTTTTTCTTTAGACCAGTCATTACACCTTGGGATAGTTATTAATTTATAAAAAGTTTCCAATCGAAAGCATGTTAGAAGCCTTAGGTAGAAGAAAGGTTGATCTACTACGAGGTAGAGCTGAATGTTTCTGTGCAGGGTAACATCGTCATGATTAATAACTGATATCTTGGATCTCTCTTTATTCCATCTTTTCATTTCGAGATGTTCCAGCAGAGTTTTTTTTAGCACAGATCGTGAGACAGAGTCCAATGTGGTTGGATTTGAGAAATATTCCGGGTGACCAATTTCGGAGACAATATTCTTTATATAGGTGAACCATGTAATGTTTTTTACCCCTTCACACATCAAGCAGTCCTCTATTATAGTTCTGTTTAATGCTGTGGCAGGATTAGTCCAGATGTTATGCCAAAGTAAGATTGGGGCCACCTTTATGATGTCCGAGATATGTTGTATGGCTAGCTCAGCGTGAAGCACGTATGTAGATGTGCTAGTTGGGACTGCCAAGAGGTACCGTAAAAATTTGTTCTCAGTGCGTTGAATTGCTTCCACAGGCTGTAGTCCCCATAGACCTGCTCCATAAATTCCTATTGAAATACATTTTGCTTTAAAAATTTGGAGGAGCTCCCTAGGTGGCCTCGACCCTATCTTTTTAGCAAAGTTTAGTAGTGCTCCAGTTGCTTTGGTAAAAGCCAGGGCTCTCGCGTTGACTGCGGGTTTCCAGGTGCCTCGTCTATCAAAGTGCACACCTAGATAACAAAATGTGTCCGCTAACTCAACACGTCTATCTTCTAAGATAATGTTACAGGGTGCTCTAAATTTCCTTGGACCGCATGAAATGGTAAAGGTCTTAGAAACATTTATATGAAGCCCCCTTTCACTCATGTAATGGGAGAATGTTTCTACCGCCTTTTGTAATCCCCTCTGTGTCTGTGATAAAATCGCCGCGCCATCGGCATAGAGGAGTATAGGTATGGGTTTTCCCTTAATTACTGGGTGATCATGATAGTGTTGTGTGAGAAAAGAACCCACATTGTTTCTGTAAAGATTAGAAAGCAGGGGTGCAAGAATGCACCCCTGTCTTACTCCTCTATGGATAGTCAGAGCATTCCCTTTTTTTGCCATATCTCACGCGGGCGCCGGCCCCACAATAGAGTTCTTTAATAGAAGTAAGTATCCTGATGTCTAGCCCAATATCCATTAAGGTTTGCCACAAAATATCATGCCTTACGCAATCAAACGCAGAACTAAGGTCTACGTATGTTACATATAGATTATTCTTTTTGGCATGTATATATTTTGAGGTAATAAGGGCAAGATTTAGACCTTGTTCTATCGTCCCCCTCCCTCTCCTCAATCCATATTGTAATGGGGATAGAACATCATTGTCCTCGAGCCAATCCTGTATTCGAGCAAGAATGATCCTGCCTGCCATTTTCATTAGACCGTCTAAAAGCGAGATGGGCCGATAGCAGACAGGATCATTCCTCTCCCCCTTTTTATATATTGGAACCAGGACTGCCTCTTGCCAAGTCTTCGTAAAACCAATTTGATGAGAAGAGTTTAGTACTTTTGTGAGTATTGGGACCCAGAGATCAGGAAGGTTTTTAAAAACATCAATTGGAACACAATCGGGACCGGGAGCTTTAGCCGCTGGGCTTTCCCTTAAAGCTTTTTGAACCTCTTCCATTTCAAAGTAAATATCTATTGGGAAGAAAATGCCTGAATTTTCTGTTATAGGTCTTAAAAGGGGGGGATCTTCTAAGGAAGCGGGAAAACTATAAAGAGCCTGAAAATGTTTCACCCATTCCTGGGCTGAAATTGCATTGTCTATACGGGGGCCCAAAAGCTCTTGATAGAATGGTGCATTTACGGCCTTCCAAAAGGCAACATTGCCCTTTTGTTCGGACGCCAAGTGCAAGGTGGATCAGGCTTTAGCTTTAAGGTCTTTTTTTCTGTTGGTAAGGGCTAAGCGGTATCTACGTCTTGCATTTTGAATCTGTGTTCTAGTGGATGAACTGGAATGTAGAGTTTTTTTAAGTGCAGAGTGCCCTTGTACAACTTCCATCAAACCAACCCGGGGAACCCATGATGGTATTACGGGGGATTCTCACCAATAGCTCTTTAATTCGAGAACAGATTTTACTAAAAGATCTAAGAGCAGAGGTTGGTTCTTCTTCTAGGGAGAGACAAGTGTTAATATCGTTAAGGGTAGTAGTTGTCAGACTTTTTAAGAAGGTTTCTGGAATTACTTTCTCCCATTTGATGGAAAACCCATTTTTTTGACCAAGGATGAGGTTCAGGTCATATTGAGTGTGAATGGGTTGAACTCGGTTGCTAGCGTCAAAATTATAAGTGACCGAGATGGGATAATGGTCACTCATAGCTATAGTAAGAGTGTCCCAGTTGGTTACACGTGCAGCATAGCGGGTTGAAAGAAGTGCAAAATCTATAATTGATGTTGCCCCTCTGCCATTAAAGGTTGGGCTAAATGTCTTAGGTGAATTGCAAAGCTCATTGACAAAGGCCAGGGAGTAATCTCCCATTATATTATTCATTAAATCTCCAAACTTTGTATGGGAGAAATGATGGGTTATGTCTCTATGGTCTTCTCCCTCTAAGCCACATACCCCCTTTGAGCTCAATGGGCAAATGGAGCAGTTGAAATCGCCTACCCAAATAATGATCATGTCCCCAGTTAAAGATTCTTCAAAAGCATGGAGAAGAGTTGAAAATGTTTTAATTTCCTCTTCTACTTCCGATGTTGGAATATTATTATAGAAGTTTATTATTACCAGATTTTTTTGAAGACCCCAGGATGTGATTAAAATTTGAAAATAATTACTGTCCAGATAGGATTTTAGGACGGTTGGACCAGTGGTGATAGATAGGTACAGGGATAAACCACCCTTGGGTCTACCTCGTCTGCTTGGTATAGCTGGGGTAGAAAACGTTTTGTAACCCAAGAGATGGAATTCCTCAGTTGCCCATGTTTCCTGCACGGCAATGATGGAATGGGTCATTGTTATTGTCTGCCAATGGGAATCTTCAATTTTTCCAGCTAGACCCGCCACATTCCAGCTAATAATTGAACCTGGGATTTCCGTATTTAAGGGGGATAATGGATCATTTGGAAGTTCTACAATCGATTCGATGTTGGTCGTTTGAATGGGGGAACCAATTACATTTCTCAGGTTAGCTCTAGGTTCAGGGTGAGCTAGTGGTTGTTCGCCTGTAAGATGTAATTGGGATTGGGGGTTTATCCGAGAAGAGAATCCCTGGGTACGTCAGTCTACACTATCTAAACCTAGGAATGCGTGATATCTATTTGTTAGTGAGGGTGAGTAGTAATAAACCTCATGATTTTTAGAGTGTTGATACTTCTGTTGGTGTTTAGGCAGTATCAGTGTCCTAGGGTAGAAGTAATTTAGTTGGTGGCGCTGTATCCCTAAGTTCTCTTTTTCCTGATACCAGTCATTTAGATAGTTCATGACTCTGTAGTCTTTAAAGTTAATTATTACGACATCTCCACTGATGTCCTTTGGTCTAACACCCAACCATTTGGTCCTCCTCACATGTAGGATCTCTCCGTTAATGTATGGGGGAAGGGGTCTATTCTTTTTTAGCCAATATATTTTTGAGGCTCCTATAGTCCTCATATTGGCCTGGAAGTAGTTCAGGAACCCCTGTCAACACAGCAACATAGGGAGCTGATTCAAGGGGAAGCGTAATTTGAATCTCTCGCCGTGTTCTAGTTTCTGAGCTACCTTTGGAAATAGGGTTATTTTTACCAGATGTGGAAATATCCTTATTTTTGGCCCTGTTAGAATCTATTATGCTTTTATTTCCACCGTTAGAGTCTCTGTTTGCTACAACGGCGATGGTGGTTTTAACCCCTGTATTTGTTTTGCCTTGTTGACTTTGAGGTATAGATGGAGGATTTTTAAGGGTCAACTCAGGCTGTGGGGTTTGCGCCATATTGGTGATTTCAGAAGTGGATTTAGTTTTTTTTTTGCCCTTTCGATGTTTTGGAGTCAGATCTAGTATCTTTCTCCTGGGAAGTTGATTGGATAATAGGTTTCCTACAAGCTGTATTCTTGGTTGTCTGTTTAATGAGTTCCCTTGTGAGTTCTACATTGGTTTGAGTTGTACTTTCCAGTTCTCCTATCTTTTCTGAAATGATTTTTAGCCTATGTACTATGGGCAAAATTAACGATGTAATCAAGTGCTCGAGATTCCCTACCATTTCCTTAATCAAGGGGGGTTGTGCTATGTGATTATTTTGCGCATTTGTCTCGGTTGGTGTCAGGTCTTTTGCTATATTCTTAACGTTTCCTTGTTTGGTACCTGACATTTTCCTAAGCTTAGCGGTTCTGCCTTGAGATATGTCCACCCCTCGTTTCCTCTTTCTAATGGCAACCCGGGACTTGGGCATTATGGGTGAAAGAGTAAGTGGTTGGGGCAGTGTCAGCGGAGTCCCTTCCATTGAGGCCTCATTTTCTAATAGGTCTATTGTGGGATTAGACAAAGAAATCTGATCTCGTAATTGCATGGGAATGCTAATATCTCCCTCTTTATCTAGGGCATCAAGTTGGTGTGGGCGACATAACCTTGCTGGCTACCCCCAATGAAGCAGTGTTATTGTTAGCCGGGGATGAACATAATGCCATGGAATGCAAGGGAGAAGATTCCGTTATACTAGTGTCCTTTTGATTATGCTGTACCTGTGTTACAGAGGGAATACGTGGAAGGGATACAAATGAAGGTAGTAGGTACGAGTCCTGAGTATTGATAGTGGTATCCGACAGGTTGATCCTAGGAAACGGGGGCAATGATCCTACGGGCAGCGACAGGCGTCTTTCATTATGCTCAATTGCGGTTGTCACAACTCCGATGGTCCTTTGTAACATACGATCAATGGCAGTCAATGAATGCGTGATAGTCTTGGGGTGTTTAGCAAATTTTGAGGCGGGCATGATAACGAACAAAAAGAGCTAATTAAGCATAGTGAACCAAAAAACTAAAATGTTTAGTTCTTACTTTGTGGTGTGTGGAAGTCCTGAGGAGAGATCAGCCTTGGACCAAGAGGGGTGGCCCAGCCCAGCCTCCTTCAGCCCCCGAACGGCCACAAAACGGCCCTCCCTTTGCCCAGGCTTCGCCCGGCGTCCCGCTCGCGTCCCGCGAAGCTATAAATACGCTCTATTAATAGCGCCGCGGGTGCCGGGAGATGACGTTGGCGGCTCCGGCCGCTAAGCCCCCTGGGTAATGTAGTCCTCCACTCGGCGGCCGCTGATGGAAATAGCGGTGGCGGGAGGACTACTGCAGGGATGAAGTGGGGTCAGCCGCGGTGCCGGTGGTTGCTGCAGGCAGTTCTTCACACAGGCTAGGGCAAGGGCACGGAGAGTTTCAAGTGCACCTGGAATCAAAGGGATTACATCCGCTCTGCCGAGAATGCGCTCTATTAATAGCGCCGCGGGTGCCGGGAGATGACGTTGGCGGCTCCTGCCGCTAAGCCTCCTGGGTAATGTAGTCCTCCACTCGGCGGCCGATGATGGAAATAGCGGCAGCGGGAGGACTACTGCAGGGATGAAGTGGGGTCAGCCGCGGTGCCAGTGGTTGCTGCAGGCAGTTCTTCACACAGGCAAGGGCAAGGGCACGGAGAGTTTCAAGTGCCCCTGGAATCAAAGGGATTACCTCTGTTTCTGCCAATGAATTGGGCTACTGTTGGATCTAGGGCCAGGATAAACTGACTCTGCGTAACGATAGTGACAGATTCTTGCTCACTCTTCATAGGCCTGGAATAGATGTTAAGTAAGGCAATCCGAGTGGAATCTGGGAGCGTTAGAAGGACACATTGGACATCAGGTGAGTCAGTTGGAATATGAGCCGCTTTAGCACCCAGGTGCATACCCACAAATGTGGTTAGGCCTCCCGAGGGTCTGCCCCTTCCCCGTGTTGTGGCCAAAATATTGAAAGTGGCAAAACCGGCCATCACAGTCTCTTCCAACACCCACGTCTCCTGCATCAAGCAGATATCGTGTTTTCCTATAAAAAGACCACACTCAGGCGTAGATAATTTATTTCTAATCCCTGCCAGGTTCCAGGACAAGATTTTAATACTACCATCTATTGCCCTAATACTAGTTGGACCTAATTCTCTCACTGGGCTGTATTCCCCAAAATGTAATGCTTCACCAGTTTCTACCCCACTAAGAGACATTGGCCTCACAATCTCTTGCATTCTTTCTTTGTCCCCTATCATTAACAACTCAACTGTAGCATCAACTGCCTCCACCTGTACCTCGGAAGATTGGGGACCGTAGTCTACAGCTGCGTGCTCCCTCCCCGTTAGCCCTAGTTACCACCCTACTCCCTCCACCCTCTTGTTGGGTAATAATTGGGATGTAGAGAGTATTAACATCAACATTACTCCCCACTCTTTCTACTTGGGGGCCTGGATTGCTAGTTATTAAGGATATGGACTGCTGGCTATCAAGGCGTCAATCCACTTGGTCCAGGGTACTGAACCTATTACATTGGGGAAACAATGAAAGTAAAGGTGTAGATGGATATGAACCCTTCCAATTTATTGACCCCTCTTGATCTCTGTAAGGTAACATATTCTGAACCCCCCAGGACTGCCTGCCTCTATTTCTTTTAGGACCCAACAGGGGAGCAGGGTAGAAGTAAGATAGATGTAGGGGTTGAATCTGTGTTTCAGACCGAACTTGGGCCCCGTTACAAATGTAGTCCACAGCACAGATGTTCCTAAAGTTGATTATTACACACTCTCCCACTATGGTTTTTTGTCTTGTCCCTAGCCAGTCAACTCATCTTGCAAAGAGTATTTCACCAGAGACCTGTAAGGGGAGAGGCCTGTTAAAATTGAGCCAATGTATGCATTTATTTTTGAGTTCGGTGTATTCCTCATTTTTCCCCTGGCTTAAGACTGGAACTCCTACAAGTACCACCACATATGGTAATGACTCTGGGGGAAGATCAATGCAGGGTAGGGCTTTTACGAGGCCATCCTCAAGAGTATTTCTGCTAGCTTGAGATTGTTGGTCCACACAACCTGTCACCACCCCAGATACCCCCCTTCTGGATACAGTGTTACTATTGTCTACATTGCTTTCCCTTAATGGTAGTGGAATAGCATTAGAGGGGGGGCTTATGATTTTCCACCAAAGGATATGAAACAGGTATATTATTGCTAATGGGCGGAATATTAGAATTGCTTTCTCCATTTCCATTTTGCTGCACCCTGTTACAAGTGCCATCCCCTCCTATAGCGTATGAGACTACCCCTGCCTGGGCGGAATCAAACCGTGACTCTAAATGCAGAAGTCTATTTTCAATCAGAGTAAGTCTATCATAGATGGGGAGACAAGTTTTCGTAAAAATAAGTTCCAATTTCGCCCAAAATGCAGTTCCTAGCTCTGTAGGGTCCACTTCACTGAAGTTTGTTACAGCAGTAGCCAGTTGAGTAGCCTGCGGGCTTGTGACTGGGGTCTTGTACTTGGTCCCTCGCCCTCATTATTCCTTTTTTGAATCTTAACTTTCTTGTTTTTTAAAGGGGCGCCACCAAGTTTCCTTTTGGCACCCGGATCTACTACCACCTTTGTGGCCTCGGATTTAAAGTTCTGTTTAGATCTCGTCTTTGGCCTTGAGTCTGGACCTGGATCTTCATGGTTAAGGTGAGATGTACTTGTACTAGCTGGTGTTGCGTTCGTGCTATCTGATAAAGTGCGCAGTTCTTCGGTGCCTTGTCTTAGATTTCCCACCTCACTGCTAGCTCTTATTGTACCAGTAGCAGACCCGGGTTGATGGTTTGGGGACACTGCATACAATAGTGGGCCCAAGGATGACTGTTTGTCAAAAGCGGAATCCAATGACAGCCTTTTTTCAGTTAGTTCTATTTCACAAGACAGCACAGATGACGCCCTAGTAATAAAGTGATCCAAGGTGCCCATGAGTGAGCCACTAGTGATAGACTTCCTCCCCTTCGGTTCCTTAGTAGTGGCCATAGCAGAGTCTAAAAGAAGAGGGGCTTCCTAAGTAAATGCTAATGAGATTGCCACTCCGTCGAGCTGCCGAGTAGTATTTAGATGCACTAACCTTGATTTGCAGGTGAAAGAGGGTGGCCCTCTCCCGTCCTCATCCGGCCTCTAACAGGCTCAAACGGACCCGCCCTTGGCCCGGGCTTCTCTCTGATGCGGCGTGTGGGCAAAACAACCAGCCGGAAGGTGAGGGACCCGCGCTGTGGGAGCCCTTGCTCGTTTTTAAGCGCCTCCTGGCGCTGGCCTGTGACGCTGTACCTGGCCACCCGCTAGGAACTCTGGGAAGTGTAGTTTTCCCCCGGAGCTATCGCGGACCTGATGCAGGCAATGTGGCTTTGGCGTTGCAGGACCCATGGACTGTATCTCTCTGATGGGGTGTGTGGGCAAAACAACCAGCCGGTAGGTGAGGTCCCCACAGTCATTTCATCCGCCCAAAAAAGCAAGAAACATGGTTAAAACTTCGAGGTTTTTACTAATGTAATAATTGTAAGGTATGTGCAATTGCAAAAAACACAGAAGAGATGAAAATGGCTAACAAAGGGATGTGGAAAATACAGCAACTCATAAATTGTGGAAGCCAATATGTAATTTACAAATATTGAATGTCCCGCGCATTAAAATACGTAGGTAGTACAAAATGCGAATATAAAAAACGGATCCTTGAACATGTACGAGCCACAGTCAACAATGACAGGGGAAACGCTGTGGCAAAACACATGGAAAAGGAACATGGAGGTAACTGGAAAGATCTAACCTTTTATGCAGTGGAAGCAGTGGCAAAACACCCGAGAGGTGGAAACTGAGAAAAGATTCTAAGGCAAAAAGAATCAAGACATATTTTGAACTTTCATTCTCCAACGCCAACAGGCCTTAATCGGGATGAAGAACTCTATTCGCACTTATAAATATGAATCACACTAAATGCATATATTGGACATAATGTTTGTTCCTCTCTAGAAATATCCTTAGGTTTTACATTACATTTTAATTGTCATGGGGTAATTTAGGTGTTGGGGTAAAGAGCTGTACACAAAATTAATTTACCAAATCAGATTTGAGACCAAGAATCAAAATATCAACCAGCATCATATGAATTTCAATATGTAATGGATGATACTCAATGTAATAAATTGATGAAAAATAAGTAAGAAATAACAAATAGGAATGGGACAAACCCACTGGAGGGTTAGAAATAGGGAAATGAGAAGGTCATATAAATGTAGAATGCTGTTTAGAATTATGCTAAATGAAAATTGTGAACGCAATATAAGGACGCAGGCAAAATACCTCTAGAGGGTAAAAAAAGTTTCTAATTTAAAATTAAATGGTTATGTAACATTAGAAATGATAATTTAAATGTGTTAGCCATTTTGTTAATGAAAACACGCCACTGTACCGAGACGGAAGCAGTGTTAAAAAGATGCGCACAAAAAGTGTGGATAAAGTTTTTTTTAATTGACACAAACAAAAACGGCAGAGTATACAGAGGGAAGATATGTAAATATGTAAAAGACAACATGATGAAGGGTTGATTTAAATACCAAAATGTTTATATTTAATTTACTTCGCACTGGGTGATATCTAGCTCCAGCTCAAAAGAGTATAACATCAAGAGGGACTACAGTAACCATAATGCCCGTATGTAGGAAACAGGAAGTGATGTCAATGAAGTTGACTAATGTGCTGATTTCCCTTTAAAAAAACGGAAAATGTAAGCCTTGTG